>NC_058084.1:430073812-431304348 GCF_014858855.1 Bufo gargarizans | reverse complement strand
CGTATGGTTATAGTTTACATTGGACCAGAGTCTGTCCTAACATGTAAACTGTCTGTGGTTCAGGTTTTCATGTTTCTAGGCTGATTGGAATTTGTCAGACCATCTGTTGTTCATTCCCGATTCACATCATTTACCTTATAGCAATCACAATATAAAAATTATTTCTGGAAATCAAGAGTATGGAGCTCCATAGTAAAGGCCCATGCACATGAGCCAAGGATCGGGGCAGGTAACGGAAAAACGCGTTCTAGGCAGTTTTACACAACTCGATGTGGCAGACGATTGTCAGGAGGGAAACGTTCCGCCCTGGCAATCGCCTGCTCGCTAGCGGAGGAGACCTCTGCTATTACATGCAGTGATCTCCTCCACAGTATGGGGAGAGGCGATCCCTATGCCATCGCTTGTCCCCATGCTGTATAGTGGTTTGTGGGCGGCAGATCGTTATTAGACACCACGATCTGCCGCCTGCAAATAATTATCAGGCACATTTATTAAGACTGACGTTTGATCTTAATAAATCACTGGTGGTGGATCAGCCAAAGTTATGAAGAGGCGCTGGCCTCTCGATACTTCCGGTGCATCCAGTGCTACTTCTAAATGTAAGACAGATTCCCCTTTCCCGCCCACTAATTTAGACCTGGAACAGCGGGGAGAAGTCGTAAAATAATAATTTGTTAGTATTGTCCTGTGTAAACGGGCATGTGCTGCTAGCAAACAATGAATCTGTATGAGGGAGGAATGATCGTAAGGACCCAATGGTTCATTCCTGTTAAGGCCTCATGCACACGACCGTTCCATTTTTTGCGGTCCGCGGATCCGCAAAAAACAGAAGCCGCCCGTGTTCCTTCCGCAATTTGCGGAACAGAACGGGTGGCCCATTGTAGAAATGCCTATTCTTGTCCGCAAAACGTACAGAACGGAGCAACGGATGTGGACAGCACACGGAGTGCTGTCCGCATCTTTTGCGGCCCCATTGAAGTGAATGGGTCCGCATCCGAGCCGCAAAAACTGCGGCTCGGATGCAGGACCAAAACAACGGTCGTGTGCATGAGGCCTAACTGTCTCACCCTAAGCAAAAAGGGCTGTTAGACCTCATGCAAATGGCAAAGTGCTTTTCAAGGTCTGTAGAGCTTCACATGGATTCACCTATGGCAGGGATGACCAACCTGTGGCTCTCCAGCTGTTTTAAAACTACAACTCCCACCATGCCGTAGACTGAAAGCTGTAGGCAGTGCGGGCATGCTGGTAGTTGTAGTTTTGCAACAGCTGGAGATCCTCAGGTTGGCCATCCCTGACCTATGGTTTCATATGGTGCCATATTATGAGGTTATTCTTCTTTTAGAACAAAGCTCTACGGAGAAAGCCTCCATAATATGGCATCTGGTAGAGCAGTGATGCTATTCATACGAAATCAGTAGAGAAATTGTATGCGACATCGGCTGTATATAGGGGTACAGCAGAGCCCCATAGAAGTTTTCGTGTGCCCTGACATGGCTCCATGTAACCTGGTTTGAGTTGTACGATTCTTCAGTACGTCCAGTAAAATCTGTCTGTAGGCTTCCTGTAGTCCATGTCTCTGGCTGCCATTATATACCTGATGCTGTCCGTCGTAGGCAATTTCTGTTCTCTAAAAACAGATAACTTTCCTGAAAGCAGAGATTTTTGGTTTGTCCTGGGAATTCCGGGCTCTCGCCCCTGAAGATGTTTTCTCTGTAAGCTAAGACTTCCTCACCCATCACACATGGTAACTCACCAGGGATGAAAGGATGGGAAAGACAAAGTTTGTAAAAGACATTTGAGATCGGTTGCTTTACGGGTAAATGGTAATTTCATTTATTTTCAATTTCCAAAGTCAATAAAATAATATATCACTGGTAACCGTATCTCCACATCTCTTAAGGGGAAATGCCTTCTTGGGGGGGGGAATGAAAACCGATTTGAAATGAACAATTGTCTGTCTGCAGAACGTCCCTGAAGCTGCAGGAGCCTCGGCTTGTGCCATTTTAATTAGCTAATACTGTCTTATGAAAATACCGCGCTCACGCTTGATGTTGCATCCACTTTCTGGCTATTGTTTGAGCCCGTACAGGATGTTGATTCTGTTCCGTCCCCGCAGCGGGCCAGAGGAGCGAGATCGTGACCGTACGTGGGATACTTATTAAAGCAGACACCTAGTGACTTATCCGAAGACAGCCAAATAATAAGACATATGGAAGTGGTTATTTAATTCCTTTTTGCATTGCTTTGATATTCCTAAAGGATGAAAATCACATGCTATAAACTTTATTTCTTTGAAAATACCCATCAGGTTCATCTTTTTTTTTTTTTTAAGTGCACATTGAAATTGAACTCAGACTTATCTTTGAAGTGTCGGGCTAAGCTTGTAAGTCATTATGGTAGAAGTTTACCATTGAAGAGTTTGAAAGTAGTTCAGTGCAGAGTCTGAATTGCTTCTATGTATGAAATCTAGCTCTTTGTTTTGGACTGAATTTCCTTAGTCTAGTGATGTACCTGAGGCTTGGGGTTCCAGCATCTCATATCTCAGACACATCAGTGTTTTCTGGCAAATTAGTAGGTTGTCTTATGCTGGGGTAGAGACCCACAGACCAGCAGTGGCCGGCACTGAGACAAAACATGTGTGGTATAGAAAACAGTCTAATGTATAGCATAGCTTCAGTAATTTAAAGGCCATCCGTCAGCAGATTTGTCCCTATGACACTGGCTGACCTGTTACATGGGCACTTGGCAGCTGAAGACATCCGTGTTGGCCCCATGTCCTTATGTGCCCGCATTGCTGAGAAAAAATATGTTTTACTATATGCAAATGAGCCTCTTGGAGCAACGGGGGCGTTATCATTACACTGTTGCAAAGAGAGCAAATCCTCTAGGTGTAACAGCAATGCCCCCATTGCTCCTACTGGCTCATTTGCATATAGTAAATCTTTAAAACCTTTTTCTCAGCAATGCGGGCACATATGAACATGGGACCAACACAGATGCCTTCAGCTGCCAAGTGCACATGTAACAGGTCAGCCAGTGTCATAGGTGCAACAGATGCCCTTTAAAGTTTTTTCATATCTTTGGTCATCTGGTGGTTGTTGGTCATCCTCAACTTAAGGAGTTTCCTGGGAGTTTTAACTGATGGCCTATCCTACTGTTGCCCATATACATTGTAAAAATCATATCACTATCCAGTGTGTATGGGCATATGCCAACTCTATGCTGGCAGATGATGTCGGGGATAGAAGCATGTTGAAGTTTAGTGCCCGATCCTTTTGGTCTCAAGGCAGGTGACTCACCACCAGAAGTGTCTTGCAGCGACTTACCTTGCTCACCTGAGGACACATGTAAGCTTGGCCGGGCTGAGCGTGCCTGTGTATGGGAAAACCAGGAAGAATAGCTGTGGGCTGAACGAGTGTTTGGTGGACAGATAATGAAGGTGTTATGGGAACCTTTAGTAATGTTCACCAATGTACTAGTGACTGAAGTGTGAACCCCAGAACCCCCATGATCAGCAGAATGAAGGCTCAGGTCTAGCAATGTGGCTGTGCCTAGTACTGCATCTCAGCTGCTGTACCATACAGAGCTCCAAACACACTTGGATCAATAAAGATTTGTGATTGGCATCCAAAGGAACGATAGCCCATCAGTTGAACATCCCATGAAAGCGAGAACTAACATATGTCGTGCAAAGGTGTAAGTGGGCGCAGGTAACTCCCTCTCTAGGAGGTGCAATTGTCTTCAAAATGAATCTCAAGCAAAGACACATTTTCTGTTAAAGTAGGAGGCAAATGAAACTTTAGAAATGGTCTTCAAAATACAATTATGTTTGGCAAGTGATATTTCACAGCTGCGGCCAAATAGCATAAAACAATCCCCGCCAGATGTGGTGTAATAGCTTAGATAATGGGAATAATGAACTTCAGTGTATACGTGCAAATAGGGTTCAATAAGCGCTAGCTGGCATGTGGAGGGAATTAAAATATTTCCTCTATAATGTGTCGGCAATAATCAGAATTTAGTGCGTCCTACCAGTCTTCCGGAAGTCAGAGGACTGACACATTGCATTTTTTTTCTCTTAATGACAGTTTAATTGACCTTCCTTTTTTTTGTTTTGAAATGTATGTAAAGAATCATCAGCATTTCTAGACATTAGCCAAATTACCGTTTTTTTTTTTTGTTTTTTTTTTGGTAAGACCTCGGACACATACCTGTATCATAGCTCCATCTAACCTCTGAGGCGTACATAGTCGTAGTAGGGCATGTTTATTTGTCCAACTTCATACACAGGAAAACAATATTTTTTTTTTTGTTAAATCCTGGTAGAAAATTAATGATGACATGCTACATTGCATTACTTCTTAGGGTAGATAAACCCCTAACACAGCACCATGTAGAGCATCTCTAATGGATTTCTAAATAGCTGCGCAAGCTTACTCAGCTATATTCGTTAGTCCCATACTAGTGAATGGAGAGAACCATGTGCGACCTACTCTCTATTCATGGCACTAAGAGATGTGGGTCTGTTCTCGAAATTAGAGTGGATACCAAAGGTCCTATGGATCTGCAAAAAATGTCCAGATGGGAATTCCCCTTTAAGACAACACATGGCGTGCATACATCTGCATAATACGTAACTGCAGTGACTGTATGCATCTGTGCAGCCCCGCCATGTGCATGGTGCCTTACATATACACAAAGTTCCTCATCAGTGGTGCATTTTATGACATTTTAAGCCAAGTTCAAAAAGTACACTTATGGCATGGTTGTATCGCTGAGCTGGACTGTGGCGGGCCTTGTATCACACTGCTGAGCTGGACTGTGGCGGGCCTTGTATCACACTGCTGAGCTAGACTGTGGCGGGCCTTGTATCACACTGCTGAGCTGGACTGTGGCGGGCCTTGTATCACACTGCTGAGCTGGACTGTGGCGGGCCTTGTATCACACTGCTGAGCTGGACTGTGGCGGGCCTTGTATCACACTGCTGAGCTGGACTGTGGCGGGCCTTGTATCACACTGCAGAGCTGGACTGTGGCGGGCCTTGTATCACACTGCTGAGCTGGACTGTGGCGGGCCTTGTATCACACTGCTGAGCTGGACTGTGGCGGGCCTTGTATCACACTGCTGAGCTGGACTGTGGCGGGCCTTGTATCACACTGCTGAGCTGGACTGTGGCGGGCCTTGTATTACACTGCTGAGCTGGACTGTGGCGGGCCTTGTATCACACTGCTGAGCTGGACTGTGGCGGGCCTTGTATCACACTGCTGAGCTGGACTGTGGCGGGCCTTGTATCACACTGCTGAGCTGGACTGTGGCGGGCCTTGTATCACACTGCTGAGCTGGACTGTGGCGGGCCTTGTATCACACTGCTGAGCTGGACTGTGGCGGGCCTTGTATCACACTGCTGAGCTGGACTGTGGCGGTGTGATACAAGGCCCGCCACAGTCCAGCTCAGCAGTGTGATGCAAGGACCGCCACAGTCCAGCTCAGCAGTGTGATGCAAGGCCCGCCACAGTCCAGCCTGCTGAGCTGGACTGTGGTGGGCCTTGACTCTTAGTACTGTATCTACAGTATGTTCTCAAGCTACGTTCACACCTGGACTGTTTTCCTTTTCCATGATAGGAGCAGAAAAACAGTAATGGCGATACCGGATCCTTTATATGACTGACACCAATGGTGCCTGACAGACCCCATTCACTATAATGGTATACATTGGTTTTCCGTTATGGTGTTCGCCTTTCTGGGGAACAAAATTTTGTCTATTTTGTATAATTTTGAAGGAATCAATGAAAGAGGTCCCTAACAGAGCCTCCGACACAGGACAACGTGTAAAGTATAAAACATACTTCTTTCATGTAGATTAGATCTTGGTTGTAAAAAAAAAAAAAAAAAAAAAACTTTTTATGCTTTTAATTTGACAATATTGGAGTATAGACGCTAGTTTTATATTTTGTTGTAGTTGCCAATCAATCATTTTCCCCCCACATTTGCATATAAATGCATGAGCGTATAGAATGTAACCCGCTGCACTGTCACCTTCATATTAAGCCTGATATTAAAGGAAAAATATTCAACATATTTTATCATTCATCAGTTTTTTATTAGAAATTATATACATGAGCAGCTTCAATCAGCTGAAGTCATTTTCAATGACCTTTGTGTCAAGTCAATGTTTTGAATGAAACATAGGAAAGACCTAATGGCTAGAATGGGTGATGAATATGTGAGTAGGAAGTTGTGGAGATAACCGGTTGGGGGTGGGAGGATTTTCTCCTTGACTGACGGGGAGCGAGATAGGACGCAGGTTGCTGGCGGAGCTGCCCGTACTCATCAACTTCATTTTTCAAGTCTCACCTTAACTATAAAGTGACATGTACACAGTGAGTCACATACATTTATACGAGAAGATGAACAAATTGTGTAAGTTTCTCGTACCCATTTACTAATAATAATTTATTTAATGATCTTTTAGATTTTTTTTTTTCTCTTCCTGATTACTGGATTAGTGACTCCGTATGGAGAATAAGCCTGTACATGGAGCTTTTTCCGTGCAAATTATTGTGCGGAAATCCACAGAGTAATGAAATATTTTTTACATTTCATTTGCACAGTGTAGAATTTTTCCAGACCCAAATTAATCTGCAGAGCGGATCTTTTACGGTTTTGTTTCAGTTAAATATAAACTCAGGCAGCCCCTGTGAATACCCTAAAACAATACAAGAATCGTTGTTACTCGCTCGCTCTTCTCCTTTAAATTCTTCCTGCGCTGCGCTTTTGTTTGGGTTTTCCTGTTCTTTGCTGCAGCCAATTATTGACCTAGAATGGAACGTCACTGCTGAGGCCAGTGACTGGCTGCATGGTGACCTATGTGTATGGAACATCACCACTGCAGCCAGGAAGATGGTGTCAGCACCAGGAGGACCGGAGCGCAACACTGGAAGAAGTGCGGGGAAGAGGGGTGACTATGGATTCTTTTGTTATTTTAGACTGTTTACAGGGGCTGTTTGGGTTTTCACGGAAAACCCCTTTAACTCTGCAGCATGTCCTTTTATATCGCTGATCCAGAGCAGATTCTAAGCATAGTATTCTTCTTGGGGGCAGTTATTTTCTGCATGGTCCAAAGGAATAATTGCCGACACTGATTTTATGATGGATGTGCTGTGGGTTCACTTCAAAAGTCACAAGTATAAAAACAATTTTTTTTTAATAAAAAAAAAAAAAGTGCTCACCTCCTGTGGTGATAACTTGGCTCTCTTGCCGACTCTCATGCTGGTGTGTCTGTACGGTCCAGCCTTCTGCTGCTGTGGCCACACAGGACAAGACATCATCAAAGGAGGCAGGGTTGTACAGACACCCGGAAGGGAGACAGGGGGCTGCTGTCAGAGGGAAGTGTTTTTTTTAAACCCTAAGCTCACCTTTTGCCTGCAGGAAAATCTGCACAATTTGGTGGAGATTTGCCACTTCAGTTTTCCCTGATTATTTATTGCATAATTTGTGCAGAAAATTTCCACAGCAGTTCTTCAACATGTGCAGGTAGCCTAAGGCTCCATTCACACATCCGCAATTCCGTTCCGCATTTTGGACCCATTTATTTCTTTCGTGCGGCCCGGCTCCGGAAATGCGGACCTGCACTTCCGAGTCCGCATTTACATTCCCGAAAAAAAATATAACATGTCCTATTCTTGTCCGCAATTTCGGTCAAGGATAGGTATGTTCTATTAGTGCCGGCGATGTGCAGTCCGCACATTGCGGATCGCACATTGCAGGTGTCCGTGTTTTGTGGATCTTCAAAACACGTAACGAGCCTAAAAGTGAATGTCCACCTTAGAAAACGTTCTCTAAAATGTGATCAATTCCATAATATACACTTATTGCCAAAATAAAATTATGCCCCCAGATAGTTTTGCAGTAATCTGACATTTCTATGTAAATAGTTACAGGTTTGGTAAGATTAGACATTGGGTCTTGCCACAAGAGGGCGTAAAAGTACTTCTACCGCTGCTCTATAAAAAAAGGCTTTCAGAGGCTACTTTTGGGTAGTGTACCTCTTGGTTACAGATCATTGACTGCTAGATATGCCTCTGCGATGCACTCAAAAACATTTTGCCCAGTTGACAGGCTTTAAGAGGGGGCGCATCATTGGATGGAGAGAAGCAGGACGGTCATTTTGACCAGCTACTTGCCAGCTGTTAGGTGTTAGGAGCAGTGGTTACAGGAAGGCACGCTCACCTGGAGAACAGACTTCGGACAGCCCAGACAGATCATCAGTGGAGAACATTATTTAGTCTGCCAACAAGTATGAGGAGCAGTTTTGTTGTCCACTATCTAGACACAGGTGAACCCTTCATTACACACCCTTGTCTATGCCTGGGCATTTTCCAGGTGCTTAGCAGAAAAAAATTACCTATCATGGCGCCCATTAAGTGTCCTGCCACTGTTGCCTTTGTTTGCAGTGGTGTTGTGGACTAGAAGCCTGGACTGCTGTGGACTGGAACCGTGTCACCTTTAGTGTTGAATCCAAGTCCTATTGGGATCCCATAACGGTCAGGTTTGAGTTTTGGGGCCTGGTGATGAGCTCCTTTGCTGTGGACGGACACACTGCCCCAACTGCTGGTGTGATGATCTAGGGAGCCAAAGCATTTAACAGTCGGTCACCCCTAGTAGTGATACGAGGGACACTTACAGCTCTGACTCAAGCAAAACTGACTTCAAATATTCCCCTCATGATAAATCCCCCCATAGAAGTCGTATCACTGCCGTCTGAGAAATGTATGGAAATTTAGAAGCTTTTGAGGAGGTTTTGCTTCTTGAAGTCTGTGCAGTTTGTGCAAGATTGCCATGTCCTGCAGTGTGTGCATTGTGTTCTTCTTTCTGATATCTTCAGAGAAATATTTTCCAAGAGAAACGTGTGGAAGCAGAATGCCATTACAAAAACTGAGAGAAAATAACAAAAATGAAAAAAATTAAAATAAAAACTGTAAACAAAAGAAGAAAATTAGTCAAGAGATCTACCAGAATTTTTATATAAAAGCCCTTTTAGTGCACATTAAACAATGTAAAACTGTTTATATAGCCTATGGTTGGTTATCAGGCCCTAAGCCTGAGGCCATACTACTGCTAGGATCTTGTGAACGCATGTCTGTAATCAGTAGGGACATGTACTAGTTTTTTTTTTTTGCACTTCGCAGTTCTTTAATAACTTCTCACCTTCTCAGGAAGGGTAAATAGGGAATTTCACATTTACATTATGAATTCCCCTTTCCTTGAAATGTGTGATTTAGTAATTGATCAATTACTGCAAAGTTGGAACCCGTGTTTTCTGCCTAAAGTTTACATGAGACAACGTGTGAACACCTTTCATTAGTGCTGCCCCTGGTTGATATCATTTATGTATCCTTTGGGCGCCCTGTACTCTTACGTGAATTAATCACTATCTGTCAGGGTTTTTTTCTCTTTTTTTTTTATTATTTTAAGTTGTTATTATTTTAATTTTTATTCTTACAAATTTTTTAGAGGCAATGTTAAATCATGTATTTAAAAGGGCCTCTACTGACATGTTTGTCTTAGTAACTACTTGCATTCCCCATGTAATAGCAATTCTGGAGCATCTATGGTTATGACTCTATATTGTGCTGCTCCTTTATTATTCCTAATAGAAGTCATGAATGAATTGCCAGCAGTCTGCAGTGAAGATCCAGAATGGTGTTACCAGTTGGGGGTGTGCCCCTGCACAGTCTGACACTGGCAGATAGTGTCAGGCAGGAGTGCACCACCAATGAGGCCAGGTGAGGCGATCGACTCCAGGTAGGGGCAAGAAGGGCCATGGGCTGAAAGGGGGCGTTTTCAGTTTTCGCCTCAGGCAGCAGAAAGCCTAGGTGCACACCTGTTGTCAGGCTGTGCAGGGACACACCCCAACTGGTAACACTATTCTGGATCTTTATTGCAGACTGCTAGCAATTCATTCATGACTTTTATTAGGAATAATAAAGAATAAATAACGGCACAATACAGTCATAAGAATAGATGCTCCAGAATTGTTATTACATGGGGATGCATGTAGCTCCTAAAATGGATGTCAGGAGAGGGGACAGATCATCTTGCGTGTTAGGGTTCATTCTCACTTACAATTTAAATGCAGTTTTTGAAGCTAATCTTATGAGTGGATTAAATAAAATGAAACTAGACTATTCCCAGAAGGGAACAGAGAAAGCTAAAACCTAACGTTTTATGAGTATCAAATTAGAAAGCTGCGTTACACGCAAGAACAATACGTGCAACCTAGACTGATAGACAGCGACCCAACCAGGGCCAAAACAACAATAGGATGGTACCTCATTTTCAACACAACAAGAAAAGGAATGGTCTCACCAATCAGTAGATGCAGATGGAATGGGTTCTCCAGGAGATTTTCAAGGCACCCCGATTAGGTCACAGGTGGTCTAGATCCACTGGATATGGTGGGCAGAAGTACCATCCAATAAAGAGATGCCGAACTGTATTGGCTGTAGTGTAGATAGAGGTCAGGAGCTGCTCATCCTGAATGACCCTGATCAGGGATGGGGTCTAGCATGTCCTACCTACCTACACAGAGTACTCGCCCCGAAAGGGGCCACCCCATCCAGATACCTGTCCCTGTACCCAGGCGGAATACCTAAAAAGCCCTTACATAAATAGCTCCCGACGTGCCTCGTTTTGTTCAACATGAACTCATCAGGGGAGTAATGTAAAATAGGGGTACGGCAAAGTTGAAGTTGAGACGCTAGATATATAATGGTCCTAAGGCAAATGTACCACTAGGTAGACAAGTGGGCAATAGTGCATACGGTGGCATCAAAACAAAAAATGTTTTACTATAAATAACTCCCTAAGGCTCAGTCTGTAATGGTGTCCTGGACTGGCCTAACCTGGGGGCCTAAACCTAAGCTCACCAGTGGGTGAACAGGCTAGGATTAAATTATGGCCCTGGAAAAATTGGTGCCCTCAGGCTACCTTGAGGGCACCAATTTTGCATTACTCCCCTGATGAGTTCATGTTGAACGAAACGTGGCACGTCGGGAGCTCATTTGTGTAAGGGCTTTTTAGGGATTCCGCCTGGGTACAGGGACAGGTATCCAGACGGTGTCGCCCCTTTCTGTGCGAGTACTCTGTGCAGGTAGGTGGGACTTGCTAGACCCCATCCCTGGACAGTCATTCAGGGTGAGCAGCTCCTGCCCTCTATCTACACTACAGCCAATACAGTTCGGCATCTCTTTATTGGATAGTACTTCTGCCCACCATATCCAGTGGATCTAGACCACCTGTGACCTAATTGGGGTGCCTTGAAAATCTCCTGGAGAACCCATTCCATCTGCATCTACTGATTGGTGAGACCATTCCTTTTCTTTTTGTGTTGCAAATGAGGTACCATCCTATTGTTGTTTTGGCCCTGGTTGGGTTGCTGTCTATCAGTCTAGGTTCCATGTATTGTTCTTGTGTGTAAGGCTACTTTCACACTAGCGTTGTTTTAATCCGGCGTTCAATTCCGACACTGGAACTGCCCACCGGATCCGGAAAAACGTGTGAAAACAGATTACATTTAAATCCTGATCAGGCTTTCGATCACAATGGAAAAATGCATTGGAAAAAACGGATCCGCCATTTATGGACTTTAACTTTTTTTTCACATTTTTCGGGTTTAACATGCAAAAGCCGGATCCGTTTTGACTGAACACACGGGGCCGGATCCGGCGTTAATGCAAGTCAATGGGAAAAAAGCCTGATCAGGCGTTCAGTCAAAGTGTTCAGGCTTTTTGGCCGGAGGTAAAAATACTGCATGCTACGTTTTTCTGAAAAGCCTGATCAGTCAAAAAGACTGAACAGAAGACATCCTGATGCATCCTGAAGGACTGACTCTCCATTCAGAATGCATTAGGATAAAACTGATCAGTTCTTTTCCGGATTTGAGCCCCTAGGACGGAACTCAGCGCCGGAAAAGAAAAACGCTAATGTGAAAGTACCCTTACGCAGCTTTCTAATTTGATACTCATTAAACGTTAGGTTTTAGCTCCCTCTGGTTAACTTCTGGGAATAGTCTAGTTTAGTTTCATACTTGGGAGTATCCTGTGAAGTATATCACATTATATGGTACATACTTTGCTTTCCTATATATATATATATATATGCCCCCTACCTTTACATTCCTTTCTTTGCATTGGCTTAAAAATCGGCATCAAAAGCATCATGATAGAATGAAGGCTTGGTGATCAGCATTGCTGCAGAAACCACAGTTTGATTGCACCGTGTGAATGAGCCCCTTTAATCGCGTCAGGCTTAGTAATTGGCTTACATTTTCTACTCTTTTCATTTTCTTACCGTCCTAGAAACCAGAAGAAGACGATCTTGTTCTCACGCCTGATGGGACGAGAGAATTCCTAACATTTGAAATTCCACTGAATGATTCAGGATCCGCAGGTCTCGGTGTTAGCGTGAAGGGCAACCGATCAAAAGAGAACCATGCCGACCTGGGCATTTTTGTAAAGGCGATCATCAATGGTGGAGCAGCGTCCAAAGTAAGCGATCAAAGGCCAACATGTTACCTGTTAATAGTAATTAGTTCATCAGTTCTCCTCTATCGTCAACTTGTGGCTTTAGATCAAATTATATTGTAAAATTTAGAACATCGGAGCTGGTGAAGCCATAAAACTACATTTACATGGTCATCCCTTCATTTGAATACTAATGTACTGAACGATGTAGCTACCTCCGGCGAGGTTCTTCATTAAGACAAACTATCTTGTGAGCTCTGTTAGAGATGTGACCACCTCTCCATCCAACAGTATGGGACTGATGGAGATAGTAGAGCGCTTGTACTTGGCTATCTCCAGCAGTCCCATAGTGCTGAATGGAGTGGCAGAGCGCACGCGTCACCAACTTCATTGAAACGGGGGAGCATGGGCCGCCACATTCGGACTGCCAATCAGACATTATCCTGTAGCCTGTGGGTAGGGGATAAGTTGTCTTAAAGAGACAACCATTTTCATGACAATGTATGTTAAGCAAATGAATCCGTTAAGGGATTTTGTCGTCTCAAGCATTGGTGGCATATCTTTAGGAAATTCCATAGACAAGACACACCAACGGCTTCATTTAAAATGCATTTACTTATTCAGCTGAAGAGCATGATCACAGTTTTACAGTATTCATATACAATATCCAAAGCAATTGGGAAAAAGCCACAGCATCTGATTATAGTCCAACATAATCCATCAGTACGTATCCATTTAGGGAGCCAGTTCAGTTTGGGTGGAGAGGCAGAGCGGTCACACAAGCAGTCTGCAACACTTTGGGGCCGTGTACGTTGGTTTGTCTTGTATATGGAGTGGATTTGTGAGGATTGGGAGTATCCTCTTATGCAGCTATTTGCAATTGTGAATTTGGGTTTTTACATTGGATATCTCTAGGACATGGATGCTCAACATGCGGCTCTCCAGCTGTTGCAAAACTACCATTCCCAGCATGCCCTAATAGCTGTAGGCTGTCCAGGCATCCTGGGAGTTGTAGTTTTGCAACAGCTGGAGGGCCTCAGGTTGGGCTTCCCTGTTCTAGGATATACCCCCAATGTCCGATAGGTGCCGCCCCACCTCTGGGACCTTCACCTATTTCTGTTATTGTGTATTATTATTTATTTGAAAGCGCCATTAATTCCATGGTTCTGTATGAGGGGTTACATGTACATACAGAGGAGGCAAGCTAAAATTGACTCTAACATGTCACAGTGTTATCTCGATTATCTTGTGACAAAAGCCATTGAAATGCATTGAAAAACTCAGGCAACGTTTTCTTGCTCTTGTTTACTTAAGGCGTTCACCATCAAGTTTAGCTCGGCTGCATCTGTAATATAAAAAATACAGATATGATAGACATGAAAGTATTAACCCCTTAGTGACCACACACATTTTTTTTCCTAAATTGCATTCCAAGAGCTATAACTTTTTTGTTTTTTCATCAATGTAAGAGGCCTTATTTTTGGAGGACAAGTCATAGTTTTCAATGCACCATTTTGGGTACATATAATCATTGATTAACACCAGCTATCTGTCTTAAACCCCCTATATTTATGTCAGTTGAAAGGCGTATTGTTGGTCACTAAGGTGTTAAAGGGGTTGTATCACTTTAACAAACAGCATTTTCTATGTAAAAGGAGTTAATACAAGGCACTTACTAATGTACTGCGATTGTCCATATTGCTTCCTTTACTGGCTTGATACATTTTTCCATCACATTATACACTGCTCGTTTTCATGGTTACGACCACCCTGCAATCCAGCAGCGGTGGTCATGCGTGCACACTATAGAAAAAAGCACTAGCCTATGTGCGCTCCCAAGGTCCCGTCCAGCAGAAAGGGAGGCGCTTTTTCCTATAGTGTGCAAGTACGACCACCGCTGATGGATTGCAGGGTGGTCATAACCATGGAAACAAGCAGTGAATAATGTATATGGAAAAATGAATCCAGCCAGCAAAGGAGACAATATGAATGATAACTAGGGATGAGCAAAGCGAGCTTTGGATCCAAGATCTGAAGTCGCTTTGCGCCAAACTTGGTTTTAATGCTGTACAGAGATCTGTCAGCTTCATGTAGTTAAAGGTTGTCGTCGCGGTGCTCATGGAAACACAGAGATCCAAGCAGCAATTGTTTCAAGGCAATCTGCCCTTTTCATCGTTTGCCAATGATAATTGCCCAAACATAATTGCCAATGTCATAGCCTGCGCAGGAGCCGTGGTATATACTGAGCAATAATGCACTACATTGCTCTTCCAATTACTTTGGGATGAAAATCAATATATATATTGAGATTGTATCCAGTTCCAGTCGCCGGTCTCTTCTGGGAGTTGTTCACCTCCACTTTATCTACTGGTTCTATTCATTTTAAGGTCAACATTGAACAAACTCATATTTGAGCCAATATTGGTTTATTTCAATATAAAGTCCCCTAGGTGTTGTTCATTTTAGACTGTCTTGAGGGATTGGGATTGAGGGAAATCTTTATAGATTTATTTAGGTTTTCTTTTTGATTGACATGACTTTTTTTGTTTTATAAATAACAGGTCTTTGTTTATAGTTTTTTTTTTTTCTAAGCAAAATTCCTACGTTTGTCAGTGCCGTGGACTGTGAACGGAGCAGTAGGTCTCATGCTTGACCGCAGCTCCATTCAAGCTCCTCCTCGCCATGGTTTTGCAGCTGAAGGGATTTGGGGACCAGTGGTGGTCGTAAGGTTTCCAGCGGTTAAGCTGCCTCCAAATTAGCATCTATCTTGGATCCTATGAATGGGTTTTGATTGCTTCTGGCAGGAGTGCTAGGGCGTGACCTATTTGACCACTCAATGGGGGAGATTTATCAAAACTTGTGAAAGGAAAACTGGCTTAGTTGCCCAAAGCAACCAATTAGATTCCACCTTCAATTTTTCAAAGGAGCTCTTAAATGAAAGGTGGGATATGATTGGCTCCTTTGGGTAACTAAACCAGCTTTCCTTTCCACCAGTTTTGATAAATCTCCCTCTTTTAAGAATATGTTTGGAAATGAAATGACGCTGCCATTTCCTAGAAGGATCTACTCCTTTTTTTGTAATGCTGTCTGGAGTCGTTCACGTGTTTGACACCTGTTCTTTCACACCTACAAGGATGGAAGGCTTCGCGTAAATGACCAGCTTGTCGCTGTCAATGGTGAATCCCTACTGGGCAAAACAAATCAAGATGCCATGGAGACTCTGCGGAAATCTATGTCGACAGAAGGGAATAAACGAGGAATGATTCAGCTCATCGTAGCCAGGAGAATAAAGAGGAACGAGGTAAAACTGCGCACTTACAGCCATTGTAAGGGGTGCATTATTTCGCCCCGTCTTAAACTGGTTGCCTAGGATTTTGATAGCCTATCCCAGGGATGCCTAACCTGCGACTCTCCAGCTGTTGCAAAACTAGGACTCCCAGCATGCCCGGAAAGCCTACAGCAGGGCATGGTGGGAGTTGTAGTTTTACAACAGCTGGAGGGCCTCAGATTGAGCATCCCTGGTCTATCCGAAACACCCACACCCCCCGCTAATCAGCTGCTTCCTTGTGCCGCTAGAACAGATGTTGGCAACCTTGGCACTCCACCTGTTAGGAAACTACAATTCCCCGCATGCTCCATTCATTTCTATGAGAGTTTTTAGAAGTGCAGAGCCAGTATGCATGCTGGGAGTTGTAGTTTCACAAAAGCTGGAGTTCCGAAGGTTGCGTACCCCTGCGCTAGAACTATGTAGTTTCGTCCACTGTGTAGTGGTCAGAGCAGGTAACTGCAGCACAGCTCCCTCTGTATTGGGTGGAACAGTACTGCAGTTACAAGTCCCATCTTCTACATAGTGGACGGCACTATGTAGTTCCGATGTTTACTTCCAGCGCAGGAGCTACAGGAAATAAGCTGATCGGAAAAGATGCCAGGTATGAGTCCCCCACCGATGTGATTTTTCATGGCCTACCCAGTGGAAAGTCCTGAGCAACCCCTTTATTTAGGAGGGCCTTCATAACATTGATTTTAACGCGTTTTGAAACGTCATTTCTATTTCATGGATCTTTAGAGGAACTGTAGTCATTTGGCTTTGTCATCTCTGATTCAGTACCAGACTGCGAGCTGTAGGTGGTGCTGTGTGCATTTTTATTAATGGAATGTGATGAAAGGGGTTAAGCCTAATTAACAATGCAGTACTAATTGGAGATGGAAAAAATAATTATGCCATTCTTGGGCTCGCATTCTGTCACTGTTAAGTAGGTAGTGGAATAAAAATGTAATCTACACTACAGGGAATAGTGACATACCATACAAATGAGGGGGGGGGGGGGGGTGAAATGTTACATATAAATATATATATAATACACATACATACACACACACACAGGTAATACTTGAAAAATTCTAATATCGTGCAAAGTTCATTTATTTCAGTAATGTAACGTAAAAGGTGAAACTAATATATGAGATAGACTCATTACATGCAAAGCGAGAGATTTCAAGACTGTTATAATTTGGAGGATTATGGATTACAGCTTATGAAACCCCAAAGTCACAATCTCGGGTTCCCTTTGCTCAGGGGGTATGGATTCATTAGCTGACTAGAGTGTGACACTTTAGGCCTAGAATATTGAACCTTTTTACTATATTTCTTCAAAATTCTTTTAGTTGTATTACTTTTGCACGATATTCAATTTTTTTTTTGAGTTTTACCTGTATATAAACATTCAGAACTGCATATGTTGAATGCTTTCAAATATTTTCATGTTTATTAGGGCAGGAACTAACATTTATTGATGTGCTGTCTGCCCTATTAGGGTACTTTCACACTAGCGTTTTTCTTTTCTGGCATAGAGGTCCGTCCTAGAGGCTCTATACCGGAAAAGAACTGATCGGTTTTATCCCCATGCATTCTGAATGGAGAGCAATCCGTTCAGGATGCATCAGGATGTCTTCAGTTCAGTCTTTCTGACTGATCAGGACGGAGATAATACCTCAGCATGCTACGGTTTTATCTCCGGCCCAAAAACTGAAGACTTGCCTGAATGCCATTTTTCCCCATAGGAATGTATTAGTGCCAGACCCAAAAAAATAAATGCTGGATCCATTTTTCCAGATGACAACGGAAAGACGGATCCGGCATTTCAATGCATTTGTAAGGGCTCTTTCACACTTGCGTTGTCCGGATCCGGAGTGTACTCCACTTGCCGGAATTACACGCCGGATCCGGAAAAACGCAAGTGTACTGAAAGCATTTGAAGACGGATCCGTCTTCATAATGCGTTCAGTGTTACTATGGCAGCCAGGACGCTATTAAAGTCCTGGTTGCCATAGTAGTAGTGGGGAGCGGGGGAGCAGTATACTTACAGTCCGTGCGGCTCCCGAGCGCTCCAGAATGACGTCAGAGCGCCCCATGCGCATGGATGACGTGCCATGCGATCACGTCATCCATGCGCGTGGGGCGCCCTGACGTCACTCTGAAGCGCCCCGGGAGCTGCACGGATGGTAAGTATACTGCTCCCCCGCTCCCCACTACACTTTACCATGGCTGCCAGGACTTCAGCGTCCCGGCAGCCATGGTAACCATTCAGAAAAAGCTAAACGTCGGATCCAAAACGACGTTTAGCTTAAGGCCGGATCCGGATTAATGCCTTTCAATGGGCATTAATTCCGGATCCGGCCTTGCGGCAAGTGTTCAGGATTTTTGGCCGGAGCAAAAAGCGCAGCATGCTGCGGTATTTTCTCCTGGCCAAAAAACTTCCTGGTCCTGAACTGAAGACATCCTGATGCATCCTGAACGGATTTCACTCCATTCAGAATGCATTAGGATAAAACTGATCAGGATTCTTCCGGCATAGAGCCCCGACGACGGCACTCTATGCCGGAAGTAGAGAACACAAGTGTGAAAGAGCCCTTAGACTGATCAGGATCCTGATCAGTCTTACAAATGCCATCAGTTGGCATACGTTTTGCCGGATCACTCTGCTGCAAGTGTGAAAGTAGCCTTATACTGTCTTATATATGTACACAATTACAGCTGCACCTTCTGCTTCTTGAAACAGCATTTCTTTTAGTTACTTTTTTTCAGTGAAATAAAACCTTTTGTAATCAGTGACCAGTTTTCAGAACATATTTTGAAGCAGGTAGATCGACCATTCGTATTAGCACTGTTGCATTTAGAATAGATAAAAATTAGGGCCACTGAGAAGAGCGGAACCCACTCAGTGACCCTATTTAGCCTTGAATGACCCTATTCTAAAACCAGGATCATCCGGATCCCAAATATGGCCAAGACACACCCAGCGTCTTCTGACTCAAAATGTATTAGTTAGCATTCACACAATGGATATGTATCCATTCACAGGTGCACCTCACCAGGGTCTGGCTAAACGGGACACATCTGTAAAGCCTGTATTAGGCTTCATAGGAACGCTCGTCTGTGTCATACTGCCGCTGATGACTCGAGCAAACTCTCGTTCATCAGGAAATCTCAATTTTTAAGCCGATTGTGCCGTCAAATCACGCTCTACAGCCGGCAAATAATGATTCAGACGAACGATTAGTGATCGCTCCTGGTTTTGGCTCTCAATCACTGATGTAAATCACTGTCCAAAACACTACCGTGTGAATGAGGCCTTACTGATCTAGAAGATTGGGTGATGCCTTCTGCCCCATTTTTTGGATTCGAAATTGGCCTCCAGATTTTATTTTAGTGAGCTGTCATGCATTACGGGTTAATATATATTGCATATCTAATGGTGTGGAGCTCTGTACTCCATTTTACAAGTTCTTGGGTTACAGTAGACTGTGCTGGAAAGATAAAGATCCTCCACCGATACATGAATATGCTTCAGATGTCACAGCAGTTCTCCTGAGCGGTCACCTCTCCTGACAGGTCTGTTTTAGTAACTACTTGTTCTCCCCATGTAATAACAGTATAATCGTATGGCTCTATGTTGTGCCATTCCTCTGCTATTTCTACTGCACAGTCTGACATCAGCAGCACTGATTGGACAGAGACGGACACACCCACTGCTGGTAACACCCAGCAGTACCTTTAATGCAGACTGATGGCAATTTATTTGTAAAGTTCTAGCAGGAGTAATACAGGAATGAGACATCAGAGTCATAACAATAGAGGCTCCAGAATTATTACATGGAGAATGCTTATAGCTACTAAAGCAGACATGTCAGGAGAGGCGACAGATCCTAGTTCTCTAGGCAATTGTCACTTCTGCTCAGTCCCACCCTCCATTCTTGCAACGAAATGCAGGCTGTACCCTCGGAGTTCATGTAAAGTGCACAACTCGGTAGGGAGTAATAAATGTGCACAATGAAACCTCCTTGCTATTTTTATTTTATTTTTTTAATTTTCCAATTTTAAAGTAATGCTCTATTTTTAATAAAAATGTGTAATATAATTTAAAACAACAAAATGATTGCCTGATTAAATCTTTTAATACCCTGTAATTGCTGGCAATTCTAAATAAAAATAAAAATAAAAAAAGCTGGGTTCCTGTTAGGGCCTGTTCACACACGTCAGATGTAGATCCAGTGTAGTTTGTGCAGCCATTGCATGGAAATGGGCAGACCTGTTTGTGGCGAGTCGTAGTGCGGCCTGTGGATTAGGCAGCTGTAAATAAAAATGATCTTCTGTTTTCAGTTTTCTTTTCATCTTTTCAGTGTGCGTATGCCAGCTATCTTCATTTATAGAATATTTCCACCTAAAATAACAAAATCACCGGAGAATAGCTGCAGTTCACCCAGTAATGTCGAAACGAATTCCAAGTGTAATCAGAACCTGATGGATGGAGAGCCCTGCGATTCCCTAAGTACACCTGGATGGCATATGTGCTGCAGATCCACTGACTGATCCATGTAGTGAAAGATGAGCAGAAAGTGTCAGTCCTTCTCCTTGGGAATTGGGGGGTCGGGGGGCAAGCTCAAAGACAGCCACAAAGGCAACGTTGAGGAAACCCATACTGGAGATGGTGGAGATCACTACCAGAAGATTGCTGTTACCTTTTTACTGGACCTGTCATCCCCTTCACAGAGCGAGGCAGAATCTTTATGATCTGAGCCAACGTTCTTGGAAATGCATGCTATAGATTTACACGGGACTATGTGCCATTAATTAGCCATGTGGCACTTCAAAGGTTCTCAGTGACGTCACAACTTCCTCAACAGTTGTTGAAACCCATAAACTCTCTGTTTCTAATAAAATGTTTACTCCTAAAATTACAAAAGCACTCACAAGTTTTGTCTCCTGGCTTTACATGAATGGACGTATTCACAGCTCTCGTACTTCGGCAGAATTGTTCTTAGCTAGTCTAGCCATAGCATTAAAGGGGTTTTCAATATTTGGGTATTAATGAGCAATCCTAAGGACAGGTCATCAGCATCAAATCGGTGGGGGCCCAACACCCAGCACCCCTGCCGATCAGCTGTTTGAAGAGGCTGCGGCACTTCAGTGGGCAATGTGGCCTCTTTTTAGGCCAATGACCCACTTTTATCGGTCACATAGCCTAGGAGCATCTCAGTTCCCGTTAAAGTTTAATCGGTCTGAGCTGCGATACCATACAAACCTCTATACAGTGTACAGCGCTCACTGAAGTGCCACTGCCTCCCCGAACCGTTGATTGGTGGATGTGCCATATGTTGGACCACTGCCGATCTGATATTGGTGACCCGTCCTGAGGATAGGTCATCAATATTTGATTCTTGGAAATCTCCTTTAATGACTAGTCCACAGCAAAGGGAAGACTATATGCAAAACTGCTAACCTTTGTTATACCTAGCGGACACCATTACACGGGGATCCTTCCTTTGGCTTTCTTTGCTCCTCTTCCTCAAGCCGGTGGAATCAATAGTTGGGAGTTCCGTGCAAAGTAGAAGCTTTCATAGATTCCTGGTTTAATGTGCACCACTTTTCAATCGCACATGTTAAATGAGTCTTCTCTACCCACATCCTGCCTACTTCTCAAGGGTGGTGGAGAAAGCCAAAATGTTTTGTACCCCAAAAGTCACTCAACCAAGGCAGCAGTCTTAGTCTACTTTCACACTCACGTTTTGGCTTTCCGTTTGTGAGATCCGTTCAGGGCTCTCACAAGCGGTCCAAAACGGATCAGTTTGCATTCTCATGCATTCTGAATGGAAAAGGATGCGCTCAGAATGCCTCAATTTGCGTCAGTTCATTCTCCATTCCGCTTTGGAGACTGACACCAAAACGCTGCTTGCATCTAATGAAACTGAGCCAAACGGATCCGTTCCTGGCACACAATGTAAGTCAATGGGGACGGATCCGTTTTCACAGGCACAATAGAGAAAGGATTTGTCCTCCATTGACTTTCAGTGGTGTTTAAAACGGATCCGTTTTGGCTATGTTAAAGATAATACAAGCTGATCCGCTTTTCCTTTGTTAGTCTTTACAAATCTCCCCCAGTGTGTATGGCTGTTCTGGGTAACGGATGTTAGTGAATTGGACCCTGAATCCCATATTAAGGTCACACCTAGCATAAACCACTGGAGAAAAACCAACATGATATAATTTTTTATTTATTTATTTTTAATTTAGTGTTGTGCAATTTTCATCATTTAAGAAAAGAACCCAACGTAGAGAATTTTTTGGTTCACCCTCGTGTGATGCAGCAGATTTACCTTTTTCCCTTTTATATTTGTGTTGTTGGAGTCGTTACGTGGCCGGTTGCGCCGAGTCTCCCTTCCTGTGTAATGGGATTACCGGACTGACAATTGCCACCTCACGTACCTTTGTAAACTCTTTAATTTCACCTTATTTATTTCACTTTCCCGCCTCCAGCCGCTCTGAGCGGTGATTAATTCATGTTTTAGTGAAGCTGTCACTCCTAATCTGCATTTTATGTAAAAACTAATAAAACAAATCCTTATTTTGCAATTTAAGCCTTATTGAGTCTAATTCACTGGCACTGCAAGTTTATTGTTCTCCTGCAGCTTGACGTGCTTCCAATTGTAATTGTGTTGACCCTTTATTGCAGTAAATCTCCCCAGCGCTTATCAAACAGGGGGAGATAAGGCTACCATTCAGAGCTTCATTAAATATCTCATTTGTATTAGGCAGGCTGAGTGTAGGAATGGGAATCTTCTCAGCCCTCTCTGACCTCCGCCGCTCATGTGCTTGGAATGTCTTGTTCTCGTTCCCTAGTCCCTCCCTATTTATATCCTTGGCTCTCATCCAGGTCCCGACTGTCTTTTATTGACTTCAAAGTGCTGTTTTTTTTCTACATTAACTGCTGAAATAAAGATTCACCTTTGGCTTCCCAACTCTACACATTGAGGGGGATTTTTCAAAAAGGGTGAAAAGGAAAACTGACTTAGTTGCCCATAGCAGACAATCAGATTGATTTTCCAAAAATGAAAGGTGGAATGTGATTGGTTGCAACAGGCAGCTAAGCCAGTTTTCCTTAACACCAGTTTTGATAAATCTCCCCCATAGTGTACAGTAGAATCTTACCGAGAATTTACCTATTCCCTTCAGTCCTTTCACCCTGGCTTAGAACATGGAGCAAATTCTGTAGCCCCAGACCTGCACATTTTTAGTGTACAGCGTAAAATTCAGGGCAAATAAAAATGTCAAGGCCTTCGAGACATTTTATGAAGAATTTCCACTTAACGTTTGAAGGCCTATCTGTCCAAGTAGGAAGCCATTTTGTTACGTTTCTGTGGTGAATCACTACAGTACACTCTGGGGGATGATTTAGTAAGGGTGGCCTTTCTGACACCATTCTTGATAAGAAAACTTGCTGGTGTATGACGAATGAGAAATATTAAGTGGCTATGCTGCTTAGGAATTTTGGCACTTTCTTGAGATTTCTCACACCAGATAATGATATTCCTGATTGTAATGTGCGTCAGTTCTCTGGTGCACATGTTGTTACATGTGCAAAATTTTTGTAAAGTGGCACAGTTGAAAATTTGGGAGGACATCTGGACTTTTGCCAATATTTTTTACTTTATTGTGCCAGCAAATCGCATTTTGATCCATACCCTCCTGTGTGCAGGGCGTTCTGTGGATAGAACTATGCAGGAAGGTTGCGCTATGCCTGCTCATTCAGTCACTCTTTATTATGTTCAAAGGGGGTGTCAGAGTATTTAAAACCTATCCTTAGTGCCATGGCCTTATTCTAGACAAGTGACGTCAAGTGGCCTAAGCACAGCTCAGTCCCGTTCAAGTGAATGGGGCTGAGTTGCGATACCAAGCACAGCCGCTATACAATGTATAGAGGTATGCTTGATGAGCTGCGAGGAGGCTGATCGTCAGGGATCCATTGTCTAAAACCCTACTCATCTGATATTGATGACCTATCCAGGTCATCAATATCAGAATCTCGTAAAACCTCTTTAAAAGGGAGTGTGTCACCAGTGACCTCCCTCACAAACTGTTTGCATAGACACATAGCTGTGGTTTACCAGATTTAAACAATCAGATAAACAAAAATGACCCAGGGTATCCCCAGGGCGGGTAAGGAACAGTGCCCACCCTCGATAGCCACAGGGGATACACCTAAAGTGTAACTCGATAAACGCTCCCGAGTGAAATAGCTGAAACAAATGAGAAGAGAGCTCATATTACCAAAAATATATAAATTTTATTACAATATGTTAAAAATAACAGAAAAAAAGAGAGAGGTAGGTTAGTACATGAGATGCCGTGAAGCAAGGTGATGAGAGCGGAGAACAAAAAGGGCGCCACCCTGGGAGGAAGAAGCACACGGATATAAAAAGATCTAATATACAATGATATCTAACATGGGAAAAGGGAATCTTGGGTGCAGTGCCCAACCCATGAAGTGAGTAGATGGATAATGAAACCATACAATATCAGGTAAAGCGAGGTCAACTCATGCACCCCCAATGGAGACAAATGCAGACACCTAAAGATGGAAGTATATGGCATGGGAGGCAAAGTGCAGGTGGACAGAAATGACCACACAGCCAGCGGGGGGCAATGGGGGACCAGAGCTCACCTGAATGAACCGTGTGCAGAGAAACCCAGGGTGGCGCTACCCCAACGCGCGTTTCGGCACGCCGAACGAAGGCACGCGGAAACGCGCGTTGGGGTAGCGCCACCCTGGGTTTCTCTGCACACGGTTAATTCAGGTGAGCTCTGGTCCCCCATTGCCCCCCGCTGGCTGTGTGGTCATTTCTGTCCACCTGCACTTTGCCTCCCATGCCATATACTTCCATCTTTATGCGTCTGCATTTGTCTCCATTGGGGGTGCATGAGTTGACCTCGCTTTACCTGATATTGTATGGTTTCATTATCCATCTACTCACTTCATGGGTTGGGCACTGCACCCAAGATTCCCTTTTCCCATGTTAGATATCATTGTATATTAGATCTTTTTATATCCGTGTGCTTCTTCCTCCCAGGGTGGCGCTCTTTTTGTTCTCCGCTCTCATCACCTTGCTTCACGGCATCTCATGTACTAACCTACCTCTCTCTTTTTTTCTGTTATTTTTAACATATTGTAATAAAATTTATATATTTTTGGTAATATGAGCTCTCTTCTCATTTGTTTCAGATTTAAACAATGTTTTTATTTTGTTGATCCGAGGCTCCGTTCTCGACCTTTGATAATTTATTTTCATTATGCAAATTAAAACCTTTGGTGCAACACGGGCGTCACCATTGCTTTTTTTGCACCCAAAATCTGGTCTTTTCTATGGCCAGCCCCTCCCTGGCTGCTTTGCAGCAGAGTGCTGTTTAGGCAGCATAATCTGCTGCCAGTAAACAATGATTTAGATGACCGCACCAACACTATTACCCTATGAAAGAACGTTCTCCATGTTCATTGGGTGATCGGCGGCATCTTTACACTGGCAGATTATCACTAATGACTTTATATTATCTCCCACAACTTTGGGCAGTCTAAAGGAGAAGAGTAGATGAACCCTTTTTTTTCTGCCAGCTCATTTTCATACAGTTATAGACCACAACATAAATTACATCTTTAAAGGCTGGATTTTCTCAAAAATATGGAAACAATCATCTCCACTTTTAATGACTCAAACAGCAACAGCAATAAAGACCAGCAGGGGCTAGTAGTGATCACTAATATTGCCCATTACTCATTCTACATGATAACAGCCTGGTGGAAACCGGATAAACCAGGCCTCATAATTCTGGGCACCTCCCACCACAATGGAAATAGTCTTGATGAATTTGGGGAACGAGTATTTTTGGATCTTCAATAAAATCCAGTCTATTTTCGGAGCTTATACTGCAGCAAGATCAGGGGTTTGCATTTTTTTAGAATTTCACTGTGAAACCCAATTTGTCAAGTATCCAAGGCTGGAGAAGTAGGTTGTGTATAACCGGTGACTCCACTACAGTAACACCATAAGGGTCCATTCACACGTCCGCAAAATGGATCCGCATCCGTTCCGCAATTTTGCGGAACTGGTGCAGACCCATTCATTTTCAATGGGGCCGGAATGTGCTGTCCGCATCCACATTTGCGGATCCGCACTTCCGCATCCGTGCTTCCGTTTCCGCAAAAAAATAGAACATGTCCTATTCTTGTCCGCAATTGCGGACAAGAACAGGCATATTCTATTAGTGCCGGCAATGTGCGGTCCGCAAAATGCGGAATGCACATTGCCGCTTTCCGTGTTTTGCGGATCCGTGGCTCCGTGTATCCGCAAAACACATTGCGGACGTGTGAATGGAGCCTAAGACTGTTCTGTGAGCAGAATCCATCCACACGGGACTATTCGGATGGAAAAATAACATTCATGTATGGGGGCCGAAAGTAGCATTGTGGTTGTCAGCGCTCATTCCCCGGCAGAAGCATCTTCCCCGGAATAAGAGTTTAGTGCAGCCATTTCCAGTTTTAATATTTGATCGGCTCTGACAGCTTCAGTCTTACAAGCACAGGGAGCGATTCCACCGGCAGCTGTGAATTATGGCTTCACTTTTGTGGGTGACAGTTTTGTTTAAGGAATACGTGACGCAGATTTGATTACATACAACTGAAAACATGAGACAAGCATCAATGTGTCAGCCGAGCTGCCGGCTTCCTTGTTTTTGTCCTGCCTTCTCCATCATTTCCCCCGACACAGTCTGGATGTATTGATAGACTCCCCTTTTAGTTGATCTTTCTGCTTCTTTTCCTTTTAAAATGGGAAGTTTTATTAGGCTCCATTCACACGTCCGCAATGTGTTTTGCGGATCCGCAAAACACTGACAGCGGCAATGTGCTTTCCGCATTTTGTGGAACGCACATTTGCCAGCACTAAAAGAATATGCCTGTTCTTGTCCACAATTGTGGACAAGAGTAGGACATGTTCTATTTGTTCTATTTTTTTGCGTAATGGAAGTGCGGACCCGAAAGTGCACATCCGCAATTCCATGTCCAGGCAGTACATCGTGCTGCCCCATTGGAATAAATGGTTCCGCAATTCCGTTCCACAAAATGCGGAACGAAATTGCGGACGTGTGAATGGACCCTTAATTTTGTTTGTGTCTGTTAAATCGTAAAAAAAAAAAAAAAAGGGAAAAAAAACCCCCATCTAGCACTAATATTTGAGAAATAACTTGTGTTCCTCCCATCGCTATTAGTACCAGAATTTGAGAAATAACTCGTGTTCCTCCCATCACTATTAGTACTAGATAGGTTACTGGTTCTTGCTGCAAGATTGCCTTAAAAATTGCAGACCTTGTGTCGGCTGCATCTCCCGGGGGCGAACCACGACTTTCCTGACCCAAACTGATTCAGTTTGGATCTGAACGGGGGATTATTGCAGTGTACTCACATGATGACGTGAGCACACTGCAGTAGCCCCGCGATCAGAAAGAGACTGGCTCTGTCATAAATTACTATTATACAGTCAGTTCAGGTCAGGGGAGTTGTGGTCCTACTGGGAGATGTGGCTGACGCACAGCCCATGTTTTCCGGGGCGATTACAATCATGTGCATGAGCCCTAAAGGGGTACTCCAGCTTTTTTTTTTTTTTTCCATTTTAGTGTAGCATAGGTTATTAAAGAACAATGTAGAGGCTCTTGTGTATACCTGTTTTAGTTGATGTGCCGTTTAAAGGGAACCTGTCACCTCTACTATGCTACCCTCACTGAGCGTTTCTAAATGTTCATTGTTACCCTAAACATATAAATTACACTTTTAATTTCATTTGCAGACTAGTTCAATAAGTATTATGCATTTTTGTACTTCCCGCCTTTTATGCAAATTAACTTGAGTCATATCTTGTGTGACCAGAGAAGAGTCATATTTTCAAGCTCTGGCTCATCTTAGGTTAATTTGCATATGTATCAAATCTTTTTCTTTACACAATAAAAGCACACAGAGCTATGGGGACTGGGTATTGCGGTCGTGCTAGCGGCCATCCAGCAACCCATGTTCTCAGCTCTATACACAAAATCCCGGTGACAGGTTCCCTTTAAGGGCTTTCTGTCATCTTGATTCCTCCTTTCCCTCACATGTGTTTTCCTAAATGCAGTTTACTTTCCCATCATGTCTCTTGGTTTGTAAAGACAGAGGGTGCAGACTCTCATCACATTCTACTTGCTTAGTTCTGCATCCTTATAGATAGCAAGGGGAAATACACTGAAGGTTCTGCACACATCACTCACAGATTATGTAGACAGAATGTGTCCATGGAGTTGTGTGCATCTCAGCAGCTAATCATTTTATAGACTTGCCTGCTATATTACTGCTCCCTAGGTCTTATACACAATGCTTACTAGATCTCTTAGATAAGGCAGATATAAACTCTATGGCAATGTTGCACATTATGGGATATAGGAACAAGGAGAGGCAGCTGGATGGTCAGGTGTCTAAGAGCTGCCAATAGGAATATGAAAAATGCTGGGGGTAATCTTGTAGTTCTCAAGAAGTTGTGTACACAAGGGAGACTGACCTCCAGTGTAAACACAAAAAAAAAAGCTCTTGACTGGTGATCAAACTGGTAATCAGATGACCCAGCTGTCCATATTGAGATAGTTCAAATTGTAAGACTGCAAATAAGCTAGAGAAGGGGTTGAGTGACATTACTTACGGAGCTAGAGTATTACAGGTGAGTTCATATTATACGTCCAAAAAATTGCTAATGTACTTCGTTGAATATTTTTACAAAAAAAAGTTACCGTAGTACGGTGCAGTAGGAAGTAGCAACAAAAATTGCTTATTTTGCCTACATTTCCATTAAATTGAAATTAAGTTGGTTTGATTTAAAAGGACACTCTAGAACTGTGGTAAACCCTAGTGCAGGGATGGAGGGGGCAGTGCATGACACAGGGATTCTGGTTTCAGACATTTGATCAAAAAAGTTACCCGTAATTTGCAAACTTCATGTTTACAGTTAAGCAGATCACTCAAAGTTTGATTCGATCAACCAATTTCTTTCGTGCTGGTTGGCCTGAAAATTTATCGCACTTGCTCTCCTTTGCCTGAATTGAAGCCCGAAAGATTTGTCTACAACTTTTTACAAAATTGTGGTTGAATTACATTTGTTTGCAATCAATTTGCTAATCTCTGTTCATGTGTACTTGGGTCCAAGTCCGAAATCTCAGTTTTTCTAAAAGGTGACAGCAGTAGAAAAATGCACACGCACTATAGAGCGCTGTGATGACAAACCTTAGTACATATTTCATTGCATTATCAGTCCATTGTGTGTGTTCAGTATACATGAGACCTCATCAATCAGCCGTACATCTCAGGATGGGCAGCCATGCAGAAAACTCAATTCTTTTTCCTTTTTTTTTTTCTTTTTTCTTTTTTTAACCAAGAGACAAATAGTAGACTGGAGAAATGAGGGGGTTAAAAGACCATAAATATGCCAACAAATGTGGCCTAATATGATCAGAGACATTGTCTTTGTACTATTTATTTTTTGCTTAAGGGTGTTGAAATATGACAGGCGCTCCACAGGAGGTACACAACAGAGCGGCATAGAAAGTTGCCCATTAAGCAGAACTGTCAGTGCAAATTATTTTGGTGCAGGGTGAAAAGTTCTAGCTCATTTGGTACCCAGCCGGGTGCAGGCCTCAGGCACATTGTTATTGTTCCCCCATGCTGTTAAATAGACCGTCAGCACTGATATCCCTTCCTTTCTGATTCTACAGTTGGAGTCACCTGGAAGCCCCTCGGGGCCTGAATTGCCCATTGAGACAATGCTGGACGACAGGGAACGCAGAATTTCCCACTCTCTGTACAGCAGCATTGAAGGATTTGACGAATCGCCCACAAGGAATGCCGCATTAAGTAGGATAATGGGTGAGTCAAGTAGACTCTACTAATCATGTCTTGTTTTTGTTCTTTTTGCTGCTCATTGAAGAGTGATTAATGCCTTATTTAATACAGTGGCAACTAACATCCCCAAACCTATTTGTAAGTCTTAGGAATTGTGCCGAATAAAAAGAGAATTGTAACTTGATTGACATGGTGCATTTCCTAATGAAACAGGTGAAATGGGCGCTGAACTTTACGCCTGGGCTCGTTCTTTATTGGATTACCTTTTATTTTCCTCTTTCGTCCTACAATGGGACCATTAAACTAGAGGATGTGCATTAGACAATGCTAAGGACTTTATTAGTGAATCATTGAGCCCTCTTATTGTGTCCGTCTTGAAGGCTTGCTTGTAATGTATGCACATTGGTCTATTTGATGTGTATTGACTCAGAAGGAAATGCCTCTGCCGGGAGAAGACTTCACGTCTGGACAACGCTTTCTCCAGCTGCGTAGCGATAAGTTAGGATTCTTTATACAGTAAACTTTTTGTTGCCGTTGTGAAGTTTCGATTAGTTTGTCTGTTTTTCTGTAATCTTTTAATAGGCTGAAAGCGCTCCAGTTTCTGGCTTCAGCATCTTTGTGCAAGGCAAGGCTTTCCCGCTCTTTGTATGTCGGCTTGCATATGTCAGCACTATAGGCTTCAGATAAGCATTTAGCAAAGCCTGGGTTACTTAACGCTTTGGAAAGCTGCCATCTAGACTCCTCTTCAGGAATAAACTGCTGTAATATGCCAGGCTATGGGAGAGGCTATGGATTATTTTTGTAGGATTTTTAATGTACATTACATTGGATTCCTGTTCTGTTAATTCTAATAGAGTAACAGCTTGGTGTACTCAGTGGTGTAAAACCTATTTAAAAAAAATAAAAAATCCAACACTGAATGAAAACATGCTTTGCCTAAAAATATACATTAATTATCCTCCCGAATAAACATATTTTATATGGCCCTAGATGCTTATGTGTGGATTTATTTTAGCCCCAGAAAGACAAAAGTTATCTCTACCCGCCATTTTTTTGTTGGTTCATCTGACCTCTCTGTTCTTTACTAAGTAATTTTAGTATGTGAACAATTATCATCCAGATGCAGGGGTTAAAACTAAAGTGAACTTTTTGTTCCCGGTGCTGTTGTGACGTCATACATGTACAGTGTACACATTTGTATTATCACAATTAACTGGAATTCAATAGTAAAGGGGTTGTATGGTTAACAATATTGAAGGTATGTCACTTAAGAATGGTTGTACACATAGTGGCCTAAGAAAGCTGATTTGCGATGGTATTTGAACAGTAGCCCATCTGGCATGACTGGCATCCTAGTTGTTTTCCATCATCTCCTTTTACGAGACACTGGTTCTTAATGTTGATCATACAACCTAGCTAAAAATGGAATTTGGTGAAAAAGGTAATGAACTTCATCAGCTATGGTTATGTACATCTTTAGGGGCAATTATTCTTCTTATTGTATTGTACTCATTTTGAGCTAAAAAATCATTTTTTTATCAATTGGTCTTTATTAAACAATTTTGAGCCCAGTTCTCTGTACTGCCTTAAGATTCTCTAATAGGTAGCATTCTCTGTGTTTTTACGTCTTCCATCAGACGGAGGTCTCCTTATCTCTGCTTTCTGACCTCCTCAACACTCATAGCTCTGATAAGAATTTGGCTTAAAGAGAGTCTGTCACCACTATGACCATATACAGCACTTACATGGCGCTGTAACACACATATACATGATTCTAATGGTACCCTTGCTATTTTCTTTAGACATCCAGAAGCAGGAAAAATGACGTTTATTTCATATGCAAATGAGCACTCGCAAGTGCCCAGGGGCGCGGTGTTCCATGTGTAGGTGCCCAGGCTGCTCTGCCTTTTTAACCGTTACTCCTCCCCCAGCCTCTTCCTTTTCCCGCCCTTCTATTCCCTTGTATCATCCCTAGGTCCGGCCAAGATCCCGCGCCTGCGCACTGCTTCGCCGGGTTAGGGCATGTACACTGCAATGCCCATTTTGGGTACGGCAACAATTCAACTAGTGCGCAAGCGCCAGCCGGCGAATCAGTGCGCAGGTGCGGCATCTCGGCCGGACTTGGGATGATACAAGGGAATAGGAGGGCGGGCAAAGGAAGAGGTTGGGGGAGGAGTAACAATGAAATGAGGCAGAGCAGCCTGGGCACCTACAAACGGAACACCGCCCCTGGGCACCTACACACGGAACACCGCCCCTGGGCACTTGCGAGTGCTCATTTGCATATGGAATAAACGTGGTTTTTCCTGCTTCTGGGTGTCTAAAGAAAATAACAAAGGTACCATTAGAATCATGTATAGATGTGCTACAGCGCCATGTAAGTGCTGTATATGGTCATATAGTGGTGACAGACTCCCTTTAAATAAATATGACCTTTTAGGAATTTAGAGATAAGATTTATTGGATTCACATAGCTAGACAAACAGTTAACCCTTTGTGACAGAACGGCTTAATAATATTAATAAAGACCAATAAAAAAAAAAAAATTGTAAAATGCCATCATAACAAAAATTGCCCGCGTAGATGTACGTAGCCTTTAAGGCCTTGTACACATCTGAAAAGATGGCTCTGTGCCTGAAGCACTATTTTTCATGTCAAAATAACACACTTTGGCCAACCTTGCTGTACCCCTTTATAAATCAATACAGTCTGTCAGGTGTTGCTGGTATGTGATGGATTCAGCTCCTTCTGACTGTTTCTTTTTATCACGGAAATCACAACATGGATGCTTCCTGTACACCTTCAGTAGGTTGACCAGATGCTCATTGACCATCAGTTATTCTTCCCAGCTTCTCCATATACATGTGGAGCATGCATGTGTTGGGGAGAAAGCTTAGCAGTGACTTATCTCCTCTGAGAGCAACAGGATCGGCCATTGAAATTCTTTTTTTTAAACTGATCCTTGAACTCATTTGTGGTTGAGGAGTGAACACGCTCTCATACACATAAGATAGTTAGGATAAATCGGTCAGTTCCTGTGATTTTTCTCTTATGTTAGATGCCCTATAAGGCAGCAGATTTGTCCCTATGACACTGACTGACCTGTTACATGTGCACTTGGCAGCTGAAGGCATCTGTGTTGGTCCCATGTTCATATGTGCCCACATTGCTGAGAAAAATGAAGTTTTAATATATGCAAATGAGCCTCTAGGAGCAACAGGGGCGTTGCCATTACACCTAGAGGCTCTGCTCTCTCTGCAACTGCCGCATCCTCTGCACTTTGACAGGGCCTGCTGTGATTACGTTTAAACTACCTGGCCCTGTCAATAAAAATGCAGCAGGTGCCCAGAGAGCAGAGCCTTTAGGTGTAAAGGCAACGCCCCCATTGCTCCTAGAGGCTCATTTGCATATATTTAAACATCATTTTTCTCAGCAATGTGGGCACATATGGACATGGGACCAACACAGAGGCTGCAGCTGCACATGTAACAGGTCAGCCAGTGCCATACGGACAAAACTGCTGACAGATGCCCTTTAACAAAATTTACATCTCCTGGGTAGACTAAGAAATAATTATAAAAAGTGAAGAATTTGTGCAGCGGAGTCCAATACAAAAAAGTTGTGAATGTTTTATATCATCTGACCATTACTATTGAACTGGGAAATTCTTGCATAAGGAGCAGATAATTGTGTATTGTGGCAGAACTTGCAAATGAATATAAATGAGGGTCGGTTGTTCAAACTTTCTTTCCCATCTCTAAAATATTTACAAGGAAGGAACTTGAATACATGTAAATGTGGGCTGTGAATGGGTCATTTGAGTGCCATCCACGACTTGCTTGGGTTTTCTATTTTTCAGTGCATTAGCTCTGAAACCGTATAGATAATTTTCTGCATCCTTTGTTAGCATGCGGCCTCACGCTGGCTCCATCATCCCCTGTGGCCGATGAGGTTATTAGCGCTTGCTTTGCAGCAATCCAGCTTTCTCTTAACATACCCAGTTAATAAAGACTTGCCTTGCCACAGGAGGACTTGGATTTACCGACTAGCTCATCATGGGACTAGTTTGTAAGGATTTTTGAATTTAATACTCAATGAGCTGTTTGATTAAAATTGCTTCTGACATTAAAAACATTTTTTTCCTTTCTGGCGACTCACCCCCCCCCCCTCTAGAATATAAAGACCTAAGCAAGAGCTATTAGATCAGTCAAATTCCAGTGCTTCTAATGAGCTCATTAACATTGTAATTAAGAAAAATAATTATTTTTGTGTTTTCATACGTCGGTCTAAATGTTTTGCTAGAAGCAGTGCATTGCTTTGGTAAACATGATCTGCTGTTGTAGGTTTGACAAAAAGTTGTTGACCGCATTACAATATGCGTTGATAAAAATCCTCACTATTTGAGAGAAAATTTCAGTATGGCATCCAGGCCAGTCTTGGGGATGGAGGGTTATCTGAACTGGTTAAATTCAGTTTAGAAGAACATTTCTGTCTAATGCCGACTTGGTTAGTCTAGATGGCGTTCTTGATTTCAGTTAAGAATGGATTTTTAAATTGGTAAATAGTAGAGATGAGCAAATCGGTTCTAGATTTTGGGAGTCTAACATGGATTGAAGGAATTCAGATTTTTTTTTGGTGATTTTGTTTTCGTTAGTTTGTTTTGCAGGCACTTGCGATTCATATTCACTTTATTCAGACCTAAAATGAATCAGGTTACAGATTTAACCGATTCTGAACCAAATGGAATTTTGAGAAATTTGCTTGTGTCTATCAAACAACAAAAATAATCACACATTCCTTGCTAAAAAAAAGTACTTGTGGGCCTTAAAATAATGGACTCCAATTGTCCAAGAAGGATATTGTGGTACTGTCTGCGACTGCCAAAAAATAGGAAGTGCTCTTTGGCTATTTTGGATGCTTATCAGTTTGTACAGTTGTACCCACCAGTGTAATAATAGGATGGGCATCATGCTAAAATCCTTTGGTCACAATGTTTTGCCCATCCAGTTGGATTGGTTAGGGTTATTACATTACTTTTCTTAAGTCATTTTCCTTATTTTTTTCCTTCATATGAGAAGCTGCTTCCAGTTGCCTTGGTAGGTGACTTTGTAGCCAAATCCTCTAGGACAGTGTTCTTCAACTCCAGTCTTCATGTCCCACCTGTTGGTCATATTTTCAGGATTACCTTAGTATTGAGCAGGTGAAATAAATAGTGACCATGCTCCAGGACTCACCACAGGTAATCATTCTGCAGGATATTCTCAAATCATGACCAGCAGGTGGGCCCTGAGGACTGGAGTTGAAGAACACTGCTCTAGGACACAGATGACTTGGGGACCTGTGTTTTTATCAAATTAGGATAGGTTGTTTTTTATTTTGTGTATTTGGCTTAGTCATTGAATAGATATCTAAGAATAAAGCTTTGCTCACGCTTGCATTGGTAATTTATATTGGCTTTTTTAGGTACTTTTGATGGCATAAATAAAATAGCCAACATCACTGTTCTTCCAAGCAAAAATACTAGAGCCCTGATGGACTCTATTAAAGGGAGAAAAAAAATGATGGCCTATCCTTGGTATAGGTCATCAGTGTTGGATCTGCAGAAATCTGAGCCCCCCCCCTCCGACTCTTGGAGATGAGAATGGACTTGAATTAGACTGAACTGCACGTACAGATGAGTCTCTATCAGTATAAACAATCCACTGGAAACCCCCTTTTACTGTCAGTGGGATCCATTACCATTTGCTGGGTCTATTTTATTTGAAAGCCATAATGCCCGTGTGAAGAATTAAAGGGATTGTCCAGGACATGACTGATTTCTTCTGAAAACAGCACCGCATCTCTCCATAGGTTGTGTGTGGAAATGAAGTTCAGTCCCATTTACTGGAGCAGAGCTGTAAGGCCACCCGTAGCCTGTGGACATTTGTGATGCTGTTTTTGGAAGAGAGCAGTCATGTTTTCTAATCCTGGACACCCTCTTTAAGCTCAAGTAGATCAAGATCTACACATATTAATACATTGATAAAAGGTGAATTCCAATAAAAAATTTAAAATTACATTACATCCCATAGACAGTGAGAAAGAAGAAGCGAGTTGAGCGTGTAATTTTCGGTCACAGAAATAAAAAAGATGTTATGCTTTAATTTTCATGAATCCCTGTCCGCATCAGTGCTTGATAAATGCCTATTTGTACAATGGTGTTTCATCTGGGAAAGCAGTGAAACGTGTCTCCAGGGCTTGATTTTTTATTTCTCCAAAAATAAGACTAACCTTTGCTTTTATGATGACCCTCCATGCCTCTGACTTCTGCCTCCTCTTATCTATATCAGTAATAGCCTTTATTATGTAACCTCGCCATTAGCGCTTATTCCCATCTCCTATAATGACCACTTTAAGATTATTATGTTAGATATCAAGGGGGGGTTCAAACGTGTAATGAAGTAATCAAAATAAATTAGACAATTGTTATTCTCCCTATTAGTAAAGTTTCAGAAGGGGAGCTGCATAACCGCTCACCGCACAAAGGGTGAACCATCATTGTTGATGCTCATGGCGGTAATATTGGTGCATCGTAATGTCGAGGTATATTATTGAATAGAAATTCTTAGTTATTGTGTATTTGCTGTTTTCAGTTATTGAAGCCAGTCTGCTGTTGTGAAAGCCACATTGAAGGACATTGTCTAAGACCGTATATGCTCAAATTGGTGCAGGCAAACTTCTCAGTTGTGATATATGGTATTGAGCATGGTGGCGCTGTGGATAGCTTTGTTGTCTTGCAGCTTTGGGATTCTGGGTCTGAATCTGACCAAGAACAACATGCGCATGCGCTCAAAAAAGTGCATTAGAAATGTTTGTTGTTGGTGTATTAAGCAGTATACTGACAGAAGGCAAATAATTAATGTATGTATCAAAATTGCTCTCTCGTTCTAGGAAAACCTTTAAGAATTCATGATGTTCAGCTGTAGCTCCAGCAGAGCAACCAGTACCATACTGTAGTTATATTTTCTAGTATTCTAACTCAAAAGGGTTTTCCAAGATTTTTTAACTGATGAGTATCTCGACAGTGAGGGTCCAACACCTGGGTCCTCCGCCGATCAGTTGTTTGAGAGGGCATGAGTGCTCGCAGTAACACCGCAGCCCTCTCGCAGCTTTCCCTAGGCTGTGTGAAGTCACGTTTGTTGGTCACGTGGCCTAGGCTCAGCTCAGTCCCATTGATGTGAATAGGGCTGAGCACAATACCATACACAACTGCTATCAAATGGACGGCGCTGTGCTTGTTGAGCTCAGAGAAGGCTGCTGTGCTACTACAGGGGCCGGTCCCATCTCAATTAGCTGATTGCGGAAGTCCCAAGTTTCTGGACTCCACCTATCACATACTGATGACCTATCCTATCGCCGGACGTCAGCATCTCCCTCAATGGCGTCTTTTATGAAGTTAATCCAAATATGTACAAAAAATGCGACGTTTCGGCTCTTAACATAGCATTGCTGCCTGTATGGGTTTGAGCGATGGCATTAGCAATTAAATACTGTGGAGGAGATTGCTGCATGTAAATGTCTCCTTCACGGACGAGCAGGCTTTTGTCAGGAAGGAACGCTTCCTTCCCAACAATAGTCTGCTCTATCTAGCGGTGTAAAGCGGCCTTAAGGGAAGTAACACAGTACACCGGCATTTACCTTGCAAGTTTAGGCAAGCAGAATTTTAAGGCTGACACATAGTTAAAGGGAACCTGTCATCAACTTTATGGTGACCTCACCGAGGGCAGTATAAATGAGTGACTATAATGCTGATTTCAGCTATTAGTAAGTGGTTGCCGAGAACCAGCATCATAATCATTGCAGCCCAGGCCTTGAAAAGAGTCACATCTACCCGAGAAGAGTCCTGGTAATTATAATCTCCTGCTCTCCCCCATCTGCTGATGACTGACAGTTCTCTGCTAGAGAGAAAGGGAGAAAACTAGGTAGAAGCCGGTCAGTCATCAGCAGGTGGGCAGGAGATTATGAATAACCAGGACTCTTCTCAGGTAGATGTGACTCTTTTCAAGGCCCAGTCTGCAATGATTATGATGCTGGTTCTCGGCAACCACTTACCTTTAGCTGATGAGTGACATAGCGCTGACATCAGCATTTCTGTCACTATTTTATACTGCCCTCAGTGAGGTCAGCATAAAGTTGATGACAGGTTCCCCTTAAATACGTTTGCAATTTTCTCGCAGTAAATGACAATGTGCAGAAGACTCTTTACAGCTTTCTGCTTAATCAAGCGTATTTTCCATTAACGTAATGGTTTGTGTGTTCTTTGCACAGGTAAATACCAGCTATCCCCAACAGTGAACATGCCTCACGATGACACTGTGATCATTGAAGATGACAGGGCCCTACCGCTGCCGCCTCAGCTCTCCGACCAATCGTCGTCCAGCTCTCACGATGATGTAGGGTGCATTACGGACTCTGCTGGCACCTGGTCCAAAACCGTAACTAGTGAATCTACGGAAAGGTGGGTATTGTCTGATAAAGATGCCGCTACCATATCACAGATTCTAAAATGCCAAGCCGCGTGTGAGACTGGTTCACTTCAGTTAAAAATGTAGTACAGAGGCTAATAAAGGCAATTTGATTTGTCCCAAAGCAGTCCACAAAAAAAATAGTAATTTTGATTTAGTCAGTCTTGGCTACATCGTCTGCTGCTGGGTAAAAATCCCCAAGTGTGATAATCCACTAATTATTGATGATGGAGGTTGTAGTGTTGCAGCCACGAGACCAGTATCGTTCTTCAAATTGCCTATAGACTCTGCTTTGTTTTACAGGTTTGTGCTGCTTTCCGAGCATAATGATACCCAAAGAGATGATCGTCGACATGAATTTGATAATTATTAGACAGTCTTGAAGACTGCAGTCCTCCCTGCGTAATTGGGGAATTATGCATTAATTTGCAAGCCTAGTAATTATGTACATCAATAAGCAAAATAATCCCCTCTGTGGAGCCACCTCCTAAGGCTGTAGTGATAATTAACAGAAGCAGTGAGGATTATTATATGCAGCTCCTACAGTTGGGGTCTTCTCCTGAGTTTCCTTTGAGTAGATCAGCAAGATTGTGGAGCAATGAGTGCGGCAGCGCACCTTCCCGGTACTGCTCCGCTCAGCTGTTCCGGACACAGCTGCATGCGTGGTAGGTGGCTCTGGTTCTGCCACAGTAAGTCACATACCATATATGACAAAGGCTGAAGTAATTTATTTATTTTCCCAACTACTGAAAGCTTGTGTCCACGTTGATCATTGTTTTTTTTTTGTTTTTTTTATTGCTCTCGTTTATATAAAATATATTACTCAACTTTGTGAATAGATTTAATATACAGCCATGGTTTTATGGCTACAGCTTAGAATCAAGCAAATTACAAAACTGCAGTCATACCTACGTCCATCTGTGCCCTAATTCTTGCTAGTCTACCAAATACGCAAAGGGAGGAAGACTGCCGGATCAGACTGCTTAATGTTTGTAGCATTGTTGCGGATCAAATGCAAACCCATTCATTTCAACGGGGCCGCAAAAGAGGCCACTTCACTTGTATGTCCATTCTGCACCCCACATAAAAAGTAGAATATGTCCTATTCCTGTCCGTTTTGCGGACAAGAATAGGCATTTCTAACTAAAGGGGAGGCCATGCAGATTCGCTTAATGTCCGTGGTTTGAGGACCGTGAGAACTGATATGGTCGTGTGCATGATGGTTGTTGATCTGCATTCTTTGGATTTTCTGGACTGCTGCAGTCTCTTGTGTTCTGCATATGTTATAGCTGGATTTAATCAGTAGATTTACTAAATGGATATTAAAATTGCTGCAGTTCCTTTCATTTGATGAGTTCTCGGAACTGTAAAAACATATTAGTCATAGAAAAGTACTCAAAAAAAGTAAACCAAATGTTTTACACAAGTCTCCGCTTGTATAAAGGTATAGCACGCGGACAGTGCTTCCTTCTGTACTGCATCTCATCCGAATTTTAATGTAATGAATTTCAGTCTACATGAACTGTTTGCTGGTGGAACTGACAAAGATGAATCATGTTTAACCAAGAAGATTAACAGATTCCATCCTAAGGCAGAAAAAAAAGAATGTCCGTTCCTATTTGTGGTAGACTAGTTGCAGCACAATTTTTCAGACTCCAGGCTCCAAATCCTCAGCTTACACACACTGTGGCTAGAGGGAGCTTAGGTGTTTACTGCATACTGTGTATACGTTGAACTCCATAGTGCAGTAAGCTCCTAAGCTCCCTCTAGTGGCAGCTGCTGGTAGCCAAAATGGCATCTAGGGCTGCAACGATTCATTGATGTAATCAAAGCAAAAAAATCCTCAATGTAGTTTCCCTGCATCGAGGATTCATTTAAATCGTGTGATACTCTCACTCACCACTTCGTGGCATCCTGTCCGCACCGCGCTGCCAGGGCCTTACATGCACAATTCGTCAGCGCGCTGGCTGGCGCTGTGTGTGACGTCAGGTCCCGCCCAGTGCTTGCCGGGAAATGGGAAGAAGATGTGATCCATGTCCTGTGGACTCCATGTCAGCGCACTGCCAGGAAAGGTAAGTATAAGTTAGTAGGGGCCCAAATCTGCCAGGGGGGCGGGGGCGGGGGCACCTGTGATTTGAAGGGGCTGATGAGGCTGGGGGACATGGATGGAAATGGCATAGAAGGGCTGGGGGATATGGCATGAAGGGGCTGATCTGATGGCACTGGAGGAGTGGGGGATATGGTGGTGGATGGCATGGAGTCACTGGGGGAGAGGGACCGATGGCATGGAGGGACAGAAAGCACTGGGGGAGTGGGGGCATGGCATGGAGGGGCTGATCTGATGGCAGTGGGGGACATCACATGGCAATGGATGGCATGGAGGCACTGGGGGAGTGGGGAACATGGCAATGGATGGCATCGAGGGGCTGATGGCACTGGGGGAGTGCAGCTGAAGGCACTAGTGAAGCGGAGCTGATTGCACTGGTGAGGAATGGAGCTGATGGCACTGGGGGGAAATGATGCACTTGGGCTAATCACACATGGGGGAACGAAGGGTGTTGGGGACTGATGGCAGGGGGTCTGAGTTTTTATAAAGGAAAACAGTCTATTAATTTTTTTCTTATTAAAGTACTTGATTAATCGTAAAAATCGGTAGAATACTCGATTGCTAAAATAATCGTTTGCTGCAGCCCTAGTTGCATCATTTTACTCTAAGATGATACTGTGGATTTAGAGGTCTGTATCAAAAAGAAGTGCACAATTCTGAAAAAATAATAAGAAATTGATTGCCACAAAATTTGGGAATTAAAAATAACTTGGCTTTTCACTTTAAAGTAGACCTCCACTGAGGAGATGAACCTGATATTTTCTTGCCAGGAAGGTTAAATTTGGGCTATTTGGGTTCCTTTGCCGTCCCTGTGTGTTATATGGCAAGAAAGATGTGAGTGTGAGGTTCTTGCAAGGATTATTCAGACAGTCTTGGATGTTGAATGGCTAAATGATGTTGCCTTCATTTTCCATATTCCGCACTGAAATAAAACCATGCCTTTTTGTTGTAAGTTTGTTTTTTTCCAGAATGGACACTGGATAGGTGATATGTCCAATCATTAAGATACTTGTGATCACGAGTCCATGTCCCCATTTGAATAGAGCGTCGGTCAGGCTTACATGCTGCCAGGGGCAGACTGGGAACTTAAATTGGCCCCATGTTGTAGTCTGGTTCTAATTGACAGAAGACAGGGCCAACACAAGTGGACATCATACCGCCCCAGCAGGGCCAAATGCCACAGTGCATCACAAAATACTGCCCCGGCAGCACAAAATACCTCCCCAAAAACTGCCCCCTTAGGTGGTCACTTTGTGTCCTCCTCCAGTTGCCTCAGAATGGCAGTACTGGACAGTATTGATCTGACACTCCTCTCCTGACTCCTGAATTCAACTATTCAGGAGTCAGGAGAGGAGTGTCAGATCATTACTTACCTGGGGGTCATGAGGAGCCCTCAGGGAGCCCCCTTGGCATCGGCCCACGGGGAAGTAGCCTTGTAGGGTCCGTGGCCACTCCACCCCTGCACACTGCCGCTCTATTGAAAGTCTACGGGTATTACCAAGATAGTCAAGCACTGTGTTGATTCCTAGAAAAGCCCTTTCACATAGATCATAGGAAAATTCTCCCGTTCAAAAATATTCCATAAAAAAGTTAGAAATAAACAGCCATTAAAAATAAAAACAGGGCTCGCAGACTGAGCGGTGCAATTTCCTGCAGTCAGTGGGTTGAGACAGACGGAGGGGGAGACACATGTTCTGCGCAACCTCTCGCTCAGAGGCAGAGACTTGGAGCATTTACCATGGACAAAAGGGGGTTATCCAAACAAGCCTGGCAGCTGTTCTGAATCACGGAGGGAAATGTACTCTGTCCAGCATGACATTATCTCCTTAATCCTTCATGAAAATATTATGAAAACAAACTGCGCAATAAGAAGGGATTAATATTAGGAATGTTAATAATATGGAGGGTCACCGGGTGGCTAGTCCCCTCCCAAATCAGTGTTGCGGATGAGATATGCGTCTGCAGAAATCCGATGAATATTTTAATAATTGGAAAGCAGAGGGATGAATGTGCTGGTGGGATGCAGCTTAATGACAGTGCTCAGTAATAAGCCGGACAAGGTGACTTTCAGGACACTTACAAATGTTTCTCTGCAGGCGTTACACGCAACTGTGTAAATTCAATTTACTATTTTTTTTTTTCAACAATAGTCACAAATAAATGGAAATTTTGGAATGTCCTTGTAAGGGTGCATTCTCACGACCGTATGTGTTTTGCTGTCTGCAGAATGTGGATCTGCAAAAAATACGGATGTTACATCCTTTTTTATTTTTATTTTATTTTTTTGTGGACCCCATTGTAACAATGCCTATTCTTCATTAAACGGCCAAGACACTGTGTGCTGTCAGCATTTTTACGGCCCTATTGAAATGAAATGAATGGGTCCGCATTCAGTCTAAAAAAAAATACGGATTGGATGTGGGCCAAAAATACCATAGTGTGAATGGGGCATAAGGGTGCATTCCCACGACCGTAAGTATTTTGGGGTCAGCCAAAAATATGGACGAGGCCCTATTGCATCTGTGTTTTTTTTTTAAATTTTATTCTGACCCATTGTAACAATGCCTATTCTTGTCTGCAGGTAGGACATGTTCTACCTTTTTTTTTTTAGGGCCTGCAGAATGGACATACGGATGCAGGCAGCACACAGTGGGCTATATGCATCTTTTTGCAGCCCCCGGTGAAATAATTGTGAGCAAAAATATGGTTGTGTGAATGGGGCAGTTTTTCTGTAGAGATTGCTTTTCAGCAGTCATCTCTGTAAGCTCAGCTCCTCCCCCTCCCTGCACAGTGACATTTACACATATCGCAGAGCATGCCGACAACACAGATGTCATTGAGTTGGTTTCTGATTTTTTCATATCTGTGTGAAGCTAAATTCTCCACTGCTGTCCGTAGCTCAGAGGAGCCGTACACGCAAGATGGCTGCCCCATAATACTTATATTTTAAATCTAATTAGAAAATATAACAGATTGCAGAAAAATAACGTTTCCGTATAGAGTTATTAAGTGATCCGTTCACTTTAAAGGGAGTGTCACCACAATGTGGTTTTTTTTTCTGCCCGATAGCGACACATATTTTCCTGTTTGCAGATTTAGTCTATTTCCTGAACATGATTTTGGGGGCGGTCATCTTGCCCGAGATGTTCTTAACAGAATTTAGAAAGCTTTAAGAAAATTACGTTACGACAGCCCTATGGGCCATAGACACAATGGTCTGGAGGGGACCACATTGACTTCTATGGGAATGTTTTCTAGGCGCTGTGACCTGTGCAAAGGTCATTGTACAAGGAAAGAATAGAGAAGCTTTAACAATCACATATTGCCGTATTTATAGGTATATAGGTGATATCTGTCATTTTAATCCTGCCTGTGATGATAAGCAGGTAACTGCAGTAAAGGGATCTGTGCAGACCAAGAAGTGGTGCCTTTATTAGTAGCCAGTGTGCAAACTGAATTTTGTGTTTTTTGTTTAACTATTTAAAATAGTATTTTTACATTTTTACCCTTACATGATTTAAACAATAGGTCATTATCTGATGACACATTCCCTTTATAACGACAACCACCGATGAACCCTTAGCAGTACCTAGAAGGAGCAGGCCATTGATCCTTACCTTCTTTGTTAGTTGTTTGAATGTTACGCGTTCATGTAATATACCGTATGTGTTTTTCATGACTGAGTTTAGTTCTTCAGTGTCTTTGTATCTCATCTTCCTTCCAGCAGCACTCTGAGCCCAGATGTAGATCCGTCCCTTGCCTTCCAGAGAGAAGGGTTTGGACGCCAGAGCATGTCGGAAAAGCGCACCAAGCAATTTGGAGACGCCAGTCAAATGGACTTTGTTAAAACCCGGAAATCAAAAAGCATGGATTTAGGTAAAAAATGTGTGTATTTCTTCCTTTTATACCAAATCAGTATCACATTAATTTCCAACGTTCCCCACGTGTGTGCTGCAGAGGATTCCGAAGCTGTTTTGTCTACTCGATTTGGACCATCCCATTACACCGTATTCGTGTTCTTTTGGGAATTTGCCTTGATCCCCTCTCGGCAGCTGAGCATCCTTTTAGTGCCTGGGAGATAATTCCTAATAGTTCTAATTAAAATTCCTCCAGTGTAATATTTCCATCATCGCCATTTATCTGTATGTGGTCGTGTACGGTATCAGGAATGTTAATGCCCCTTATTAGGGGTTTACAAGGTGCTGCCTCCCAGAAGTCTGATGAGGGCTGCCTACCATAAAACCATAAGAATAACATAAGAAGATGGGATTTATTCTTCCTGACAGTTTCACAGATAAAAGAGCTCAGCATTTTCCTTCCTCACTCAGTGGGTAGATTAATTCTGTAAATGGCTTTTTTATTTTTTTTTGATCCTGCGGGCCCTGCCAGATGATGGGATATGCAGCAGTTGGGCAAGCATTGGCCGCATGTATGTGATGTCTGCTGTGAGTTGTGATAAGCAGATACTGGGATTTATACAAAGGTCGTCATCTCCCAGCTGATGAACTGGATCATAGCGGCATTATCTGACGGGCAGACTGTGGAATATCGCACTCACAGGCGGCGGCCTGAATGTGATATCGCTGGTACATGCCACAGATTTTTATTTTATTTTATTTTTTAATTCTTATTGAATGAATGCAATAAAAAATGCTTACAATGTCATATAATCAAGGAACATGCCGCTGATTTTTATTACTGGTTTTTTTTTTTTTTTTTTTTTTTTGGTGGGTGTACATAAAAATGTGGACCCCCACCGATCAGATACTGATGACCTTTCCAGAGGATAGGCCATCGGTAGTGAAGTCTCAGAAAACCCCTTTAATGACTAATTTTATTTATTTATTGTCAAGGGGGTGTCTCAGTGTTTAATATTGATGACCGATCCTCTAGAAAAGGTAATCCATATTGTAGCGGCAGGGATCCAACTCCTGGCGCCCAGGCTGATCAGCTGTTTGATTGGGCCACAGCGCAGCCTCCTCACAAGCGTCCACGGTGGCTATCCTCGGTATTGTGGTTCAGGCTCATTCACTTGAATGGGACTGAGCTGCACCTAAGCTATGTGACCGATGACTGTGACTTATTAGGCCTCGGAGGAGGCCTCAGCGCTTACCGGGCAACTGCATCCTCTTCAAACAGCAGTTCGACAAGGGTGCATGAAGTCCTATCCCCACCAATGTGGTATTGATGACTCAAACAGTTCTGATATTAAAGGGGTTGTCTAGGAATGGAAAAACATGGCTGCTTTTTTCAGAGACCGCACCGCACCTGCCCATGGGTTGTGCCTGGTATTGCAGCACAGCTCTATTTGAAGTGGATGGGGCTGAGCTGGATTACCACACCCAAGCTTTAGAAGAAAGCAGACATCTTTAACTAGTCCTGGATAACTCCTATAACCCTGGTGGGCTGTAGAAGGCACCATATGCCAGGACAAGCCCCTGTTATAGCAGCTTTTATACTGTCAATGACGTCTCGAGAAGCTGTCACAATCTACTGAAGGGTATCAAGGTCCTGTGATGGCGAGCATAAATTTCCTGCAACCCTGTAGGGTTCTTATGTGATGAATGTAACCGCTCCGGTAGTTCTCCATTAGGGATTTGCTTGTTCGAACTTTATATAGATGTTTGATTGCTAAAATGGTCTATGACTTGCAGTCCTATTCGAGCTGTTGTGTGAGTATAAAAGCAGCCGTGTGTTAACAGACATTGATAGATCCCACTGCAGAGTTCTACATATTAGGTTGGAAATGCTCAGGAACCCGGGCGAAGTCTGACATTCGATTCGCAGCTCCTGAAACAAAGTGTTTACTTTCCGACTTAATCTCCGCCGCTATTAGTTTAATTGACTGTCTGTGCCAGAGTACTTATGAAAGCAATGTGACTTTGCCAGCCAGTGGAGAGCAAGGTATTATTTCACTGGGATAATAAGATTAAATGGCTCACAATGTAGAATTTGAGATGTAATAATAAGGCCAATCAATAGTGTGGCTGGATACAATTATGCCGGGAATGGACTTTTACATCGCACGGATGCCTGCATTGCTAGTGGCACTAAAAGCTAAACCGGTGCCCAAATAATCTGCACTAAATATTCTGAAGGGGGTTGGGGGGGGGGGGGAATTCTTCTTTAATTCATCACTTCATGGATGCTTTAGGGTACCTGCACACGGGGCGGATAAACGGGCAGAAGATCAGCACAAATTTCAATGCGGATTTCTGTACTTTTCCATTTCTAAGGCTCCATTCAGACGTCCGTAGAACGGGTCCGGATCTGTTCCTCAACAAATCCGGACCCATTCATTCTCTATGGGGCCGGAAGAGATGCGGACAGCACGCAGTGTGCTATCCGCATTTCCGGAGCGCGACCTCGATCTTCCGGTCCGTGGCACCCGAAAAAATATAGAACATGTCCTATTCTTGTCCGCAATTGCGGACAAGAATAGGCAGTTCTATGGGGTTGCCGGCCGGGTGTATTGTGGATCGACAATTTGCAGATCCGCAATACACTATGGACATGTCAATAGACCCTAAACCGCACCAAAAGCAGCATGTTTTGCTTACAGTTTTTGGTTTAGGATTTGATGTGGTTTGATCTCGCCCTTCCGCTGCAAAGGTTGAAATCTGCACCCAAAATTGCAAACCTAATGGACATGCTGCAGATTTCTCTCCAGATACCGCATAGAAGAAGAAAGCAAAGTGTACATGAGATTTGTCTAATCATATACACTTTGCTGGTGCTGTATTGCGCTACATTTTTTCTGTGCAAGACTGTGCGAGGAAAAAACGCACATAATCCGCAACGTGTGCAGGGACAGTAGCTTGAATTATGGCAAAGGGAGAATTAACCCACTAATACGCAGGTGACCTAAACCCTGCCTTCAGTGCATGTTCAGTAAACTAATCTGCTATCCTGCAGTACATTTCCATCTCTTCTACCCATAGTGGAAATTACAAGAAAGAAGTCTACTTTTTTTCCCCTGAAAAACATTGCATTACACGTGCTATAAGCTGGGCTGAGTGCACACGGCTATCTCCGGCAGGGCAGGGGGGAGGTCCTAGCTGGCAGACCCCCACCCGTCAGTTATCTGTGAATAAGGAATAACTTCAGTACCTGGCGCAACCCCTTTTAATGTATTTGTGTAATTTAAAATTTAACACTGTGGGGGTCATTTATTAAGACCAGTCTAAATTAAGCCCCTGAGCTGGCGGTTGATCCTCGACGTTATGTGCAGGTCCCGGCCTCTACACCCCCCCCCCCCCCCCCCCCCCCACACACACACACATATATATATATACACACACACACACACACGGCTATTTTTGACGGCGCTCCGGTAATTCATCTGCCATACTAAGCCTTGCACAGCCACATCTGGACTCATTGTCTCATAGCTGTGTGGGCTTCGGCTCCGCGCGGCGTGGCCTCCGTTCCTTCACCTCCCTCTGCTCACTTTGCTGGCTGCGGGCAGTGTCATGTCACATTCTCTCCATCATTTCCAGCATCACAGGTCTGACGCCTGCAGGCACGTCCATGCATTTGATTTCCCATACACCGAAGGGGCAAGGCCTGGCATCAGACAGACATCAACCAGGACTGAAATGCAAGGATTTCCTCCAAATGCAATTATTATCATGCAGCAATTAGTTGTAATGAGCGGACCGTCCTAGACGCGACGCAATCCTCATTCTGCTGTTCTGTGGGCGATAGAAATGATGTGCTTGTGGCATGAGCAAACAATGCAAGTAATTAACAGTTTTAATTCTTATAAAGTGACGCTAACATGTACGGCATTAATATCTTGTGGGCCTGCAGTTTGCAGCATGGAGAGGTTTAATTTGGTGGTGGGTGGGGGGGATAATGTCTGCATGAGACTTCTCATATTAATAATGTACCAGTCATTTGTTTGCTGCATGTGGTATGTGGGCACTAACCGGGCTAACCTTCTTACATTTACCTTTTTAACAGTAGCTGACGAGACTAAGATCAGTGCAATGGCTGACCACACCGCAGGTAAGAGATTATGCTGTTGCTATAGAAATGCGGGTCGAAGCAGATTAAGGCAGAAGTACCGTTCACGTTGCATGTCGGCATGACCTTTGTAAGGCTGGCGCGCCTCTCTCACTGTTAAGAGCACTCATTGCAGAATTGCACTGTTTGACACGCGCTGTGAAGATCTGACCTGTGTAAGCGTAGTCGATTTCATCAGCGACTAGAAGTCCATGCACGGCCCTATTTTTATGTCCACGTTCCAGTATAAAACGGGGCTTTTAACCATTTCATTTGTACCTACTGCCTAAAATTCACTCCTCTTGAGGCTGCATCCGCACAACGATTGTATTTTGCACTGATGAGGATTTGCAAGACAGAAACCACTTTTTCAGGTTGCAATAAGTGGTTTGCCCTGTGGTTAATCACCAAATAGCTCGATGTTAGAGTAGTTACGTGATGCACGAATGCGTTGCGAAAAAATCTGTGTAAATAATGCAGCTTCTGAGGAGGTTTCTCCACAATTGTCGTCACGTTTAGTAAATCAAAAATTGCTATAAAAATTCAGCCAAAAAATAAAATCCAAAATGCTTGTATTTTTTGTGGTGCCGTATTTATGCACTTCAGAGCGGTTATATTGTCCCCCACTATATGTCCATATGCTCTGTTACACACTATTTTATGGGCCTATTGCTTCTAGAAGAAAACACTCTCAGAAAATGTCACTGTATGGGTTGCCTACCTCTCTGTATTTTGATCCCGCAAGCGTTAGTGTGCCTCCGGACAGTAGGTTATGTGTGCATGAGGCAGTAAACTTAAAGCCCCTATACACATTACACATAAGTGATCTGAACCTGGTCTGAACCTGCTGATTTTGCCAGGACAAGCTAACGATGTGTATGGGGATGTTTGGTCTCCAACAGATGTGGAGGGATATTAGATTTGGGCACAAAATGTACACTCCTTTGGAGATAAGTAAATGCCAGAGGTGTCTTATTCCGCATGCTCAGCTGACTATGCCTTTGAGTGGGGAACTTGGGTGGAATAGCTGAAATGCAAATTAGATTTTGGCAATTGCAGGAATATGACCACCCTAAGGCCTCTTTCACACGGGCAAGTATTTCGCGCGGATGCGATGCGCGAGTTGAACACATTGCACCCGCACTGAATTCCGACCCATTAATTTCTATGGGGCTGTTCACATGAGCAGGGATTTTCACGCATCACTTGTGCGTTGCGTGAAAATCGCAGCATGCTCTATTTTGTGCGTTTTTCACGTAACGCAGGCCCCATAGAAATGAATGGGGTTGCGTGAAAATCGCAAGAATCCGCAAGGAAGTGCAGATGCGGTGCGGTTTTCACGCACGGTTGCTAGGAGACGATCGGGATGGAGACCCGATCATTATTATTTTCCCTTATAACATGGTTATAAGGGAAAATAATAGCATTCTGAATACAGAATGCATAGTACAATAGCGCTGGAGGGGTTAAAAAAATAAAATAGAAATGTAACTCGCCTTAATCCACTTTTGGAACATGAGGAAAAATCTAAAGTGTAAAAATGAAAAAAGACCTGGTCTTGAAGTGGTTAAGCAGCTACCATTGCTTGAAACTAAACTGTGAATGGAGCCGGAATCAGAAGGCTTCATCCATTGTGTAGTGGCTTTGATGGCATACTCCAGCTAAAAGCATTGGTGGCCAGTGCGTCCCCCTCTCCCTCCCTCCCCAGTATTAAAAGCATTGGTGGCAGTGGCCACAGGCTAACAACCCCCCATCATTGGTTGCAGCGGAGAGGCATTTCCGATCGGAGTCCCAGTTTATTCGGCTGCCACCAATGATGGGGGGGGGGGGGTTGTTAGCCTGTGGCCACTGCCACCAATGCTTTTAATACTGGGGAGGGGGGCCGCACTGGCCACCAATGCTTTTAATACTGGGGAGGGAGGGGGTTCTGGCAGCACCCGATCAATTAACCCCTCAGGTGTGGAACCCGAGGGGTTAATTGTGCGGATCACAGCCCCTGTAAGAGATCAGGGGGCAGTCATGTACACAGTTCTTAGTATATTCTAACTTGAAGCGTCCCCATCACCATGGGAATGCCTCTTTGTTAGGATATACTGTCGGATCTGAAAAAGCTGTTATGAAAACTCAGATCTGAAAAAGCTGTTATGCAGACGGATCCGCACTGAACGGATACTATCGTTTGCATTTATAGGTGCGGCTCCGTCTGTGCAGATACCAGACGGATCCGCACCTAGCGCAGGTGTGAAAGTAGCCTCAGCTCTCTTTCTCTTGAATGGAAGCTGAACTGTAAAAAAAAAAATATAGAATACCTCTTTAAGGAGTTACTTTTTTGAAGATTAATGATGATGGACTTTTGTTTCCTTCAAGTTCCACTCACTTAACCTTTAGATTAAAACTCGTGTGACCAACAGCCATCTCCCCTGAACCCTCATATGCACAGGTCGGCTTGGCTAAGCATGTAAATGTTCTGAATGGGAAAAGTCTCAGCTGGATACCTGTGGCAGTGGCTTGTCCTCGAGAACAAAAAGACTGGGCATGTTGAAATCCAACAGCTCACTCCTGATCTCCACCAACATATTTGGTTTAGCTGATATACCATATTTTTCGCTCTATAAAAAAAGACTAGGTTTTAGAGCTGGAAAATAAGAAAAAAAAAACAATCTTCATCAAACCTCAGGTCAGACCCCCAGTCTTCATCAGACCTCAGATCAGACCCCCAGTCTTCATCAGACCTCAGATCAGACCCCCAGTCTTCATCAGACCTCAGATCAGACCCCCAGTCTTCATCAGACCTCAGATCAGACCCCCAGTCTTCATCAGACCTCAGATCAGACCCCCAGTCTTCATCAGACCTCAGATCAGACCCTCAGTCTTCATCAGACCTCAGATCAGGCCCTCAGTCTTCATCAGACCTCAGATCAGACCCTCAGTCTTCATCAGACCTCAGATCAGACCCTCAGTCTTCATCAGACCTCAGATCAGACCCTCAGTCTTCATCAGACCTCAGATCAGACCCTCAGTCTTCATCAGACCTCAGATCAGACCCCCAATCTTCATCAGACCTCAGATCAGACCCCCAATCTTCATCAGACCTCAGATCAGACCCCCAATCTTCATCAGACCTCAGATCAGACCCCCAATCTTCATCAGACCTCAGATCAGACCCCCAATCTTCATCAGACCTCAGATCAGACCCCCAATCTTCCTCAGACCTCAGATCAGACCCCCAATCTTCCTCAGACCTCAGCTCAGACCCCCAATCTTCCTCAGACCTCAGATCAGACCCCCAATCTTCCTCAGACCTCAGATCAGACCCCCAATCTTCCTCAGACCTCAGATCAGACCCCGAATCTTCCTCAGACCTCAGATCAGACCCCCAATCTTCCTCAGACCTCAGATCAGACCCCCAATCTTCCTCAGACCTCAGATCAGACCCCCAATCTTCCTCAGACCTCAGATCAGACCCCCAATCTTCCTCAGACCTCAGATCAGACCCCCAATCTTCCTCAGACCTCAGATCAGACCCCCAATCTTCCTCAGACCTCAGATCAGACCCCCAATCTTCCTCAGACCTCAGATCAGACCCCCAATCTTCCTCAGATCAGACCCCCAATCTTCCTCAGATCAGACCCCCAATCTTCCTCAGATCAGACCCCCAATCTTCCTCAGATCAGACCCCCAATCTTCCTCAGATCAGACCCCCAATCTTCCTCAGATCAGACCCCCAATCTTCCTCAGATCAGACCCCCAATCTTCCTCAGATCAGACCCCCAATCTTCCTCAGATCAGACCCCCAATCTTCCTCAGATCAGACCCCCAATCTTCCTCAGATCAGACCCCCAATCTTCCTCAGATCAGACCCCCAATCTTCCTCAGATCAGACCCCCAATCTTCCTCAGATCAGACCCCCAATCTTCCTCAGATCAGACCCCCAATCTTCCTCAGATCAGACCCCCAATCTTCCTCAGATCAGACCCCCAATCTTCCTCAGATCAGACCCCCAATCTTCCTCAGATCAGACCCCCAATCTTCCTCAGATCAGACCCCCAATCTTCCTCAGATCAGACCCCCAATCTTCCTCAGATCAGACCCCCAATCTTCCTCAGATCAGACCCCCAATCTTCCTCAGATCAGACCCCCAATCTTCCTCAGATCAGACCCCCAATGTTCCTCAGACCAGACCCCCAATGTTCCTCAGACCTCAGATCAGACCCCCAATGTTCCTCAGACCTCAGATCAGACCCCCAATGTTCATCAGACCTCAGATCAGACCCCCAATGTTCATCAGACCTCAGATCAGACCCCCAATGTTCATCAGACCTCAGATCAGACCCCCAATGTTCATCAGACCTCAGATCAGACCCCTAATGTTCATCAGACCTCAGATCACTAAAAATTAAGTAAAAGAACTTGCCTCTACTGGTCTGGACAATGCTGGCACTCGGGATATCCAGCCCGCTTGTCCTGCTGTGACATGACATCGCACAGGGCCAGGTTATATTGCGCGCTTGCACTTACTGTATCCTGACGCTGTAGGCCAGGATACAGCATGGTGCCTGGAAGACCAGGGAGCTGTGAGTAACACCAGCACTAATAGCGCTACACTCACCGCTCCCAGTCCTACTGTACTCTTGAGTGCTTCCATAGTGGAAGCGCTCGATATTATTCCGTTTATAAGACGCGCTAACATTTTTCCCATTTAATATTTATGGCTGTTTTTGTTAAAAAATAAAATCTGATTACTCACGGATTTAATAAGGTAATCTGGATTAACAATTGTAGATAAAATTCTGCTCATTTTTTCTGTTATGTGTCTGATCTACATTCCTTCCTAAGATATTTGCCTGACCCTGAACTTGCACCTCAGGTTCTCCTTAACGGGAAGAATTATGCAATGCCATTAGTCGATAAATTATGTAGTTAAACAGCTTTCATTTCTTTTTTTCAATGATCAGCTGAAGAAAAATGACTTCTGAGTAATAATGTTTTTTTTCCAGAGCAATTAAAATAATGTGCCTTGTGCAATTATGAGTTTCTGTGATTTATTAATCCAAGTTGGCTTTTGACCTTTGGAATGCTATTTTAATTAGGCTGAAACCGCTGTTATGTGGGAACATCGTTTTTGTATTGGATACACTCCATTTGCACTTGCTGCTCTGCTGCCATTTTACCGCTTCAAGTTCTGAATTATTTTCTCTTTTTACTGTCTGAAATCCAAACCAGAAATTCCAGGAATAATGCATTTTTGAATATTAAAAATGTATAATACAATGGATTCCAGGATCTGTGAATGTAAAATTAATGTAAACAGTCCTTCATTGACCAGACATGGCCACAACATGATTTATGGAGCTGCGAGGTTTGGGCGTCTTTGAGTGCACAGCAGCTCCAGATAACAGCTAATTCATGGGGGTGCCAGGAGTCAGACCCCCATCAATCTGATATTAGTGATCTCTCCTAAGGATAGGAAAGTCCTGGAAAACACCTACAAGACAAGAACTCTCAGCACTGACATCTTTAAGCTATAAAACATTGGCTGCCTGCAGCCACCTCTAGAGGGAGCTTCAGAGCTTACTGCATACTGTGCCATTATTAAGCTTAAAGGGAACCTGTCACTGGGATTTTGTGTATAGAGCTGAGGACATGGGTTGCTAGATGGCTGCTAGCACATCCGCAATACCCAGTCCCCATAGCTCTGTGTGCTTTTATTGTGTAACAAAATTGATTTGATACATATGCAAATTAACCTGAGAATGAGTCCTGTCCCTGAGATTAGTCAGGGACAGGACTCATCTCGGGTTAATTTGCATATGTATCAATCCGGTTTTTTTTACACAATAAAAGCACATAGAGCTATGGGGACTGGGTATTGCGGATGTGCTCACAGCCATCTAGCAACCCATGTCCTCAGCTCTATACACAAAATCCCAGTGACAGGTTCCCTTTAAGCTCAATAATGGCACAGTATGCAGTAAGCTCTGAAGCTCCCTCTAGAGGTGGCTGCAGGCAGCTAATGTTTTATAGCTTAAAGATGTCAGTGCTGAGGGTTCTTGTTTTGCAGAAAAACAGGACCAGACTATTATACAGATATATTAAGAATTTGTAAAATAAAAAGATGTAATGATAAAATAGATTCTTTTTAAAAGGGTTTTCTGCTTTGGACACTCATTTTGTTAGAAATACCTGTAATCTTCAGGAAACTTTGCAAGACGTATTGTATTAGTCTGTTCGGACTCTGGACATTAGCCCCTCTGCACACTGTAAAGTAACGGTTTGTCAGAGGTATTCAAGGACTGTATGGAGCAGGATAAGCAGCTGCTTGCACATTGGGTGCCAGTTGTGACACTCACCTGTTATTGCCGGGATCAGAGATAATTCCACTCCATCCATTTAACCTCTCATGTTGGGGTTATTAGAGTTGATGTTCCGAGTGTTTGTCATGGCAGTCAGGGGCCTTGTGAAGACCCCCAAGCTTGCCATGAAAACGCCAGACAACCTCTTTAAGACTTCCCTATTGCACCCTACCACTGGGAGGTTACCACTTTGCAAAAAGAAAAATTATCAAAAAATCAAAACTACAGCCCTTGCACTTCCATTCACGGAACAATAAATGGTTGTTAATATATGGTGACAATTTTTTTTTTTCATTTTATTAAAAATGGTAAAAAAATAATAAAAAACATATAAATTTAGCGTTGCTGTAAACGAATCAACTCACAGAATAAGGTCATCATGTCATTTTTACCACATAGTGATTGCTGTGAAGAATGAAACCTAAACAGTGGTGAAATTGCTTAAACATTTGTTTATTTATTTTTTTCAAAACAATTTTGTGCATTTTCTCAATACATTATATGGAACCATTAAAAAGTACAATCTGTCCCATTAAAAACCAAACCCTTGTATGACTGTGTCAAGAAAAAGCTTTAAAAGTATGGCTTCTGAAGGCAACGTGATAAAAATAAAATAAAAAATGTTGCCATAATTGTCCTGGTCCGAAAGAGGTTATGCAGAGGCGGATTGGCCATAGATCTTTCAGGGCCCATACACAAGAGGCCACCTGAGCTCTCCTTACAGCGCCAGCCATGTTAAGTAATCAAACTGACTCTCCCCTCCTGACTACTGATTTCAACTGTATAGCCTTCTTGAGGCGACTGGAGTAGGACAGAGCATGGCCTCCACAGAGGAACTATTTTTGGGGAGGTATTTAGTGCTGCTGGGGCAGTATTTTGTGATGTACTGTGGTATGTGCTAGGGTGGTATAATGTGCCGCACCATGGTATTGCTGGCCCTGCTGACGTCAGTTTGGACCTGACTACAAAATGGGGCAACTTTTATAAAAAAAAAAAATTCAGGGCCATTTTTAAGTTTCCAATTTGCCCCTGGGGTTATGCATTACAGGGGTGGACGTGAACTGCTGAGTGCCTTTGAGCAAGAACAGTTGTGAAGCATCATTCTTAACATAAGGCATCCCCTTATGGTTGAGCACATAAGTTTTATTTCACCGGGCCCATGTTCAGCTGCACAGGTAGCACTTTCGGTATGTCCTCCCCTGGCCCATTGGTATTTTTGCCAGTTCGCTACAATGAGAGATTCTTTTTGTAACCAGGTTGCACTCCGATGACTTTATGGAGGTCTTGAACAAGGGACCTTTTCCTTCAACCCCAGATTAGGGCCGTATAATAAATTGGGTTTTCATTGCAGGGAGTATTCCCGACACAATTTTATTTTACTCACTGTTCTTTACAATATTTAGTAAAAATCCAGTAAAGGGATATCTGCTCATCTTATTGATCTTTGTATTAAATAGTGAAAAGGATCCATAACAGAAAAGTGGTCAGCAGATCACTGACGTAGCATGTAGGTCTTGAGCACACACAATTTCACATATTGGGCAGCAGCAGCCATTTATTTAGCTTTTTTGACAAAGTTGTTCCTATAAAACAGTTCCCATCATAGCAAAACATCTCTCTGTATAAAGGCTGGATGCTGATAATTGTCCCAAACATGAATTATTAGGACATTGGTCTGATTGGGGTCAGAACCTTAATGTGTGGACCTAGTCATTAAAAAGTAGAAGCCCAGACTGACAGATGAGGAGACGCTGCCATGTAATGACAAACTGAGCTTGTAAATAATTGTACCGATAGAAAACTACATGGAGGAGTGAAGCTGGGATGTGACCGCCACTGGTGTAGTCGTCAACACTGATGTAATACATTGAGGGAGCAGGTCTGTATGGTACAGAAGTTACCCAATATTTCTGGTTTTAAGCCGTGATCCTCCGGGGGTATTTCTTGGCTCCTTTTTTAGACAAACTTATTAATAGGAGTTGTTCGCTAATACATTTAGTGTCTTTTTATTCTTGGTAAGTTTTCCATACGTGTTTACCAAAGATTTGACCTAGACCTTCTCCTGTAAGGATCTATTCACACAGTGCAATCATGTATTGTTAAAAAAAAAACTCTATACCTCATGTGAAATAAGGTGTATGTAGGAGAGGGTACAGTAGGGCTCTATAGAAGTCTGTGGTCATACAACTCGAAGCCCTTATTACATTCTGCCTTAGAAATAATTACCTAGTTCTTATCCTTTGAAATGTCTTTGACATGATTTGGAGAACAGTTTCTGGTTTACGTTGTACAGAAATGCTCCCTTAATGGGGCATAAAATGCAGTGGAAAATCTACTGTAGATTTTGCAGTGGATCTGGGAAAAAAATCTGCTTGACTTGGGCTACTTCCACCTTTGCGGCACAGCAGGCTGTTCTAGCATAAAATGCCAGGAATCGGCCAGACAAAAATCGTTGGCATATTCGTAGGGTACCGCCCGGAACTCTGCCGGACCCCATTATAGTCAGTAGGGCCAGAGGGCATTCCAGTGACATTCGGCGATGCCGAATTCGGAGAACTACAGCAGGCTGTTCTCTGCCAGCACAACCTGCTGGAAAGCTATGCCGCTAATGTGAAAGTAGCCTTACATGTGGATTATGATGCAGATTTACTGCAGATTTCACCCTTTGATTTGCAGAGGGTGAAATTTGCTGCATAAAGTAACATTTTGTTGTATAAAATTTTTACTGCAGGTCTATATCTATCTAATTTTATCTGCTTTGCTGCTGCTGCAAAATGCTGTGTATTTTCTGCATGGAAAGTTGTGGGAAATCCAGAGCATTTCTGCATGTCTTGACATATCCCACATGTAAATCATACTTAAAGGCGTTTTCCATTTTCCCCAAAAAATCAAAAATGTAATAAATAAAGAAATTGTATGAAATAATAAAAATTCTGTACTTGTTAAACCCTGTTCTTTCAGTTCCGGTGTTCCTCTTCGGTCTCTGTTTACTAGGCTGCGGTGATGATGTCATCTTGATGATGTCAGTGATTGGCGGCAGCAGTCATGTGATTTTGCTGTAATGTTATCACTAGAGAACAGAGACTGCAGGAAAGCATCGGAGTAGGGGCACTGCAACAACTGGGAATTTACATACAAATTCTTATATATATATATATATATATATATATATATCTACACATATATATCTACACATATATCTACACATATATATATATATATATATATACATTACCCCTTCTTCCCCCCCCCCCCCCCCAAGTTAAAGCAATACTAAAAGCAATCTGTTTCTAGCAGTTAAACGGACGGTTAGTGATCAGCGTTGTGCAGTTCTTTCTTTTACTTGTGCAGATTAGATTTGGCCTGACTTGTAAAATAAGTGGTTTTATAAAAGCATCCTCTGTCCAGCGGGTCGTGCGTTATGATGTTCTGGGGGAAAGGTCAAGTCTTTAACCACAGAACTACCTGTTTGTAAAAAAGATAAATATCTTATTGAATAGATTTAGTTGGATTAAGGGGGAAGACGTCTCATAATGGAAGGCTCTTTCTCAGAGTTATAAAATAATTGTATTTCTTGCTTCGACTTGAAAGGGTTAGAGGTTAACACATTCCACTGAAAGAGATGGAGAAGAAATATACAACTGCAGGGAGAAAAGTAGGTGTCAAAATTATGTTAATAAATCATAGTATTTTTCTCCATCTCTGTTTAGATTCAAGCCACTTGTGAAAACCTAGTTGTGGAGATTCGGGTTGAAAGCTGTTGGATTGATAAGCAATGTAAAGTAAACATGTCCTCGGGCGGACAACGTAATAGACCTTTAATTATTTTTCTCTCTAGTTTATTTGGGCTGTCTGATCTTTAAGTGTTTAGAGTTAAGTGCAGAGGTTGGCGTGAACTTCGGTGGTAAACCACAGATCATTCATCCTGCTGGAAGCATTAAGGTCATTAATGCATTTCGCAAAGATTGAGAGGAAAACATTGACACCTTCCGTGTGATGACCTAGAGGCTGTCATAGCATTAAGTTGGCCACACACAGTGATCTCAACATGTCAGAGTAGTCGGTCAGCATTGATGTCCTTTTTTGATGTTTGGGTCATATGAATTTCTCCAGAATTTCTTCGGTTTTGGTATTCAGACTTCTCATTAAATGTTTATAGAGGCTCTGATGGGAGCCACAAATCTTACTTCTGGTGGCTGTCTTCTTCATCTTCTCCTTAACCTCTCTGGGTCTTTTCACGCTGTGTCTAAAATACCATGTGCTTCCTCTGATACATAGGCTTGCTATCAGGGTCTGAATGAGACGTAGGATGAAGAAGTGGGCTATCTAGTGTGGCACTGAGAAAAAGGAGTGCAAGTTATGCATAAAAAAAATAGTAATTGTATATTTGTATAAGGGCTCATGCACAGGGAACGTGTTGGCCATATCTCCCATGCCTACCATGGCTCCCCTGCCCCAAATATAATAATTTATGATAGTCTCTTATCTGATTGCAGGTCTATTGCAGTTAACGCATGTCATCATGTGAACGGACTGTATCATAAATTATACAGTCAGTTCGGGACTGAGGAGCTGTGGTCTGCCCAGGAGTTGCGGTCATGTGTGTCATGAGTTCACAGCCGGTCAAAGTGGCAGATCTGTGTCCAGCCAGCTCTGTGTTGAAAAGTATACACGTATGAAGGCAGTGGAAATGAGTTGTTTGTAGTATAAGTCAAAAGGTTAGGACTTGGAAAGAAAGTGGTGCAACGGAGCAAATAATTCATTGATGAACTTCAGGCATAGAGAGGAACGCATTCTGAAATCTCTTGGGCACCAAGAGGGATTGTCCACCCTCTGTTTAATATGTTCAGGGATTTGTGATGTTCTCTAAAGCAGTGTACCCCAGATAATGGCTCTGGACCCACATATGGTTCTTAGGTCCCATACATAGGGTTCTTAGATCCCATACATATGGCTATTGGCAGGTGCAGATACTGCAATCTGTCCTAGATTCCAAAAGTATTAAAACATGAAACTAAAGTCAAAACCCATATAAGGCTTGCTTGCAACATGTGAAGGGTTTAGGACCCTTGCTCTAAATTTTTTGCCTCTGTCAAAATTCGTAGGTACATGATTTACTTTGTGTACATATTTCTGCATTTCCAGAGCTCTGTGTGTTTGGTAGTCTCCATAATTGTTCCCTTGGTGTGATGGAGAACTGCCTCTTATACTTCCTTCAGGATAGTCATGATCACTTTCTATTTGGGCTCTATACCGCGTCTTGTGGAACCTGGACTGATACTCTGTAGACTGTAAGGTTGTTCTTCATGGACATGTTGCTAGGTGGAAGAAAACATTTAGTTTTTCCAAATCCATGATGCTTGCATACTCCCACACTGAATGTACTTTAATTTCTGATTTCAACTTAGATTTCCTTTATTACCTTTATCGGGATCAGAATATTACTGACAAGTCTATATAATCAGACTATATCTGACCTTAAATTGCCCTCCGGATAAGTGGCCACTTAGTGTTAAATGCTCTGATTCAGCTGTTGGTTTCTGCAGGGTACTTGCCATGAATTCCAGTCGTATTTAATAGCCGGTGCTTTTTGTGTGCGAGAAAACTGTTAACGTGCAGGTGAAAGCAGAAGAAATTAGAATTAGTGAAATGATTAAACTTGTAAAATATTTATTTAGTGAAATGGTATTTAACAGCTATTTCGAGAGATTTATTTGCCTGAAAGAATTTCCCTTGATACATTAAAATCATCAGCTTACACACAGTGGATTAGGCTGCGAAGTCAATTGGGGCAGGTTTACCAAGTCTTAAAAAAAAAAAGTTGCTGGCATAAGATGTGCCACATTTCCTAAGAGGCGCAATCCTCTTACTACGCATTTTGTGCCAATTCATGTGCCAGAATTTTACAGCACCCATGATCTGCTGTATATTTGAACTATAACTTATACTATTTTCTGGCTTAAATGATATTACGTGTGATTGGATGCCCTCCTGCCCCATCCTCTTTTCCTCACTACTTTTATAAATTGGAAATAGAGGTAAAAAAAGTCACAAATAAGTTGCGCGTCATAGTTTGCGACTTTTTTTACGCCACTAATATAGCACAAAATCATTGATAAATTTGCCCCACTTTGTCTTTATCTTCAGTAAAATGTATCTGCCCAAAGTGAGGTTTCCATGTATTTGTAAATGTGTTTTCCGAATTTTAGTTTTTTACGGACTTGACTACATCTTGCATGTTGTCAGCCATTTTGGAGCTTAGTGGCTGCTGTTTGTCACCGAGCAAGCATTTTATTTTTATTTTTTTAAAGAAAACAACCTTTTTTTTTTCTACTCATGTACAATGATTTCACCCTGAGGGCTCGTGCATACGACTGTATGTAAAACATGGATCCGCAAAAAAAAGGATGACATCCGTGTGTATTCCGTATTTTGCAGAATGGAACAGCTGGCCCCTAATAGAACAGTATTATCCTTGTCCGTTATGCAGACAATAATAGGACATATTCTATTTTTGGGGGGAGCGGACAGAAGGCACACGTAGTAGCTTCCGTTTTTTTTGCAGACCCGTTGAAATGAATGGTTCCACATACGGTTCGCAAAAAAAAAACGAAACTGACACAGAAAGAAAATACAGTTGTGTGCAAGATCCCTGCGGAACAACCGTACTATAAATTCTGAATAGATCAAAAGGGTCCTTAATTTATCAGCAAGCTGTCTGAAGGGTTGGGCTAATACTAAGGTTGTGGCTATAACGTGCAGCATCCATAGAGAGGAGCTGCCGCCTCTTCTGGCACACCTGTTTTAGTAACTACTTGTATTCCCCATGTAATAAAAATTTTGGAGCAGGTATTCTAGCTACTCTATGCTGTGCCATTTCTTTATTATTCCTGCTAGAAGTTCTAAATGAATTGCTAGAAGTTTGCAATAAAGGTCTTCTTTAGGCTGGCCATACAATTTAGATAATTGACCAGACCAACCGACCATGTAATGTGTATGAGGTACTCAAATGGCACATATCGGGTCAGATGAATACCAGGAATTATATCAACTGCCCGATCCCTTTGTTCTCAAGGAGTAAAGCCTCTTCTCTCTCCCTTTTCAGGACACATGCATGCTCTGCCGAGAGTGCATGTACATGGAGGGATCAGGAGAGAGAGCGGTTTGCAAGGGTTCTCTCATGTGTCTGACGTGCCTTAAGGCGCATTTACACCTACCAAGCAGCAGATTGTTGGGAAGGAAACGTTTCCTCCTGGCAGTCAGCTGCTCGCTCAGTGGAGATGAAGAGCTGCCTTTACATGCAGCGATCACCTCCACCGCTATTGTGATCGCTCGTCCTCATTCAGCTGCATTGTTTCTGGGCAGCAGATCTCTGTTTAGACACCACAATCTGCTGCTCAGAAGCAACAATATAGACGCCTGCACGAATGCCAGGATCACCCAATGAACGAGTGTTTCGCTCATTCATCGACGGAACCTTTACACGCACAGATTGTCGGGAATGAGCGTTCAGAGGAACATTCCTTCCCAATAATCTGCCCAAATATCTCCCAGTCTAAATCCACCTTTAATTTTAAAATGTCAGACATTGATGAAGAATGTTTTATTTTTGCTACATTTATAGTCCTTAAAGAAACCTATAATACAAACTTAAGATCTGAAAGCCCCCCCCCCCCCTCCATGTTGTTGTCAGTAGATTATGCCCACAGCCTACTTTTTTTGTGTTCTGATGATATTTCTTGTGCCTTGCGTCTGCAGTTGAATTTAATTTTTTCTCGTCTGTTTTTAATCCAAAAACTTGTCCAAGTATGGATTGATTTAAGGACATGAAGGTTTGTGTAATGAGGCTGGCATCTTCTGTGAGCAGTTGTCATTTAAGTACTATCTGTACAAAGCATCTTGAACTTGCACTTGACAAGCCAATACTAATTAATAAGTGGTGTCTGTGCTTTCAGTAAATGACGGCAAAAGGCAGAAGACTGCCCTGCTGGCTATTAACATCATGCCAAAACATTCTCTCGTTTAGATCTTGGTCTGTCAGGGTAAAAAAGGGTAAAATGTAGTTGTATTAAAAAAATTTTTTAAATGATCTGCTTTCAGTGTAAAACCTTAGTAAAAATTGTAAAAATTATCTCAATGTTTTGTCAAAATGGTTGCCTTATAAAAGTAGCCCCATTTTAATCAGAAGTGTGGCTTCTCTAACCCCTCCTTGGCCATACATAGCAGTTGGTATGGCGATCATGTAGTGTATGGATGGCTCCAGTCTGCCAGAGCTAGAGATGTGCTTTATGAGTGCATGTGCACAGGTCCCAAATGGGAGACGTCCAAATGAAAAAAACTGAAAGTGGCCCTATGTCATAGGTGGGTCCAAATTGACAGAAGGCAGGAGCGTCACAATTAGGCAGGGCTAACACAAGTGGGCAGGGACGACAGAAGTCAGCAATACCAAATTGCAGAACAAAATACTGCCCCAACAGAACCAAATATCGCAGTGCAGCACAAAATACTGCCCCAACAGAACCAAATATCACAGTGCAGCACAAAATACTGCCCCAGCAGAACCAAACATCACAGTGCAGCACAAAATACTTCCCCAGCAGAACCAAATATCACAGTGCAGCACAAAATACTGCCCCAGCAGAACCAAACATCACAGTGCAGCACAAAATACTGCCCCAGCAGAACCAAACATCACAGTGCAGCACAAAATACTGCCCCAGCAGAACCAAATATCACAGTGCAGCACAAAATACTGCCCCAGCAGAACCAAATATCACAGTGCAGCAAAAAATACTGCTACTCCCACTGTACTATTGAACTATGTCACCATCCTGAGTCCGGCCATACAGTTGAAATCAGGAGAGTCACTGTGGCTGGCCAGGTGCATAATTATGGGATGCTTCATTAATTAATGACGAGAACATCAGATCGTTATGTACCTGGCCAGACGCCGTGAGGAGGGCTCCAGCAGCCGCTTGAGCATCGGACCAACGGGAAATTTCTCTGTAGGGTCGGTATAGCCAGACGCCCCCTCTTTATGGGCAGCCATGTGCTTTCTGAAAACCTTAGTGGCCCACGTTTCTGTTATCACCTATCGCAAACCCTACCCTCGCCCACGATATAAAACTAAAAGTTGACAGAGTAGGACAGTCAAACATTAATTTTGTTCTCAGTTTGCATTTTTAAAATTGTGTGATATGCTACGATGGGACTATGACTTGAAAGAAGCTTGACATATGGGAGGACAAGTCTTTCTAAATTACCCGACTAATAGATTTGCGCTTCGGTAATCCTCAAACTACAGTTGCACAGGATTATGAAAGGGTATATCATAGAGACAGACACCTCCTTACAGAACTCTTGAATAGTAAATGATGCACTGCCTGATACTAATTCCAATTAACTTTTCCTTTTGACCCCTAAGGTTCCCCCAGCAGAGATGTGGGGCCTTCATTAGGCCTGAAGAAATCCAGCTCATTAGAAAGCCTGCAGACAGCTGTGGCTGAGGTGACTTTGAATGGTGACATTCCTTTCCATCGCCCACGCCCACGGATCATTCGAGGACGAGGCTGCAATGAGAGCTTCCGAGCTGCTATTGACAAGTCCTACGACAAGCCACCCGTCGATGATGATGATGAAGGAATGGAGACATGTAAGTTACGCACTGCAGAGTTCCTCGGGAGGGGAAGAAAGACCAGTCCATGATCATTTTTATTTTTATTGGGGCAGTCAGTTTATTTGTAATGAGCGCTCCCACCTGCCGTCAGTGAATGGAAAGCTGTCACATTTATGTGTGTCCGAGAAGACCAAAATACATTTTGTGTAGATCAGAGATAAAGTAGAGAGTCCGGTCTGTTGCAGAAACTTTTCCTCTCTCCTGATATTTGAGAATCCTGGAAATGATACATAGCAGATCTCGTTAGTGCTTATTTCCATTTTCTAATCCTGTCCCAGAGTAGCAATGTACCCAATTTAGACAATTGATTATTTTTTTTTTATTATAGTAGAATTTAGTCTGGTTTTATTGAGGAAAGTTCAATACAACAGTCCACTTAATTGATTAGACACAGAAAATCCTGACGGAGTGCTCCTGGTCTAAGGCCATGTCACAAACCATCCTCGCTAGAAACCTTGAAAATGCTAACATTTTACTCTAGACAAGACTCTTATGGCGCCATGTCGAAGCTTCTTCTTCGAGAACACTTCTGATTTTCCTACCATTCAGTCTCTTGGGTATTGTTTGGTCTACACAATGAAGGCCGCTGTCCAAAAGTCGGTTTTATTTTAGGGCGATGCAGTGTCACATGTGGTCCTCTGCTGTCCTTGTGGGGACTTCTACAGATACATATTTCTAAGTCACCTCTGATGAGGACAGTTTACAGCTGAGATACAGCTCATTGGGTTTCCTGTGCTTGGCACAGTCAGCAGTCGGATATCTCAGCTCAGTCCTTTGGCTTCATTTCAAGTGTCTCTGCACCGTCCTACACACATGCTGACATGTTAGTATAGAGATGCCTACATCCAGACACAGATGCCCCATGTTCTGGAAATCAGTGTCTGTTCATGTTCCTGATACATACATGTACCTTGCCTTGAAGAAATCCTTCTAAAATGAAGACGATAAGGAGGATTTGTATGCCTGTATGCTTTTGATTAATGTTTATTTACAGGCAGAAACTCATAAAATAGTCTTCTCTCATGACATTTCTAATCTTTCATGCCCAAACCTTCCTCAATGCACATGTTGGAGCTGTCAAGGTAATATCATGAGTCCCTGCTGAACGCCTTCATGATCCGCCCAGTTTTCACTCCACTAGATATTGGGTTCAGTAGGAGGTTTGCAGTTTGACTCCTCTGTGATGGTGTTGTGAGAGAACAGGGGATATCTTCGCATCACAATATGTATTATTTTGAAAACCTCATTCACGCTGTCAGTTTGGTATTTATTTATTTTTCCGAGAAAACCAGCGTTGGATCCAGGGAAAAAAAACATCCCAAGTTCTACCCTATAAACCATGGTCTCCATATCTTGCACTGATTAAGGCAAACAGGTAAATGCCCTTTGTGAAGCGGAAATAGTTAGCTCTGTACTTCTGAGGACAGGCATGGAGCCTCATTCAGGCGACCGTATGAAAGGGTCTGCATTCGTTCCTCAATTTTGCGGAATGGGTGTGGACCCATGGGATTATAGATTAAATTGAAACCCATATTCTTAATTTAAACCTACTAATGTTTCAAATAAGACACATGGACACAATTATAAATGGAAAAATTAGGCCACGGCCAACTTTATTAAAGAACATCTCAAACATTAGATAACCATATAAATTTAAGATTAATAACAACCACTCAATTAGACCAGCCATAAGCTCGGCCTAAATACCGGAATCAACTCGTCCGCTCGCCACTTATTGACGAGCGACTTTACCCCTCCTTCTAATAAAGTGGCCGTGACGGAACAAAAAAGGGAAGGGCGGGAGGGGCAGCTGAACCAACAATGTGGCTTGGCTGCTCGGCTTGGCTAATGCTGGCAACCACCGCATTATATACCAAAGCCTATCCACCAATGCTCTAACTGTTGCTGGGTACCATAAACCTCCCAGCCTCAGCAACAGTCCCACCATAGGACATCCCAATTAGCCAATCCCCTGTAATCTGCCCCAACCCGGCAACTAAAATGAGCCAACTTGACACTGATTTTGGCAGGAAAAATGCTCTAAACAACCTATGGGATAATCATAATCCCATGCAGATTCCTCCAAATGGGATTCTCGGGATCTTAACGTTTATTTCAATTGGGCTGTGGACAAGAAGTGTCATTTCTATCATGTGGCCAGCCATGTGCGGTCAACAAAATGCAGAACGCACGCGGCCGGTATCTTTGTTTTGCAGACTGCCAAAACACTACGGCTGTCTGAATGAGCCCTAAACTCATATGGTTGTTGTAATGTCCTGTCTAGAGAGTGAATGTGTAATTGCCCTCATACACATACATCTGAAGGTGTGTTTTGAGTCTTGAAGAACATGGCCCACAGTTACCAATGTGAGTTGAATTCTCATGTAATTCGGCACATCTAGCTTTAGAAAAATCCATTGTGCCTATCTTACCACAGGGGGGTGGCTTAATGGATCCCTACTGCATATCTATAACCCTAAGGATTTGGTTCATGCTTACATATAAGGCTACTTTCACACTGGCGTTTTGAATTCCGTTTGTGAGATCCGTTTTAGGGCTCTCACAAACGGTTCAAAACGGATCAGTTCAGCCCTAATGCATTCTGAATGGATAAGGATCGGCTCAGAATGCATCAGTTTAGCTCAGTTCCGTCTCCATTCCGCTCTGGAGGCGGACACCAAAACGCTGCTTGCAGCGTTTTGGTGTCCGCCTGCCGATGCGGCGCCAAACGGATCCGTCCTGACTCCGTCAACGGGGGCGGATCCGTTTTCACTGACACAATATGGTGCAATTGAAAACTTATCCGTCCCCCATTGACTTTCAATGCAAGTCAGGACGGATCCGTTTTGACTTCGATCTTCAGAATGCAAACGGACCCGTTCTGAACGGATACAATCGTTTGCATTATAGTTGCGGATCAGTCTGTGCAGATACCAGACGGATTCGCACCTTACGCAGGTGTGAAAGTAGCCTAACTCAGACTTTTAGACAACTTCTTTCATTTTTTTTTTTTTTTTTTTTTTTTTTGCCTCAATTTATTTTTAAGTTTTGTTGCAAATAAAACTGGAAAAAATGAATTGGTGCGTGCCAAAAGCTAAATCATGAGGCTTTGGTGCGCCCTTAGACACGAGTCGTTTACATGCTTTTGTGTTCTATCTATTTCTCAGCATATCCATTGAGGCTGAGCAGTGATTCGGATGAATGGTGTCTGTGGATGTGACAGGCGGACTCTCTTCAGATGACATTTTTTTTGTCTGCGAGACAGCTTTACACTTCGCAGCGCTCTTAATATAAAATGTGTATATCCTCGGTGCCTGTTGGATTATCTTCTTCTCAGCCATATTACAGCTACATATGTTTATTACGTAACGTCTACAGATATTTTTCTGTTGAAAGTGGTTACTCGCAGAACTGTCAGACGCGCCGATCTGCGGTCTGTGCCGTTTGATTGATAAAATTGCTCATTGTATATTAAGTAATGCTTAGGTGCATTTTTTTTGTTTTTCGGGGAATGTTGTGTTTCTTTTCGTTCGGCATAATTACAGGATTTTAAGAAACACAATCTGCGAGCGACAAGAGCTAGTGAGGAAATGGCATTTTCCTGCTTTGAGGGTTGGCATTCCCGCTAATGATGCTGAAATGATGAATTGTAATTCTTCCATACATTGTGCCGCCACCTAACACAATTGTGCCTTGCCCTTCTCCACCCACCCTATGTCTCTTTAAATTACTAAATTACCGTTGGCCGAGGTCATTGCACAATGGGAAGTTTCTTTATGAATGGCCCCAAATTAGATTACGTTTTGTCCAGCCATGGATTTCATGCAGTAGAAAGGCTAAATGTCAGCCCGTGGCAGCCAGTCGCTGGCTGAGAGGTTACATTTGTGTAAAGTGATCCTAATTAGCCCGGCCTAAAGGGTATCGCTGTCATCTCAGAAGAAAGAGATCCCTCAGACAATGGACGAAATGTGCTGACACGCGGACAGTGACAGGACCCTCTAGCTCTTTCGGTTTCCATCTCTAAATGGTTCTAAGCTATAACATGGCTGTGATATGTCAAATTTATTTGTCATATTTCAATCCTTGGCTTTCACTTGTCCTCTTTGGTGTCGGACTTCTCCTTGTAACGTTTTGCAGGCATGAATTGCAGCGTTCAAGGTTGTGGTTTGAGGTGACATAACCCACGGAGACAAGTAAAAACGAGCATAGTGGCCCAGATTTACTAATTTGTCTGCAACAAATATCTGCTTAAAAAGTGGCGCAGTTTGGTGCATCTTGGGTTTAGGTAACATTAAATTTAACCTTTGCAGTATTCCTCTGGGGCACTGCACATACAGCAAAACTTATTTTTAATGCAAATGCTTCAGGGGTCGACCATAGCATAAATGGGCAGAGCTTTGTGGGAAAGGGGATGGGGCCTAAGATACAGAATTCTGATGTAAAACTCTGTCCTGAAGTAAGCCAACCAATAGTTGGTGTAGAGTTGGAGAAAAGTGTCTCTCCCTGCACCGCATTTATCATCCGGCCTGAGCCCCTGGGATCAATCGGGTGAAGGTCTGGACTGTCGGCCTAAGATTCTGCCATCTTTAGGATTAGTAAATCAGTATTCTTACACCATAATAATCTAGAATATTTCTGCCCGTGTGCAGCCACCCAGACGGGACGTCAGCATGAGATATTGGAGGTGGCTATGATGGTTGTAGTAGTACTTTCCATTTACGATGGCAATTTTCCTTCGGGGCACTTCTGGAGCTCCTGCCTGGTGGTAGTTGGGGTGCCCTTGATGGTGCAAGGCAGGATGGCAGATGCAGGTGCTGTGGATGGTGCATGCAATATCCAGGCCTGTTGGTTGCAATAAATAAAGTCTATCTGTGTAGCAGTACATATAGCAGCAAAGGCACAGTTCAAATCACTCTCTGGCAGCTTTTCACTTTCAGGAGTGGAGTTTCCTGGAGGAGGCTTCTCTCTGGGCCTACTTTGCAGGAGATCTCGCACACGTCTTGCCTGTAGATTCTTTCAGCTGACACTAACCAGGGGGCGAACAAGGAGTCGATCACCCAAGTAACCTAACAAAGTCTGCTAGCGTTAACTATATCTTGCCCATACATTTCCATTAGGTAACATTAAATTGAACCTTTGCAGTATTCCTCTGGGGCACTGCACATACAGCAAATGTTTGGCTGTGCAGCCTTCATACTAATGTGCTGTTCTACCTACAGAACAGGCTAGATATCCATGTACAAGGTTCCCTACCTAGTTTTGATCATGTGAATATTATTTTTTGTCATATGCTACTTCGCAGCTTTTGTGATATATAATAGACTCCGCATTCATGTCGGCATGTGGAATATGACATCATGCTCGACTGTCGTCTTTCCCCTGGACAGAGAGCTATTGTTTGTGCTCTAGAGTCCCAGCTGGTTCCTAAATTGGCAAATCTGAAAGGTGGAGGAGCCTGAACCTAATCAAATAAGAGCAGATTGCCTTGTCTTGGGTTTGTAGTCACAAAAAGCACTGAGTTTGCTCTTTGCTTCACTGAAATTACCTAATGCAGTCCTGACGCTCGTCTCTGTCACTCACATAGGACATAATGTTAACAATTTTGACCAGTAAGTCGGCCATATTTCCTAATTTTACATATGTGTGACATATGAGCCTGTGATTTAATATATAATAAGGTTATAGTATTATGTATATGATATTTGACAAGAGAATATAGCCAAGCTAGATATCCATCTGTAGAGGTGTTTTGGAGTGCTTGTCAGTATGGATGTGGGGCAAGCACCCCAAAACACCTGGATATTTGGCTTGGCTATATTCCCTTGTCAAATCCCAAGGCTTGCTGGAAAGTTGGATTTTGATGCATAGGGAGCCACTTCCAAGAGGTGGCGCTACGAGATGGTTCTCTTTCTTGGGAGATAGCTCTTTGCATATTTGTTTCGCATGGAGCATTGTCAATAAGTCTCTGTGCCATGGAGTACTTCCAGTACGTCTCCATATTGGACTGGTACAGGAGATTCAGCACCCTGCCTATGTGCCTGGTACAAAGAAAAACTCCAGTCTGCGTCCCTATTAACCATTACTTAGATGGTGGTGAGTGCCAGCAAAGCTTTTTTTTTTTTACAAAAAAAAATAATCCTTATAGAGTTATATGGAAACCTGAACCTAGCCTACATTGCTATATTTCTGGTCTAGCAGTATGGTAACCCAAATGCATTTAGGTCGTGTTCAGATGTGGCAGATATTTTGGAGATTCTGCTGTACGATCTGAGTGAATGTTGTTGTTTTTGTTTTTTTAAACTCCATTCATGTGACCAAAGAAGCACAGATTTTAGGGCATGCTATAGATTTTTTTCCCCCTTCAGAAGGCATGCATGTTTGACGGAGCTGAGCGGGTATATGAATATAGGGAAGTCGTATCTTGTGTATGGCCAGTCTTCGTGGGTATCTGTCCTCAGAACTGTCACTGTTACACCATGCACAATACCTTGTTGCACTAGCTCGCTTGTATGTAAAGATACCTTTCACTTGAACATCTGTTTCTTCACTCTGGTGGGATTTTTATTTATTTTTGTATCCATATGCAAATGAGCAGTTAAGTGCACTGAAGGCGGACCTAAGCCACGCTGTGCACCCTTGCATCTCCTGCTTCCTCAGCCAGCCTTTTACCCTTCTTGAGTAACAAGACCAGGCGATATGACTATGTAGGAACCTGTCAATCAAGGAGTAGAGGGAGGAACTGGCAGAGGAAGCAGACGGAGCTAGTGTGCCCAGAGTGGCTTGGGCCCACCCCAAATGCACTTAACTGCTTATTTGCATATGGATTAGAAATCCTTTTTCTGCAGAACGAAGCAACTGAGCACTAAGTGAAATGTATCAAAACCTTCATCTAAGCTAGTCCTACAAGGCATTGTGCCTGGTTTAGCCGTGGATTTCCTGGAGTCCCTCAAGCTCCACTTTTAGCAGATGGAAGGAGACCCGAGACCTATCCCTCCCTTACACGGCCCGATAGGCAGGTTATCGGGGGACCAAAATTCCACCTAATAATCTGCCCATCTTCACATGAAGCTGTTCACCCAATGAATGAGCGAAACGCACGTTCTTCAGGGGAAACTATCATTCATGCTGGCAAGTAAATTATCGTTTCTAGGCAGCAGATCGTGCTGTCGAAACAGCCCAGAAACAATGCAGCTGTATGAGGACGAGCTGATGGTAGTAGCGATCGCTCATCTCATTCTCATACTGTGGAGGTGATCGCTACATGTAAATGCATTGCTTCACCTCCACTGAACGAGCAGGCAGTTGTAGGGAATGAATGGTTCCTTCCCGATAATCGGCTGCTACTCTCTCCGTCTAAACCAGGCATCCTCAAACTGCGGCCCTCCAGCTGTTGCAAAACTACAACTCCCAGCATGCCCGAACAGCCTACAGGTATCAGCCTACAGCAGGGCATTGTGGGAGTTGTAGTTTTACAACAGCTGGAGGATGCCTGGTCTAAACCCACTATTAGCTTTTCAGAGTGGGGTGGGTAGACACTGATAAAAACTGTGCTGAGGAATACTTTACACCTGGACTATAAGATATCTGTATCTCTTCCATTAACAGATGCAGATAGGTCCCAAGCAAACAGTTCATTGGAATGGGGTATGTTAGCAAGGTCCTAATATATATTTTTGGTTCTCTCCTGTTTGCACCTGGTGAGATGATGAAAACTCCTTTTTCGCACATGGTGTTTTGGTGGTATAGCCTTGTCTGATCAGGACGCATCATTATTCTAAAGTAGTCATGTGGCACTCTGGGCAATGTAAGAGGTAAAGAGGCAAATAATATCTGATTGGAAAAATGTCTTACTTGTCTTACTAATTGTTATAAGTTGGCGGAATATAATATAATGAGAACTTTAGATGTTATTTTGACCACTTCCTTATGTCTGAATCACTTAATTGTTCTTAATGTTGTAACAGATGCTAATAGGTCACAGCTGGAACCATTGAACAGCAGTTCCTCAGAGCTGGGTAGGTGAGGTTTAGTGGAAAATAGCTATTCATGGTATTGTAGCACTTTTTTCAAGGTTCTCCAAGCCCTGCATTTTCATACGTGTTTGGTCTACTATAAAAAAAAAAAATCCCCACATTGTGGGGACAATGGAGGGAGCAAGTGGAGACATATTTCTTTACCTTTTTTTTGCATGGACCGTATCAAACTTAGTCCTCATGCACACAACAGTTTTTTTTCTCGGCCTCCGTTCAGTTTTTTTGGCGGATAGGATGGGGACCCATTCATTTCAATGGGTCAGCAAAAAAATTCTGACAGTTCATCCGTTTGGGTTTCGCTATTTTTTTTTTCACATTTGCGGACAAGGATAGGCATTTATTACAAGGGATCTGTGGGAAAAAGTCGCATCTGTTTTTTGGGGCGGACGCACAATTTGCGGATGCAAAAAACTGTCGTGTGCATGAGGCCTTACCTTAACTCAATTTTGTATGAAGATGAGGTCACGATTTACAACACTAATTGCATCCATACTTTGTCAGGTACCAATAAGTCCCAGCTGGAATTACTGAACAGCTCTGCAGATTGGGGTAGGTAATTTGAAGGCCAAGGAGTACACTTATGGTATTATTACAGAGCCATTACACGGTTTGGTCATTCACTGGTGTGGGGTGGAAGCAGGGGTCTGGTAATCATACAACTGACTCAAGTAACTGAGATATCAGTGTCAGTATTACATTTGAAAAATATCTAACTTCATCTAATACTTTGCCAGGTGCTAATAAAACATTGGTGGAACAAGAGAACAGTTCAGCAGAGTTGGGTAGGTTGAGCCTTTGACCACGTGGAGACACATCATCTAGTCTTGTACTCTGTTGTGACACTAATGGGTGCTTGGTTCACTTTTCTTGAAGTTATCTTCTTTGTTCACAGCACAGTCCAGTGGTCCATACTTTTGGTGCAAGTTGTGAAGGTTAACATGATAACTTTTCTGTTTCTTTGTAGTGGAGGAGGACACAGAAGAGAGCTCCAGATCAGGACGGGAGTCTGTGTCTACTGCCAGTGACCAGCCTTCCCATTCTCTCGAGAGGCAAATCAATGGTTCAGACAAGTCTGATCGCAAAAAGGACAAGAGTTCGAAGGAAAAGAAAAAAGACAGAGATAAAGATAAAGGCAAAGCGAAGAAAGGCGGGATGCTGAAGGGCCTTGGAGACATGTTCAGGTAGGTCTTGTCCAAAAAACAATACTCAAGCCCTTCTATTGTGGAAAATACCATTTTATTGTGCACCAAAACTATTGGATTTTGGAAGATTCGTATGAAAATGGTTCCTGCCAAGACCCTGTTATGAATGGAAGCCTTGTGACTAGTGTGAACAGAGCTCTGCAGACACATTCTTCCAGATTTACTTATGTGATTGTGCGTAGACCTTGTTGTAAAATGGCTCAGTTTTTAGCACATTTTAGTTTTAGACCTTTTTTTGAATCAAGCGCCACAAAAAGATCAAACCACCATACCTACTTCACCAAGGGTCAGTGGCTCATTAGGGAAGGGGCATGGTTTAAGATGCCGCAATGTGCACCAAAGTTTTGGTGCAGAATAAACCTTCCAATTGTAGGTTTAAAGTGAGACAAAGCTGTCTAGCCTTGCACTAGATGTATCATCCAGCATTGGCCACATTTGGCAGCTCTTTGGACATCTAGTCTAAGTTTGCGTTGTCTACATTTTTAGACGAGATAGCAGTTCATCCCCATCATGTTCTTTCTTAACCTAGTTCCTGAAAATGTCCATCTTGGTCCTTCTTCAGTTGATTGCATTGAAAACGTTGCCGATTTCAGTAGAAACACGGTGGGGGGGACTACGTAACAGTCTTAGTTTCCCATAGCAGAGCTTTCATTTTTCAAATGCACTGTAAGAAATGAAAGCTGTGTTCTTACTGGTTGCTTCGGGCAACTATGGTGGATATTTTGTTAGACAGGTTCAGTGTTTTGCAAACTTTCCTTGTTTCAGTCACTTGGTAACTGGCAAAGTTAACTTCTTACCGCGAAAAGACGATGCCCGCCTTTAAATGAGATCTATACCTCTGATTCATTGTGAGCCTTGTATAGAAATAGATTAAATTCTGCTTTGACTTTGCTTCTCCAATACCAACACAGCCACTAATCTACATCAAGCCGTGTCATTCGAGGCCTTCTAATAGCAAGCATTTATTGCGGTGTTCATTAAACATTGATTTCTGCTCTGCTCCTTATTTCACTGAGGCCTTTGTAATGCACCAAATGCGTGGCTTAATTGACTGGCCCCTCTCACTACGTGTTACATCGGAGCGTTCACCATGCCGGGCCGAGGACTTCAGTTTGTCATTGAAAAGTATAAAAGTGAAGCTGTGGGTCTCATGGTTTAACATCCACGCTGAAGCCCAGAGTTTCGGTGATGTGAGTGGTTCTTAGTGAATTTAGGATGATTGCTTCAGGGCATAAAAACATGGAAGCCTCTTCAGCGTGCAGATGACAAGGCTACCGGAGAATGTCTGTCTTTTAAGAACTTTTTGTCCAGTCTCTGCAGACAGTAAATGACTTCTTCCACAGGGAGGCTTTTTTTCCCCCGCTGCCCAGATACTTACAGCGTTCTCTCGATTTATATTTGGGTCAACAGTGTGTTTGAAGAGCGGTGAGAATGGCGAGCTACAGGCAGGTATCTAAGTGAATTTCTGCTTTTAATTAACTTGGCAATCCCACCAGGGTTTTGAAAAAAATGGCTGAAGGTCCTATATATCTTTATGTGGAGGAGAAACGCATTTCAGAAAACTATACTAAGAATGTAATTCTGTCTGTCCTTGCCCGACTGGGAGTCAAAATCAAAGTTACAGGACTTCAGTCTGCTGTGTATGTTGAATGTCTTTTTTGGAAAAAAGAGTTGGACTGCTTTCTCGTAGCCGTTTGTGGTCCTTGAAATGTGGTCCCTGTTACGGCCATGTTTCCCAACAGCAGTTCATGTAAGTTGGTCTCACATGATGGATAATCTCTGAGCATATGTGCCGGCCTTGCTGGAAAAAAAAATGTTTTAATATATGCAGATGAGCCTCTAGGGCCAATGAGGGCGTTGTCATTACACCTAGAGGCTCTACTCTCTCTGCAACTGCTGCACTCTGCGCTTTAATTGAAACGGCCATGCAGTGTGATGGTTTACACTGCCTGGCACTGTCAAAGTACACAAGGTGTGAGAGTTGCAGACGGTTATAGATTTTATTATGTTCCTTCCTAGTTATATTTAAAACTAATCCTAAAATTATGCAATTTACACACTGGCCAGTGGACCTAAGAGACGTGAAGGCTTGCTGCTTTATGAGCGCTGCCACATACGCTAGATGGAAAGGAGCTGACTCCGTTGACTTCTATGGAAGAGTGTTCTAGGCATTCTCTGTGACCTGTGAGAGGTCAGGAGGGAGTAGATAAGCTGTGATATCAGATATTTAGAATGGTGGAATCTGTTCTATCTATACAGTGGTGACATCTGTTACTGTAATCCTGCCTGTGATAATGCGCTGACTGCTGAAAACTTTAAATTTTATAGGAATTCTTTTTATTTAATTTTTTTCCAAAATCCAGCATACTCCAGGTATAAAGTTTGTCTCACTTCATCACATGGCGTTTATCATGTAGAAAAGGTTAATACAAGGCACTTACTAATGTATTGTGATTGTCCATATGGCCTCCTTTGCTGGCTGGATTCATTTTTCCATCACATAATACACTGCTTGTATCCAGGGGTTACGGCCGTCGCTGCAGCACAGATATGAGGTGGCCGGGACAGGAGCTGCTGCAAATGTGTGTCGATGTGCACTCCTACAGTCCTGGCCACCAGAGAGGCTGCTACTTTTTCTTATAGCTTGCAAGCACCACCACTGCTGCTGGATTACAGGGTGGTCGTAGCCCCTGGATACGAGCAATGTAAAATGTGATGGTAAAATGAATCAAATCACAAGGCATTATGGGCAATCACAATACATTAGTAAATGCCTTGGATTAGCTCTGTCTACAAGATAAATGCCATTTGCTAAAGTGAGACAACACTTTTAAAGGGGTTGTCTGGATTCAGAGCTGAACCCGGAGATAGCCTCTTCTTCACTCATTTACCATGTATGAGTGGAGCGTTTCTAGCTCCGATGCTCCCCCGTGCCCTGCGCTGCATAACGCAGGACAAGGTCTGTTTATTTACTGCCTTTTCTCAGTATTCTAAGTAGAGGCTTCCGCCTAGGAGTGATCCTGGTGATATCACCGCCACTAATGGGCGGTCTTTAGCACTTCCATAGCCTGTAAAACGGTCTAGGGCAGCGCTAACGACTGTCCATTTGTGCCGATGATGTCACCAGGCTCACTGTAGGCGGAAGCCTCTGCCTTGCATACCAATGAGAAGCTCGGTAGTGAAGAAAAAGCTCTTACCCTGCGCAACGCAGCACAGGACGGAACGTCGGAGCAAGAAATGCTCCACTCGTACAAGCTAAATGAGTGAAGAGGAGCTTCTGTCCAGGTTCAGCTCTGAACCCGGACAACCCCTTTAAGAAAAAATAAATAAAATCATGTTTTCTAAGTTAACTGTATGCAAAGTGATCCTAATACTAGATTTATGTGTCGGGGGTGATATCCCCTGATTGTTTCCTCGGATTTCTGTACTGGACAGTACGTTTCTTGCTTTTGGCGTAACATCAACCCACACAGATTTAAAAAAATAAAATTATTTGTGTGCGCATCACAGGAAATTTCCTAGACGAATGCCTCGTTAATTCCCCCCCTTTGTGAATAACAATGCATTATTTAAGTTTAACAAAGACACAGATTGCAGTCTTGAAGAATGCTTCTTAACCGTTTACCTGCCTCTGGAATTTCCAACAAATGCGATAAGTGCAGTTTATAGAAAAGTTAGTGTGTCCTGGAGTCCATCTTCGGGCCTCATGGATATTCATGCGTGTTCAGCATCTGTATGACAGAGATCTGATATATGACCACCATACATTGCAATGGGAGCATTTATATCTCAGTAGAGTTTTCCTAGGGGAATAAAAACCACAACACGCTCCTTCAGATGTCCTATAGTATAGTTCTCCCCTAAGGGCTCCGATTTCGGCTCTTTCAAGAGGATATATGGGGCCGCTTATGCAGTTTTTTTTTTTTCTTGATGGGCTGACAGGTTTAATGACGTCATATTCGCCAACATTTTACATTGTGCTCTTTTTTTCATTAATTTACCTGCAGGTCCATTAACAATCGGGCTCTTCTTCTGTCTTCCAAGATGGCTGCACTGCTTCTCACACTGCGTGATGCATACGGTGCATTTGATGGCCCTAAGACACCTCCTGCTGCCCTTGGATTGTCCAACACTTCTCACGTGAACAGCGCTGGACAAGTAGGAACTGTCTTGGACTACCGATGCACACGGTGTAACATATAGTCTGAGAAGCAGTGCGACCATCTTGGGTGGCAGAAGAAGAGCCCAGAAATAGGTGGATCTACATTTGAAAGATGAAAATGAGGTCACCATCTAAGTGTTGTGTTTGTTCCTCAGTTAATGTGATTTTCTTTCTTTTTTTCTTGAACTGGAGGATCACTTTAAGGGGTTTTATGGTTGGGTAGGCCATGACAGTGTGTAGTGATTTGTGAGGATCCCACTCCGAAAACCCCAACTGATCAGCAGAACATAAGGGCCATGGGACTTGTGCAGACCAGCCGTGTAGCTGTGTCAGTTACTGCAGCAAAGGGGCTTTGGTTCTCCAGGGAGCCCCACTGCTTTTTAAGGGCCCATTCAGACAGCCGTATGTGTTTTGTGGTCCGCAAAACACGGATACCGGCCCATGTGTGTTCCGTAAAATGCTGAATGTACTCAGCCAGTCCTATGGTAGAAAAACCAGCGCACTCACATATGGTAACAGCTCAGTTCACTGCACGGCTCCACAACGTGTTCAGGCTGCAATATAGGTAGAAACCGAGGGGAATCCCGAATAATTCATAAAGACATAGTCCTTCAATAAATAATGTCCATTAAAAAACTGCCCCCCTTGTGTATATTGCTTACGCGTTTCAACCGGCCATTCCATTTTAAGTCATTGCAAGACCGCTACTGTCGGTCGAAACGCGTAAGTTATATACACAAGAAGGATGTATGTTTTAGAGGATGTTATTTAATAAAGGATTACGTTTTTATGAATTGCGCTGGATCCCCCTCGGTTTCTACCCATTTTCCTATAGTCCCTGCTGTGGGCTGAATGCTCGGCTGATCACTAAAAGAGCATACTGTATTTTAATGGGGCAATAAAACGCACTCAGTTGTGAATTAGAGTTCACATTAGGTCTGATTCCCCCCACCCTTTACTTTACATTATTAAAAACAAAGAAATGTGATTGTTGGAAGCAATTAGTCACCGCACTATAGGTGTCTTACACTGAGATCTCTTGCCCAACGCCGTTTCCCCTCAGTCTTTAATTAGCAGCAGCCGATTAATGTATTACCTGCTGCATATTCCATTTCATGCAGAATATATTAGGCTCTGGTTGTTGCTGCTTGTTTTGTATACTCGGAGTTGCGCTCAAGGCTTCGTTAGCATATCATCGCTTTCCGATTGCGGCTGAACAATGCAAATGACATGCCAATCAGCCTTCAGATTCCCAACTAATGTTCCCATTGTCTAATTTATGCTGTCCTGATATTCGCACAGGAATCACTGCTGCAAAATACGTTCATAGGAAAACATTATTCAATTTTTTTTTATATATATAAATATTCTATTTTTTTTATTCTGTACATTAGAAGTAATAAATATCTGAATTATTTTACCCGCGCAATAATGATTTTTTTCTTCTAGCATCCTATCACACCGCATTATAGGCATTGGTATTAGCATAGGCCATCAATATCAGACTGGTGGGGGTCTGACAGCCCGTACCCCCAACGAACTGCAGCTTCAGAGTAGCTCTGGTGCCAGAACTACACAGCTCCATCCATTGTGTTGTGGACGGAGCTGGTAACTGCATTGACGTAAATGGGAGCGGTGGCAGTGCTGCAGTTTCCATCTCTGTCCCCTGCACAATGGACAGAGCTGTGTAGTTCCGGCGCTAGAGCTACCTCTGAACAATGAGGGGTTCAAGTGTTGGACCCTCTGCAATCTCATACGGATTGCCTATCTTCAGGATACCAAAACCTGGACAACCTTTACAGTTATAGCTTGTGAGCCCCCATGTTCTCCTAAGGTGAAATCGCTGCGCAGAGCCCCCGTTCTGCTGTCACAGCATTCGATCATTCAAATAGTGCAATACATTTTGCAGTGTAATTCAGTGCTGAGGTCACCCTGCACTTCCTCGGGGGTGTGGGCACTCACGCATGGCATTGGAGCTGACTATCCATGCAGGAATGCCAACAGGATGAGCTTTGGGATGATTTCTTTGCATACCAGCAGTGTTTTTTCGGGAGCAGCTATTTGGCTCTTAATCCCGTGTTAACCGAAGTGTATGACTTGGAGCTACTAGCCAGACACGAATATTTCAGAAGTCAGTGGTTGACAGTAGGGCTGAAACGATTACTTGATTGAATCTAGTAATTCGACACCAAAAAAATCCTTGATCCTGTGACCACAGAGCAGAAGTGAAGCGCTTGCTATTACTCACCGCTCCGTGGTCACCAGCCGGCACGCACTGCGCTGCACAGGATCCTGACACATGGTGCAACGCGAGGAGAAGGAGCTGTGGAGCGGTGCCCCTACAGGAGAGGTAAGTATTTTATTTCACTGGTGCTAGGGAGATGGTGGCACTGGGGGGGGGGGGGGGGACACAGCTGGTGGCACTGGGGGGGACACAGCTGGTGGCACTGGGGGGGACACAGCTGGTGGCACTGGGGGGGCTGGACGCTGATGGCACTGGGGGGGGCCGGCCATGGACATAGTGGAGGACTGGAGTGAATTATGCAGGCACTGCAAAACTGATTATTCCCAGAAAACCCCTTCAATCGACTTTCCACAGTTATGGACAATTTACCTGCACATGTAAAAGGATCCCGATCCCGCTGATTTCAGTGCCATAAGTGCTGGCTTTTTGCTTACGTTCTGGCAGATGAGCGCATATGTGAGAGTTCCCGATCATCTTCCATAGCAGCTGTCTCTGGCAGAAGCGCGCTCCGTGGACTGCTGGAATGCACCTGGGGAGTATGTGTTTACTGAAATTGCACGAATAAAACAGTGAGTGAGCATGTATTCATTTTATAAATGGCGCCATTGATAAACGGAGCCAAATTGTAATAGACATTTTAATATACGCAGCCTTCTTATTAAGGACATTAAAGTGACTTTCTCTTGAAAGCCTATTCATTTGATTTGCACATTTGAATATTGCTGCGAGAAGCGGAGGAGAACGCTCGGTAATAAACAACTTGCTGTAGGATCTGTTGTGCGAGTCTTTATCCAATTGTGTTTTATGATTATTTAACTGCACCGTTCCTGATAGACTTGGAAATTACATTTGTTTCCTGTTCTCTGTCGTATGAGATGTTTCCTCAGCTTGTTGCACGCTCCTTGCTCTCATGTAGCCTCCTCTTCTGCTGGTGACAAGTGTCCACCTATTGGATTTACTGCTGTGACTGTAGAGAACCTCATTCAGTTAGGTTATGGCTGCAAGGTGGACGGTGTCTCCACTTCTACGGGTGCCTGTAGGTGGGTCACTTCCCCGTCCGTCAAGCTGAAATGACACCGCAGTGAACATTGTATTCACAGTTCCTTAATATTGGACTACGAATGTCGTAGATGTTGCCCTTATAGTTTTGTGTCATGGTTGGATCATCATGGTCATTATGTGGCTCTCCGGATAACCTTGGCGTCAGAGCAAAGCCAGGCCCAGGCGTACAGTGTGAAAAGAGGTCCAAACTCTCAGCAGTTGGGCCGGGACACACGTCCAGAATTCAGCTTTTGTGAATCTAACCAAAAGAAATGTACCCAATTAACAAGCAGTTACCTCCAAATGTGTTCTTCTGCTAGACCTATGGGGTCCACATTTACATCTGCGCCTGGGCCCACTGGAGAATCCTCTGTTACTCTAATCAATCCTACCCTATATGCAACATTTATTTTGTTTTATTTGCCACATATTACAAACTTTACCAATTTTACCAATAGAAATCTAGTAGCAAAATCATATCACTCCTTCATTTCTCACCTGAGAATGGCAGATTCTGCTCCATGGTGCTTGATTAGTGAACCACAGCCTTTGCCTTCTGCACCATAATAGAGGCTTGCAACTTTTAGGGCAACATATGGAGGTATTCCTCGGTTCAGACCCCAATCTTTATCAGACCAGACAGTAAAATACATAAAACTACTTGCTTCTCCTCCTCTGGACGGTGCACTCACCGCTCCCTGGTCTTCTGCAGGTGCAGCGCTGCCCAGTGACCGGAGGTTCACAGCGTCTGGTAATGGTGCACGCCTACATGCACTACAGTTTTATGCTATACACCAGGGCTGGCCAACCTGCGGCTCTCCAGCTGTTGTAAAACTACAACTCCCAGCATGCCTAGATTGGTTACAGCTATCAGCTTACAGCAGGGCATGGTGGGAATTGTAGTTTTACAACAGCCGGAGAGCCGCAGGTTGGCCAGCCCTGCTATACACAGTCAGGACACAGCGCGGCTCCCGGGAGAACACCTGGGAGCAGCGAGTACAGCCAACGCTAGCAGCGCTACACTCGCTGCTGCCCACGCCTCCTGCATACTAATGAGCCCTACCATAATGGAAGCACTCATTAGTATTCACTTTATAAGACGCACTGCCATTTTTACCTACTTTTGGAGGAATTAAGTACAACTTATAAAGTGAAAAATTTGGTAGGCAGTTGGAAATATGAGATCTGTTCCCCTTCCTTTACCATCCTGTGTGCCCATTGTTTACATAGGGCAGCTAAGGACAGGATGTACCAATATTGATGGATCCTCAGTTTGTATTCTGTTTTATACCAGTATGCTACTATAAAGCCTAAAAGTGAGCAACTAATTATATACGATTCTCAGTTTTCTCTCCTCGCTGTGAACAGCCTCGTTCTGCAGCGCCGATCCGCTCTGTTTGTCCTCGTTCTACTGGCACCTGTCACTCTTCACTGGCACTGAATGCAAACAACCAGCATTATGCTCCTCTTTTTCTTACCTCCTGTTCCTTGACTCGTCATTTGTATGCGTTATATGGCAACCCGTGGGATGGGAGAATGTCGTAGCTTAATGAGGATGATGGTGATATCCCTCATCCCTCATCCCTTATATCCCTCATCCCTAAAATCTGGGTAGTAAAGGGGTGCAGAAGTTGCAGCCAGGGCCCTTTATTTTTTGGGATGAATGTAGGGGCAATAAGTAAATGGTTGGTCTTGTGTGTGTGAATCCAGTATGGTGTGACATTGATGATTTCCGACTTTTAACCAGGCTCTAGAACCCATAATCATCCAATAAGTACTTGATACTAAGCCCTGGTACAAAATACTAATTAAAGGGGTTGGTTAAAGAGGACCCGTCCCCTCTCCTGACATGTCTGTTTTAATAACTGCTTGCATTCCCCATGTAATAACAACTCTGCAGCAACTCTGTGTTGTGCCATTCCTGAATTATTCCTACTAGAAGTTATGAATTATTTTCTAGTAGTGCAGTGTTCTGTCCACAGCTTTTACGGCCCCATTTAGATAAATGGGTCGCATCAGACCTGCAGAAAATGCGGATTGCATGTGGACCGAAAATATGGTTGTGTGTTTAATTAAGGCCTTATATGAAGCAGGGGACTGGGGTTCTCTGTTCTTTCCTTTCCACTGGTTTGACCCCCGCAGATCTAACATTTCTCTCCTATCCCATGAGTATGTGAATAGTGGAATGCTCCAACCCTCTGTACGTCTCCTCCCCACTGTGGACACGCTGGTGGGAGGAATGAGGGACTGCTGTTCCCGGTTTTAACCATTGCGAGCGGTCTCCCTTTTCACCAATCCTACGAGTATGTGAAATATTCTTAGGACTGCAATAACCCTTTAAAAGCATTGCCCAAGATTGGAAAAAGATGGCTGCTTTCTTCCAGAAAGAGCACCACCTCTGTCCACAGGTTGTGTGTGGTATTAGAGCTAAGCCCTGTATTGGTGCCGAGCTGCAGTATCGGACACAACCCATAGACAGGTGTGGCGCTGTTTCTGGACGAAATCAGCCATGTATTTCTAATTCTGACACCTTTAAGGCCTCATGCACGTAACCATATTGATGGTCTGTTTCCGATCCGCATTCATCCCATTCATTTCTATGGGTCTGCAAAAAAAACAACAACAAAAAAAAACAGCACACTGTCATCCCTGTGCTTTCTGCATCCATGCCGCCGGCCCCGAAATGATAGAACCTGTCTTATTCTTGTTTGTTTTGCGGACAAGAATAGGCTTTTGTCACAGTTTGTTCCGCAGGATTTAGGCTAGGTCTACACGACGACATTTGTCGCGCGACAAAAAGTCGCGCGACGGATAGGGCGCAACAGTTGTCGCGCGGCATTTTGTTGCACTAATGTCGCGCGACAATTTTTATAATGGCAGTCTATGGTGTCGCACTGCAACATGCGACATGTTGCGACTGCGACGCGACAGTCGCAGAAAAATCCATCTTGAATGGATTTTCTGCGACTGTCGCGTCGCAGTCGCAGCATGTCGCATGTTGCAGTGCGACACCATAGACTGCCATTATAAAAATTGTCGTGCGACATTGGTGCGACAAATGTCGTTGTGTAGACCTAGCCTTACACAGACCACATCTGCATTTTGTGGATCTGTGATTTGCGAACCGCTAAATGGATACATTCATGTGCAGGAGGCCTAAATGTCATATACATCAAAACTCCTCCTCATAGAGGGAATGCTGGTAATCACTGATAGGACCTCCTCCTCATAGAGGGAATGCTGGCAATCACTGACAGGACCTCCTCCTCATAGATGGAAGGCTGTCAGTCACTGATAGGACCTCCTCCTCATAGAGGGAAGGCTGCCAATTACTGATAGGACCTCCTCCTCATAGATGGAAGGCTGTCAATCACTGATAGGACCTCCTCCTCATAGAGGGAAGGCTGCCAATTACTGATAGGACCTCCTCCTCATAGATGGAAGGCTGTCAATCACTGATAGGACCTCCTCCTCATAGAGGGAAGGCTGCCAATTACTGATAGGACCTCCTCCTCATAGATGGAAGGCTGTCAATCTCTGATAGGACCTCCTCCTCATAGAGGGAAGGCTGCCAATTACTGATAGGACCTCCTCCTCATAGATGGAAGGCTGTCAATCACTGATAGGACCTCCTCCTCATAGAGGGAAGGCTGTCAATCACTGATAGGACCTCCTCCTCATACAGGGAAATCTGTCACTCACTGATAGGACCCCCTCCTCATAGAGGGAAGGCTGTCAGTCACTGATAGGACCTCCTCCTCATAGCGGGAAGGCTGTCAATCACTGGTAGGACCGCCTCCTCATAGAGGGAAGACTGTCACTCACAGATAGGACCTTCTCCTCATAGAAGGAAGGCTGTCAATCACTGATAGGACCTCCTCCTCATAGAAGGAAGGCTGTCAATCACTGATAGGACCTCCTAATCATAGAGAGAAGGCTGTCAATCACTGATAGGACCTCTTCCTAGACTTCAAAGCCCACAATGAGATATTCAATTAATGAAATATGAGTTTTACTGAAGCTTTTCCAACAAAACTATATATCAATCTGCTCAGCTCCTCCTGCTCTATAACCTGCAGCTCAGACATAGTGTTCAACATGACAGGTTCCCTTTAATGCATGTTAAATACACAATAAAAGGATTTCTAAATGAAGGGAATGTCAGATCCAACATGGATATCTGCATTATGTACATGGCAGGATCCATATTATTGAGATTACAGGTGCGCTTGTCAATGAGGTTCTTGTGGCTTTTGTTTTGGTGGTGAGTGTAAAATTGTTTTTGTTTATTTTTTATATCCCCCCCCCCCCCCCCCGACTCCCCACACATAAATTAAGTGTCAGGCTGACCTGTTACCAAAGGCAGGTTCATAGTTGCTAATAACATATTCTCCTAGTATTCTTTTCTTTCTTGTCAGGGAGTTTAAATGGAGAACCTTTGACATTCCCCACACTGCATCTGACTACAAAGCGAAGAGAAGGAGGCACGTAGCATGACAGCTGAGCCTTCTAAGACCCTTTCTGACGTCCCTTAACATTCCCTTCCAGAGCGCTCGGATTCGGTTTGCGGAATGCAAGTGTCAAAGATGACACCTATTTTATAATCACCGCGGAGCTAATCTTTTTTCAAAAGATGTTGCTGACAGTTCTGAGGTTCTTAGTCAATTTCCATTTCAGCTTATGTAGAAAATGTGAAATCATTTTTTTTTCTGTAATTGAGTGAAAATTAAAGGGTAGAGACTATTCAGCTTCAAACAATGCCTGGCTAAAAAAAAAACATGAAAGGCTGGGTAACCATTCACGGCTATAAATTCAGGGAACCGAAGCATGTCAGAAAAGGGCTGATAAGAATGCGGTTGAATACACGGTTCACAGAGGATATAGCAATTACACCGACTCTGTTCCTGGGATTATAATACATTTTTGTGAGCGTATATAGATATTCACACACACACTGATTTGCACACACATTTACATTGTTCCATATTTGCTGGGGATTTGGGATTTTGACTTGAGAATCTAGATTACTAATTAATATCAGTAGGCTGCAACTAACGTTCACATCTGTGTGGGAGGCTCTGTTCGGGGCTTCTAAGGATATGTTCAGATGGAATTTTTTGGTCGCCGGTTTCTGTGGGTCCTGTTTGGCCCACATTAACCTCTAACTGGGGCCAAACAGGAGACCTCTCCGGTTGCTACATTTACTGTAGAAATTGGTGGCAGCAGGCTATAGCCCTCGGAACTATTTCCCCCATGATGTCTTACCCAGGCACCACATAGTATGTGACCAGATCACATCTAGTGTACCGTAATCTATAGTTATTGATTATTCCTAATTGTGAACTGGATGCAAGTCTAAGTCACTAGAAAAGACACAGGAGAGGCTGCAGACTGTACCCTGCGCAGCATCATGCAGGTCACGGGCATTATGTACCCTCCAACCCACTGCAGAGAGGGACAGAAATGACTGGAATAGAACTAGAATTTACAGGACTATGAAAATTTGCAGTTTTCACCCTCTGTGGACTTGGTTTCTTGCAGCTCTATGGCCCAGGCACATTCTGCCTGATATTTTATTAGACATAAGTGGCAGAAACAATCTCTGATGTCGTGATTAGAAAGAATTTATGCTGGAAACTCTAGTTTTCAGCTATATTCCCCTTTAAATGTGGGTTTTTACATCTTTCTTTACCAGATTTTCCTTGGATGTAATGAGTTTGCCTTCTATTCCAACATTAATGCCTTTTTATTGTAGTAATACCAATGTAGTTATAGAAATGCTCATGGGAAAGCAGGCACCATTTGGAGTGCCATCTGTAGTAGTCATACTGTGCAATACAAGCCTAATAAATTAGGAAACCTCTAACTGTAGATTGCGTTGGCAGTGTAAATTTTTTTTTTTAGCAGTTTAAATAATTGTTTTGTCACTTAGTAATGTCATTGCTGTTATGTGCATTTCCTTTATCCTAAAGAACATTTATCCTCCAAAAAAAAACACAAAGCGGGAATATCAGGCCTCTTATATTTGTTGTCGGGCAGTGTGTGCCCTCTGGAGTTCCTCTGCTCTTAGTAGGCACAGCCATCGGGTCACTCACCAGCCTCCACCTTCCTCTCTAGCGGTCTGTGCCTGTGGTGTCTGAGTGCTCTGCCCAGGTTCCTGATAGGTCTGTGTGGTCAGTGTGTCCTTAAACCTCTCCTGGGCTCTTTATGGTATATGTGTGTTCCACTCGTCCTTATAAAGGGTCATCGTGCACAACCTTCAGTTGCTCCTAGCCTTCCCAGGGGTATACGGCACCCTCACTCAGTGGCAGGTGCCTGAGCAATAAGTCATAGTTACCAGATTCCTGCTAAGGTGCGCTAAACATCTATCTGTTTGCCTGTGTACCGATCCCTGCCCATTTACTGGAAGTGAACCATAGCTGCCTGGCCTTACCTCTGTCTGTTCCTTGCTCTGGCCCTATGCTACCCACCCTGACCATTGGATTGTTTACTGGATTGCTCGTACGCCTGATCTTGCCTGATCCTTCAGTGCTCCACACCAGTGTCTCTTGCCTCCGTGGGTCAGCAGTCACAGAGACTAGGGAATCTGTTGACAACCCATATGGCTCCAATGCAACTCCCACTAGGATTATTACTTAACATTCCCTGAGTCTTGAATGCGAAATTTCCATTTGTATGTAGCAATATGAGGATTTTAAAGGAGATCTTTTGTTATGGCTTCAAACGCATCAATAATCATTGGTCAGGAAGGGTTTAAAAAGGGTTTCCAGTCTCACTTATTTCATATCCACAAGACCTGTTATAAATACCCAATAGAGCAGTATCATCACCACTTTGTGCTGGCTCTTTCTGTAACTGCTATTGACTTCACGGACGAGAGCCTAACGCATGTGACCAGAGCTTCGTAGAAATGGATGCTGCATGTGGCTGCTGATGGCAGATTTGCATCTTGCATGGACCTTGAGGACCACCCTTCTTCTGATAGGTGGGAGTTCCTAAGGTGAGAGCCTCACCTATCAAATATTTATGGCATATCCTGTCTGAATATAAGGGTGGAATACCCCTTTAAGAAGAGCATTTTACTGATGTCAAAAAACCTTTCCCTGTTACTAGGAAAACTGTTGAAGGTGGAAACAAATATGGCTGCCATTACAGCTCTCCAGTGGATTAGTTACTGTTCTTTCCCTCTTCATTGTTCATTTCTGCCTATTTATTCAGTCATAGAGTCATCACTACACAACAAACCATGTCTACTGTTTAAGGCCTGTTCTCGGCGCGTTCAGCTGACGACAGTGTAATCTGTGTGGAGAGCCCCCGACTTCATTGGGTGAAGTGAATATTTTTGATTGATTTATTTGTTCTCCTGGGAGATAAGCCGCCACCAAAACTGTCTGGCAGGGGCTTTCTCCTCTCTTCCCCCGGGATCCACATGCATGTTCAGCTGAACCGTATGTGTATGGGGGAGTCGGGAGAGATAACTGTGTGTTTGGCAACTTTTAGAAGGCTGGTTGGAATGTCGGGGTGAACGTTACTGGTGGCCATGTTGATTGCAAGCCTTCTTTTTCAGAAATATAGAGAAGGAGAATATAGAGGAAAGTAATTGTTCATTGATTTTTTTGATACATGTTATGATGCTTTATTGTATTGTCAGTGACAGCTAAAATTGACCCAAACATCATAAGTGGCCTCTGACGTCCCTGTGCCGCCTGGTTCATTTCCACCCAGCACAGGTCTCCTGTAATATTCTCATTGATCCCTGTGGGGGCTGAGCGCGGACCTGATATTTTCGTGTATATTGGTAAAACTTTGTAACTTCCAGTTGGCTGTTTGATTGCAGATTTGTACACGTTCTGTCTTGAGGTTCTAAACTGTGTAATGTTCTGACCTGAGGTTCGCCGTAGACAAGGCTGACAAAATTCTGAACGCGGCATAAACAGAAGTTCAACTCATGCGAAATATTTATAGCGGCATTTGACAAATGGTTGGGATGTAATGCGTCGGCGGGAAAATGACATAAAGGATACAAGGATTTTTTATTTATTTTTTCCTTCTATTCTCTGTGTTCTGACACAAAAACGAGGAGGATGTTTAGCTGTGTTGGGTCCTTTAAGTGCTGACTTGTTTCTGTTCGCAGATAATGAGATCTACTGGGAAAACGAGGGGGTCTGTGGGCAGGAATATTAACACTGTAAACGCTTTGGTGTGTGTATCCTCGGGCCCACCTTGACTAACTGTATTAGAGCTTTTATTAGTTATATCATGCTCTTCATGTAACATGCACCCTGTAAGCTTTTTATTTTCCTGGTGTTAACTGTCGGCTCGGCTTACGGAGGCTGTAGGGAAAAGCTGCAGCCGGCAATTTTAACGCTGTTCCAGGAATCTTGCATATGAACTAGCTGCACTGTTGCCAAAGGTTTTGTCTTACAAAGACGACCCCAGTCCATGCACCCTGGGAGGACATATGGACGACATAGAGGAGGAATTAACCATTTTGAACAAACCTTTATCATCTGGAATAGAGAGCTGCTCTAAAAAAAAAAAGCCTTTTTTGACCCATTAATTACATCAGCAGTAGTATTTGCAAAGATCTAATAGTTTTGACAATCTACTGCAATAAAATGAAAAGTATTTGCAGAGGATTGACTCCATACTGTATGAAAGAAATGCAGATGTCTGCATCAGCTTTGCTAGGTATGCCACAGATAAGAATATCGCTATAATGCCCCTATTGAAAATCATGCCATTTTAAAGTGCCTCTACATTCCCCCCTATTTACAGTTCTACCTGAGATGGTCCACTGCCCCCCACCTCTCCACCTGTTCGTAACTTTAGTGATTTTAAGTCCTCTTTCAGGACTTTAGCAGCAACAGGAGAGGTCTGCAGTATTTCCAAAGCCTAGATCAACACTGACATTAGAACAAGGGAGTCTGTCCCAAAGACCTTTGCAATGGCGTCAGTTCTCCATTCAGTCAATACTTAAGAATAAAACTTATTCCACAGTCCTCATTGAACTACCAGTGATTGTATTGCAGAGCTCTGTATTACCTGGCCGGCTATTCATTCTATTGGTAACTGAAATGGGAATATTTGACCAGGCAATTAACAGTTGATTCGATTAAGGTTAGAATAGCTGGACCTGTGCTGATCATTGAGGGTTATCCATACCTATGGTGATTAAGCTGATCGATGAGGGTTAGCTGGGCCGGTGGTGATGAGCGGATTGGATAAAGGTTACCTGGACCTTTGGTGATCAGCTAATTGAGGGCTAACTGGACCTGTGGGCACCAGCTGTTTGATCAGGGTTAGCCGAACATGTGGTCACCAGCTGATCCATGAGGATTAATTGGACCTGTATCACCAGCTCTTTCATGAAGGTTAGCCAGACCTGTGGCCATCATCCGATCGATGACGTTTTGTTGGCCCTGTGGCCATCAGCTGATCAATGAGTCTTAGCTGGACTTGTGGCCATCAGCTGATTGCCTTTCGAGCTTTGGTGTTGAAAAACTCATTAGATCATGAGACGACCAGTTTTAATTTTGCACTTTTTGCTACTAAGGCTGAACTCAAGCATAATAGTTTTTTCTTGCAAATTCTCCTCTTCTGTTTCTGATATTTAATAGACTAAACAGGACGTTCAAACACCTCATGGCACTCTATCCCTAAGCACCAGCAGTCACTTTGGAGTCTCCCAATGCCCGTTCAGCTATGTTTTAACCATTTATCCCATGTCTATGCTCGTACTATATATTATGATCAGTGGCAGAAGCTTCCTAGGTTAGATTTTATCTTTTGTTTCTGTATGTGTGTCTTGCATTGATTTTTGCATGTCTTCTTGTCTGTGATGTTATCACTCAGTGGAGCGCTCACCTATTTCCAGGCTTAGAGCAGGTTTCTCCGCTCTGCAATCATTTGCCTTGCGACCTGGGTCAATTGCTGTATTTAACAAAGAAATTTTAAGGAAATGTTCAGATTGACCCAGCTCATCATTTGGGCCACTCGGGGCACAAAAACATCGTACTTATTATGAGAGTTATTCAAGCAGGCACAGCAGTTGTCTTGTGCTCCGTAATGGTCCTTAAACCAAATGCGGATTGTAATTTGCACTATTGTACTGTAGAACAATGACTGCGATTGCGCACAGCATCTAATCATGAGGCAGTAAGTAGCAGTGCTTGGATAAAGCCATGGATTTGTTGCCCGTGCCTCTGATGCTGAACACAATGACAAGTCTTGTATTGGGACATCTTAATTTTGTAGTGGTCTAAACTGTTGTCCGCTCTGTAGCCAGCTGTACAATTTGTATAGATATAGGATATTTAAGTCAAATTGCATTTGACTTATAATATTCTGTTTGTGGTTGTCACATTAGACTGCATGTAAACCCACTGAACTACGTATGATAGTGGTTACCTTAAATAAATAAAAAAAACTTTCAGCCTGTAATCTATATTCCTTCATTCTTTTTCAGACTCCTTTATATTCAGTTTGCATCCTGCTTCTTGTTTAATTTTTGTCTTTCTGCAGCCCATGATCAATCTCTACTCCCTTATTCTGACAGACGCTAAAGCTGAGGAGTGTGGTCGCCCTTCCCTTTCAGTTTATAGTATTGTTTTTCTATCCACTCTTGTGCACAGCCCTTGTGATTCTCCTCCTGAAAACTGCCTTGTGTGCGCTTTCCTTCATATCTTGCCCGCCTTGGATGCACCCCCCCCCCCCCCCATCCACACTCTGATCTGCTCTTTTTCAACCTCCTCCCCCTCCCTGCTGCTATTTTTAAAATGGTTGTCCAGCCCAGGAGCCTACAACCCAGTAGTTGTTGGTGAAACAAAACCAAAACACAACTCTCCTGTCTGTGGTCCCTGCCGGACCAGAAGTGGCTTGGTTGTTTGACCTATGCGGCCAATCACTGGTAGACTGACCAGAAGACCTGTACTTTATTAATTTAACACAGATTTCAATCAATGAGCATGACCTTCCACTAGGCATGAAATAAAGGTCTGATTCTGGCTATTTGGTCTGACCACAGGGTTGAATTATTAGAGCAAATGGTCTTTGGCAATGGCCAAGCTGTCATGAAATACATGCTATTATTTTCAGCAGTTTTAGTTGAATTAAAAGGGGTTTTATGAGATTTTAATACTGACGACCTATCCCTACTGTCAGCTGCCTGAGAAGGCAGCGGCTTCTCTGCTCACCAAGCACAACGTTGTAAATTGAATAGCAGCTGTGCGTGGTATCGCACTCAGCCCCATCCACTTCAAATGGGCTGAGCTGCGCCTAGGCCATGTGACCGATGAACGCGTTGTCACTGGCCTAGGGAAAGGGAGAAGGCCGCATTGCTACTACGAGCCTTCGCAAAACAGCTGATCGGCGGAGGTCTCGGGTGCCGGAGGATAGGTCATCAGTATTAAGATCTCTGAAAATTCCTTTAAGTTGAGGTAGGTTTTTGGCATGGTGATCATCTCCATTTCTGGTCTATCCTACTCCATACCTGTACCGGTTTCTTGTAAATCTTCCATGTTATTTGCAGTTCCACTCTATAACGATGTGACATTTTTCATAATTAGACGCTTCTTCCTTTGCAACATTATTTCCGTACTTACCATTTTGTTCTGTGCCATGTATCGGTGGTGATACACCAATAAACTCTACAGACATATACATATTTTATCACACATCCGACACAAAGAAGATTCTTCGTTATGCCCTGTGGCGAAACAGTTAACCATTTCATAGGAGTGCTCCACTTCCCCGGGGAAACGGCGTTCTGTATATTGCTAATGAGCGTCTCTATGCATGCCATCTTCTAAAGAAAATGGATAGACGTGAGCTGAAGACAGATCCCTACGAGGCCTGTCAGTGGTGCGCAAGCTGCGCTGCCACTGCGTTTCCTTGTGGGAGAACTCAAAGGCAAATGTAGAAGTGTAGACAGAAGTAAAAGAGAACTGAGAGCAGGGGGGGGGGGGGGTGTATCGTATCTCATGAAGAATATTAACCTCGAAGGAAACACAAAGAAGTCAGATGGAAAGATAACAGTCCCCCCTTCCTCTGGTTTCTTACCGCAACTCGTGAACAACACATATTGCGCTATGGAAACTTTCCACCAAATCTGTTTCCTTTCTGGACACTCTCCACGTTTTGACTACTCCACCAGTATGTAAATGGTAACTTATAATGCATCTGTCCATTATAATTGAGAGGTCTGTTATTTTCTATGTCTTGGAGCTTGCCAGGAACATCATCCATTCTCCCTCAAAGTGCATATGGCAGATGACCTTACATTACATTATGTGTAATCTTGTTGATTGTAGAATAGCCGCTTTGTAACATAGGCTGGGCGTGTGTTTTTTGTATGTTTCAGCAGGTTTTGCCAATTTTTTGTAGGATCCACTGACAGCCCCTCGTTCCTTCTCATCATCTCACAAGAGCGCTGCACTCGGCTGTCTCCATCAGCCTCATACATTTGGTATGGAGCAGCAGCTTGGATGCTCAACTTCTGGCCAATTCAAGTACCTCCTCACCTTGGTCATGTGATAAGATGGAGCTGGGGACCTGGCACCCCCATTATAGATATTATCGAGTTCATCACCTATCCTGTTGGAATGGGTTTCAAACACACTGGTCACGTAATGCATAGGCGACACGTCACATTGATAGCCAGTCATTGGCTGCAGCGTTCATTAGACCCAGAATCAAATTGGTGTCTGATATATGGTGACCCGGGACCTGCAGGCTGGCCAGTGGTAGAGGCGGGGGCCAGGGAAGTATGTTTTCCACCGAGGGTCTGACCATGCTGTGAGGTCTACAGAAAAGATCCTTGGGATGAGCAACACCTTCAAGGGTAGCTCTACACGGGGCTAATACCTTACTAGCCATGTGGATGATTACTCTCTGAAATCTCATGCACATGCTGAGAAGAAAATCTGCACTGTAGATTATCCTGAAATCTCCGGATTTTACCCCTTGCCATGACTAGTGTCAAATCTGCAGCAATATCCACAAAAGATATGCATTGGAATTTTCACCTAGGAAATGCTTTAAAATCTGCAGTAGAGAATAAGGGATCTTATGAGGCAGGCGGTTGCATTTTTTGACTTCTTGTATCTGAGGGTGGCTGTAAATTTTTACGTACATGCAGATTTTCTTGTATGATGTTTGAGTTTAGCCAAAGTCTAAGCAGTAGGTGGGACATGTATCAGGACTGGTGTTTTAAATGCCGCTCTTAATCTCTCCCCTGCTTGCTTTCGATGCGCCGCAGGTCCGTGCGACAAAGCGGAGACCTAGAGCCGCAAGGAAGCTGGTTTAGATCTCCGCTACAATCTAGGCCCTTTATGATCCATGTAATTTGACCGCCTACTCCGGCCCTTTGAAAAGTCACGAGCGGTGGGTATCGCTTCCCAAAGGGCTCAATATTTTGCACAAAAGCAGCATGCACCAAAGTTTGCGACTTTTTGGCGCCACTCTTCAGGCACAGATAGAATGATTAATTCCTCCCTTGGTTTTTTTGCTTTTTAGGTTTTTGTCCAACGTAGGATCTTTACAAGCAATCGTGGCGTTCAAATAGTTAACTTTATTTCCCCTTCCTGTAAGTGCTATGCCTTTTGTGCTCCTGAAGGGTTCTGGCTGATGAGGAGGTACATCGAACCTATTCGTGGAGTCTCCACTAACCCCGCGTTGACCAAGTGGGACTCTTCTTTGCAAAGCCATCGATCCAGGCGACTCTAATGCATGAAGTCAGAGGTCACCCAAGCTGCCATTACGTCTCAATCGCAACGTGTCAGGCGGCAGGTTAGGGGAACGTTGAACAACAGTTGAGAAATTGATTTGTTGGTCGTCCCTTCTTGTAGATGTAACCATGGCGCGGCTGAGTTAAGTGCTTTTACTGTGTGCGAAGCTGGACATGGATTTCTGAGGTCTTACGCTATGCCCTACGGTTCGTAGAAAGCCAGAATGTTTCCTACATGACCCCAGATGCTGTATTTTCTATTTATACCAGCCTGTCATACTGACGGGAGCCTGAAATGCGTCTGAATACAAGCAAAGTCTAGGGGAATGAACTTCAGTCTCGGGCAGCTCTTTCCTGCATTGAAATGAGAAGCTTGCAGATCAATAGCGGCTGCTTTTTTTTTTTTTGCCCTGAGCCATTGACAGGCATTGAGTGAGATTGGTGAGCTCCATTGGGGCTGGTGCTACTTTCCCCAAGTGCCTAATGAGACTCGGACTGTGCCGTACCAAGACTGGCATCGCAAAGAAAAGTGTCAGCCGAGCGGAGCGTGCCTCCGACAGCCGTGTTTTCATTAGGGACATATGATGAGCAGATGTTTCTGAACATAATTGCCCACGGCTAGGGTCCAGCCCCATAACCGCTGCCATGTAGCCCTCCACAATGGGTCACGCGTGTGCATGTCCGTGTATTTTCCACGTTACAATTGCCTGTGACTGGTACAACCTGCACTTGGGGTCACTCACACGGCTGTGAAGTCTGCGAGTCCTCGATTTCCTTCTTCTTCTTTTTTTTTTTTCCCTTCTCCATCCTCCAGAAAGTTTAATACAAAGTAAATTGGCAGACGTCAGACCAAATTAGAGTCCTGGGGATACTGACCTTGCCTGTCCTCCATTCCAAGATTTTGTTAATTTCCTTGCAAATCAAGACATTGTACGGAGTTAATTGCCATCAACAACTTAATTGTCCTTTTATTTCACTGGAATCATACCTTGGAAATGAGTAGGGCCTCCAGCAACGAGCGCTTGTGCCGGAGAAAGTATATCTCATTTAGATCGGAATAAGACGCAGCCTCTAGTTTACTGCACCTGGGAGGATGGAGGAGGAATACATGTTTATGGGGGTTTGAGGTTAGAAAATTGGGATTTATTTATTTATTTTTTTAGGAACAGCTCCCCTCTTGTCCACAGGCTGTGTCTGGTATTACAGCCCCTCCCCATTCAGTTGAGTGGAGTTAAGGTGTAATACCAGATGCATCCCTTTGATAAGTTGATCTTATTTTTCTAGATTCAGTGTATTTAAAAAGTATGAAGTTGTACACCCTATTTAAAGGGGTTGTGTAGGATTAGAAAAACCTTTTCTTCCAGAAACAGCGCCGCACCTCTCCACAGGTTGTGTCCGGTATTGCAGCTGAGGTCCTTGATGCCCATAGGGATAAACAGCAGTACCGGACGCAACAGATGTGGGGCTGTTTAGAAGAAACTAACCATGTTTTTCTAATCCTGGATCTAAAATGCCAACCCAACCCAGATGATCCAGACATTGAGGTACGATTGTTGTGCATGCTGCCATCGTCAAACCCATGAATTCTCTAGTCTGTGGAGTGATCCAATAGTTACATGCAGGACTGAAGAGAAGCTCATGTTTGCCTTTACAGCAGCCATTAGTTTTACCATACCCCGTACTCCGGAGGCTGTCGACAAGCAGCACGTTTGCAGGAAGGTGGAGCTGAGAGAGGAGCTGTCACTTCTCCTGTCATGTCTATTTTGGTAACTACTTGCATTCTCCATGTAATAACAATTCTGGGGCATCTATTCCTATTGCTCTATGTTGTGCCATAACTTTATTATTTCTGCTAGAAGTTATGAATGAATTGCCGGCAGTTTTCAGTGAAGGTCCAGATGGGTGTTACCAGTTGGTGCTTTGTCTCTGCACAGTCTGACACTATCCAATCAGTGCAGCCAGTGTCAGACTGCGCAGGGACACACCCCCAACTGTTAGCACCCAGCTGGATCTTTATTGTAAACTGCTAGTAATTCATTCATAGCTTCTAGCGGGAATAATAAATACATTTCACAACATAGAGTCATAAGAATAGATGCTGCAGAATTGATATTACATGGGGAATGCAAGTGGTTAAACCAGACATTCCAGGAGCCGTGACAGATCCGGTTTAATTTCAGTTAGGGTCCATTCCCACGTGCGCAAGTGTCTTACAGTCTGCAAATTGCATTTTGCGGACCGCACATGCCCGGCCCTGTGATAGAAATGCCTGCTCTTGTCCGTGGCTGTGGACAAGAATAGGACATGCTCTTTATTTTTTGTGGGGCCGCAGAACGGAACTACGGATGCGGTCAGCACACGGTGTGCTGTCCACACATTTTGTGGCCCCATTGAAATGAATGGGTCCCCACCTGTACTGCAAAATTGCAGAATGGATGCGGACCCATTCATACGGACGTGTGAATGGACCCTTACTGAGTTAGTCCAATTCTAGTCAGTGGTCAGGGGCTGGCCCTCTGGTCTAAGCACTATGCAGGCGAAACTCGAAAAATTAGAATATTGTGCAAAAGTTCATTTATTTCAGTAATGCAACCTAAAATTAGAATATTGTAAAAAGGTTCAATATTCTAGGCTCAAAATATTACACTCTAGTCAGCTAATTAATCCATACCCCCCGAGCAAAGGGGACATCAAAATTTTGACTTTGGGGTTTCATAAGCTAGAAGCCATAATCATCCAAATGATAACATATAAAGGCCTGAAATATCTCGCTTTGCCTGTAATGAGTCTCTCATATGTTAGTTTCACCTTTTAAGTTGCATTACTGAAATAAATGAACTTTGCACGATATTCTAATTTTTCGAGTTTCACCTGTGTATCTGTGGAAACGAAGTGAACGCCTGTTATTTTCCAGCCTCCCCCTTTTCTGGCATAAATCCCTGTTTTTGTTCCCGATTGTCTTATTAGATTTGCATTAGGGCGTTGGAGCTCTGGGTGTTTGCATTATCATCAGCCACTCTGTATTATTTGGCCTTTTAATGCTCTGCTCGGTTTTGTATCGTTTGCTGTTTTCTATAATGTGACGTCCAGAGACCTCTGAGATGCACCGGTGAGGAGGGAAAAAAGGGAGCTTTTTGTGCATCGCCTCGTAAGTGTCCTCCTTTGGCCATTTAAAGTGTCATGATGTATGGTTGTTACTGTAAAGCTTCTCATTTATCCTGCTTTGTGTGTGTTTCTTTGCTGCGGAGTATATTCCCATAGCATTACATTCCCATTGTATCTATTTGTGGGGATTATGGTTCCATCTTACACTGGCCATATACCAAACGGACATTGTCGTTTTTTGGGGGGTTCTTGATGGGTATAACAGTATGGCTCATTGACAGTGGTGTAGCTTGAAGCTCCTGTGTCCAAATTTAAAATTTGTTCCAAGGCTGTCCTCCTAATGTGCACCATTTATAATAATGGTGCCTTTTTATGTGGCAGATGGGCCTTTGGACCACCTTAGGCACTAGTGGCAAGGGAAACTTAAAGTGGTCCTGAAAAGAATAAAACCTAAAAGTGTCCCCAAGGCAGAGCAGCCCAAGTAGGCAGACAGAAATAGCCAGGGCCAGCAGTACCGTAGTGCAGCACAAAATACCGCCCCAGCAGAACCAAATACTACAGTGCAACACAAAATACTGTCCTATCACCATACTGAGGACAGTTGAACTGAGGAGGGCACCTGTGGCTGCAAGTACCTGATGCTCCTAGCATTAATAAATTCTGATAGCATCAGATCGTTATGTACCTGACCAGCGGCCATGAGGAACCCAAACCCATTCAGAATGCATTAGGATAAAACTGATCAGTTATTTTCCGGTATTCAGCCTCTAGGACGGAACTCAGTGCCGGAAAAGAAAAACGATAGTGTGAAAGTACCCTAACGCTCTATAATATTAACCCCATGTTGGACAATCTGATGGTCTAAGGAAGGTTTTGGTTTGTCTATTGTGTTGGGGAGTGTGGAGGATCTGGGTTTGTAATCTCCTCAAGGACCTGATCACACCAGAGAGTGCTGGAATTTCCTTGGTGTTTAATATAATGGTTAATATATCACGTTCCACCTCCAAGCTGTATTAGGGATTCGGCCCTGTGACGCACTTTGTATTGGAGCATTTCTGGTGTGAGGTAGGGTAAGATGGTACCTAGGACCAAGTGCAGGACTGAGTAGTCATGTCCTCTCTGTTATGTACAACTACCCCTATCCGGCAGTCTGTATGAAGCCTCTTCAGTGATGCAGCTGGAGGATTATGTATTGCAGCCTTTCCCCTGGGTCCATCTTATTAAATTAAGGCACTTTTACCCCAGGAAGATGAAATGATAGAATAAGCATTTCCTTGATGTGTATGGATAGGACACAAACACGGAGAGAGGAAAATGGAGGTTAGTGTCCCTTTTAAGATAATAAGAGTTAGTGGCACTCTGGGTGAGGGTTAAGGGGGAGCGACGTGAAATATGGGGGAGGGGATGTCAGACGCAGATACAAATTTACTCGCATGTCTAGTGGTCTTCATATTTCATCTAATTGCATCAGGGGCATTTTATTGAATTAGACTGCAGTGAGTGGCGGATGTTTAACCCCCTCTGTGCTGGAGCCCTCGGCTGCTAGACTCCATCTTTATCATGTTTTATGGTTATTAAAACAGCAGCTGTGAAATTACAATAAAATACACCGGCCGGCTAATACATTTTGCTCGCCTTTTTTCCATTTCTTCCATTCATAACCAATTTAACACTATGGGACTTTTTATGTCTTAATCAGTTTTTGTTTTTCTTCATTAATCAACTAATGGATGTTTCTTCAATAGCTCGCTGTCCTAATGAAATCCGTAGGTAATTTGGCAGGCTACAATGATCTCATCAGTAACGCAGCAAGTTTAGCCCATTTAACAGATTAAAATGGGATTTTATTTGGTTTGGTTGCGCTTGAAATTCAGCACATTTCTAAAGAGAGTCTTTAACCTGTATTGTGCCATAAACTGTTGTGATGCACTGTTGTGTAGATAGAGTAGATGGTAGTATTGCTGCCTGCCCTCCCACCTCCTTATATAGGTGAGCTCCATATACTATGCTGGGTCTCTCCAGTAAACTGAGAACCTTGTCCCGACTTCTGTCAAGATGCAAAAAACAGTATTCACTTTTTTACTTCCTTTTTGTTTTTCCCTGTTCCTGAGAAATCTTAAAGGCAATCAATGGCATCCTCACGGTTGGACTGGGCCACCATAGAACTAGAGCATCCCCCGGTGGGCCCAGTCTCTGAAGCCATAGAGGGACCCTAATGTCCAGTAGCTAATCACTTGTGACTAGGATCTACTTGTTTGATTCAGAACTTATTAGACATCATTGATGATATAGGGGTTGGGCCCCGGGAATAATTTCCTCTGGTGAACCCAAGGAACGTAAAGAGGTTTTCCGATTATTATAATTTTTATTAATTTTTTATTTTTTGCTGATGTCCTATCCTCTGGATAGGTCATCAGTATCTGATCGGTGGGAGCCTGACAACTAGGACACACGCTGATCAGCTGTTTGAGAAGGCAGCAGCGCTGACAGTAAGGCCTCCTTTACGTTCCGTATACGGAACCATTCATTCCAATGGATCCGCCCAAAAAAAACTGAAGGTACTTAATTTCCGTTGTTCTATCTTTGAATGGAATGGAAAATGTCCTATTATTGTCCACATAACGGACAAGAATAGTACTGTTATATCAGGGGCCAACTGCTCCGTTCCGCAAAAAAACGGAATGCACACGGACGTCATCCGTATTTTTTTGCGGATCTGTGTTTTGCGCACCACAAAATACTGAAAAAGCCATACAGTCGTGTGCAAGAGGCCTAACACTGCGGCCTTCTCTCAGCTTTTCCCAGGCCAAAGTGACTTCACGTTCATGTGTCATGTGGTCTAGAAGCAGCTCAGCCGCATTCAAGTGAATGGGGCTGAGTGCGATACCAAGCATAGCCGCTATACAATGTACACGGCACTGTGCTTGGTGAGCTGCGAGAAAACCTACACTGATGACCTATTCTCTGTGTAAAAAATTCTCAGAAAACCCTTTTAAAGGGGTTGACTCACTTCAGCAAATGGCATTGATCATGTAGAGAAAGTTACTATAAGGCACTTCCTAATGTTTTGTGATTGTCCATATTGCCTCTTTTTCTGGCTGGGGTTATGTTTCCATCACATTATACACTATTTGTTTCCATGTTTACGACCACCCTGCCATCCATCAGTGGTGGTCGTGCTTGCCAACTATAGGAAAAAAAAGCACCTTGGGTACTCACATAGGCTGGTGCTTTTTCCTATAGTGTGCAAGCACGACCACTACTGCTGGGTTGATGGATGGTCATAACCATGGAAATGAGCAGTGTATAATGTGCTTGAAAAATGAGTCCAGTCAGCAAAGGAGACAATATGGACAATCGCAATACATTAGTAAGTGCCTTGTATTAACTTTCTCTACTTAATAAATGCCATTTGCTGAAGTAAGACAACCCCTTTAAGTCCAACACTGGGCACCCATAACTGTCTCCGCTGTGGCTCTTATCCTGAGTCCTGAATGGCAAATCAACATGCTTGTACGGAGTGGAAGTGTCACGGCTTATAGTAGGGAACTATTTGATAGTTGGCTGATCCTCCCTGCGAAATCTGCAATGGTGGCCTTATTGGTAGTCACCCCGGTTTCTAAGAAACATACAGTGATCACTCCGCTTATAATATCAGTTCATCCTGGGATGACCATATTAAGATGAAAGCAAAAAACTTGAGGCTGTAACTATATGGATAACTAGCAATTGGTTTAGAAGCTCTCCCCCTCCCCCCTCCCCCCCCCAAAAAATAAAAATAAAGGTTGAATAAAAGTTTGCGAAAAATAATACAGGTAAATCCTTACAGGTGATAGTCAAATAGCTGATCGAAGCTGTGAATCTCGTTCTGTGCACAGGACAGGAGCTTCTTCAGGTACAGTGTACTGCAATAGTATGCAGTCTGTCTTCACCTGGTGCCCAAAGGAGCAGTTCCTCCTGGCTCAGGTACAGAGCAGTACAGGACATGGAGTACCGCACTAGAGAGAGGCGCTGTTAGGCTGTCAATCCGGACATGCAGTTTAGAAAACAGGTGTTTTACTAGTGCTGATTGGTTGGAATTTTTAAAGGATAACTGTCATATTTTATTTTATTTGCTAGTTTATTAGAGCTAGGCATGTATACCTGAGTTAGTCTGTCACTGATTGCCAAAAGATCTGTAATTACCTTATAATAACAGCTTTCATTAATGTCTCCTGACCCTTTCCGCTGCTCCCTTAAAAGACCGTTGCTATGGCTCATCTGTCTCCGGCTTGGAAGACAGAGGGGCGGTCCTTCACACGACATGCCTGCATTAGGCTTCAGAGTGAGGAGGCGTGTCTCTCAGTAATCCAATCTGATTGGCTGGCAGGAAGCTGCTGGCTACAGCACGTTTGTATGTGACCTGAGCGAATGCAGTTTTGGCCTCAGAGAACTGGCAGAGGAGCCATCTTGAGAAGATCCTCATAATGTAGGATTCAAAACAGCCGTAACTAAGGGGAAAACTCGAGGAAAACAGTGGTAAGTGAAGAAACTAAAGATTGCTTTATGCATAATGCTGCTGCATAAGTAACGTATGCTAAAATTGATTTTTTTTATGAAAATATGGCAGTTATCCTATAACTTTACAGAGGAGGTGATATTAAAGGGGTATTCTCTTGAAAAGTGATGGTATAAAGCTAAGATATGGCATCACTTTACAGTTTCTCACTATGTAGGATGGCCAGTCCCATTCAGGTAAATGCTACCTATGCCTTCTCAGTTGGGTGGCGGGGAGCGCCGCTGTGCAGCGACATAGACCTAAACTATTGCTGCAGCTCCTTGATTCTCAGGAGTGTTGGTTTGGGGTCTCAGTGGTCAGATCCCCACGGATCATAAAGCCATAACGTTAGAACATGCCGATTAGCTGCTTCCATTCTAGGAAAGTGATGTAAAGGCTTACTCGGTGTACATTTGGGTAGAAGTTTTCTAATGTATGCTTTTTACCCAAATGTTGGTTTTTTCAAGTATGAGCAGGTAATATTGCAGGACGACGGGCACAATTTGGGTTCCTAATGTCTCTGTCCCCAGCAGCGTCATCACAATACAAGCGCCATTTACTGAATTTCTCCCATTTGTAAGGGTGGTACTGAGTAAGAGGGGTATACTGATGAGCCTGTGGCTGTGATATCCACATTAACATGTCAGTTGCTCCTTAGCAGCAGTCTGCCCCTTCTTTTAATGCATGGTGACAAAGCTTCTGGTCGTTTACTGAGGAGCATCTTTGCACCTTGGAATAACTTTAGTTTGCTCCATGTTTTTGTATGGAAGCAGTTTTGTTGTTTCAGTGCCCCCATAACTGTTTCTCCTATTATTTTCGGAGCTCAAAACCCATTATTTCTAAAGTGCAGCTGAATGACCGTCTGCTGATTGCATGGTGGCAAGGATGATCTCGGCAGAAAGCAGCGACAGATAGGAGTTGTAATCACCCAGCAATGCATAGTTAGCGGCGAAGAACTTGCTCACCAGACACTTGTTGTCACCTTCTCATTCTGCAGACCAGTGTTAGAATTCCGCTTCTTCTTGACAGGTTTGGCAAACATCGAAAAGATGACAAGATTGAACACAGGGGATCATGGAAAACGAAAATGCAAGAAGCCCACCCTTCAGAAGATGACAGGATGCGAATGAGGCAAGAACAGGAGAGGTAGACTTCAGTCGCTGCTTCATTAGCATCTCCTCTAACCAGGCAGCATGCCCGCCTTGTGTCACATTGACATACCCTTTACAGAATCACCATACAAGACTTCCAAAATGTCACCTTGTTTGCTTCAGACTTGTTATCCTCTCATTTGTGCATCTTAACCATTTGTGCATCTTGTCCCATTCACAAATCTAGTTTGTGCCAGTGCATGATGTGTGAGAGAGGTTTGTGGTTAGTGTCAGAGCACCTAGTAGTGACGGTCTGGTAGACTGCAGTACCACTTGTGAGCAGCAGATGGAAGCGTAGAGCCCAATCTTGTTTTTTTCTTGTGAATTATTATAATTCTTTCTGTATCCTTAAACTATAATATGGCTGCATGAGACCTGTGATATAAGCATGGCGCAGTGTTTCTTAACAATAGAGACCTTTTCAACGCATTCCTTTCATTACAAGAATGATTGCATGCAAACAATTTATGTAATTTACAATTATTATTTTTTGCTTCTTATATATTTAGCTCTACCTTTATATGGCCATTGATTATCATTTGCAACTAATATTGTGACAAGGATGGCAGTGGTTCCCAGCAGAGGGGAAATTTAAAGTTTCTCTTATCCCTACTGGGATCCGTACATTTATTTGGCAAAAAATCCAGATGAGACTACAATGTTAATATATACCTTTCTGGTGTGGTTATTGATGTGGCTGGTGGCTTCGATCTGTTCTTTGTCCATAGGACAACACTGATCTGAAATACAAGGTTGGAAGCGTCCATAGGACAACACTGATCTGAAATACAAGGGTGGAAGCGTCCATAGGACAATACTGATCTGAAATACAAGGGTTGAAGCATCATCATATACATTGAAGTAGATGTACTGAAGGCATGAAAATTCAATTTAAGCTACATGTAACCTGTTATAGAGCAGGAGGAGCTGAGCAGATTGATATATAGTTTTATGGGAAAATATTCAGTAAAAACGTGTACTTTATTCATTTTAATTCCTGCTCATTCTGAGCTTTGAAGTCAAGGAGGCGGTCCTATCAGTGATTGCCAGCATTCCCTCTATGAGGAGGAGGTCCTATCAGTGATTGACAACCTTCCCTCTATGAGGAGGAGGTCCTATCAGTGATTGCCAGCATTCCCTCTATGAGGAGGAGGTCCTATCAGTGATTGCCAGCATTCCCTCTGAGGAGGGGGTCCTATCAGTGATTGCCAGCCTTCCCTCTATGAGGAGGAGGTCCTATCGGTGAGTGGACAGCCTTCCCTCTATAAGGAGGAGGTCCTATCAGTGAGTGACAGCCTTCCCTCTATGAGGAGGAGGTCCTATCAGTGATTGACAGCCTTCCCTCTGAGGAGGAGGTCCTATCAGTGAGTGACAGCCTTTCCTCTATGAGGCGGGGGTCCTATCAGTGATTGACAGCCTTCCCTCTATGAGGAGGAGGTCCTATCGGTGAGTGACAGCCTTCCCTCTATAAGGAGGAGGTCCTATCAGTGAGTGACAGCCTTCCCTCTATGAGGAGGAGGTCCTATCAGTGATTGACAGCCTTCCCTCTGAGGAGGAGGTCCTATCAGTGAGTGACAGCCTTTCCTCTATGAGGCGGAGGTCCTATCAGTGATGACAGCCTTCCCTCTGAGGAGGAGGTCCTATCAGTGAGTGACAGCCTTCCCTCTATGAGGAGGAGGTCTGATCAGTGATTGACAACCTTCCCTCTATATCTGTATACAGAGATAGCTGTCAATCACTGATAGGACCGCCTCCTGGACTTCAAAGCCCTGAATGAGTAAGAATTCAAATGAATAATATACGAGTCATAATGAATCTTTTGCTAAAAAACTATATATCAATCTGCTCAGCTCCTCCTGCTCTAAAACATGCTGCCTGCATCTTAGACACCATATTTACTTTGACGAGTTCCTTTAAGGCAATTTTTTTTAATTAGAAATAACTTTATATAGAAAGCCCTATAAGGGTGGTAGGTTCTACATTCTGCAGAGTGGTATTCATTATAGAGACACCTCATCACTTTCTGTGTTTTTTCCTTCATCCTTTCCTAGTAATCGTCATATTGTGCAGGGACAATTGTGGGGTACTAGATGAAGAAAGCCTGTAGAGTTGTTGAACAGATTTTTATTTGGTGGTTTAGCTGCTTTTGAGCTACTTTTATGGGGCGACTCATAATTTCACAGAATTGAAACCTCTTCCGTATTGGTGGTGTGACTCCTCTGATGGAAGCCCGTCTCATAGGATTACTCCATGTCTAGCGCTTGTTGCGTGCCGTATTTGGATACCACCCTTCTGTTTTATTGTGATTCTTGCTTTTCAGTTCTTGCTTTATAGTTCTAGGCTGTCCGGGAGGAATCTCTGAATGACTAGTTTGGTATCCTGATGACAATGCTTCGGCCACATCACCATAAATAACTCCTTTGTGTTAACACCGTCCCTGCCAAGGACATTGAAATCAGGAAGTGTTAATAATCCCACTGGTATTCCTGCTCAATTAGCCGGACAAGTCTTGTGCAATGTCCGGCATGTATAGTTGCCAGAGTAAAGTAATATTTATTCGATTTTAATTGCGGAGAAAAGAGCCATTCTGTGTTCCCGCTTGTAGACGGCTCCATCTTATTGCTTCATTTACTTCATGAAAAGAACCCCCCCCCCACCGCCACCGCCACCACCTATTGTCCATGGATAACTTAGTTCCCGCTATTACAAAGTTCATTTAGAATTGTCCATTTTTAATGCATATTTTCCTTCTCCGCCAAGCCTTATTTCTTTAATGATGTAATACTTCTGGGAAATGGGTTGGCAATAATGAATATACAGTGTGCAGGCAGCATCAAACAAAAATCCTGTGGGGGCTGGAGAAAAAGCAAATGGTCCATTAAAATGAAAATCAATTAAGTCTACAAATTTTTAGCGAGAAAACACTATACCCCCCCCCCCATCCTTCTAATAATAAATGATATGCTGCCTACACGCCTTTAATATCAGCGCATATTGATGGAAGACAGGGCAAACATATTAATGATAGTGCTGGATAGCATTGATTGAATAAAAGGTCTTTTTGTGCATCCATATTTATTATTTAAAACCAGTGAGAGATTCGGTCACTGATCTTCTCAGAACGTCCAGCCTTCTTAAAGGAGTTCTCCACTTTTAAATGTTCTTCAGATGTTAGCTGAGCTGGCCAAGCATTTGTCCATGAAATCTATGGACAGGCCGTATCTTGTGGCTGTTGGTGGCTCACTATTCTGGTTATAGCTGAGGAGCCCATGTATGATGTCCATATGCCATAATATCCATGAGGCAGCCCCTATAAATGTTTCCTCTTTGGTCACTTAAAGGGGTTTTTCCAGTGTTTTGATATAGGATAGGCCATCAGTACCAGATTGGTAGGAGTCCATCACCCTGCACCTCCATTGACCAGCTGTTTGAGAGTAACTCTGGCAATGTAACTCCACAGCTCCATCCGTTGCATAGTTGTTGGAGCTGGTTACTGCATGCAGTAACCCGCCCTGTCCACTGCCAAATGGACGATGCTGTGTAGTTCTGGCACCTTGTGGCCATACATTTTAAATAGCTGATAGCCGAACAAAGAGTTTGGATGACTGCTCTCTCTTCCATCTTTCCTATACCCTCTGCTCTGTATGATTAGACAGGAGTAAGCCAGTGTCAAGAAACACAACATCTGTTGTCAGGGGACAGTGGAAAGACCCCCATACACATTGGCAGGTCAGTTAGCACCACTGAAAATGGCCGTTTTGGCCAACATGAATATGTATGGCCAGCATCAAATTTCCATTAGTTGCTATCTAGGAACAGAGATTTTTTCTGATATCCTTAGCAAACAGGACCCAGCACCTTGTTGATTTCTGTAACCAGACATCGAAACCCATTGACACAATGGATAAGTCCACAAATTCCTTAAGTTAGCTGGTGTCTGCCTGACAGATTGGCTGGGCCAGTGCTGGGGTTTCAAAATTCTCATTGCATGAAATCAGAGGAATGTTCCTGCAAGTGAACAGAACCCATTCTGATAACCCATTTCCAACTGCTATTTGTGCACCTGCTTTCTCCATGGGACCACCTGCTTTCTCCATGGGACCACCTGCTTTCTCCATGGGACCACCTACTTCCTTTTTGACTACCAGTAGGGCAATCATTGAAGGTGCGCTGCTATAGTCATGTGGATCAATCATATACTCTAGGTCATGGCATTTGATAAGGTGCCCATGGTGACTTTCCATGTTGTCATGTGGCTAGGCTACACCTTACCGTCTGCTGTACATCCTTATGTTATCATTAGGTTCTATAGCGTTCTGTTCTTAACCTGGATTAGCAGCATTAGTAATACGTTGCTGGAGAGAATCTACTTAGTAAGGAGAGTTACACAAGATAAATGCATAAATATGAGTGCATTTGGAGGACTCCTGTCTATATAGTTCTTGTGATATTTTTAGCACTCTTACTGGAATACTTCCATGCAAACCTCTGAAATGCTTTGTGCCTGTCTCCACTAGTGAGGTGACCACATTAAAACATGATTCCAGAGTCTTAGAATTTCCATCAGGATCCATAAAGCCGCTTGTTCGGCAGACCTTGTATCTCTGAGGCATCATTGAATTCAGATGACGCGTGTGTTTCTAGGGATAGCAGCAAGGTTTCTCGAAGTCTCATCTTTCCAATATGAATAGATGGAGTTAAAGCCTGTCTCCAACCTTGGTGCACGTTTGGCTGCCCTCTGTCTGGCCATTTTTTAGCACAACATTAAAATGTATGAACAATTTGATACCAGAAATATTTGACTTCGACCTGCGTCAGATCATCCATCACAGATTCTGTCCAAAATGACCAGACTCCCTAAGGCTACCTTCACACTAGCGCTTGATCGGATCCGTTCTGAACGGATCCGATCATATTAATGCAGACGGAGGCTCCGTTCAGTACAGATCCGTCTGCATTAATAACTTAGAAAAATTTCTAAGTGCGCAAGATGCCTGAGCGGATCCGTTCAGACTTTCAATGTAAAGTCAATGGGGGACGGATCCGCTTGAAGATTGAGCCATATGGTGACATCCCCAAGCGGATCCGTCCCCATTGACTTACATTGTAAGTCTGAACGGATCCGCTCGCCTCCGCACGGCCAGGCGGACAGCTGAACGCTGCAAGCAGCGTTCAGCTGTCCGCCTGGCCGTGCAGAGGCGAGCGGAGGCTGAACGCCGCCAGACTGATGCAGTCTGAGCGGATCCTCTGCATTCAGACTGCATCAGGGCTGGACGGAGGCGTTCGGGTCCGCTCGTGAGCTCCTTCAAACGGAGCTCACGAGCGGACACCCGAACGCTAGTGTGAAAGTAGCCTAAGGCTACCTGCACACATTGTAGAATACAAGTGGAAAAACCGCAGAAGTAATACCGTACCACCACAGTATAGGACACCTCTTAAATCTTATTTAAACTTTTTAATTTATCGTTCCGGCCGGAAATTGACCTACCGTGTGGACTTTTCAGTACAAGCGTGAGATCTGCGGCAAAACCGCATCCATTCCACACCAAACCCTGCAAGTAAGGCCACATTCACGTCTGCGTCGTAATTTGTCAACAAAAGTTCCATCAGTTATGTGCAGAATCTGCCACTTCCGTTATTTTCGTTCCTCTGCTACTGTAACAGAGCAGGAGAATGGAAACCTACGGCGCTGATGTGAAAGCAGCCTTACACACACGTTTTTTAGGGCCGAAATCCCGTAATCCCGCACCAGTGTGCAAATAGCCTGATGGAAACCCGACATATCCCATCTGGTGCCATTAGTTCTATTTCTCATTCTGCACCTGTAATGGAGCAGGACTAATCGAAATAATTAGTGGTGATGTGACCTTAACCCGATTCTGTGTACCCTATTATAATAATGTTTTTACTTTCCTTAGTTCAGACTCTTGGCTGGAGCTCCACAACTTATATACTTGATTATTAGATATTTCTGGCGGTGGAGGATAGCATTGTCTATACCCAGTACATTTGTTGGTCTTATAGTTACAGGCCGCTCTGTTGCCCATCACTTTCCCATTCAGCCAGTGCCAATTCTTTCCCATGGTAGGTAGTAGACAAGTTCTCCATACATATAGATCGGGCACCTATTGAAGACCCATATGACACTTAAAGGCCTTATCCCACAAAAAGTATTGCTATTCAGTGAAAAACGTGGTAGCGCCCCTGCTGTTTATCCCTCTTCCCTTGTATTCAGATGTGGACTGACATGCTCAGTAGCTTCCCTGCTCCCTTTCTCCAGTGCTTGGGTAGCAATTGCACAGAGAAGCAGGTGAAGCGGCCCGATAACTACCTCTGAATTATAAGAAATAGATAGCTATATCTCTCTCTAGACAGTGGAGAAGGAAACTGTGAGGACGTTATGTTGCATATGTATCCCTGGGGGGCTATCTGTCGGGTATTTTATGTGCAGGGGAGGAAGAGGTTACCAAGCTAATTGCAGCGCATCCAGTGCAGGTGCATGATGAGCTGCTGCCCACCCGCAGAAAGGAGAGTTCTCTAGAAAAGTGAGTCAAAAAGTTTTTTAAATTTGTGGGATAACCCCTTTATAGGCCCGATGTAACAAGTGGTTGTTAGGAAGATGGCGTTCCTTCCCTGAAAACTCCTGCTCGTCAGTGGAGGAGACATTTACATGCAGTGATCTCCTCTACAGTATGGGGAAGAGCGATTGCTAATGCCATTGCTCGTCCCCATACAGACCCATTGTTTGCCGGCAGCAGAGGCTGTTTAGACGGCGCGATCTGCTGCCAGCAAACTACGATTTAGGTGTCCGCACCAAGGATCCTATTACCTGAAGTCCGAGCGTTTCGATCATTCATCGGGTGATCAGCGGCACTTTTACACCAGCAGATTATCTCTAGCGAGCGTTCGTGCAAACAATAATTTTCCTAACATCAGGCGGTGTAAAGTGACCTTTAGATTATTTGTGATATGCATTTCACTGGAAAAGAATATGCTGGATTGATAAAAAAAAAATCTAGGTGGTAGGTGGAGTTCCTCTTTAAATCAGGGACTTATTGTCCATTTTGAGAGCAGAGCAGACTAGGTAACCGTAAAGTGAGCGTATTATCGAATTGGACATTGATGGATTAATACCTATTACTAGCTGCATGCTGTTTCCAGCTCGTATGCCGTTAGCAATAGATATGACCAACCCCTTTAAATTCTTATGTAGCGCCACCTCAGGAGAGGTTCAACATCACAGTGTCCATTCACATCAGTGGGACGCCCGTGCAGTGTATGTCTTCTCGTTTTCTAATACGATATATGAAGGTGGTTTCCTAGGGGTCACCTGAATTGGGGTTGAGCTCAGCAGTGTACATACCCAGGCACCACCATATCCATTGAAAACCACGACTATAATGCGGTATGGCTAGGTAGTCGTCTGTATGGCCTTGTCATGTCTGCTCTTTGGCATGGTACGTCAGCAGACGGAGAGGTTACATAGGAAAGAGGGGAGAAGGGGGTCCCCACATCCAGACGTGCACTTGCCGATCGCTGCTCCCAGCTGTATAGCAAAATAGCACTTAACCATTAGCCCTTTATACAGGTTGTCTGATTGCAATTGCACAGCGACAGTCTATTGTTATTTCCATTCAGGAATAATGTGAGACGTGGTTATTAAAGGGGTGTGTTACGCAGCGCTGTGAAATGTCTTCTTGGCCTCTGGCACCGAACAGAGAAGAGGCCAATTCCTAATCACAGTGTGTTGTAATGAATCCATTTGTACGATGCAGTAATTAAAATGATCTAGCGCTGAACGTTCCCATGGGCCTCAATTGTACAACACCCCTGGGGAAAGTCGACTTCCCCCATATGTCAGCTGGCGCCGCGCGTTTCCTCGTTCTGTCCTGCTCCGTGGGTGCTAGGAGCTGTTCTCTAATGAATAGAAATGTAACAGGCGGCGCTGGAAATAATAAAAAAAAAAAAAATAGAACGGTGCCGATTCTTGATCACGGAGCTTCATCCATTTTAATTAGAAGAAAGGCTAGTGAGCTCTGTGACAAGTGTCTAGAATGAAAATCATTAATTTGTGTCACGCTGAAAAGAGACTGCTAATGCGGGTCTAGTGACAGCAGGGAAGGAATTGGCCTTATTATTGCATCCGTGTCATATTTGTGTCTTGTATATTGCGCTTTTACCTTCTGAGGTTGAATCTTTTGTTGATTACTAGAGAAATTAGGAGGTTTCCAAAAAACAAGATTTTTTTTTATTTAATAAAAAAAAAAATTTTAATTGGCCACAACAAAAGTGCTGCCTGCCAAAGCCTGGTGTGTGGGTCATGCTTATACTAATAGGATTTAGACTTTTACCAGCAGTTAAATAGTTGTCCTTTGTTGTTTCCCTAATCTATGATTTTTGGCCGTATATTATATGTTCCTCAATATTACTGATATTCTATCTTTTATTTTAATTAATGGATATAGACTTTTATATTGATATAAATATATCATTTTATATTTTATAATCTATATTATATTTGTATTATAAAGAATGGTACAGATTTGTTACATAGTGGCTTACATAGCGGGTTGACGTTTCTGTGGGCGTCTGGCACTGAGTAACATATTTTTATGCCAGAGTCTTGAACGTTCACTCTGTGACTATGGCCGCCTCTAGTCTTGGTCTTTTTTGCCTCTGCCAGGAAAGTATTAGAGTACCAATACCTGTTGGTGTCAGTGAGCAGACATGCAGCCAGTGGTTTCTTGCGCAGAATAGTATGTAGTGGTAAATGAAGCATTCATACTGTTGTAGTAACGTTGCAAATAATTATCAAACCCATATAAGTTAGGGTTAATGTAGACAGAGTAATGTTACCTACGTGCTTAGAAATCCCTAATTTCATATTTTTGTAAAGTCTGTGTTTTTCCCAGATGTCACTTTGGCTGTCTGGCTTCATTCAGTGTAATGGGTAGTGTAGTGTTCTGCAATACCATTCTCCTTCCACGGCCAAGAGTGGTGCAGTTTCTTTTCAAGTCCTTTAACTTACGGTACTTATTGCTGAGCCTATAAATGAAGTCTGATTGACTCCTGAGGTGGTCTGATGTTCTTCTGACTGCTACATTATTTTGGCCGCTCATGCATGGTTGTCACCGTCATGTAATATGTAGAATACCCAAGAATGCCACCTCCTATCCTCAGGAGCCCCGTAGATGGGTAGGCCATCAGAATAAAAATCCTGGAAAACTATTTTATTTTAAAATGTAAGCTCAAATCAATATGAAAATTAATGCAAAAGAAAGCAGGGAACTTGACATGGCCCTGGGAAAACCTAACAGTGGCGGCCATGTTGTAGGTGGGTCCAAATTGACAGAAGATGGGAAAACACAAGTAGATGGGGCCAATAGAAGTTGGCAGGGTCTGTAATACCATAGTGCAACACAGAACACCATCCCACAGAACCAAACGCCACAGTGCAGCACAGAGTACCATCCCACAGAAGCTGTCCATCTGTGGTGGCCATCGAGAGCTGCCACATTCTGTCCTCCTCCTTCTCCTCTTGTCGTTAATTAAGATACGGAGGTGAGATGTGGACCGCGACACTGGGCCATAGAGCATGCTGCAGTTTCTGGATTTGTGATTGTATTACCAGTGCAACATACACGTCATATGGTTACAGACATTGGGGGGAGTTTATCGTTCCCGATACCCCATTTGTCTGGTGTAAAAAAAGTCACAAAACCTCATGTTTGCAAATTTTAAAATACCGCTTGCCACAAATTTCTGTGCCCACCGTCGCCATTTATCTTCATTTACACCAATGAGCTCGGACTGCCTAAGATGCGCCTCTTAAAGGGCATGTGCCAGCAGTGCGGGGGGAGATCCTAGACTGGCATAAAACGCCGGTCTATGATAAATCTCCCCAATTATGTGAAAACAAAAAAGAGGTGGTGCATTTTGGGAACACCATTTCCATGTTCAGAATAGAAATTTAAAGCAACCTTTTCGTACATGATCCCTGTTATTTTTATGCGTTAATGATCACTCATTCTAAAATGAAAGTTTTTCGGATTTTAGCCTCTCCTTTCTTTCAACTCCTGGGAAAATAAATAAAAAAGTGAGCCACTTGACGGCCGCAGGTCACCACCAGAGAATACCGCGGTGTCCTCTTTCCTCAGCAGCCATCTGGAACGCTTACACCATCGGCTACAGGAGAGTTGAACAGCAGGGCACTTTCTTAAGTGTTTTTATAAAGTTTTCCATAAGATCATAATATTTTTATATAAGAAAGCAAATGTTAAAAATATTATTTTTTTTGTACCTAAATATTTTCTTTAACGCTATATTTCTCATGTGTCCAATGGAGGAGGGAACAGAATAGTTTTTACAGACCCCACAGGTGGTTGGTAACTTTTTAGTTTCTTTGTTGTGAAAACCAATGCCGTATTATGAGATACTTTGTTACTGAACGAACCTTTGTGTATAAATAATTATTTTGCACCTGTTACTGCAACATTTTGGTCCTGGGGTTGGCAGTTCTGCATTACAGAGGGTGCAATCCACCTTGGAAATCCGCGGCATAAATTGATTTGCCGCACACTTAAAGTGCTGCAGGTCCGCTTACACTGCATATCTAGTGCAGCTTTCTTAGTGGCATCTGTCAGCAGATCTGTCCCTATGACACTGGCTGACCTGTTACATGGGCACTTGGCAGCTGAAGGCATCTGTGCTGGTCCGATGTTCATATGTGCCCGCATTGCTGAGAAAAATTATGTTTTATTATATGTAAATGAGCCTCTAGGAGCAATGGGGGCGTTGTCATTACACCTAGAGGCTCTGCTCTCTCTGCAACTGTCATGCCCCCTGCATGTAATTGACAGGGTCAGGCAGTGAAAACAGATGCCATCAGCTGCCAAGTGCCCATGTAACAGGTCAGCCAGTTTACATAGGTACAAATCTGCTGACAGATGCCCTTTAAAATCTCACCCACTTTGTGCATACAGTGAAATGCAGCTAATTTGCCGCATGCATATCTGCAGTGTGTAGAATATGTCCTGCAGGAGTTAAAAAAAAAAAAATATGGTGGCATGCACTTGGCCGATATCCATGTTCCATTGTGATTTTCGAACTAGAGAACACTTGTGGCCGTGTTCATGAGCCCTGAACCTGCACAGCGAGCCTCGAGTGGAAATAATCAGATGGATTTGTCCAAAAACAGAGTTATGGGGTAGATCCAACCTGGAATATATAAGGCTGAGTTCACATCTGCGTTGCGCTTTTTTTTCTCTTCTGATCCATCCAAAGAACAGACAAATGAAGAATAACGGAACCGTCTTTGTTTTCATTATCCGAAAAAGTTCTGCCTGCAGGATGTCTGACGGAACTGACACAAACTGATGCTCAAAGAAGACGATCCGTTATTTTTCTGTTCCTCTGACGGATCAGCAGAAAGGAGACGCAGATGTGAACTCTTCCTAACCTGGGCCCATATGTCGTAACTGTTGTGTTCCTCCTTCTTATAAGTATCCATGTGCGCGCTCTTACAGCGCCTACAACCTTTTATATGTATGGAAATTGGGATCGCAGTACTTTATAACCAGCTATAATTATGATTTATCTGCAAAGTGCTGACGCATTGCATAAGGGTATTTATTCAATTAGATTGTTTCCATCGCCGGGGGATTTGGCAAAGTCATTTATGTCCCAAGGATGTGTAATCTATGGCCGCTTTAGCTGAAGCCAGGTAACCTGCCAGCGGGGTTTGGACTGGAATGGGGAATGTAATCTTGTTGGAAATGTGAGGAGAGCATATAAACTTCATACAAAAAAACAACAACTTGTTAGTTCAAGCCCAAAATGATAATGAGCAGGTTATCTGAACCGCTTATTATCTTTATTAGGGTGCGTGCACACGGCTGCATTACTCATCTGCATTGTCCTCCCTATCTGTAATACATATCCATCTATTGCTATGGGCCTGTACTGTATCCGTCCTGGCAAGTCACACCGAGGGGAGAAGGACGTGCGTCACAGAGGCATCTTTGGATTTTAATTTTTTTTCTGTATCTATTCATTTTTATTTTTTTATTTTTTTGTGCCTTTATGTGGAAACCATTCACTTAAGTGGGGCCGCAAAAAAAAAGGAAATTATTCTGTGTGCATTCCATTTCCTTATGTCCATGCCGCAAGAAATTGGAACATGTCCTATTATTGTCCGCATTACGGACGGTCAAGGATAGGACTGTTCTATTAGGGGCCAGCTGTTCCGTTCCACAAAATACGCAATGCACACGAGTGTCATCTGTATTTTTTGCGGATCTGTGTTTTGCAGGCTGCAAAACACATACGGTCGTGTGCATGAGCTCTTAGGCTACTTTCACACTAGCGTTTTCAATTCCGCTATTGAGATCTCAATAGCGGAATAAAACACTTCAGTTTTGTCCCCATTTATTGTCAATGGGGACAAATCTGAACTGAATGGAACGGAGTGCATCCAAATGTTACGTTTGGTTGTGTCCCCATCGTGGACACAGTGTTTCTCTGTCTGCGATGTGGTGCGGAGCTGGACGGATCCGTCCTGGCACACAATGTAAGTCAATAGGGACAGATGAGTTTTCTTTGACACAAAAGAAAACGGATCCGCCCCCCCATTGACTTTCAATGGTGTTCATGACTGATCAGTCTTGGCTGTATAAGACATAATACAACCGGATCTGTTCATGACGGATCTATGCGGTTGTATTATGGTAACTGAAGCATTTTTGCTTATCAATGACGGATCTGCCAAAAACGCTAATGTGAAAGTAGCCTTACTCTGTTACTTGGTTTATTTTTAGGAAATTACCTTCAGGTTAGCTATAGTCCGGAGGTCAGCATCCTTCAGCACTCCAGCTGTTGTGAAGCTACAACTCCCATCGTGCACGCTTGCTCAGCTGTTCTCAGAAATTACAGAAAAGAAAATGGAGCTTGCTGGGAGTTGTAGTTTCCAAACAGCTGGAGTTCCAAAAGTTACTGACCTCTGCTATACCCTATAAGGCTACTTTCACACTTGCGTTGTTAATTCGGGTTTTGAGATCCAGCAGAGGGTTTTGCACGTCAGAACGCATCTGTTCCGTTACGATGCGGTTGTGTGAAATCAAAACGGAAAAATAATAAATCTAAAGTCAATGGGTGACAGATCCGTTTTTTTAGGCTCCTAAAAAAACTGATCTGTCACCATTGACTTACATTGTTTTCAGTGCCAGATCAGTTTTTGTAGTTTTTATGACCAGATACAAAACCGCAGCTTGCATCGGTTTTGTGTCCGGTTACAAAACGGAACTCAAGACTTCCTGATGCATCCTGAATGGATCTCTTTCCATGCAGAATGCATGAGGACTAAACAGAAACTTTTTTTTTTTTCCCGGTATTGAGATCCTCTGCCGGATCTTATTACCGGATCTCAATACCGGAAAACAGCAGTGAAGTGTGAAAGTAGCCTTAGCTAGGTTCCCCTGGATCCATTGAGAAATCAGATTTCTGTGAGGGCTTCCAAGACCTTACCCAACTATCAAGGGGGAGAGGGGGGCACAAAATTGATGGATTCGGTTTAATTTCAATTCCAAGGTAAGCAGCCCCAGCAGTGCCTGGTAGACCCTCAACTCCCGACGCTTCATAACATTTACGTGATGGGGCGTTTTGATTTTGCGGAGTGATCGGGCTGATAGAAGAGTTGAATATTGTATATTTCAGGCTTAAGGCTGCTCAGCTGTCCTTAATTTCATGTCTAGCGCAAACTACTTATTCAGAACGCCCTTTCACACTGAATATTACTTACCGGTAATTCCATTATTCCGTTTATTTTTATGTGACGATCACAATTGTAAATGGCCACAGGCTACTTCCAGTATTATGGCGGTGCTAATTCTGAAGGCCATATTCCTTTGTCTCATAGCTGCCTTCCCCATTATGTTGGCTTTTCACCTTGTGACCTTTTGCACTGGCTCCTTCTTGGGGGACGGGAGAGTGCACTTTCGTCTTCTGTTTTACTGCATTAGATCGGTCAGCTAAGAGGATTTTTCTCATTGAAAGTGACTATAAATTCCTAGTAATAAAAAGTATACGGGGCAGATGTTGCTTGCCGAGGGATGACACTTGGATCTGCTCATCGTATGCGCTGGCGCTCAGTGATCCTGCCCCTTAGATGTCTGGAATTTTCGATGATATCACAACTTTTTGGTGATCGCTGTGAAATTGTTCACCAAGGAGATGCATAAATATCTGCCAATTTCTCACCAATGTACATTTCTTATTATGTTCACAGTCCTTTAAGGTACCCCCAATATTTGAGCAATCGATTTAGGTTTAGCAGATTATCACTGCAGAAGAAGGAACCTAAGAATGGAAGCCATTGTTTGGTCCACCCCTAGGTGGACATGTTGGCCAGACACGTGGACTTGAGAAGGCTATTTTGAGTCTTTGGCAAAGATGTGGAACTCTAGTACAGTAGGTTCCCACCACTGATAAGTTGGTAGGGTAACCAATCTGAGATAAGAAACCTTCTCCAGCAAGGATGCTCAACCTGCGGCCCTCCAGCTGTTGTAAAAATTCAACTCCCAGCATGCCTTAATTACTGTAAGCTGTCCAGGCGTTGTAGTTGTAGTTTTGCTGGAGGGCCACAGGTTGAGCATGCCTGTTCTACAGTAACTACCTCAGGTATCATGAACGCCACAGTCACGTGTGCAGGAGGGTATAAGGTGCCATACGGAGTCCTCTGCAGCCCTATATTATGGAGATGTAGGGAATTCGTATTCCACAGCATGATGCTCCATTCAGCCCCGTATCTCTGTTCCATACAGTTCAGCAACTGGCTGTGTGCATGATGCTGAGGTCCGATTCTTAGTAATGGTCAATCTATCTGTCCTCCTGTGTTTTGTTAGGAATTCACAAAATGGTGGCACATTGGTGGACATTTGTGAATGTGCCTGGATTTTGGCCTATTTTGTACCAACATTTTTCACTTTTTTGAATCAAGAAGGCAAATCTTATATTAGACGTATTTATAAAGAAATTAAGCCAAAATGATTAATCTACTGGGATAGATTATCAAGGGATGGGGCTCTATAAGAAAGGGATGACATTAAGATATGCCATTTTGCTCTGACATTTTGGCAACCAGCAGGTCTCCTAAAATTAGGCTAACTTTGTGGCAGATTTATCATCCAGAATAGACTTGAGGATATAAGAATACGAAATGCAAATGGAGTCATTTCCTTTTTTTGTGGCCCCAAATGGTTGCGCATATTGGCCCAAAAAATAAAAAACTGAATGGACACGGACAAAAAAATATGTTTGTGTGCATGAGCGCTTATGCTGCATTCACACTGCCCCACCTAGCAGACAATTATCGAGAAGGGACTGTTCGATCGCTACTGCCGTCTCTCGCCCTCCTTCAGAGTTTCTGGGCAGCAGATCCCTGTTCTCACAGCGCAACCTGCTGCCCAGAAACATCAATTTAATGTGCTGCAAAGGTCATTTCCCCTGATGAACGAGCGTTTTACTTGTTCATCGAGTGATTGGCAGCACCTCTATCATGAACGAGCGTTTGTAGTAACGTTCGGCCTGAGAATTGCGCAGTCTAAATCTGCCCCATTTATTTTAGGAGTTTAGCTAATACATTATGTCACACAGATCCAATAAGGGTCCATTCACACGTCCATAGTGCATTGCGGATCCGCAACACACCCGGCCGGCACCCCCATAGAACTGCCTATTCTTGTCTGCAATTGCGAATATGAATAGGACATGTTCTATTTTTTTTCCTGAGCCGCAGACCCGAAGTTTGGGGCCGTGCTCTGGAAATGCGGATGCGGACAGCACATTGTGTGCTGTCTGCATCCATTCCTGCCCCATAGAGAATTAATGGGGCGCCGCATCCGTTCCGGAACGGGTGCGGACACATTCTACAGACGTGTGAATGGACCCTAAGAGTGAACCAGAACCAGTACAGACCTCTCCGATGAACATAATGTGTGAAGGTCTTTAATTGCCTTAATTAACCCTGCTTCTTATCTCTGGTTTTGTCCGATCGGCCTGTCTCCACAATTCACTTTAAGGTATAGATCTGTAGGCTTGCAGTGCTTATTGCTATTGAATCTTTTGTTTAGCCCCCCTCTGTCAGTGTATATGTTGCCTTATAGGTTTGTTGTGGATTGAATTGCGCAGTGAGATGTGGAAGTGCAGGAGAGAAGGCTGTCAAAATAGCGTCTCGTCGGAGTACGTGAGCCTGGTTCCTCAGCAGCAGGGGGGAGGCGGCAGGCCTGCAGCCCGCTGTAATGGTCCATCAGACTGTCACCTGTGTATATTGTGTAATCACTATCCGTCAGGCTTGACATTTCTCAACTTTCTTTTTGAAGCCTATGTGTGCATTTAAAATGCATAGCTTACAGTAAGTAGTGTATCTGGAACGGCGGCTTAGCGGGAGCGGATGAAACCTTATTCAGAGTCACAATTATGTGATGGAAAAAGGTGCCCAAAGCCTTCATACCGCTCGCCGCGGCCCACTGCAGGGGACAGTCCATCGTTCCTTCAAAGGTTTCCGTACGAGCCGCACAGGAAAAGTTTCCATCTCGTGAATGACTGGTTAATTATTTTTTGTGCACGCTGCACTTGCCAAATTCTAAAGATCCAGCAACCCAGTTTTAATTCATTTTCATGAAATTATTCCCGTCTCGTTTATGCAGGGTCTACAGGTGGTGAGTAGGATGTCTTTGATATTGCAGCAAATGCAGTCCAGCAGAATACATTGACTCCCGCCGCCATGCGATTTACGTACTACTCCTTCTGTAGATTTCTCTCATTTGAGGACACTCACTACCCATAGAGCAGGCGTGGATTCTAGAAACCAGTTAGACCCTTTAAAGGGGTATTCCTGTTATATAACCAGAATACAGCGCTATCTCTGCAACTCCCATAGAAATGAATGGACAGGCATGACCAATGAGCGTTCAGTTTGGGGGTCTCCACTGGGTACGGAGCCCTCATTGTCACGATTGGTCCCATCAGTAGGAACCTCAGTGATCTAATAGGCTTTCTCTATCCTCTGGATAGAGGATAACTTTATATAACTGGAATACCCCTTTACACACTCAGGTTGCATTTAAGGGGTTCTCTAATTTTGCTATATAGGGGATAGGTCTTCAATATCAGATCGGCGAGAGGCCGACACCCTGCCGATCAGCTGTTTAAAGAGAAAGAAGGGCTTATTCCCAGAGTTTGGATTCGCACCTATCAGACATTGGATCCATATCCTAGTGATATGCCCCCAATGTATGAGAATGGCCAACCCCTTTAAATGTACACACACTGTCACTCTCTATGAAGAACTAACCAGAAATAAAGAACTTGGCATTTTTTTTTTTTTTTTTAAAGTAATATGTATAGTTTATGGAAAAATGCAGTATAACTTGTATTTTATACATTCAAATCTCTGCACTTATGCTCAGGAGTCTGTGGGCGGTCCTACTCAATGATTGACAGCCTTCCCAGTATGCTTAGTCATGCAGTTAGCTGTCAATCACAGAGTGGCGCCGCCCACTTGACTCCTAGGCATGAAGAGAGCAGAGATTTAAATGAATACATTTCAAGTTATGCTCAGTTTCTTCTGCTCTATGAGATCACACTACATTTTCATAGTGGCAGGTTCCCTGTAATATTCACAAGTCCTACTTCTGACACATTATATAATCATTTCATATACCAGAAGAGCATGAGCCTACAGACTTTTGGGCAAAGGATCTCATATCACCTTGTTCTCTCGATGTAGACTCCTACATTCCTTCCTCCTCACTGATGACACGTCCACCAATTTTTGTCTTTGTGTCACCTTTTCCACCTTATTTCAGCGGAAGACTACTGATTTGTATGAAACATTCCCAGTATGTCTCTTCTCTCTCTACAGGATTCAGGCAAAGACTCGTGAGCTTCGCGAAAGACAAGCCAGAGAAAAGGACTATGCCGAGATCCAAGAATACTCAAAGAATTACGGAGGGCTGGAAGATCCCTCTTACGCCAGCACTGGTCACTATGACACGGTGGCCAGCAGTAGTACCCTAAATATGAACAGCAGACCCCAAAGTCCAAGAGATAGCAAGCAAATGGAAGCATTGTATGCTCAAGTAAAGAAACCGAGGAACGCGAAGCCTCCACCTGTAGACAGGTAGGCACCAGACAAGAATCAATGCATCCTTTTTCCATAAATTCTTAATGTCTAACATTTTAACTGTGGAATGTCCGTCATCGATGTCTGATACGCGTCGCACAATCTTTTGTATCTAGGCAAAATTTTACATATTTTTATGGAGCTAAAATAAAGTATTTTATATATGAAAAGTCTTTATGTTCGTTGTCAGTAGTCTGCTTACATGCTATTTCATTGCATTTGCTTTAAAGGGGATGTGTTAGCCATTTCAATTTTTTTTGCCCAAATTATGTAGAGGAGGCCAGGTATCTGGAATTTTGTAAAAGTATTGTAGTTATTAATTTTTTGTAAAATAAAGAACTTTCTTGATGGCGGCCATATTGAACAGAGATTCTCACATGTATGGCAGCTGCATTGAGTGGTAAGGCTAGTTTCACAGCCGCCACCCAGCTAGTATGCCGGGAATAAGCTGGACAAAAATCGCTGCACACAGTGGTTTTTGTCCATCCGATTCCTGGCATTCTATGCCGGAAAACAGCCTGCCGGAGAGGACAGCCGCAGATTTGAAACTAGCCTAAGAGAAATGCTCAATACTGTTTGTGTTTAGTGATGCTATCCTGCCTTGTCTAGGTCTTCAGCACTGCCATAGATCTGACATCATATGCTCTGCCATCCTCAGGGGTTGGCATTTTCCAGCTTGGAGAACACACAACATGGCCGACATTTCCTGTTTTCAGCTTTGATGTAGACTGGGACAGAGTAAGGTCTACATCAAAGCTGAAAACAGGAAATGTCGGCCATGTTGTGTGTTCTCCAAGCTGGAAAATTCCAACCCCTGATTTGAATGACATTTTATGATGATGTATTCCCTTTTATTTATTTTTTTAGACCAATTTTTATACATAATTATACATGACCGTATGTGTTTTGCGGTCTGCTTTTTTTTGCCGATCCATTGTAACAATGCCTATCTTTGTCCGCAAAACGGACAAGAATAGGACATGTTCTATTTTTTATTTTTTGGGGGCAGGGAGATACGGAACGGAGCAACTGATGCGGACAACAAACATACTGAGTACTGTCCGCATCTTTTGCGGCCCCATTGAAGTGAATAGGTCCACACCCAAACCGCAAAAACTGCGGCTCATATGCGGAACCAAACCACGTTTGTGTGCATGTAGCCGTATACTGGCATTTCATTGCGTTGTCCTGTTGGGCTGGAAGACTCTCGAGCCCTTTGATATTTAAGTATGTATTTTTTTCACTACACTAAAATTGCCTGGATACATTCTCCAGCTCCAAATTAGTTCCCTCTGAAAAAAGGGGGTTTACTGGTAGCCCTCGTCTTCCTGTTAGAAGATGCACTCGGCAGTAATTGACTTCACTACAAGTCTTGCTCGTTCTAATTAGGAGTGTTGTGGAAATTCTGCTTTGTAATCTTCCTGTCTGACATGAAGTTTCACCCACAGATCTCATACAGGGCGCTGGGGGATCCTTCTAGTCTGAATCCCAGTAATAATAAAAGCCCCTCTGCAATGTGTTTGCTCGTAGCTAGGTTTAATTGGAAATTTGCAAAATGTTAAACCGAACCCCAGGGTCAACCCGAAAGGGAACTTTTCAAAGCGCTGGCATCCTCCCAAAAGGGTAGATTAGACTGGAGTCCGACAGTTTCCTCCTTAAAATGTGCGATATCACGATACGGCTTTGTGTTGCAGGGATTTTACTTTTTAAGCTTCTGAAGACAAATGGAGCTAATTATGAAGACGGTCCCATATACGGTGAATTAAACCGGGAAACTTACTGTAGTATTAGCTCCTGGTTTTACTGAATACCTGGATTCTAAGACATCTTTGCATTTTGCTGTTCCTCTTTATCTTTTTGAAAAGTTTTATAAAGAAATTATCAACCAGGCTCTAGGGTTCTACTATTCTAATTGTCCGTAAGATGTGCCCCTACATAGCTTGGCATCACCCGTGTCTGACTGTGTAGGGACAGGCCTCTTTGGTAAGAGAAGTTCTAATACCCGTTGGCAGTTTATTCATACTGTTCCAGGAAGCATAATGCATCGTTCTAAAAAAAATGTGTGCTTGAAAATTTTTGTTATGGAGTATTCAAGTGTCTAATAGAATTGATGCAACAAACAAGCTTATCAGTCATATTAAAGGGGATCTGTCAATCAAGAAGGAGAGGCTGCCCGAGAAAGCCGTAGGAGCAAGAGTCTGCAGAGTGCCTTTGGCCCACCCTCAGTGCACCTAACTGCTCATTTGCATATATAAGTACTTTATTTATTTTTTCCAAAACAAAGCAACAGATTGTTAAGTCAAAGTTATCATTACATTCAGCTGAGCGACCTAGAAGGCATTGTGCCTGGTTTATTAGTGAATTTCCTGGTGACAGACTCCCTTTAATTAGGTTTTCCCATGATTAATGTAAAAATGTAATTATAATATCATATAGCACATGACGATCTGTTTCTAACAAACTTAGAACCCGCCCTGTACCTCGCATGGATCCACTGTTCTCTCCATTCATTGCTGCAATTGCTCTGCTAGATTTCATTCAAGATCTCAGCTCAGTGGAGGGGTGTGTCCTTTCTCGGGGTTGGGGTGTCCTTTCTCGGGGTTGGGGTGTCCTTTCTGGGGGTTGGGGTGTCCTTTCTCATGGGGGGGTGTCCTTTCTCATGGGGGGTGGTGTGTCCTTTCTCATGGGGGGTGGTGTGTCCTTTCTCATGGGGGTGGTGTGTCCTTTTCATGGGGGGTGGTGTGTCCTTTCTCATGGGGGGTGGTGTGTCCTTTCTCATGGGGGGTGGTGTGTCCTTTCTCATGGGGGGTGGTGTGTCCTTTCTCATGGGGGGTGTGGTGTCCTTTCTCATGGGGGGTGGTGTGTCCTTTCTCATGGGGGTGGTGTGTCCTTTCTCATGGGGGGTGGTGTGTCCTTTCTCATGGGGGGTGGTGTGTCCTTTCTCATGGGGGGTGGTGTGTCCTTTCTCATGGGGGGTGGTGTGTCCTTTCTCATGGGGGGTGGTGTGTCCTTTCTCATGGGGGGTGGTGTGTCCTTTCTCATGGGGGGTGGTGTGTCCTTTCTCATGGGGGGTGGTGTGTCCTTTCTCATGGGGGGTGGTGTGTCCTTTCTCATGGGGGGTGGTGTGTCCTTTCTCATGGGGGGTGGTGTGTCCTTTCTCATGGGGGGTGGTGTGTCCTTTCTCATGGGGGGTGGTGTGTCCTTTCTCATGGGGGGTGGTGTGTCCTTTCTCATGGGGGGTGGTGTGTCCTTTCTCATGGGGGGTGGTGTGTCCTTTCTCATGGGGGGTGGTGTGTCCTTTCTCATGGGGGGTGGTGTGTCCTTTCTCATGGGGGGTGGTGTGTCCTTTCTCATGGGGGGTGGTGTGTCCTTTCTCATGGGGGGTGGTGTGTCCTTTCTCATGGGGGGTGGTGTGTCCTTTCTCATGGGGGGTGGTGTGTCCTTTCTCATGGGGGGTGGTGTGTCCTTTCTCATGGGGGGTGGTGTGTCCTTTCTCATGGGGGGTGGTGTGTCCTTTCTCATGGGGGGTGGTGTGTCCTTTCTCATGGGGGGTGGTGTGTCCTTTCTCATGGGGGGGGTGGGGTCCTTTCTCATGGGGGTGGGTGGGGGGGTCCTTTCTCATGGGGTGGGGGGTGGGGGGGGTCCTTTCTCAGCTGGTGAAGGATGGAACTGAGCATGTGCTTTCATTTAAGTGAGCAGGACAGAGAAATTGGAAAAAGAGCAAACAGCAGGTGGCGTTATCAAGATAGATTCAGTTAATGGCTCAGGAGCTATACGAAATTTTCAAGATCCAGGTGTTGGTTTGAAAAACGTAGAATATTTTTCGTGAGACATCCCCTTTAAGGTAGTATAAAGACTGTTTCAGTATATAGTCTTGTCATACACCGACTTCCTGGTGAGCCTGTGCTGGGCTTTTGCATATGTACAGGTGGCAGTCTGAGCACACACCTGCAGTGTAAAGCATAAGGGTTGTGTGGTGCAGCAGTTGGTGCCAATGGTGAGGCAGGAGATGTGTTCAGACTGCCTCAGGTTTTCTATGGGGTGCCCTATAGTAGTAGTATACCCAGCCCTGAAGAGTTTCCATTGCACAAGGATTCTTGACTCCCTAGTGTGGATTTTCTTGGTCTTGGCAGGGACCTCCATGCCCGGCAGCTCCTGAGGATGTTCCTCAGAACCAAGACCTGCAGCGATTGATTTATAAAAGATGGTGTTTGCTTATCTTATTGCATCCTGGCAGAGCACATGTAGCAGGTGATGGGTACTGATATCATGCCTCCTAAACGTGATACGGTGTAGGGGTCCCTTTATCCCCTCCAAAAACATACATCGGAGTCTAGTGAAAGCTGCTTCTCTGCTGTGCTGTCTCCGGCAGACATGACAGATATGAAATTGGCACAAAGCTACAGCGACTCTAAAGAGCCTGCAAGTGGTCGGCGAGCCACAAGCGGCTTTCTGCGGATGCTTTAATGGACCCATAAATGCCATAATCATATGTTTTTCAGTATGCATTTTACCACTGTTGGGAAAATGCCCATTTTAGACAGAAGACCTTTGGTGAACTGTGTATTTCTTCCCGGCGTAAATGCTACTCAGACATGTCAAGAGGAGATTGCATAAAGAAAGGGCAGAAAGCCCGCGCTGCTACATCACTCGTTTCCTTTAACGTTTCAATTCACCTTCTCTTGTGTCTACAGAACGGTTAATGAGAAATGGTGTGATTTCTGGAGCATCGGCCATTAGATCCTTGTGTGTAAATAATGCTCTACCTGCAGACGATGGTGCTGATGTAAGCCCTGATTATAGCAGATGCATAGGTGTAGCTGTCAGAATCAGGCCTCTCAGATATTAGCGGTATTTCAGGTCCTCTTTCATCTCTCCAGCTTTCGTTGGAACTAGGGATTGGCATGGTATACTTATACCTTATACCTCTCCTTTATCATAGACGGTCCCTTTAATCTGACAGCCACAGTGGCCTTCAGTGGATTGGGTCGTCAGCAGTTCACTTCACCTGCAGAGCCCGCTAGAGGGGAAGTGTGGTATTGCTCGTTTCTACCAAGTGAGTATCCATCCATTGTAATACATGGACAGACTGTCCACTGCTCTGCTCCATTTTGTCCTAATAGGACATTTGGAAAGGTGTGTCCAACATGTGACAACCCCTTGAAAGTTACAAGAGTAATTTAAATGCATTATCACATTAAAAATATTATACATTTTTCAAACCAGCACCTGAATCTGAAGTTTTGTAATTGGATGTACCATATTGTTCAGTTTATAAGACGCACTTTAAAAAATAATAATAATAAGATCTCAGAATAGACCCCCAATCTTCATCAGACCTCAGATCAGACCCCCATATCAGACCTCAGATCAGACCCCCATATCAGACCTCAGATCAGACCCCCATATCAGACCCCATCACAGCTCAGATCAGGCCCCCTTCAGAGATGAAATAAATAAACTTATCTCTCCTGCTCCGCCGCCGTTCTGCAGGTTTGGCAGTCTCTTCTGCAGTCACCACTCCCTGGTCTTCTCCAGGCCCAAGCTGCACTGAGATCTGACTGCATTCAGCATCAGGTCATATTGCGTGCACTATATCCTGACGCTGAACGCAGTCAAGACGCGCAATGTGCAATGCGAGCCCGTAGGAGACCATGGAGCTGTGAGTACAGACAATGCTAGTAACGCTACGGTCACCGCTCCCCATGTCTCCTGCATACTAGTCAGTGCTTCCATAATGAAAGTGCTCACTAGTATTAGCATTATAAGACGCAGTGATATATCCCCTCCCCACACACACACTCACTCACACACACTTTTGGGGGAAGAAAGTGTGTCTTATAAAGTGAAAACTATGGTAATTAAAAATGTAATATAGGCAGTGAATTATTCAAGAAAGTTTATCTGTATAGCGCCACCTGCTGTTTGGTCTTTTCCTTCTTTCTATGTCCTTCTTGCTAAGGTGGTCACACATGCTGAGTTTCCTCTTTCAGCTGCCACCAGCAGTGTCTATTGTATGAAGCTGTGACAGTTACAGAGAGATATATGCAGCAGAAAGGACGTAAGCCTGCAAAAGGACACACTCCTGAGCTATGTTAGGGAGAGAACTGCAGCAGAAAGGACCCCCCCTCCCTAGAAAGGACACACCCCTTAGTTATCAGCTTGAAATAACTAAAGCAAAGCAATTGGAGCATTGAATGGGGGAGGATACCTGGATCCATGGGAGGCACAGGATTGGTTTTTTAGCTTTGTTAGAAAGAGATTGTCATGTGCTGTATGGTGTCTGGTTTTCATTAATCATCAGATAACCCCTTTAATGTACAATTAGGATGGATAGTGGCCATTTACTATTAAGAACTAGTATGTATGAGTTTAGTATTGCTTACTCAGGGACATGGTTTTCATTCTAACCCATTTGCTTGGGTTCTATCTACGTGCCCCATAATCAAATGTTTTTTCTCTGGTCTCTGTCACTTCTTTAATGGGTTTATTGGTTTCCTTTTGGCCTCACATTTGTGTAGTGTGTCTGTAATTGCCGAGATAGGAAGACTTGCTTATCTGCATTGGAAATATGGCTGTATTCTTGGCATCTAACTGAAGATCTTCCTGCCACCTTCTATCACTCTGCCATCTGCTTCCCATTCTGTCTGAATGATGCCAGAAACACCAGTTTCTTTGCCATATAAGAGTTTACTTAGCCTGAGCTCTGGTATTCCCATCTGTATAGTAAATCAGAACCAGATTAAGTCGGAGTGGAATACAAGTGCAGCTTTTATATCTACTTAAATTTAGAACCAAAAGCTTAATGTCTTGTCATTTCAGATAGTGATCGCCACTTACAGCACTCTCACTTCTCTATACGGTTTGTTAAATTCTTAATGTTCATTAACATTTACATGGTGTACTCAATCTTAAATCCTTTAAATGTGCTGTTCATATTCCATCGTCTCATGTGAACCTAGTATGGTCTATGGTTACATAATGGAGGGGTCCCAGCAGTGGAAAAGCCAGTGATCAGGTCATGGTCAGGCAACGTTCACATCTACCCACTACTCTGAATACATAAATATTCTCCCCTTGGTCCTTTGATATTCTTGGAGGACAGAGTAGATCGGCGAAAGTTTTGGGTAGAGATACAGTAGGGAAGCTGTGAAGAAAAATGGTCAAGCCACTGGAAATTTAAAGTGGCCTAGGAAAATAAAAATAAAAAGCTAAAAATGGAAAGTCCCAATTGACGGAAGGCCAGAGTAACTCAAGTAGACCATGCCAGCGATACCTTATTGTGGCATGAAATACTGCCCCAGCAGAACCAAATATCTTACTGCAACACAATAAACTACCCCAGCAGCATCAGAAACCACAGTGCTCCACAAAATAATGCCCCAGCATCACAAAATACCTCCTCAGAAGATGCCCCTCAGTGGTGGCCAGCACCATCTACCATGTTCTGTCCTACTCCAGTTGAGGAATCAGGAGGACAACTTTAGTTGCCGGCCAGGTACATAACTACTTGACGCCCCCAGCATTAATTAACTCGACATATAATTGGGTGCCTCCTGGACATCGGCCCACCAGAAATTTACTCTATGGCCATTTCACCCCTGGTGAAAGCTTACTGGCCTCCATGACAAACAATGTTAATGCTTTCGGAAAAGTATTGAGTATAAATGCTTATATAAATCAAGACATGGTCGGCCTCAGGGTGAGTGGTCAGATGCATCACTGAAAGGGCACCACTCTTCTTGACAGTCTGGACTGTTCCCTAGTTTGATTGGGTAGTGTAACATAGGACCCTTTGTGGTACTGAATTATTTGAGAACCCTAAAGGTTGGGTCGTCAATGGAAGGCATGGTATAGGGCGCCATCCTACCTAAGGCCAACCATGAATGAAGGTTCTCAGAGTCTCTAGGCCACCATTTTCTCACCAGTGATGGCTAGCAATAGTCATTATTAAGTGTGTGTTGGATATGGTTCCATAATTTAATGCCCACAATCCTCTAATAATTTACAGCAGTACATAACCACACGGATGGCTGTACTTCTTACAACTACTGATCTCCGTCGTCTTGCAGAGGACATGTGTTTTCTCTTGATTTTCAGTTACCGTACTATGAAAATATTGAACTTGTGTTTTCAATGTGTACCAGTGCATATAATAAAATAGTGCTTTAGATGAGGTTGGCATATGAAAAGGGATACAAAAGCTATTCACGGTCTGCAACAAATACAGATTTTTCCCTCCAGGAAATGTAGGAATAGCAGAGTCTTGCTTGTTGATGAAACACTCTCTGCAGCACGTCTTACCAGAAGTGAAAGCTTCATACTTAACTGAAAGCAAATGATCTTCCTGGAAGTTGAGGGAGATGAAAATAATTCAGCTAGGAAAGATAAAAGAAGGATTAAAGGAGCCTCTCTGTTACCCACTTCCCCTAATTAATGCTAGTCGGACAGATTAGGGAGCATTCGTCATCCATTGCTCTTGTACTACCAGTCTTCTGAGTGGCTGATAATGAATTCCAGATATTGGCCTGCAGCAACATGGCAGGTGTACACATCCTTTTCCATTTACAGTCATAGAAACCATAATCCTGCTATCCCTGGGAAAGCTCGTATTAGGTATAACCCATTGTAGAGAGGTAATGATGGCTTAAAATATCTCAAGACCAATCACCTTGAATACATTACATGATTTAAATTGCCAACAGAGCTGGCCTAGAGAGAAATATCTGACTAGATGTGAAATTAGACCCTTAAGAGTTGGTTTAAAATAAATGACAGGACCATAATCGCATACAGAGTTTCCAGGTTTGTAAAATATATAGCAACCATACAGAAATGGATGGCCTATGTTGCTGCTGTTGGGTGCATGTCGGTCGGAATAAGCCTGGCTCATTTTAGCTCTTTAGTTTGGTGGTGTGAACCTGTACAAGGCCTTCCGTCTCAACAGCTTCCTTAATGTTAGGAAAAAAAAAGTGGTGAGGATCAGCCTTTGTAATTTGAAGCCAGTAGATTCTGGGTTCTTCTAACCCCTAATGATTAACCACCATCGCAAGGACTTTGATGCAACCAGGACACCACCTTCTGGTATAGTCCTGGGGTAGTTCTGTAGCAGACAATACTCGTAACCAGAAGAAAAAAAGCACACCTTCACTAGGACTAGCAAGCACTAGAAGACCTAAACATTAGGCAAACGGTATAACCAAAAGCCTAGTATAAATAGGACACCTCATAAACAGTTTAGTCAGTAGCTGGACATAGAGCAAGAGGGAAAGATGAACTGAAGCAGTACCACAGAGAAGTTCACTGAGCACTAACCCCAATACACACAGGGTAAGTTGAGTGACACCTGCCTACGTTAGTGTAGCAGTGGCGGGCATGTGCCACCAGTGTAACACACCCACTCCAGATGAGTTGTAGTACTTCATGGTGGGCATGTGGTTCATATACCTAAGACACTTTTTCAGAGCGACTCTTTCTCCAGTCCTGGGTAGAAGACTTTGTTCTATGATATTAGCATACTCTACCATTGCATATAGAAATGGAATTATTCAATAGCGCCACCTCTAGGTGGCTGATGACAGCTTAGTCCCTGCTGTGCCAGACGCTAGTCAAATTAAAGTCCTGTCCTATAACCCTACAGTCACATCAACATTGACTCTCTGCAGTAACTAGAGATTTAAGTTAAAGCAGGTATTAAAACCTTGAAGATTATGAACCTAATTGCTTTTTTCTACACTGGATATTATACGCTTGATAACAGAAGCTTAATTAAATTAAGTATTGCATAGACTATGTCAGATCGGCGAGTGTGATCACACAGCATTCACATTCATAACCCTCGATTTCTCCACGTTACCTGGAAACGTTTTCTACTTCTGGCTTAAAGGGGACTGTCTGGTAACAGAAATCCATATTTTGAGATGGAGAAGGGCTTTTCCTTCTAGACCTATGATGGCTAACCTTCGGCACTCCAGCTGTGGTAAAATTACAACTCCCAAGGTGTACACTTGCCTGGCTGTTCTCAGAACCCCATAGAAATGAATGGACCATGCTGAGAGTCGTAGTTTCATGACAGCTGGAGTGCCGGAGGTTAGCCATCAATGTTCTAGACCCTCATCTTTTAGGCCATGGAGAGCCTCTACTAGGAGGTCTCTTACCCTGGAAGATCAGGGATGTCAGTTCATTACATGAACAGTCCACTGATTTCAGTGGGAACTGTAATTCTTTATTTTGCCTGTGGTGGCATTGTAGGGAAATTAAACAGTTAGGTTCGTCTGGAGGTTATAACTGATCACTGGAGACACCATTTGATCTTCAAACTGGACAACCCCTCGAGGCTCTTGGGGAAGTCTTGAGCTGGTTAGTTGTGTGGTGCTGTGATCATTTTCTAGACAGATATTGATATTTTTTTTATTTATATTATTTTAGTGGGCCAACCATCTGTTGACATCCTTGAATGTAAACCTTGCTGATCTGTATTGGCTTCATGGAGGTTGCCACATGTGCTAAGGTCTAGTCCCTTGACCAAGCAATTTCAACATCTGAGAGATCTGGGTTCGGAGATGGTTGTATAGTGGTTGTCTATATTGCCTTTATGGTGGTTACACCACTACCACCCCCAGCATGATGCTATCCTATTGTACTTCACAGCTGTCTAAGCAATTCTGTTGCTTTCCAGTGTTACCTTCGCCTAAAGCCATTACTCTCGTTAGTGTCATTGATAACTTTTTTTTATTGATCGACCACACACCAGAGGTACATTTGTGGCCTTCAGAAATGGGTTCATAAGTCATATGATTAGCTGAGAAGTCTACTTCAGGATCTCCCAAATCAAATACCCCGACGTAGAAATGTAATTGTTTTAGCCCTCCTCCCGTTTGCACATACACAACACCCGCACATATGGAAATATGACCTTAAAGCCTTTTGTTACGCAGATCTCTAAATGGCTGCTCGGGAGCTAGCCAAATGTGTCTGAGCTGTTTTAATTAGCTCCAGAACTATGTGGATATGATTGAAAAGGTTGCGGAAATCAAGAAGTCTAATTCATTTTTCATCAATAATCGCTAGTTTTAATATTTCATCACAACCCGCTGATTCCTCCCGACCACCTTCTGGGCTCTGATTCATTACGGCAGCAGACATAATAACAGATTTCTTTTCTCTCTATCCGGTGATGGCTTCCTTTTTATACTAGAGACAATGGGAAGATGTGTGTTTTTAAGGCTCTTGAATCGCTAATTGATCTGGGGTTTTTTCAGATGTGTTTTTGAGTTTGATAATCATGTTGCATTTGTGGGTTTTGTGCACTCTGTGCTCAGAAATATGTGGGAGTCACTGGAACTGGGGATACTTCTCTGATGTGCGTGAGGACGGTGACCTTGCACTTTAGTGGCACCGTTTTTCGAAAAAGACACTTTATTCTCATCATGAGCCAATAGTTGAAGAGATTCTGAATATTGGGTTAAAACATAAAAGCTTCTTGCTGAGCTAGCATTAGGGATGGAACTGTCTTAGAAGTGGATGTCTTCCCATCCACAGGTCTGTTATAAGGCCAACCCACCGACCATCAAATGTGTATGGGGTTGTCTTGACTTTCCATGGATGGCGGTTATCAGCATGTTGGATTTCAGCATGCTTGATCCTTTTGTTCTTGAAGGGAGCCTGTCACAAGCGACCTCCTGTTCACCTGTTTGCATAGACACACAGCTTTGGTTTGCCTCATTTAAAACACTGTTTTTCTTTTGTTGATTCGGTACTCTGTTCTCGAGTTATGATACATTTTCTTAATATGCAAATTAGGTCTTTGGTGCAATGAGGGTGTCACCGTTGCACTTGTTGCACCCAAGCTCTGCTCCTTACTAGCCCCTCCTTGGCTGCTTTGATAGGGCCAAGCAGTGGTAAAGCAGCGAGGCAGGGTCTGGCCACTAATAAGTGGCGCTTGGATTTTAACCTGTCCGATGTTATTGTCAGCGTCTGAGGCGTCTGGCAGCCCCTTCTATTAATATGGTAATCAGCCAGTAGCCCTCCTCACTCCACTGCAGAAGAACGTATCTGCACCTCAGAGTATACCGGGTGGAGCAGTTGTACATTCAGCATCTTCGCCCCCTTGGAAATTAATGGTTTGTCTATTAGGGGCATTTTAATTTAAAGAGCGGCGCACCTGGGGGGTTGGGTTGTCGGCCCCGTTCTTGATGTTTTTATGCTCATTAATATTTTTTTTCACATTGCTCTGTAACGGCTATAAGCTCCCTTGGTAACGTTAATTAAAGGCTTATGCAAAGCCTCCAGCCCTGGCATCAAGTATTACAGACGGCACAAAATAGCCGATTTTTCAATTTAGGATGAATAATAAGATTTTTTTTTTATCATCAGATTTTGTTCATTCCTCTTTTTTATTGTCCTGGGTACATTTTATGAACCTGAAAAGAAGCAGCAAAGTATTAACTGTGTGATGCCACCGCTCAGACACTGGTATATGTCCTGTATCCCTGCACACTACGGCCTGTATACCCAGACACTAGTATATGTCCTGTATCCCTGCACAGTACGGCCTGTATACCCAGACACTAGTATACGTCCTGTATCCCTGCACAGTACGGCCTGTATACCCAGACACTAGTATACGTCCTGTATCCCTGCACAGTACGGCCTGTATACCCAGACACTAGTACTGTATATGTCCTGTATCCCTGCACACTATGACCTGTATACCCAGACACTAGTACTGTATATGTCCTGTATCCCTGCACACTACGCCCTGTATACCCAGACACTAGTACTGTATATGTCCTGTATCCCTGCACACTACGGCCTGTATACCCAGACACTAGTACTGTATATGTCCTGTATCCCTGCACAGTGCAGCCTGTATACCCAGACACTAGTATACATCCTGTATTCCTGCACAGTACAGCCTGTATACCCAGATGTTAGTATATGTCCTGTATTCCTGCACAGTGCAGCCTGTATACCCAGATGTTAGTATACGTCCTGTATCCCTGCACAGTGCAGCCTGTATACCCAGATGTTGGTATATATCCTCTATCCCTGCACAGTACAGCCTGTATACCCAGATGTTGGTATATATCCTCTATCCCTGCACAGTACAGCCTGTATACCCAGACACTAGTATATATCCTCTATCCCTGCACAGTACAGCCTGTATACCCAGGTGTTAGTATACGTCCTGTATCCCTGCACAGTGCAGCCTGTATACCCAGATGTTGGTATATATCCTCTATCCCTGCACAGTACAGCCTGTATACCCAGATGTTGGTATATATCCTCTATCCCTGCACAGTACAGCCTGTATACCCAGACACTAGTATATATCCTCTATCCCTGCACAGTACAGCCTGTATACCCAGATGTTGGTATATATCCTCTATCCCTGCACAGTACAGCCTGTATACCCAGACACTAGTATATATCCTCTATCCCTGCACAGTACAGCCTGTATACCCAGATGTTGGTATATATCCTCTATCCCTGCACAGTCCAGCCTGTATACCCAGATGTTGGTATATAATATCCTCTATCCCTGCACAGTACAGCCTGTATACCCAGACACTAGTATATATCCTCTATCCCTGCACAGTACGGCCTGTATACCCAGACACTAGTATATATCCTCTATCCCTGCACAGTACAGCCTGTATACCCAGACACTAGTATATATCCTCTATCCCTGCACAGTACAGCCTGTATACCCAGACACTAGTATATATCCTCTATACCTGCACAGTGCAGCCTGTATACCCAGACACTAGTATATGTCCTGTATTCCTGCACAGTACAGCCTGTATACCCAGACACTAGTATACGTCCTGTATCCCTGCACAGTACAGCCTGTATACCCAGACACTAGTATACATCCTGTATTCCTGCACTGTACGGCCTGTATACCCAGACACTAGTATACATCCTGTATTCCTGCACTGTACGGCCTGTATACCCAGACACTAGTATACGTCCTGTATCCCTGCACACTACAGCCTGTATACCCAGACACTAGTATACGTCCTGTATCCCTGCACAGTACAGCCTGTATACCCAGACACTAGTATACATCCTGTATTCCTGCACTGTACGGCCTGTATACCCAGACACTAGTATACGTCCTGTATCCCTGCACAGTACAGCCTATATACCCAGACACTAGTATATATCCTCTATCCCTGCACAGTACAGCCTGTATACCCAGACACTAGTATACATCCTGTATCCCTGCACACTACAGCCTGTATACCCAGACACTAGTATATATCCTCTATCCCTGCACAGTACAGCCTGTATACCCAGACACTAGTATATATCCTCTATCCCTGCACAGTGCAGCCTGTATACCCAGACACTAGTATATGTCCTGTATTCCTGCACAGTACAGCCTGTATACCCAGACACTAGTATACGTCCTGTATCCCTGCACACTACAGCCTGTATACCCAGATGTTAGTATACATCCTGTATTCCTGCACAGTACGGCCTGTATACCCAGACACTAGTATATGTCCTGTATCCCTGCACAGTACGGCCTGTATACCCAGACACTAGTATATGTCCTGTATTCCTGCACACTACAGCCTGTATACCCAGACACTAGTATACGTCCTGTATCCCTGCACAGTACAGCCTGTATACCCAGACACTAGTATATGTCCTGTATCCCTGCACACTATGGCCTGTATACCCAGACACTAGTATACAGCCTGTATTCCTGCACCGTACAGCCTGTATACCCAGACACTAGTATACGGCCTGTATTCCTGCACCGTACGGCCTGTATTCCTGCACAGTACGGCCTGTATACCCAGACACTAGTATATGTCCTGTATCCCTGCACAGTACGGCCTGTATACCCAGACACTAGTATACGTCCTGTATTCCTGCACAGTACGGCCTGTATACCCAGACACTAGTATACATCCTGTATTCCTGCACAGTATGGCCTGTTTACCCAGACACTAGTATACGTCCTGTATTCCTGCACCGTACAGCCTGTATACCCAGACACTAGTATACGGCCTGTATTCCTGCAAAGTACGGCCTGTATACCCAGACACTAGTATACGTCCTGTATCCCTGCACAGTACGGCCTGTATACCCAGACACTAGTATATGTCCTGTATTCCTGCACAGTACAGCCTGTATACCCAGACACTAGTATACGTCCTGTATCCCTGCACAGTACGGCCTGTATACCCAGACACTAGTATACGTCCTGTATCCCTGCACAGTACGGCCTGTATACCCAGACACTAGTATACGTCCTGTATCCCTGCACAGTACGGCCTGTATTCCTGCACAGTACGGCCTGTATACCCAGACACTAGTATATGTCCTGTATCCCTGCACAGTACGGCCTGTATACCCAGACACTAGTATACGTCCTGTATTCCTGCACAGTACGGCCTGTATACCCAGACACTAGTATACGTCCTGTATTCCTGCACAGTACGGCCTGTATACCCAGACACTAGTATACATCCTGTATTCCTGCACAGTATGGCCTGTTTACCCAGACACTAGTATACGTCCTGTATTCCTGCACCGTACAGCCTGTATACCCAGACACTAGTATACGGCCTGTATTCCTGCAAAGTACGGCCTGTATACCCAGACACTAGTATACGTCCTGTATCCCTGCACAGTACGGCCTGTATACCCAGACACTAGTATAAGTCCTGTATTCCTGCACAGTACAGCCTGTATACCCAGACACTAGTATACGTCCTGTATCCCTGCACAGTACGGCCTGTATACCCAGACACTAGTATACGTCCTGTATCCCTGCACAGTACGGCCTGTATACCCAGACACTAGTATACGTCCTGTATCCCTGCACAGTACGGCCTGTATACCCAGACACTAGTATACATCCTGTATCCCTGCACAGTACAGCCTGTATACCCAGACACTAGTATATATCCTCTATCCCTGCACAGTACAGCCTGTATACCCAGACACTAGTATATATCCTCTATCCCTGCACAGTGCAGCCTGTATACCCAGACACTAGTATACGTCCTGTATTCCTGCACAGTACGGCCTGTATACCCAGACACTAGTATACATCCTGTATTCCTGCACACTACGGCCTGTATACCCAGACACTAGTATATATCCTCTATCCCTGCACAGTACAGCCTGTATACCCAGACACTAGTATATATCCTCTATCCCTGCACAGTTCAGCCTGTATACCCAGACACTAGTATATATCCTCTATCCCTGCACAGTGCAGCCTGTATACCCAGACACTAGTATACATCCTGTATTCCTGCACACTGCAGCCTGTATACCCAGACACTAGTATACATCCTGTATTCCTGCACAGTACAGCCTGTATACCCAGACACTAGTATATATCCTCTATCCCTGCACAGTGCAGCCTGTATACCCAGACACTAGTATACATCCTGTATTCCTGCACACTGCAGCCTGTATACCCAGACACTAGTATATGTCCTGTATTCCTGCACAGTACGGCCTGTATACCAAATGGCTTATGTTCAGAAGTGAACATGATATAAGCAGCAGAAATTCACGGAGCGGGATTATTCCATATGCTCCAGATCTGGCAGGTTCTCGAATGTAGAATTCCCCGAGCTGTCGGGTTCCAACTAAATGACATGGCGTAGTGAAAATGCCTCGTAAACTTCTGATTCCTGTGCAAGAAAAGTCAGTGAGTCCCTGGACCTCCTGATCTTAGCCTGGTTTCTACTGCTAAAGGACAGTTCCACTATCAATAGAAGTCAGTTAAAGGGTATTCCAGCACATTAGAAACGCTGCCCCATGGCTTGCAAATGGTTAAAAATAAATGTTGCCAGTTCTCGCTTCTGCCGTTCTGACTGCGATGGACTGAATGGCATTTACAGACATTACAGACAAGGTCCAGCGGAGTGTTACCCTTTGAAGGTGTGTCCCTACACAGTCTGGGACTATCCAATTAGTACTGCCTCTGTCAGACTGTGCTGGGACACCCCCCAACTGGTAACACCCTTGCGGACCTTCACTGCAAACTGCTTGCAATGTATTCAGAACTTCTAGCTGGAATAATAAAGGGTCTGGCACAACATACACTACGTGCAGAATTATTAGGCAAATAAGTATTTTGACCACATCATCCTCTTTATGCATGTTGTCTTACTCCAAGCTGTATAGGCTCGAAAGCCTACTACCAATTAAGCATATTAGGTGATGTGCATCTCTGTAATGAGAAGGGGTGTGGTCTAATGACATCAACACCCTATATCAGGTGTGCATAATTATTAGGCAACTTCCTTTCCTTTGGCAAAATGGGTCAAAAGAAGGACTTGACAGGCTCAGAAAAGTCAAAAATAGTGAGATATCTTGCAGAGGGATGCAGCACTCTTAAAATTGCAAAGCTTCTGAAGCGTGATCATCGAACAATCAAGCGTTTCATTCAAAATAGTCAACAGGGTCGCAAGAAGCGTGTGGAAAAACCAAGGCGCAAAATAACTGCCCATGAACTGAGAAAAGTCAAGCGTGCAGCTGCCAAGATGCCACTTGCCACCAGTTTGGCCATATTTCAGAGCTGCAACATCACTGGAGTGCCCAAAAGCACAAGGTGTGCAATACTCAGAGACATGGCCAAGGTAAGAAAGGCTGAAAGACGACCACCACTGAACAAGACACACAAGCTGAAACGTCAAGACTGGGCCAAGAAATATCTCAAGACTGATTTTTCTACGGTTTTATGGACTGATGAAATGAGAGTGAGTCTTGATGGGCCAGATGGCTGGATTGGTAAAGGGCAGAGAGCTCCAGTCCGACTCAGACGCCAGCAAGGTGGAGGTGGAGTACTGGTTTGGGCTGTTATCATCAAAGATGAGCTTGTGGGGCCTTTTTGGGTTGAGGATGGAGTCAAGCTCAACTCCCAGTCCTACTGCCAGTTTCTGGAAGACACCTTCTTCAAGCAGTGGTACAGGAAGAAGTGCATCCTTCAAGAAAAACATGATTTTCATGCAGGACAATGCTCCATCACACGCGTCCAAGTACTCCACAGCGTGGCTGGCAAGAAAGGGTATAAAAGAAGAAAATCTAATGACATGGCCTCCTTGTTCACCTGATCTGAACCCCATTGAGAACCTGTGGTCCATCATCAAATGTGAGATTTACAAGGAGGGAAAACAGTACACCTCTCTGAACAGTGTCTGGGAGGCTGTGGTTGCTGCTGCACGCAATGTTGATGGTGAACAGATCAAAACACTGACAGAATCCATGGATGGCAGGCTTTTGAGTGTCTTTGCAAAGAAAGGTGGCTATATTGGTCACTGATTTGTTTTTGTTTTGTTTTTGAATGTCAGAAATGTATATTTGTGAATGTTGAGATGTTATATTGGTTTCACTGGTAAAAATAAATAATTGAAATGGGTATATATTAGTTTTTTGTTAAGTTGCCTAATAATTATGTACAGTAATAGTCACCTGCACACACAGATATCCCCCTAAAATAGCTAAAACTAAAAACAAACTAAAAACTACTTCCAAAAATATTCAGCTTTGATATTAATGAGTTTTTTGGGTTCATTGAGAACATGGTTGTTGTTCAATAATAAAATTAATCCTCAAAAATACAACTTGCCTAATAATTCTGCACTCCCTGTAGAGCCATAGGAATAGATGTTCCAGAATTGTTGTTACACAGGGAATGCAAGTATTTGTCAGGAGACGTGACAGAACCTCTTTAAGTAAACCTACGATATACATTTTTTTTGCGTTGCGCTCTTCAATAAGGTTGCCTCCCAGTATAGTTTCTACAGGCACTTAGGCAGTGTTCAGCCACGTGTAGCATGACGGCTGTTGTGAAGCCACAATTCCCAGCATGCTCTATTCCTTTCTATGGTGGGTCTGAGAAGAGCAGAGCAAGTATGCATGCTGGGAGTTGTAGTTTCTCACAGCTGGATCAACAGAGGCTGCGGTAGATTTTAGTGCAAAAGTGGGTTTGCACCAATAATCCGTTGCAACGTATAAACCCCGTCCACGTGTAGTGGTGGCATTCAGTGCAGAAATGAGCGTGCCCCTCCTTGTGCTGAAATCTTGATCATTTCTTCCTTTCAATGCATGATCCATGGCAGAACGAGCCCGCCATTGTTGGGTGTGCCCCGGCCTGATTTTGGTATCGGTCCCGGTGGCAGCTGAGAGAGTTTCTTGAGCAGACAGAGGGCTGATGATGTGCGTACGATGCATTATTAATCAGCTTATCTTTCCGCGGACACTAATCATTTATGTTAGGGAAATAATAGCAGTCAAGGATTATTTCATTTTAAGTGGAATTTTCCCTTGTATTCCCGTATGAGAAGTCTGCTTAGATAATGGCCCTCGAAACAGAATGATGAATAAGTCTATGAAACTGATTATCAGCCCAGTTTGGTCTCATGAGTCACTCGTGGGCTTTTAAGCTGCTCGCTGACGTCCACGTCAGGCTTCACTGCTGAAATGGAGGAGAGCGCTATTAATACGGGGCTGGATAGTGGAGGGAAGGCTCTAGCCTTATTCGGACAAACCCTTGTCCATGTGCAGATTGAGGCTTATGGATGTCATAGGGTGGAACCCCGACCTCAATGGATCAGAGCGAAGAGCCCCTCATGAATGCCATATACTATTACAAATTTGCTGCATGGCAAGTGTCAGGACCCAGCTTCCCTTGTTTTTTTTTTTTTTTATGCTGAAAGGAATGAGACAACCCCAAAAAATATCCACCCGGATGTTTCCTGGGATAACTCTGTAAAGAGGACCTGTCACATCTCCTGACTTTTTATTTTTATTTTTAGGAATAAATATTCTGGAGAATCTATTTTTATCACTCTGTTGTGACATTCTTTTATTATTACTGCTAGAAGTTATGATTGAATGGCTAGCCGTTAACCGTGAAGGTCCTGATGATTATTACCAATTGGGGGTGTGTCCCTGCACAGTCTGACACTGGCAGCACTGATTGGATAGAGTCAGACTGTGCAGGGACACGCCCCTAACTAGTAACACGGGGCTGGTCCTTTATTGCAGTCTGCGGGAATTCATTCACAAGCGTCCAGTAGGAATAATACAGGAATGGCACAACAAAGAGACATAAGAACAGATGCTGCAGAATTGCTATTACACGGGGAATACAAGTAGTTACTAAAACAGACTCGTCAGGAGAGAGGACAGCGCCTTGTTAAAAATGGCTCCAAAGGTGTCATCGCTAAGGCCAGACACAGACCAGCGCGTTCAATGGGAGAAACTCGCTGCGTGTGTCAGTGTGATTTCCCGTTATGACCTCTGCTCCTCTGACAGGATCGCACAGCGTTATCATGATTTATAATGCTGTGGGACCCTGAGAATCCTGAAATCTACTGAATTAGGCAACTTTCAGACGAGCGGGTTTTCTGCATTGCGCCTGCAGTGAATCTGGGCCCATTCTTTTTAATGGGTCTGTGTACATGAGCGTTGTTTTATATTCGGCGTTTTTCCCGCAACGCTGGCCCCATAGAAGTGAATGGGGCTGTGTGAAAAACGCATCGCATCCGCAAGCAAGTGCGGGTGTGATGCGTTTTTCACAGATGGTTGCTAAGAGATGTTTGTAAACCTTCAATGCGCATTGCACCCACACAATAAAAACTGAACGCAATCGCAAACAAAACTGACCTTGCTTGCGAAATGGTGCGAGTTTTCCTGAACGCATCCGGACCTAATCCGTATTGTTGGTGTGCAAGAGGCCTTAGACTGACAGCATTATGTCAGTGTAATTTAATAGATTCCAGGTCTGGCAGGGACACGCAGCATTATAAATCCTAACGCTGTGCGATCCTGTCAGAGGAGCAGAGGTCTTAACGGGAAATCACACTGGCACACGCAGCCAGTTTCTCGCATTGAACACTCTTGTCTGGCCTCGGAGACTAGACACGTGTATTGGAGAAATACCGGATTCCTGTACTTTTACTAATTAGAAGTCACTTTTGTTTGTATTTCCTACTGTATGTATGGATCTCATGTGAAGAATTACCCAAACAAAGGGCTTCCTAATGACCTCCTTTCAGCATGGTAATTTGCTGTTTCTATACCATTTCTGTTGGCAGTTTTGCTGAGGCACCGGGTTCTAGTTGCGGAGAATTTCCATAAAATACATATTTTTCATGCTTCTTTCAGATTTACATTCCGCTCCTGACATTGATGCGCCTTATCGAGGAGTAACCTCACCTCTCTCAAATATCATTCTATTTATGGACAGGAAATTTGCAGAATAAATAGTCTTCTTGATGGGGTTTTTATCATTTCTAAACAGTCATTACATTATATATGTTCGAAATTCAAGCCAGCAGTTTGCAAATTTTCAGGATTTGCTTTCCGGTAATTGGCAGGTGTTTGGAATCCTTTTTTTTTTTAATTCATTTCTCCCGATAGACGAAATATAGAATATGGTTGTGAGGATGTGAATGCCGTCACTTCAGATTGTGCCGGGAAGTTAATAATTAAAACCCCTCGTTTTATTGTGTGTTTAGAATTTTCCAATTTAATATTAAAGTAGAGTAAAAAAAAAGAAAAAAAAAGTGTTGATATGCACAGGCAATGGGAAAGTTCATGGGCTCATTGATGGATTTTTTTTTTAACAATGTCACTTGCAACTTTTAAAATAAAATAGCAAACTGTATTTATATAGCGCTGACATATCACTGGAGTCAGTCCCCTGTCCGGCTCTTAATGCTTTAGGCAAGTTGTTCCAGAATCACCGCTGGATCCCTATTCACCATAATGGGATCTGGCTCTGATCCAGCCACTTTCTGGCGTGAATGCCAGGTTTCGCCACGTGTTTTTTGATCCAGCCGACAGCTGGCATTGGTGCGAGATCAGGCAGAACATCTTCACAGAGGCCCAAGCTATGTTTTTGGTGTGTGTAATCTGGGGCAAACCCACACAAACATTAGGAGAGCATACGAACCCCTCAATGTGTCTCCTTATATATGGTCCTTATATGGACCAGAGGGACTTCTTCACCTCTATAATTATGTTCCTGGATGTTGTCAGCTCTTCAGCCGAATTACTGCTCCTGCTGGTACTAGTGGAACATGCCAACCTTAGACTCTATGGATACCTACTGTACATCTGTTTGACTGATTTTATCATTGAGGAAGATATTTTATTTATTTTTTTCTTACATATCTAGCCTGAAATATAGACGACCCCCATCACATACTGTGGTGTAGGACATAACACAATGACACGTGCCTACAGGTGTGTATTATGGACCCATAGGGATTCTCTGTACCGTCATAGATGGTGCTTGCCCTTGTCATTGTCTATGAGCCCTCGTCTTGTTTAAGCTGTAGAAGATTTTTTGAAATATGGACGTGATATAGTATGGGTGACCATGCTCGGCAGAGCTTGCAGGTTGTCTTATTGTGGGTGACCCTTTTTTGCCCCAATTGGAGGCTTTATATATCGACTCATTGATTAAAATATTGTTATTACTGTACGTTCTCCGGTACAAAGAACTTGACGCATCATTTCACTTCATCTCTTGGCCGCGGCCATTGAGAGTGTTTTCAGTTAATAAGCAGACAACTATAATTCAAGCTGAAGGACACTTCTCAAAAATGCGTTTTCTGCCATTTTCTTGTCTACGCTTCCACCAAATACGTCTGAAATTGCACATTTGCCTTTTGCTTCATTCCATGTCAATGATCTGCTGGACAGCTGATTGACGTTAGATGACCAATTACTGTGCGTGCGTTTTCTCCCCAGTGCACTAATCCCGCCCGTAGCTGTTTAATGTATCACATTATCAGCACTTAGCAGGGTGAATGAATACTGTGGAAATGTGATTCATGGAAAAGTTCTAGCCAAGAATACAGTAATCCTTAGTTTTACTGTGGTCACGTCATTTTTGATGAAGTTTTATTGTAGCATGGTCTTGGTCAAGGAGTGCGCTTATTTAAAGGAGTTGCGCCACGAAAAATATTCTAAGTATTTCAAACCAGCACCTGGATCTGAATACTTTTGTAATTGCATGTAACTTAAAATGTTGTATCACAACGGAGCTGTTAAATAAAATGTGTATGGCGCCATCTACTGTTTGTTCTTTCCCTTATTTCTTGTCCACCTCACAGAGGTGGTCGCATGTGCTCAGTTTAAATCTACAACTGTAGGCCGTTACAGGGAAAGAGCTGCAGAAAGGACATGGCCCATGACAAATGAAACACTGAGAAAGGATACCCTCCATGAGAGGCCAGCTTTAAATAATTCTAGTAGAGCAGTTGGAGCAATGAATTGGGAGATCTCCGTCAGAGAGATGCTCTGACCTAGATCTGTAGCAGTTATGACCTCTTTCACACCAGCGAGTTTTCCGCTCAGGTGCGATACGTGACGTGAACGCATAGCACCCGCACTAATTATTATGGCTTTTCAAACAGTTAATCGGATGGGGATACCGGAGTCTGACCATCATCAGTACTTTTACTCCTGGAAAACCCCCTTAAATAGGTATTCCCATCTGAGACAATGGGGGCATATCACCAGTGCTCTTCCCATAGAACTGAAGGGGAGTCCACAGCACTTGCGCGGCCACCACTCCCATTCATTTCTATAGGGTCGACGGAAATACCTGAGCCAGCACTCGCCCATTTTTGACGGCCCCATAGAAATGAATGGAGGGCCTCCGTTCTTAGTGTAGAGAACGACCCGCACCTATCAGACAATGGGGGAATATCCTAGTGATATGCCCCCATTGTCTGAGATGGGAAATACCCCTTTATGGTTGTTTCCTGAAATCAAGTCTTAGAGGAGCTAACCATACCATGCAAGAATCGTGTTATACTTCTTAGCACAACCACCTGCTCGTCAGTTGGTGTTCATTCTTGCGTCTTGACTTGTCATTTCTGCCTCAGTCTTCAGATGTAGCATTCAAAGATGGTTCCTGTGAAGTAGGGGCTGATAGAAGTGGTAGCAGGGAATTGACAAAGACACCTATTCCTGATTAGTTTACCCAGTATCTTATAAGCCGTTGAAGATGGACTAGTGCACCGTGTGTTTGGACCCAGAAAAAAGACCGTGTCCAGTAATCTGCTCGAAATTAAGCAGCTTCCCATCAGGCATCTTGGCGGCTGGTCTGTCAGCGCAGATATCTGCAGCCATACTAACAGGCCTATGTAATGCCAGAAGACATCATGTTGCCCAGAGCTCTTTCCAAGCAACAGGATTACGTGGAGTGTGACTGGCATTAAGCAGCAGCGTGGGGAATGGAGACAGAAGCGGCGGGCATCCCAGAGCAACAGGTGCATGCTTAATGCTCGGCTTCTATTGCCAGGTATTGTAGCCGAATGCTATCCACAGCCGCCCACCTCATCAGCACTAGAAATAAATGGGCACACAGCCCACTGGATTTAGAATGTAGGAAATACCTAAGCCTTTCAATTAATATTGTGGGCATGGGTTCCTGTTATGTATTCTGATTGTACCTAGACTATACGTCCATTACACGTTGCAATGGGCACCTATAGTGAGTGGGGGGGTGTCACACCTGTACCTCTTCTCCTGCGTGGTCTGTGGGCCTCAGGTCTGAGTTCTATCCTATAAAAGTATGTATTACAGATGTAGCTAGTTCTCCTAGTGTAGGAAGTCTTATAGGCAATGCTCCTTCGGGAAAAGTATAAAAATTTGCTCTCCCCCAGAAGGAAGAAAACTCTCTAGTGCCACCTATCGGTAACTACCATGTAATTGCACATCTGATCCATTAAAGAGCCTTGAAACATGATTAGGAATATCAGAGATGGGTGTCTCTTGTTGGGCCAATATCCCCAGTCCTGATTTAAAGGCGTATATTTGAGTTGGAAATGCCTATCTAAGGCTCTAAGTCAGACACCTATAGGTAGCACTAGAGATTATTCTTCCTTGTGAAAGAAAGTTGATTTGAATATATCATATGCATTAAAGGGCATCTGTCTGCAGATTTGTACCTATGACACTGGCTGACCTGTTACATGTGCACTTGGCAGCTGAAGGCATCTGTGTTGGTCCCATGTTCATATGTGCCCGCATTGCTGAGAAAAACAAAGTTTTAATATATGCAAATGAGCCTCTAGGAGCAACATGGCATCCAAAAACCATTCCAGCAAAATCTGCCCTTCAAAAACCATATTGCCCTCCTTCCCTTCTGAACCCTGCAGTGTGTCCATACAGAGAGATCGGAGCCACTAGGTGTAGTGGCAACGCCCCCGTTGCCCTTAGAGGCTAATTTGCATATTAAAACTTAGTTTTTCTCAGTAATGCAGTCAGATATGGACATGGGACCAACACAGATGCCTTCAGCTGCCAAGTGCACATATAACAGGTCAGCCGGTGTCATAGGTGCAAAACTGACAGATGCCTTTAACACTGAAATTGTATGTTTTTGTGCACTGTCCTGTCTGTGCATCGTTTTTTTTCTTCCCCTTTCCAGCTGCAAAAAATATATATATTATATACTATGTCATGCCGCATCTTTATAAAATCCTCTTTATCTTGTATAAGTGCTTTCATGTGGCTTTATCATATAAGACAGCACATGACCTCAGTTTTTTGACTGCGCATTACATCATCAGCATAATATATGATGTCATCAGCATAGGACAGCGCATTTACCAGCTATGGAACAGTACCCCGACTGTTCATTGTCACGGCCGGCCTGTCACAAGATGTAAAGGAAGATGAGGATTGAGCAGTTTCTCAAAGTTTTTCTTCTGCGAGTAGATGATGAAATGTTTGGGTTGGGAGGGTGTCTATTTTTAGGCGGCTGTCACAGAACTTTCTATATTAAAATGCAATGAAGTTCTGGTCTCACCAAAGTAATAAGCAGACACGGTGATGTAGTTGCTAGGAGACTGGATATGCATGTTAGCAGCAGCTGCAGGATCGGAGCTGGGTCACAGGCAGTGCAAATTGTAATTTCAGAGAGAAATAATGCAAATTGCTGTACATCGCATGGATTCTCATTTTGCAGTTTCTAGAGAATCGGAGAAAATTCACCTCCGAGAGTGTTCTCGTCAGACTAAAGCTTAACGTAATAACATGCATGCAAAGATCATTCTGCAAGGTGCGGCTCCACGTCTAAAGGAGATTTTCTCAGCCTTGTGAGCATATACTGTAGACCAGTGTTCTGCACCCAGGAGGAATCGCTCTGCTAGGGTGGGGAAAGAAAAGTGCTTCCTTATGGAGGTGGAAGAGCTCCTCTACTGTACCCTACTGTACTTTATGTAGGTACAGGAGCTCCTCTACTGTACCCTACTATAGTTCCTTATGGAGGTGGAAGATCTCCTCTGCTATACCCTACTATACTTCCTTATGGAGGTGGAAGAGCTGCTCTCCTGTACTTCCTTATGGAGCTGGAGGAGCTGTTCTGCTATACCCTACTATACTTCCTTATGGAGGTCGAGGAGCTCCCCTACTGTACTTCCTTATGGAGGTGGAGCAACTCTTCTGTACCATACTATACTTATGGAGGTGGAGAAGCTCCTCTACTGTACCCTACTGTACTTATGTAGGTGGAGGAGCCCCCCTACTGTACTTGCTTATGGAGGGGGAGGAGCTCCTCAACTGTACCCTACTGTATTTTATGGAGGTGGAGGAACTCCTTTTCTGTATCCTACTGTACTTCCTTATGGAGGTGGAGGAGCTCCTCTACTGTACCCTACTGTACATTATGAAGGTGGAGGAGCTTATCTACTGTACCTTACTGTTAACCCCTTCACCTTCCCTTCTATATGCTTATGACAAGTTCCTTCTAGGACATCTCCGCTTGCCCACCATAAATGTCCATTGATTTTTACTGTGTGCTTTGTTTAACTATTTTTTCCCCTGTCGCAGAAAGTTCATCGGGGCCTCCCACCATGATCCGCCTCTGGAGTGGGCACCCACAATATGAGACACGGCTGTTAAAATTTTACAATTCCCTTATGCAGACCTTACTGAAGTTATTCAAAGGGTCGGGTAAGCAGTCATATGATTATAATACATTGACTCACATCAAAGAGGCATGAGGTACTTTAAGCCAAGCCGCCTTCTTAAAACATAGCCTATAAATTCTTAAGAAGCTTTTTCATAGTGAATTTATTGCGGTCCTGTGAATGTCGAGAACTTGATTTCTTCATGTGTGAGCTGAGCATGCTCGCTTGTTTCATTAATTACTCTCAGACCTTTCTAGAGGTTATCAGACATATCAAACATACCGACCCACATGTCTATGGCTTCCATCTGGGCATCTAATAAAAATATGGGTCTTAGATATGGTATAAAAAAATAAAAAAAATGTAATTAAAAAAAAAAGTGATTTTATGTTGCAAAAGTAGTAAAACATGAAAAAAAAACTATATAAATTTGATATTGCCTTATTCGTATTGATCTGCAGAAAAAAAGTTTTCCTATATATTGCTTGGTGAGCCCAAAAGATAAAAACACACTGGCATAATTGCTCACCTCCCCAAAAAAAATTATAAAAAGTGATCTAAAAGCCAAATGTACCCCCAAAATGGTGCCAATTAAAACTACAGTTGTCCTGCAAAAAAAAACAAGCCCTCACATAGCTCAGTCCAAAAAGAAAGTTATGCCTCTTAAAAATCATTCCTGCAACTTCTGTTATAGAAGATACAGTTGCCACTACTTCCCTTCTGAGCTCTGTAGTGTGCCCATACAGCAGTTTACGACTCATAGGTGTTGCTGTATTCAGATTTTACTCCTTGGGGGGGAAAAAGGAGTTCTCCATTTCCACAGCCAAGTGTTTGTAAGCTCTAAAAATCGCTTGTGGGGTCGAAGCATTATCTGCAATTAATAAATTCCTTGAGGGGTTTAGTTTCCAAAATGGGGTACATTTTTGGGAGTTTCCACTTTAGGGGTACCTCAAGGTCTCTTCAAATGCGACATGACATCCAAAAACTATTCCAGAAAAATCTGCCCTTCAAAAGCCATATTGCCGCCCTCCCCTTCTGAACCCTGCGGTGTGCCCATACAGCAGTTTACGACCACATATGAGGTGTTTCCATATTCAGGAGAAAATAGGTAACAAATTGTGCAGTGCTTTTTCTTCTGTTACCCCTTGTGAAAATGGGACCATGTTAATCAATCCAGTGAGGAAGAGGCTGACCACGGAAATGAGTGGAGCTTGGATGCAACAAGAGCAATAGTGATGCCCTCATTGCACCAAAGGTCTAATTTGCATATATCTTGACTTTGGAACGAAGTCTTAGATCAAGCAAAGAAATACAGCTTTTTAATCAATTGAATCATAGTTTTGTTTCTATGCAAACACCTAGATAGAGAAGTCGCTGGTGACAGATTCCCTTTAATGAAAAAAACTGTATGCGGCAAACTCCTGATCTCCCTCTAGTGGCAGCTGCAGGTAGCAAGCCTATTATTTTTTATATATTGTATATGTTTAAGCCGGGTATTTAGATCTCTGAGCTCAGGTCATTAGAAAGACAAATTTAGGGTCCTTTCACACAGCAGCAATTCCATTCCGCATTTTGCAGAACGGAATTGCGGACCCATACATTGCGGAACGCACATTGCCGCTGTCCGTGTTTTGTGGATCTGTGGATCTGCAAAACACACATGGATGTGTGAATGGACCCTAAGAATGTAATCAGGACTGAAAAAACATGGTGCTATAAGGTGGAGATGCACTTTAAGCTTGATGTTGTCAAATGTGACCATATACTATTATATGTTTGTCCACATAGCCTTCAACTAGAGTGCATGGACTGGGCAGGCAACATGCACAATCAATTGAAGACCGTAGTACAACAAATAATAGGTTCTAACACCTTCTGGAGGTTTTATTCCTATAATTACAGGCAACGGTTAAGGATTCCAGACCATCTTTCCAGATTTGTCTTTTAAAATGATGCCTCTTGGCATAAAACCAATATAATGTCCTTCTTCCGAGTTCTAGATCCTCGCTGCATTAGCTTTTAATGGGAAGCTGAAATGGTGAGCGTTCCCATCCCTGCCTCATCCTACATATTCGAGGAACAGCTTAGACACTCTATTATAACTATAGATGGAAATTCACATCTTCCAGTGGATCATAAATGATAATTGTCGGGCTGCGAAGCCAGTGAGCTGTAGATTTAAAGGCACAGCTTCACTGCCTGCTTCATACATTTTTAACGAAGCACAAGGCAACATTGTTTACTGAAAAGAAACAATTTCAATGTAATTTGACATCTATTTAAAGGCTTCTCCTACTCCTGGGAGTTCATGAAACTTCTCACTGTGTAACCTATGATATCATTACTGGTTATTTAATCTTCTGTGGGATTTTATGGTTTCTGTATGTGTTAAAATACATCACATCCTCTGCTAAGACATTGTTCTGAAACCAGATTATATTTTCTTTAATACATTGCATCCTAGATCCTTCCTGTGGACACCATTGAACTGATTTTTTATTTATTTTTTGCACAATTGCCGTAAGTAACTAACTTACCATTTTGCTGCAATGTATGTGTTAGTCCTTCACCTAGCTGACTGTCCTGCTGAATGTGACCAAGACTGGACAGAGCACTGCTGCTGGCTCTCTGATCTTCTTTTCCTTTCTCTCTGTGTTGGAGAAAGCCAGGGGTGGACTGGCCAAAGACCCTACAGGAAAATTTCCTAGTGAGCTGATGTCCAGGGTGGCGCCCGCGCCCTTGTCATGGCCGCCCGCTGGATACCTAACAATCTGATGCTGTCACTAGTAATTAGGAGTATCAAATACAGTACTCTTGCACCTGGCGGTGGGCACAAGTGCCCTCCTGAATTAAACTGTATCGCTGTCCTGAAGACGGTAACTCAGTTGAATACTGCAGAAGGAACAGCAGTATTTTGTGCTGCACTGTGATCCTCTGTTCTGGACACTGCTTGTCTTACAGGAGCGCACAGTATTATACAGATTTATAATGCTCTGTGCCTCTGCATGACCTTACTGATACAGGATCATACTGACAGCTTTATGTCACTATGATCCTGTAGAAGAAAAGTCAAGAGGCACATAGCATTATAAATCAGTATAATACTGTGCGCTCCTACAAGTGCAGAACAGAGGTTCACGCTCATACACTGAGCGCCATTCCCGCAATGGACTCGCTCGTGTGAAACAGCCCTTAGAGATGCGTCTTGAAGGGTCTTTATTTTAATTGTGGCATTCTGTAATAAAAGCACTAAATATTTTATAACGGCTTTATTAGCACTCAGATCACTGGAAATATAATTTGCGTTAGAGATTTTTTTAAATTTTATTATTATTATTGCTTCCTATTATCACAAATGAATTATGAGGCTAATGCGATTCGGACAATTAAAGAGTCCCTGCCAGGCAACCAGGTCTATTGTGCGGGTTGGATGGAGCTCATTAATGGGGTGGCAGTGCATGTCTATGGCCCTCTACACGGCTAGTCTTACATCTGTTTTTCCTGCTCTTCATCTACTATATTGTTCTTTTGCCTCGGTGTTAATTAAATATACTGCCACGTGCGCTCGTGTTACCTGTGCATTCTGAATGACATACTTCTGTTTATGGGAGCATCTGACGGATCTGACACCAGCAGAGTCCGACCGAACTTGCTGGCGTATAATGGGTTCCGTCATCTCGTCTGTTGTTTTACTGCCACTTCACGTGCCTGAGCGCAGTGTGAACAGAGCCCCTTGGCTTCCTCTTCTGTTTGTTACATAGAGAATAGCCCAGTTAGTTAGATATCTTGATATGATGGTTGATGCTGCAGGCGTGACAGGGCGATGGGCTCCAGAAATCTTTCAGACCACGTTATTACGTTTTTTTGTCCGCTTTTTATAATTTGGACCAGAAGTCCTGCAATGCTAATGAGAAATCTGAACCATTTACAGCGTTCCTTTACAAAGAGCTTTCTGCTCATAGCAATAGGTGATTCGTCTGCAGACTATTGCCGGGATGGTTGCATCTAGATTACCACCCAGGGTGCATGTTTTTTCAATAGGGAGAGAAGTTTAAAGGGGTATTCCATTTATTTCACAGGTTAGGGAATAACTATTAGATCAGTGGTGGTCTGCCCACTGGGACCCTCACCGATCAGGAGAATGTAGGCTCCGTACCCCACAGTGTCCCCAAATTGAATGGAGGAGCAGCTTGACTATACACTTTCCCCTCCATCCATCTCTATGGGACGGCTGGAGGTAGTCGAGCACAAGCCATGGGACCTGCACAGATCTAATAGATATGCCCTGTCCTCTGGATAAGGTATAACAGGGATGTGCAACTTCCAGCTGTTTAGAAACTACAACTCCTAGAATCCTCCTTTCACGTTTATAAGAGTTACAAGAATAGGCAATTAATAGTGCATGCTGGGAGTTGTAGTTTTACACCAGCTAAAGTGCCCGAGGATGCTGATCCCTGGGGTATAACTTAAAATAACTGGAATATCCCTTTAACCCGCTACCAGACTTCTGACAATGAGCCGTCTAATTATTGGACACGTTGAAGTACGCCGTGCCCATTCTTTCTTTCCTCCGATACCTGCCTTGGGGACAGTAGACCTGAGATAGCCACTGAAATCTGTGGGTTTGGCTGATTTTCCTCTACTGTGGATGGACACTGCTATACTTTGTGTTTTAATTTCTGTCCATAGTCAAGATCTCTGCTTGCTGTCAATGAATGGGAACACTATCTGTTACATGCAGAGGCCGCATTTGAGGTCCGTACAACACCATGTGTTCTATGGTCCTATCATACCGCTGCCACATTGCTTGTGATACTTTTTGAAAGTTTTCACCTATTTGTTGACTTTTTTTTTATATGGACAAAGCCTAGAAAGTTGTCTATACTGCCTGCATGTCAGGAGCCCATAGGGTAGATCTCACCTGGTGGAAAGGAAACCTGGCTTAGTTGCCCATAGCAACCAATTAGATTCCAGCTTTCATTTTCCAAAGGTGGAATCTGATTGGTTGCTATGGGCAACCAATCCATTTCTACTTTACATCAGTTTGATAAATCTCCCCCTTTGTGTTAGTGAAGATTAATATAAGAAGTATGGAAGCGTTCATGTCGATCTCATAAATAACCCTCTCCAGAGACCCTGTGAGATACGAGCCGCCGCGCCATGGATTTGGTGTTGTACCACATGTGTTTTACTGCTTTATTGCTCCAAGAAAGCAGTTTATGGATTCCATACTTTACACTGTTTTATTAACTTGCATAGGAATAACGTAGAACACAAGTATAAAGGTTTTCTTCCTTCCAGCCATCACCACGGTAAACTTCAACAATACCAAACTGCGTTTAAGTAATGAACCCTAATCTCAGTGATTTCAGGGTCCAGCTTTACATACACCCTGAATGGTTCTCCTTCCATAGATGTCAGTCTAAACTGCAGTGCTGGCATTCTATTCATATATCTGGACTATAGGTACTGACAAAGAGCTGTATTCAGGCTCTACTTACTATCTCAGTAATGTAATGTATAGGTAGTGGAATAACAGATGTGTTCTGTGTGAATACGTTCTAAACATTGGATCAGGCGCCAACTAGTATCACAACGTTTATATGAAATATGAAAAGGAAGATATTTTTTAATTTTTTGCTGGAGTCTGGAGGGTATAAAGTTGTATGACTGCGGCGGGTGGATGGTGCTGTCACTTGTCGCTTCGTTACAGAGACTTATAGACATACGCTCGTCCTGTCGGGCACATCAAGCCTCTTTCTTTTTGCCTTTGTTTGTGGGATTTTAATAAACTGGCGATATAACTTGATGGACTTAAAGGGACTGACGTGTGTGACAACTGATAGCCGCACAATAATGCGTTCTTTCGTCACATGACTTGGGTCCTTCAGCCGCCATATATTACAGGACTGGTACAAGGAAATAATTTGCGTGACTATTGATTTTGTCGGAACAGAGGGTTTGACGCTTCCGTCTGATTCCTAGGCAAACATACTAAAGGTTTTCTCATGAGGACAACTCATGAAGACCCTCATGAAGAGCAGGTTCAAATCTGGCAGACCAGACCCATCTATGTTGTACATAGAGGCCACATTTTTGAATGGCTGGCGTGTAATACCACATTTCCCCTTAAGAGGCCACTGTAGGGAAAATGTACAGTCAGATGTGGAGATCACCAGGTGATTAACCACATAGCTGCCATTACATTGACTTATCGGAGTCTCATTTATTACAGCATGGTTTTCGGTGATGTATTACTGCATGACCTAGGTAAGTTTGCCTCTTGGCAGCATAGAAAAAATTGACAAACTCTATGGAGTCCTTATTGTCCAGCTTTCCTAAATGGAACCACAAGAATCAAATATATTAAAATAACAGCTCCGAAGAGTTTAGCAATCTTCCCGTCCTCAACACTCAGACGCTTTATCATTGGCCAGTCATGTCAGAGACTTAAAAGGAGTTGGACAATCCCTTTTGTTGGAAGGTTTTCCCTTTAAAACTAGGTGATCACAGAGGTTTCTCAATGGTGGGACCCCCAGAAATCACTTTAATTTAACTGAGGACCATAGCTACAAGTTTTTAATTTTACTACAGGGCCACGAAAGAAGGAATGAGCTATTACAAAGAAACGGACTTGCCGGCTCCTCCAGATCGAGAGACTCTCTCTTTGTAGCCACTCTATACTTTCTATTAACACAGAGTTTTCTAAAATATTTCAAAATAGGTTTTCTAAACCAGATAATCCATGTGAAGAGTAATGATTGGTCTCCAGAGTCTTCACCTTCTCAGTCACCTGAGACCTACGATGAGGAAGCCATTTTGAAATAGTTTGTCACGTGTAAAGAGTTGTTCTGTTTTGATGTATACCCCACTGCTTCCTGAATTCTAAGAGGTTTCTTGCTCCTCCTGGATGGAGGCTGCCATGCAGGTCTAACTTTTTTTGTATTAGTTATTTTTACTAATTTGTGCCAAGCTTATGTTCGCTCCCATTTACAAGGCTCTTGTGACTGCAACGAAGAGCTGTTTATGTAGAGCGACGGTTTCGAGACTCTGAATCCCATCAACCATATGGTTAAATGTCATCTCGTAATCGCCTTGAAGTTACTGAAGCCATTACCTTTCTGAAATAATCCTTGATTAATGAACGTGTTTCTTCTACATTTATGTTTTGTTTAGACAGTCTGCTTGTTACATACGAGTCATTTATGACCCGCACTTTTCTCAATTTGTCCTTATAAAAATGTTGGTTCTATGCAAGTGGTATTTCTCTGTTGGCATTTCTACAAGTCAGGTAGATGTCAAAACGTAGGATCGTGGAAAATACCACCAGACTTTGACATTTCTTTTCTTCCCAACCTTTTATACATTGTTTTGGCGCATTGATTAAATTTATGATGCTTTTTTTTATTTTATTTTTTTACTTTTATGTTGAGTTGAAGATAAGTGATTGGCTGGTAGGAAAATCACTTCTCGTGATATTAGGGCTAAACAGCCCACACAACTTTTTCTACAGTTGCATCCCTAAGGTGTATGTTGTCGCTAACACTCCCCCCACCACAATGGTGCTATGAGAAAGAGAATAGTGTAAAGGGACCTTTACACGAGGCCATGATCAGTACAATTGAGAGACAAACAAGCCGTTTCTTGGTGTAGTCAACGTTTCAACAATGACTCTTTAGACGCACCGAATATTGTTCGCAAAATTATAATTTTGATTGCACATTTCATTGTTTGTTGCATTTACGCAAAGCGATAACTTGAGTGATGTGCTTAAACACACCCACGGTGTAATTGTGCGTGCAGTAAAGGATTCCTGTTTACTCGTTTGATATCGTTAATGCCCATCGAGGGTTTTTGTGCCCACATAAACGATCGAACCAACCAGAAATCTACCTATTGCCTGTTGTGCCTCTATCGTTCATTGCTTTTACACTGCTTCATAGTCTTGCAGTTTGACTCGATTTTCCGATAATATACATGATAATCGCCTCATGTAAAGACTCTGGCGATTGCAGTGGGTGGGCATAGCAGGTGACATAGTCATCTGCCCACCCGTACTGTTGTAGATCCTAAGGGCAATGGAAGCTACATTTTGCCCTATTATCATGTAATTCACCCTAGGGCGGCCCACGATTACTATTATGATTTTCTATATTGTTCTAGGAAGATCGGAAAGCCTTGTGAACGTGTGTTGTTTCCTAATAAGGTGTTAGAAATTGTTTGCTGCCGTCATTTTTCCATAAAATTTTTCATGGCAAATTAAAGGGATTTTTCGGGATCATGTCCTTGTCCCTCTTGACAAGGACATGTGGCCGGTGCAGCAATCACTGGGCGACTAGCAGGGAATTGGGGGATTAGTAAGGGTTGAGTATTAGTTCTATTTCTATCTTACACTTTTCTCAGCAGATGACCTGTCCCAGGATAGTATTCGTCCCTCTCCCGACACCCCTGCCGATCAGCTGCTTGAATAGATTGCGGTGCTCAGTGTGGCCACTGATGCCACAGTCAATGGTCACTCACGTGGCCTAGGTGCAGCTCAGTCTTATTCATATGAATGGGGCTGAGCTTCAATACCAAACACAGTTGCTATCTAATAGACGGTGCTGTGCTTGGTAAGCTGTGAGAAGACTGTGGCGCCCATTGAAGCAGCTAATTGGCGGGGTTGCTGGCAGTCTGACCCCCACCGATCAGATATTTGTGACCTATCCTGAGAACACTCAGACCACCCAGATTATTGAATGATGTACTGTAGCCACTACGATTGATTGGATGGACAAATACGTTGCTCTTTCAGTCCACTAGGAAAGCACGGTGACAACCCTGTTTGAGTTGTAATTATTGCCATATTGGTTGTCACCAGAATTTCAGATAGCAAAGAGTAGAATTTGCCCAATCTGTTGAAAAACGGACAACTCAAGGAAATATTAAGGTGATTTTTTTCATGTTAAAATATGTAGAGTTTTGTGGTTGACTCTTCCATAAATGCTTGCCGTAAGATCAGATTAACCATCATTTATGAATAGTTCTACCTGTAATTGGAAATTAAACCCTGAGATAAGTGGAGACCGGAGGAAACCTTCCTAGGCCTGACAGCCTAGATTTATCATAATGCTGTATATTGTATTTTCCGTATCACTTTTGTGTCCCAGTAGCTTTTACCATCGAACACATCAAAGCCTGTATTATAAACGCAGAAAACGAATTTAGCAAGATAACACAAAGTGGTCTTTTGATCTTAGTATAATGTGTGCAAAGACCCTTTTATATATGGAAATACCCCCCAGTGCTCTGAATGTTAGATGCGTCACGTATAGGGGTGGGGGGTCTTGTGCTGTAGTTGGTGACATGTGGCAGTTATTAGTTTGTATATAGATCGATCTACATTTATGATGTTTATTTGTGCTTTAGTAGCAAAAATAGGTTTGCGGCTTTCGATTATATTAGTTTTCTGTAGTGGATAAGTGGCCATTGCCTTTCCCTTTGTCTCTCTAGTCGAGCAAATAGTGTCAAACTTTGTATGGGTACACTCTGCGGAGTGGTGAAACCTAGTCGTCTATTTAGTCATATATTTCCAGGAGGAATAACAGAGGGACAACACAATGTACAGTTCTAAGAAAAGATGCTCCAGACTGGGAGTTAAGGGTGGGTTCACATCACGTTTTTCCCATACTTTTAATGTACACAAAAAACATATATGTTAAACGGATGCCTCAGACTGACGCCATACAGTGACATCCGTTCACCATAAAGTTCCATTTACTGGACTGTGCAGGATACAAAAACGTGGTGTGCTGCGTTTTTGTATCTTTTTTTTTGTAACGTATACGTCAAACGGAAGCAAAAAACGTGATGTGAACCCACCCTTAAAGTATTTACTAAGACAGACCGGCCAAGAGAGGTAACGGGTCCCCTTTAGTGCACACTCACATAAATAGCAATTAGGGTTGAAGAGAACCTTTAAAAGGGCAGTTTAGGGGGTTTTTTTTATACATTTTTTATTTTTTTATTTTTTATTTTTATTTTTTTTAATCAGGGTCCCTGCTATGGAGGACCACCAATGTTCAATGGATTGGGTGTACACCCATTTATATACATAACTATATGGTTGTATTGTTATTAATATGTCTTCTGTAAAGTTTGACATTTAGGGTTTGACAGTCAGTGGTTTTGGATGGCAGCAGGGAACGTTCCCCACCAAAGGTAGCATATACTATGAGGAAGATAGCGTCACCTGGCTGTTCAGTACAAGGGCATGGTTTCGGTATGATGTTCTTCAGTATCTTAGGCTAGGACTACACAGAGACTCTGGCTGCAACATGTTGTATGGTCAAAGATAACGATGCAAGGCTACCTCCATTGAATCTAAGGAAAGGGATGTTGCAACCGGCATGTTGCTGTGATACGACGCTCGCAACAAAGTTAAACCTGCTGACCTTCCTGCAGCTGTTACGTTGCACGAGTTCTAGGTTGTGTGTTGCAACATTACGCCATTCACTTTAATTCGTTGCGATGTAGGCAACACTACATGCTGATGTTAGGTTAGTGCTATGCAGCGACTTTGGTTGCAAATCTAAAGTCTTTGCGGAGTATTCAGGTACTATGGTGTCAACATGACCGTAGCCATATAAAATGCTATAGAGCTGTATACTGCTCAGATGATGCCAAGTCTGTCTTCTGCTCCATAGTAGGAACATCTCACATCTTAGTTTCCAGTTTGTAGCCAGAGCCGGATTGTTAGGCCACGATGCAGTATCTGGGACACCGTGCTCGCCTGTGGGTCCTGGCAGACAGAAGCATCACTAATTCTCCTGCTTAAATGCTGCATATTAATCTTGAAAGCTGTATTAAATATGAATTAAATCCATGTAAATCCCATCTGACATCCTATGGAAGAAGAAAAATGAGCCGCACACTTCCAACAGGTGTTGAAACACCAACCTACCATTGTGATAATTCCCACCGTGCTGTTACACAGATGCCGAAGAAGCCGCCAAAGCGAGGAAGCCTTGGATTGTGTAGCAGAGCGTCCGTGGATTAGTTGAACAAGTATTCATCAAAATCAAGTCTTGCCTGCACTGTACCTTCAGACATTATCCCAGTTATTTAGATTTCATATGATTACCTCTGGACTGTTATTTTTTTTTTTTTTAAGACCATCTGTTTGATGGTGCTTTTAAATATTTGGTCCATCTATGTACCTTTGTCGCCCCCGCTCAGTATCAGGACTGGTTGGTTGGAGATTTACACCCTGAGTTATGTTGTTATTATTGCTACAGTCTTTACTTACATCTTTGTCCTAAGTATAACCGTTCTAGGCTCCATAATGATGGCTGTGCAGTATGGGTGACAATCATTTCTTGATGGGGTCGCCAACTTTAGAAGAAAAAAAAAAGATCCTTTTGTTTGCAAGGTTCCCCCCAAAAATAAGCACATCACAAGATGTTCTGCTACTGGGACCACAGGGATCGGGAGGGTTAACCAGCAGAAAGTGCTGATTTCCCCTGCAGCACCACCACAGATGAAATGGAGCATTACATGGTGCTTAGTAAAAATGAATGAGCTGCTCATGTAATGCAGAGACATGATGGGTCTTCATTAGGGATAACGAACTTGTGTTTTCAAGTTCGGTGTGCAAGCTTCGGGTTGTCTAAGAATTCCGTTATAGATTCCACTACCACGGACCATAAGAGAATTCTTAGATAACCCAAACTTTGTACGCCGAACTTGAAAACACAAGTTCGCTCAACACTAGTCTTCATGAGTAAATAGCCACTCTGTGCCGGCTGATAAAGGAGGATCCTGAACAGAATTCCCTAGTAGAGTCTTTGAAAATGGCTTTTCAGCCCCAGTACATTTAACATCGCTCCTTCCCCCTGGTAAATTAGGTGTTGGTAGGGGATACACCTAAAAGTTTGACAACCATTGATCAGAGTAAGACCTTCACTTCCGTGATTTCCATCAGTAATTGTGAACCGAAACCAGGTGCGGATCAAAAAGACTGAAAAGGAGCAAATTGTTCCGTCTTTCTCTGTAGGCTCCACTTCTCGCAATCACTGATGGAAATCCCTCCCCAGATCACTGAAATATGAACTGGGCCTTCTTCAGACGTCAGTGAATCATAGACGTGGACTATTGGTGTTCTCCACGGACAGCCCATGTTCTCATTGATTAATATGTGTATTTACACATCCATGATTCATCGCAGTTTGGGGGCTACATCGCAGAAGCATGCCCTATATTTGTCTTTGTTATGGATCCATCAAGTTCATTATAGTTTATGGATCCGTGAAAAACACGTTCACAGCAAAGATGGCATTGTCCGCAGAATACGGATGAAACACGGAGAGTAAAAAAAAAAGGGTGCACGGACCTAACAAGGATTATTTACGAAGGAATCAATGACAGTCTTGTCACGGTTGACATGTCTTGTGTTATGGCATTAGGCAGTAAGGAAAAAATGGAAAACCTGTCTACCCAATAGTACACTACCATGCATAGTAATGCAAATATAATGGAACAAGCATTTATCATAATCCTGTATGTGTAAAGTACCCCCAAAATGTCATGCAGTTGAATTTTTTTTCTTTTGAAAACGAGTAACCTTAGTTGCCTTTCCTATTGTATACTGTGGTTTTTCATACATTGAACCCTATCCGAAGAAAGCAAACCATGCAGCGCCTGTAATTTCCCCTGCAATAAAGTTCTCTCCCGTAACACTGTGTGTGAACCATCTTGTAAGGTAACCGGTAACCTCGCTGTTGTGTGCGGCCATGAAGCTCACTGACCTCACTCACAGCTTTATCGTTAGTCTCCATTGTCAGTGTTGATCACATTAGCTTTCAGTTTAGTGAAAATGCCAAGGTCAGAGCACGGTTACGTGAGGGGTCTTTACCTCAGAACAGAGCTCAGGCGTAAAAAGCCAAGATGTAGCCGAGCAGATGGAACCGGGAAGCTGTTTATTAAAAGGATTTTATCAAAGTATATCAGGTGGTGGGATTCAGAGGGCCCTTGGATTGGTCACACAAAATTAGTTCCAGTTATGCAACTGGGGATTTTTATTCCCATATCACACGGCCACAAATCTTGGCGCGACCATGAGTCCAATGGCCAATCTGACAGCATTGTGGATCCCTATGATGCTGTAAATCTGGCAATACACATTAGGTCGCTATCCGCTACGCACTCACACTCATCCAAGTGTGCATATGTGTGGTGTATGGGGAGAGGGGAGAAAGCTGCTGCCAGACACCCCGGGCAGCTTATCTCTTAGGGTACGTTCACAGTTGCAGTTCAAATCTGCCAGGCTCTTCCGTTCGTCTGACAACCGGCATTTATGTCTGAACAGGCTAACAAAAAAACACTCCATGCTTCGGTATTTTTCCATCCTAAAAGCGGCCTTTATGCCGGAAAGTGGCTAAATCACCGCCAGATCCCATAATAGTCAGTGCGGAACTGTAGAATCTGGTACTGCTGGATCTATCAAAATCCAACAGGTTGGTCTCTGCCAGAACAGCCTGCTGGATCCGCTACCTGACATGTGAATTTACCCTAAACAAATGGATCGGGCAGTTGAATTCAACTTGCCCAATCCCACCATCAGCAGTCGAAATTCTGCTAATGAGAAAGTGGCCTTTGCATCATGCCACAATATATTCAGACCCCTAAGTGTTTTCATATGTTGGACCAGTCTTTTACCTCTGCATGTCCCCACTTTCTGCCGTCCTCTATACACCGGATCTCTATGCCTTCACGTCATGGACAAGGCATAGAGTGCCCGGAATCTGGAGACCTGCCAACTCTTCCAGTAGGATTTCCCCTTTCTTTCGGAAGTCTCATGTGAATTATTCCCAACAATATGACAACAGTGCTTTCCACATAGACCTCCTGTATTGCTAACATGCATGTCACCTACACCTACAGTAGTCCCCCAAGACCAGCGCTCCCTGACTATACGGTAACTGCACATCCGATTTCATCAGGACTCGACTGTTAAAAAGAAAATCCCTCCTTTTATTTCTAAACATTATGGCTTCAGACAGACTTAGAATTTGATTTACAACTTTTTGGAATAAACTTGCGGCAAATAATAAGCTCAACCACCACCGGGAGGACAAAAGGAAGGTGAAATGTAGCGTTAATAATTTAGTTTCAATAACCTTAAGAGGTTCGCCCGCCACTTTTAACCTCGCATTCAGAATCGCAGGCAGCAGTCCTTGAATCATAAAAATGTTTCTTTGCATTTGCAAGTCATTTATTCGAGTCCAGTCAAGACAAAGGATACATTTGCCGGGGAGGTCAACGGAAAGCGCTGAATGAAATTGCCAAAGTGTCTCGCGTGCATCATATTCAGACAGCGTCTTAATTACCGCAAACTTTTTTTTTCCGTAATAATTCTTTTATGATTTATGTAGATCTCTCCCGACTTGTGAGCAGATAACAGCTTTGCATATGTAAGAGTGCACTTATTCATCGCTTAATAGAGATTACCCAAATCAGGGACTTTTTGTTTTTGGAATGTAAATACGCTGATTTTCTTTAAATTAGTCAACATAATGAGGCTTTTCACATCCATCAAGAGCCTCAGATGGCACGCTCCGCTCTGGCATTTGAACCTTTAAGTGTGAAACTCTGACATACTAATAGCGACAGGAATAAATGTTTTAAATCTGTGTTCATTCTGCGGAGCATATTGTCATACCCACTCTGACATGCCAATCTTCTCTTCAGCAAGCCCCTTACAGCGCAATTTAACTGCTGCAATATTTTGCTATAGCGAGATGAGGTGTCAGTCATCGGCGTCCCAGCGTGATTTCCATGGACAAGCGCTTGGCGCTATGTGCATTGGATTTAATGGGCGGCAAGGGCTTTCATAGAAATCAAACCCACGGGGATGGCAGGAGGAGAAGTACAATAGGAGGGTGTCCTGGGGTCATTATATATCCGCAGGAAAGAAGGGATATGATATCTTCTCATTCTGCCAAATAGTTATTATCGTAAACCTCAAATTATCCCGTGCTCTCCTTATCGTTCCGCCTATTTCTCAGGGTAATGATGTGATTAGTTGGAAGGTGGACATGTCAGTAGCAGGGTTAGAGTGTTTCGGTGACGGTGGGAGTGTTACCTTTTGGCTGTGCGCACCGCTTTACAGTGTTTTTGACAGCGAGAATAAAATATTCTGCAGCACTAGGCCTGGTGCCAAAAATCCAGGTGCTCCTAAATTCCGTTGAGACCCCATTATAGGTCAGAAATGCATAAACAAATTTAAAGGAGATTTCTGGGAGTAAAACACTGATGATCTATCCTAAGGATAGGTTATCAGTAATAGATGGGGGGGGGGGGCTCCGACTCTCGTCGCCGATCATCTGTTTAAAGAGGCCACGCCATTCTGTTGAGCGCTGCGGCCCCTTCCTTGGACTATGATGTCACATTTATTGGTTACATGCCCAGTGTGCAGCTCAGGCTGAGTTCACATCCCCAGTTCTCTGCCGGAGCAGCCTCCCAGAGTTCACCGGATCTTGCACTGCCGGACCCCATAGACTATAATATCCAGCAGGGATCCGGACGCTTTCTGGCATAAGTGCCGGGTTTTGGCCAGACAATAAAACCTTTCATGCAACTGTTTTTGTCTGGCCAAAACCCAGCACTTATGACGGGATGTGACATCATAGTCTAGGGCTGTGATGGCTAACCTCCGGCACTCCAGCTGTGGTTAAACTACAACTCCCAAGATGCACGCTTGCTTGGCTGTTTTTCAGAACTCCATAGAAATGAATGGGGCATGCTGGGAGTCGTAGTTTCACCACAGTTGAAGTGCCGGAGGTTAGCCATCACTAGTCTATGGGGTCCGGCAATGCCATGTCTGATGAACAACCTGCTGGATCAGGTTACCGCAGATATGAAAGCCTCAGTCCTATTCAAGTGAATGGGCCTGGACTGCAGTACTAAGCATAGCCGCTATACAATGCTTTGCGCTGTGAGGAGGCCGCAGCGATCATCTGGGCACTGCGACTCTTTGAGACCGCCATTAATATTGTGCTCCTGGAAAATCCTTTTAAAAATACGTGTGTATTAACGGTCATTGCTTCTCTAAGAATAGAAGTATGAACATAAATCTTAGGACGTGTTCACATTAGGTCAGTGTATGACGCAGTACCACAAAAACGCATATGGAATATGGTAAACAATGCTATTCCATAGAATGGTACATTGTAAACAGAAGTATACCACACTGTATGCATTTCCTGTTACCATGGGACCCTATGGGGGATATATCCCAATGTGTGCCTTCCCTTGTAGGTATACAGTATGCCGGGTAATTTCACAGCATATATGTTGAAAGGACACGTGTGAATAACCTTAGATTGAAGCTTTTACAGGCGCTGTTCATTCTCCTTTTACCTTCTTGTTATGCCGCATCCCTTCAAAGAGGACAGGTCCACTTCCAGCACATCTCTTAAAAATTGTTTAATTTACCCAAATAATAATTCTGGTTAATAAGTGTGCATTGCGCTGATCATCTGTTATTCCTCCTGTGTGTAGGAGATACAAATCAGGTGGATATAAAGCGTCATTACTCTGGTTTGCAGCAAAGCTTTAGGGTACAGCCACACAGTCAGGATTTCTGATGCAGTCTTTGAAGCCAAAAACAGGAGTGGATCATAAAAGGAGAAAAAGTATAAAGGACAGATACAAATTTTCTTCTTTTTTTTATTTAAATTAGCCCTGGTTTTGGCTTCCAAAAGTTCATCGGAAAACCTGATTGTGTGGCCGTACCCTTACGTTCTCTGGATCCTCGCATTGACTCTCTGCATTTGCAGCCGGATCATTAAGCCTCTTACGTGAGATGAAAGTGAGACATTGATACGACTTGTAGGTGGCAATGTTTATTCTGCACATTTACAAAGACTGAAACTTTCAGCGGAAAGTGACAATTTTCTGACATCTCAGGACTTGCATCGTAAGAAATCATGAAAACAGTGATTTACATTAAGGGATTAAACAAGATAAAAGAGATTGAGACGGGGATTCAGACTTCCAGAAAGTGAACTCTGAGGTTTTCTTCTTTGAGGATTAGCTAGCACCTGCGGATACATGAGGTGTAGTTTACTCTCGCTGTATGCACAGTTTGAAAGGTCTGTTGGATGTAGGTTTCATCAGGGATGTCACAATAAAGGGTATAGATGTTGTCCCCTCAGCTCTTCAGTTTGGGATCTGGGACGTTGGGGTTACACATGCACTGGGGCCCAAAAATGTTTAGCCCTTGATTTCACTCTTAGAGTGTCACTTTACTTTCATACAGTTTCAGTTAAGAGAGAATGGTATAAATGTCAAATTTCTAAATCACTTCATTTAAAAAATATGTCCGCATCCACCAGAAAAAAAAAGCTGTAAACTCATGGCCACTAGGAATCACACCTACCTAATTTGCAGTCCATAGCGTGTTGTCAGGCAAGATCTGTCCCTAGAAGACAGCTGAGTGGGCTGTCAGAGCTAGCTGAGATTGCGAGCCTGATATGAGAACTGCTTCTACGCTGGTTCTGAACATCACAGGAGCCTCCAAACTTTCTGTAAGTGTTATCCCCCCCCCCGTTATCTGCTCTGTGAGCTCTGAAGCTGAAAGCAAACATAGTGAGAAGTAAGGGAAAGGATGTCACAGCAGTACAGTGCTTGTGGATTTCAGAGAAGGGAGATGCCCTCTGCTTCTGAGTGAAATGCATCTAGCTGTACGGCCGAAACAGGGAATAATATGGCTGAAAACAACATTAGAGAAGCCCCAGAAAAGACCTGTTCCTTCACTGTTCCATTTTTGAAAACTCAAGTATGCTAGTTTATAGTCAGGTTGGGAAAATGTGAAAGGAAGGAAATAAGGACAGAACTGGAAGCACAACTCTCTAATCTGTAGTGCCTATACCGAGTTAGAGCTTCTCGGCTCACATTCAAATGGGGGATAGGGTATCAGTATCTGTAACCTGGAAAACCCCTTTAACAATGCAACATAATAAAATAGAAATATAAAAAAAGAATTAAACTCTCCTTTAGTTGTACAATATATTTACATACTATGCACATTATACAATTTTTATTTTATTTTTGTAATATCTTTCGCTGCCGCAATTGACATGTAAACCAGACGGAATCATTTAGGGTACACAAGTTTCCCTAATTACCTTCCCTATTGAATATCCAGAGCAGATCCTTCTCAATGCCTGGCACATATACAGCAATCAAGTTGAAGTGACGCTTTAGTTTGTTAGTAATTAACACATAAAATTGTTGGAGCTTTAAATGGAGCCGACCTCAGACGATGACAATCGCGCTGTGAAATTTGTTTGTTTTCCTGCTGCCACATCATTGACAAATGCCTTCCATGTGCGAAGACTTCATCTTTCACTTGCATTTATTTTTCTGAAGGCTGTAAAACATGACAGATGTAAACATAATCCTAAAATGTATACACTACAGCCTTTACGTAGTGGCGTTTCACAGGCAGGCGTACTTCTCTTGTGGTGGTGTAATATTTCTTTTGTAGGCATTTATACAGATTACTCAGAGAGTGAAGCCTCTCGGTTAAGGTTACGTTACTAAACATATTTCCTTTTGAAGGTTTAGTGCATCATGAAATACTTTTTGGCATCTTTTTCCATTTGCTTTGTAGCTCATTAGATCTTTAGTTTAATTTAATTTATAGTATTCGGTGTATTATGTAGAATGAAAAACGAGCGGTTCCGTGGAGCTCCGTCAACACAGGAGAGCGTATTTTCAGGGTACAGCTTACACTGGGCCAATGGCAAGCGCTAATCAACAATATTCAAGTTGCCACTCATTTCAAGTGTGAGAGGAATGATCGCTATTACAGTCGCGATTATTCGTCCTCCATTGCATATCGTCTGTAGTATATCCTGTGGGCTATGTGCTGTCCACAAATGAAAACTTTAGGTGCTGCATGAAAAATGTGCTTACCCTAATGACTGGTGGCAACCTTACACAGTCCAATTATCAAGAGCCAGTGACTAGCTGGCCTAATCCTCAGCTATAATAAAAGGTCAGGTGGCTACTCTTTCCTTATTGGATATGTGAGGATTTTTGTCGTCTTGGGATCAGTAATACCTGTAATAAGTGCTAGACTTCCTGCAAAGATGGTTGACTTCTAGGGTTGAGGATTAGTTAGATGCATGCTTCTTGTTCTGTCTTCATACACATTCACACAGTGTGCAGTCTGACATTCAGCATAAACCATTCCTGTCTTCCCAATAAGAGAACTGCTCTTTGTAGTCTAACTTGCTTATTGGTCAACAGGTTGTACTCTCTGCGCGGCGCATGCGAGAGATTGTACAAGTGTGATTGATTGGTAAAACAGGATTGTTTGGTAAAAACTACAAGAATACAAATAACATGTATAAGCATAGCATGTACTATAACATTACATAAACACTAAAGCACATGGTAAAATGGCTGCCTATACATAAGATTGCATGGCTAGCTAACAGTAATAACTCCCTGAGTAACCATTACAACTAGCTGAACAGCTCTGCATAACATGATGTCCCTGAAAGAAAGGTAGATCTCTCACCAGATATGCTTTTACAAGGATGGTGGAGTTTGAGAAGGACACCTGCATATAACAGTTTGGTACTGTGTCCTGGAGACTTCTCTTTCGCAGAATGCTATGCCCTCCCACAATGCAGAGCACCACCCACAATGCAGTAAATGGAAAAACAAAGTATAATAACACTTAACACTGCAAGATTGTGCTATAACCACACTAAACACTTCAGAAATACAAAGACTGAGGCAGACGTGATCTGTAATGATTCACTAACCCTGCTGGACACTTTTATCTATCAATTAGCCCAGTTGGAGGAGACGTTCCCTTCTTTTAGTAAGCATGACCATTTTGACTAAATCTACTCCTTTTGGACCCTTCTATACTCGTGCATGCTTGGTTCGCCTGACAGCTCCCAACCCTCCTGTACACATGCACACTTGATTTGACCAAGTTAATAGGTCTCTATTCAGAAAACTGCAATTATTATGAGAGGCCATTACTTTTTCACAATCCACAACTCATCATTTAAGGTGGAAACAGTATAAGTGGGTATTTACTGAACACATGTTCTGGGGCTGTCTATAAACCTCTTAAAACTTAACTTTTTAAACTGTTTCCTGCCAGAAGGACCTGCCAAGTGTGCAGTCCTACGATGAGATAGGTAGAATTAGATTAAGCCGCTTACTGTTGACATGTCTATTGATCTGGGTTCAGTGCAGTTTCCTGTCTGCAAGCGTCTGATTGCTGCATACAATAACATTGTGCCTCAATTTATGTTGAATCGGGGGCTTTGAGCATCAATTACTTCAGGAAGACTGTGGCATGGGGAGATAAGGTTAAGCTTCTGCTGGAACCCAGGCAACACATTTACTTCACAAAATGTGACTTCAGTATTTCTTCTATACATTGGGGAAGTTTATGGGGAGGAGGAGTGCAAGTGACTACCGCTGCCACGCATTATTGCTAAATGCTCATTGTCAAGGGCTTAATTGCATCGTGGTAGCGTTTCCACCCAGTGAAGAGCGAGTAAAGTGCTTGACTTAAAAAGTACAAGAAGTTTCGGAATGGGTTTAAGTTTCTCCTGACCTTCTGCTCCTTGAAAGAGTGGGCGATCAGCGTTATCTTTTTTGGCACACTCCTTTATCTGTTCACTGGTGAGTTCAGTAATTTGTTTCAATGTGCCGTAAACAATATCCGTCTTGAAGATTAAGACCTTGTTTTCACTGGTGGTTTCCTGAAAGTAAGCTTTTAAATTGATTTTTTTGCTATTTAGAGACCTTGTCGAAAAGTCCACACCCAGGCAGTAATGTATCATCACGGCCATTACACATGCTGCTCCTAAAAACATAGGCGCAAGAAACCATAATACTGAAAGAAAGTCTTATACAATTTTTGCCTTTTTTATATTCAGAACATGTACTTTTAGAGGTGAGCGAATTTCATATTTTGAAATTCGTTTACACTTTGTAGGTAAAAGGTGAATAGTGTTATGGATTCCGTTAACACAGACCAATTCTATGACAGGATGCATAAGGTATTATAATAGAAGTCTATGGGCTGCAAAACGTATCTGTTCCGTTTCTGTTATGCAGTGGAGTCCTCTCCTGCATAACGGAAATGGGATGGATCCATTATGCAGCCCATAGACTTCTCTTATGAAGGAATGAATAACGGAATGCCTCTAAAGGCATTCCGTTATGCATTCCGTTATAGAATTGCGTTATGGTCCGTGGTAACGGAATCCATAACGCAATTCCCCTTTTACCAACAAAGTGTGAAGATATATTATAAAGGGCTAGACCTACAGTACTAGACACAACTTATGGACCCCGTGTGGGTTTGTCTCTGGACGAAAAGTCAATTTTCCTAATCCTGAATATGAATTAAGAATGTTTTTTTTTCTTTTGCGAAAAAGGCTTTTGAGTAAAAGACTACACAGAAGATGGAAGTGCTTAAGACACCTATGTAGAAATCATGTCTTAAAAATATTCAGCCATTACTTAAAGCGTCACTAACCTTCAAACAAAATTTGAATCAATCAGTAGTACATTTGAATAACACTTTTGGGCCATTTTATCACTTGTATCTGACATTTTTAGCAGTGAATGTCTAGTTTGCAGTTCTCTCACAAATGGTGGGTGGAGACTAGCTGCCATCCACTGGACACACAGAAAGTAGAGGGGAATCTGCTTCCTAACCTTCTCTTATGCACTCAGGAGCGGTCTTGGGATCACGGAAGACATCACAGAAAGGTACTGATCTATATGGTTGTGAATAAAGTACTTTGGGGGGTTTATATTTCATCCTGTGTAGCTCCAGCAGTCTGCTTGTCTTTGTGTGTGTCATAGTTTCAGCTCACTCATCCCCCTCATTTCTCCATACACTTGCATTGACATGTGTAATATAATCCTCCTGAGGAGCTCGTCCATTTTGAATGGGATTACAGCATTTTTCCAAGTGAAAGCCAATTACCAAAAGGGGGTGAGAGACAAAACAGCTGTTATAACATGAGAACTATACATTTCTCCCTGATAAGACATATTACAAAATTTGTTGTGGTCGCTTGTACTATTGATTAATGCAAAGTTATGTGAAAAGTCAGTGACCATTTAAGATCACACATTTTTAAGAGGTTTTCTGGGTCTAGTTAAGATTATGGATCCTGCTTCTATTTTTTCTAAGGGTCCAAGTCTAATAGCTGAAAATGTAAAAACAAATTTAAGGATGGTTCACTTTTTTAATGTAGTTTTTAGACATTTTTGTTGCATTTGGTGTATTTCATCTGGTGTTTTTTGCAGTTTTTTTGTAAGAAAGGGCGATATTATTGGTCAGTGATTTCCATGTATTGTAGGATTTTTAGTTCTATGTGTAAAATTTGGGGTCGTCTTTACCCTTCGCAGGGCACTTAATATAGTCTCTGGTTTAAAAATAACTAATGTTTCCGCCCTGCTACTTATTTTTTTTGCTGGAAACTGAGGTAACGTAAGCACAGCTACCTACATGGATGTTAGACAATCTTGAACTTCTTGGCAGAGGAGCAGGTTACACTGAATTCTTTTCACAGCCTGAAACGTTTTTTATTGCAGATACGTAGCGGTCATATTTCAATATGTGTGGCCAAAGGAGAGGTCTTCTTTTCTCCCTTATGTTTAAGATCCCCTTGGTGAAACCAAACCTATAAAATATCATTATAGTCCAGCACAATTTATTCTCCTCCCTGACACTCCTTAATACAAATTCCTCTGCAAATGAAAGAAACATGGCAGCATTATAGCGAAGGTTAATTTGTGTTATATGCGCATGTTCTTTTAGCTGAAGATTCATTTAACAGCTCGTAAGTGCTTACTCTATATAGGTTATTTCTGTTTGGTCTCACACTGTTTTCTCTCTTTTATTCGCTATGTTTAGATTATTTTTATTCATTATTATTTTCGACCCTAATCCAGCAGGCTCTTCTGGCAGAGAACAGGGTTCTCCGTATCCGGCAAAGCCAAATAGTGCTGCGTGACCACCAGACCCCATCGGCCATAATGGTATCCGGTTGCTCCCTGGTGTAAATGCTGATCAGACAAAAATCACTGCACACAACAGTTTTGTCCGGCCAGATCCCATTATAGTTAACGGGGTCCTAGACTGAAATCTGAGTAGCGCCACCTGCAGTTTGCCCTTTTTCTAATTTCTTCGTCCTGCTCACTGAGCGGTAGTCACATGCTCAGTTCCATCCTTCATCTGCCACCGGCTGCAGCATACAGGACACAACCCCTGATAGAGTGCACATCCCTTTAAGCTGCCAGCTTGAAATAAATCTAGAAGAGGAATTGGTGCAATAAATGGAGATCTCTGTGAGGTACAGAGTTTATTAGAAAAAGATTCTCATGTACTATATGATATCATATTATTATTATTGTTCCACATTAATCATGGGAGAACCCCCTTTAACTAAGTGACCATGCTCGTTAGATTAGATGACAGCAGCCACACGTTGGTGGGACCAGCCAACCATCTAATGTGTATGGGTTGTTCCAAAAGCCGACCATAGATATATACCCGGGAATGTTGTATTTCCACATGCCATATGCTTTTGTTATCGGGGGAGATAAGACGCTGCCTGAGGGGTCTAAGGTGTGAGTAGCCACCTTTTAGTTGCGTTATTTTTCGGGTCATATGTGTGATATTCGCCCCTTGGCTTCTTATCGTCAGACTTTTGTGTGTTGGGAGCCTGAACAGGAGTTCCGCTTTGTCATGTCTCAGATACTAGGTGGCAAAGTAGTGCCGAGAGAGAATAACGGAATGTCAGCTCTTAAAATGCCACAGTCTTTATCTGTGGAAGCATTGCGTCTTTCTTCATTGCTGGCTTTGGTCCTATCACGGTGCGCACTGACCTGTAACGTGTATTAATGGAGCAGGTATGCGGCAGCTCCATGAGTGTCCGCTTTCTCCATGCACAATTGGAAATGCTATTAACTACTTACTGCAGGGCACAGTTCTCCCTCGTGTAGACCGCTCGCCTTGTCTACATTAAATTAGTCTGCTGCATCTCCCCGTTAGTCTGTGTGCCGGCTGATACGTATGAAGTGGAAAAGATTGGAAGCACTTGCTGAACTGCCAAGAAAGGAAAGCACAGTTACCCACAAAGATAACTGATCTTATTTGCCGAATGCATAGAATACCAGCGGAATGCACAATGGCTCCTTAAAAGAAATGCTGTCACGTTCCTAAAAAATCTGCAGAACTAGAAGGGGGGGGGGGGGGTGGACAACTGCTTTACCTGATTTTTAGATTACCGTATGTAATGTCTGTAGGTTGTGGCCACTGACGCCATTGTCTTGTATATGTAATCAGGATTGGGGGGGGGGGGGGGGGGTAGTACTATCTCTCCTTGAGGGGAGAGCGCCTTAATCAGCATGAGGAGACTTATAGGCCATACATGCAAATGAGCTCTTAACAAGCTGTGCCTCTAATCCCACCAGATGTAAGGCAGCTATCCTATAAATTAATGTTTGATCCCTCAAATAGGCCTTGTGACATGACTCGGATTTGAAATAAACCAGTGTCTCATCTGCAGACAGCTGTTTCGGGGTGATTCTGCTTTGCACTGATGAGAGGTAGAGTACTGGCTTCACTGGGGGCGAAGCCTAAGTCAGGATTTGGGGGGGGGGGGGGGGTGTCTATCTCTCCTTGGGGAGAGAGCACCTTCATCTGCGTGAGGAGATATATATATAGGTGACGCCTGGCACATGCATTGTTAGACTTTGTGGTCGCGCCTATATTTTTTAGATGCCATCGCTGCAGTGTTCTGCTGTATCACTGTCCTGAGGATGGTGATGCACTTGAATTCAGGAGGGCTTCTCATGGATAAGTACCTGATGCTCCTGGCATTAATTAATGCTGAGATCATCAGATAATTTTGTACCTGAGGTGGGCTCAGTCGTCCCTCTGGGCATTGGCCCAATGGAAAATTTCCCTGTAAGGTCTATTACCAGTCTGCCCCTGATCTCAGGATATCTCTAGCCAAGAGGTAATGTAAGGAGGGAGATGTGTAGCTATGCCCTAATACAGCGTTATCGCTTACAGTAATCGTTAATAGTAACTCATAATGACGGCCGTGGAGAAGTCCCCACTTCCTACCATTGCCCTGCCTATAATGTATTGAAAGCGACTGCTGTTCCTCAATGACTGGTAATGGCGATGGTTTCATGCCGTATACGATGCTACCACTTCTCTCTAATGGCCGTACCTCTTGACCTGATGACTACCTTCCCATTTCTGATGTATCCTTCAGCTCCATATGCTGTGATAGGTCTCGGTACATGCCAGATAGTGATGTGCACCTGAATTTGTTACAGCGATAATCTCCATATTCACAAAGTGCATCCTTTCCATAGCGTGCTACTCTGTAACTGCTGAGCTGTGCATCGTCTTATTGCAGCTGCCGTGCTGCTGAAAGTGTCACCCGATCAAACAAATGTGAAGCAAACGTTCCTATTGTCCTCTCGACAACTGTTCACGTAGGAGATAAATCAGCAGTTCTACAAGTCGCCTCCTCCATGGAGAGCCGAAACCATATTGTGCCGTCTCCATCACAATTCAGCTCGCTGCTGTTTTACACAGGTCACTTGCTGAGACCGCAGAACATGCAAATAAAGATGTCGAAAGACGCGAGCATCAATCTTTTCTGACAGCGCAGGAAAAATGAATAGAGGGATTATAAAATGGCTTCATTATGTGCTGTCCCAGGATGTTAGTTGTAGGTTATTGGATTCGGCTTTTGATATACTTTCTGCCCGGGGAGCGCGGTGGAACACTTCAGCGTTACATCTGCTCGGTAATTAGAGAACGCACTGTCTGAGGCTGTCGACGATTCCCTAATCATTAGTTCCTTGTTGGCACAAGTTCCGGGTAACTCTTTAAATGTAACATAAGTATAATGTGTGCGCGAACGGGGATAATTGTTTCAGCGTAGCCCCCTGCGCTCGCTGTGAGATCGTCTCCGGTTTAGCACGGCAGATTTAACGTTTCTCGTATTAACACCAATTGTGTCGTTACCATTTCTGAATGGCGTGAAATTATATTTAGCAAAATAGATTTTGCTAATTATTTTTTTTTTTTATCTATTACTGTACTCCCATCATGTCTTACACCAATAATTTCAAATTTGAAGAACTTTCTCCTTTGGTTGTTGTTACCCCCCATGCATCATAAAGGAGGCGTCATTTGAAGCCCCTTCAGCCATTGCCCCAGCTGACGGACTTGTACGGTATTTGTTTCAGTGTAGAATTTCTCCATAACGTAATGTCTTTGTCCTGGCAAATTAGATTTTTTTTTGGTTAAAAAAAATAAATATTAGGCCGTTATGGTAACGTACCAAGGCCGTTAATTCTTTCACTGTTATCGTAGTTTCATTTTTTTAAGGTACGTTTTCTTAAAGGAGTTGTCCAAGGTAAATTATTCTTTTTCCAGGAGCTGTAAAATTTATAAAATAACCAAAGAAGTAATACTTAACACTTTTCAACCATGCTGCCTCTAATATCATGCCCTGGTCCTCCCCGCCGCCGTTTGCTGCCCTGCCGCACGATAAACATGCAGTCACAATCTGTACACTGCTGAGGCCAGCGACTGGTTGCACGGGGATGAGGTGTGTACAGGAAGTCACCGCTGCAACCAGGAATATAACGTCTACGCTGCATGACTGGATTCCGAAGCTAGAAGGTGCAGTGAGAAAAGTGGTAACTAGGACTTCTTTTGTTATTTTATCATATTTACTGCTCCTGAGAAAGTATTCTTTGAACTCTGACAACCACATAACTAGCAGAAGCTGACAAAACGACCCCCATGTTCTTACATCACTTATTGCTGATCGGCTGACGTTCCTCTGTGCTGACCCCTTGCCCACTTCCTGCGCGCACTCAGCACCTACCGAAACACTTCACTCCATTTTTAGCTGCTTCTTCCTTCACTTGGACCTGAAAACAAGACTAAAATTAGGTCAAAAACCTGTCCATTGTTATCATTGTTTCGGAACAAATAAGACCTTTCTTTACTTCTCTTATTCAGTATAAATTAGTGAGCCAGGGCCCTACATGCCAGTGCCGGGTACTCTTAGGTGAAGACACCAGTTACAGCTTTGGGTTATCGGCCCTAATTTGGGCCTCCTGTATTGTTCTCGAGATGTTTCTAATCAGAAATGTGTGTTCTATTAAGTCTCATCTTCACTGGATACTTCAAACAGTGATGTATCTCCCGGTGAGAACATTTCTCCTTCACATATGGGAAGATTTCCTCCAGATTTGATCATTTCCCACATTTTGAGCTTTTGTTCTTGCTCCTAACCGAGGAGGCTCACAGTGCGTGCATCATGTTACTTCACATGTTCACATGGCTTCTTCCCTTTTTCCGGTCTCTAGTGGCGTTATCATGAAGAGCAAATAAACGGTGAACTTTCACGTGAACTTATTCCTACTCCTCGAGAGTGAGTGGGGCTCTTAGGACATTCGCTCTGCCCTCCACACCCATTATGGAAATTCACTGACTTGCAGAAGCCTCACACGTTCCCGGTGCTCTCGGCTTAAAGATGCTGAATCTGTAAGGAAACTTTCCAACATGTCAAAGTACTGAAGCTTTTCACTCACGGATAGTGATTGATGTCGCAAAATTTTGCATTAATTGATGATATTGCTTTACTAGAGTCTGTTAGTGCAAATAATTATTAATCAATATGCACTCAGTATCGGATTTGGAAGATGATTTTAATGCATGATTTATTCCAAACGTTTCAGTTCGGCTACCTTTACAAGGAAGGCAATCAATTGGTTAGTGGCCTATGGTACTTAAATTACCTGGAGAGCAGCATTTCTTTTGTGGATTATTTGTTTACATGTATTTAGCTTATTTTTGTGGTGTTGTTGTTTCTATTATAGATGCAATGTTTATTCTTAAAGGGGAAACCTCCCTGAAACTAACAGTTCATAATTACCTATTCAGAACATAGATGCTCTTAGGCTCTGCTGCATATCATTTCTGAGGTCTGACACCCCAGTCCTGTCGCTTGCTTTTGTCAGTAGAGGAAGAAAATAGGAGGATTTCCAATACACGGTCTCTAAGTGAATTAGAGTTTGCAGTGCGCTGGTCGGCACCAAGTTTTTTTTCAGATTGAGCTTCTGACCGCACATATATATTTTTTTCATTTCTATCCTTTTTTTTGTGTGTGAACATTTGAAAGTATAAAAAGTAGTCCTAATGTCCATTAGAGGGCGACAGAGCAGCAAAGAGTTGATTGACTTAGTGTCAGTGCATGCAGGAAATAGCTGGAATTTCAAGACTGTGCACACATATATATATATATATATATATATATTTATATACAGGGAGTGCAGAATTATTAGGCAAGTTGTATTTTTGAGGATTAATTTTATTATTGAACAACAACCATGTTCTTAATGAACCCAAAAAACTCATTAATATCAAAGCTGAATATTTTTGGAAGTAGTTTTTAGTTTGTTTTTAGTTTTAGCTATTTTAGGGGGATATCTGTGTGTGCAGGTGACTATTACTGTACATAATTATTAGGCAACTTAACAAAAAACAAATATATACCCATTTCAATTATTTATTTTTACCAGTGAAACCAATATAACATCTCAACATTCACAAATATACATTTCTGACATTCAAAAACAAAACAAAAACAAATCAGTGACCAATATAGCCACCTTTCTTTGCAAGGACACTCAAAAGCCTGCCATCCATGGATTCTGTCAGTGTTTTGATCTGTTCACCATCAACATTGCGTGCAGCAGCAACCACAGCCTCCCAGACACTGTTCAGAGAGGTGTACTGTTTTCCCTCCTTGCAAATCTCACATTTGATGATGGACCACAGGTTCTCAATGGGGTTCAGATCAGGTGAACCAGGAGGCCATGTCATTAGATTTTCTTCTTTTATATCCTTTCTTGCCAGCCACATTGTGGAGTACTTGGACGCGTGTGATGGAGCATTGTCTTGCATGAAAATCATGTTTTTCTTACCTTGCAGACTTCTTCCTGTACCACTGCTTGAAGAAGGTGTCTTCCAGAAACTGGCAGTAGGACTGGGAGTTGAGCTTGACTCCATCCCAACCCAAAAAGGCCCCACAAGCTCATCTTTGATAATACCAGCCCAAACCAGTACTCCACCTCCACCTTGCTGGCGTCCGAGTCAGACTGGAGCTCTCTGCCCTTTACCAATCCAGCCATCTGTCCCATCAAGATTCACTCTCATTTCATCAGTCCATAAAACCTTAGAAAAATCAGTCTTGAGATATTTCTTGGCCCAGTCTTGACGTTTCAGCTTGTGTCTTGTTCAGTGGTGGTCGTCTTTCAGCCTTTCTTACCTTGGCCATGTCTCTGAGTATTGCACACCTTGTGCTTTTGGGCACTCCAGTGATGTTGCAGCTCTGAAATATGGCCGAACTGGTGGCAAGTGGCATCTTGGCAGCTGCACGCTTGACTTTTCTCAGTTCATGGGCAGTTATTTTGCGCCTTGGTTTTTCCACACGCTTCTTGCGACCCTGTTGACTATTTTGAATGAAACGCTTGATTGTTCGATGATCACGCTTCAGAAGCTTTGCAATTTTAAGAGTGCTGCATCCCTCTGCAAGATATCTCACTATTTTTGCCTTTTCTGAGCCTGTCAAGTCCTTCTTTTGACCCATTTTGCCAAAGGAAAGGAAGTTGCCTAATAATTATGCACACCTGATAAAGGGTGTTGATGTCATTAGACCACACCCCTTCTCATTACAGAGATGCACATCACCTAATATGCTTAATTGGTAGTAGGCTTTCGAGCCTATACAGCTTGGAGTAAGACAACATGCATAAAGAGGATGATGTGGTCAAAATACTCATTTGCCTAATAATTCTGCACGTAGTATATATATATATATATATATATATATATATATATATATATATATATATGCACTTATATTGTAAGTTACTTCAGTTCGACTTTTGGACCAACTTCCAAAGAAAGGTGTCCCCATTAGACTAATTCTAATATTTGTTTGTTTGTCCACTCTCTATCCTGATTCCCCTAGACACATGCATGCTTGCCTGAGCATGCATGTGTTGTGAATGGGAGAAGGGAGAAAGCTGATGCCGGACACCTCTGGAAGCAGCTTATCTCCGAGAGAATAAAAGGATCGGGCAGTTGGAAGAGTCTTTACGTCCCCATACACATCAGATGGTCAATTGAGCCAAGGTTTATTGTACAAAGGATCTGACCATTGACATGCCAAACTGAACTGGCAGATGAGAACTAATGTTTAAATTTTAATTTTTTATATATATCTCTATATATCTATAGATACCTTCCCTGCCTTCAAGGGGGTGGTCTCCACATAGTATATATATAGTATATGGGGTGTGTGTGTATATAATGTATATTTCTAGATCTTTATTTGATTTTGGTTGTCTTTTTGTCAATTTACTATTACATCCTACATATTTCTCTGTTGTATTTGGTGATTTATATTTTTGGCTGTTTCTCTTTCCTTCCTGTCTATTCCTTCCCCTTGACTTGCTAATAAGCGCTCTGTGCATGCACTTCCCTCCTGTGCTTAGGCTCGTCAGCATGTGGATTTAATTCATTGGGAGGTAGTGAAATGGGACAATCTATATATTTTAGTGAAATGAGATGTTCTATATCTTACCCTCCAGCGTTAGGTCTGTATAATCACAGTAACTGATGCCGTTCAGTATTGGACATGTCACTCTGTCTAATATAAGCAAATGGGTGATATTTTCCCCCCTCCGTCGTGTTACTACTGATCCCGGGTATTTTCGGAGCCATTAGTCTGTTACTTGTAAACACATTTGTCCAGTGTAAAATAAACACTTCATCCACCACATTTATTTACTGAATCAACAGTCGTCCATTTCCGTACGCTCACGACTCCGTTTCAGCAGGATGCTGTGTTAATGATGACCGTCCTACAACAGCTCAGCCGCTGGGACTTGGAAAATAATGTGCTGAAGAACACACAGGAAGCCTCTGAAAAGAGCAGCATCCTCCTCGTCTAAGTTTAGAACAAAGGCTGGCAGTCTGTAGTAATACCGTAACGGAACTTCTCGCAGCCTAATAGCGAGTGGAGTTGACCACGGAGGACCCAGCAAACACAGGAAAATCCACTCGGTTTGCGCATGAGATCAAACAGACAAAATATTTGGCAACTCTCCCAGCAAGACAGCACATTTCCTCCCAGCGTCTTGCCTGCTGTCTTCAGAGCCTGGGATTCAGACTCTCTTGGATCAAAAACATCTGCCTTGTACGTACATCTATTAGGAGCCTGAGATTGAAGGGCAAGGCCGGAGGTAGCATGTTATCCAAATCCCCTGCTTGCCTGTTTTGCTGACCTTATCATATTGTCACCACTGAGAGTTGAGTCAGTTAACATCTCCATCATGTGACGCTTCCTGACTACTGTGCGTTTCCGCCTCTACAACCCAAGCTTTGGTTAAATGCAAGCTCTTATTATAAATGTTTTTATTTCCAGATTTTCTACCAGTTCCAGCACCTTCCCCTTTGCAAATACTGTGTGGGTGATGGCAAGTAAAGGTCCCTTTACACGGGATGACAGAGCAGCAGATAGTCGGGGAGGAAGCTTTCAGCGGAGGAGACATTTACATGCAGTGATCTTCTCCACAGTATGGGGAGGAGCGATCGCTAATGCCATCACTCCTTCCCATACTGACTTGTTTTCCGGAAGGAGATCATGTTTACACAGCACAATCTGCGCACGAATGGTCGAATTACCTGATAAACGTGTGTTTCGCCCGTTCAGCGCACGCAATCAGCGATTCATTTACACCGACAGATAATCTCTAACGAGCGTTCCTATCCACTGATGATTGGATAGGCCTTTAGGACAGATACAGATGTAGCAGAGGTGAGTTTGGTGTTTAGTGTATTGGTTTGTGATGTCACACCACAGTAAGTTTGTAGGATGCCTCCGCACAAATTCAGCTGTGCTGCATCCACATAAATTGTAACAATACTTCTTAGTTCTCAGTACTTTACATAGGCTAGTTATCGGGAGCGAACGGTAGTACGAACTCTCCTTCCCAATTATTGACCCCCTGTTTCATTGTTGATGCGGCACCCTAGGATCATTGTTTCGGGGCATCAGATTATTGTGTGTAAAGAAGGGATCTGGTGCCCCGAAACAATTAATCTGTTTGGGGAGGAATAATTGTGGTTGCAGTCGCTCATCCCCATACAGTGGAGGTGATTGCCGCTGTTCCTGATAATTGCCTGGTCGTGCTGCCCATGTTGAGGGCCCTTTAGTGTAGTGGGAAAATAAAATAACACAATAAAGGGACTTTAATTGGCCACACCACTACTTTCTAAAAAGCTATTTTGGTATCTGAAAATTTTTGATGGGATTCTCTTGTTTAGAAATCTCATTGTCTAATACCCTACTGGGCAACACTGATTAGAGGATTCAGGATCTTCATCTATTTACCAGAGAGGAGAGGAGCCATAAGTGTTCTCCTCCTCCCCCTTCCCCTATAAAAACAGGTTTGGTTACCATATTTTAAGGGACCTTTTTAAGGTTGAGACTACATCTTTTGCTGCCTTTGTCCTAAACCTTGCCCACACTTCGTGGCCAGTGGTTGGAGGTTAATACCATAAAGAATTAGCTTTTTGGAGAGCGGCCGCAAAAAACTAAAATGGATTACATGGGATACCCACTAACTTCACTGTGAACTGTGTAATGATTATATCGGTGGCACTGCAGGTGAATGAAAGGTGACATCTAGGTTTCCCCTAATTACAGATGTGGTTATGATATCACAAGCTTCCAGTGATAAGACCACATGCTGACCATGTAAGTCCAGATGCTGCGCCATGCCATACACTGCCCACTAGTGGGGCCAAGGACTGCACGATTTACCACCAAATGATACGACCAGTATTCACCTTGGGTAAGCAGGGTTTTCAGATGCATCCGACAAGGGGAATATCTGTCTAAAGTGGACAGTACAAGTAGATTATTTCCTTTTTTTTTTTTTATTAATCATTAACACTGAATCAGAACTCAGACGTGAAAGGGTTAATTGTCCAGCATTACTTGAGGCTATTACTAGTGCTACCTTTTTTTATGAAGTCCTAATGAACTTGTTAAGCATTGGGTGTTCTTCCCCCCCCCCCATTAACCCTATTGTCTTCCTCCTCAGAGGTCCGAGTTATTTCTTCCTCTTTCATGTTCCCTGAGTAATGTCTTTGCTTTAAAACTTCTCCACAACCCCTCACACCCGGTTTTCATCCTAATCGTTCTTTGCCTTGCACTTGCCCGGAGTCATCTTTTGACTTCCCATCTGTTGTACATTGTTCCCACTGGTTTCCTCAACTGCCTCATGTGATTTATTTGTGGGGCTTAGGGACTGGATGAAATACCCTTAGGCCCCTACATCTGTCCTCTGGGCCAGCAGCTGGCAAGTCTTCAGATAGATGGGGAATTCATTGTCTGAAACCTGGATTCACCCTTTCTTGTTTTTAATGATTTAATCTCTGGAGGCTTGTTTAAGACATAGGTTAAAGTGAGCCATTCAGTTTTACAGCCACATATGCAGTGATCTGCTGGTTCACTGCTTAAAGCTTTAATGCTATGGTTCACTATCAAATCTGTTGGAGTGTTTACTGTGATACTATGTGCTCTTTAACCCAAAAAGGTTATGTATGGGTAAGAAACAGTTAACTGGCAGTTCTTGGTTATAGGTGCCTGGTAGTGGGCTGGTCCCATTCCCTGTGGTTAGTGGAGCCTGCAGGTGATCAAACAAGAGAGAAGAAGTATCTTGTGGTTGCTCCTGCCAAATAAGCCAAGAAAGAATCCTTATTCAGGAGGACACCGTTCCTGTGAGTGAAAACTGCCAGAAAAGCTATTTTGCTGGGAACTACCCCTTAAAAAACAAAGAAGCATTGAATTATTGCAGTAGGTTGAGGGCCAATTAAAGGACCATCCTTGGACTAAGTCAGTAAAGGTAACTCACGCATAGGGGTTTAGTCTTTAGTGCCTATGGTTTGGATTATATTGCCCCTGGCTCCCATCACACTACCGAGATGGACTGTCTAAGACTGCGCCCCACAGTTGGGCATTGCAGAGAAGCATTAAGGAACTGCTCACCATTGGTCATTTGGGCAGATTTCTAGTGTCAGGAACACTCAGGAAGGACCACCATTATAATAGCATCTTCTATACACAGTCTTTGAATTACTTGAAATACTGTGCCTATCAAGCCATGCCACAAGCACTTCTTAAAGGGGTTGAATAATACCTATCAAATTACGTATTTGGGCACATTGATTTTGTTAAGGTAGACTTCTCACTCGAGACCCCCCTCTTTGTTATGTAGGGTCTACTACAAAGTCTTTCATGTAGCTTATGATCGCCCATTCATTTGGCTACCGCCGGGCATGGATGTATGGCACCCCTAGCTTCAGCAACCAGACCGACAGTGATGAACTTATTACCGAGGCAGCGAAATTTAGAAAAGTTTTTGCAGCTTCTTTACATAAGAGTGGACTGCCCCTTTAAGCTGCTGGCTCATATGTTCTGTAGACTGCATTTTATATACACCTGCTAGAAACGACATCATGTCTTCATCCTATAATGGAGATGGACAGAACCTGAATGTGATCAGCCGTGTGGTCAGTGACTGCTCCGCTACCTTCACAGTTGCAGGAATCCCCTTGATATATGCAGGGGACATTCCTTTGGTGTCCATGTGCTCAGTGACAGGCTAATCAGGGAGAGTGATGAGGATAATAAAAGCAGGTCCTGGGTGCATTCCTCGGATTTCACTGGCTGTAAAATGAGGTTTCTTCTTCAGAAAAGACCACTGAGGGCGGCAGGAAGCCAACATCTGGGCCAAGGAGTTGAAAGACTCCTTAAAAGTGAGGTGACCTCCATTGTGGCTTCCTCATCACTGCAGAAATCACATCAAAAGATCCCCCTCCATTAGCCGTTAATAAGCGGCCTGTTTTAAAGCAGATATTATTCCTGTCTGCTTTTAATTTGTGGTGATTTATTGCTCTGAGATGGTGTGAAACGGACAACAAATCACTATGACAGAACGTGGAAATTAATTTTTATCAACTGCGCAAAGTAAGAGACCCTCGGGATCCCGTGAATAATCCTCAGTGTAATGTCTTCCATCTTTAACACTGTGGAAACAGAAGAAACGGACGTGTTTTCAGAGTGGATGGTTTACAACCATTGGTCAATTGATCAATTCCGCTCCAATACAGACCTGATTTACTACAGTATAAGTAATTTCCCATACAGTCAGCGGCCTGTAATGTTCCTTTTTATAAGGGTACGTACTTTTGGATTGGAATTTGGATGTGGACCCATTCATTTTAATGGGGCAGCAAAAGAGGCGGACATCCCAGTATGTGGATCCGTATATCTGCCAAAAAAAGGACGTCCTGTTCTTGTCCATGTTGCGCACAAGAATAGGCATTGCTGACAGAGGTCGGGACCTGCTGATCAGCAGCAGAACTGCCGTTGACCTTTCACGTTATAAATTTTGTGGCGTTTATTTTTCGACATGAATAACATAACTATATTCTCTGGGTCAGTACGATTACCGTGATCGCAAATACAAATAGGTGTTTTTGTTTTTTTACATTTTATTTATTTTTCCATAATAAAACCCCCCTTTTTTTTTTTGAAAAAAAAAAAACTATGTTTTTGCATGTCGCATTTCAGACCCATAACTTTATTTTTCTTTCTATGCAGCTGTGTAAGGGATTGATTCTTGACTTGTAGTTTTCATTAGTATCATTTTGGGGTACACTTTTTATTCCAATTTTCTTGTGCTGAATAAGCAAAAAAATGCATTTCTGGCATATTCTGGCTAAAAAGCCACAGCCTCATGGACATACATTGCATGCAGGCCTGGGGCCTTTAGTAGGCCCTGGGCCACCATGTTAAGGTGTTGGTACCCCGTGATCTCATTCATGGTGTGCTGATAGGAGACACACTGGAGCGCCCTTCCTCTAATCCACGGATGCCACGGTTGCTATTGACTGCAGCTTCTAGAAGTGTATTGCTTGTCACAGAGGGGTTAAGGGACCTGCAAATTTGGCGAATTCCACTCCATGGCAGAACTAGATCAGAACTAAAACAGTTCTTTCCACTGGATTTAATAATATACAACAAACTGCAAATAATGTGGAAAAAAAACGCATCTATATTGAAAAAAAACGCACTATTACCGCATCGAAATCGCAACTAAGCCAGAATCCTACAAAAAGGAACAGATCCAGTCCGTCTTTTGGCACAGAACACAAATCCAGAACGGACTTTGAGAAATACCTGAAATTGGTATAAAAGACTGAGGACCTAAAGGATTGGGGTATGCCACTGAGGAAGGGGATAGCATCTCCCCGAAACGCGTCTGGCGTAGGACCTTGAAAGATACCCCGATCTCAAAGAACTTAAGTGCACTAAGAAGAAAAAGGAATATTTCGAACCCATTTGAACGAATTGAAAAGACGTCATCTACCTGCGCCGAAAAAAGACGTGTTCTCTATACCAAATCAGCTCCTGCTAATTAGCAGCAGAGACACGTGGGACGCGATCAACTCTGCAGCCGGGACGCCGGCGCACTATGTGGAGAACAAACTGAGTCGCAAGTTCCCGTAAACTATAGGCCAAGGTAAGCCCACATTGTGGGTAAAAAACTTTTCTTGACGCAATACATATTACCAATTGAGGAAGAAAGATCCATTGTACCATTAAGGACTTTCACTATAGCGACTCGACTTGGATGCCGTTATCTTAAAGATTAACACTAGAAAGACCGGTCATATCTGTAGCGAACTCCATGTGGATACAAAAGGAGACTGTTCACCTATTCACAAAGAGTCTCAATTTGAGCAGGACTTTGTTATATATAGCATTTAAACATTATCAAGGACTCCAAACAAGAAATTCAAGTGGCTATATTTCAATAGGACCATATATTTGTACTAATGAAATTATATATGTTATTTTAACTTGTTTATGCATATTTGGACAGACACTATCATTACAACGGAGACTGTGTGTCCGAACAATTCTATCCATATAAAACCTCACTTTCAGAACAAACTAGTTCTGTTAAAAAGTGAGATCTATATTGGATATCAGCCTCAGCTTCGGGAAGCAGCTTGATGATTTGATCTGTTTCCAAATTTTTATAGATTTTGATATAGAGTGTGTATATTATATACTTTATTTTATTTTGGTATATACATTGTTTGCATTTTATGAAATTTTATCAATAAATTACGTCCTATTTACCTTCATATAGAGTGCCCATCCACATTTATTCTATTTCAAACCACATTTTTGAGGGGTGTACTCAAACCGTGGTTGGTGCACCTACCGTGGAGGAACAGAGGTGAGCGGATCTCTAAAACCACTTTTTTTCATTTCAATTACCAAATCACCCATTGAGATCTAGCTCCCCCTGTACCTACCATGGATATATGGAGTTATATGGAGACAAAACAGCTTAAGGCAGAAAGCTATATTTTTGAAGACATGGAAGGTAGAAGTAATGGTGATCAAGAAGAAAGATATATAGTGGAGTCATTTCGAGAATTAGAAGATCTAATGCATAAGAAACTAAGACAAATTTGGGAAATACGCTCTTTGAAGCTATATTTAGCTAACAATAAAATTCCCAAAGGCCTACAATTAACAAAAACTCCTGCACAAGATCTAATAGGAGAGGATTTCAATAAAGAATGGGGAGATTTATTAATCTCGCAATCTAAAGCTTTGATGGAACTCATTATTAGAAGGAGGACCAAATATTAGACGATCTATCAGAAAAAATAATGAAATTAAAAATCAAAATAGAAAAATTCCCAAAAGACCAAACATATGAAACATGGCAAGAAAGACTACAGAAAAGTCTGGACAAAACAGAACAGGAAATTATAGCGAAAAAAAGTAAAAAATATAAAAATATCACTAGGAAAGAAGAGAAAAAATTCATTAGAGAAGACCATATAGAAATAATTCCCCAACCAAAAATAAATGAGTATAATGAAGGGAGAGGATATAATATACCAACACAAAACAGATATGAGACTTTAGCTGACAATGCTTTTTTAGACCAGACTCCCCCTCACCACTCACCAAGATTGAAACAGAGATCGCCTCAACCAATGGATCACGGGCGAATAGCGCCCCACATATACAGGACACCATACAATTTGAGACACAGAGCACTACAGGATCAGAGGAAATCAACACATCCAAAAACAAACACAGGGAAACACGAGAGATGGACACTGGAGACTCAGGAAAATCACAACCCAGGGAACACACGAGAGAATTATCAACACAGGGAAAACTATCAAAAAAGAGGAAGACACGAAGATCCCAGAGAAAGAGGAGAGTACAGGAATCATCACTGAATTTAAACTGATAATATCATAAATATAAGTAAAATTAATCTTACAACCACACAGATTGCACTTCTTAATAAAGGCTTAAAATTCGCACCGTCAGCTTCCCTAAATAAATTTGACACCTATATAGGGATTCAAAAGTTCATTAGAAAAGTCTGTCTAAAGAAATATTTTATCAAAAATCCCACCAATTATAGAACAACCTAGAAAAGATCCCTATATTCATACTGATCTAAAAAATAAATCAAAAAAATTCCCTAGAGCTGAAATCAGCCCAGAGATGTCTACATTCCAAAAAAATGTAGAAGCGGATTTGGAAAAACTAAAAATCAGAAAAGGATATAAAAATAATTTAACAAGTGGGGAGATAAAAGCTATAAGAGAACTACAAAAAAACAAAAAAGTAGTGATCCGTCCAGCAGATAAAGGGGGGGCTATTGTTGTCTGGGGAGAGGACCAATATAATATTGAATGCCTCAGACAATTAACAGATCCAAACCACATACATCCCCCTAAAAAAAGACCCAACAGAGACCTATAGACAGTCTCTTAGTCTTTTCTGTAAAAAAGGACTACAAATGGGAATTCTGACACAACAAGAATATAACTTCATTATAAATACACCAGGTAGATTGCCCATTTTTTATTGTTTACCAAAAGTTCACAAGAATATTGTAGACCCACCAGGACGTCCCATAATTTCGGGCATTGGATCTCTAACAGTTAATTTGTCGCAATACATAGACACTCTACTCCAACCTGAAGTGAAAAAAATCAAATCCTATGTACGCGACACAACTGAAATCGTGAGCATCCTGGAGGGCCTGGACGCCCAGAACCATTGGATTATGGGTACCCTGGACGTCCAGTCCCTCTATACCATTATAGATCACGATCAGGGCATACTAGCCCTGAGAGAACAACTATCCCGAAATGAATCATGGAACATAGATCAGATAAACTATGTATTGGAGGGAGTAGATCATATCTTACACCACAATTACTTTCTTTTCTCTGAACAATTTTATCTACAGAAGAGGGGGACCGCCATGGGTACCAGGTTTGCCCCCAGCTATGCCAACCTTTTTCTGGCACATTGGGAATTAATGAACATCAATCCCAAGCTGGGGGCAGACCTGGTACTATGGCGGAGATATATAGACGATATCATTTTTATTTGGGGCGGAACAAAAGAAAATCTTGAAAACTTTATTAAAGAAATTAATGATAATAAAAATAATCTGAAATTTACTTCCAACTTTGGGAATGAAAAAATTGAGTTCTTGGATATTGAAATTGTACGGGTAGAGAATAAATACATGTGCAACACATTCCACAAACCCACGGCCAAAAATGGATATATTCCCTTCACAAGCTGCCACCTACCAAGGTGGTTAACCAATATTCCTTTCGGGCAGTTTCGTAGATTGAAACGAAACTGCACGGAAGAAAATAAGTTTGAGGAAGAGGCCAGTGCGATGAAAAATCAATTCAAAGACAAAAATTATCCGGAACCTATCATAAATGACGCACTTGAAAAAGTAAAAAAATTGGATAGGAAGACCTTTTTGAACCCATAGAAAAAACACAAAAACAGGAAGAATATTTAAATTTTCGGATTATTCTACCATATAACACCCAGGCAAGACAAATTGAGCGGATCATAAAGTTACATTGGCATCACCTGCACAATGATAAAATTATAGGGGCATTCCTGCCACCTACCCCTAAAATAACATACTCAAAAGCACCAAATCTTGGAATTCAAGTGGCCCCTTCAGTAAAGGAGAAATCTAAGAAAGGCCCAACAACAAATTGGCTTCAGCCAAAGGGCTTCTTTAGATGTGGGAAATGTCAAGGATGTAGAAAAACTAAATTCCCAAGAAAAACACTATCAGTAACTTCCACACAAAATTCTCACTCAATGATGATTAAACATTTCCTCACCTGCAATTCCAATAACGTTATATACTTGATCCAGTGTCCATGTCGGAGACAATATATTGGCCGAACCAAGCGCACCTTGAAAGTCAGGATAGCGGAACACCTAAATAATATTGTTAAAGGTTATGACAAACATTCGCTGTCCAGACATTTCAAGGAAGCACACAACCAAAATCCGATGGGCCTCTCCTTCATGGCACTGGAAAAAGTTGACAGACATTGGCGGGGAGGCAACCAGATTGAGAAACTGTCAAGGGCAGAATCCAGAAAAATCTACGAATTTGGTAGTATGTTACCAAAGGGCCTTAATGCAGAACTTGAAATATTTGGCTTCTTATAGAATTTGGGTGGTCCATGTGGGTGTCGATGTAGAGTTGTATGTCAGGCTGCTTTTTCCAGCACTACAACTCTCCCTCTACCCCACATGTGCCCCCCCCTTTCTCTACACCATCTATCAAATTAGAATTAGAAGCATCTGCCTGTAGGTGAAATACCTCAATGGGTCCCAATAATCTGTAGGAATACCAATGAAAATATATGTATAAATAAAGTGTATAAAATCCGCATATAACCCCATATTAGACCCCATTATAGGGAGAAATGATCCCAACCATGAAGGCTGTGAATATGTGTATGAAAACTTATATGAAAATGTATTTATATTTTTAGTCTGTTTTAATTCTATTTTGGAATCCACTCTTTTATATTGTATTAGAATATTTTATGTTTTTAATATTGTGGAGATCTATAACAAAAAGATTGTTGGAAAAATTATCTACAAACAAGATAGTGACAGATTATTACAATTAATGTGAAAATAAAACATCTAAAAACAGTTCTTTCCACTGGATTTAATAATATACAACAAACTGCAAATAATGTGAAAAAAACGCATCTATATTGAAAAAAACGCACTATTACCGCATCGAAATCGCAACTAAGCCAGAATCCTACAAAAAGGAACAGATCCAGTCCGTCTTTTGGCACAGAACACAAATCCAGAACGGACTTTGAGAAATACCTGAAATTGGTATAAAAGACGAGGACCTAAAGGATTGGGGTATGCCACTGAGGAAGGGGATAGCATCTCCCCGAAACGCGTCTGGCGTAGGACCTTGAAAGATACCCCGATCTCAAAGAACTTAAGTGCACTAAGAAGAAAAAGGAATATTTCGAACCCATTTGAACGAATTGAAAAGACGTCATCTACCTGCGCCGAAAAAAGACGTGTTCTCTATACCAAACCAGCTCCTGCTAATTAGCAGCAGAGACACGTGGGACGCGATCAACTCTGCAGCCGGGACGCCGGCGCACTATGTGGAGAACAAACTGAGTCGCAAGTTCCCGTAAACTATAGGCAAAGGTAAGCCCACATTGTGGGTAAAAAACTTTTCTTGACGCAATACATATTACCAATTGAGGAAGAAAGATCCATTGTACCATTAAGGACTTTCACTATAGCGACTCGACTTGGATGCCGTTATCTTAAAGATTAACACTAGAAAGACCGGTCATATCTGTAGCGAACTCCATGTGGATACAAAAGGAGACTGTTCACCATTCACAAAGAGTCTCAATTTGAGCAGGACTTTGTTATATATAGCATTTAAAACATATCAAGGACTCCAAACAAGAAATTCAAGTGGCTATATTCAATAGGACCATATATTTGTACTAATGAAATTATATATGTCATTTTAACTTGTTTATGTATATTTGGACAGACACTATCACATACAACGGAGACTGTGTGTCCGAACAATTCTATCCAATATAAAACCTCACTTTCAGAACAAACTGGTTCTGTTAAAAAGTGAGATCTATATTGGGTATCAGTCCCCAGCTTCGGGAAGCAGCTTGATGATTTGATCTGTTTCCAAATTTTTATAGATTTTGATATAGAGTGTGTATATTATATATTTTATTTTATTTTGGTATATACATTGTTTGTATTTTATGAAATTTTATCAATAAATTACGTCCTATTTACCTTCATATAGAGTGCCCATCCACATTTATTCTATTTCAAACCACATTTTTGAGGGGTGTACTCAAACCGTGGTTGGTGCACCTACCGTGGAGGAACAGAGGTGAGCGGATCTCTAAAACCACTTTTTTTCAGAACTAGATCAAGACTGGCTTATGAAGCACCAGCATTGACAAATTTAGCCCAGTTTTATTTTGCAATTAAAGGTTTATGCACGTGGCAGAGCCGTGCACATAGAGCCTGAACAGTATCAGCTGTGCGTTCCTACAACTCTCATAGACCTTCTGTATGCAGCCATATGAAGTCTCCGTACAGCACCGTGATATGTTAATATCTTCACTTGTTGTTAAAGGGGTTGTCCAGCCATATATATATAGATGACCTATCTTCAGGATAGGTCATTCATATCTGATCAGCGGAGGTCCGACACCCAGCACCCCGCTGATCAGCTGTTTGAAGTATAGGCAGCGCTCCATGCACGCTCTGTTTCCTGGTCATTACTCTACGTGTCGTCTCCTGTGGAGCAACAGAGTTACTTCAAATCCATTAAAGTGAATGGAGAGAGTACTTGTCATTACACTGCACATCCAAGACCAAGTGTAGCGTAATGAACAGGAGAGCTTGCTCTTCAAACAGCTGATTTCTGGGGGGTTGGACCCCGCCCATCAGATATTGATTATATGGCTGAACAACCCCTTTAAGTTCTATGCTGCTTCGTTGTTGATACGCAGCACTGTTCTTGCTGTCAAAATGACTAAAACCTCAACTGACTCCATTACACATCAGTGAGGTCCACCAGACACAGTTTAAGGATAACCTTACGCAGATCATGAAATCTTGCTCAACAGACTGCAAGAGTTACTGTGGCATTGATGGTTTAGTCCTCCAATGGTTGTCCTCCTTCCTGGCTGGCAGAACTCAAAGGGTAGCCTTGGGGCCTTTCCAGTCCAACCCTGTACCACTAACATAACACCAATCCTCTGATAACTACACTGGTTACCCATAAAATGGAGAATCCTTTTCAAAATTGGCATGCTAACATTCAAATCCCTACACGATCTAGGCCCTGGATACCTGAAGGTTTTGTTGCATCTGCGTCACACCTCACACAACCTCAGATCAAAAGGATCCAATAACTGGACCATTCCCAGAATTCAACTAAAAACCTTTGGAGCCAGAGCTTTCTGTCACGCTGCCCCTACCTTGTGGAATGCCCTGCCAAATGCAATCAAGACCGCTCCAAACCTGAACACATTTAAATCAAAACTGAAAAGCCACCTGTTTAGCCTGGCATTTACGATCACATAACTTTTTCCCCCTGTACATATCACTATGTACCGATCTGAGACAAGCTTATGCGCTTTGAGTCCTACGGGAGAAAAGCGCTTTACAAATGTACTACTTTGCTTCCTTCGACTTCTGTGGGTAATATACTACGGTCTAGTCATCATGTATGGAGCCAGTTTTTGGCTGTCTGGCATACACGAGATCACATATTTAATATTTTGCTATGTTGGTAAAATTTAGCAATTTTTAGAAGGCTCTACAGCCCTACTTAAGAGGATCAGACTCCACCTGCTGTTTAACTGCAGAGGAGCAGGTGACGGCGTGATATCATCCAGCGATCTGTCCGATGACAGATTGTACTGGTGGAAAACATGAGACATCTTTATTGGGGATGGACTGCATCATGTCCAACACAAGCTATAGTTGCCGTGATGTTCAGAATTTTTTTTTGCCGTGATGTTCAGAATTTTTTTTTTTTTTTTTTTTTTTTTTTCCGTGGTTGTTGTTCAGTTACGTATTGTGATTTTTAGCAGATTTTCTTTTTTTTTCTTTCCTTTTAAAAATTGGGTAGAACAAGCAGTTTTTATCTAGAATTTTAGTTTTTGAAATTAACCCACCAGATGACCAGCTGGCATGGGTATGGCTTTAGAAACCTTAATGATCGAGTATATGCTCAGTCTTACCTGCCAGCCATTGTTCGTGGCTCTCTGCTCTGGCTCAGGGAGGGAATCCTAATCAGAAGACCTCCTACTACAACATCTGCAGTTATTCAGAATAGTTATAGTAATCTGTGGAAGCCATAAATGTATAAAAAGGACAATAAAAAAGTCAAATATCATTAAAAGGGTTATCCAGGATTTGATAATAATGACCTATCCTCAGGATAGGTCATCATTATCATATTGGGGGGTCCAAACCAATCATCAGGCTCCCGGCAGCTTACCACGCACAGCTTACCACGCACAGAGCCGTACATTGTATAGCGGTTGTGCTTGGTATTACAACTCAGCCCCTTTCACTTAAATGGGGCAGAGCTATAGCTAGGCCATGTGACCGATGTACAGTGACATCACATGGCCTAGGAAGAGGTCGCAACACTCAGGGAGCGCCGTGCCTCTTCTTACAGCTGAAAGGCGGGGATCCCTGGTGGTGTTGGACCCCACAGATCTTAAATTCATGGCCTATCCTGAGGATACGTCCTCAATATATTTTCCCGGATAACCTATTTAACATTTAGCAAAAACGAGGGGGTCCATGCCTATAATGTATGGGTAAGTGTTAGTAGGGTGCAAGTGGATTTTTGTTTTTTGATCTTCGGACATGTGTGAATGATTAGCCTCTGCGATGGGTATCTTGTAAGTGATACTTTTTGAGGTCATAGAGCCTCTTCAAAAGTAACATTTTTGGCGATTGCAATAAAACTTGTTCTACAGTTGAAGCATCATGAAGGCAGTCTCTACACGCACAACATTACGTCCTTCTATGAACTCAGTAAAGCCTTCGATGCCTCTTTATTTAAGAGAAGATCTCATGTACTTTACTTTGGTGTAAAGTCGGTATGTAGTGAAGGTCATGTTAGTCTAGGCTCACTCGTAGATCTTGTTTCGTGGTCCCTACAGACGCCCCTGGTTGTGTCAAATCTGTCACAATTATCAAGAAGACCACATTTCTTAATAATTTAGTGCAAGTCCGAGCACCAGAACTTAAATCTACACCGTCAAGGAAGCTGATGTAGACTTCAAGTGTAATCTATAGCAGTTGCATGGAGTAGATTATAATAAGTGTGCCAGGCCGGCTTTGCCCAGCCCTGTACTGCCCTCTCCCTGCCCACAATGCAGAAGTATCCAGTCTAGACAATGCTCCGTAGGCTCAACAGCCTGGACCCCAGACTGATACATTGTAGCAAACTGTCAGAGAGCAGTCGCTGCTGATATAGAGCATTGTCTGGGCTGGATAGAATTATCTCCAGCTGTATACTATTTGCTACAGACTACAGCTTTCCTGCCTTCATTTCCCGGCTTCAAACTGATATCTTGGAAATGAGAAATTGAAACGCAAAGCAGTAATGGGCGGGACAGTAGTGTGACGTGGCACAGATCCATTGGTGTAAATTGCCACGGTCTCTCCACAGGTACTGATGGAGCATATGTAAAAAACTGGCATGCATGCTTTGTACCACATTTTCTAAGTGTTTTTAATCCTTACATGACAAGGGTCAGGTTTTATTTGCTTCACAGACAGATTTCTAGTTTAAATCTGGAGCAGGATTTATGATACTCCAAATTTAGGCCTCTTTGACACGAGCGTGACGGATTAGGTCCAGATGCGTTCAGGGTGCGTTCAGTGAAACTCGCACTATTTTGCAAGCAAGTTCAGTCAGTTTTGTCTGTGATTGCGTTCAGTTCAGTTTTTTCCGCGCGGGTGCAATGCGTTTTGATGCGTTTTTCACGCGGGTGATAAAAAACTGAAGGTTTACAAACAACATCTCTTAGCAACCATCAGTGAAAAACGCATCGCACCCGCACTTGCTTGCGGATGCAATGCGTTTTTCATGCAGCCCCATTCACTTCTATGGGGCCAGGGCTGCGTGAAAAACTCACAATATAGAACATTCTGCGATTTTTACGCAAGGCAGAACTGATGCGTGAAAAATAACGCTCATGTACACAGACCCATTGAAATTAATAGGTCAGGATTCAGTGCGGATTCACGTCACGCATTGCACCCATGCGGAAAACTCGCTTGTGTGAAAGGGGCCTTACACGTGCCAGAATAGTAAATTTGTCCGTCACTGTGATTATGCATTACTTGCACACAACCATATATTTCTTAGATGTGCTATCCGTTTTTTCACGGATAGCACACATACTGAACCATTAAGTTCTATGGAGCCATCCTATATTTTTTTTGGGTGCCCCTTCCTGAAATGTCATCCCAGATCCTATTCTGTCCACATTTGTGGAGAACAGCCCTTTCTATTAGGGCTCATGCACACAGGTCCACAATACACGGGGCAAACCTGGAGATGCGGTGCAGAAGCATGGATCAGAACCCCACGGAAGCACTACGCAGTGCTTCCCTGGTGTTTCTGGCCATGCCGCCACACAGCAAAAAAGTAGTGCATGTACTACTTTTTTGCAGTGAGGATCGCAAACCCCAGAACCCATTCATGTGAATGGGTCCACCATCCGAATGCGGATGCCCTATGGTCCGTGCCCATGCATTGCGGACTGCAATTTGCGGTCCGCACCACGGGCCCGGGAAACACACTGTCATGTGCATGAGCCCTTAATGTGAGTGAGAAAAATATAGATTGGACACGAAAGCTCCTCGCATTTTCCGGATTGTACAGACGTGGCCATGTGCATGACACCTTAAAGGGGTTCTCGGGGAATTAAGAAAATGAAAATACGTAAATATTACTTTATTATAAATATATTCCCAAATACCTTTTATTAGTTATAATGGCTTTTTGTCTGGGGAGCAATGATAAGGAGAAAAAAAAATGACCGCCGTCCTATCAGTACACACAAAACCTGTCCTAATCACACAGGAGGACAAGTTACTTCACAACACTAAAAATCTGCCTCAGCCTCCTCTCTGCTCTGCTTGTCAGAGATTATTATCCTAAATACAGTTTAAAATTATATTTAGCTGAATCTTTGTGGAAATTGAGTTCATGAGGAGACATGAAGTACATAGAGGACGGACAGGAGAGACTGTGGTAATGTGGGGCTGTGCTAATGGAACCTGCATACAAAAGGCTGCTGCTCATTAGGGTCCATTCACACGTCCGTAATTTGGGTCCGCATTCGTACCGCAATTTCATTCGACCCATTCACTTTCAATGGGGCTGGAACAGATGCAAATCCACATTTCCTGGATCCGCATCCGTTTTTTCGGGATCCGCAATTTCGTTCCTGAAACAAATAGAACATGTCCTATTCTTGTCCGCAATTGCCGTCCAGAAAAGGCATTTTCTATTATAGTGTCTGTGATGTGCGGTCCGCAAATAGTGAATCGCACATTGAAGGTGTCTGTGTTTCGCGAATCCGCAATTTGCGGATCCGCAAAACACTTACGGATGTGTGAATGGACCCTTAGCCTCATTTGCTCATGAACTCAATTTCAACAGAGATTCAGCTAAAGATCTTATCTGTATTCAAAATAATAATCCCTGGCAAGCAGAGAGGAAGATGAGGCAGCACTTTAGCTCAGTGCTCTAAAGTAACTTGTCCTCCTGTGTGATTAGGACAGGTTTTGTATGCACTAATGGGACAGCGGCCATTTTATTTCTCCCAATGATTGCTCCCCAGACAAAACAAGCCATTATAGCTAATGTAAGGTATTTGGGAATATATTGATAAAGAAGTAATATTTACGTATTTTCATTTTCTTAATTCCTGGAGAACCCCTTTAATGAACTATTTGCTTCCATTTTGTTTTTGTAATTTTTGGTAAAATTTTTCCCACTTAATTTTGTTTTCTTGCTTCATATCTGCTCTCCGCCTAATCTAAACATAGCGATACATTATGAACCAGCTGTCTGCATATCGCTGCTGCAGTTTTATTAATCTCCATGACATAATCAGGTCAATTGTTCTTATTGTGACGACATATTCCTCCAAGATTTCCCCCCTTGCGTCTGCTTGTCATTATCAAGGCTTCTAAGCTGTCACTGCTTCTTGCAAAGAGTAAAATCTTGATCCATGGAAAATTACAAGCCGGCAGGGACCGCGGCTGATTTGTAATGCGGCTGTGCACAAGCAGGAACTGCATTGTATACTTGTATCTCAATCCCGTCAGCATCTCCGCCTGTAGGACCATTACTGACCAACCTCCCAGGGGAGGCTTATGTATAAATCGCAGGGATGATTTACGGACAGCGGTTCCTATATAGTTTTCATACGTCCGATTTCATGTCGGAGGCCTTTTTTTAGGTTAAGGATCATCTCCCTGGTAGAGCATTATTGAGATTTATAATGTTACTGAGAGACAACTCCAAGATCCCTTCCACATGGAACTCATTCACTCCGGGCCACGTGCCTCAAATTTCCACCGTATATATTATGTTTCTCTTACTCGTGTGGCGTTTTTGCCTTCAGGTTATTTGAGCTGAACATTGACATTTTTTGTTAAACCATTAACTGTTCTGTATAAACCTGAGAAAGATTCTAACCACAGTGAATTTAGGGAATGTTTATTTAGTAATTTTTTTTTTTTACTTTTTAACAGGTATTTTGTCAAATTTTACTGTAGTACAAAATCTGAAAGCAATTCTACACACAGATGTAGCAGAGCTAAATTCGTCATGGTCTCTTTCTTGCACCATAATAACTGAATTGGAGAAATTTATCAAAACTGGTGCAAGCTAAAAAGGGAGTCCTTGCCCATAGCAGCCTGATTCTAGCTTTTCTATTCAAAGTTTTGCAACAAAAACAGATAATTATATTATTAGTTATTCAGCAAAATGCAGTGGATTCTCTGTAAAAAAAAAAAAAAAAACACTTCTTGATAAGTTTTGCTGAATTGCAAGTTCAGAACGGCTACATTTATATATATATATATATGAATTTTTTATTTACTTTACTCACTTATACAGCGCTACTATATTCCGCAGCGCTTTACAGACATTAGCATCACACGGCAAAGTCTCTTCCTAGGCCATATGACATGGTTCACATGGTCTCGGGGCAGCTCTGTCCCAACTGAGTGATTGGGTCTGATCTATAATACCAAGAACAGTCCTATCAAATGGACAGCGCTGTGCTTGGTAAGGAGCAAAGAGGCTGCGGCGCTCACTGGAACATCGCGGTCTCCTCAAACAGCTGATTGGCGGGGGTGCGAGGAGTCGGACCCCCACCATCTCATAACTCTCTGAGTACAGAGGTCATAGATGTTACCTGCAGTCCTATGTAACACCCCACATAACACAGTGAACTATTGTGTTATGTGGGGTGTTACATAGGACTGCATGAAACATCTACTACATTATCTGCACACAGAAAGTTATCACTGTTATCTGGGCTGTTACATAGGACTGCAGGTGACAAAAATTTTAGTTGACAAATTTAAAATGCATACGATTATGATAAAAAAGACTTGGAGGAGAAGATGAGACGCAGGTCACAGTAGTGAGACAGCTTTACATACCTGTTACATCCAGTGACATCTCCTGTCATCTAGACCTTCTCTTTCCTCTTCTCCTCCGTTTGACCCAGAACGCCATGACTAATTCTTTTAGCCGCATCTTGTTACACAGAGTTTGTTACACAGACGCTTTAGATTTCTCGTAATTTGGGTAATTTATTAAACTGGTGTAAATTAGAACTGGCTTAGTTGCCCATAGCAACCAATCAGATTCCACCTTTTATTTTTTTCAGCTTTTTAGGAAAATGAAAGGAAGAATCGGATGCTATGGGCTACTAATCCAGTTCTACTTTACACCAGTTTGATAAATTATCCCAGAGCTCCCTATAGTGTCTACAGCAGCTATAATGTCTCCTAGAATGTCCCCAGTAATAATAACACCCTATATTTTGCTCCAGGTAATAATACCTGTATAGTGGCTGAAGGATGGGCAAACTGCGGCTCTGCAGCTGTTGTAAAACTACAACTCCCAGTATGCCCAGTCTGCCTACAGCTATCAGCCTGCAGCAGGGCATGATGGGATTTGTAGTTTTACAACAGCTGGAGAGCCGCAGTGTGTCGATCCCTTGGCTAGGGAGATCCGGTGTATTCCAATGGTTTATAAGCCGAGGTTGTGAAGCAGGTGGATTTAACTATATTCCACCCAGTTGTTACTCAGCCTTATATCAGCTGGACTGTACACAGACCCCCATTGTACACCATTTAGGTGTTATCACTATACACCTGGTGTCTCATCCTTGCGATGTGACGTTGAGTGCTTGAGATAGCATTCTTACTCGCTTGTTACACACACCGTCCATACCCTAATCTTACCTACCAGGGTGTTGGGTGTTGAGAGTACTATGTATATTTACACAAGTCCTATTAATTGGGTGTCCCCCCTTTTAATGCATACTTCAATAAAGATTTATTTTGTTTATTTTTTAGCGTCTACCACAGGCAGTGATCAGTTTTTCAACATAGACGTACGCCCTTTTAATATTAATTTGTTCTTCTGTGAATTAGTACCTGTATAGTGTCCCCAAAAATAATGTCCCCTAATAGCAATGCCCCCACACTGCCCCATATAGTAATTTCCCCCACACTGCCCCATATAGTAATTTCCCCTTCACTGCCCCCTATAGTAATTTCCCCTTCACTGCCCCCATGTAGTAATTTCCCCTACACTGCCCCCATGTAGTAATTTCCCCTACACTGCCCCATATAGTAATTTCCCCTACACTGCCCCCATGTAGTAATTTCCCCTACACTGCCCCCATGTAGTAATTTCCCCTACACTGCCCCATGTAGTAATTTCCCCTACACTGCCCCCATGTAGTAATTTCCCCTACACTGCCCCCATGTAGTAATTTCCCCTACACTGCCCCCATGTAGTAATTTCCCCTACACTGCCCCCATGTAGTAATTTCCCACATACTGCACGCCTGCACTGGGATTATACGACCACGTAGGCCTCAGGTCTACTAGGCCTGAAAACTATGGCGTGGATCGGCAGCGGGGCAGGGAATTATGCACTCCTGTGCCCGCCGCAGTATGTGGCCATTCGGCTTGGTGTTGGGCCCCCAAACGATGCCGCACCCGGGGCTGCCAACCCGGATGCCACTGGTTCATATACAATAAGTGCACTTAATTTTCACATCCCTCCTCCTCCGCCATCACATGTAAAGATTCCTGCTGGCAGCTGCTCTGCCTGTTCTATATGGCCGCCGTTCCTCCAGTAAACAACCAAATTACTAGTTTTCTGTATAACCAGCCTCGGGTCAAGGACTCGGCTCGGAATTAGACCTGTAATGAGCGCTGGAAAGGAGAAAGCAGTAGGAGAGGGTCCCTATTGTTGGAGCTTTACCTCCTAATGAATGTGTACATGGGATCGGCATTACCCGATAGTACAACAGGCTGATTTCCAGGAGGCCGGAGTCATTTACTGCTCGCTCTTTGTAATAAAGCATGTGTACTGGAAACATTGATTGCCTGGGCTGTCAATGAGCCACTTTGTGGGGGGCCATGTGCTCCTTATGTTAATAAACAGCTGCTCGCAATGGAGAAAGACATTCTGACCCTTTTGCGTTTTCGCGATTGCGTGATCAATCTCGGATTGATCAACTCTATTTTAATTCCGTAACCACTAATGATAGGTTCACCAGTAGGATTTTCTTCATGCATCATTAATCTCGTGGAAACTTTGGCCAGATAATATAAATTCCTGAGGACCAATTTGTTAAATTGCTTTTCCAATGCTATTGAGGGTCAGACTCTCTCCCTGGGTCGCTCTTTGTGTTTTTAGCGCATTCATTCACCACAATGATTATACTATGAATATGAGTAGAAGACGCAGGTAGTATGATGAGTTCCATATCGTTTCTGTACATTTATAGCACAGATACACTTTATTTTAAGAAAAATCTGATTAATATAGTCTTTGACAAAACAACTCTTCACAATTGATAATCAGTCAGTTCGAACTATTAATCAGATTTCTCTAAACATGAAGGTGGAGACGTGTAAGCATATGCCGTCATCTTATCTTTATCCTTGTAAATTATAGAAATCTGACATCTTTCACAGCCCCTTGAGAAAAAGCTTTATTAAATTACCATGCATTAGGGTTCTGCATATTCCTATAACAGTGCAGCTACAGATGCTTGCTGTCAGAGCCTTGAATTATCTTTCTGGGTTAATTCCTAAAAGGGTTGTCCAAGTCTTAAATATTAATGGCCTATCCTCAGGATAAGGACATCAATATCTGATCGGTGGGGGTTGAAGTGTGGCACTCGGGCAATCGCTGCCGTCCGTCAGTCACATGGCCCTTCTGCAACTCGCGCCCATTCAAGTGAATGTGATTGAGCTGCAATACCAAGCACAGCCACTATCCAATGTACGGCGCTGTCCATGGGGTCTTAGACGATCAACAGCTGATTGTTGGACGTAACAGGAGTCAAATCACCACCGATCCAACATTAATGACCTACCCTGAGGATAGGTCATCATCGATTAATTAAGACCCGGAAACCCTTTTTAAATGATCAAATTATTGCTTTGCGGTCAATAATCCGGAACCTATGGACTTCTATCCATAGGACTTCTATCTGAAGTGGACTTCTATCTGAATTTAGGGAAAAATTTGATTCACAGCAAAGCCGAATTTCCTTGCACCTTGTGGAATGGCAGTAAAAACAAAAAAATACATACTAGTCGTCTGACCCATTTGCGCCCGAAGAGGCCGCTGCGGCCATCTTGAATGAATATCCCATGTGAAATCTTGCATGCAGTGACGTACGACGTCACTACGCTGGCCGCGGCACGCTATCAAATGGATAAGGTATTTTTATTTGTTTGTCGGATTAACTCCTGAAAGCCCTCAATGTTAATCTCGGATGCCGCTTTCAGCGATGACAAGGGTTGTGCTTACTCCCTTTTGCCTACAAAAGATATGTCGGGAATTGTTAGCTAAAGGAAGCAAGTCTTTCAATATATTAGGCTACTTTCACACTGGCGTTTCTGGGTCCGCCTGTGAGATCCGTTTCAAAAATCAGTTCAGCCCCAATGCATTCTGAATGGATAAGGGTCCGTTCAGAATGCAGCAGTTTGCCTCCGTTCAGCCTCCATTCCGCTCTGGAGGCTGCTTGCAGCGTTTTGATGTCCGTCTGACGAAACTGAGCCAAACGGATCCGTCCTGACTTACAATGTAAGTCAATGGGGACGGATCCGTTTTTACTGACACAAATATGGTGCAATTGAAAACGGATCCGCCTCTCATTGACTTTCAATGTAAGTCAAAACGGATCCATTTGCATTATCATGAACAAAAATAAAAATGCAAACAGGTCCGTTCTGAACGGATACAAGCGTTTGCCATACTGCAGATACCAGACCGATCCGCACCTAAACGCAGGTGTGAAAGTAGCCTTAGGGATTTGCTCTTTATCCAATTACCTGTTAGGCCACCTGCACACCTTGGAGATTACATATGGTTTTTCCACGCTCCTGCACACCTTGGAGATTACATATGGTCTTTCCGCGCTCCTGCACACTTTGGAGATTACGCATGTTTTTTCTGCGCTCCTGCACACCTTGCAGATTACGCATGGTCTTTCCGCGCTCCTACACACCTTGGAGGTTTCGCATGTTTTTTTCCGCGCTGCTGCACACCTTGCAGATTATATATGGTCTTTCCGCGCTCCTGCACACCTTGCAGATTATGCATGGTTTTTCTATGCTCCTGCACACCTTGCAGATTACATATGGTCTTTCCGCGCTCCTGCACACCTTGCAGATTACGTATGGTCTTTCCGCGCTCCTACACACCTTGGAGGTTTCGCATGTTTTTTTCCGCGCTCCTGCACACCTTGCAGATTACGTATGGTCTTTCCGCGCTCCTGCACACCTTGCAGATTACGTATGGTCTTTCCGTGCTCCTGCACACCTTGCAGATTACGCATGGTCTTTCCACGCTCCTGCACACCTTGCAGATTACGCATGGTCTTTCCGCGCTCCTGCACACCTTGCAGATTACGCATGGTTTTTCCACGCTCCTGCACACCTTGCAGATTACATATGGTCTTTCCGCGCTCCTGCACACTTTGGAGATTACGTATGGTCTTTCCGCGCTCCTGCACACCTTGCAGATTACGTATGGTTTTTCCGCGCTCCTGCACACCTTGCAGATTACGCATGGTCTTTCCACGCTCCTGCACACCTTGCAGATTACGCATGGTCTTTCCGCGCTCCTGCACACCTTGCAGATTACGCATGGTTTTTCCACGCTCCTGCACACCTTGCAGATTACATATGGTCTTTCCGCGCTCCTGCACACTTTGGAGATTACGTATGGTCTTTCCGCGCTCCTGCACACCTTGCAGATTACGTATGGTTTTTCCGCGCTCCTGCACACCTTGCAGATTACGTATGGTCTTTCCGCGCTCCTGCACACCTTGCAGATTACGTATGGTCTTTCCGCGCTCCTGCACACCTTGCAGATTACGTATGGTTTTTCCTCGCTCCTGCACACCTTGCAGATTACGTATGGTTTTTCCTCGCTCCTGCACACCTTGCAGATTACGTATGGTTTTTCCGCGCTCCTGCACACCTTGCAGATTACGTATGGTTTTTCCGCGCTCCTGCACACCTTGTAGATTGCGCATGGTTTTTCCCTGCTGATTCTCATACAGATAAACTGCAACGTACTAAATCACCAGCAAAGTGTATGAAATTAGATAAATCTCATATTCACTTTGCTTTCGTTCCGTGCGGAAATTGACCTGGCGTGCGGACAATCCTCGGCGTGTCAATTGTTTATGCAGTTCTTTTTTTCGGATTTCACCCTTTTCGATGCAAGGCTGCGATCAGCGGCAAAATGGCATCAAATCTACAAGCTAGAAAAATTGCAAGTAACACGTAGATTTTGGTGCTGAAATGCAGAGAAATCCACACGGAAATCTGCAGGCAGCCTTATGGTCTTTGCTTTCCTGGATCGCCTGCCGTGGCCAGCGATGATCTGTTATAACGGCGTTTTTAGTTGTTTTCCTCAGTAGCCGCCACGTGGATTCTCCTGTATTTGGGAGAGTATTACATGGTTGATTACTTAGGCTTTGCAATAAATCCTGGAAGTCCATCACCTGAGCAGATGACAAATGGCGCCAGGACGGTGTCGCGGTAAGTGCGTCTCATTGTAGTGACAATGCCGTATAAATCATGACTTTGTGATCCCAGGCACTTACCAGAGGTCAGAGATAAAACCCCGGACATCTTTTATTTGGTGCCACAAAGCTGTTGTCAGCAATCTTCCTCTCTCCTCCTCCCAGAGACTTTCCAATATATTTTCTTTCACCAGGGTTTACTTTAACCCTTCATTGATACTTGAAACCTTAATTTCGTGGTAACCAGTATGAATTGGGTAAAAGGAGCAAATGGAATAAAAAAGGAAATACCGTAATTTTTGGCTCTTGTGCTGGTCATTGGCAGGGAGGACATAATCAGTGTTAGGCCTTATTCACACGTCCGTAATCAAATCCGTGATAAGATGGTCAGTGATTCATCCGTGAAGATGTCCATGATTCATGTTCAGTCCACGTGTCTGCTTTTTGCTCTCCATGTGTCACCTGTATTTCGTTGACACGTCCTAGCTGAAAATTAATTTTCAGTGCATATCCTGTAAATGGTCCTTGAAACACGGATGGCGCCCTTGTTGGGTCTGTTTTTTTTCATCGACCCATAGACTGATGGGTCTGTAATCATGGACTATAATAGAGCATGCTTCCGGGACTATAATAGAGCATCCGTGAAAAAAACACGGATGTCTGAATGCACACATTAAAATAAGTAGGTGCGTGTGCTGTCCGTGGAGAACACGGACCGCACACGTCGGCGTATCACTGACATGTGAATAGGGCCTTACCCCTACATTTCTCTTTATACATACTTTAGAATAGATCACTGCTAGCATTGGGTGACGCACATCGGGGGCCATTTATCCAACTGGTGTAAAGTAGAACGGGCTTATTTGCCCATAGCAACCAATCAGATTCCACCTTTCATTTTTCACAGCCCCATTGGAAAACGAAAGGTGGAATCTGATTGGTTTCTATGGGCAATAAAGCCAGTTCTACCCCCAGCATACTCTCCTGCTCCATCTCACAATGGGTTCCTGATCTCCGCTATGTAGCTTGAAAATGCTAAGAATTAATCTGGTCGTTTTGGAGCAGATTTACCAAATGTTGCTCTTTGATAAATTTTGCACATCTTTAAAAGAGTTTTCCGAGACTTTTATACTGGTGACCTATCCTTTGGATAGGTCATCTGTAACTGATGGTGGGGGTCAGACATCCGGGTCCTCCACCAATCATCTGTTTGAGAAGGCCCCGGCGCTCGCAACCATCTCCAGCTTTGCTTAGGTCATGTGACATCACGATCATTGGTCTCATGACCTAGGCGCAGCTCAGCTCCGTTAAAGTGAATGGGCCTGAGCCGCTATACAATGTACGGCGCTGTGCTTGGTGAGCAGATAGATGGCCGCGGTGCGACTGCGAGCGCCGGTCCCTGCACAAACAGCTGGTCCCCCACTGATCAGGTACTGATGACCTATCCAGAGGCTAGGTCATCATTTAAAACACTTGGAAGACCCCTTTAATGCTCACGTGAGAATATCTACTCCACGCCGTGTAACAGTTGCCATTCTTCAGTGGTTTCCTCAGCTTTTAATGGCTCCTGGTATTCTGCCGATTTCCTTGCTGTGAATTCTCTCAATTTGCGCGCTTCCCAGGGTAATGTCGGCAATAAATAAAGCGGCATGTAAAATGGCTGCACTTTGTAATGTCAATAAAATAAAAATGCAAAAGAGACTTTCTTTCACGGAGGATTTGCTTTTCTGTTTGCATTAGGACTTAGTTGATTCACTGTAGAGAAGAGATAATTAAGGGGCCATTTATCATGAAAAAATATGTGACGGGGAATTAAAAAATGTAAACAGCTGCCTTGTCAGCGTCAGGTGATTTGTCATTGGCCTTGTCCCTGCAAACAGCATTATTTTAGGTAGCGTTCTCTCCGGGAGCCAACGGCTTAACTTCTCCGCGTTTAAAGAGGAGCCGTCACCTCTCCTGACACGTCTGTTTCAGTAATGACAATTCTGGAGCCTCTATTCTTACAATCTGCCGTTTCTTTATTATTCCTGTTAGAAGTTGTTGAATGAATTTCCAGCAGTTTGTCATGAAAGTCCAGCTGGGTGTTACCAGTTGGGAGTGTGTCCCTCTACAGTCTAACACTATCCTTCAGTGCTGCACCCCCCAACTGGTAACACCCATTGCAGACTGCTGGTAATTCATTTATAACTTCTAGCGGGAATAATAAAGGAATGGCGCAATAAAGAGTCGGGAGAATAGATGTTATTACATGGGGAATGCAAAAGTTACCGAAACACACGTCAGGAGAGGAGACGGTCCTCTTTAAAGGGCATCTGTCAGCAGATTTGTCCCTATGACACTGGCTGACCTGTTACATGTGCACTTGGCAGCTGAAGGCATCTGTGTTGGTTTCATATGTGCCCGCATTACTGAGAAAAATGATTTTTTTAATATATGCAAATGAGCCTCTAGGAGCAACGGGGGCGTTGTCATTACACCTAGAGGCTCTGCTCTCTCTGCAACTGCTGCACCCTCTGCACTTTGATAGGGCCAGGTAGTGGTGATGATTTCACCACCTGGCCCTGTCAATCAAAGTGGAGAGGGTGCGGCAGTTCCAGAGAGAGCTGAGCCTCTAGGTGTAACAGCAACGCCCCCGTTGCTCCTAGAGGTTCATTTGCATATATTAAAACACCATTTTTTTAAGCACATCAGGCACATATGAACATGGGACCAGCACAGATGTCTTCAGCTGCCAAGCGCACATGTAACAGGTCAGCCAGTGTCATAGGGACAAATCTGTAATACCGTAAGTACAGTGCAGTGGAGCCGCGGTCAGGCAGGAACACAAAACATCATAAGTCATAATGATGCGTCATCAGTTAGTATTGGTGCTCCGTCTATCTGCTGTTCATGACGCTCAGATCTGAGTGGGACATGAACGTAGAAATCTGTTAAAAAAAAATTAAATAAAAACGTGCTCTTGACAAATAGCAGTGATCCCACCTACCTCCTTTTCTATAACTCTCGCATGAATTGTCATTGGGATGGCAGAAAGAAATCAGACTGTGTAAGCCCCGGTCCCGTGTGTCGCAGATTGTCAGGGTTACGGGGCACATAAAATGGCGCATGCTCCCATCGGCCACACAGCGAGGCCCAGTAGCGGAGGAGAACAAGGTTTTGCCACTTTAAAACAAAGGCTAGTTGTCAGACTGTCATCTGCGAGTGCACAGGCCGCATCCTCTCAGGCAAATCAATGAAGAAGGTTAATCAGCGCTGAGAAACCATAAAAAAGCACATATGGATGTCGTAAAAAGGACCCGGGGACACTTACAATGTGTCTATTTTTACCTTTTTTCTTTTTTTGGGGGGAATACGTCTTTTTATTGTATTTTGAGGATACAACAGAAGTATTGTAAAACATAAGACCGAGAAATTCACAGCTTATATGAATATCACATAAATAATATAGTATATCTATCTTTTTCTTATATCGCAATTTTATACTCCATGTGTCTCTCTGTACTTTTTCCATGGGCTCCAAAGCTTATCAAATCTATTGTTTTTCCTAGCAGCCCAGCGAACTAATTCTTCCATTCTATAAATCTGTCTGGTCTTGTCAAACCATTGGTCCAGCATTTGAGGGACGGGCTGTTTACACCAGGAGAGTATGCAGATTGGGTATAGATGGTGACCACGTGTCATTGGGCAGCCATAATAACACCATCTCCGGAGTTCATTTTATCTGTGTTACAGATCATATTGATTTTAGTTTCCATCTTCCTCCAAAACCCTTGTATGATTGAGCAACTCCAGAATATATGAAGGAGAGATCCAGACTCTCGCTGACATCTCCAACATCTATCCGTTTGTGCTATGCCAGATTGGAAAAGCTTCTTTGGGTGATCATACCATCTCGTTAAAACCTTAAAGGAATGTTCTTATATACGAACACATTTGGAAAACCCATGGGACATACGGCGAATTGTGACAATCTCTGCTTCTGTGAAGGACCTTTGCATTTCTTTTTCACAATTCCCTATGTAAGCAGGGCGTGGTGTTTGAGATATCGATAATGAGGAATGGTATAGGTAAGAGATCAGTCTAGGGCGCATGCTTAGGGGATTTAGAACTTTTTTCCAACCAATTAGGCTCCTTTTGTTCTTCGCTCAGTGGGAATATCATCTGGAGGGAACGGGAGAGTTCATGCATCTCTAAGAAGTTCCCTGCAGGTAATAATGTAGAGCAATAATTGTTGATATTATCTCCTGAACCTATATCAGACAGGAGATGCTTGACTAATGTGTCTTTTAGTTTAACCCAAAAGTTAGGGGCATTGGCTCGCGAGGGAAGGACATAATATGGGAGCAGGTGGCTGGGTAGGTAGGTTGGAAGCTTAGTCAGCAAAGGGGATTTGTCATGTAAAGAACGAAAGGTATCATAGACTCTTCTTGTCAGCCCTGGCATAGTGATATTTGGTTTGGTTAGGCCTCACAGACTAGCCATCTGTTGTTCACTCAGCCCAGCCCGCTCTATATTCTGTATTGTTATATATCACAATGTACATCACTTTCACAACCCTCTTCCAAAGCTGTAAACCTTATCCTGTGAGGTTAGGTCTAGTTGGCAGCCATGGCCCCTTGCACCTCCTTGTACCCGGCTGCTAATCTCTACAGGTCATGGTGGATTGCCATGAAAGAACTGGTAGACTTAAAGGGCATCTGTCAGCAGATCTGTCCCTATGACACTGGCTGACCTGTTACATGTGCACTTGGCAGCTGAAGGCATCTGTGTTGGTCCCGTGTTCATATGTGTCCGCATTACTGAGAAAAATGATGTTTTAATATATGCAGATGAGTCTGTAGGAGCAACGGGGGCGTTGCCGTTACCCCTAGAAGCTCAGCTCTCTCTACAACTGCCCCGCCCCTATTGTACTTTGATTGACAGGGCGAGGCAGTGAAAACATGATCACACCTGGCCTGACTTTTCGCAAAGTCAGTCAGTGGAGGCTGTGCGGCAGCTGCAAAGAGAGCAGAGCCTCTGCCCAGCAGATACCAGTTTATAAGCCCTGGTGTCCAGCAAGCAGGCGGCCTTGCGTCCACAGAAATAGATTGGAGCAGGTGTGGCCTAAATGCATCTCCATGTGCGAAAAGTAAGCCAGAATGTTGGCCTATTTTTGGAGTTAAACTGCTCCCACTTGTAGGTGCCGTAAACTACATTTATAAAGTTCCGTTATCCAGAACAGTAAATTTGTCTAATATTAAGACAGTGATTTGTCTTCTTAGACTGTGTAAAGTGCAACGATATTAGTAAATCTGCCCCAGTGAGTTGTCCTTGCTCTCCATAGAAGTCAGAGAAGGTAAGACTGAAGTGAGGCAGAAGCAAAAAGGGTCTACAGGCTATTTTAAGATGTCTAAGGAGATCAGCTGGTGGCCGGATCATTGTCTAATCGTCTCGGGTTACACTGTACAGCCTATTGCTGGATCCTGTGCTTAGGTGAATTACAAGACAGTATTAACCCAACAATACGGATTTTACACTGTTCCTCAAGGATAAGCCTGCTGGGATCTTATGGCCTCCATGGTCATGAAGACTCCGCACTTATCTCTTCCTTTTGTCTGGCTACATTTGTGTTTTTGTAGCTTGTGGAAGGAGTGAGAAAGTTGTCGCCTCAGTAGAAACAAAAACACCTTGAGACATAAATCCTGATGTATTTACTGATTAACTCAAGGAAGGTCAAGAGGAAATCCCTAATTGTTTTCATTGACCATTTGTGTCACCCTGCACTGTTGTAATCCCACCGCCGTGCTTTATTGGGGACTGTATGTAATGACTTTTCCTTTGCAACAGATTTTATAAATCAATGTCATTGTAGAGCACGTGCTGATGGTTTATAGGGCCTATGTACTAAAACCCTACTATGTCCTCTGATTAGTAGGGCTATGTACTAAAACCCTAGTACATCCTATGATTAGTAGGGCTATGTACTAAACCCGTGCTGTGTCCTCTGATTAGTAGGGCTATGTACTAAAACCGTGCTGTGTCCTCTGATTAGTAGGGCTATGTACTAAAACCGTGCTGTGTCCTCTGATTAGTAGGGCAATGTACTAAAACTGTGCTGTGTCCTATGATTAGTAGGGCTATGTACTAAACCCGTGCTGTGTCCTCTGATTAGTAGGGCTATGTACTAAACCCGTGCTGTGTCCTATGATTAGTAGGGCTATGTACTAAACCCGTGCTGTGTCCTATGATTAGTAGGGCTATGTACTAAACTCGTGCTGTGTCCTCTGATTAGTAGGGCTATGTACTAAACCCGTGCTGTGTCCTTTGATTAGTAGGGCTATGTACTAAACCCGTGCTGTGTCCTTTGATTAGTAGGGCTATGTACTAAAACCGTGCTGTGTCCTCTGATTAGTAGGGCTATGTACTAAAACCCTAGTACATCCTATGTTTAGTAGGGCTATGTACTAAAGCTGTACTGTGTCCTCTGATTAGTAGGGCTATGTACTAAAACCCTAGTACATCCTATGTTTAGTAGGGCTATGTACTAAAACCGTGCTGTGTCCTCTGATTAGTAGGGCTATGTACTAAACCCGTGCTGTGTCCTATGATTAGTAGGGCTATGTACTAAACCCGTGCTGTGTCCTCTCATTAGTAGGGCTATGTACTAAACCCGTGCTGTGTCCTATGATTAGTAGGGCTATGTACTAAACCCGTGCTGTGTCCTCTCATTAGTAGGGCTATGTACTAAAGCTTTACTGTGTCCTCTGATTAGTACTGGTCTGTGAGTGAGGTGTAGACCTAAACATGGGGTGACCTGGAGTCCTGGTTTAGAGGACATCAAGGAGATTGGCCTTATGTCTAGCATGGTAAATAAGTATTTTGCGGTGGGGTAATGGACACTTATTTTGTTCCGGGCGGGAATGATTGACCCAGTAACCTCGGCTCTTGGTGGGTAACGCTCACCAGTGTCACAGATGGATGAACGCAGATGATTTTAATTTTTCTGCTGATAACATCTCATTGCTGCGCAGCGCTATGTATGGGGAGATCATTATATTGAACGGGTAAACGACTCTGCAGTTTAATATTTGATGCAGTAATCATTATCTCTATAGCACATAACATGTTCGGCTTTGCTTGCACAGAAATACACATAAATATTAGAAGACGGGGAAGATTTACTAACACTGCCGACCATAGAGACAGCAGAAATGTCCAATCTGTTGTAGTATGAGCTATCACTCCACTTTACACCTGTTTCCTTCCTTATCTCACTATTTGGATGGGAAACGTTATCCCAGTATTTTGCACCAAAAAACTGTTGCACCCCAGTAGTAAATGTGGTGCATTTTACAACAGTCACGTCACCTTTAGAAAAGTATCTATTAAGGCGCAAACCTTTTGGGGGAGGGGGGTCTATCATCTCCCTGCAGAAGTTTTTTGTTTGTGACTTTTTACCAAATTTTGGTGTAAGTGCCTTTTTTAAGCTACCCTCACCATGTTTTCGAAAAGGGGGCCTGATCAGCAGGCCCTGCACAGCTATTCTCATTTACGCCAGGTTTCTGACGCAAATGAAGACCGAAATCTACAGCAGCTCTGAGCCTCATCATAAATTAGGAGCATTCTCTGGGATCGTAAAACGCCGGTCTATGACAAATCTCCCCCTTATAGCTTTGGATTAATTATTTGTGCTGCCAGAAATACAGATGAATCCTGAAAGGATGAAGAACGATGCGGTATGAGACAGATGTCCTGATCTATTGCCCTACACAATGGTGTGCTGTCCTTTTGGAATCCTATACACATACTGTACTGAATGTTTTGGGGGAAATGCAGTACGTGCTCTTTCCTGTAGGTGTCAGTGTTGTGGTTTACAGTGTTTTATGACATGATTGAAGGGAACCTGTCACTATGAAAATGCAGTGTAATCTGTAAGCAGCAGGTTATCGAGCAGGAGGAGCTGAGCAGATTAAGGCTACATTCACACGTCAGTATTTTTCTATAATCCGAATTTCGGTCCGTTTTTTGCGGATCCGTTGTTCCTGAAAATGTTTCCGTATGTCATCCGTTTTTTGCGGATCCGCAAAAAAAGGAAACATGTATACATTTCAATAATCAAATAAAGTTGTTTGGATTTCTTTGAAAAAAAATAAAAAATAAAAAAAAATATTTTCTATGTGTTTCCAGGAACGGATTCCGCAAAAAACGGAAGACATACGGAATGACATCCGAATGTCTTCAGTTTTTTGCGGAACCATTGACTTTGCATTGTACCAGGATCCGATTTTTCAGGAACATAATAGGACATGTTTTATATTTAAACGGACATGCGGAACGGAACAACGGAAACGGACAGCACACATTGTGCTGTCCGATTTTTTTCCAGGACCCATTGAAAATGAATGGGTCCTGATCTGTTCCGCAAAAAACGGAACAGATCAGGAAAGAAAAAACGGACGTGTGAATGGACCCTAATATATAGTTTTGTGGGAAAAGATTCAGGTTAGGGTACTTTCACACTAGTGTTATTCTTTTCTGGTATTGAGTTCCATCCTAGGGGCTCAATACCGGAAAAGAACTGATCAGTTTTTAAATTTTTTTATTTTTTTTATTAAATTCTTTATTTATGTGTATTCACAAATCCGGTTAAAGGTTACAACGTGTTAGGCTACTTTCATACTTGCGTTCAGAGCGGATCCGTCTGAGAAGGATCCGCTCATATAATGCAGACGGTGGATACGTTCAGAACGGATCCGTCTGCATTATATTGTAAAAAAATTTCCAAGTGTCAAAGTAGCCTCAGACGGATCCGTCCAGACTTTACATTGAAAGTCAATGGGGGACGGATCCGTTTGAAAATTGAGCCATAGTGTGTCATATTCAAACGGATCCGTCCCCATTGACTTACATTGTAAGTCTGGACGAATCCGTTTGCCTCCGCGCGGCCAGGCGGACACCCGAACGCTGCAAGCAGCGTTCAGGTGTCCGCCTGCTGAGCGGAGCGGAGGCCAAAACGCCAAACCGCATCTCAGTGGTTAATGGTAAAACTCCGAACCGCTTTATTCAGACAGGCACATCCATAAAAAAAAGGGCAGCGTGTTCAAGGAGGTGTATGCTGCCGAAACACTGCACATTTTTGATAGATGTACCTGTCTGAATAAAGCAGTGTGGAGTTTTTCTGTTAACCCCTGAAGTGCTGTGGTCGGTTTGAATAGTATAAAGTGGTATGGACAAGGTATGCCTCCAGCAGGGCAGGTCTGCCGTGTACATGAGGCCTGTGGTTTAATCATGACAGTGTTGAGCAAACTTGTGGTTTTAAGTTCGGTGTACAGGGTTCGAGTTCGGGTTATCTAAGTAATTCCGTTATGGATTCCGCTACCACGGACCATGGTAGCGGAATCCATAATGGGATGCTTAGATAACCTGAACCCGAGCGTTGTACACTGAACTTGACACCACAAGTTCGCTCGACACTAATGATAGTCCGTGTTTTTGCATAATGAGCGACATAATGAGCGAAACAACTTTTTGTCACTTTTCGATGCATCATATTTAGAAGCTAAATAACAACATCCTCACCAGCAAAGCTCCTTCCCTCATCCTTTACATAGCTGTAATGGAGACTTATAGATCTGTTTCCAGCTCGTTATACAAGGCCTATGCTCGACTGACACGCAGGGAAGCCGTTCATAACTTATCTTTTACGTTTACTCAATGCATTTGTGGAAAAAAGAGAGAAGCTTGTTAAAACCAGTGATTGACCTTAAACTAAAGGTTCATTTTGTTTTATTGTGGCGGGATTGATTTTTTTTCTGTTCCCAGTGTACTTTCCATTATGAGCGAATCATTTGTCAGCAGGTAGACTCATTCTGTATTATGACAAATGCCCGATGCATCCGCCTGCATCAGTAATTTTATATTACCCAGAACCGTTACCAAATTAAAGAGAATACAGGGTTATACTTTACAGGACGGTTTACAAAATTGCAGCAGTATAAAAATGCCCTCAAAACTTTTGCATTTGAAGGGAACCTGTCAGCAGGGTCTAGGCTCCCAAAACGACACCAGCTGGTTTATCCAGGATGATGATGACAGGTTCACAGCGATCATCTTCTAGAAGACTAATCATAGCACAAAAATAACAGACCACAGCATTGAAAGGACAGTAAGGAGTCACCAGGGTGGAGCCAGTCTCCTGAGGAGTCACGCTTGTCAATCTCACTCCTGGATTCATTAATGTCCCACAGAGAGGGTATGGCATCATGAGCCACCTCGAGCAGCATCTGGCACATTTGTGTACATGCACACAGCAGTGTCATTTATGGGGATTTTGCGTTGGTGCCGCACCAGTTGTGCACCAAGATCCACGTGTATTACTTGTGGGTTTTGTCGTGGATTTTGACTTGGATTTGACCCAGAACTTGCCCTTTGCATTGGACTGAAAATCCACTGTCAGATGACATGCTCTGGATTTCTAAATCCACATCACAGGTCAATTTCTGCAATTTTTGGAAAACCTCATCCACTTAGCCAGTACTATATTACGCTGCAGATTTTCTACATGAAAATACATGTGGGACTGTACAGTGAACTGTGTACTGGCCTTGGTCTCAAGTGTGCACATGCGCCGATATCGGCTAGAGGTGGCTTGTGATGACGTACCTGTCCTGTGGGATGCCATTCAAACCAGGAGGGAGACCACCCATCTTGAACTTGTCACTGTTGTAAATTGCTCCTTTATATAAGTATATATACCGTATTTTTCGCTTTATAAGACACACTTTTCCCCCAAAAGTGAGGGGAAAATGACAGTGCATATTATAAAGCGAATACTAATGAGCGCTTCAATTAGGGAAGCACTCAGTATTCAGGAGCCGCGGGGAGCAGTGAGTGAAGTGCTACTAGTGCTGGCTGTACTCACTGCTCCCTGGTCTTCTTCCAGGTGCCTCTCTGCACTAGGGTTGGGCGATATCAAAAATATTTCCACAATAACGATATTAATAAATTTTTTCATGATAACAATATATATCGCGATAAATACCAGTTTAGAAGAAAAAAACACTTGGGGCCACAAGGAGACGTTATACTGTATGGGGGCAGCCACAAGGAGACGTTATACTGTATGGGGGCAGCCACAAGGAGACGTTATACTGTATGGGGGCAGCCACAAGGAGACGTTATACTGTATGGGGGCAGCCACAAGGAGACGTTATACTGTATGGGGGCAGCCACAAGGAGACGTTATACTGTATAAGGGCAGCCACAAGGAGACATTATACTGTATGGGGGCAGCCACAAGGAGACGTTATACTGTATGGGGGCAGCCACAAGGAGACGTTACACTGTATGGGGGCAGCCACAAGGAGACGTTATACTGTATGGGGGCAGCCACAAGGAGACGTTATACTGTATGGGGGCAGCCACAAGGAGACGTTATACTGTATGGGGGCAGCCACAAGGAGACGTTATACTGTATGGGGGGCAGCCACAAGGAGACGTTATACTGTATGGGGGGCAGCCACAAGGAGACGTTATACTGTATGGGGGCAGCCACAAGGAGACGTTATACTGTATGGGGGTCAGCCACAAGGAGACGTTATACTGTATGGGGGCAGCCACAAGGAGACATTATACTGTATGGGGGCAGCCACAAGGAGACGTTATACTGTATGGGGGCAGCCACAAGGAGACGTTATACTGTATGGGGGCGGCCACAAGGAGACGTTATACTGTATGGGGGCGGCCACAAGGAGACGTTATACTGTATGGGGGCGGCCACAAGGAGACGTTATACTGTATGGGGGCGGCCACAAGGAGACGTTATACTGTATGGGGGCGGCCACAAGGAGACGTTATACTGTATGGGGCAGCCACAAGGAGACGTTATACTGTATGGGGGCGGCCACAAGGAGACGTTATACTGTATGGGGGCGGCCACAAGGAGAGGTTATACTGTATGGGTTCGGCCACAAGGAGAGGTTATACTGTATGGGGGCGGCCACAAGGAGAGGTTATACTGTATGGGGGCGGCCACAAGGAGACGTTATACTGTATGGGGGCGGCCACAAGGAGACGTTATACTGTATGGGGGCGGCCACAAGGAGACGTTATACTGTATGGGGGCGGCCACAAGGAGACGTTATACTGTATGGGGGCGGCCACAAGGAGACGTTATACTGTATGGGGGCGGCCACAAGGAGACGTTATACTGTATGGGGGCGGCCACAAGGAGACGTTATACTGTATGGGGGCGGCCACAAGGAGATATACTGTATGGAGCCACAAGACGATATTATACTGTATAGGGGCCACAAGGAGACATATACTGTATAGGGGCCACAAGGAGACATATACTGTATAGGGGCCACAAGGAGACATATACTGTATAGGGGCCACAAGGAGACATATACTGTATAGGGGCCACAAAGAGACATATACTGTATGGGCAGGCAGCAGGCCACAAGGAGACATATACTGTATGGGCAGGCAGCAGGCCACAAGGAGACATTATATACTGTATGGGCTGGCCGCTCTGCAGGCAGTGGGCCATAAGAGTCACTATACTGCATGGGGCCACCAGGAGACATTATACTGTCTGGACTTAGGAACTATACTGTATATGGGGGCCACAAGGAGATATTATGTATGGGGGCCACAAGGAGACATTATATACTGTATGGGCAGGCAGCGGGGACAAGGAGACATTATATACTGTATTGGACAAAAATTTGTAACCCCTCTGCCTTCAGTATAATAAGGTCCTGTGGCCCCCATACAGTAATGTTGTCTTGTTGCTCCTGTATGGGGGCAACAGGGAGACATCATAGTTTATCAAGTGCCATCGTCATGTGCAGTGCAGCTTGCAGGCAGGGCCAGGGCCGCAGAAGACCTAGACCGTACAACTTTTATTTCTGACACCTGGGCTGTTAGGGTCTCTCACTCCTCTTCCCCCACCTTGGCTTGGACACGGACTGCTGACTGACTTTTCGCGCCTCGCTCCTGTGCTCGGCCAGTGGGTGGAGACTTGAATATGGGAGCGAGGAGGAGACGGGGGCGGCCGCTGCAGAATGTAATATGTACGGTACACATATGCACGATGCAGGGGCGGGCTGACACAGATTTAGGAGTGGTCAGTACACATATGACTGCTCCTATGACGTCACCAAATACTGTGGTTATTTGGAAACAGCCATATCGCTGTTTTTTAATACTGCGGTATATCGTTGACACCGGTTTACCGCTCAACCTTACTCTGCACTGTCCCCAATTGTGTACAGTGTCAGGGTGTGGTGCGTGCACAGAACTTGTGCAGCGCGGCAGCTAGAGAAGACCGGGGAGCGTGACTGCAGGAGAGACTGCCAGAACTGTGAAGCAGCGGTGGAGCAGGAGCATTAAGTTTATTTACTTATTTTAGCTCTGATTGGAGTCATATTTAAAGGGGTTCTGCACTTTCATTTAACTGATGATCTATCCTCTGGATAGATCATCAGCTTCTGATCGGCGGGGGTCCGACACCTGGGATCCCCACAGATCAGCTGTTTGAGAAGGCAGCGGCGCTCCAGCAGCGCCACGGCCTTCTCACTGTTTACGGCCGGGCCGCTGGCCCACTGATGTCACGACTAGTATCAATTAGCGTGGGCGCGGCTAAGCTCTGTTCACTTGAATGGAGCTTAGCTGCGCCCACGCTAGTTGATACTAGTCGTGACGTCAGTGGCCCAGCGGTAAACAGTGAAAAGGCTGCTGCGCTGCTGGAGCGCCGCTGCCATCTCAAACAGCTGATCGGCGGGGGTCCCAGGTGTCGGACCCCCGCTGATCAGAAGCTGATGAATCTGATCTATCCAGAGGATAGATAATCAGTTAAATGAAAGTGCAGAACCCCTTTAAGGATCTGCTATAGGGGTCTGACCTGAGGTTTTGGTATGTGGGTCTGATCTGAGAATCTGATATGGAGGTCTAATCTGAGGTCTGATAAAAAAAATAAAAAAAAAATATATATATATATTATTTTCCTCCTCTGAAACCTAGGTGCGTCTTATTAGTTGCCTCTTATAAAGTGAAACATACTGTAGGTGTGCGTAAATTAATAGGTTTAATTATATCGCTGTCTATATTTTGGTTTATTTCTATAGTTTAAGGACAGTAGAAAGTATTTTACATTTTGATGGTATAAATAAAGTCTTTGGACCTGGTGCTGGAACTATCCAGTGGTATAGACCTCTCTCCACTGTTATCCCCTCCTATGGTAATAGCCTGTGTGCTCTTCAGTTGTATTGCAGACTTAGACATCGATCCTAATCAACCAGTCCGTCTGGGAGGGACCTCGGCATCAGCTTTGCTCAGTGATCAGTGTATAGCGACAGCGTCTGACAGCTCCCTGCTCCCCTCCTGTCAAGCACTGTGGGGGAGGACTGGAGCTCCCACTCTCTCTGCTCCCACATTAAAGCATCTGTGATGTTCACTTACAACTCTCCGAACCCCAGCAGTGTCATGGCGCTTTACCTTGATCACATCAACCTGCCAAAATGACACAAGGACTACGTTACATCTGAGCTCATCTAATTGCTCTGTAGAACCGCAAGTCGGTGACAAATAAGTCATCATTAAAAATCTTCTGATATTTTTTTCTCCTTTTTTGTTGTTTTTAAACCTCCACACAGTGCATACGAGTGGTATTGTAGGCAGATGTTTCTAAAGGCTCTAAACTGTAGAAGAAGGATTACTTTTTACATTCGGAAATGAGGCAATATGAGCAAGAAAACAAGAATTCAGAAATTGTACCTGAACACTGTTATCTGTGATGAAATCGAGATTTACAGTAGGTTACAGTATGTGGATCACATCTGGCCCTATTGCTTAAGAGGGAGTAAATTCCATAAAAGAAGAGAAGTTCTATAAGTATGTAACACCGCAGAGTGGTGTTACCATTCCTGCACCCCGCTACTGTCTTTATTGGGCTAACACAATGTCATCTATATATTCTGTTCCAGGTTCCAATTTGCATCTATAATATTGTTATGTAATTGTTATAAATGTAATTTGCCTGGTTCACCAGCAGGTGGCAGCAAACATGACAGAGCTATAGTTAGGTAGAATGAAACTCACTATTCCATCCCCCCCCCCTTCTTTGGTCAGAAGTGGGCCAGCCCTGCTTCCTACCAGAATTAGGTGGGGCAGTTCTGGTTTGTGCTGGTTGAGACTCCATGTTGCTGCCATGATTCTAACCTATTCCTTGGCTTAAGAGAAGTCTGACTAAAAAGTGAAGTGCAGCATAAAGAAGAAGCCAAGTTATCCAGTCAGCTTGTCAGTACAGCAGAGTGAGGGAAAGATATAGTAGAGTTGAGTTTGCCTGCCAGTTTATATGCTAAAGCTTGAAGATAGTTTCTGATGAACTTGTATTCAAGTAAAGCTGCCGTTCAACTACATACAAGGTCTGGACTCAATCTTTCTTTCAAATCCCTCAATTATTCCCCCTATTCATTTAATCGGGGCCAAAGCCTGGGGTCCAGCAGTATCCAGGTAGGAGCACGTGACACATAAAGAGACTTTTAGGCTGTACTACACCTCTCTGCATTTCCTACACCTGGGACGCGATACAGGGGCCCTGGGGGGAGTCGTCCTGTTGCAAGTACACTCCTCAACATTGAAATTGCAACACCAAGAAGGAAAAGACATGGGGCCAGATTTATCATGACTCTGACAGCTCACTCCACTTTCACATATGGCTAAAGTCAGTTTTAGCCAAGTCAGATTTATGATCGGCCCTTTAAGACTGTAATAAATGTGGTTTGACGGTAGCAGTTTATCCGTCAGTAAGCAGCTTTACAAAAGTCGCACGTCTTTACGAAAAAGTCGCATGTTCTATTAAAAAGTCTCATAAGATAAGCATGGTCCTCACTGGAGTGAAATTGCGCAATTTTTTGCGACTTTTTTGCGACTTTTTAAATAGTCTCAATAGTAAATCTGTCTAGGGATTAATTTACATAAGAAAACACGCCCACTTTCAGAAAACTGGCGAGCATAGTGCAGAGCAGAAAAAAGTCGCAAATTTTTGCGCAGTTTTAGTGATTGCGCAAAAATGTGCAACTTTTTCACTCCATTATTCTGACTTGAGCTAATGATAAATCTGGCCCATGGAATTTTGGATAGCATGTTAATGATATGCATCATTAAGATCTATTGCTGGCAGTTCCATTTGCCAATGACGTCCCCGATGTGCTCAATGGGAGACAAGTCCAGAGATGACCATGGTAGCACATTTAGACCACGGAGGCCCCTCAGAGCAGCAAGAGCAGCATGCAGCATGACGTCCTGTTGAAAACTGCTCCTGGGACACTTTGGAGAAAGTGCCGTTTCACACAACCAAATCAATGTAATGCCGAACTGTTAGTGTACATGAAATGAAGATTGGCGGGGTCTGGCTACTATACATTATGCCCCCACACACACCATAATACCAGGAGCAGTGTTCGCCAGCGAACACATGCGGGCTGCCATCTTGACTGCCTGTGGTCACTGGGAACAGGCAGTTCCGAGAACAGCCGCCGGGGGCCTTCATCGGGCTGTTCTCGGAACTGCCTGCTCCCGGTGACCGCATTTGTTTCAGACCGGCTCCTGTGTGCTTACCTGTGCTTCACCGGACTTGTGAGTCAAGATGGCAGCCCGCATGTGTTCGCTGGCTAACACTGCGAACTGGCCATCACTGACCACGAGTAGGACTGGTGTAATGTTCTCTTGTGAAGTACTCTACTCTTCATGGCGTCGCCCACTTTGTCTCCGGACCTATCTCTAGCTATCATTGTGTACGAGACAAAAGTGAGAGACATCGTTGAAGAGGATAGACCTCCATTTCAGCCTCCATTGCCATCTTGCTTTGCACCTTGATAGCCCTTGAGAGCAGTGGCATGTGGTTGATGGAACATCTGTAGCTGGATTTCTCGCTCTTAGCCCAATGTCATGCAAACACCTTCTGATGGTTTGTGTAGACATTGTTTGCTATACTTGGCTTTGGATGTCATGTTAAATTAATTTGCAGTACAGAATGCATCACTATGTGCTATTGTTCTACTTTGACGATCCCTCCATGCAGAGGTTCACCTCTGTGCATCTCTTGGCGTCATTCCAGTTCATGGTTGTGGTCCCAACCAGCAGGACCTGCAGCGTTAAACAGTGTGGACATCTCAGCCTAGGCATGTAGCCATCTGATAAACCAAGGTCTCGCAGTTCAAGGATTCTGTCCCTCCTAGTTTTCAACAAGTGGTGATAATCATCCCACGTGACTTGAGCCAGTTTTTGTGTTTGCATGTGGCTAAACAACTTTGCTTTCAGTCTGGCTTTTATGCCCCTCCAGCTAGGTACTTGAAAAGTTGATCGTCTGCAGATCTTAGTGGTATCTTGTACTTTGTAAACTTGCGTAACCTTACGGCTTGTCCTTCTTGGTGTTGCAGTTTCAATTTCTAAGAACTGTACCTTATCCGATAGTTAAGGGTGCACTGATATAGTTGTTGCTTTGGGGTCCTCTGGAAGGTTCCTCTCACCAGGATAAGTCTACATTTTGGTTAGGGCTTAGATGGTAAGATGCTTATAGCTAATCCAGCAAGTAGGACTTTAGCAATCTGCTGTTCTTGTAAACTCTGCAACTTCGTGCAAGCTGAGCAACATCTACTCATCACTACCCAATTCACCTGAAATTTCACCATCAGGGTAGGTCCACACACAGCGGATATTTCCGCCATAAATCAGAAGCAAATCTACATGTGTATGTATCTTGTAGGTTTCTCAGCGAATTCACTGCAAATTTCACCCCACTTCATTGGAAGGATTAAAATCCCCAACAGAAATTGTCATGCTGCTTATTTAAACCTGAAGATCATAGATCAAATGTGTGTGTAAAAATTCCAAAGCCTGTGGATGAAATATGTTAAAATCTTACCCTAATCTACTGCACAGGTCCGGAGGTAATGTCTGCAGCATTTTCATTTCATTTGGACTTGATCTAATAGTCATTGCATCATTTTTAAGCCCCACAAAAACCAGTCAATGCTCATACATGGAGATCGGAGACATATTGTTATTGTTTGTCACAGTATGACTGCAATAATAAAGGCTTTTGTATCAGAACTGATCATGTATTTAACATCACAAAGCAGATGGGATTTGCCTGGTATAATTTCCTTGTTGCTCATTTCTTCCACTCTTCTATGCCTGATTGCACATCGTTTTAGTATATAGATATGTATATGACAGATATACGACCTCCAGTATGGATTTCTGTGCAATTCTGATGCACATAATGTAGATGCACATAATTTCAATTGAATGAATGTCAGAGCATCATTCTCTAATTTATGTTGATATCATCATCGTCGTAAGGAAGAGTTCTTGAAGTAGTCATCGATGATTGTCCAGAGCTTCTAACTAGTCAGCCTGCAGATAGACAGCTGCCTCAATATGCTGACCTAATGTTGTTTGTTCAAATCCATTTACATCAATTAGACTGGTAAAAGGATACGGATCAATCAGAATGCAGATGTCTGTCAATACTGAAAACCTTGTTACCAGGATCATTGCCCTGTCCATAAGGAATGATTATATTAAATTATTCTTATAAGACATAGTGCAACTTGTGTAGTCCCAGAAGTTCCATAATGACCAGGAGTGATCTGATCAGTAGTTCTCTATCAGTGTGCATCCAAGGTGAACCCAGTCCTCCAGACTGATAGTGATTACACGCAGAAGAAAAGGGTTCATGGATGGCCAGGTCAGGTCTCCTTTTAGGTGGGTAATGGCCAGGAGTGATCTGATCAACCTTCTTGAGATGTTTCAAAACTGCGCCATCTTCCTACTGCACCTTTAGAGATTTATTTCAGTGTTTACCCAAGCTGGATCTGGCCACCCAAATTGGTATAGTGATTATAGAATGCAAACGGAAGAAAAAATGGTCCAAATCATATCTCCTTAGTTAGTGTAATGTCTAAGAATGATGTGATCAACCTTCATGAGATGTTTCCCGAATATTCCCTCCTCCTTTTGCACCAGTATTTCTCCATCAATATGCAGACAATGTACACTTGGTTCTCCAGATCAGTATAGTGATTGCAGAGCAAGAACAGAAGAAAAGGGGTAATGAAAGGTCCAAATTAGACTGCTAAATCAGAGATATCAATGTGGCAGGTGCAGCACTATGAAGTGCGTTTTGCGCTGTGGCATTAGAAGAATTTTGGTATCTCTTAATTTTAGTCTAAACAGACTGTCTATTACTCTGTAATTCCTCTAGCGCCATTCTATGGAAGCAGTAGGTTTAAAGAGCACACCAAATGCTTGAAATAACTTCTTTATTAACTTCAACTTTTCTTCATATATACCGTAACACTGCCGCCTCCGCAGCAGATAGTCCATGTACATAACACGTGTTGAAAAGATATCACAAAATTGCAGAATGCATAAGATGGTGGTTCAACTGTTCAATTTTGTCATTCAGCATAAAATGGTGGATATATTTCTCTCGAGTCTCTGTACTCTCACTTTAAGTTATTTAAGCACTTTATGATCTCTCTGAGAGGTATATCTGAGGTCTAACTAATAGTTCACTTGCTGAATTTGGTCGCAATATGCAGTTAGCAGTAACTATTTGCAGATTGGTTGAGTATAATCTGGTATGGTTGTATGCAATTTGGATTGCAATATGGAATTTGAATTTGGATTGTGAAATTTTTAGTTTGCAATTGATGGAACTGTAAGTAAACACACATATAACTGGTTCAGTATACAGTTCTAATCACTATATTAACAGTAGGAACAATATATAACTGTTTTAAATGCCTATTTTGGCCTCTCTGCTTCCATAAAACACAGCTCTTAGTGGAGTGAATGTCTGTTCAGCTTCTTTCCTATGGTGTAATGATTCTAGCAGATCCTGCTAGGGAATTTCCCACACAGGCTGTGTGTGAGGCTGGCTGTGATTGGCCAAGACTCCTGCCCAGCAACAACAGTTTAAATCTATGCTTCCTATTGTTTCTATTGTGTCATTAAGCTTACCTCACATCCATCTAATGTATCTTAAAGGCATATTATCTTTTCTGCTTCTGTGAACACAATATATATAACAGTGATATAACATCCAAACATGAAGTCACTGTAAATAACTCTGTTTTTGTCTTTAACACACAAACATATAGGAGCTGTATTAAGATTATTGGCACGTTTAGCTGTATTAACATATAAGCTATATTAGCAACCTAGGACAGGTTTTAGCTGGCCAGCTACAATCAAGTGTAGTTTTTCGTGAAAAGAAAAACCCATTGAAAATTCACAGGGAGGAATGAATATGTTTTCCTACCTGTCTAATCACAAGCCATGTACCTGGACTTGTTGACTAGTATGGCAGAACTGGTGTGTATTCATCTCTATAATTATTTGCCGTACTTATCTAGATTGTAATTGTCTGGGGCTTAAACAACAGTTAATGTCAGGTTCATTCTCGGCCCGGGAGTTGGCCTTGCTCTGACAGAACCATTTGTTCCTTACAGATTTAAGGCAGATGAAATATCTTTGAAAGGTTTTACTTACATTAGCATTTGTCTTAAATTGTGTTAGATGGTGAGATTTAATTTCCAGTTGAGAATTGTTATTAAATAAGAGTGTAAAGGAACTGATTTGTTACACTATTAAATAATGTATGAACTATTGAAGACTTGCCAGCCTTGCTGATGTATTGCTTCATTCCCATGCATTTAGAAATGTATTTCCATGAAAGGCGGCCTTATTGCCAAGCAAGGTTGTGTCGACAAGGAGTTAAATCAAATATTTAACTTGCAGGAGACTTAATATCGGTGCATATGTTCCAATAAAACACTTATTTTTCTCGACATCTTACTAAAACTGCTGAGTAGAGTCCATGCCTAACTTTAAGGCATGGACTCTACAGCAACATATAGTCACCAGTGAGTTGCTTACAACCTCAGTACTTACCTAAGACAATTTGAGAAATCTTGCAGTCACCTTGAGTCACACAACTTTTTCCAACATATGGAAGTCTTGCATGAGTTGTGATAATGCTGCTATACAGATGCATTTTGCAAAAATTCAAGCTTAAAAGTGTTGTCCAACCATTACATTTCATGACAGATTTTTTACAAATCATAAAAATTAAGCATATTTTCCCTTTACACGCTATGAAAAAGATTCAGTAAAAAGTTATGGCGCCACCTGGTGTTCAAAGTGTATAGCAGTCTGCACGTCCTTCTAAGCTGAGTGGTTCTGGTCACAAATGCTAAGTCACTCCCTCCAAAGCCAAGTATCTGCATAGTGATCCTCTGTACGTTGCAGAGCAGCCAATAGAAATTGCTTTTTGAAGGGAAGAAGGACATTGTAGTTGCTCCTCTCTTGCCAGAACAGGGCAGACAACAATTTTTTTTTATCTGCTCTGCAGTGGACATAGGACCACTGTGCAGAGATGTAGCTGTGGGGGAATGACTGAGTATGTGTGACCAGCAGCACTCGGCTCATTAGAAGGATGTGCACATTGCCATACACTGTGAACACCAGGTGGCACTATACTGTGTAATTAAATGTCAGTTCTTCTCTGGATCTAGACGTTAACAGTCTATGAATGCAAATATGCTTTATTATTTTATCTAGAAAGAGAATAGGACATTAACCGTAATTGTGGGCAACCCCTCTAAAAAAGTGTGTTACAGTAGTAGTAGTTCAAATGAGATGGCAGGCTTTAGAACTTGCGTTTTGTACTCCATAAAGTATCGTAATCTGTGCTAAAATTTAGTCAATCGCCATTCATCTCTTGGACAGGATCAGGAATTATTTCTTTACATACACTTGTCCATATATATATGAAGTATGAATGTAGGAGCTAGGCCTAGCTAATGTGTTTAGAATATCAGGCATGCTCAACCTGCGGCCCTCCAGCTGTTGTAAAACTACAACTCCCACGATGCCCTTCTGTAGGATGATAGTTGTAGGCTGTCAGGGAATGATGGGAGTTGTAGTTTTGCAACAGCTGGAGGGCCGCAGCTTGAGCATGCCTGGTTTAAATGGAACCCAGAAGTATCTGTAGAAGCCAAAGCTATTCCAATCGGCAATGTTCACGCTCTGTAGTAGTTTCTATTACAGAACTTTCTATGAGCACATCTTGGCAGCAGCCTCCGTACGCACACATTTTAACTCTAATGCTTCGAGCCCTTCATGTCCCTTATGACTTGCATTGTCTGTGCAAATGTAAAATCTGGAAGCTTCTTTTCAGATCATTAATTTCATACCACATTAGTTTGTGTATACTACTGTCATATCCAATATCATTATAATGCTATTTAGATGTAATAATCGATGCACTAAATTGACTTCCACAGAACTGATCGGTTTTAAGTTTTGTTACAAACATGGCAGGAACTCAGGGATTTAGATTAACTGGAGAGCAGGCCACAATCTTCATGGTGTATGTAATTTTGTCTTTGGAGAACACCCCTTTAATCTGCACATTTACAGTTTGCTTTTAAAACAATATTATTTATTGTCATCTTATGTGTACTCAGTCATCTTGCCAGGCATTGTTCTGTATTGGAAATGGCTGCATGGGCTCAGGAACGCTTCCAGAAATCACTGTCTGTGAACACAGTTCACCGTGCAATCCACCAATGCAAGTTTAAAGTGTATCATGCACCTTTAATCATACACCATCAGAAGAACAACACAAACCAGAAATGCCACTGCCTTCTCTTAGCCAAAACTCTCTTAAAATGGACTAAGGCAAAATGTAAGACCGTGGATGCTGTGTACTGCAAACTCAAGAGGAGAGGGACCATCCAGCTTGTTATCAGAGCACAGTTTAAAAGCCTATATCTCTTATGTAATAGGGGTGGCATTCGTGCCTATGGTGTGGGCAGCTAACACATCTGCAAAGGCACTATCCATGCTGGACAGTATATAGAGGTTTTAGAGCAACATATGCTCTTATCCAGACGTCTCATTCAGGAAAGGCCTTGCATATTTCAGCAAGACAATGCTAATCCACGTACTGCATACATAACAACAGCATGGCTTCGCAGAAGAGGAGTCCGGGTTCTGAACTGGCCTGCCTGCAGTCCAGACCTTTTGCCAATAGAAAACATTTTGCACATCATGAAAGGATAAACCAGGCAACCAGGAATCCTACATCAGACAAGAATGCAACAATAGTCAAAACTCCAGCAATCGGCCTCCTCACTTCCCAGACATTTACAGACTGTTGGTAAGAGGGGATGCTACATAATGGTAGACATGGCCCCGTCCATCAAGTTCTAAGTAAATGTTTTTCATACCGCTCTGTCCCCATTGACTATAATGCATGCAGTACGCTGCCGTGCCGCCACCAGAACTCCGCCCCCTGTCCCCATTATAGTCAATGGGGACAGAGCGGCAGTCCGGGGGCACACATGAACCAGCGGGAGGACGGATAGGACAGGCTGTTCACCTGCCGGAGTCCCCTGCCGCTAATGTGAAAGTACCCTAAGCTTTCTATTGCACTGTTACGTGCTCACTGTAAGGCCTCATGAACACAACCGTTTCACTGTCCACAAATGTATCAGAAAACATGGATTCTGTGCGGCGAAACTAGCCTTAATCAGTGATTCTAGCACCACTAAGCCTATGCAAGGTGTGAAGACGGCTGGAAAGACCCCGGGCAATTGCTGTCATTGCTATTGTCTGATATTGATCACCTATGTCATAACATTGGAAATACTACAGAGAACCAGAGCTTATGATCTTTTATGTAAAAAAATAAATACAAATAAACTGTATTAATCCTGTAACGCTTGTAAATGTAACTTTTGGGTACTAGTCTTAGTAGAACATAGCCAAAATGTAGACTTTAAAGATGAGGATACAGTTACTGTGTATAATAGATAAACGAGCTATGATATGAATGTATGTAGCTTGTGTATTAGGTAACTGCAGTGGAAATATCAATCAAATGTGCTTATCGTAGACAAAACTCAGAGCGGCAAAATTGTATTTCCAGTCTGTATTATTTGGGGAGCCGGTTAGATTAAGCTTCCTCCACAAGTGAAGTTCCGTCTGTTTAATTTCTGTGACATGGGACTTCATTATCCGCCTTCTTACAAAATATGTGATTCTCTCCTTCTGTTCATTCTGCAGAGTTCTCCTTGGATGCTCAAACTTTTGTGCAAAGGAGAAGATGTATTATTGAGATGTGTTTCTGAATACATTTGCAGTGTTACAGAGATTGCCATTGCTTCTAGTCTCCTGAAAAGACATGATTTGACATTTCGGTATCCGACTGCAGAATTAACAGCAGAATTCCCTTCCCAACTCTTTAAGAGCTGACCCAGTTGCTTCAAAGCAAAGCTTCCTAGCCTCAAGCGTTCCTCCTCTGAGTTCCCCAAGGAAGCTTTGTTGCAAAAAAAATACTGCAAACTTCTGTTCGCAACAGTTTTTAGGAACCAACTTTTTATTTCCGCTGTCCATATTTATCAATGTAAAATCAAGCTGCCCTTAAAGTAGACATGTCACCATAATGCACCTAAACCAGGTCTCAGTTCTCCTGTACATAGTTTCATCTGACTTCACCTTTTATACATGAAGTACAAGATTTCCATCTCCAAGGCCTGAAGGCACAAATTAGTGCTGGAACTCGACCCATCAAATAGACCACCCCTGATAGTTCTTGGCACATTAGGGTTAAGTCTACACCAGGGGTTCCATCACTTGGTGGAAGCCAAGGACAGAAGCCTGTGAAATTCTGAGTGGGGTCTGTCCTTGATTGTTTAGATCCATGTCATGTATGGCTCTAAAAAAAAAAAAAATGCTTCTCTTGCAGTCGGTGGTCAGTATCCCAGTATGTGGATTTAGTGCACGTGGTAATTTAGACCAGAGCCAGGAGGGGACAAGGCTAATGCACATATTTTTTTGCGGGATACCCAAATTATTCTTGAATATTATTTTTATGTAGAAGGTGAATTTCTTTAAATCTGGAATCTAATAATCCAGAAGGTGTTATAGTCCAATGCTTTTTTGCGGCATAGACTATCGGTATCTGTGGTTGAGTTGCGCCACCATTACAGTGCCCAAGTTGAACAGAGCCATAGTACATATTCCATCGAAATCTATATCACCCTAGTGTACTTTCCTGTGCCTCCAGTTTCATATGTAATGGGGACCAGTTTGCCTCTCTGGAGATTCCATACTCACACAAATTGATTTGTTCGTCAAGCACTAGAGTTCTTGAGCAGTGACGGTCAGTCCCCGTTGCTCAAGAGGCTCCCCTCTGCCACTTGATTGACAGGGCCAGACATCTCACCCGGCCATGACACCCCTCCTCCAAGTGGTGGTGCAAATACAGAGGCTCTGCTGCTGCTACCAGCGCAATTACTGTGCATGCGCCGCTGTCTAGAAAGGACATGCCCTGACGAAGAGAGCTGCAGCTGAAAGAACACACCACTGAGCTGCCATCTTAAAATAAATCTAGCAGAGCAATGAATGGGTAGCTCTGGATCCACATAAGGTGCAGAACTAGTTTTAGCCATGTTTGAAAGAGATTGTCATATACGATCTGATGTCTTATTTTCATTTTTTTACATTAATCAGGGGATTACCCTTTTAAGATTCCAGTCAACTGCCCAATAATCCAGAATATTTAATAAACCTTGCTGAGTACCATTCCTTAGCCGCAGTGATGGCTAACCTCCGGCACTCCAGCTGTGGTAAAACTTTAACTCCCAGTATGCTCCATTCATTTCTATAGAGTTCTGAGAACAGCCAAGCAAGTGTGCATCTTGGGAGTCGTAGTTTTACCACAGCTCGAGTGCCAGAGGTTGGCCATCACAGCATTAACGTATTAATATTGACGTTTTCAGCTCCAGGTAAGACATCGATATTGGTCAGTTCTTCTCTTTGACCTTCACCGTTTTGTCCATTCCTGGAGTTGGATGGAGGTCATCTGGAGACCTCTGTCTGTTGACAGGTGATTGACCCCTCCTGACCCTCCAGTAAATGTTGTGATGGGATTCTTACCCTGAATTCCCCTTGATCTGTCAAGTCTTCCAGCAGTCAGTATTTAAGACTCCTGTGAGTGATAGCTGCCTGTGGACTCTTTTGTCAGACAGCTGTTACACATGTAAACCGACAACCGATCCTTGTCTTCGCTGATCATCTTCCTGAAGGCTTTTTAGTGCACTCATTGATCCTTGGAACTAATTGAAAAACATAATTGAAACATGGCCGGAGCATCACGTTACATGACCATGTGTTGCCATTAACAGAGGGCAGCCCTTTGACCTGACCTGCTCCCTACCCTTACGGAATAACACCAGAGTGTATCCTGCCATAAAACTATGGGAAAACATCCCACCTTAATGTAAGCAATGGGGAGGGGGGGGTCTAACCTAGAAGCTGTATTCATCATATGCACCTTCTGTCTGCGCTGGCAAACATCCTAAAACATAGCTGGTAAATATTTAATGAGGGAAGCTTCTTCATTAGTGGAGGACGTTAATAATTTACAAATGATGTAGCGCCTGATGAGGTTTTGACATTGGCGTTCAGTAATACTTTGGTGTTTTTGTACAATAGGCTCTGAAATGAATCCCTCCGCGCACGACTTCTGTTGCCTCATTGTCTTGGTGTAAATTATATTCTCCAAGTACCTGTGAAGTGTCTGATAAAACTCCCTCGTTTCCATTTTTTCTTCTCCGTAAGGCAGAGCGTGACGAAGCCCGAACCCGCTGCCTCCATTTATCTGGGCGGATTTGTGATGATTTATTCAGAGGATGATGTGTTCTATTCATCAGGACACTTTATGCGCAATAACCCGGATTGTGTTGCGCTTCTCCTGCCAAAAAGTCACAAGTTATGCATCCATGCAGGAGATATGTGCCGCAGATTTTATGTTCTTGGCGTCGTGTGTGTTTGTAATTGAAGCAAATGAAGGATTTAAAGTTCATTTCAGCTAAACATTAGGATAATGGCGTAACTGCTGAGTATAATAAAACTTTCTATTTATGCGCTCTATTTGTATCTTATTTTTGTGCTTATTGGCTGTGTATGCCAGGAGCTTTCCCCGGCGTATACCTCGGTGTCCTTTTGGTATACTTTGGCCCGGTCATACCTTTTTTCACTGTTACACGTGTTATACTTTAGAAACACAATAGGATGCCTATGGGTGACATACCTCCTTGTACATTGGGATGCATCACTGTTTGCCATTGGAGGTATAGCGTATAGCTTAGATGTAGAAAGAGCCTGAAGGAAACATAAAAATGCTAATAAAAATATTCAGCTGCCTATTGCCTGTGTATTACCTGCTGTGGGGAAAGTTGTCTAACAATCATTATGGTCGTCATCACACAAATGGATTTACCGCAAAAATCACCACTAAAAATAAGAAAGTGCAAAAAAAATAAGCCTGTGTGTGAACCCAGGCTTAGAGGCATTGCTCATGATTAGAAAAAAAGGGTCTGCTTTTTTCGAGAAACAGTACCACGCCTGTCCATGGGTTGTATTGCAGCTCATCCCCATTGAAGTGAATGGAATTGATAGTTACCTATATCTGATGCAGACAATGAACCTGGCGCTTTCTTTTATACAGTCAGGTCCATAAATATTGGGACATCGACACAATACAATTTTTTTTGGCTCTATACACCACCACAATGGATTTGAAATGAAACGAACAAGATGTGCTTTACCTGCAGACTGTCAGCTTTGATTTGAGGGTATTTACATTCATATCAGGTGAACGGTGTAGGAATTACAACAGTTTGCATATGCGCCTCCCACTTGTTAAGGGACCAAAAGTAATGGGACAGAATAATAATCATAAATCAAACTTGCACTTTTTAATACATGGTTGCAAATCCTTTGCAGTCAATTACAGCCTGAAGTCTGGAACGCATAGACATCACCAGACGCTGGGTTTCATCCCTGGTGATGGTCTGCCAGGCCTCTACTGCAACTGTCTACAGTTCCTGCTTGTTCTTGGGGCATTTTCCCTTCAGTTTTGTCTTCAGCAAAGTGAAATGCATGCTCAATCGGATTCAGGTCAGATGATTGACTTGGCCATTGCATAACATTCCACTTCTTTCCCTTAAAAAAACTCTTTACAGTATACTTTGGGTCCTTGTCCATCTGCACTGTGAAGCGCCGTCCAATGAGTTCTGAAGCATTTGGGTGAATATGAGCAGATAATATTGCCCGTAACACTTCAGAATTCATCCTGCTGCTTTTGTCAGCAGTCACATCATCAATAAATACAAGAGAACCAGTTCCATTGGCAGCCATACATGCCCACGCCATGACACTACCACCACCATGCTTCACTGATGAGGTGGTATGCTTAGGATCATGAGCAGTTCCTTTCCTTCTCCATACTATTCTCTTCCCATCACTCTGGTACAAGTTGATCTTGGTCTTATCTGTCCATAGGATGTTGTTCCAGAACTGTGAAGGCTTTTTTAGATGTCATTTGGCAAACTCTAATCTGACCTTCCTGTTTTTCAAGCTCACTAATAGTTTACATCTTGTGGTGAACCCTCTGTATTCACTCTGGTGAAGTCTTCTCTTGATTGTTGACTTTGACACACATACACCTACCTCCCTAGAGAGTGTTCTTGATCTGGCCAACTGTTGTGAAGGGTGTTTTCTTCACCAGGGAAAGAATTCTTCGGTCATCCACCACAGTTGTGTTCCGTGGTCTTCCGGGTCTTTTGGTGTTGCTGCACTCACCGGTGCGTTTCTTCCTTTTAAGAATGTTCCAAACAGTTGATTTGGCCGCTCCTAATGTTTTTTCTATCTCTCTGATGGGTTTGTTGCATTTTTTCAGCCTAATGATGGCTTGCTTCACTGATAGTGACAGCTCTTTGGATCTCATCTTGAGAGTTGACAGCAACAGATTCCAAATGAAAAAAGCAGACTTGAAATGAACTCTGGACCTTTTATCTGCTCATTGTAATTGGGATAATGAGGGAATAATACACACCTGGCCATCGAAAAGCTGAGAAGCCAATTGGTCCCTTCACAAGTGGGAGGCACATATGCAAACTGTTGTAATTCCTACACCGTTCACCTGATTTGGATGTGAATACCTTCAAATTAAAGCTGACAGTCTGCAGTTAAAGCATGACTTGTTCGTTTCATTTCAAATCCATTGTGGTGGTGTATAGAGCCACAAATGTTAGAATTGTGTCGGTCCCAATATTATTGGACCTGACTGTAATATATATTAGGATAATCCAATAAGTTTACCCGCTCTTCCTGTTCTTATATCCAACCAAACCCATGATGCACTTCTCCTTTCTTTGCCACAGCTCCAGCACCGCCCCTAACAATACCCAGCTAGTTTATAGCTCCTCCCACCCAGCTAGTTACATAGACACTCCCCCATCACTGCCCCAATACCCAGCTAGTTTATAGCTCCTCCCACACAGCTAGTTACATAGACACTCCCCTATCACTGACCTGCCCATGGACATCACTTCACAGGAAATAGAAAAGAGCTGCATGGACATATGGAATATAGGAGCAATAAAGTTAAGGGTATATTCACACGACCATAACACGGATACCAGCCGTGTGCTTTTCGGTGCTATATAGAAAATGCCTATTCTTGTCCATCATTACGGGGCCACGGAACAACGGCTGCGGATAGCACACTGTGAAATGAAATGGTCCGCACCTGTTCCGCAAAATTGCAGAACAGATGTGGACCGAGAAATACGGTCGTGTGAATGAGCCCTAAAGGAAATACATTACCGCTACCTTCATAAATGATTATTTTAAAGAATGTTGATGCAAACCAGAAAACCTGTTTAATCACGTAATCGTGTAAATTTAGCCCTGTGTACAGACTTGTTCGTCAACAGAAGTCAAGTATCTTTTTTTTCTTGTTATTTTGGATTTGCCTCTTTAGTGCTACTTTCACACTGGCGTTTTGACTTTACGTTTGTGAGATCCGTTCAGGGCTCTTACAAGCGGTCCAAAACGGATCAGTTTTGCCCTTAATGCATCAGTTTGCCTCCGTTCCGCCTAAAATTCCGCTTTGGAGGCGGACTCCAAAATGCCGATTGAAGCAAAAACTGATGAAACTGAGCCAAACGGCACACAATGTAACACAATGTAAGTCAACGGGGACGGATCAGTTTTCACTGACACAATCTGGCACAATAGAAAACGGATCCGTCCCCCATTGACTTTCAATGGTGTTCAAGATGGATCCTCATGGCTATGTTACAGATAATACAACCGGATCCGTTCTGAACGGATGCATGCAGTTGTATTATCTGAACAGATGCGTTTGTGCAGATCCATGACGGATCCGCACCAAACGCGAGTGTGAAAGTAGCCTAAAACACGTTATAAATGATACTTTTCTTGCTAAAAAAAAAAAAAATGCCTCATAAGTGTTGTTTTTCTTGACATTTACGCGAAAACTATGTCAGATTTTCCAGTTGACCTGTTCTGTGTTGGAAGCACTTACCAGCCAGCGCTGCACCCACTAACCACCTGGCCAAATATAGCAATCTAGGAAGGTCAGACCTCCAGGATCGGGCGGCTTTGTTCCTCTTCCTACTTTTCCCGTTGATTCGTAATTGCTTTGAACACCAAAAATGATTGCAGAAGATTATACCTTTTCGAAAGGCAATCTCAGTATCCACTTCTATAAAAGCACACAGTGGGTAAAATGTAGTGCGTCTTGCTTTGCAATTATATACCTTGTTATACTTAATTTCCAAATGCCTAAATTGCATCCCCCCTTTTTTCCCCCCCTATCTTAGCTTCTCCAGTACAGTTCTGTATTTCCAAAGTGAACAATAAAAATGTCTGCTGTTTTTATCTTTTTCCCCTCTTTTTAAAATATATTTTAGAGTCTTATCTTTATTTGGTTAGACAAGAGAAAACCAGAGCAAATTGTTCTCCTGTCACACCCCCTACGAGGACGACTTGCACAGAAACAAAAATTAGCACTTTTCTCTGCAGCACGCTCCCACTGGGAGGTATTATTTGGAGTAAGGTACCCTATCCAGCAATTTTAGGGTTAGAATTTTTTTCTTCTTCTTATAATTGCATGTTATGCCAGACTGGCTAATACATTATTATTGTTGTTGTTTTTTTTTTAATTATTAAGCTCCATTTATTCCAGGGCGCTGTACATATAAAAAGGGTATAATATACATACATAATACAAAAACAAGTACAAAAAGCATGAGCAAGATGACATACAGAAGGAGAGAGGACCCCGCCCGCGAGAGTTTATAATCTGCAAGGATACAATCCTTTAATACATTCTGCATAATAATAATAATAAAAAATAATAATAATTTGCAGTTTATGGGGAAGTAACATTGTTAATTATTGTCTCCATTTCGAAGGGTAGATATTACGACTCCCATCCCCCGCCTTCAAGTGACGATATAAAACATCTTTATGTTTTACATTAAACAATTTGCTTTGGCTCTTATGGTAATTTAAAAAAAAATTATGATAGTAATCTTCTGCTTCAAAGGATCTGCAAAGAAAATAATAAAACACTTTTAAGACGCTGACTTTCTGCCATTATTATCATATCAATAATCATATTTGTGTTCACATCTTATTTCCAGATAACGACGCTTGATCATTTCATGAAATTAATGTGAATTTTTTTTTATTTATTTTTTTACTTTGTTAAATTAAAAGCTGGTTGTGCTAGAATGTGTTCAATTACTGATTCACGCAAAGGTAGAATAATATATTTTCAATGGTTCAATTAATTTTGACTCGTGAAGGATATTACAACTTGTCTTTTATTGTATCCTACCGCCATCTTTTAGAATAAATCCAATATATTAATATTTTTTAGCAAATTTTTTGAACTTCTTCAAATGTTTATTTTTTTAAATTATATATGAGACTATATACAGCATGTAATGTACTCACCTTTCCCTTAATTAATAATTCACAGTTTGGAAAATTTTGGGGTATACGTCTCAGTTGAAACTAAATATCACGGAAGATTAGGACGCTAAAACTAATATACTTTATTAATACTAGTTAAAACCAGGGGGAATGTATAACATAATTCACTCATATAAAATCTTCTATCAAAGAATACCTAATAATCGGGTTGGGTCTATTTTTGCGCACCCAATTCTGATATTAAGGTGGATTAGAAAACAAAATAGGGTGGCTGGTGTCTGTAGGTAAGTATGAGAGCACCTAATGGTCAGTATTCTGCTCACTGGAGTAGGACCAGCTCCCACAGACTGACCCCTTGTATATATTACCCAACGGATGGTTATTTATAACAAGATGAGACAGCCCCTTCAAGTATTACTCTGTGCCGATTCATTCCAGTGGGTTGCCTGTGTGTAATGCAAGACACAGCAGATGTTCCAGAGTGAAAGACACTTTGGTCAAGAAATGAGGGTCCTGAGCAGAGGACACCCCTCTATTAGATCTCTAAACGACAACACATTAAAGACCCAAATATCTCCAGAAACACGGCAGATCTAAAACTCGAGTTCCCTGTATGTTATGTTCTTATATAAGGACGGTTCTGTTTAGCAGGTGCTTCACTCAGTTGACTGGGTTATGGCGAGCTGTCACAACCACACTTCTGGTTGGTAAAGCATCTACACCCTGGCACCACCAGTACAGAAGGAACACAATGCTTTTCACTTTTGTTTGAGAAAATGGAAGATCTCATGATTACAAATAGATATTTGAAGGATGGCTGTACATACACTGACCCATACGGCAGGGAGCTGTCTAAAATATATTACCAGCTTAATAAGGTTGTCCTGTTTTAACTGGACACCACAGGAGATCCGCCTGCACTAAAGAAATGATCCTTGGTTACCTGGCAGATCCTGCGTCACTGCTTTGGTTCTCTTGGAATCTGGCTGCAGCTGTAATGTCACATCGACAAAATGTGACTGCTGCAGCCAGTCAGTGCCCTCTTTGGTGCACCACTGAGGCCTGTGTTTGGCTGCAGCAGTTATGTGTTATCAACTGGTGTCCTTTTAAAACTGGGCAACCCCTTAGTGTGCTTTTAAATTAGACCCCCCCGCCCCTTGCGGCTAAACCCATGGTTTTGAGTATACGTACCTGATCCTTGCCGCTGGGTTCTGGCTCCATTGCTTCTCCTTGGGCGCTGCAAGGCCCAGGTCTCCCCACATCAACTTCCTGTTTGACATCACTGTTGACTGTGTGCCACCCATGTGTCACGTGAGCCAGTGACTTTGACTGTGTGGATCAGGTAAGTATGCTCACCACCGCAGGTCCTGTCACGTTTGAGGGGGGTCTTTAAAAAAGCACACCAAGGGTGAACAGCCCCTTTAAGGTTTTCAAAAATCTTCTAGTCAGTATCATGCACCTGTGGTTTTCAGTAGTACACAATGAACCTGCCTACTTAGTGCAACCCACCACCAATCATTTGAAAGAGTCCTATGTGTTGGGGAAAAGCGATTCTTTGGTTCAATGCTTTTCTTGTAGGACTCATAGACCTGAGCACTGATTATCCTCCATTTTTGTAAAATAGTATATATCCAAAAGAGTGTTCATTTACGCGCAACACTTATCGCTGGGGCGCAATTTCGACAGCTGTGATATTACAGAATGTAAGGGCAACATCGATGCGGTTGCTTTAAATACGGAATTCATTGCTGCCCTTGTTAAAAGGGTAAATACCCAATAATGGCAGAATTTACCGCCTGCCATCTTTACGGCATAGCAGCGCAGAAGGTTGTTTTGCAAACTTAATTAGCCTTCATGAAAGTTTAATTTTAACTTCTCTTTGAATGTTAACGAAGATAGTTATTTTACTATAGATTGTCAGGTAAATACAATGTTTTAGTCTTTATGGCGTCTGGCCTTGAAAATACCAGGTTGATTATTGTGATCAATGTGCTGTTTGCTTGAAAAACTTTCAGTATTTGTGTCGTAGAGGTGTAAAAATGTCCATATATCTCCTGGGCTTAGAGGCCATTGCAACATGCAGTTTATTCATCTTGAAAAGAGGGAAAGAAGGGCCTTGTGGTGCGGCTTTGATGTGTAAATGACTTGGTGAAGGGAGAGAAATGTAATGGCTGAACGTCCTGCCGGACATTGCAGCGAACACTCGGGCTGACCTTGTTTCACCTCATGCCGATATGTTCTCTGATGGAGGTATCCGGAAAACTGAAATCTGTTTTAATGCATATAATTTCCAACGGCCGCCCCCTCAGATATAAGGTGATAGTTTCCATGTAATATAGTGTAGTCTGTGCGTTGACCACAGCAGTGCACATCCAGCAGCTTACTTTCTTCCGACTCAGTCCTTGAATAACATTAGTGCAGAATTTTAGACCCGTGATCAGCCCTGTGGAAAATGGAAATGAATAAAACTAAAGTATTTAGATTTTGGCTTTATACCAGGCATTGCCCTTTTTAACCAAATAAAAGGGGTGGTACAGGATTGGAAAAACATGGATGCATTTTTCTTAAAACGAAGTGCCACCCCCATCCACAGGTTGTGTGTGATATGGCATCTTAGTCCTAGCACAATGGAGCCAAGAGCAATACCAGTCATATGTTTAAAGGATTTTTTCACTGACCTATCCTCTGGATAGGTCATCAGTATTTGATCGGTGGGGGTCCAGCACCCAGGACCCCAGCCGATCAGCTGTTTGAGAAGGCACCAGCGCTTGCGGTAGCGGCCTGACCTTCTTGCAGCTTTCCCTAGGCCGTGTAACGTCACGTTCATCAGTCACGAGGCTAGGCGCACGATTAAAGTGAATAGGGCTGAGCTGTGGTACTAAGCAAGACCACCATACAATGTACGGCGCTGCGCTTGGTGAGCTGACAGAAGGCCTACTATGAGCACCGGTACCTTCTCAAAAAGCTGATCGGTGGGAGCCCTGGGTGTTAGACTCCCACCATTTAGACGCTGATGATCTATCCAGAGGATCATCAAGTTTCCAGTACTAGGCACAACCTTTGGTGCACTGAAACTCTCATATGCATAAGGTATCGCAACTGATATTCACAAGACAGGTTTCATTTTATTCAGCAGGATCAACCCTGGAGTATGTCAGGTGTAATAGGGTTGTTCCTGCCAATGGCTGCTCTTTAAACATTATTTACTCAGACTGTAGTTGGGTGGGTACAACAACACCAGTGCGCCAGATGTGGCGACATCACTAGTATGGTCCATGGGTCCAGAGCGAAGCCTGAGTGCCCATGGTTTTGCATCGGCTGCTGCGCACAAAGCATCATTTTCTGCAGTGTTACCTTGCACATAATATGTATGAGATTTTCTGTTGAAATCACATTACTTAGAAATGTCAATGGTTTACATTCACCTTGACCTAACGCAGTGAAATATTCCAGTAAACAAGTTTATTCTGAACATCTGTGGAAAATAAAGCTCTTCAGCACACGAGAAGGCGGAATGTACGGAGCCCTTCACTAATCGCTGTCCTCCATCTCATTGTCAAGCTCACATATTGTGGCAGCAGGAGCTCAGACGCGGACACTTTCTCCTGTTTCTTCTATAGCAGGCATTCTAGAAGGTCCTCCTGCCATGCTAGTAGGTGGTGATCAAGGCAAGTCACTGCTGAACACCAAATAAGTGGTGCTGCCACAAGGACAAGGTCCAACCAAGCCCCCTTTTCTTATTTTCCATCATTCATTCACCAGGATGAACTGGTGATGGGGTGAGTGGTCTCATTGGGTGCCAGCATAGATGCACAGATTAGGAGCTCGTTTTTGGAGTTACTGTAGGGGGGGTTCCATCAGCCTTTCTGGTATTAACGTAGTCTGCATAACTATTCTTTCACAAAATGACGTGTACCTTGATGGACCCATTAACTTCTTCCCAATTTGCGCGGTACTGTTAAGTTGCTGTAAATAAGTAATGGTCCGTGCTGTTGTGATGGTGTATTCCGGGTCTAAGAAGTTGTCACTTATCTACAGGATACTGAATATTAGATCGGTGGGGGTCCCAGCAAAAGGACTAGAACGAGGAAGCCCTCCTGAAAAGGATAGAGTGGCTGTTTGGAAAAGTGCACCACCGTTCCAATTATTTCTGTGGGAGCACCGGAGATGGCGAAGTACAGTGTTTTCGGCGCTCCCATAGAAATGAATGGAGCGGCGGTGCATTTTTCCAGCCAGCCACCATTCCAACCAGGCCTCCATTTTTGTTATCAGTGGGGGTCCCAGCAGTAGGACCCCCACCAATCTGATAATTATCCCCTATCCTGTGCATAGCTTGTAATATTGGAAATACCCCTTTAACTCAGATCCCAGCAGTTTAACCCGTTAGATGGTGTCAGCATTGACAGTGCCATCTAAGTGAGAGAGATGAATAGATCACCCCATCGCGCCCCCCCCCGCCGCTCACGATGTGATCATAGAGTGCTGGGGCGTTTCCCTAGGCCTGCGTATAGATGCATATTAGGCCTCATGCACACGACCGTTGTTTGGGTCCGCAAACGGCGGCTCGGATGCGGACACATTCACTTCAATGGGCTTTCCGGACAAGAATAGGCATTTATTTTGCCGGCGCCGCAAATTGCGGAAGGCAACACGGGCAGCTTCCGTTTTTTGCGGATCTGCGGTTTGCAGACCGCAAAAAACGGTGCGGTCGTGTGCATGAGGCCTTATGCATGACTTTTTTTCACTGACAGACACCTTTATTTACTTTAAAATGATAATTAAAAAAATCGTATCCATAATTATCATCAGATTCATAAGGACCCGTACAATAATATGATCACATGTTTTTAATTGCATATAATGAGCATCGTAAAAAATATAATGGCATCATTTTTGGGTCATTCAGCCTAATGAAAAATGCAATCAAAAGTGATCAAAAATTCACACATACCGCAAAATGGCACCAATGAAAACTACAATAGACCCACAAAATCAAGCTCTCTCTGTAATGGAAAACTAAAAATGTTATGGGTATTTGAATATGGCAACATAAGAACGAATACAGTTTTAGTTTTTTTTTTGTTTTTAGTGTAAGTAGAAAAACATAAATTACCAGTACTATATACATTTTGTACCGTTGTAATCAGACGGACCCTCCTAATTTGTTTATCATGTCATTTATAGGGCATGATGAACACCATAAAAACAAAACCCAAAAAGCAATGGTAGAACTCGGGTGTTTTCTCACACACCACAAAACGTTCTAGATGTACCCCAATAGGTTAAAGGAGTTGTTTTTTTATTTCTACAAAAAATTGGCCAAGGTGGAATAATAACATAATAAAATTTTAAAAAGATGCTGTACTTGTGTGTTGAATCCCAATTTTTTGACTACCAGTACTCCCCACCGCTATTTGTTTACTTGGCTGCAGTGATGACATATGCCCACTTGTATATACGGGTGTGTCAACGCCATAGACAAGTCAATAAAGTTCATCAGGGAGCGCTGAATCTTGCAGAAGTGGAAAAAGCTTTTATTGTGGTCCGTATGATAATGGATCTAGCATAGTTGTCATAAGAGAGAGCCATCATGCTAGTTTGAAGAAAGCCGTATTTGACGACGGTGGACTAATCCGTGACATTATTAAATCAAAACTGTAGCTGAATATTCTCGTGAGTCTTAAGCAATTTTCACTATTGAACCATCATGTTTACTTCATGTCAATCAATGTGTGACCCCCGTGAGCCCACCAGGTCTGAAGGGAGTCCCAAACTCATTTTCATTGTGATGCCAATTACATATCTGAGCCTTCATATACCATCTAAGCCCGTATCATTGGTTATTGGGAAATTTGGCATCGTCAGGAAGTGGTGTACGCCAATCATCAGCACCAGATATGCATTCTGGAATGGAATAGGTTTCCTATATAGTGAATATGACATGGACCAGATTAGTGCAGTAGCTAGAGGGAGAGGTAATGGATGACTTTATATCATTGATCAATGGAAGTACATTGAACGACGCACCACTTCAGTGGTAATAAAGTAGCCGAAAATATATGCCCGGCCGTGGCAAGCAACGTTCACCCTTTGATGCACATTTAAAGCACTCTGTTCTAGATTTTTATGGCTATTAATTTGATTGCAGTGTTAATTCAATGTCAGGATATAAAAACAGCTCAATTCTCCTATCATTTGCATTTGTTTCTTGACATAAATGTGTAACAGTTATTTCTAGTTATTGTTGATGACATTGATATTACTCCAGTATGTGACTGTTCAGTAATAACACAATTCAACATCTTTGCTGCGGTGCCAGAACATTAGGGGGCATTATTGGCCGGGGTATCAGTAATTTGCTCACATGGACTGCATCAGAAACTCATCTTTCCATTTTAAATAGTGTATCAGGAGAAAATAAAAATAGTAAAGAGGTTGTCTGCTCCTCAGGATTGGCCATCACTGACCAGTGGGGTCCAAAACCCTGCACCTCTTCTGCTCAGTTGTTCTGCATTAGCTCTATCACCAAAGCCACACAACTCCATCCCTATTACAGTGGACCGAGCTGGTTAATGTAGCGGTGCTCCTATATTAGTGATTGGCAGTAGCGCTGCAGTAACCAGCTCCGTCCACTGCACAACGGATGGAGCTGTGGGGATTCAGCACCAGAGCTACTTTAGAACGGCTGAGTGGCACTTGTGGTGTCTGACTCCCGCTGATCAGATAGTGATAGCCTATCCTGAGAATACTTGTGAAAGAGTGGATAGCCTCTGGAAAGGAGTTGCAATTTTTGGGCAGTTCGTACTTGATAAAAGGGTTTCTTGTCAGTAAGCTGATCACATAGTGTCCTCCTGCTGAGAACCCCGGTGATCAACTGTATGCTGTGGGCAGCCTCGCAGTAAGTGGTAAATTTCCCTGCAGCTCCACCACAGGGAAAATCAAGAATTACACAGTGTCCATTCGATTCAGTCGATTTAATGTGTAATGCAGGACAGGACAGGTCCTCCAGAGTGAGAGGCACCCTTTCTCTACGAGATGAGGATCCTGAACATAGGACCCCCATCATTTAACTCCGATTTCCCTGATAGGTTTTCTAAACTAGACAAGTCCTTTCTTGCAGAGTTCAGCGTGCAGGTCCTTCATGGCAATGTTTTTTTTTTTTTCCTTATAATTTCTCCTTTATGGTCTTCCTTGCCAAGACAGTAAAAAATAATTGTTAAAAACTCTGTTGTGTCTTTGAGTTTTTATGTTTTTGAGCCATTTGCAACTCCAATATGATTCTGGAGTCCCTGCTGTTAGAGTACAAAACAGATACCCAGAGGTGGGCTTTAAACTTGTTTTGTGACGGTGGTGGAAGGAAGGGATCCAGAGTGGCATTTTGCGGTGACTTTTAGGTGGAATAGTCTGGTAGACTAGTCACATAAAGCCCCTGATTATTCTAGAGCTCGTTGAGTCTCTTTTGCACTTTCCAGAGCCTTCAAGCCTTTAGCTTAGGTTTGCCATGTTGGTAGTTATACCAGTACTATAGTGTTTTGACATTTCCTTGTTAAAATTTCACCCTCAAGCAATGGACAAGTATTCTTCAGAAGGATCTTAATGAATGTTCTATATTTATTTCAGCAATCGATCAACTCCAAGCAATCATGATCGGATACAGCGCCTTCGTCAGGAATTCCAACAAGCCCGGCATGAAGATGATGTGGATGAACGCAGGCGTACATATAGTTTTGAACAACCTTGGGTGAGTGCTTTAATACATCCATTAACTAACGGTGGAGTGGGGAGGAGGGATTCATCAATAAGGTCCCACTCCGGGGTGTATTAGTACCTAAGGTGCCATACATCCAACTTGCGACCTTTCAACCTATGTCCTTAGTCTCACAGCATGTGTCCATTATGGATAATTTAATTTCATATCTGACCTCGCCATCTGCCCAGTTATTTAGGTGATATCAGATTCCACTGTTTCTGGCTGTATCAGATTGTGTTCGTTTTGCAATAAAGCAAAACCAAAAGTCACGGATGTGAGAGTGTAATGAGCCCTAAGAATGATTTTCTTTAGCTTTTCTGGATAATGGATTATATGTACGATATTTAATATCTAGACTCTTCTAAATTTACCGCATTGAGACCTGCTGCCATTATCTTCACTGGATTTTTAAAATAGATGTTCGTGAGGCCTGAATGTGGCCTACCTAAGACCCAAACCGGCCCTCGTCTGTGATCACTCATTTGTGATTGACAGGGCTACTTTCAACAGTCCCTTTGTGAGTTACTAATGAATAAAAACCTTTACTTTATGACCTGCTTGATCCCTTAAGCCATACACCTTCAATAGCTGTTGGCCAAATGGCAGAATTTGCCCGATAGCTATTCTTCCTGACTCCCCTGTACACATCCATGCTTAGTTTGGCCAAACATGGATGCATTTACAGTGGGGAGACGGTGGGAAGCTGACATGTCTGCTGGTGGGGACCTTGAGCACATGTCTGATTTTCCTTCACCCTACTGTCATTTTGTGGAGAGTTAGCACATCTCCATACATATAAGATAGTCATCTGGTCTTGCTGACATTGTGTTGGCCAACTTAGCTTTTTTTTTTGTGTGTGTGGGCATCTTAAATCTGAAGTTGCCCTCAAACATAGCACCCAGAGTTGGCTTTTGTTGCTTTTCCAGATTGGTCACTTTTTTTTTATGCAAACAACCAATGGAAATCTGTCTAAATTTTCATCTGCCACATAGATTTTTTTTTTTTGTTCCAGCTGTTAGTTGGTCAGATTGTACAAGCATTTGTCTGTAGCAGAACATCAGAATGGTTTATAGGAAACATTTTGGGCCACAGTTTTTTATTACCTATAGTGGATTAAATGGATATTAAAACTGGTTTCCTGATTGGGAACACATATTGATAACACGAGAGCTTGTTCCCAGAGATCTTAATGAACTGTGGGCCTACAGCGTAACTGTCCTGTAAGCTCACAGCACTTGAGTACAAGTCAAAAAGATTTATACAGTATTATGCGTTAGACATTTCCGAAAGTTCAGTTTCAGGTTTTATATCTCGACACTCGGATGTTCATAGAGCATGTGAATCCATATAACTGAGCTTTTGTGCGGTGTCATCAGGGTAATGTAGTCTATAAAAGTCATCTCATCTGCAAATGGAATATGTTGTAAGTTTATGAAGTTAAAGGGCCAATAAAACTTGCCTATTATTATTGATCATCTTACCTTTAGATTATTCCTTCTCCTTTAACTTTGTTTTCGCTTCTTATAGATAGTGTAGATCATCTTATATATGGCATTGTCCAACCAGCATAGTCTTTGTAAATACTCCTGCAAAATGTTCAGTTTTTTTAAACTATCGTTTTTTCACTGATGGCTTTCACAGAAATGGCCGTAAAATACGGTCCCTTTTATTTGTATGGGGGATGTTGGTCTGTGAAAACAGACAAAATAGGACTTGACCTATTTTTTTAAATAGAACTTGAAAAAAATTGCAGAGTGCACAGACCGGGTGATAGCCCCAGATGTACTGGATTAAAATAGGGTGAAAAACTGCTCGCCTATTGGTGTTCTGATTAGTCACAACAACTTAAACGCATGGTAAACCCATCCATATGGGATAGGACACTTTCCAGCTGGACCTAGTCATCCACATCAGAACGGAGCACGAGCCAAGGCTGGAAGAGATGCAGAGCAGGAATCCATTAGACGAAAGAAGACTTTCATCTAGCGCTTCCTCCAAAGCTTTTACAACAATGGTTACATTAAAAATTATAAAAGCCAAATAATGTGCTTCGGGGCTTCACTTTCTGAAGAAGGGGCATAGCCCCAAAACACATTATTTGGATTTTTATAGTTTTTTTATGTTGTCGTTTTAATAAAGTGTACAGGCTTTGGAGGAAGCGCTGGATGAAAGTCTTCTTTCTTCTATTGGATTCCTGCACGTCCTATTTTTTGATGCCCATTTTTCACAGACCATCAAAACATCCGTGTGAATACCCTCATAGACTACCATTGTTCTTAAAACGGTCAGGAGAAAAAATAAAAAATAAAATCCATTACATGGACGTCATGTGAATGTAGCCTTATTACTGCAAAAAAGCTATGAAATAATATTGTAGACAACTTTATTCCATGTTGTAGAGTCCAGTAAAAAAACATTACCGCATGGTATATTTTTCTTACATGGAGCCTGCAGGCAATGGATGCCACTGTATGTCATCAGCTTTTCGATGACTTATCTCTTCCACAGATGCCATTATAGCTTATGGGTTACAGATGCCATTTTTACAGTAGGCGGCTTTCGCAGTCTTTGTTACGTACACATTGGGAGCTTTCCCTGCTCTGTACATTACACGTAAAGAAAAAAACGTAATGTGCACGTAGCCTGAGCGCTAATCTATCCTCAGTTTAGCAATGGCCTCCAAAGGAGTAACTGACTTTTGGCTTGCCACTATTGCAAATCGAGTAGTTGACTTGTGGCTAACATCAGACGTGAGTCCAACACTGGTATCCTCTAGATTGACAACCTCCTACCTGCAGTGTTGTAGCGAATCCGCGAAATCCAACGTGGGCAATGATGGGAGATGTAGTTTGATCACTATGCAGCCTTAAGCCTTTGTGTAAGTGGCAGTGCAGCTCTCGGCTCATATACTTCTTGAGCAGATGTCTGTTTTCCAGTGCCGTGTTGGAGGATGCAAGCAATATGATTTACATACTTAACATTCAGACTTCAAATAATACTTTTGGTGAGCAGATGGCCGTCCTTCTGAAGGGGAACGTTAAAACGGATATTATCTTTGTTATTTTTAACTGCTTTACTGCCAGATGAATAAAGCCACCAGACAAATATCATCGTAATGAAATAGTTTGCATACAAAGGTAAACGGCACCTCAGATGTAATTGCAAGAACAGGTGGGAACATTCCACTCGGTAGATTTATAACCTGGCATTTGCTGCAGAGTGTGATTCATCTCTACTATGTGCCATCGAAAGGCATTCTGCTAAGAACAGCTTTATGATGATCTAACCAAAGCAAATGTGTACATTTCACTATGGTCCTGAAGAGAGGATTTCGACAGAATGCCAGCTGTGCCCCCCTAAAGCCTATGTGATGGGCGAAGAAGAGCACATGTCTACCTGTATGTACCCGTGCATGCAGGAATGCCACAGCTAATAAGTTCAGGGTTACAGATGAAGGGCTCTGCGTAATTTCAAGGATGTAGATGGAGGCTTCTACACGCTGATGAATGGGGTTTGTAGGGTTAGGAAAACATTGAGTACATTCTTCCAGAATGATTGCCATGCAAGCAGCTTAACACCTATGGCAGCGAGATGAAATACCCGTCGTAGACAATGAACAATGGGGGCGCTGTTCCTAGGTGAGAGCAACCATGTTTCACTAATCTCATACTGCAGCTTCAAGGATATAAATGAATGGTTCTCCATGACTTTAATGATATAGATGCAGGTTCCACACTCCAAGGATTTAGATGCAGGGTTATCTGTGAGTCCAAGGATCAAGATGTATGGTTATATATGATTTTCAAGGATCTAGATAAAGAGTGATACATGGTTCTAAGGATCTAGACAAGGGTTCTTCATGTTTCCAAGGATTTAGATTTAGGGTTCTATATTATCACAAGAATCTAAATGCCAGATTCAACATGGTTCCAATGATCTGGATGCAGGGGATCTGGATGCAGGGTTATACTTGATTCTAAGGATTTAAATACCGGGTTATACATGTTTCCAGTTATCTAAATGCAGGGTTATACATGATCACACAGATATAGAGACAGGGTTCTACATGGTATCAAGGATCTATGTTATTGCAATGATCTTCTAGGTGCAAGTTTCTGTAGGATTCCAAGGGTCTAGAATGCAGGGTTCCATATAATTCCAAGGGTCTAGATGCAAGGTTTCACATTATTCCAAGGATTTAGATTGAGGTCTACATGATTCCAATGATTTAAATGCAGGGTTAAACATCATTCCAAGGTTCTAGATGTAGGCCAGGCTTCTACATGATTCCATGGCTCTAGATGCACAGTTACACATGATTCCAAGTTTTGAGATCCATGGTTCTTTGTGATTTCAGTGATCTAGATGCATAGTTATTTAAATGTGGCTCCAAGGATCTAGATAAAGGTTTCTACATGATTACAAGGTTGTTGTTGAAGGGTTCTGCATAATCCTGGAATAAATTTGGAGGTCTAGATGTAAGTTGCAAGTGGTTTCTCAGGAATCGGCATATTAAAGGATTTTATACCGTAAACCAAAAGGTTACAGTGTTTTCTGCTATGTTTATTCTTAATCACAGAGCCTAACATGTAAGGGATATGCATGTTCGGGAGCTTTTTGAAGTGTCCAGCCTTAGCTGACCAAATGGTTGAATAAGCTAAAGGACCAAGTAGAGGACAGTTGATATTTTATGAGAAAAGTCATTTCAGTCCTAATTTATACAAAAACATGCATGAAGTTCTTTATCAGGATAGACACGTGGCCTGGTCTGTTTTGCAAGTGTTTACGGTGAAAAGTTTTTGATGAATTGCTCAAATACATAATTCATTTAAAAATACTTTTTTTTTTCAATTGCCATTTAGGCTACTTTCACATTAGCGTTTTTTATGCGGATCTGTCATGGATCTGCAAAAACGCTTCCGTTACCATAATACAACCGCATGCATCCATCATGAACGGATCCGGTTGTATTATGTCTTCTATAGCCATGACGGATCCATCATGACCACCATTAAAAGTCAATGGGGGACGGATCCGTTTTCTGTTGTGTCCGAGAAAACGGATCTGTCCTGGCACACGATGTAAGTCAATGGGGACGGATCCGTTTTCTCTGACACAATAGACGTCTTGCTCCGCACCACATGGCGGACAGAAAAACACTGCAGACAGCCTCTAGAGCGGAATGTAGACTGAACGGAGGCAAACTGATGCATTCTGAGCGGATCCTTTTCCATTCAGAATGCATTGGGGCAAAACTGATCCATTCTGGACCGCTTCTGGATCTCAGAAACTGAAATGCAAAACGCTACTGTGAAAGTTGCCTGTCATTTGCAAAAGTTTTGAAATAGAACAATTTCCGCAGACTTCAGTAACTTTGTAAAAAAAATATAATTATAATAATAATGTTCCAGGATTTAGTTGGTTTTACTGCATTTTGGGGAGCACGCATTCTTTGAAGATCTCGTTTTGAGGCAGCAGTTACTCGGGCACTCATTCATTTCTCTGCTTCCTGCAGTACATTAGTCAAGAGTCACCATGCCCTTCAGAGAATTGCTTTCAATTTCAGCTTGTGTACTACACAGGGGGTACACAAAAGTCTTGCATTCTGTCTGAATTAATACATCTGCTACCAATTGCTGATTGCTTTTAATAAAAAAAAAAAAAACGTGCACGTTCCCCTTAGCAACCTTAAAACGAAAAGATGAAAAAACATTTTCAAGGACATCGCGGGAGCGATTGAATTAGAGGGTTGTAATTTGGATGCACAATGGCTGGAATTCAATTCCGTGTACTGAATATATCATATAATTATATATTTCCAATTAGTCCCAGTACTGCTTTGTAAATGCTCTGCTGACATTGTATGCTCACTAAGATTTATATAACCTGTATTTATGCAGAAACTTTTAATGACTGTAACACAGAAACCAAGCAATACTTTGAAAGGCCTTGAAAAGCTCAGTAGTTTAGAGGGCCGCTGGGAACAGAGAAGCCATACAGCTGCTATTTTTGTAAATTGTGAGAGGCTCCTAACCTCACGCATGAGATTTGATTTCCAAAATGGCAATATGTAGTAGTTTTCATGCCGTATGCCAGTGACAGAAATTCATCTGAAACCTGGTAGCAGCTATTAGTACTTGTAAAGTTTGCCCTCACAACTGCCTGTACATCTGCCCATGGTCAAACCGGCCCAACGTAGTGAGCACCAGGGGATCACCTAGTGGACTGAGGCTTTGAAACACTAGTGTCCATCAGAAGTTCACCAGAAAATGACCCCATTTGGAGGTGATTTTACATCCAACCACTTCACTAGGGTCTGTTTCTCATGCGTTGATTCACAAGTGACCTAGTATACTGCATTGATGAAGTGTCCTATGTGCACATTTGTATAGATGGAGGAATCTCTCCTCTGCCCAAAGAACAGCATTCAGGAGACTAGATCTGAACTCTTCCCAACCAACTTGACCATACACACCAGCTTCTGCCAACCATTTCTGTTGCATAGATCTCTTCCTCTCTATATCCGCACTTTTTCTTACCAACAAAAATCATTTTCTGGGCCATCTTCTTTCCATTATTGATAATGACTTTACATGGACTTTCATTAGAACACAAGAATGCATGCATGGGAGCAATTTTTATGGATTTTTTTCTTTCCTAGAAGTTTGAAGTCCAGCAATCACAACCAGATGAGACCTGCACACTTAAGAGCTGTCTTGATGGATTGGCAGCTACCATTTTGTAATTACACCTGTTTGCACAGGTGCATGGATATCCATTGCTATGAAGTTCATCTGACCTTTTTTCAAACGAAAATGTTGGCTGTTTTGTGCAAGACTTCAATTTGTCTTCGTAAGCTGGCCATACACAGAAGATCCAGCTATCAGTGTGCCATACTATACTTGGCTGGTCAGTTTAAAAGAAATTGTGGACCAACACAGTAGGTTTGTGCAAAGTGGCAAACAACCAGCCTTATTTGGCTGATCATGGAATACACTTGTAGCTTCAGATGACATTGTTTGTCAGACAGTGGTGTGTCGTTGGCCATTGCGAACAATTGTTTATACAAATCACTGCAAAAAATGCACCAAAATGATACGCAACGGACAATACTAGCTAATTCCTCAAGCCGATGTTAAAAGCTGAGTACTTTGCCCCTCATGCACCACGTCACAATGTCTCAGCAAGCATGGGGTTTATCCTACCTCACAGTGCATTGGTGATACCACTATGGAGGCATGTGAGAGTCTGGCTGTGAATTGGTTCAGACCCTGTTCACACACCACGGGCAGTTGAGTGGTAGGACCCCATGCGTGCTGAGACACCGTGACGTGGTGCATGAGGGGCTCCGATATGTTCCTGACTGGAAGATATTGGCAACACACAAAGCTTTTAACATCGGCCTAAGGAATTAGCTAGTATTGTCAGTTGCGTATCATTTTGGTGCATTTTTTGCAGTGATTTGTGTATGTATATATTTTTTCATCTGCACAATGTATCATTTTGTGTAAGATGTCCTTGTGGTGCATGTGGCCGCCCCAGCATCCTCCATTGTACGTATTTTTTGCTGGCGATTTCCGTTATCTGCATGCGGACGAATTGCTCACCCGGTTATAGATACGCTACAGTGTCTGGGTTTGGAGCATTTCCACCCGTTTATGCCACTTTTTTCAGTGAGTTTTTGTCATTGCAAACAATTGTTTGCATAGAATTTTCTGATAATGGTTGGGCCAAAATGGTCAAAATTGGCCAGTTCAGCAGACATTTATCTTGTTTGTAGGCCCAGCATGAGAGTATATAATGAAGCCATTACGGGAAACCAGTAGACTGAGAATGTAACCAAGACTTGATGTGCAATACTCTACAGTCTTGTCAACATCCCCCATCCATGATCCCAGCTACTGCACAGCTAAACATGTGGGACATAGCAGTCACTAAATTCTGTGTGTGACATGTACAATACTTATTCTTTTTTTTTCCAGTTGCCATTATATGAAGTTTTATGGTATTCTGAAAACACCTTGATCTAGTGGTGACAAATAGCATGTGTCCATTTCAGTTTTATGACTGTACAATGATAATGGACTATTGGCTTGTTAGTATTGATATATCCATCTGGAACAATACAGATGTGACTGACTTGCAGTCTCCTTTGGAATAGGGAGGTTGTATAGATACATGAACTGGTTTTAGGTGTTTTTGCTTTCTAATATTTTTGCTTTTTGTATATATTTTTGACATACGGTGGAGGAAGTTCTCCAGTATACTCTAGTAATTATGCCAACTTACTATTTTATCATCCTGTGCATGTTTCTGTTGTATTTTTACATGCCTACTCCAGAAACCTTCTTCTAAGAAAGTTTCATACGACTCTAATTACATGAAGCATCCTGGAACTTGCAGAAACTAATTGTTTACAATCGCCCCCAACTTTCATGAGCGAATCTAAACAACCAGTCAGGAGCACGCCTTGCCAAAATAGCCTTCAAGGGCTTGTCAAACTGTTTGACATTTCTTGTCAAGCATAACATGTTAATGTCCTCTACCGAGAAAAGATCCGATCTTGTAACTTCATGAGCTACTTACTAACAACCTTACCACCTTCCATGTGTTTTACTCGAAAATCACTTTTTGCAATCCTTGTTTTTCTCCAGCCAAACAACACAACGTATAATCAGAGCGGACGGCATTCGGTGTCTGTGGAAGTACAGATGCAAAGGCAGAGGCAGGAAGAGCGGGAGAGCTTTCAGCAAGCCCAACGCCAGTACAGTTCATTACCCAGGTAACATGGCTCCATAACCCCCATCATTCATGATAGAATAACGGATTGTGTTCAGGCGGTGAAGTATTTTCTTCAAAAACTACTTGGCACATCACTATGAACCAAAACCCATAAATCTATGCGACACCTCTCAATCCAGTCTGTGGACCTAAAAACAATGTTGGATCATCTACAGATTGTGGAATATCCTTAAAACATCAACTAAAAGACTACTCATCCCTAGTATATTTCGCATTTACTTTAGCAATCACAAGCTTTTCCATGGCACTGAAGGTGCTGAAAAACATTGCACCCAAGCTTTGAAATTTTATTTCCTATAGTTTCTACTTTTGAGTACACGCCAATATATATTATGATGTTGCAACCCATATCAAGCTGTCAGAGTGCTGAAAATATAATGCACCCCCCACTGGTGGTAGGTTTTTTGAGAGTTTAAAATTAATGATACAAGGATTCTTTTTTATTAAACTTATAGAACACCTGATCAACTCTATTAAACCAGACATACTGTTTGGTAGGGTTGATCCCGCTAATTAAAATGATACCTGTCCTCAATTGACTTTTATATGTAAATTAGGCATTCTGTGCACTGATGGGTGAGGCCAGCATTGGAAATCTAAGAAGCTAATGTGCACCATTGGACTAGGCCCATCCCTCTGTGCACTTGAAACCTAATTTGCATAAACGATAAGTGTTTTTTTTCTCAGGAATAACACAACCAATTTTCACAAGACATGTATCATTTTAATCAGCAGGATCGACCCTACCAGAGAGTATGTCTGGTTTAATATAGTCAGGTGCTTTTTAAAATGTTTACTGCTTAAAGCCAAATGGACAAAAGTCATATGGAGGACTATGTGACTACAGTTGGACAGGTTTCATTCCAGGCAATTGTGTCTTCCTCCACTATAAATCTGAATGAACTTTCAAAATGTGTATTTTTGGAGAATAAATTTCATTTTGAAAGCAGCATTACATTGCGATTAGTCACTGCCAGCGAGCCTCTGATCTGAAAAGTTGTACAATTATGATAAACTTTTCCTAGCAGCCACTCAAAGGAGAAGAAAGACGGTAACATAAATCTCTGCATTGTGCTGACCCATAACATGCTCTGTAAACACGTCCATAGCTGGAGGTGGTGATTCCCTGAAGGAGATCCTGGAACAGCTGTTCCATAAGGTTTGATGCAAGCAGAAAGAACATGACTTATGCAAGTAATGCACTCTGTCACACATTTAAGCATATTACGGCAGAATTAGCTGGAATACATTATTCTGCTTTTCCATCTTACTGTGGATTAAAGGTCTCTGCATTAGGAAGCAGTTACAGGAAAATGTCATCATGGGGTAAACTGGATTAAAGGGTAATATAAACTTGAAAACATTGTTAGTTACCAATAAAACAAGATTATTTTTAACTAGCTGAAGGACCGGCTTCGCTCGCGGATATTTATTCCATTTCATTTAATGTTTGTGTGTGTCCTTAACAGATATCAACACTATCCACTATAACAGTGACATCTACAGCACCCTGCCCCCAAAACAGAGACCTCCACAGCCCTCCACCCCTTAACACTGCCCCCCCCCACAGTGCCCCCCTTCCTTAAAATTGAACCTCCACAGCAGCCTACCCCCTTAACTTTGACCTTTACAGCAGCCTTTCCCTTTAACAGTGACTTTCACAGCATACCACCACAGGGGCCTGCCCCCTTGACAGTGTCCTTTAATGGATGGGGGCGTGTCCTTTTGAACAGCTCACTCTAAGAATGTCGAGGCTGAAGGACCTGAGAGCTTCTATTGGCTGATAAGGGTCATGTGACCACGCTTCTATTGGCTAATGCATTTTTGGGGAATATCTTAGCAGAGCTAAGACCTGGTCTAAAACCTTCCCGGACACCTGATGTACCTGTATACCAAATTTCGTGATTGTAAATGCGACGGTGCGGATTCCTTTAGCGGACATACATACACACACATACAGTCAGCTTTATATATTAGATTATTAGAAGTAAGCTGCTCTCATTAAAAGGCATGCTCTATAGAGCTGTAAATGGGAGCTCCACCTTTAAAAAAAAAGGTTTTTTTATTTACAAGGTTTCCCCTTAAAAATCTTGGTTTAGTCTACCAGATGCACTGTGGAAGATAAGATGATTGCATTCTTTAAAGGGTGCAAAGTAAAACAGTCATGGTCAGCTCACACTTGTCTCTCCTCTACCTGAAGCTAGAGTGATCGGACGAAAACCTGGATTTGATGTAGGCTTCAAATGAACACGTGTCAAATTTCAATTTCTCCAGCACTTCAGTGAAACATATCCCTTTATTGAAGATCAACTGAAAAGATGTTTTACAAACGCAAGCATAGCCAACACATTTTGGACAGAAGATATGTCTAGCTAGTCCTTAGTCATGGCCGTACACTTTATTAGACAATGATTGATTGTGGCTGATCAGTCGTCCATGGAATCATTTGTGGGAACAATACCACCAACAATGACTAAACTAGGTGACCAAGGGGTCAGTTTTTTAAAAAGAATGGACTCCATGATCCTTTAGCACAATGGTAAATGAGTGGCCTAATTCGGCTGACCGTGCCATACACATGTATTTTCAGTCATTGTTTAAAGAGGTTTTCCAGGCTCCCAATTATTCTCAGGATAGGTCATTAATATGCGACTGGTGAGGGCCCGAAATCCTCCCCATGATCAGTGGTTCCCTGCAGCCACCAGCAACGGAACTAGCACTATCAGTAGATCAGGAAGCATAGCCCCCTTCAAAGTTTAGTGGCCGTGCTGGGTTACTGCATCTCGACTTCCTTTGAAGTTAATGGGAGCCGAGCTGCCATAACCTGGCGCGACCACTACACTTTGAATGGATCTCTGGTTCCCTTTCCATTCACAGTGCTAGTTCCAATGACGGAGGCTACAGCAAACAGCTCATTGGTGAGGGTTTGGGGTATCAGACCCTCACCAATCGATTATTAATTGCCTATTCCGGGTGATGGGTTATCAATATTGGGAGTCTGGAAAATCCCTTCAAGTCATAAAAAACCCTTTAATCTATTTTAGATGTGCTATATACCAAGGGAATGACTGCCATTTTCAACATTAGAAGATGATATACAGAATAATGTCCATAAAACAGAAGGCATTTGAAGGTCATCAAAAATGAAAAATAGTTTTAAAATAGTGGTCAGAGGCATACACATTATTCCTGCCAGCCTGTTTAATTATAGATCCAGTACCACCAGTAATTAGCACAGTTACAGTCTGAGGGTCCAAGCACGTAATGGCTTAATACAGACCCATAGTCATTATACTGTATGATGTCTCCATGTAGCACACCGTTCTTTGCCAGAGGTAACATTACTAGGAGAAAATGTCTCCATAATATGGCATGTGCTGGCGAGCGTATACATAATAGAGGCACATTGAGGTATAGGATAGGCCAGTGATGGTGAACCTTTTACAGACCCAAAACCCACTTATTTATCGCAAAGTGCCAACATGGCAATTTATCATCTTACAGCATCTTGCTGCTCCCTACTGCTTGTTGAGCATGTGTTCCTGGCTCACATAGCTATGCGAGTCCTAGTCCAAGCAGAAGCCAGTCATCAGATTACTCACAGGGTCTCCAGGGCAGAATAGTCTGATGTCCAGGCTAAATCGCATGCTAGTGGTGAAAACTTTGTGTTGGTGAAGTTTTAGGGATTTGTGAAAAAGGGATTGGGTAATACTTGTATTTAGCTGTACAGTGGGCCCCCAAAATGGTGGGCCTTAGGCTCTTCAGTCCGACACTGAGCATGCAGTGTGTAAGTGGTTAAGCTCCTTACTCGCCAAATACAGTGTCGTTTATTCTATTCCACATTTGTTCTTTATTACATATTAGGCAATATTTGTGGATTTGCGTCTTGCTTTCCAGGCAAAATTGGCATTAGTCACAGAACATTTATTTCCAAATAATTTCATTAATGTGGTGTGATTAATGATCCTGCGCTGGCAACATGCTCAATGTCAGTTTTTCCTTTTTTATACATTGCGGTTTATGCCAACTAAATATATAAGTTGTATATGAAGCATTTATAGTGGCTGGGATCAGAGAACACTAAATCTCGAAATGTCCTCATAAAGGCAGACATGCAGCCTCTCATTAAACACCGGGCTGGCTGCGTGGAGCTGTTTTCTTATTTCACGTACAGTAATGAAAATATATTGATATTATACTTGGATGAGATGAGCGGCTGATCCGATTCCAATTAGCGATATGGTGATCGAAGGGCCCTGGCTTTAATGAAAATTCAGTAATGCTTCGTGATCCCAAATTAAATTAAAGGACATCAATGGGAAAGCAATGAGAGCTGGAACTTGGCTTCTTCGCTATTAAAATCATTTTATCCACTTTGCCATGGCTGTAATATGCCGGGCATTCGGCTTTGCTGGGTATTAAACCACACGCAACGGTTTTCTTTAGATTTATAGGTAGATGTGGCCTAAGCAGAAATAAATTGAATATTAGAATTTAAATTTATAACAGCAGAACTTAATAGAAATACTTTTTCCATTATGTAAAAAACCCTGCCATTCCCCAGGCTTAAAAAAAATTGGTAAAATATAAATCCTTGAAGATGACGTATACTTTGCTTTCAATGTGATGGCCAGCAGTGTCTCCTGCCAAGCAGTTTTAAAGTGATAGTAGGTGTTCAATTGCCATGTACATGTAGTGCAGAAAGCCTCTCTTGAGAAGAAGACCTCTAGCTTCGTAGAATTACTCAATCAGCCTGACCAGCCAGGTCTCCTACCATTATGATTAAACTTCTGACAGTTTAAGACAGTTTAAATCATCATTGTTTTGTTGGTTGAACACTTTTGGGCAGTATGACTCTCTTCCATACCGAAGAAGTCAGTGGGACTTTCTTGTTGTCGATTTCAACTGACTCTAAGGGGCAATAATTCCCAACCGTATTACCATTAAAGAACTGTATGAACAGTATTGCATTAGAAACGCTTCCTGTAAGGTCTGGTCAAGTATCATATAATTCTACCTTCTGGTCAAGATTTGTTGACTGCTTTAAATGCGTCCCATGCCAAGCAGGCTGAAATTAGAAAAAAGACTGCTGATATGGTCTTCCACCTTGGAACCCTTGTTGGAAAACACTGCTATGGAGAGTCCCACATCAGTAGTAAACTGTGCAAAGGTCACCATTGACCGGAGGCTCTTAAACCGGCCACATACATTAGCTGTTTGTCAGCCGAAACCAGTGATTTCTATTACAATGACCAACCATCTAATGTATGTGAATTTTTCTTGACTCCTGACACCTACCGGATTAAGCGTGATGCATTTCAACTACCCAATCCTTTTGGTCTTGGGGACATAACCCAGCATGGAGTTGTTTGGCAGCTGCTTTCTACCCTCTTCCTACTGACAACACATGCATGTTTGGCTGAGTCAAGCATGTACGTTTATGGGAGATCAGGAATGATGGCTGTCGGTGAAATTAGCCTTTGGCTGACAGCTATCTTTAGGAGAGTGTCCAGCCTTAAACGTGCACATATTGGGTTAATTCAGTACATTTCTGTGAAATTTTTAGTCACTTGGCTGCTCTTGCAAGTAGACGTTTCATATGAGTCTCGTATATATCACTAGCCTGACATATTTAAGAAATAAATCTTACTGGTAAAAATTCTCAGTGGAAATGGATAATATATTAATATTATGGCTGTTGCTACCTGGCGTAACACTTGTTGCTTGTGAGATACAACCATATGATGCATGTACATGCCCGCCCCAATGAAATATCTCCTAATAATGCACCTGCAATTATTTTATTAGGTGCCCCTGCCCTTTTTGGAAGTTTGCTCTTGGATTACTGGACAGGTAGTCATCTGTGTGTAGGCAGTACCTTCCCATCCTACCCATGATCATAACCCTATTGCGTATGCTTGGTGACCATTTCTAAAGTCCAAAAATTACAGTTCTGTTAATTATTTAGAAGACGAAGGTCAATATGAAACAACCAAATGTTGAATAGTAATAGACAATGTCCAAGAAAAGAGAGTGCAATTTAATGCTCTTTGTCTTCATTCATACAACACTTTTGTAATTAGGTTTCTTTTCATACATACCCTTTATTGTAATTTTTTAAAACTTTCCTTTAGGTAATCTACTATAGTTGCGCACCCTGTTGACTATATGACCAGGAGCAATTCTTGGCCACCAGGTCTCGCTATGCATGAGATTTCAGTCTGTCTTTGACTATATATAGCAGCCCAGTGAGAGCAGCGGTTGTTTCATAGACTGACCTTCATAGAACGGAAAGGTTTTTTGGCATACGCTGTGCTTTGCATACCTTGAGGGAGTAACTTCAATGACCTCGTGTCTACAGGAGTTCTCAAACAGCTCTGCTTCCTACAGTACTGAAACTTAATGTAGCTTGGCACAGTGTATTGAACTGGCCCCAGACACAACTGTCAGGAATGCCACTTGTGAGGGAAATTCCAGCAACAAGGGAGTACTGCTGGCTGCTGGAACTGGACAAATGGAAAGTAATCCATCAGAAATGATGAAGGACAGGAAACAAGCTGAAAGCAGCGCGTTAGTTGTCAGTGATGCCTCTTTGAAATATGTCACCTTGGCACCAAAGATGCTCGATCACTTTTGTCATAGCAGATTCAAATTTTTCCTCATTAAGAGGAGCTTGTAATTAAGATTAGGGCAGCACCCATATAGCCTGAAAACTATAAACTTTTAGATCTTGGTGGACCGCCTCTCCTCCTAGCCACTAAATCCATAGGAATTGATCAAAAGGTCATCCATGTAGTAAGCCCTGCTAAGAAAACTGGTTAGAAGACTTGCCTATCCAGTGACTAACCAATAAGCTGTGAGAAGCCCACATTAGTCTAAAACATATTTATTTGTTAATTATGTTTAATTTTTGATACCTAGACAACATACTGTGATCTTGTTAGATGGATCATGTTGGTTTTAGGGTTTGTTTTAATTATAGGATTACCCATTGAACAGTTGTCTGTTATCCCTTTATTTTGACCTTGTGTTGCCCTTGTGGTCCTCTTGTATAGGTAATATGTTGTGTTTGTATTCTTTACGTAATGTGTTGTCCTTTTTTTGAATAGGTAACATGCTGTGCTTTTCTCTTTTATGTGTTGTGCTAGTATTCTGAGAATATAATTACAACATAGGTTTGTGTATGGTAATATATACCAGCAATTTAGTGGATTCAGTACATAAATTTAATTTTTATTTGTGTCTGTCCAGGCAAAGTAGAAAGAATCCAAGTTCTGTGTCTCAAGATTCGTGGGAGCAAGCTTATGCTCCTGGAGAAGGTTTTCAGACTGCCAAGGAGAATCCCAGGTATTCCAGTTATCAGGGATCTCGGAACGGTTACATGGGTGGACATGGTTTCAATGCCAGAGTTATGATGGAAGCTCAAGAACTTCTCAGACAGGAGCAGAGACGAAAGGAACAACAACTCAAAAAAAAAGTGCCCTCGGATGCACCAAATAATTATGACTCTTATAAAAAGGTCTCTGATCCTAATTATGCCCAGGCTAAAGGTCCTATGCGCCAGGATGTACCACCGTCTCCATCTCAGGTAGCGCGACTCAACAGATTACCACAAGAACAGGGCAGACCATTTTACTCCTGAGGGACAAGGAACACTAAATAAAACGGCAATAACAGATTTTTCATGAAAGACTCTGTATTATTTTTTAATTGGACGGTACTATGGTGCATATCATGTTTATTTCAGTGCCTTTTGCATTTTGGGCAACGTAACAGTGGACCTCTTCACTGACTTTGTTCTCTTGGACTGAAGTGATAGGTACACAGAAGGATGTTTCACGATAAGACAATCACAGGCGACATTACGTCTGCCACCTAGAATCATATCGTTCAGCTCAGTTTCATGAAATGTCAAGAGTCTGCCATGCTGCGCTAAGTTTTATTTTGCTATGCATTTTTTTTACTGACATAATATATTGTGGGAAAGGAATGAGTTGGTTTGTACTCAATGGTTTCTTTTACTTTTTTATACTTATGTTGGATGGTTTACTAAAGTATTATTTCTGTGTTATCAGACAACCCGTAATTGCTCATGTAATCATTGACACTACTTATGTTGCGATACTTTTTGTTTTTAATAATGGATAAACCTAATACTGTTATATTTTGATGTATTTAATGTATGTGATAGTTTCACTGTCTTTAATGCCTTTCATCTCAGAGACATGTGTGAAAAAATGATTGTTCGTTTCCACTAGAGGTGCAATCCATATTTGAGACTATTGCTCTAGATCTATTTAGGTGGGCACCATGAATTTCTCCACTTATTGTAGCCTGGTAGTTCATCTAGATTCCACGACATCTGCGATGTCAAAGTGAATACAAGTTTGGGACATTCTCCCAACTCAAGATCTTAACTGGAGCTTCTTATTGTGGCTATAGTAGATATTCTCCTGGCCTGCTTACTCTAAAGCACAATATCTGGGGGGTCTGTTCAGTTGCACCTGTCCTTGGGATGAATATTTTTTCCTGCTGTGTCCTGTAATATGTTGCTTGAGGAGTATTCATAAAAATGATGAAGTGGATTATTGCATCACTTCATGTAAGCCACCAAGTCATCATAATTGGGAGCAAGCAAGCCAGGAATATATTCAACTTCCCTGCATGAGGAACCCTAGGTATGATTTTGTGTTTTAAGGGGATCACACCAAACCTGTACAAGACCGTTTTCTGTTTTACCTATTAATTAAGCTACTTGTTTTAATTAAATTGAGTGGCTGCATTCTGACTGAATCTACAAAATGGCCGCCCTTGCAGTATGCAAGCCCTTTGCTGTCCAAACAGATTGAGAGAAAGGTTTGAATAAGAACAAAGGGAAAAAAAAGATAAAAAATATTAATAGTGTAACATTGCACCAAGGGTATGCAGACAATTCTGTCTTGTGCTTCCATATGCCCTGTGTAATGTGTTGACAGTGTGTGAATGAACGGAGAATGGAGAAAACTGTTACATGGTGATCTGAATCTTGACAGAAACACACAATGAAGCTTAAAGCCTTGGCTAATATTAATGACATAGATATCAGATTTTATAGTAACGCTGAAGTGTTAAGCAATGAGCATTCCCTTGTTATAGGGAGTTACTGCTCATATACTCGATAAGCTGCCATGTACTATCATCTTTGTACTGCCCCAAGCTCTTCTAAAGATGCTGGTGACACAGTTCTAGAAGTTGTGCAGAACAGTAATAAATCATACATATTCCATATATATCCCCATAATCATGCATATTCTTTATATCGGTCAGTTACCTCTTGCACTCGTTATTCCACTTTTTATTCCTTTGTTGATTTAACCACCATTCATGAACAGTGGTGGCTGGTTCTTTTAGCCGCTATCAACCCAGATTCTCCTATTTACATGTTTGGCTTTGCCAACTGTGCTACCATGACTGGTGCTTTGTTTCATCAGGTGGGGGGGGGAATATTTTTGACAGCTTCCCATCCCAAAATAGGATCAGTCAAGAACCACCTCAAAGACATGTTGTTGTTTGTATAGGGTAAGCTGTCCACAAACTGAGCATCAGGCTGTGTATGGAAAGATATCATCTTCTGATGACCCAAAGTACTTTTTTTATCAAAGTGTTTTTCTTGCTAACCTGATCCTCCCTTATTTAAAGACATCTGAGATCTGAAAATAGAATCTTCAGACGGCCATACACGTGAAATTAAGGTTTGCCAAGCTTGTCTTACGCCAATGTTTCACAGACACGGTCCTTTTTCCTCCAGAGATAAGACACTGCAAGAAGGGTCTGGCGGCTGCTTGTTTCCCTCTTCTCACTCAAAGCAGGCGCCTGATTGGAGGAGCCCAGTGTGTATATTTATGGGGGCACAGCGGCTGGCCACAGAAGTATTCAGCTGGCAACTATCTTAAAGGGTCACTGAGTTGTCATAAAACTTTTGATTTGTCATAGAAACATATTATGGATGAACAAATCAATTTGTTAATCTTAACAAATTCTCTGTCTGAGAAGGATACACATCTCGCAAGGCCATTTTAATCTTGCCATATCAAGGCCACGTGAGATATGTGGCCATGGTACTCTGCCAGCAGAGGGAGTGTCTACATCTGTGGGAATGCTCCCTCACAAGTGTTAATTTGTTTAGATGGAAGAATTGATTAGTACGAATCAATTCTCTCATCCCTATGACATATCAGAAAATTTTGATGGTGGGGGACTGAATACTGAGAATCTAACTGATTGCTATGATAAGGAGAGAGAAGCTTTCACGTATCACTCTCTCCTCGTTGCAGACAAGACAGGCAGAGAAAGAGAGCATAATAGGCGAATGTTTCGCCTCGTTCTAGTGTTTCGTGGGAGTCTCAGCACTCAAAACCTCACCAGTCAAAACCTTTCTCTCTATGGCATATCAAAAGTTTTATGAAAACTCAGTGACCCTTTAAGTGTATGGCCACTAATTTCATCAAGACATCTTTCCATGTATGGTTGGCTTTACCACATCTTCTCATGGGCACTCTCCTACTTCTGTTACTGCCAGTCTCTTCTATATTTTGTGTATTTCTTTGCCCTGTCCCTCAGCTTTTTTTTTCTAGACCTTCTTGATGGCTTTGTCTTTTACAAAATCACCCTTCCTTCTGCCTCAGATCCCCCACTACAACCACTATTCAAAGTGATTTCTTATCACCCTTCGAAGGAATTACAAATATTGATTTCTTTGCTTTTTAGAATAACCTCCATTCCTCATCTTGCCATAGTGTCATCCAGTACCAATAGTACGTTATCTTCCATGCCATAATGGTGAAATGCTTCATGTGGTTCTGCCAATACTTCACTTGGAGAAATTTTATCCTGTGGGCATTGTACATTGGATGCACATAACCACAAAGATCTGAGCAAGGTTTGTGCTCTTCATATCACCACAAATGATCTTTCCAGGCACACTGTGACTATCTTATGTTCAAAGAGATATACTATAAACCACTGTTGTAGGCTGGACGATCTCTTATAATTATGGATAGCAGTGAATGTGTATAAAGACGGGTATATGTGATCAGCAAGTGACAATGCTAAATTGTTACCTAGACATACAGTATCTGGCCATGGCTGCCCAGGAGTTTTCCATAGTCACCAGATAACTGGCATCGGAAGCTGGCATCCATATGTGTCTATGGACAATTGTTCGGCTGTTTCTCTGCACTAGTTTATATGCATAAGATCCACTGTAATGTTATTTCCCATCGTGGCTACTCTTCATTTCTATGGGAAACTTTAAGGGAGTCATGTCTTTCTGTCAATCTACTTCACAGGCAATCTGTTACATAAAATGTTCTGTGTATACCACTTGCGAAAGTGCCTATAAATCCTCTTCTGAATAAGGATACCAAGCTGAAGATATCATGTTAAAAATGGGGAAGGGGGGAGAAAAAATACAAAAATAAAATAAAAAATAAAAATCATGCTTAATAATAAAGTAGAATTATTAATATTTGGTTACTTACACTATCATTGTCACACAAGCTTGTAATAAAAAAAATGTTTTTAAAGTTACAAAAATTTGTCAATCTGAAGCACATGTAACTGTCTATCAGAGAGGTTTTTGTTATTGTACTGCAGTGTTTCAATGATAACTAATGTAAGCACAGTGATACGGGATGACTAACGCTCTTTTTTATAGCGGGTGAAAAAAAAGAGCGAAATTCGCCTTATACTTGTATATAAATCAATAGAATAAAATTCATTTCTTGTCCTAGTGTGGTCTCATTACGGAATTGTTTTCTGTTTTAATATCTGTTTCTGGTAGGGTTATATTTAATGGCAATGGTGAGCTGTCCTTACAACCAGCTATCTAGGTGTGATCATTGGTGATCCGACAAACAGAATGAAGAGACTTTGTGCTACGATAGTAAGCACAGATACATGTATGTATGGGCTTACTGGGCCTGGACAACCGATGAATACCGTAACCCCTTCATTCTGATCAGTGAAGGTTCCCCCCACCAATCCCACATTGATGGCCTAGAAATAGGTCTTTTATCCCTTGGAACACACATTTAACCACTTCCCATCTGGGCCATTTGCCCCCTTCCTGACCAGGCCTAATTTTGCAAAACCGACATATCTCACTCCATGTGGTAATAACTTTGGAACGCCTTTATTTATCCAAGTCATTCAGAGATTGTTTTCTCGTGACACATTGTACTTCATGATAGTCATAAATTTGAGTCAAAATATTTCACCTTTATTTATGAAAACATCCCAAATTTACCCAAAAATTTGAAAATTTCGCAATTTTCTAAATTTCAATTTCTCTGCTTTTAAAAAACAGAAAGTTATACCTCATAAAATATTTATTATTTAACATTCCCCATATGTCTACTTTATGTTGGCATCATTTTGGAAATGTCATTTTATTTTTTTAGGACGTTAGAAGGCTTAGAAGTTTAGAAGAAATTCTTCAAATTTTTAAGAAAATTGCCAAAACCCACTTTATAAGGACCAGTTCAGGTCTGAAGTCACTTTGTGGGGCCTACATAGTGGATACCCCCATAAATGACCCCATACCCTTCAAGTTACTCAAAACTGATTTTACAAACTTTGTTAACCCTTTATGCGTTCCACAAGAATTAAAGGAAAATGGAGATCAAATTTTTTAATTTCACTTTTTGGGCAGATTTTCCATTTTAATCCAATTTTTTCTTTAACACATCGATGCTTAACAGCCAAACAAAACTCAATATTTATTACCCAGATTCTGCGGTTTACAGAAACACCCCACATGTGGTCATAAACTGCTGTATGGGCACACGGCAGGGCGCAGAAGAAAAGGAACTCCACATAGTTTTTAGATGCCATGTCCCATTTGAAGCCCCCTGATGCACCCTTACAGTAGAAACTCCCAAGACGTGACCCCATTTTGGAAATTAGGGGATAAGGTGCCAGTTTTATTAGTACTATTTTTGGGTACATATGATTTTTTTATCATTCATTATAACACTTTATGGGGCAAGGTGACCAAAAAATTGGTTGTTTTAGCACAGTTTCTATTTATTTATTTTTACAGCGTTCACCTGAGGGGTTCAGTCAAGTGAAATTTTTATAGAGCAGATTGTTACGGACGTGGCGATACCTAATATGTATACTTTTTCTCATTTATTAAAGTTTTACACAATAATAGCATTTTGGAAACAAAAAAATTATGTTTTAACCACTTCAGCCCCGCTAGGTGAAACCCCCTTCATGACCAGAGCACTTTTTACACTTCGGCACTACACTACTTTCACCGTTTATCGCTCGGTCATGCAACTTACCACCCAAATGAATTTTACCTCCTTTTCTTCTCACTAATGGAGCTTTCATTTGGTGGTATTTCATTGCTGCTGGCATTTTTACTTTTTTTGTTATTAATCAAAATGTAACGATTTTTTTGCAAAAAAATGACATTTTTCACTTTCAGCTGTAAAATTTTGCAAAAAAAACGACATCCATATATACATTTTTCACCAAATTTATTGTTCTACATGTCTTTGATAAAAAAAAAATGTTTGGGCAAAAAAAAAATGGTTTGGGTAAAAGTTATAGCATTTACAAACTATGGTACAAAAATGAATTTCCGCTTTTTGAAACAGCTCTGACTTTCTGAGCACCTGTCATGTTTCCTGAGGTTCTACAATGCCCAAACAGTATAACTACCCCACAAATGACCCCATTTCGGAAAGTAGACACCCTAAGGTATTCGCTGATGGGCATAGTGAGTTCATAGAACTTTTTATTTTTTGTCACAAGTTAGCGGAAAATGATGATTATTTTTATTTTATTTTTTTTTCTTACAAAGTCTCATATTCCACTAACTTGCGACAAAAAATAAAAATTTTAGGAACTCACCATGCCCCTCACAGAATACCTTGGGGTGTCTTCTTTCCAAAATGGGGTCACTTGTGGGGTAGTTATACTGCCCTGGCAATTTAGGGGCCCAAATGTGTGAGAAGTACCTTGCAATCAAAATGTGTAAAAAATGACCGGTGAAATCCAAAAGGTGCACTTTGGAATATGCGCCCCTTTGCCCACCTTGGCAGCAAAAAAGTGTGACACATCTGGTATCGCCGTACTCAGGAGAAGTTGGGGAATGTGTTTTGGGGTGTCATTTTACATATACCCATGCTGGGTGAGAAAAATATCTTGGTCAAATGCCAACTTTGTATAAAAAAATGGGAAAAAAAGTTGTCTTTTGCCAAGATATTTCTCTCATCCAGCATGGGTATATGTAAAATGACCCCCCAAAACACATTCCCCAACTTCTCCTGAGTACGGCGATACCAGATGTGTGACACTTTTTTGCTGCCAAGGTGGGCAAAGGGGCACATATTCCAAAGTGCACCTTTCAGATTTTGCAGGCCATTTTTTACACATTTTGATTGCAAGGTACTTCTCACACATTTGGGCCCCTAAATTGCCAGGTCAGTATAACTACCCCACAAGTGACCCCATTTTGGAAAGAAGACACCCCAAGGTATTCCGTGAGGGGCATGGCGAGTTCCTAGAATTTTTTATTTTTTGTCACAAGTTAGCGGAAAATGATGATTTTTTTTTTTTCTCTTTTTTCCTTACAAAGTCTCATATTCCACTAACTTGCGACAAAAAATAAAAAATTCTAGGAACTCGCCATGCCCCTCACGGAATACCTTGGGGTGTCTTCTTTCCAAAATAGGGTCACTTGTGGCGTAGTTATACTGCCCTGGCAATTTAGGGGCCCATATGTGTGAGAAGTACTTTGCAATCAAAATCTGTAAAAAATGACCGGTGAAATCCGAAAGGTGCACTTTGGAATATGTGCCCCTTTGCCCACCTTGGCATCAAAAAAGTGTCACACATCTGGTATCGCCGTACTCAGGAGAAGTTGGGGAATGTGTTTTGGGCTGTCATTTTACATATACCCATGCTGGGTGAGAGAAATATCTTGGCAAAAGACAACTTTTCCCATTTTTTTATACAAAGTTGGCATTTGACCAAGATATTTTTCTCACCCAGCATGGGTATATGTAAAATGACACCCCAAAACACATTGCCCAACTTCTCCTGAGTACGGCGATACCAGATGTGTCACACTTTTTTGCTGCCAAGGTGGGCAAAGGGGCACATATTCCAAAGTGCACCTTTCGGATTTTGCAGGGCATTTTTTACACATTTTGATTGCAAAGTTCTTCTCACACATTTGGGCCCCTAAATTGCCAGGGCAGTATAACTACCCCACAAGTGACCCCATTTTGGAAAGAACACACCCCAAGGTATTCCGTGAGGGGCATGGCGAGGTTCCTAGAATTTTTATTTTTTGTCGCAAGTTAGTGGAATATGAGACTTTGTAAGGAAAAAAGAAAAAAAAAGAAAAATCATCATTTTCCGCTAAATTGTGACAAAAAATAAAAAATTCTAGGAACTCGCCGTGCCCCCCACGGAATACCTTGGGGTGTCTTCTTTCCAAAATGGGGTCACTTGTGGCGTAGTTATACTGCCCTGGCAATTTAGGGGCCCAAATGTGTAAGAAGTACCTTGCAATCAAAATGTGTAAAAAATGGCCTGCGAAATCCGAAAGGTGCCCCTTTGCCCACCTTGGCTGCAAAAAAGTGTCACACATGTGGTATCGCCGTACTCAGGAGAAGTTGGGCAATGTGTTTTGGGGGGTCATTTTACATATACCCATGCTGGGTGAGAGAAATATCTTGGCAAAAGACAACTTTTCCCATTTTTTTATACAAAGTTGGCATTTGACCAAGATATTTTTCTCACCCAGCATGGGTATATGTAAAATGACACCCCAAAACACATTGCCCCAACTTCTCCTGAGTACGGCGATACCACATGTGTGACACTTTTTTGCAGCCTAGATGCGCAAAGGGGCCCAAATTCCTTTTAGGAGGGCATTTTTAGACATTTGGATCCCAGACTTCTTCTCACGCTTTAGGGCCCCTAAAAATCCAGGGCAGTATAAATACCCCACATGTGACCCCACTTTGGAAAGAAGACACCCCAAGGTATTCAATGAGGGGCCTGGCGAGTTCCTAGAATTTTTTTTTTTTTGCATAAGTTAGCGGATATTGATTTTTTTTTATTTTTTTTTAATTTTTTTTCTCACAAAGTCTCACTTTCCGCTAACTTAGGACAAAAATTTCAATCTTTCATGGACTCAATATGCCCCTCACAGAATACCTTGGGGTGTCTTCTTTCCGAAATGGGGTCACATGTGGGGTATTTATACTGCCCTGGCTTTTTAGGGGCCCTAAAGCGTGAGAAGAAGTCTGGAATATAAATGTCTAAAAATGTTTACGCATTTGGATTCCGTGAGGGGTATGGTGCGTCCATGTGAGATTTTATTTTTTGACACAAGTTAGTGGAATATGAGACTTTGTAAGAAAAAACAAAAACAAAAACAAACAAAAAATTTCCGCTAACTTGTGCCAAAAAAAATGGCTGAATGGAGCCTTACCAGGGGGGGAGTGATCAATGACAGGGGGGTGATCAATGACAGGGGGGTGATCACCCATATAGACTCCCTGATCACCCCCCTGTCATTGATCACCCCCCCTGTAAGGCTCCATTCAGACATCCGCATGATTTTTTACGGATCCATGGATACATGGATCGGATCCACAAAATGCATGCGGACGTCTGAATGGAGCCTTACAGGGGGGTTATCAATGACAGGGGGTGATCAGGGTAATCAGGGTGATCACCCCCCTGTCACTGACCACCCCCCCTGTAAGGCTCCATTCAGACATCCGCATGATTTTTTACGGATCCATGGATACATGGATCGGATCCACAAAATGCATGCAGACGTCTGAATGGAGCCTTACAGGGGGGTTATCAATGACAGGGGGTGATCAGGGTGATCACCCCCCTGTCACTGATCACCCCCCCTGTAAGGCTCCATTCAGACATCCGCATGATTTTTTACGGATCCATGGATACATGGATCGGATCCACAAAATGCATGCGGACGTCTGAATGGAGCCTTACAGGGGGGTTATCAATGACAGGGGGTGATCAGGGTAATCAGGGTGATCACCCCCCTGTCACTGATCACCCCCCCTGTAAGGCTCCATTCAGACATCCGCATGATTTTTTACGGATCCATAAAACGCATGCGGACGTCTGAATGGAGCCTTACAGGGGGGTTATCACTGACAGGGGGGTGATCAGGGAGTGTATATGGGTGATCACCCGCCTGTCATTGATCACCCCCTGTAAGGCTCCATTCAGACGTCCGCATGTGTTTTGCGGATCCGATCCATGTATCCATGGATCCGTAAAAATCATGCGGACGTCTGAATGGTGCCTTACAGGGGGGTGATCAATGACAGGGGGTGATCAGGGAGTGTATATGGGTGATCACCCGCCTGTCATTGATCACCCCCCTGTAAGGCTCCATTCAGACGTCCGTATGCTTTTTGCGGATCCGATCCATGTATCCGTGGATCCGTAAAAATCATACGGACGTCTGAACGGAGCCTGACAGGGGGGTGATCAATGACAGGGCGGTGATCAATGACAGGGGGGTGATCAGGGAGTTTATATGGGGTGATCAGGGGTTTATAAGGGGTTAATAAGTGACCGGGGGGGGGGTGTAGTGTAGTGTAGTGTGGTGTTTGGTGCCACTGTACTGACCTACCTGAGTCCTCTGGTGGTCGATCCTAACAAAAGGGACCACCAGAGGACCAGGTAGGAGGTATATTAGACGCTGTTATGAAAACAGCGTCTAATATACCTGTTAGGGGTTAAAAAATTCGGATCTCCAGCCTGCCAGCGAGCGATCGCCGCTGGCAGGCTGGAGATCCACTCGCTTACCTTCCGTTCCTGTGAGCGCGCGCGCCTGTGTGCGCGCGTTCACAGGAAATCCCGGCCCTCGCGAGATGACGCGTATATGCGTCGTCGTGCGCAGGGCTGCCACCTCCGGACCGCACATCTGCGTTAGGCGGTCCGGAGGTGGTTAATGTGTCCATGTTCTGATAGCTATAGTTTTTTTATTTTTTGAGAGATTTTCTTATGTAGGGGCTCATTTTTTGCGGGATGAGGTGACGGTTTTATTGGTACCATTTTGTGGGACATACGCGTTTGTTTTTTGAGAGATTTTCTTATGTAGGGGCTCATTTTTTGCGGGATGAGGTGACGGTTTTATTGGTACCATTTTGTGGGACATACGCGTTTTTGATCACTTGGTGTTGCACCTTTTGTGATGCAAGGTGACAAAAATTGCTTGTTTTGACACATTTTTTTTTTTTTACGATGTTCATCTGAGGGGTTAGCTCATGTGATATTTTTATAGAGCTGGTTTTTACGGACGCGGCAATACCTAATATGTATACTTTTTTTATTTGTTTCACTTTAACACAATAATAGCATTTTTGAAACCAAAAAATGATGTTTTAGTGTCTCCATGTTCTAGGAGCTATAGTTTTTTTATTTTTTGAGAGATTTTCTTATGTAGGGGCTCATTTTTTGCGGGATGAGGTGACGGTTTTATTGGTACCATTTTGTGGGACATACGCATTTTTGATCACTTGGTGTTGCACCTTTTGTGATGCAAGGTGACAAAAATTGCTTGTTTTGACAGTTTTTTTTTTTACGGTGTTCACCCGAGGGGTTAGCTCATGTGATATTTTTATAGAGCTGGTTTTTACGGACGTGGCAATACCAAATATGTCTATTTTATTTTTTCTGTTTTTAATTATTATTTTTTTTATTCCTTACTTGGGGACCTTTTTTTTTTTTTACATGTGAAACTTTTTTTATTTTATTTTTTTCAACCCTTTATTTTTTTTTATTTTTTTTTACACTTTTCGTCCCCCATAAGGTCATACAAGACCTCTGGGGGACATTTGCTTCACTTTTTCTTTTTTTTTCACTGTTGATTTCTCCTGTAACTGGGGCTGACATAGTAGCCCCAGTTACAGAAGAAATGCACCCCCCAGAGAGGCTGTACAGCATGATTCTGCACTGTACAGCCTCAGAGCAGGGCTGATCGAGGTCTCTGTAAGACCTCACAGCTCCTGCACGCTCCGGTCCCGGCGGTCACATGACCGCCGGGCCGAAACAGGAAGCGCATAGCGCTTCCTGCTCTGCAGACACATCGCTCGGTGAGCGCTGTGTCTGCAGCGATCCGGAAGGCAGGGACACCTGGGCACTGTCCCTGCCTTCTCTCTGGGTTGCCCTGCTGTCACTGACAGCGGGCAACCCGATCAGCAGCTGCACGATTAGCGTGCAGCTGCTATTTCTGAAAGGACGTTTTAAAACGTGCTTTCAGAAATAGAGGTCCACCCATAGGATGTTTAAATCCTATGGGCGGACTTAAAGCGGTTAAAGGGGTTTTCCTATGACTAATGTAAAAAATCAAAATCAGACATCATATAGTACTTGACAATCTCTTTCTAACAGAGGCAGAATCGGCCCTGTACCTCACATGGCTCCAATGATAGCCACATTCACTGCATCAATTTCTGTAATAGGTTGTTTTCAGCCTGGCAACTCAGGGGTGTGTCCTTTTGCTCCATCTCTCTCATTGTAACTGCTCCAGCTCCTAACAGAACTAATGGCTGGTGGCAGTTAGATTTAAACTGAGAACGTTTGACCCACCCAGTGAGATGGACACAAAAAATAAGGAAAAGAACAAACAGCAGGTGGCGCTACACAGATACATTTTATTGAATAGCTCACTGGCTATACTACATTTTTAATTACATGTAATTACAAAAGTATACAGATCCAGGTGCTGGTTTGAAAAATGTTGAATAAATGGACATTTATCCATATTATGTCCAAGCCGTGTACTGGTCTTGTCATACGGGTTTTCTGGGAATTTTTATATTGATGGCCTATGCTACGAATAGGTCTTTGATATCTGATCCATAGGGGTCTGACTCCATCAATCAGCTGTTTGAAGAGTCTGCTGCGCTCCAGTGGTCGCCATGGCCTCTACCTAGGCCAGTCACATATTATTTAGTCACATGGTCTAGGGGAAGCTCAGTCCCATTCAAGTGAATGGGCTCGAGCTGTAATACCAATCACAGTCGCTATACAATGTACAGTTCTGTTGTTTGTAGGCTGTGAAGCCTCGGTGCTCACCAGAGTGTTGCGACCTTTCTGAAAAGCTGATCAGTGGCGGTGGTGGAATCCCACCGATTAGATATTAATGACCTGTCCTGAACATAGGTCATCAATATTTTCCTCCCAGAAAACCTTCTTTAAGGTTTAACTTGTTTCATAAAACTTTTCAAATTTCATAATGACGTGTCAATTTTTGAAAAAATGGTGAGACATCTATGATCCATGAAGTGCAGGGCAGAAGTGCTCAGGTATAAGCTATTTTTTATTCTTTTACGATATATGAGTGGAGCCCCAGAGCAGCCTCCTTTCTGCTCATCAAGCACAGCGCCGTACATTGTGTAGCGGCTGTGCTTAGTGAGCAGAGAGAAGGCCAAACAGCCGGTGCCTTCTCACAGCTGATCGGCAGGGGTCCTGGGTGATCGGCAGGGGTCCTGAGGATAGGTCATCAGTATCCTTTTAAATAAGTTTTTTATAATATAATGTTGTTCTAACTATCAACCAACAACATTCAAAAAAGTCCTCAAAAATAAATCCAGCAGAGTTCGGGCTCATACATGCATGCAAATTGCAGATTCGCAAAACATGTATTGCGGGACAGATCATCCCGCCATCTATAGAACAATCTGTACAATGGACAAGTATAGGACATGCATTTTTTTGCGGGTGCTGCGAAACAGACATACAGATGGGGGCAGCACACGGTGTGCTTTGTGCCTCTTTTTGCGGCCCCATGGAAGTGAATAGGTCCACATCTAACCAGCAAAAGAGGCGGATCAGATGCCAACAATAATCATGGTCGTGTGCATGAGCCCTTAGTGAAAATAAGATGACCAGTTTGCTATGGGTGAATAAACTGGTCACTTTTTTTTTTTTTTTCCACTAACTCTGCTGTCCCGTTTTCTGGATTTATTGCTCCTTTTAGCAACTGCAGTGTTCACACAATTGATCTCGAGAATGTTTGCAGTACAAGTAAAAGAACCCCTGTGTAAATATTTAGCCAATGAGGGGCTGTAGTGAGATGCCCCTAATTTATTAAGAGGCAGGTGACTCCATAAATTAGGGACATTTTTTTAGAAGCTTAAAAAAATGTAAATTATGGTTCACATATGCTGTGCACCTTATGCTGCAACGTATTTATGCCACAATATTGGCATAATATTGTGAAGAATGAATCCAAGGTTGAGGCCGGTGCTCATTTATTCATTCTGCATCCCTCGAACTCCATCTACCTAGACCCAGAATTAAAGGGAGTCACTTCCAAATTCTGTTTCGGGGTAAACATGCCACCTTGTAGTGTAGGTTCCCTGAAGCATAATCATACCTTGCTTATTAAAATCTGGTTCCCTAATCCTAAGAAATACTAGGCAGGGCCATTCCAATTGACGGACCGACCATTGCTCTATGATGCCCAGCAAGTCTTCTCTTGTTTTCTTTCCAGTCCCAGATTTCAGGGCAGTTAGTAATGACACGGGAGATGTTAGGTGCACTGAACAGAGTGGTCTGAAAACCTTAAAAATAAAGAGATGGACCAAATTTTTACAAAAAAAGTTATGGTTATGTTCAGGGTCTCTAATCGACATGGTGGTATGCTAACTTTGAAAATGAAAATTCTGTCTACCTGCGGCCACCACTAGAGTGAGCTTATGATCTTATTGCATACTTATACATGGAACTCAATAATAGAACAGTATGCAGTAAGATATCATGCTCCCCCTAGTGGTAGTTGATGGCAGACTGAATTTTACAGCCTTACTTCTATGTACAAGGAATTGGAGATATGTATCGGCTATAAGGGTATATTTAAAAAAAAAAAAAAAAGAATTTTAGACCTAGAAAAATGACAATGATGAAGGGGATAATATTATATATGTGGCTTACAAACTACAGTGCGGACGCTCATTTATCCGACTGAGCATGCTTCTCAAATCAGTTTCCTTACCAGCTGCACCAGTTTGAAAAAAGACCTTAAATGGCTGAAATTTAACTAAACCGCTGCATATAAGAAATAAAACTTGCATTCTAAGAGAAAGCACAAAAATCTTGATATTTCCTGGAATTATTTAGTGGGGTGGGAACCCGACTCCAATGAATTTATTCCTTAAAGGGGTATTCCGGTTACCATAACTATAACTTATGTTTTAAACTAATTCATCATCAATAATTACTATAATGTAAATGTCACATATTTACCATTCAGCAGTTATAAAAGTAGTTTTCTTCCTCTGCTACCCGCTGTGTTTCCTCATAAATTTCTGTGGCATCGACCTGTAGTTCTGAACCTTTATAAGGTCGAGCATGCTCAGTGTGTTGCTATCAGTTCTCTAGCTAAAGGGCGTGTTAGTGTGCTGCTGATTACTGAGCAGAGGGGGTGTGACTGGACTGTATATCAGGCAGCCAATCAGTAGACATCAACACTCAGAGCAGGAAAGCTAGGGATTGTGGGGATTGTAGTCTGTGAGAGAGATCAGGCGCCATGATACTCTGTGTGTTGCAGGCTCACACAGGCGCTAGACAAATGGATTGCAAGGTAAACTAAAACTCTGGTTATAGGTATAGGTATGGGTTCTGGTTGGGTCACAGCTTGCAGCCCTTATGCCGTTTTTCAAAAATTAAATTACCTTACTGGAATACCCCTTTAAGAGGCAGTGTGCGACGAAGCATTTTGAACACAATGATGAAAAGGAGACATGTTAAAATATAAGTACAAATCTAACAGCATAAACATAGAACATGACGTTAATATGGGGGTCAGGTCACAAATTCTTTCCCCGTATTACACGTCAATATTCATCCCCATAGCAACAAGCTGGCACCGAACCCTTCACCTGATTGTCTTCCGACACTGAAGATTATCCAGAGAAAAGCTTTGTCTCACCTTAGTGCACACAGAATAAGTGGTGGGATGTGAAGGAGTCAACACTGAAACGTTCCAGGGAAAAGAGGCTCGGCCTTCGAGGCAGCAAAAGAGCAAAGAGCAGCTTGGGAAGGAGAGATAATCTGGAATTCACAGGTATCTGGCAGCAGCTGGAATGTGTCAACGGAGGAAGAAAAGCACAGCCTCGGAGGGGAGCTGAATGAGCTTCAGTCGGGCGGATTCCATTTGTTTTATTATTATTATTGTTTGGTTTTATTTTTCAGACGTTTTCACCACAACGATAACAGTAAAGTGCTTTATGTGGTTATTCTGCATTAGGAGACGCTGATGATTATGTGGAGGAAGTGGCTGAGCTCTGCAAGTACAAACCACACGGGTGATAAGAGGAAAACCACTTCTACACTATGTATCACTTTGCAGTTTAGTCACTAATATTACTTAAAGGGGTTGTCTCATCTCAGACTTTGATCATATAGCTAGGATATGCCATCAAAGTCTGGTACATGCAGCTCCCGGATCTGGCACCTGCTTCTATCTTCAGAACAGGCCCCCCAAAGTGAAGGAGAATCCACTGCGGATGCGGGTGCTCTCTATTCACTGCTATGGGAGTTCCAAAAATAGCCGTACGAGTGCCCTTGGCCATTTTTGGAAGTCCTATAGCAGTGAATGGAGAGTGCACCACCCATGCACGATCCACTCATTATTCACATATATAGGACTGCTGGAAGTAGGCGAGCCAGCGCTCCGCTATTTTCAGAACTCCCATAGTGGTGAATGGAGGGTGGCCACGCATGGTGTAACCTCCTTCACTTCAGGGGGCCGGTTTTGGAGATAGGAGCAGGTCCCACAGGTGGGAGCCACACCTGTCTGACTTTGATGGCATATCCTAGTGATATAAGTCTGAGATGAGGCAACCCCTTTAAAGGGGTTATGTCATGATTGATGTAAAAAATGAAAATCAGTCCTATAGTATAGTACATGACAGTACCTTTCTAACAAAACTTGATCCAGCCCTGTACCTCACATGGGTCCATTGTTTCAATTGCTCTGCTAGATTATCTTCAGCCTGGCATTGCCCAGCTTGATGACATCACGTCACTATGTGAGATTTTCCAATGGATCTTCAATCAAGATGGCCAAAATGGTCTCTACATGAGCAAATGGATAAGGTGGGTATTTATTTTTGTACCCTGATTAAGCCCAGAAAGGCTTAAATTGGAGCCTCAGATGCCGCAATCGGCAATGAACGCTGCATCTGAGGGGTTCATTGATGGGGCGGCGCGATTGCCGTTCCTCGTCATTGCACCCACTACATATAAAGGAATGCGCATCGTGGCAAAGTACTTTGTCACAAATCAAATTTCTTTGTGAAATTTGGCTAAGCAGCCGAATTTAATTTTTCATAACTTTGCTCATCTCTATGTGTCACGTACGATAAACTTGGTTCAGTTTGCAGACTCAAAGCAAAGGGCTTGTCATAAATCTCACCCGTGACTGTCCTGTCAGCATAGGTGTTACCATAAGTGTTGAGAAGATGGTGAGATAAAAATAAGAAAATCAACGGAAGGGACATTTCCTCTTGCCTCGAGGACAATGGTTTCTATGTGTTTTCTTGAAGTGTGGGAAATGTTGAGGGAAACTCATGAAAGGAAGTTCTAAGCGTGTGTGCTGCTGATGTGGAGGGGTAAATAAATGTTTGGATACATCAGAATGTGTGAAGATGTTGATGGGGTGGAGGAAGTCCCAAAAAAAGATGGGCAGGCACAGCTGTGTATTGTATAAGCACTGGAACCACCACACCCTAGTAATGTATATGACAATTTCGGTCCAGACACTACGGATACCTTCTGTGTACATTCTGCATTTTTCTCACTCCTATCAATAGATAGGACTATTCTTGTCTGCAATGTGGACCAGAATAGGACGTGTTCCATAATTTGCTGTACAGCCACATGCAGGAGTCGACAGGGAACTTAAAATATAAAAGTGACCTCATGTTTTCGGCAGGTCCAAATTGATAGAAGGCGGAGCAACAGAATTAGGCAGGGCTAGCAATACTGTAGTGCAAGACAAAATACCACAGTGCCGCACAATATACTGCCCTAGTAGATCTAGATACCACAGTGCAGCACAAAATACTGCCCCAGCAGAACCAGATACCATAGTGCAACACAATATACTGCCCTAGCAGATCCAGATACCATAGGGCAGCACAAAATACTGCCCCAGCAGAATCAGATACCATAGTGCAACACAATATACTGCCCTAGCAGATCCAGATACCACAGTGCAACACAATATACTGCCCTAGCAGATCCAGGTACCATAGGGCAGCACAAAATACTGCCCCAGCAGAATCAGATACCATAGTGCAACACAATATACTGCCCTAGCAGATCCAGGTACCACAGTGCAACACAATATACTGCCCTAGCAGATCCAGATACCATAGTGCAGCACAATATACTGCCCTAAAATAACCAGATACCACAGTGCAACATAAAATACTGCCTCTGCAGAACCAGATACCACAGTGCTACACAATATAGTGCCCTAGCAGAACCAGATACCATAGTGCAGTATAAAATACTGCCACCCGCTCCACAGTATGAAGCTGCATCATCGTCCTGGGGATGGCAATGTCATTGAATTCAGGAGGTCACCTGCAGCCACTGGCCAAGTGCATAAGTGTCTGACACTCCTACATTAATTCATTCTGAGAGCATCAGATTTTTATGTACGTTGCTGACGGCCAGGAGGAGGGTTTAGGTGGCTCCCTGGACATCGGCCTACTGAGTAATGTCCCTGTAGAGTCTTTGGCCAATCCGCCCATGGCCACATGAATGTGCAAAAAATATGGATGTGTGCATGGCCCCATCGAAATGAATGGGTGTGCTAGCAGCAAACCCCTATACTGTAAGTAATGTGATCTATTACATAATGAAAAGGGGAGTCACAACAATTTCCTATATTTCTATATAAATTGGATCGATGCAGTTCCGCATTGGAAGAGAGATGTACAGTGTGAATTACATTCTACATAAGTAAAATTCATGCAATTCATAACTTAATTTATTACTGAATTTGGGCACAGCAGCCTCAACCGGCCTAATATTAGAGCAGAGCTAAAAGGTATAGATTTTTATTATTGCATTTACAATATTGATCCAGAAAGTGTTTGTCTGGTTCCAATGTGCATATTAAAGCCCTCCTTGTATATTATTTCATTATTTGATGCAATTTGAATTTTAGAAATTTTGATATTCAGATAATTTCTGCACTATTATGTGAGAGAAAACTATTGAAGTGTATGGATATGCAGGAAAAACGGATCTTTCTCAGAATGAACCATAAGTGTCTCTCTTTGAGCGTCCAAAAAGTTGGGAGGTATGTTAGAGGGCTGCTTCACATTTACACCTTTGAAGGCTTTGTAGCTGTCGATTCCTCCATCATTTTGAGGTTTTATTTTTTCTCCACAGACAAGAGACTTTTCACGGTGATATCCCTTTTGTGTTGTAGGTACTGTAGCCCACTGTCTGCAAAATTTTCCTTAAGGAGACAAGTGTCTGAGGAGGCCTTGCTTTGTCTTTGTACATTACCTTTGATGGCTGTAATGATGTTCTAACCAGCCCACAAGCCATTTGTGTTCATTATCTCCACATATTCAGTGCCCATTAGGGCTGGAGAGAGGGACAGCTCAGTAAGGGGTCTCCACGAGATACGTCAGGTTTTGTTTAAGAACTGGAAGCTTGACAGATATTTCCTCCAGGCCATATCTGATTGAGTTTTCCAGCCCTGGACTTTGGAACCTGATGTGAGTGGCTGTCAGGTTTTTAGACAGACCCTTATCGGCTCTGCTCCATTGTCCTTGAGGACATTCATCATTATGGAGGCATCACTTAGGCTGAAAAGTGATTTATCAGTCAGTAAGGCCTATGTTAACACATTCACTACTTCACACCAAATACCAAACTTCTGCCTGATGTATGTAAGTGGCCCAAACTTCCTGCTGTATGTCCTGTGCTATATCCCTGGTGGCAGAGCTTAAAATAAGACTTCCTATTACGTGATGTCTCGCTTTGTGCTTTCTATTAAGCAAGTCACAGAAATCGTCTACAAGTGGAGTTAAGCCCATGTTACTACATATTACATATATGAGTAGATTCACGTGGAGCAGATTTCTTCAACTGAAAATCCATCCCATACATGTACATACAGACGTGGACAAAATTGTTGGTACCCTTTGGTCAATGAAAGAAAAAGTCACAATGGTCACAGAAATAACTTTAATCTGACAAAAGTAATAATAAATTAAAATTCTATAAATGTTAACCAATGAAAGTCAGACATTGTTTTTCAACCATGCTTCAACAGAATTATGTAAAAAAATAAACTCATGAAACAGGCATGGACAAAAATGATGGTACCCCTAACTTAATATTTTGTTGCGCAACCTTTTGAGGCAATCACTGCAATCAAACGCTTCCTGTAACTGTCAATGAGACATCTGCACCTCTCAGCAGGTATTTTGGCCCACTCCTCATGAGCAAACTGCTCCAGTTGTGTCCGGTTTGAAGGGTGCCTTTTCCAGACTGCATGTTTCAGCTCCTTCCAAAGATGCTCAATAGGATTGAGGTCAGGGCTCATAGAAGGCCACTTTAGAATAGTCCAATTTTTTCCTCTTAGCCATTCTTGGGTGTTTTTAGCGGTGTGTTTTGGGTCATTGTCCTGTTGCAAGACCCATGACCTGCGACTGAGACCAAGCTTTCTGACACTGGCTAGTACATTTCTCTCTAGAATTCCTTGATAGTCTTGAGATTTCATTGTACCCTGCACAGATTCAAGACACCCTGTGCCAGACGCAGCAAAGCAGCCCCAGAACATAACAGAGCCTCCTCCATGTTTCACAGTAGGGACAGTGTTCTTTTCTTGATATGCTTCATTTTTTCGTCTGTGAACATACAGCTGATGTGCCTTGGCAAAAACTTCGATTTTTGTCTCATCTGTCCACAGGACATTCTCCCAGAAGCTTTGTGGCTTGTCAACATGTAGTTTGGCATATTCCAGTCTTGCTTTTTTATGATTCGTTTTCAACAATGGTGTCCTCCTTGGTCGTCTCCCATGTAGTCCACTTTGGCTCAAACAACGACGGATGGTGCGATCTGACACTGATGTTCCTTGAGCATGAAGTTCACCTTGAATCTCTTTAGAAGTCTTTCTAGGCTCTTTTGTTACCATTCGGATTATCCGTCTCTTAGATTTGTCATCAATTTTCCTCCTGCGGCCACGTCCAGGGAGGTTGGCTACAGTCCCATGGATCTTAAACTTATGAATAATATGTGCAACTGTACTCACAGGAACATCTAGTTGCTTGGAGATGGTCTTATAGCCTTTACCTTTAACATGCTTGTCTATAATTTTCTTTCTGATCTCTTGAGACAGCTCTTTCCTTTGCTTCCTCTGGTCCATGTCGAGTGTGGTACACACCATATCACCAAACAACACAGTGATTACCTGGAGCCATATATATAGGCCCAATGGCTGATTACAAGGTTGTAGACACCTGTGATGCTAATTAGTGGACACACCTTGAATTAACATGTCCCTTTGGTCACATTATGTTCTGTGTTTTCTAGGGGTACCATCATTTTTGTCCATGCCTGTTTCATGAGTTTATTTTTTTACATAATTCTGTTGAAGCATGGTTGAAAAACAATGTCTGACTTTCATTGGTTAACATTTATAGAATTTTAATTTATTATTACTTTTGTCAGATTAAAGTTATTTCTGTGACCATTGTGACTTTTTCTTTCATTGACCAAAGGGTACCAACAATTTTGTCCACGTCTGTAGTGATGTCTCTACAGCAGCAGGTTCCTGGATTTCTGAAAGAGCCTTTCAGGTGAAAGGGACAGAAATTTCTGCAACAAGTCTCCTGTCTGTGAATTCATACCTCCCAACTTTTGAAAATTGCAAAGAGAGACAATGTGTGCGGCGCACAATTTTTTTCATACCACGGATGTAGCAGAGTTAACACACACACACATGGTGAGTTATCACATCTAGTTAATGCGTTATGTAGTATAAATATGCGTCGCTCAGGATAGGCTTTGCAATTTAAAGTAATTTATTGGATGGTTTCACATCAAAGGTTCCTGATCCAGTTACAGAAAATATATAATAAAAAAATAATAAATAAACAACCACTTGTCATGTTGTAAAACTGAACGTTTCGGTCCACACGGACCTTCCTCAGTTGGTTTAGGTTCTGCGGTCTTGAATGCGGTCAGAATGCCAGCCTCCAATCTGACAGCATTCAAGACCGCAGAAACTAAACCCACTGAGGAAGGTCCGTGTGGACCGAAACGTTCAGTTTTACAACATGACAAGTGGTTGTTTATTTATTATATATTTTCTGTAACTGGATCAGGAACCTTTGATGTGAAACCATCCAATAAATTACTTTAAATTGCAAAGCCTATCCTGAGTGCCGCATATTTATACTACTTATCATTGACTGTCAGGTCCTTGCTTGCAGCGGAACTACCTAGTGTGCGGTACTCCAACACTTAATATAGTTAACATGTTATGACTTTGTTAACTCTGCTGCATCTGTAAGTCACACCTCTAACTCAGCACAAAGAATAATTATACCTACACAGTTCCCTTAATGCCCCCGCATAGTAATCATTCCCCCTTTGTGACAGCACACAGTGGTATTGGCCACACTGTGCCCCCTTCACAGTTATGCCCAGATGTGCCCCCTTTACAGGCAGTAGAAAAAAACAAAACAGTAAATATTCACCTGGTTCCTTTGATGATCACAGCTCGCCCCACGATCCCCAACAGTGGCAGGATACTGTTACTTATGGTGCTTGCTGTATAGGAGTACACAGGCTGACTCCTGGCCAGCAGCGCGATGTGTGAGGGCATCATGGGGCTGCTGATCTGAATAGTAAAGCGTGAAGCGGAAGGCTCCCTGCTACACCATAACAAGCAACTGCCAGCTGCCTGAGAGCGGGACATACAGTACCATAGCTGTTTTCCAGGATTACTATAGTGTTTAACGGATATGCTCATGTAGTTGCTTACCTCATGTACATCTGCCCCATGCCTTTTTCAGTTTAGATTCTTCTCACCCACTTTCACCATGTTGGATTGTTTCCATCCTGTATGTAGCACTTCCTGTTCCTGTATCCCACCAATCCCATGATGCACTTCTCCTTTCTCTGCCACAGCTCCAGCACCGCCCCTAATAGTATATGCAAGGTTTTAGGCCTTGGGGTTAGAAGCCCTTTTTCAAGCTCCACTGATACACATGTGCTCCTCAACATGGACTGTCCAAGTCCCAAAATGTTACATATACTGCACCTATTCTCTCTGATGCACTGTTCGGGTAGACCAAAAAATGTATTCATGGTCATTGAATTATGGCGTACTGTCTCATATTGGATTGCTGGGACTTTTTTGGTCCCGATGGTGAGAAGGGGACTCAAGAAGGCACCCGCTAAAAGCCATAAATTAGGAGAGTGCTGTCACCACACTAGATAGGATTTGCACCATGAGTTTGGCCACAAGGTAGCAGATGATCCAGGCTTAGCTTTCCATTACTTGTCCAGGCTGCAGGTTTTTTCCATCTTGAAGACAGCACGAGTTTTTTTTCAGCATTTATAGACTGGCTCACAGCATTGGCACTTTTTGCACATGAGCCTCATTAGCTGCCAGTATAAAGCCTGTTTGTTTGCTTCCCTTTGTGCCTGCGCTGCTTTCTCCTCATTCCCCTTTGTCAGTCAGTATTTGGAGTCTCTGCTCATGTCCAAGAGACACAGATGGAGAAGTGGCGCTTATTATGCAGACTAGAGCAGAAAGTGCTGCTAACAGTTGGCAGCGGCTAACTCCTATGAAGTCTGCTAAACAAACATGACCTCGTGGAAGCCGGGTACATCTTAATGCTTAGCAAACAGTTGCTAGGGCACGGTGGCAATGTAGAGCGATGTCAGGATCAATTGCTGTGGAATCTGTGAACGATAAGCCTGATATAGTAGGAGCTGAATGGCAGTTATTTACAGCATCTCCTTAATGGCCTGGCACAGATTGCCCAGAATGTCTAATTGTCTCGTTACCTACCCGATTTACCACAATCCTGCGCATGTGTGCAGAATATATTACAAGGGATTACAATGCTTTCTAATTAACTTTTCAGAACAGGATTTTCCCTAAATGATGAAGGGCTCATGTATGGTCAGGTTATGCAGTTACTTCAGGGACATTTTGTACGCTGGCCTTGATACCCCCTGCATGTGTTAAAGTGTAATGGTGGTTTCAGTTTAGTTTTAATATAGTGCAGGGACAGGGAAGGTAAATATTTGTGTAATATACTTTCTTTGGGAAGATGGCTGTAAAGAGTCATCTTAGCAAAGCTCTGAGTCTCACTAGGGTAAGTCCATCTTCAGTCATCAGTTCTACTGACTGCTGAAGACATCTGTGTGTAACAAGTCAGATAAGAAGGAAGAAGGGTGATGGGCCGTGAAGATGGTAAATCTGCCCCCGCATATGCCACATCACTTTTCAGAAAATGGCGAGGGAGCTATAGAAGGGCCAACAGCATAGGCGTCACTACAGGGGGGCAAGGGGGTGCAATTTCCCCCCTAGGGTATTCCTTGCCCCCCCCCCCCGCTGATTCCCCTGTAAAAGAAAACGCTGGCCGGCGGCCGCCCAGGCGCCCACAGAGTACGGCGGGGGCACGGCAGTGCATAGTTCTCTGCCCCGCCGATCACTGCTATAGGCCTGAAGCCTATGCGGTAGTAAAATCCCACAGGCGGGCATGATGACATCATCGCGCGCCTGTGCTGGGACACGCGCGCCTGTCTAGTACCCAGTCGAGTGAGCGCCAGGAGTCTGGGACAAAAGGAAAGTTAGCTTTATTTTTTTGTGTGCCACTGCCAAGTGCCAACTTTGGGGGACATTACTGGGGGGCACAGGAGGATCATATTACTGAAGGGACAGTGGGGGGCAGATTTCTACATGGAGCGAAAACTAGTCATGGGGGCAGTGTGGGGGACAATTAATACATTACTGTGGGGGACAATTACTACTGTTGGGGACAATTGCTACTGTGGGGCCAGTGTGGGGGACAATTACTACTGTGGGGGGCAGTGTGAGGGACAATTACTACTGTTGGGGACAGTGTGGGAGACAATTACTACTGTTGGGGGCAGTGTGGGGGACAATTACTACTGTGGTGGACAATTACTACTGTGGGGGCATTGTGGGGGGCAATTACTACTGTGCGGGCAGTGTAGGGACAATTACTACTGTTGGGGGCAGTGTGGGGGACAATTACTACTGTGGGGGCAGTGTGGGGGCCAATTACTACTGTGGGGGCAGTGTGGGGGACAATTACTACTGTGGGGGAAGTGTGGGGACATTTATTAACTGTGGGGGCAGTGTGAGGGGAAATTACTACTGTGGGGGCAGTGTGGGGGACAATTACTACTGTGGGGGCAGTGTGAGGGACAATTACTACTGTTGGGGGCAGTGTGGGGGACAATTACTACTGCTGGGGGCAGTGTGAGGGACAATTACTACTGTGGGGCAGTGTGGGGGACAATTACTACTGTTGGGGGCAGTGTGGGGGGCAATTACTACTGTAGGGGCAGTGTGAGGGACAATTACTACTGTTGGGGGCAGTGTGCGGGACAATTACTACTGTTGGGGCAGTGTGGGGGACAATTACTACTGTGGTGGACAATTACTACTGTGGGGGCATTGTGGGGGGCAATTACTACTGTGCGGGCAGTGTAGGGACAATTACTACTGTTGGGGGCAGTGTGGGGGACAATTACTACTGTGGGGGCAGTGTGGGGGACAATTACTACTGTTCGGGCAGTGTGGGGGACAATTACTACTGTGGGGAAAGTGTGGGGACATTTATTAACTGTGGGGGCAGTGTGAGGGGAAATTACTAATGTGGGGGCAGTGTGGGGGACAATTACTACTGTGGGGGCAGTGTGAGGGACAATTACTACTGTTGGGGCAGTGTGGGGGACAACTACTACTATAGGGGCAGTGTGAGGGACAATTACTACTGTTGGGGGCAGTGTGCGGGACAATTACTACTGTTGGGGGGCAGTGTGAGGGACAATTACTACTGTTGGGGGCAGTTTGGGGAACAATTACTACTGTTGGGGGCAGTGTGGGGGACAATTACTACTGTTTGGGGCAGTGTGGGGGACAATTACTACTGTGGGGGAAGTGTGGGGGACAATTACTACTGTAGGGGCAGTGTAGGGGACAGTTACTACTGTTGGGGGCAGTGTGGGGGACAATTACTACTGTTGGGGGCAGTGTGGGGGACAATTACTACTGTGGGGGCAGTGTGGGGGACAATTACTACTGTAGGGGCAGTGTGTGGGACAAGTACTACTGTTGGGGGCAGTGTGGGGGACAATTACTACTGTTGGGGGCAGTGTGAGGGACAATTACTACTGTTGGGGGCAGTGTGGGGGACAATAATTACTACCGTGGGGGACAATAATTACTACCATGGGGGACAATTACTACTATAGGGGCAGTGTGAGGGACAATTACTACTGTTGGGGGCAGTGTGCGAGACAATTAGTACTGTTGGGGCAGTGTGGGGGACAATTACTACTGTTTGGGGCATTGTGGGGAACAATTACTACTGTTGGGGGCAGTGTGGGGGACAATTAATACTGATAGGGGCAGTGTGGGGGACGATTACTACTGTGGGGGCAGTGTGGGGGACAACTACTACTGTAGGGGCGGTGTGGGGGACAATTACTACTGTTGGGGGCAGTGTGAAGGACAATTACTACTGTTGGGGGCAGTATGGGGGACAATTACTACCGTGGGGGACAATTACTACTGTGGGGCAGTGTGAGGGCCAATTACTACTGTTGGGGCAGTGTGGGGGACAACTACTACTATAGGGGCAGTGTGAGGGACAATTACTACTGTTGAGGGCAGTGTGCGGGACAATTACTACTGTTGGGGCAGTGTGGGGGACAATTACTACTGTGGGGGCAGTGTGAGGGAAAATTACTACTGTTAGGGGCAGTGTGGGGGACAATTACTATTGTAGGGGCAGTGTGAGGGACAATTACTACTGTTGGGAGCAGTGTGGGGGACAATTACTACTGTGGGGGTAGTGTGGGGGACAATTACTACTGTTGTGAGGGACAATTACTACTGTTGGGGGCAGTGTGGGGGACAATTACTACCGTGGGGGACAATTACTACTGTGGGGCAGTGTGAGGGACAATTACTACTGTTGGGGCAGTGTGGGGGACAACTACTACTATAGGGGCAGTGTGAGGGACAATTACTACTGTTGGGGGCAGTGTGCGGGACAATTACTAATGTTGGGGGCAGTTTGGGGAACAATTACTACTGTTGGGGGCAGTGTGGGGGACAATTACTACTGTTTGGGGCAGTGTGGGGGACAATTACTACTGTGGGGGCAGTGTGGGGGACAATTACTACTGTAGGGGCAGTGTGGGGGACAATTACTACTGTTGGGGGCAGTGTGCGGGACAATTACTACTGTGGGGGCAGTGTGGGGGACAATTACTACTGTAGGGGCAGTGTGCGGGACAAGTACTACTGTGGGGGCAGTGTGAGGGACAATTACTACTGTTGGGGGCAGTGTGGGGGACAATAATTACTACCGTGGGGGACAATAATTACTACCGTGGGGGACAATAATTACTATAGGGGCAGTGTGAGGGACAATTACTACTGTTGAAGGCAGTGTGTGGGACAATTAGTACTGTTGGGGCAGTGTGGGGGACAATTACGACTGTTTGGGGCAGTGGGGGACAATTACTACTGTTTGGGGCAGTGTGGGGAACAATTACTACTGTTGGGGGCAGTGTGGGGGACAATTACTACTGATTGGGGCAGTGTGGGGGACGATTACTACTGTGGGGGCAGTGTGGGGGACAATTACTACTGTAGGGGCAGTGTGGGGGACAATTACTACTGTTGGGGCAGTGTGGAGGACAATTACTACTGTTGGGGGCAGTATGGGGGACAATTACTACCGTGGGGGACAATTACTACTGTGGGGCAGTGTGAGGGACAATTACTACTGTTGGGGCAGTGTGAGGGACAACTACTACTATAGGGGCAGTGTGAGGGACAATTACTACTGTTGGGGGCAGTGTGCGGGACAATTACTACTGTTGGGGCAGTGTGGGGGACAATTACTACTGTTGGGGGCAGTGTGGGGGACAATTACTACTGTTGGGGCAGTGTGGAGGACAATTACTACTGTGGGGGCAGTGTGAGGAACAATTACTACTGTTGGGGACAGTGTGGGGGACAATTACTACTGTTGGTGGCAGTGTGGGGGACAATTACTACTGTGGGAGTAGTGTGGGGGACAATTACTACTGTGGGGGCAGTGTGGGGGACAGTTACTACTGTTGGGGGGAGTGTGGGGGACAATTACTACTGTGGGGGCAGTGTGGGGACATTTACTACTGTGGGGGCAGTGTGAGGGGAAATTACTACTGTTGGGGGGAGTGTGGGGGACAATTACTACTGTGGGGCAGTGTGGGGACAATTACTACTGTGGGGGCAGTGTGAGGGACAATTACTACTGTTGGGGGCAGTGTGGGGGACAATTACTACCGTGGGGGACAATTACTACTATAGGGGCAGTGTGAGGGACAATTACTACTGCTGGGGGCAGTGTGCGGGACAATTAGTACTGTTGGGGCAGTGTGGGGGACAATTACTACTGTTTGGGGCAGTGTGGGGAACAATTACTACTGTTGGGGGCAGTGTGGGGGACAATTACTACTGATTGGGGCAGTGTGAGGGACAATTACTACTGTGGGGGCAGTGTGGGGGACAATTACTACTGTAGAGGCAGTGTAGGGGACAATTACTACTGTGGGGGCAGTGTGAGGGACAATTACTACTGTTGGGGGCAGTGTGGGGGACAATAATTACTACCGTGGGGGACAATAATTACTACCGTGGGGGACAATTACTACTATAGGGGCAGTGTGAGGGACAATTACTACTGTTGGGGGCAGTGTGCGGGACAATTAGTACTGTTGGGGCAGTGTGGGGGACAATTACTACTGTTTGGGGCAGTGTGGGGAACAATTACTACTGTTGGGGGCAGTGTGGGGGACAATTAGTACTGTTGGGGCAGTGTGGGGGACAATTACTACTGTTTGGGGCAGTGTGGGGAACAATTACTACTGTTGGGGGCAGTGTGGGGGACAATTAATACTGATTGGGGCAGTGTGGGGGACGATTACTACTGTGGGGGCATTGTGGGGGACATTTACTACTGTAGGGGCAGTGTGTGGGACAATTACTACTGTTGGGGGCAGTGTGGAGGACAATTACTACTGTTGGGGGCAGTATGGGGGACAATTACTACCGTGGGAGACAATTACTACTGTGGGGCAGTGTGAGGGCCAATTACTCCTGTTGGGGCAGTGTGGGGGACAACTACTACTATAGGGGCAGTGTGAGGGACAATTACTACTGTTGAGGGCAGTGTGCGGGACAATTACTACTGTTGGGGCAGTGTGGGGGACAATTACTACTGTTGGGGGCAGTGTGGGGAACAATTACTACTGTTGGGGGAAGTGTGGGGGACAATTACTACTGTTTGGGGCAGTGTGGGGGACAATTACTACTGTGGGGGCAGTGTGGGGGACAATTACTACTGTAGGGGCAGTGTGGGGGACAAATACCACTGTTGGGGGCAGTGTGGGGGACAATTACTACTGTGGGGGGCAGTGTGAGGGACAATAACTACTGTTGGGGACAGTGTGGGGGACAATTACTACTGTTGGGGGCAGTGTGGGGGACAATTACTACTGTGGGGGCATTGTGGGGGGCAATTACTACTGTTCGGGCAGTGTAGGGACAATTACTACTGTTGGGGGCAGTGTGGGGGACAATTACTACTGTGGGGGCAGTGTGGGGGACAATTACTACTGTTCGGGCAGTGTGGGGGACAATTACTACTGTGGGGGAAGTGTGGGGACATTTATTAACTGTGGGGGCAGTGTGAGGGGAAATTACTACTGTGGGGGCAGTGTGGGGGACAATTACTACTGTGGGGGCAGTGTGGGGGACAATTACTACTGCTGGGGGCAGTGTGGGGGGCAATTACTACTGTAGGGGCAGTGTGAGGGACAATTACTACTGTTGGGGGCAGTGTGCGGGACAATTACTACTGTTGGGGCAGTGTGGGAGACAATTACTACTGTTGGGGGCAGTGTGGGGGACAATTACTACTGTGGTGGACAATTACTACTGTGGGGGCATTGTGGGGGGCAATTACTACTGTGCGGGCAGTGTAGGGACAATTACTACTGTTGGGGCCAGTGTGGGGGACAATTACTACTGTGGGGCAGTGTGGGGGACAATTACTACTGTTCGGGCAGTGTGGGGGACAATTACTACTGTGGGGGAAGTGTGGAGACTTTTATTAACTGTGGGGGCAGTGTGAGGGGAAATTACTACTGTGGGGGCAGTGTGGGGGACAATTACTACTGTTGGGGCAGTGTGGGGGACAACTACTACTATAGGGGCAGTGTGAGGGACAATTACTACTGTTGAGGGCAGTGTGCGGGACAATTACTACTGTTGGGGCAGTGTGGGGGACAATTACTACTGTTTGGGGCAGTGTGGGGGACAATTACTACTGTGGGGGAAGTGTGGGGGACAATTACTACTGTAGGGGCAGTGTAGGTGACAATTACTACTGTTGGGGGCAGTGTGGGGGACAATTACTACTGTTGGGGGCAGTGTGGGGGACAATTACTACTGTTGGGGGCAGTATGGGGGACAATTACTACTGTGGGGGCAGTGTGGGGGACAATTACTACTGTAGGGGCAGTGTGTGGGACAAGTACTACTGTTGGGGGCAGTGTGAGGGACAATTACTACTGTGGGGGCAGTGTGAGGGAAAATTACTACTGTTAGGGGCAGTGTGGGGGACAATTACTATTGTAGGGGCAGTGTGAGGGACAATTACTACTGTTGGGGGCAGTGTGGGGGACAATTACTACTGTGGGGGGCAGTGTGAGGGACAATTACTACTGTGGGGGCAGTGTGGGGGACAATTGCTACAGTGTCCTCCACAGATCCCCCATAACAGTGTCCTCCACAGATCCCCCATAACAATGTGTCCTCCACAGATCCCCCATAACAGTGTGTCCTCCATAGATCCCCCATAACAATGTGTCCTCCACAGATCCTCCTTAACAGTGTGTCCTCCACAGATCCCCCATAACTGTGTGTCATCCACAGATCCCCCATAACAGTGTCCTCCACAGATCCCCCATAACAATGTGTCCTCCACAGATCCCCCATAACAGTGTGTCCTCCATAGATCCCCCATAACAATGTGTCCTGCACAGATCCTCCATAACAGTGTGTCCTCCACAGATCCCCCATAACTGTGTGTCATCCACAGATCCCCCATAACAGTGTGCCTGTTATGGGGGATAACTGTAAATAGGGGAAAGAATCTGCGGAAGCAAGCAGAGGACGGCACAGCAAACAACTGAATAACTTCTTTGGTAAGTAAATTTTTTATTATAAATGTAGTTTAGTTTAATGTCTAATTTTAACTTCTAAGTAGGTAGGAAGTGGCAGGCTGTGTAAAATTGGTACATGGTAAGTAGTTTTAGTTGCACACACCAACAACACCCACAGGGTTTTTTCACAAAAGGGTGAAGAGTTTGGAGAAGTCAGAAGTAAACAGCATAGGACAACATAGCTGATTTAAAAAAAAAATCTCCAATTCAGCTCACTTTCCAATCAGTTATGTTCCCTTCTCCAAACTCTTCACCCTTTTGTGAATAAGCCTGTGAGCGTCTGTTCATTGGTCTTCTTTAGTGACATGTTTAACATATGGGATTATTTACACAGCCCTGGTGTTTGCTGAAACTGCTTTAAACTATAAAGAAAAGTTTTGGAGAGTGTTTCTCTCTTTCTCAGGTCTGAAGCGATACCGGGGAAGAAAGGAAAACTCTTGAAATCTTGTCTTTTAAGTATTAGGTTAGTACAATAAAAAGGTACCCCTGCAGACCGCAATACTCTCGTATTTTGTAATCTTATTTATATATACTTATTTTGTTTTTTCAGTGGTGAAAATTATTAGTGCCCCCCCTATTTTTGACTATGGTATCTTATGTGCCCCCCCATATATTGTTCCTAGAGTCGCCACTGGCCAACAGCGACTAAATTTCATCGCAAACCCATGGTTTGCAATTTTTTATGCCAGTTAGGGACATAGTAAATTATCGTCTTTTTATCGTCTTTTATCGACCCCCATTATCATCTTTTTACTTTCATTTCTTGTTACTTTTCCATTCAAATAGCCATGAGATGGCTTTTTTTTTTTTTTTGTGGGACCTGTTGTATTTTTAATGGCACCATTTATATCACCATATCATGTATTGCAAAACAGGGGAAAAAATGTTTGTGGGGTTAAATAAAAACACAATTCTGCCATTGATATGGAGATTTGTTTGGACTGCATTTTCTGTATGCTAAAAAATTCGACATGATGACTTTATTCTGTGGATTAGTATGGTTATGGCGATACCAGATTTACCGTATATAGTTTTTATTATGCTTTACTACTTTTAAGAAAAAGAGAAACCTCTGAACCAGCCATAACTTTTTATATTTGTGTCTACAGAGCTGTGTCAGAGCTTATTTTTTGTGGGTCAAGCTGTAGTCTTTATTGGAACCATTTTGGGGTACATACACCCTTTTAATTACTTTTTCTTACCTTTTTTTTTTGGAGGGAAGAGGCGAAGTGACCAGAAAACTGTCACTAGGCCATTATTATTTTTTTCATATTAATACATTTACTGTACTGGATAAGTATTTTTATAATTTGATAGTTCACAAGGCCCTAGGTTGTTATAGCAACAGATTGGGGCCCCTCAATTTCTTTTCGAGGCTCTGATTGGAGGGCAGAGGGAGCCCCTTCCCACTGTCTAAATGCTCAGATGCCATGTTTGCGAATAGCTGCGGCATCTGACGGGTAAAATGACTGGGATTAAAGTTACCCCCCATCCTAGTCATTGCAAATGTCTACTACCAGACCTGGGGGTACTGCATTTTGTGCGCTTTTGTATTGTATAATGTATTTTATTGTTTTACTTCTGGCCGTAGCTACCAGCATGGACTGGATGGCAAAGGTTTGTAAGGAGCAGGGATAACCACCCTGTTTCTCCCCTCTAGGTAGGAGTAAGCTGGACCTGCTCTCTTCCAAGAGGGGAAGTTCCTATCCATAAACAGAGAGGAGAGAAAGCAACCTACAAAGCTTCTGCTTCTGTTACAGATCTTCTATAGTGATCATGTATTCTTCAGCCTCAAGTGAAGTCTTGAGAAGCTCAATAATGAAATAAACAACAGCACTATTTTGAGAACTTCAGTTCAGACTTATTTTACAAGGCAACTTCACCAAATGTGACGTTTCAGTCAAAGAACCTTTATCAAACACAAGTTGCCGTAGAAGAAAATTATGAAGAAAATCTCTGAAGAGTAGACAGAACGTGTAAGGCTGTATGGTGTATCTGTCTACGCTTCAGAGATTTTCTTCATAATTTTCTTCTACGGCAAACTTGTGTTTGACAAAGGTCCTTTGACCGAAACGTCACTTTTGGTGAAGTTGCCTTGTAAAATAAAAAGTCTGAACTGAAGTTCTCAAAAGAGTGCTGTTGTTTATTTCATTATTGATGATTCTGGCTGGGAAGCCAGCACAACAAGCACCACCATTTCACTAGACAAGAGTGCCACGTCTTGTCTGTACAAAGTATGTCTTGAGAAGGTCAACAGCAGAGTGAACAGCTATAACCAGCTACCGACACTGCTGTATGGTGAGGGACTACAGCTAAGACACCTATCACCCAGAACATTACAAGGCCAGTACAAACTCAGGAGGTCATTGCCCATGCCACACCTACTTTTTTAGACCTGGTGTGAGTGGGGAAAAATTGCAGATTGCGGTGCAAATAGCCATTGCGCTGCAGTCTGCACCATAAATACATTTAATATAGGTGTATCTTTGGATAATAAATGACCCCCTCAATGCTTAAAGAGGACCTTTCACTACTGTATAAACTAAAAACTAACTAGATCAGTGGGCAGAGCGGCGCCCAGGGGTCCCCCTGCACTTACTAGTATGCCTGGGCACCGCTCCGTTCGCCCGGTATAGGCTCCGGTGTCTGCGCTCCCTCTGACTGATTTTTTGTAGGAGGCGTGTCCCTTGCTGCACTGCTGGCCAATCGCAGCGCACAGCTCATAGCCTGGCTATGAGCTGTGCGCTGCGATTGGCCAGCACTGCAGCAAGGGACACGCCTCCTACAAAAAATCAGTCAGAGGGAGCGCAGACACCGGAGCCTATACCGGGCGAACGGAGCGGTGCCCAGGCATACTAGTAAGTGCAGGGGGACCCCTGGGCGCCGCTCTGCCCACTGATCTAGTTAGTTTTTAGTTTATACAGTAGTGAAAGGTCCTCTTTAACTGCAGCCACCTAACCTTCAACTTGGAAATGACTGCTATTGAATGTATTTGAATTTCTACGATGCACTTAGTAAAAAAGTCTTTGTTGCGTTTAACTCTGCCCTCATTCTTCAGTTCTATAATTCCACTGCACCGATCCCCAGGGAGCAATGGCCTGAGGGAGTACACCGTGACACAGCACTTCATCAGGGCAACTACCACTCTGAATCTCTACACTGGATCCTGAGGGGGTAACTACAGATGTATTATGCAGCTGGCAACCGCCATGTATGGAGCGGGCTCATGAGCCCCTCTATACATACCCCACACATGTACAGTATAACAGATATATCCATCATATACTACAAAAGGATTAAAGGAGTATTACGCTTTAAGAAAATAATGTTGTTGTTCGTATAAAGGAAATTGAGCACAAATAAAATAATAATAAATAATAAAATTCCCAGTATACATTCTTTATCAATAACTCTCAGAGCATTCAATACCTATGCTTTGTGTGATCCTGTAGGAACCTTTATTGTTTACCAAAGAGAAATATCTGCCTTTGTCATGTGACGATCACACGGGTGCACAGCTTGTACCAAGACACAACTCTGATAGCTGTAACAAGCCTTAGGCCTCGTTCACACTTCAGTGTTTGGTCAGTGATTTCCATCAGTGATTTGTGAGCCAAAACCAGAAGTGGAGCCTCCACAAACATGAGGTAGAAGGGAAAGATCTGCTCCTGTTCTGTGTTTAGAGTTGCACGTGGTTTTGGCTCACAAATCACTGATGGAAATCACTGACTAAACACTGAAGTGTGAACGAGGCCTTACATGTACAGTTAGGTCCAGCAATATTTGGACAGTGACACAAGTTTTGCCATTTTAACTGTTTACCAACACATATTCAAGATACAGTTATATAATCAATATGGGCTTAAAGTGCAAACTCTTAGCTTTAGGCCTCATGCACATGGCTGTATTCCACGGCCGAGAGCGGTCCGTGGTATCCCGGCCTGGCATCCTGCTGACAGCTTCATGCCGCCGCTGCACTACAGTAATACACTTGTATAGATCATACGAGTGTATTGCTGTAGTGCAGCGGCGGCATGAAGCGCACGGCGCCATAGCAACCAATGACGCCGTGCGCTCCTGCTGTCAGCAGGATGCCAGGCCGGGACACCACGGACCGCTCTCAGCCTTAGGCCTTTTGCACACGACCATGGGCCAGCCTCATGCGGATAGCGACCCCATTCACTTGAATTGGGTCAGCGATCTGTCTGTTCCGCAAAAAGATAGAGCAAATTCTATCTTTTGCGGAACGGAAGTATGGAACGGAACCCCACGGAAGCATTCCGTAGTGCTTCTGTAGCGTTCCGTTCCGTGCTTCCTTTCCGCATCTCCGGATTTGCGGACCCATCAAAGTCAATGGGTCCGCATCCGTGATGTGGAATGCGTACGGAACGGTGCGCGTATATTTCGGATCCGCATATGCGGTCCGCAATACGTCAACAGGACACCTACGGTCATGTGCAGGAGGCCTTAATTTGAGGGTATTCACATCCTAATTGGAGGAAGGGTTTAGGAATCACACCTCTTTAATATGTAGCTGCCTATTTTTCAATGGACCAAAGGTAATTGGACAATTATCTCAAAAGCTATTTAATGTGCTGCATGGGCTATTTCCTCGTTAATCCATCATCAATTAAGCAGGTAAAAGTGAAGAACACTCTCCAGGAAATAGGTGTATCACTACCATAAAGAGAAGACTTTTTGAGAGCAAATACAAAGGGTTCCCCACTAGGTGCAAAATTAATCAGCCTCAAAAATAGAAAGGCCAGGTTAGGCTTTTCCCCAAAAAAAAAAAAAACATATAAAGAATCCAGCGCATGTCATGCCGGACGGGATCACAGATAAACCAGCAAACCAGGCTCTAGGCGAGAAGCAGGGGAAGGGTCACCTCCTAGCAAATCCCTGACTTCTCTCCCTGCTCTGCTCAGCCCACATTCAAACCTAGATGGTAGGAATGATGTGTCCTCGTGCCTGGGCTAAAACACCCTAGATTCCCTGAGATGGTGAAAAGCGGAATAGGAGCAGCCTGCTCGCATAGAACCTGGATGGGAGAGATGACACCAACACAACCAAGATAGCAAACAAAAAAAACTGAAACCACACTTATCTTTTCTGAGCTGGAACAGACAACCTTCCTTCCTTGCTTCCAAGGCCACAATGATTTCTATAACCTGCTCAGAGCACTGGGATAGAGTGCTATTTAAACTAATGACCCCACCCAGTGCACCTGATGGGAGGCGGATCCAGCACGGCTTCAAAACACTAAACCCGTGCTGCTATTCTGGCCGACCTCCGCACATAGTCAGAGCAGTTCAGGAACAGCATTCTTTGGACAGATAAAACTAAGATCAACCTGTACCAGAATAATGGAAAGAAGAAAGTATGGAGAAGGCTTAAAAAGCCTCATAATCCAAAGCACATCATATCCTCTGTAAAACATAGTGGAGGCAGTGTGATGGCATGGGCATGCATGGCGTCCAATGGTACTGGGTCACTAGGAGCCCAGCACCGCCTATGTCTCCTCCTTTCATTAACGATAGATAGCCATAATCTCGCGATGCCAGCACAGGGAAGGAACACTATGCCGGCACTGCGCATGCGCGAGCTCGCACATCGCGAGATTACGGCTATCTATCGTTGATGAAAGGAGGAGACATAGGCGGTGCTGGGCTCCTTCACAGGCGGGCGTGGCTGGGCACAACCAAGGTTAGTAGAGCCCCTTGGACACATTCAACACTCATTTACATATCTATAAAAATCCTTTTTTTAAGAAATTCAAAGCACACAGCCCTATAGGACACATATATTGCGGACATGCTAGCGGCGATCTAGCCGTGCATGTCCGTATCTCTATAGCCCCAAACCTGGTGACAGAATCCCTTTAAGACAAAACTTAAAAGGATTGCCCTTGTTTTAGATGTTGATGACCTATCCTTAAGGGTAATAACAAGTACGCCATCCCATTCACTTTTATGGGATGGCTCCTTTCTATACACTTTAATAGTAAGGTCCCATCCCATAGAAGTGAATAGGAAGGCAGAGCAGTAATTACACCTGTTCACCGCTGCAATGTCGAGAGCAAGCCCCGCTTGCATGAGCGGGCCTTCTTTTCAAACAGCTGATGGGCGGGGGTGCTGGGTGTTGGACCCCCACCTATCTGATATTGATAACCTATCCTTAGAATAGGTCATCAATATTAAAAAAGCGCACAACCCCTTTAAGACTGAAAGACCCACAAACAAGCAACAACTGAAGACAGCTGCATTAAAGACCTGGCAAAGCATCACAAAGGAAGAAACCCAGCGTTTGGTGATCTTCATGGGTTCCAGACTTCAAGCAGTCATTGCCTGCAAAGGATTCTCTACAAAGTATGAAAAATGAACATTTTATTCATGGCAATGTAAATTTGTCCAGTTGCTTTTGAGCCCCTGAAATGAGGAGGCTTTGTAGAAATATGGTCGCTTCACAGGATATTTTTGTTCAATCCCTTAAATTAGACCTACAGTTGAATTGCATCTCAGTTGTTTCATTTCAAATACAATGTGGTGGCGTGCAGAGCCTAAATCATGAAGATTGTGTCCTAATAGTATGTCTATCACATGGCCAGGACAGGTCTTTTTGTAAAATGAAGGTTCCTACTGGCTAACATCAAGTAGAGATTTTGAAAACTATGAGGAATTGATACAGAAAGTACATTGGAATATTGAATTTTTTATTTTACAAAAATAATAAATAAATAAATAACGTTTAATAGCTGAGACTGTAATGTTACCTTTCATATAACGTAATGTATGTGTCTCTTACAGGTGAAAGATGGACCAATCCTTTAGGGAGGGACGCTCACTCCAGTCTGAGGCGGCACAAGGAATATTCTTCCCAGAGGGTTATAAAACACAAATCTGAATTAAATATTTGACATTCATCTCTAGTCTGTTCTGAATTAACTACTATAAAAAAATAAATAAATCAGTTCCACCCAGTCAGAATTTTCGTACTTTGCCGGAGTCTAAATTTCCCTAAATTACGTGTAATGGATCTGTGGGTTTAATTCCAAATAAAGCTGTGGTTTGCTGCGCTTGTTGAATGCAATTTCTGGATTTATGGCTTCCAACTACATTTGTTTTATAGCTCCCCTCAAGATTTTTTTCCGTATTCCACATTTCCCTTGAAGTGCGTATAATTTACATTACAATTTCAATGAAATGTAGCAATAATATTTATCCAAATACAACGGGACACATTCGGAGGCACAGCAGGTGCACGTAATTGAAACCTTCCTCCAATGAATACAAAATGACTGCAATAAAGCGCCACAATGTTCTAGAAGGCGCTTTGTGGAGGTGACATCATCACGCTACGGAAAATCATGACTGCTTCATTGTGTTAGGGCTATTAATAGCACATGTGTCAGGGCGCGAGCGCTCCACATGTGCCTTGATGAAGACTGTCACGTATGCACATGTGTGGTTTCATGTTCTTGCCTGCACAGTTACATTCTTATCAGCAAGGTCAGAGAATACAGGCTGTATTCTACTGGCGGATGTATCGGCAGTGTGAGCGCTGATGGATGATGAACACATCACGTTTGCAGCGGCCTGATTACACAGGCAGTCGTTCTTTCCTCATTCAGTTCTGTTGTTTATTGGCAGCACACCGCTGATTATACAGGGGGATGTCCTGCCAATAATCGAGCGTCCTTCATCCTGATAAAGATGCCCATCAGCCGACAAACGAGCGTTTGCTTGTTCATCAGTTGATCAACTGCTCAATTAAAAGGGGCCAATTATAAGGAATAAGCGTTTCTATTAATGTTTTTTTCTGATAATTGGCTCTAAAATCATGTGCTCTAATAGGGGTCTAGGTTCTGTATAGAACGATGGCTGCCGAAATACTGGAGTAATACTGAGTAACTAACCAGCCCTCAGAAGATGCACGGCAGATCGTTAAGTCAACACTGGCTATGGAGGAGGGAAGACAAGGAGTAGCTGATATACAGTTGTAAGAAAAAGTATGTGAACCCTTTGGAATTATATGGATTTCTGCACAAATTGGTCATAAAATGTGATCTGATCTTCATCTAAGTCACAACTAGAGTTGAGCGGACACCTGGATGTTCGGGTTCGAGAAGTTCCGAACCCGATCCGAACTTCATCCCGAACCCCATTGAAGTCAATGGGGACCCGAACTTTTCGGCACTAAAAAGGCTGTAAAACAGCCCAGGAAAGGGCTAGAGGGCTGCAAAAGGCAGCAACATGTAGATAAATCAATTGGAGAGAGGTCCCATAGCAGAGAATCAGGCTTCATGTCAGCCACCACTGGAACAGTCCATTGTCAGATATTTAGGCCCAGCACCCAGGCAGAGGAGAGAGGTCCCGTAACAGACAATCTGGCTTCATGTCAGCAGAGAATCAGTCTGCATGTCATAGCAGAGAATCAGGCTTTACGTCACCCAACATTGGAACAGTCCATTGGCATATATTTAGGCCCAGCACCCAGGCAGAGGAGAGAGGTCCCATAACAGACAATCTGGCTTCATGTCAGCAGAGAATCAGTCTTCATATCATAGCAGAGAATCAGGCTTCACGCCAGCCACCACTGCAACAGTCCATTGTCAGATATTTAGGCCCAGCACCCAGGCAGAGGAGAGAGGTCCCGTAACAGACAATCTGGCTTCATGTCAGCAGAGAATCAGTCTTCATGTCATAGCAGAGAATCAGGCTTCATGTCACCCACCACTGTAACAGTCCATTTTCATAAATTTAGGCCCAGCACCCAGGCAGAGGAGAGAGGTCCCGTAACAGACAATCTGGCTTCATGTCAGCAGAGAATCAGTCTTCATGTCATAGCAGAGAATCAGGCTTCACGTCAGCCACCAATGCAACAGTCCATTGTCAGATATTTAGGCCCCAGCACCCAAGCAGAAGAGAGAGGTCCCGTAACAGAGAATCTGGCTTCATGTCAGCAGAGAATCAGTCTTCATATCATAGCAGAGAATCAGGCTTCACGTCACCCACCACTGCATCAGTCCATTTTCATAAATTTAGGCCCAGCACCCAGGCAGAGGAGAGAGGTCCCGTAACAGACAATCTGGCTTCATGTCAGCAGAGAATCAGTCTTCATGTCATAGCAGAGAATCAGGCTTCACGTCACCCACCACTGCGACAGTCCATTTTCATAAATTTAGGCCCAGCACCCAGGCAGAGGAGAGAGGTCCCGTAACAGACAATCTGGCTTCATGTCAGCAGAGAATCAGTCTTCATATCATAGCAGAGAATCAGGCTTCACGTCAGCCACCAATGCAACAGTCCATTGTCAGATATTTAGGCCCAGCACCCAGGCAGAGGAGAGAGGTCCCGTAACAGACAATCTGGCTTCATGTCAGCAGAGAATCAGTCTTCATATCATAGCAGAGAATCAGGCTTCACGTCAGCCACCAATGCAACAGTCCATTGTCAGATATTTAGGCCCAGCACCCAAGCAGAGGAGAGAGGTCCCGTAACAGACAATCTGGCTTCATGTCAGAAGAGAATCAGTCTTCATATCATAGCAGAGAATCAGGCTTCACGTCACCCACCACTGCAACAGTCCATTTTCATAAATTTAGGCCCAGCACCCAGGCAGAGGAGAGAGGTCCCGTAACAGAGGATCTGGCTTCATGTCAGCAGAGAATCAGTCTGCATGTCCTAGCAGAGAATCAGGCTTCACGTCAGCCACCACTGCAACAGTCCATTGTCAGATATTTAGGCCCAGCACCCAGGCAGAGGAGAGAGGTCCCGTAACAGACAATCTGGCTTCATGTCAGCAGAGAATCAGTCTGCATGTCATAGCAGAGAATCAGGCTTCACGTCAGCCACCACTGCAACAGTCCATTTTCATAAATTTAGGCCAAGCACCCAGGCAGAGGAGAGAGGTTCCGTAACACAGGATCTGGCTTCATGTCAGCAGAGAATCAGTCTGCATGTCATAGCAGAGAATCAGGCTTCACGTCAGCCACCAATGCAACAGTCCATTGTCAGATATTTAGGCCCAGCACCCAGGCAGAGGAGAGAGGTCCCGTAACAGACAATCTGGCTTCATGTCAGCAGAGAATCAGTCTTCATGTCATAGCAGAGAATCAGGCTTCACGTCACCCACCACTGCAACAGTCCATTTTCATAAATTTAGGCCCAGCACCCAGGCAGAGGAGAGAGGTCCCGTAACAGACAATCTGGCTTCATGTCAGCAGAGAATCAGTCTTCATATCATAGCAGAGAATCAGGCTTCACGTCAGCCACCAATGCAACAGTCCATTGTCAGATATTTAGGCCCAGCACCCAGGCAGAGGAGAGAGGTCCCGTAACAGACAATCTGGCTTCATGTCAGCAGAGAATCAGTCTTCATATCATAGCAGAGAATCAGGCTTCACGTCAGCCACCAATGCAACAGTCCATTGTCAGATATTTAGGCCCAGCACCCAGGCAGAGGAGAGAGGTCCCGTAACAGAGAATCTGGCTTCATGTCAGCAGAGAATCAGTCTTCATATCATAGCAGAGAATCAGGATTCACGTCACCCACCACTGCAACAGTCCATTTTCATAAATTTAGGCCCAGCACCCAGGCAGAGGAGAGAGGTCCCGTAACAGAGGATCTGGCTTCATGTCAGCAGAGAATCAGGCTTCACGTCAGCCACCACTGCAACAGTCCATTGTCAGATATTTAGGCCCAGCACCCAGGCAGAGGAGAGAGGTCCCGTAACAGAGAATCTGGCTTCATGTCAGCAGAGAATTAGTCTGCATGTCATAGCAGAGAATCAGGCTTCACGTCACCCAACATTGGAACAGTCCATTGGCATATATTTAGGCCCCGGCACCCAGACAGAGCAGAGGTTCATTCAACTTTGGGTAGCCTCGCAATATAATGGTAAAATGAAAATAAAAATAGGATTGAATGAGGAAGTGCCCTGGAGTACAATAATATATGGTTAAGGGGAGGTAGTTAATGTCTAATCTGGACAAGGGACGGACAGGTCCTGTGGGATCCATGCCTGGTTCATTTTTATGAACGTCAGCTTGTCCACATTGGCTGTAGACAGGCGGCTGCGTTTGTCTGTAATGACGCCCCCTGCCGTGCTGAATACACGTTCAGACAAAACGCTGGCCGCCGGGCAGGCCAGCACCTCCAAGGCATAAAAGGCTAGCTCTGGCCATGTGGACAATTTAGAGACCCAGAAGTTGAATGGGGCCGAACCATCAGTCAGTACGTGGAGGGGTGTGCACACGTACTGTTCCACCATGTTAGTGAAATGTTGCCTCCTGCTAACACGTTGCGTATCAGGTGGTGGTGCAGTTAGCTGTGGCGTGTTGACAAAACTTTTCCACATCTCTGCCATGCTAACCCTGCCCTCAGAGGAGCTGGCTGTGACACAGCTGCCTTGGCGACCTCTTGCTCCTCCTCTGCCTTGGCCTTGGGCTTCCACTTGTTCCCCTGTGACATTTGGGAATGCTCTAAGTAGCGCGTCTACCAACGTGCGCTTGTACTCGCGCATCTTCCTATCACGCTCCAGTGCAGGAAGTAAGGTGGGCACATTGTCTTTGTAGCGTGGATCCAGCAGGGTGGCAACCCAGTAGTCCACACACGTTAAAATGTGGGCAACTCTGCTGTCGTTGCGCAGGCACTGCAGCATGTAGTCGCTCATGTGTGCCAGGCTGCCCAGGGGTAAGGACAAGCTGTCCTCTGTGGGAGGCGTATCGTCATCGTCCTGCCTTTCCCCCCAGCCACGCACCAGTGATGGGCCCGAGCTGCGTTGGGTGCCACCCCGCTGTGACCATGCTTCATCCTCATCCTCCTCCACCTCCTCCTCATCCTTGTCCTCCTCGTCCTCCAGTAGTGGGCCCTGGCTGGCCACATTTGTACCTGGCCTCTGCTGTTGCAAAAAACCTCCCTCTGAGTCACTTCGAAGAGACTGGCCTGAAAGTGCTAAAAATGACCCCTCTTCCTCCTCCTCCTCCTCCTCCTCCTGGGCCACCTCCTCTTCCATCATCGCCCTAAGTGTTTTCTCAAGGAGACATAGAAGTGGTATTGTAACGCTGATAACGGCGTCATCGCCACTGGCCATGTTGGTGGAGTACTCGAAACAGCGCAACAGGGCACACAGGTCTCGCATGGAGGCCCAGTCATTGGTGGTGAAGTGGTGCTGTTCCGCAGTGCGACTGACCCGTGCGTGCTGCAGCTGAAACTCCACTATGGCCTGCTGCTGCTCGCACAGTCTGTCCAGCATGTGCAAGGTGGAGTTCCACCTGGTGGGCACGTCGCATATGAGGCGGTGAGCGGGAAGGCCGAAGTTACGCTGTAGCGCAGACAGGTGAGCAGCGGCAGGATGTGAACGCCGGAAGCGCGAACAGACGGCCCGCACTTTATGCAGCAGCTCTGACATGTCGGGGTAGTTGTGAATGAACTTCTGCACCACCAAATTCAGCACATGCGCCAGGCAAGGGATGTGCGTCAAACCGGCTAGTCCCAGAGCTGCAACGAGATTTCGCCCATTATCGCACACCACCAGGCCGGGCTTGAGGCTCACCGGCAGCAACCACTCGTCGGTCTGTTGTTCTATACCCCGCCACAACTCCTGTGCGGTGTGGGGCCTGTCCCCCAAACATATGAGTTTCAGAATGGCCTGCTGACGTTTACCCCGGGCTGTGCTGAAGTTGGTGGTGAAGGTGTGTGGCTGACTGGATAAGCAGGTGGAAGAAGAGGAGGAAGAAGCCGAGAAGGAGGAGGTGGCAACAGGAGGCAAAGAATGTTGCCCTGCGATCCTTGGCGGCGGAAGGACGTGCGCCAAACAGCTCTCCGCCTGGAGCCCAGCTGCCACTACATTTACCCAGTGTGCAGTTAGGGAGATATAGCGTCCCTGGCCGTGCTTACTGGTCCACGTATATGTGGTTAGGTGGACCTTGCTACAGATGGCGTTGCGCAGTGCACACTTGATTTTATCGGATACTTGGTTGTGCAGGGAAGGCACGGCTCTCTTGGAGAAGTAGTGGCGGCTGGGAACAACATACTGTGGGACAGCAAGCGACATGAGCTGTTTGAAGCTGTCTGTGTCCACCAGCCTAAATGACAGCATTTCATAGGCCAGTAGTTTAGAAATGCTGGCATTCAGGGCCAGGGATCGAGGGTGGTTTGTGAGATGGAGAGCTGAACGCTGCCATGTGACATGCTTGAGACGCTTGGTGACGGAGGTGGTGGTGGTGTTGGTGGTACATCCCCTGTTTGCTGGGCGGCAGGTGCCAACGTTCCTCCAGAGGAGGAGGAAGAGGCAGAGGCGGCAGCAGCAGAAGAGGCCGAGGCAGCAGCAGCAGAAGAGGTAGCAGGGGGAGCCTGAGCGACTTCCTTGTTTTTAAGGTGTTTACTCCACTGCAGTTCATGCTTTGCATGCAGGTCCCTGGTCATGCAGGTTGTGCTAAGGTTCAGAACGTTAATGCCTCGCTTCAGGCTCTGATGGCACAGCGTGCAAACCACTCGGGTCTTGTCGTCAGCACATTGTTTGAAGAAGTGCCATGCCAGGGAACTCCTTGAAGCTGCCTTTGGGGTGCTCGGTCCCAGATGGCGGCGGTCAGTAGCAGGCGGAGTCTCTTGGCGGCGGGTGTTCTGCTTTTGCCCACTGCTCCCTCTTTTGCTACGCTGTTGGCTCGGTCTCACCACTGCCTCTTCCTCCGAACTGTGAAAGTCAGTGGCACGACCTTCATTCCATGTGGGGTCTAGGACCTCATCGTCCCCTGCATCGTCTTCCACCCAGTCTTCCTCCCTGACCTCCTGTTCAGTCTGCACACTGCAGAAAGACGCAGCAGTTGGCACCTGTGTTTCGTCATCATCAGAGACATGCTGAGGTGGTATTCCCATGTCCTCATCATCAGGAAACATAAGTAGTTGTGCGTCAGTGCAGTGGAAGGGCTAGGTGGATGCCCTTGGGAAACCCTGCCAGCAGAGTCTTCAAACAGCATAAGAGACTGCTGCATAACTTGAGGCTCAGACAGTTTCCCTGATATGCATGGGGGTGATGTGACAGACTGATGGGGTTGGTTTTCAGGCGCCATCTGTGCGCTTTCTGCAGAAGACTGGGTGGGAGATAATGTGAACGTGCTGGATCCACTGTCGGCCACCCAATTGACTAATGCCTGTACCTGCTCAGGCCTTACCATCCTTAGAACGGCATTGGGCCCCACCATATATCGCTGTAAATTCTGGCGGCTACTGGGACCTGAGGTAGTTGGTACACTAGGACGTGTGGATGTGGCAGAACGGCCACGTCCTCTCCCAGCACCAGAGGGTCCACTAACACCACCACGACCATGTCCATGTCCGCGTCCCTTACTAGATGTTTTCCTCATTGTTATCGTTCACCACAACAACAAAAATATTATTTGGCCCAATGTATTGTATTCAAATTCAGCTGAATATAAATTTGAGGCCTAGTATTTAGGCGCTGGGTGACAGGTATAGATTTACTGACGGAATTAGACTTGGAAATGCACAGTAGCGTGTGTGTGAAGTTATTCTGAATGACCCTATGTGCACCTTGAATATTATATACCCTTTTAGGGATGTATTTAACCACCTCCGGACCGCCTAACGCACATGTGCGTTCCGGAGGTGGCAGGGCTGCGCACAGTCACGCATATACGCGTCATCTCGCGAGACGCGAGATGACGCGAGTATGCGCCCGCGCGTGCGCAGTTCGCGCCGGCATTTCTTTCAGGACCATTTCGTCAGCAACCTGCCAGCCAATGATCGTGGCTGGCAGGTTGCTGATTTTTAAAAAAATCCAATCAAAGTGCCAGATAGCAGATCATATTTGTAAATATGATCTGTTATATGGCTGCCTGCTCCTCTGCTGGTTCTTTTCGTCGGTTGGATCCAGCAGAGGAGCAGGCTTCACAGTGAGTACACCAACACTACACTATAGCCCCTGATCACCCCCCTGAACCCCAATTAACCCTTTGATCACCTCTTTGATCACCCCCTGTCAATCACAAGTGAAAAGAAAAAAGTGATCAGTGCAAACTGTCACTTTTTTTTTTCACTGTTATTGACCGTTAGGTTTTAGGTATAGTTTAGGTCCCTTGGTTAGGTAGTTAGCGATCAGTTAGCGCCCAGCCCACCGCACCGCAGTCCGTTATTCGCTGATTAGCGTATCGCTAATCAGCATTTGTACTTTTATAGTATCTGAAAGTGATCAAAACTGATCACGGTCAGATCTATAATAGTACTAGTGTCACTTTAGCTCGCCCTCCACCCAAAACGCAGTGTTTGCCCGATCAGGCCTGATCGGTCGCCCACACGTGCGTTCGCCCACACCCGCCCCACCGCAGTGACAAAAAAAAAATTTTTTTTTGATCACTGCACATTCACTTTACACGCACTGCGGCGATAAAAAAATCAGTTTTGATATTTTTTATCAACCGCAGCGGCCTCCGGTACTTCGCTAGCCTCCCCTTTGTAAGACAGGCTTGCTTTTTTTTTCTTGGGTAGTCTCAGGGAATACCCCTAAATTTAGTTGCCCACATGTCAAACAGGGGGTATTCTTCTGAAGAGGCCTACAGGCTTCTGACCCAGTCGGATGAGGAGTGGGAACCCTCATCTGATGAATCCAGCGGGTCAGAATACGAACCTGTAGAAAGCAGTGGCTCTCTGACCCAAAGTTCGGACGAGGAGGCTGAGGTCCCTGATAGCACCAGGCGTACCCGGCCCCGTGTCGCTAGACCGCAGGTTGCGCAGGATCCGCTTCAAGAGCAGCAGAGTGGGGCTGGTGCTGTCGGATTACGTGGTGAGGCATACACCAGCAGCCCAGCCCTCCCTGGACCTAGTACCAGCACTGCCGTACAACCTGGTGAAGTAGCGAGCACCAGAAGGGCAGTTGAAGCTGGTACGGTGGCACGTGCAGTAGTGACCCCGTCGCAGCCACCGCAAAGACGTGCCCGTAGAGCCCCTAGAATCCCAGAGGTGCTGGCAAACCCTGATTGGCAGTCCCCAACTTCAGCCGCACCTGTAGTTTTCCCTTTCACTGCCCAGTCTGGAGTTCGGGTTGAGACGGCTCAGATCGGTTCGGCCCTGGGATTTTTTGAGCTGTTCTTGACTGCGGAGCTTTTAGACATAGTTGTGGCCGAAACAAACAGGTATGCCACACAATTTATCACCGCTAACCCGGGAAGCTTTTATGCCCAGCCTTTCCGGTGGAAACCAGTCCAAGTTTCCGAACTTAAAACTTTTCTGGGCCTCCTCCTCAACATGGGCCTGACAAAAAAACATGAATTGCGGTCATATTGGTCCACGAACCCGATTCATCACATGCCCATGTTCTCTGCTGCCATGTCCAGGGCACGTTTTGAGGCCATCCTGCGGTTCCTGCACTTTAGTGACAACACCGCCTCCCGTCCCAGGGGCCACCCTGCTTTTGACCGGCTCCACAAAATTCGGCCCCTCATAGACCATTTCAACCAGAAATTTGCAGATATTTATACCCCAGAGCAAAACATCTGCATAGACGAGTCCCTGATACATTTTACCGGGCGCCTTGGCTTCAAGCAATACATCCCAAGCAAGCGCGCCCGGTATGGGGTCAAATTGTATAAGCTCTGTGAAAGGGCCACAGGCTATACCCACAAATTTCGGGTCTATGAGGGAAAAGATCAGACCCTGGAGCCGGTCGGTTGCCCTGACTACCTGGGGAGCAGTGGGAAGACAGTTTGGGACTTGGTGTCACCCTTATTCGGCAAGGGGTACCATCTTTATGTGGACAATTTTTACACAAGTGTGGCCCTCTTTAGGCATTTGTTTCTAGAACGGATTGGCGCCTGTGGTACCGCGCGAACTAGTCGCGCGGGCTTCCCCCAACGGCTCGTTACCACCCGTCTTGCAAGGGGGCAGAGGGCCGCACTGTGTAACGAAGAACTGCTCGCGGTGAAATGGAGAGACAAGCGTGACGTTTACATGCTCTCCTCCATTCACGCAGACACGACAATACAAATTGAGCGAGCAACCCGTGTCATTGAAAAGCCCCTCTCAGTCCACGACTATAACCTCCACATGGGAGGGGTCGACTTCAATGACCAGATGTTGTCTCCGTATTTAGTTTCCCGACGCACCAGACGCTGGTATAAGAAGGTGTCTGTATATTTAATTCAATTGGCTCTGTACAATAGTTTTGTTCTCTACAGTAAGGCTGGGAGAACTGGATCCTTCCTCAAATTTCAGGAAGAGATCATCGAGAACCTCCTGTATCCAGGAGGTTCCGTGGCCCCAACCACCAGTGTAGTTAGCCGTCTACACGAGCGACATTTCCCCAATGTCGTTCCTGGTACCTCAACCCAACCGTCACCCCGAAAAAGATGTCGTGTCTGTAGCAGGAGTGGAATAAGGCGTGACACCCGCTATTTCTGTCCTGACTGTCCGGACCACCCTGCCCTATGCTTTGGAGAGTGTTTCCGGAAGTACCACTCACAGGTACACTATTAGCATAGGGATCATCTCACCAGGACAGGCACACAGGGCTATTAGGGCCCATTCACTCACTGCTGCTGCAAACGTCTCCTTTCACATGGGACAAAGTGCATAACGCACTTCGCCACATCTTTGGGCGATTTGCGCTTTGCACATTGACCCATGGGGAAGGAGAGGTTTGTTCTATAAAGGTAAAAAAACAAAAAAAAAAAAAGGTAAGCAAACAGGTTAATGTTTAGTTCCAAAAGTTAAAGTTACATGTTCTGTTCCAAAGTTAATAAAATTATTGCGTTGTGGCCTGTTTTTTTTTTTTTTTTTGGTCTTTTTACCTTCCAGGTGGACCAACCGATCTACTAGCTGCAGCACCGATGTGCATTCTGACAGAAGCATTGCGCTGCTGTCAGATTACACGCAAGTCGGTGTATGCGGCGCTGCAAGACGGGATTTTCTCCTCTGCAGTGACAGATACGTTTGCCGAGGCATACGAGCTGAGGAGGAGGCGGCGTTCCTATGCTTTGGCAAGCACTTTGTATGTATATATATATATAAAAAAAAAAATCCCGGCAATGATTTATTCATCCACATCGATTGATGCGAATGGAGAAATCTGGTTTGCCAGGGCATACGAGCTAAGTGGGTATGGATGTAGGGCGGAGCTCCTATGTCCTGGCAGACGCCTTTCCCCTCCATTTTTTTTTTTTTGGCAGAGATTTTTTCATCCACATTGATCGATGCGAATGAAGAAATCTGTGCCGTTCATTTTTTTCTTTCAGCCCAGAGGCTGAACGGAAAAAAAAAATCTCATTACCTGTATGCTCAATATAAGGAGAATAGCAGAAACTCCTAATGCTGGCCATACATGTAATGATTGCGGAGACCCTCAAATGCCAGGGCAGTACAAACACCCCACAACTGACCCCATTTTGGAAAGAAGACACCCCAAGGTATTTGCTGAGGGGCATATTGAGTCCATGAAAGATTGAAATTTTTGTCCTAAGTTAGCGGAAAGTGAGACTTTGTGAGAAAAAACAAAAAAAAATCAATTTCCGCTAACTTATGCGAAAAAAAAAAAATTCTTTGAACTTGCCAGGCCCCTCATTGGATACCTTGGGGTGTCTTCTTTCCAAAGTGGGGTCACATGTGGGGTATTTATACTGCCCTGGCTTTTTAGGGGCCCTAAAGCGTGAGAAGAAGTCTGGGATCCAAATGTCTAAAAATGCCCTCCTAAAAGGAATTTGGGCCCCTTTGCGCATCTAGGCTGCAAAAAAGTGTGACACATCTGGTATCGCCGTACTCAGAAGAAGTTGGGGAATGTGTTTTGGGGTGTCATTTTACATATACCCATGCTGGGTGAGATAAATATCTTGGTCAAATGCCAACTTTGTATAAAAAAATGGGAAAAGTTGTCTTTTGCCAACATATTTCTCTCACCCAGCATGGGTATATGTAAAATGACACCCCAAAACACATTCCCCAACTTCTCCTGAGTACGGCGATACCAGATGTGTCACACTTTTTTGATGCCAAGGTGGGCAAAGGGGCGCATATTCCAAAGTGCACCTTTCGGATTTCACCGGTCATTTTTTACAGATTTTGATTGCAAAGTACTTCTCACACATATGGGCCCCTAAATTGCCAGGGCAGTATAACTACGCCACAAGTGACCCCATTTTGGAAAGAAGACACCCCAAGGTATTCCGTGAGGGGCATGGCGAGTTCCTAGAATTTTTTATTTTTTGTCGCAAGTTAGTGGAATATGAGACTTTGTAAGGAAAAAAGAGAAAAAAAAAAAAATCATCATTTTCTGCTAACTTGTGACAAAAAATAAAAAATTCTAGGAACTCGCAGTGCCCCTCACGGAATACCTTAGGGTGTCTTCTTTCCAAAATGGGGTCACTTGTGGCGTAGTTATACTGCCCTGGCAATTTAGGGGCCCAAATGTGTGAGAAGTACCTTGCAATCAAAATGTGTAAAAAATGCCCTGCAAAATCCGAAAGGTGCACTTTGGAATATGTGCCCCTTTGCCCACCTTGGCAGCAAAAAAGTGTCACACATCTGGTATCGTCGTACTCAGGAGAAGTTGGGGAATGTGTTTTGGGGTGTCATTTTACATATACCCATGCTGGGTGAGAAAAATATCTTGGTCAAATGCCAACTTTGTATAAAAAAATGGGAAAAGTTGTCGTTTGCCAAGATATTTCTCTCACCCAGCATGGGTATATGTAAAATGACACCCCAAAACACATTCCCCAACTTCTCCTGAGTACGGCGATACCACATGTGTGACACTTTTTTGCTGCCAAGGTGGGCAAAGGGGCGCATATTCCAAAGTGCACCTTTCGGATTTCACCGGTCATTTCTTACACATTTTGATTGCAAAGTTCTTCTCACACATTTGGGCCCCTAAATTGCCAGGGCAGTATAACTACGCCACAAGTGACCCCATTTTGGAAAGAAGACACCCCAAGGTATTCTGTGAGGGGCATGGTGAGTTCCTAGAATTTTTTATTTTTTGTCGCAAGTTAGTGGAATATGAGACTTTGTAAGAAAAAAAAAAAAAAAAAATCATCATAATTTTCCGCTAACTTGTGACAAAAAATAAAAAGTTCTATGAACTCACTATGCCCATCAGCGAATACCTTAGGGTGTCTACTTTCCGAAATGGGGTCATTTGTGGGGTAGTTATACTGTTTGGGCATTGTAGAACCTCAGGAAACATGACAGGTGCTCAGAAAATCAGAGCCGTTTCAAAAAGCGGAAATTCACATTTTTGTACCATAGTTTGTAAATGCTATAACTTTTACCCAAACCATTTTTTTTTTGCCCAAACATTTTTTTTTTATCAAAGACATGTAGAACTATAAATTTAGCTGAAAAATTTATATATGGATGTCGTTTTTTTTGCAAAATTTCACAGCTGAAAGTGAAAAATGTCATTTTTTTGCAAAAAAATCGTTACATTTTGATTAATAACAAAAAAAGTAAAAATGTCAGAAGCAATAAAATACCACCAAATGAAAGCTCCATTAGTGAGAAGAAAAGGAGGTAAAATTCATTTGGGTGGTAAGTTGCATGACCGAGCGATAAACGGTGAAAGGAGTGTAGTGCCGAAGTGTAAAAAGTGGCCTGGTCATGAAGGGGGTTTCACCTAGCGGGGCTGAAGTGGTTAAAGTAGGCCTGATACAGCAGAAACCACTAAATTAGGAAATTGCTAAATTGGGAATTGTATTTCAACCCAGAACAAAAAATGTGCTTTGACGGACACTAAATAACTTGCCCAGCCAGAACAGTACACCAGTAACGACAGATTTAGCGGAATATAAATTTGAGGCCTAGTATTTAGGCGCTGGGTGACAGGTATAGGTTTACTGACAGAATTAGACTTGGAAATGCACAGTAGCGTGTGTGTGAAGTTATTCTGAATGACCCTATGTGCACCTTGAATATTATATACCCTTTTAGGGATGTATTTAAAGTAGGCCTGATACAGCAGAAACCACTAAATTAGGAAATTGCTAAATTGGGAATTGTATTTCAACCCAGAACAAAAAATGTGCTTTGACGGACACTAAATAACTTGCCCAGCCAGAACAGTACACCAGTAATGACAGATTTAGCGGAATATAAATTTGAGGCCTAGTATTTAGGCGCTGGGTGACAGGTATAGATTTACTGACAGAATTAGACTTGGAAATGCACAGTAGCGTGTGTGTGAAGTTATTCTGAATGACCCTATGTGCACCTTGAATATTATATACCCTTTTAGGGATAGATTTAAAATAGCTCTGATACAGCAGAAACCACTAAATTAGGAAATTGCTAAATTGGGAATTGTATTTCAACCCAGAACAAAAAATGTGCTTTGACGGACACTAAATAACTTGCCCAGCCAGAACAGTACACCAGTAATGACAGATTTAGCGGAATATAAATTTGAGGCCTAGTATTTAGGCGCTGGGTGACAGGTATAGATTTACTGACAGAATTAGACTGGGATATGGCCAAAAAATAACCACACTATTGCTGGTTAAATGCACTTGGTGTGACAGCTTGACCAACCACACTACTGAGGGTTAAATGCACTTGGTGACAGGCGCAGCTTGCCCCTGATGTAGTATATGGCCAAAAAATGAACAGACTATTGCTGGTTAAATGCACTTGGTGTGACAGCTTGACCAACCACACTACTGAGGGTTAAATGCACTTGGTGACGGGCGCAGCTTGCCCCTGATGTAGTATATGGCCAAAAAATAAACAGACTATTGCTGGTTAAATGCACTTGGTGTGACAGCTTCACCCTGATGTAGGCTTTAGCCAAAAACAACCACACCATTGAGGGTTAAATGCACTTGGTGACAGGTGCAGCTTGCCCCTGATGTAGTATATGGCCAAAAAATAAACAGACTATTGCTGGTTAAATGCACTTGGTGTGACAGCTTCACCCTGATGTAGGCTTTAGCCAAAAAACAACCACACCATTGAGGGTTAAATGCACTTGGTCGCCGATCACCCCAGAAAAAAGTGACTGACAAACGGTCTGGGCAGCCTAAAAACAGTGAGCAATTGAGTATCAGCAGCTCAATGACCCACAGCTGCAGATCGATCAATAATCAAGTCCTTTGGAGGAGTTAATCTGCCTAATCTCGCCCTACTGTCGCAGCCGCAACCTCTCCCTACGCTAATCAGAGCAGAGTGAAGGGCGGCGCTATGTGACTCCAGCTTAAATAGAGGCTGGCTCACATGGTGCTCTGGCCAATCACAGCCATGCCAATAGTAGGCATGGCTGTGATGGCCTCTTGGGGCAAGTAGTATGACGCTTGTTGATTGGCTGCTTTGCAGCCTTTTAAAAAGCGCCAAGAAAGCGTCACAAAAGCGCCAAGAAAGCGACGAACACCGAACCCTAACCCGGACTTTCACGAAAATGTCCGGGTTCGGGTCTGTGTCACGGACACCCCAAAATTCGGTACGAACCCGAACTATACAGTTCGAGTTCGCTCATCCCTAGTCACAACAATAGACAATCACAGTCTGCTTAAACTAATAACACACAAAGAATTTGCCAGATTCTTCACCTCTTTCTCAAAGGAGTCTCACTCATATTGCACATGGTATTTAGTTGAGGGTGGGTGATTCACATGTAGAGTTTATGTCTTGTTTTGTCATGAGGGATTTGCCTGCTCCCATAGTCTTAGGTTTACCGTGGTTGACAAAACATAATCCAATTATAGATTGGCAGGCAAGACAAATTATTGGTTGGGGAGAATTTTGTTCAGAAAATTGTCTTGGCACATCTATCTCTGGTGTGTCCACTGCGGTTCTACCTCAGTATCTCTCAGACTTTGCGGATGTCTTTTCGGAGGGTGGGGCCCAGGAATTCGTGACTATGATTGTCCAGTTAATCTCATTCCAGGGGCTAGGTTGCCAAAGTCTCGCCTTTACAATCTTTCCCAACCTGAAAGAGAGGTCATGCGAAAGTATATCGCCGAGAGTTTGGCAAAAGGTCATATTAGGCCATCTAAGTCTCTGGTGGCAGTAGGTTTTTTCTTTGTATAAAAGGATGGATCGCTGAGACCGTGTTTGGATTTTCGAGAATTGAACCATATTACGGTCCGGGATCCGTATCCCCTTCCTTTGATCTCAGACCTTTTAGATCAGATTGTTGGTGCCAGGGTGTTCTCCAAGTTGGATTTAAGAGGGGCCTACAATCTGATCAGAATCAAGAAAGGGGATGAGTGGAAGACGGCCTTCGATACGCACAAGGGTCATTTTGAGAATCTGGTTATGCCTTTTGGGTTGATGAACGCGCCAGCGGTATTTCAGCGATTCGTGTCAATGACATTTTTCATCACTTGGTGGGGAGGTTCGTGGTAGTTTACTTAGATGACATTTTAATTTACTCTCCTGATCTGAAGACCCATCAGGATCATGTGAGACAGGTTTTGACGATCCTTCGGGAGAATAAATTATATGCCAAATTGGAAAAATGTGTGTTTTCTGTGCAGGAGCTTCAGTTTTTGGGATATCTGCTTTCCGACTCTGGTTTTCGTATGGACCCCGAAAAGGTCCGGGTGGTTCTGCAATGGGACCGACCAGAGAATCAGAAAGCTTTGATGCGGTTTTTGGGGTTAAAAACATCAAGGCAGATGCGTTGTCTCGCAGTTTTCCTGGGGGAGGTGATTCAGAGGATCCTGCTCTGATTTTGGCTGATGGGGTTGTGGTTTCCGCCCTGTATCCCGAATTGGAGATGGAGGTGTTGGGAGCCCAGGAGGGGGCTACTAGTTCTTGTCCCCCCAGGGAGGTTGTTTGTTCCCGAAGAACTGCGATACAAGGTTTTCAAGGAACATCACGATACTGTCCTTGCCGGACATCCTGGTGGTAAGTCCACCTGTGACCTTGTGTCCCGGAGGTTCTGGTGGCCCGGGTTACGTAGGAGCATTGAGGATTACGTGGCAGCTTGTGAAACCTATGCACGATCTAAGGTTGCTCATACTCGACCGGCTGGTTCACTCCTTCCTTTACCTATTCCGTCTCGCCTTTGGACGCACTTGTCCATGGACTTTTTTTACGGATCTACCGAGTTCCTCCGGGAAAACTGTGATTTTGGTGGTAGTTAACCATTTTAGCAAGATGGCTCATTTTATATCGCTAACTAGTCTGCCTAATGCCAAGACTCTTGCTCACATTTTTGTTGATAATATCGCGAAATTGCATGGTATTCCTTCGGATGTGGTTTCTGATAGGGGTACGCAGTTTGTCTCCAGGTTATGGAGGGCGTTCTGCTCTCGGCTTGGCATTCAACTTTCGTTCTCTTCGGCTTTCCATCCGCAGTCGAATGGACAGACGGAGCGCACTAATCAGAACCTGGAGACCTACTTGAGGTGCTTTGTGGCAGAGAATCAGGAGAACTGGTCTTCATTCTTGCCCCTAGCTGAGTTTGCTTTGAATAACCGTAGGCAGGAATCCACGAGTAAGTCGCCATTTTTTGGCGCATATGGTTTTCATCCTCAGTTTGGTACCTTTTCTGGGACTAGTTCCTCTGGGATGCCAGAGGAGGAAAGATTTTACTCTACCTTGTCTTCTATCTGGCGGAGGATACAAGTGAATTTGGAGACGATGGGTGAGAGGTATAAGCGAATGGCTGACAGGAGACGTGTGACTGGTCCGGACCTGTGTTTGGGTGATCTGGTGTGGTTGTCCACTAAAAATATTAAATTGAGAGTGCCATCTTGGAAACTGGGTCCAAGATTTATCGGCCCGTACAAAATATCTGCGCTGATCAATCCAGCAGCGTTTTGGCTGGATCTTCTGCAGACTTGGGGGATCCATTATGTATTCCATAGATCTTTATTGAAAAAATATGTGAGACCGGTGGAACCATCGCCATTGCCCCCTCCTCCTCTTCTGGTCGATGGAAATTTAGAGTTCGAGATCTTCAGGATTCTTCTTCGGGGTTCCCTTCAGTACCTGGTACACTGGAGGGGATACGGCCCTGTGGAGAGGATGTGGGTTCCGGCGCTGGATGTCAGTGCCAGCCGACTGGTTAGGGTTTTTCACAGAGCCCACCCGTATAAGGTTGGTCCGGGGTGCCCGGTGGTCACCCGTAGAAGGGGGGGTACTGTCTTGCCCTGTTTGGACGGTCTGTGGAGGACTGTCAGATTGGCAGCACGTGTCTAATCATTTGTTTTGTTTTGGAATCATGCTGGATCCGCCTTCCTTCAGGTGCTCTGGGTGGGGTCATTGGCTTAAATTGCTTTCACTCCCAGAGGGCCGTGCGGGTTATAGAATTCAGTCTGGCCTTGGATTCAAGGAAGGAAGGATTTTCTGTTCCAGCTCAGATAAGTTTAGTTTCTGTTTTTGTTATTTGCGGTCTAGGCTGTTTGTGTGTCTTCTGCCCCTTCTCCCCTTTCACCATCTCAGGGATTCTAGGGTATTTGCAGTCCAGGCACGAGGACACATTATTCCTACCTTCAAGGTCTGAATGTGGGCTTAGCAGCGTAGGGAGAGAAGTCAGGGATTTGCTAGGAGGTGACCTTTCCCCAGCATTTCACCTAGATACTTGTTTATTTGGTTGTCTGTGTATCTGAGATCCAGTCCGCCATGACAGAATTAAATGTTACCATGTTTTTATTGAACACCATGTAAACATTCACAGTGCAGGTGGAAAAAGTATGTGAACCCTTAGATTTAATAACTGCTTGAACCTCCTTTGGCAGCAATAACGTAAACCAAACGTTTCCTGTAGTTGTAGATCAGACGTGCACAACGGTCAGAAGTAATTCTTGACCATTCCTCTTTACAGAACTGTTTCAGTTCAGCAATATTCTTAGGATGTCTGGTGTGAATCGCTTTCTTGAGGTCATGCCACAGCATCTCAATCTGGTTGAGGTCAGGACTCTGACTCCAGAAGGCGTAATTTCTTCTGTTTAAGCCATTCTGTTGTTGATTTACTTCTATGCTTTGGGTCGTTGTCCTGTTGCAAAACCCATCTTCTGTTGAGCTTCAGCTGGTGGACAGCTGGCCTTAAGTTCTCCTGCGAAATGTCTTGATAATCTTGGGAATTCATTTTTCCTTCGATGATAGCTATCTGTCCAGGCCATGACGCAGCAAAGCAGCCCCAAACCATGATGCCCCCACCACCATACTTCACAGTTGGGATGAGGTTTTGATGTTGGTATGCTGTGCCTCTTTTTCTCCACACATAGTGTTCTGTGTTTCTTCCAAACAACTCAACTTTGGTTTTATCTGTCCGCAGAATATTTTGCCAGTACTGCTGTGGAACATCCAGGTGCTCTTGTGCAAACTGTAAACGTGCAGCAATGTTTTTTTTTACAGCAGTGGCTTCCTCTGTGGTAGCCTCCCATGAAATCCATTCTTGTTTAGTGTTTTACGTATTGTAGATTCGCTAACAGGGATATTAGCATATGCCAGAGACTTTTGTAAGTCTTTAGCTGACACTTTAGGATTCTTCTTCACCTCATTGAGCAGTCTGCGCTGTGCTCTTGCAGTCATCTTTACAGGACGGCCACTCCCAGGGAGAGTAGCAGCAGTGCTGAACTTTCTCCATTTATAGACAATTTGTCTTACCGTGGACTCATGAACAGCAAGGCTTTTGGAGATAATTTTATAACCCTTTCCAGATTTATGCAAGTCAACAATTCTTAATCGTAGGTCTTCTGAGAACTTTTTTGTGCGAGGCATCATTTACATCAGGCAATGCTTCTTGTGAAAAGCAAACCCAGAACTGGTGTGTGTTTTTTATATGGCAGGGCAGCTGTAACCAACACCTCCAATCTCATCTCATTGATTGGACTCCAGTTGGCTGACACCTCACTCCAATTAGCTCTTGGAGATGTCATTAGTCTAGGGGTTCACATACTTTTTCCACCTGCACTGTGAATGTTTACATGGTGTGTTCAATAAAAACATGGTATAATTTAATTATTTGTGTGTTATTAGTTTAGGCAGACTATGATTGTCTATTGTTGTGACTTAGATGAAGATCAGATCACATTTTATGACCAATTTGTGCAGAAATCCATATCATTCCAAAGGGTTCACATACTTTTTCTTGCAACTGTATACATATATATATATATATATATATATACAATGTCAGGGGTGGTGCACCCAAATGGGAAATAAGTCCAGAGAGTCAGGGTCTACAGTAAGCCAGACTGCTTCTATACTGGAGGAATTCAGGTACAAAACAATATAGGTGAGGCATAGGGCTGGCTTTTCCAGTCTCCTCCCTGGCAAAAGAAGGGTTTGATGCTGAGTAAAAGCCTGAGATAGCTGTCCCTCTCTCTCTCTCAAGAAGGCTGGTACCCTGGTCCAAGGCTGGTGATCCAGGGTCTGTGGCAGCGTATCCCCGTCTCAGCGTCTTCTTCTGGTCACTCAGTAGTCTGGCAGAGTCTCCTTTTCGAAGCACTGTTCCCTAACTGCAGCACACTAGGGGCTCTGACTGCTCTCCTTATGTACAGTTTTTGCTAGACTAGAACCTTCTAGTGGAAGGGGTGGAGTGGAGAAACTCAGCACAAACAGATACAATGTTTCAGCTCCCATCTGGTATAGACTTACATTATAGCTTCAATGATACTCAATAGCAATGACACAGCAAGTTTTCCAGACAAAAACTAGTTTCCAGACATAACAACATAGCTAAAAGCAGACATTTAAAAGGTCAGGCTGTCTGCCTTTGGCGGTAAACAAGTCTGGGTTTTTCCCTCTAAAACATGGTGGTAAACAAGTTCATATATATAAATAAAATAACAAATACCACAGCAGCACAGTCAGACCGCGTAGACTGGGTGTAATTCCTCACAGAGGTCGGCTTCTCCTCCACGATACGTACTTTCCAAATAACAAGGCAGCACTTCCAGATTTCGGTGACAGGGTGAAGACCCCAAAACTTTATTCCCAGCAATGTTTCGGCCTACTCAATGAGGCCTTTGTCAAGCTTGACAAAGGCCTCATTGAGTAGGCCGAAACGTTGCTGGGAATAAAGTTTTGGGGTCTTCACCCTGTCACCGAAATCTGGAAGTGCTGCCTCATTATTTGGAAAGTATATATATATATATATATATATATATATATATATACACTCACCTAAAGAATTATTAGGAACACCTGTTCTATTTCTCATTAATGTGATTATCTAGTCAACCAATCACATGGCAGTTGCTTCAATGCATGTAGGGTTGTGGTCCTGGTCAAGACAATCTCCTGAACTCCAAACTGAATGTCGGAATGGGAAAGAAAGGTAATTTAAGCAATTTTGAGCGTGGCATGGTTGTTGTTGCCAGACGGGCCGGTCTGAGTATTTCACAATCTGCTCAGTTACTGTGATTTTCACGCACAACCATTTCTAGGGTTTACAAAGTCAAAGTCATATTGATAGGGGCACAAATACATCCTGTTAGGGAAGAATGTATTAGCAGCCAGGACATGGCAAGTCTGGGGACATTCAGAAGAGTCCTGGCTGCCCTGCTAAATACTCAGGAACAGGTTTCCAACTGGGGGACAGAGGGAGCTCCCACTCTGTCTAACTGCTCAGATGCTGTGATCTCTATTAACCACAGCATTTGAGGGGTTAAACTGCCAGGATCACAGTTATCTCTGATTCTGTAAGTGAGAACCGTATTCCCGCTCTATCACTTTGATGCACTATTACCGCTCAGGACATTAACTGTAAAGTAATAGTCCCGCACAGAGTTAGTAGGGATTAATATAAAACAATTGCAAATATGTTTTTATTCCATAATACAGCCAATGCAATAAAAAACTAATATTTGTCCAAAGCCTTCAAAGGGGTTTTCTGGTGTGCACCAAGATCCTTTAAAATACTAGTTTAGGAAGGAAGCTGTAATTTTGAAATGCATTTGGGTGGAAGGAGCTATAAACTAGCTGGGCGTTGTTAGGGCAGTGATAGGGGAGTGTCTATATAATTAGCTAGTGGGAGGAGCTATAAACTATCTGGGTGGTGTTAGGGGCAGTGATAGGGGAGTGTCTATATAATTAGCTGGTGGGGGAAGCTATAAACTAGCTGAGCGTTGTTAGAGGCAGTAATAGGGGAGTGTCTATATAACACCCCAGAGTTGTGTTACTACACTCCTCTACCCCGCTACTATCTCCTAAGAGCCTTTATACTGTCATCTGATGTAATTTACATTATGTCTTCCACAAATGTGGATACAAAACTATGTTAAAAGCAATTGTTCATGTAATTTTCCTGGTTACCAGTAGATGGCATCAACCCATTGGCAGGTACAAGTTTAGTGTTGTAGTATATCTGAGCTGGATCGGATTATTCCAGCTTAGCTCCCCCTCTGTAGAGAGGTAGGCTGGTCCCACATCCTGCAGCATAGGTGGAGAAGGAAGTTAGAAGGAGTGTAGCCCACCCCCTGCTAGGGGTAGGGTGTGTGTGTTTGTGTGTGTGTGGAGCTCCCCTGCATAGGGAAGACAGCAATGACCTAGTCTCGGCTGAGACATGGCCATATTCCCAGTCTGAGCACCTTCAGCTCAGCTGGATGAGAAAAGCAGAACCTACAGACAACCTCCAGAGTTCCAGGAAGAAAGCATCCCCTGAGAACCCATCTGTGAGATAAGTCCAGTGCCTAGGAGAAGCCATTCCTCCTCAGCTAGTCTGTCCTCACAAAGCAGAAGGTACCAGATAAGTGCAGAAGCTAACCCTGCCACAATTACAGAGATACCAAGCAGAAGTTTTTATTTTGCAAGCTCCACATTTAAAGCAGAAGTACTCATTCCTGCAAATGATTGCCAAAACCTGCTGGGACCAAGAGACCAAAGCTGTATACGGCTTGGAGGAAAGTTATTTCAAGGAAAGAAACGTTTGAACTTCATCTAAAGGTTTGGACATCATTTCTTATGCAAAATTCCTCTATTACTCCTACTATCACTACACTCAAATTTATTGCAAGTGAGCCAGGAGCCAGGAGTCCAGCCGTGCCCAGGTAGAAGACACCGTGACACAACTACCACAAAACTATAGAGACATTAAAGGCCATCACACCACTCTGGCATTCTTAATCTGGGATGTGCCTTACAACACCTTGGAAGGGCCCTGGGATAGTATCCTGTGCACGTTGCAATTGGCGTCACGACAAATACAGGAAATATTATTCACCTGACCCGGCTCTGCATTAAAGTGGCGTCAGCAAACCCGTTCCTGGTCACTGCATCTATGTAACTTGGTGGGTGGGAGGAGCTATAAACTAGCTGGGTGTTGTTAGGGGCAGTGAAAGGGGAGTGTCTATATAATTAGCTGGTGGGAGGGGCTATAAACTAGCTGGGCATTGTTAGGAACAGTGATAGGGGAGTGTCTATGTAATTAGCTGGTGGGAGGGGCTATTGTGAAATGTGGTCAGGAGAATCCAAATTGGAAAAAACGCCCCTCCATATCAGTCAGCTGGGAATGCAGAGTAAAGGGGACATGTTTCCGCAGCCCAATGCTAACTCCTTTGGACGCATTTCTATCAGAACAGGAATGGAGCCAATAATGAAAGTTGGAATTACCCAAATTGGGAATATGATTAGCCGGGAAATGTGTCTCCTGTAGCATAACAATGTCTACCGATGATGTCTTGATAGACCTGAAAATCCTACTCCGTTTCACCGGGCCCTTACAGCCGTGGACATTAAATGTTGCGATGTTGAGGACTAATGGTGCCATTCCTGCTCCTTATAGAAGAAGTCACCCTGCTTATGCTTATTAGGACCAAACTTGGAGTACATAACATAGAACATTTCAAGATAACATATAAACGGACAGTATAAGATACAAGCAAAAATACTCTTGGGTCAGGCTCCTAGGCATGACCCTGTACCTTGGGGGATGATCATCTGCAACATAAACAAACCCTGATCGGCCTAGATCCTTTTTAGAATACCCGACAGGTTAAAGTCAAACCCCATCAGGGGTAACATTCAACTGTGCATACAGTCCCAAAACCCATAATGCGACTATAAACCATACAATGAAAGGAAGTTGTAAGGTGCTATAGCGCGTCTTGTGACCCTTAGTCGCATAAAAATTGGCACTAGCGGGCAATGGGAAGAAGGATTAGACAATATGAGCAATACTTCTCTGATGAACAATCAAAGAAAAAGAGAGAATAGTCCTTCAGTAGGTATGGACTCTTGCTAAGGCTAATTCCTATGACATCAAATATCCATATCTTTGCTGGCCGCTTTCCTGTGCCGCCCGCTCCTCTGCTGCTTAGGCTTCAGCCATGGAGAGATCGCTGGTAGAGGCGGCAGTTCTTCTGCAGGAACCGGCAACCAGGAGGGGATCTCCACAGGGGTTATATCCATCATGTCCCAGAAGGGGACTAAGTCTGCAGGTGATCTCACTGTAAAACGGCGGTTACCAGCTGTAATCAGTATTCCAAATGGAAATAACCACCGGTATGGAAATTTCGAGGTACGCAGTAGATCCGTTAAAGGTTTCAATATTCTCCTTTTCTGGAGAGTAGATGCTGCCAGGTCTTGAAATAACTGGATGCTCCTGCCTTGCAGTGTCACTTCTTTTAGCTCTCTGGCCTTTTGCAATATTTCCTCAGTGTCCCTGTAACTCAATATGCCACATATGATGTCCCTGGGGTTCTCTGAGGCACTCGGTTTGGGTCTCAGTGCACGATGGACCCTTTCTACAATGACACTCTGGGCTCTCTCTGGGCCCAACAGAGTGGTGAACAATGAGACCATTACTTGCGTCAGGTCCTCCTTATCTGCTGCCTCAGGAAGGCCCCGTATCCTGATATTTAGGACGGCGGCTCCTATTTTCCTGATCTTCCATTTGTAACAGCAGGCTGTTCATTGCTCTAGTATGAGAGCTTAACGAGTCCTTGACCGCTGTATTAAAAGTAAGCATGGAGTCCTGTACATGTTCTAAGGACTCTACTCTGTCCCCAATATGACGGACATCCGTCTTTATGGCGGCTAAGTCAGCAGCGATAGGGGCCAGGGCTCTTTGTAATGCCTGCTCAATAAAGTCCCTAGTGAGCGCCGCTCTCCCCGGCTCTGCCTGCGCCCCGCTCACCTCGTTCACATCGTCATACAGAGCTTCGGGGCTTGAGGCCTCACAGGCGTCTCCTTCACCCTGCCGCTTCGGCGCCATCTTTGAAGTGCGCGCGGGGGCCTGAGAAGCCGACTTCTGAAGGTATTTCTCCATATCAGATTGGTGCGGTGAGTCCCTTTTTTGCTCTGAGGTAACTCTGGACTGTTCCCTGGACTGAATCTTCATCCCTGTGGTTCAGGTATCGCTTTTACAAGGCGTAATTAGGATCTGGTGGCGGGAGCTCCGCTCTTAAGCAGCCGCCATCAAGCTCAGTCAGGCCACGCCCCCACGCCTGATTCATCTTGACAAAGGTTAGTCTCTCCACATTTTGGTTGGACAGGCAAGTTCTTCTTGGGGTAACTATGGCCCCTGCTGCACTAAACACCCGCTCTGATGCCACACTACTGGCTGGGCAGGACAGCTATTCCAGGGCAAACTCTGCCAGTTGTGGCCACAAATCCAGTTCGGCTGCCCAGTAGTCCAGCGGATCTTCTATGTGGGGTGGCAGGGTGCTGTCCATTTATGCCACCACCTGCTGGTTCAGGTCCTTCTCCAGGTTTAGCTGCTGCTGCTGGTGGGTGAAGAAAGCTGCTCATCAGCGACTCTAGACTCAAGTTGTAGCTGATGAAGCTGGAACTGGTCCTACTCTCCCCCCCTTCCACAGCAGCCATGGCAGAGGAACGTGAGCACAGAGGGCCCCCCCGTTCAGACCTACGAGAGGATGGACGATGCCGAACCGGTAGCAAGGGTCCAACAAGGTGGATAGCCAGAAGTCATCCCTCTGCCGAATGGTGACAATTCGGCTGTCACTACGCAAGCAAGCATCGGGCCATTTTTGCAAGTGACTCTGAGGGACTCCCTGCCTCCATCTCCACTGCATACTGCCATGATGTGTCTGGGTCATCTGCCTCGTCTTCCTCATCGACCTGTAGCTCCTATGGCTGCTCCTGCTCCTCCTCTCCTGTCACCTGTGTAGAAAAACCACCCATTTCGCTACACATTGCTTGTGCTCCAATGTCCTCCTCCTCCAGTTCAGCCCCCACAGGGTTCATATGGCCATGAGATCTAGGCGCCACGTCTCCAGTCCCCTGACCAGACAGATTTACCAGCATATATTCCAGGACATGAAGCAGTGGAATGACATTGTTCATCCCGTAGTCCTGGTGACTGACAAATAACGTGGCCTTCTCAAAATGCCACGCAAAATGCAAACGGCAGGTGTCACGCATGAGCTCCCACTAGCTGACATCGAAGTTACACAGGGGAGTACTCCTGTCTGCTTCGATCATCAAGAAATCGTTTATGGCCTTTCTCTGTTCATAAAGTCGGTCCACCATATGGAGGGTGGAATTCCAACGGGTGGAACATCGCATATCAGCCTATGTTGGGGGATGCCGTTCTGCTGCTGCAGCTCAAGGAGGGTGTGCTTTGCAATGTATGAGTGGCTGAAGTGCATGCAAAGTTTCCTGGCCATTTTTAGGATGTCTTGCAAATGGGTGAAAGACTTCCGGAACCGCTTGACCACCAGATTGAACATGTGCGCCGTGCAAGGCGCATGGCTCAGCCCTCTTTGACGCAGCCCCAACACTATGTTCTTCCCGTTGTCGATCACCATGGTTCCGATTTTGAGTTGTCGCTGAGAAAGACAGGATTAAATTTCTTGAAGCAGTTTCCCCCCTGTGTGTCTCCGTTCTCCCCGGCAAACGAGGTGCAGAAGAGCATAACACTGCCGTTGCTTGTACATGTGGTATGCTGGAGGGGCACTGTGCATTGTCCCTGCAGTGAAGGCCACCGTGGAGGATAAGGAGGCAGAGGCGGACATTGTCGCAGGACCAACAGTGTGAGGACGTGGAGGTGAAGTGGCGTCACCTGGCCAAGTTGCTGGTGTAGCTGTGCAGGAACTACATTCACCCAGTGGGCCGTAAAGGACATGTATTGTCCCTGACTGTAGTTATAACTCCACACGTCTGCGCTGCCGTGCACTTTGGCAGACACCGACAGGATCAAGGACTGGCCCACCTTCTGTTCTACATGTGTGTGCAGGGCTGGTACTGCCTTTTTGGTAAAGAAATGACGGCTTGGAAATCTTCTCCTCACAAGCCATCTGTCACGGTACTAGTAGAATACTGCTGGAATGCAATGGCAGGGACAAGGCCTGAACACAGGAAGCACCAGAGTCTTGAACAGGAGGTAGCAGGATAGACTGCAAGGAGGAGGAACAAATTGGAGATCAAGTACAAAGCGAGAGGACTGCACAAGCAGGAGGTCAAACACAATACTCAAGCAATTAGTAACAGGCTTGAGAGGTTTAAATGTGAAACAGGAAGTTAGATGGCATCCAGCTGAGACACAATCCACCATCTTAACTGAGGGAAAACTTGAGGACAAAACAATCTGAACTAAACAGACATAGCAGGATGATTCCTGACATTACTCCCACCCCAACAGCGGCCTCTGGACGAGACCTGATTCAGTCTCTCAGGATGTCTTTGATGAAACTATTTGATCAGTCGGGAAGCATTAATGTTACTCACAGGTTCCCAAGAATTCTCTTCAGACCTATAATCCTGCCACTTAATGAGGTATTGTAGGTGGTTCCTGAAAATTCTAGAGTCCAAGATTTTCTCTACAACAAACTGTTCTTGCCCATCTATCTCCACCGCATCGAGAGGAGGAGGGACACGTTCCGGAAAAGGGTTGGGCACAGCAGGCTTTAATAGAGACACATGAAAAACAGGATGAATCTTCATATAGTTCATGGGAGTTTGAGCCGAACAGATACCGGACTAATTATCCCGATAATCTTATAAGCCCCACCAAACTTCTGTCCTAGTTTTGGCGAAGGAACCTTAAGTTTCAAATTTCTGGTGGAAAGCCATACTTTATCCCCCACTTGAAAGATTGTTGTTGGTCTACGAAATGTATCTGCTGCCTTGTAATTTTCTTGAACCCTCTCTAATATTTCTTTTAGTAGTTCTAAATTTTGCTGTAATGCAGAGATCCTTTCCGCAACTGCTGGAATAGGTGAAACAGCGGGAATTTGGGAAGAATATTTGGATTATACCCAAAATTTGCAAAGAAAGGCGTTTGCTTGGTGGAGGAATTTTGGGAGTTATTGTAAGAGAACTCAGCCACAGGAAGCAGATCGACCCAATCATCTTGTAAATGGCAGATATAGCATCGAAGATACTATTCCAGAGTCTGAATTGTGCGTTCAGTTTGTCCATTAAATTGTGGGTGAAAGGCGGTTGATAGATTAATATCAATCTCAAGTGCTGTGCAAAAACTACGACAAAATTTTGATGTAAACTGCACCCTTACGGTCCGAGATAACTTAATCAGGAAGTCCATGAAAACGAAACACATTCTGAACTACAAGGTCAGCAGTATCTTTAGCAGAGGGAAGGCCGATACATGGAATGAAATGTGCAGCCTTGGTGAGCCAGTCAACTACTACCAGAATTGTGTTTTTTCCTTTAGAGTTAGGTAGATCTACGATAAAGTCCATGGAAATAGAACCCCAGGGACGAGACGGGACCCATGGGTGAAGAACGTGGGGTCTTGCATCTAGCACAAACATCACATGACATGATATATTTCTTTACAGGCTGTTGAAAATTGGGCCACCAAAAGAAACAGGATATAAATTCCTGTGTCTTCTGCACTCCTTTGTGACCCGTGATCTTGGAATCATGGACTAATTTTAGAATTTTAAGTCTTATTGTTTTGGGTATATATAGCTGCTGCCCATGGGTCCACACCTTGTTCATGCACATCATCAGGTGGTCGAGACAGCAAGGAGTCGGTGTCATAGGCCTCTTTTATCTCTTCAAGCAAGTCCTTATTATGGATTACTCACACAAAATTAGACTCAGGAACAATGGTCTTGGGCGGAATCGTAGAAGTGGAATCATTGGAAAAGGTTCTAGATAGAGCATCTGCCTTGCCGTTACAGGAACAGGGCCTGTACGAAATTACGAAGTTGAATTATTGAGGAAGAGACTCCAACGAGCTTGGCGAGGGGATAGACATTTGGCAGATCTAACGAATTCCAAATTACGGTGATCAGTCAGAACTATTATTTGCTGTGAGGTTCCTTGAAGATGATGTCTCCATTCCTTAAAAGCTGCAATGATAGCTAACAGTTCTTTATTCCCCACATCATAATTCTTCTCAGCAGGGGATAAACGTTGGGAGAAAAAAGCACAAGGATACAATAAACCCTTGTCTCCCGTTCTCTGAGACAGAATAGCCCCTATAGCACAGTCTCAAGCATCTACTTCCACAATTAAGGCGAGTATTTGGTTGGGATGAACTAATACAGGGGCTGTAGTGAACTTGGACTTTAGGAGACAAAAGGATTCCTGTGCTTGAAAAGCATTCTTAGTCAACAATGTAATAGGAGTAATTATTTCTGAAAAATTCTTAATGAAGCGTTTATAAAAATTGGCAAAACCTATGAAATGTTGAACATTTTTTATGCTCCTGGGGGTAGGCCACTCTACTATTGCTTTAATCTTGCTAGAGTCCATGTGTAGACCATGAGGTGAAATTATATAGCCAAGGACTTGGATCTCAGTCTGGTGAAATTAGCATTTTTCAATTTTAATGTAAAGTTGATTCTTTATTAGGCTTCTTTCACACTTGCGGCAGAGTGATCCGGCAAACAGTTCCGTTACCATATGCCAACTGATGGCATTTGTAAGACTGATCAGGATCCTGATCAGTCTTAAAAATGCTTGATCAGTCAGAAAAATGCATTGAAATGCTGGATCCGTCTTTCCGGCAAAACGGATCCGGCATTTATTTTTTTCACCTTTTTTTCGGTCTGCACATGCGCAGATGGGAAGGACGCATCCGGCATTCTTGTATTTTTTATGCCGGATCCGGCACTAATACATTCCTATAGAAAAAAATGCATTCAGGCAAGACTTCAGTTTTTTGGGTCGCATGCTGCGGTTTTATCTTTTTCCTGATCAGTCAAAAAGACTGAACTGAAGACATTCTGATGCATCCTGAACGGAATGCTCTCCATTCAGAATGTATGGGGATATAACTGATTAGTTCTTTTCCGGCATTGAGCCCTTTTGACGTAACTCAGTGCCGGAAAAGAAAAACGCTAGTGTGAAAGTACCCTTATTAGATGTTCCAAAATGAGTCTCACATGTCTCTGATGTTCTTCCATAGAGTTAGAGAAGATCAAGATATCGTCCAAATAGATGACTACGAACTGGTCCAGAAGATCTCTGAAGATATCATTGACGAGATGTCGAAAAGTGGCCGGGACATTGCAAAGACCAAAAGGCATAGCAAGATATTCAAAATGTCCGTACAGTAACCTTCAAAGCTGTTTTCCATTCACTTCCAGATACGGACCAAGTTATAGGCGCCTCGCAGGTCTAACTTGGTAAAAACTTTTGCATGTCGTACTCTCTCCAAAAGCTTGGAGATCAATGGTAGAGGATAACAGTTTTTGATTGTAATTTTGTTAAGTTCTCGGTAAACAATGCAAGGTCTTAGAGAACCGTGCTTCTTCTTAAGAAAGAATATGGGAGCCCCGGCCGGTGGGGAAGATGGGCGGATAAATCCTTTAGCCCAATTTTCTTCTATGTAGTCCTTGAGGGCTTTTAGTTCAGGGCCTGCCAAAGGGTAGATGTTTCCAAAAGGTATAGATGCACCAGGAAGCAATTCTATAGGACAATCATAGGGTTGGTGTGGGGGGAGCTTGTCCGCATTTTGCTTATCGCAAACATCTACAAATTCCTTGTATACAGAGGGTAAGTCTATTATCTTATTATCTTGAGCTGGATTTTCTGAACCTTGTTCAGACCGAGCTGTCGAGAGAACATCCTCCACTGGGAAGCTTATTTCTTTGGTTTCCCAGTTGATAACAGGGTTCTGTGCTTGCTACCAGGGTAGGCCTAGAATAACAGGGAAATGTGGAGTAGAGATCAATAGAAACGATAGGACTTCACGGTGATGGGGTGTTATAATGATTTCAAGTGGTTCCGTCTCTTGATCCACTGGCCATGAGCTCAGTGGAGATCCATCTACGGTCTCCATTACCATGGGTGAGAGTGTTTTCTGAAATTTAACCCCGTGCCTTTGAGCAAAAGAAAGGTCCATGAAATTTCCACTAGCCTCAGAGTCCACCATAGCAGAGGTGGATATCCACTGAGAGTTAATCTCTTTCTTAATATGAGGGGCCACCGATAAAATGGAATGGATAACTGCTTTCTCAGATAATTCTGTTTCAGAAACAATTGATTCTCCATTTAAAAAGTCAGGATCTGTAATAGCTGCCACCAACCTCCGTGGACGGCTAGGGCAGTTGATAAGGCAGTGGTCAGACTTTCCACTGTAAAAGCATAGACTTTCCCGGAGCCTGTGCTCCCTTCGATCAACGCTTTCACGTCTTAGTATGGAATCTACTTGCATAGGCTCACTTACTGATTCTTTGTAAATTTTTCCTTGGGGTTCCTTGGAAATGGAGACAGGGAAAGTGGGGGACTGCTTAGTATCATAATTCAAAGTAGTCCATCTCTCTTGTCGCCATTTAGACAGTCGGGTATCGATATGAATGCAATGGTTAATAAAGGCATCCAAACCTAAAGGGGCCTCTGCACGGGCAAGTTCATCTTTTAATGCGCTGCATAGTCCTTTCCTAAAAAAAGAAATTTTCTCTGCGTCGTTCGAATCGGTGTCGACAGCCCACCTCTTGAACTCCATTGCATACTCGTTGACAGGTCATCTGCTCTGGGCGCAATGCTAGTAATGCTGCTTCAGCTGTAGCACCTCAATTGGGATCATCAAACATTTGACTCATGGCATCGATAAAGTCCTCTAAGTGATTTAGCCGGGCGTCTTGAGTCTCAATCAACGGACTAGCCCAGGCAATGGCTTTATGTGTCAGCCGCATAATAATACAAAGGACTTTAGATCTATTAGTAGGAAACTGAGTTGAATTCGCATCAAAGTATGGCCTACAAAGTATGGCCTACAAAATATGGCCTACATCGATTAACCCCTTAAGACCAGGCCAGGGGCGTAACTAGAAGTGACTGGGCCCCACAGCAAATATTTGTAAGGGCCCCCCCCAGCGCGCTTCGCATCTTCCTCCTCCTGTGTAAACCCCACTCCTTTGGCACAGTGTAGCGGTATACTGTATATTGTGGGGCACAGTGTAGAGGCATACTGTATATTGTGGGGCACAGTGTAGAGGTATACTGTATATTGTGGGGCACAGTGTAGCAGTATACTGTACATTGTGGGGCACAATATAGAGGTATACTGTACATTGTGGGGCACAATATAGAGGTATACTGTACATTGTGGGGCACGGTGTATGCTATGTGTGTATAACATAAACATATTTCATATGAACACTTACAGTTACTTGGCTTTGCCCTTGGGGATCTCGGACGCCACTTCCACCCTTTGGCCGGGGGCTCAGGGGAGCTGATGTGTTTTATCCTAATGAGAAAGATTTCATAATAAGGATTTGGAGAAGGGGCAGAGGGAGAGCAGAGCAGGGAGAGGCTGGTGCTGCTACTAGGGGGTCATACCATGGGCGAGTAATAAAGCCCACCATAATGCCCCCCCAGTAGAAATAATTCTCCTTATAATGTGACAGTGCAAAAATACCCCCTTGTAAAGCCCCCAGTTGAGCTAATGTTCCCATAGTGCCCCCATAATGTGCCAGTATAAAATACCCCTATATAGTGCCCCCAGTAAATTCCCCCATAGTGCTCCTCTCCCCCTTCCTGCTAGTGGCCCCCATAATGTACCAGTATAAAATGCCCCATATATAGTGCCCCGGTAGATGCCCCTCAGTGTCCGGCCTCTGATAGGCTGCCAGCCTAGTGTCCCCCATAATGCCCCCCAATAATGTGCCAGTAAGTGTCCCCATAGATGCCCCCCCATCATGTGCCAGTATCAAGTGCCTCTCCCCCCCCCCACATGTCCCAGTATCATAGTGCTATCTCCTCCCATGTGCCAGTATCAAGTGCCTCTCTCCTTCCCAACCCCCATGTGCCAGTATCATAGTGCCAAACCCCCGCATGTGCCAGTATCAAGTGCCTCTCTCTTCCCCCCCATATCCCATTATCATCGTGCCATCTCCCCCCCAAAAAGTGCCAGTATTAAGTGCCTCTCCCCCCATGTGCCAGTATCATAGTGCCAACCCCCCCCCACACATGCCAGTATCAAGTGCCTCTCTCCTCCCCCCCATGTCCCAGTATCATAGTGCCAACTGCCATCTCCCCCCCCCACAAAAAAGTGCCAATATCAAGTGCCTCTCTCCCTCCCCCTCCCCATGTGCCAGTATCAGGTTCCTCTCTTCACCCCCCATGTGCCAGTATCAAGTGCCAACCCCCCCTCTCCCCTCCAGGTGCCAGTATCAGGTGCCTCCCCCCCCCCATGTCCCAGTATCATAGTGCCATCTCCCCCCCCCACAAAAAAAGTGCCAGTATCAAGTGCCTCTCTCCCTCCCCCCCACCCCATATGCCAGTATCAGGTGCCAACCCCTCTCCCCCCATGTGCCAGTATGAGGTGCCTCTTCCCCCCCATGTGCCAGTATCAGGTGCCAACCCCCCCTCCCCCCCAGGTGCCAGTATCAGGTGCCAGTATCAGGTGCCACTCTCCCCCCCCATATGCCAAAATCAGGTGCCACTCCCCCCCCCCCATATGCCAGTATCAGGTGCCACTCTCCCCCCCCCTATGCCAGTATCAGGTGCCACTCTCCCCCCCTCTATGCCAGTATAAGGTGCCACTCTCCCCCCCATATGCCAGTATCAGGTGCCACTCTCCCTCCCCCCCTATGCCAGTATCAGGTGCCACTCTCCCTCCTTCTCCCCCATGCCAGTATCAGGTGCCAACCCCTCTCCCCCCCATGTGCCAGTATCAGGTGCCTCTTCCCCCCATGTGCCAGTATCAGATGCCAACCCCCATCCCCCCCTGGTGCCAGTATCAGGTGCCAACCCCCCTCCCCCCATGTGCCAGTATCAGGTGCCACTGCCAGTATCAGGTGCCTCCCGCTCCCCATGGCAGTAACAGTCGGGTATTAAAAAAAAAATAATAAACACTTCTACTTACCTCCATGTCAGCGATGCGATGCAGCCTCTCTTCCTGTGTCCCGCCTTGTATTCTGTCCCGCCCTGTATGTCCTTATATGGAGTCAGTGCTTGTATTTCAGAAAAGCTTCTGCTGGGATTCGAACCCACGACCTTCTGCTTCAGAGGCAAAGCAGCTAACCACTAGACCATACCAGCTGCTTTGTTGCTGACTGAAAAAAATATGAGACTTCTACTGTTATAGCTGGCTCACATCTATACACATGACAGCTGCTCATATATAGAGATATAGCAGAGCTGAATGTGCTGAGACAGCTGTCATATACAGATATAGCAGTATCTCAGATATATCTCTATATGACAGCTGTTCCAGCACACTCAGCTCTGCTATATCTCTATATATGATAGCTGCCCCAGCAAACCCAGCTCTGCTACATCTATGCATATGACAGCTGCTCAAACACACCCAGCTCTGCTATATCTCTATATATGACAGCTGCTCCAGCACAGCTGCTCCTGAGTGTGCAGGGACAGCTGTCATATAGAGATATAGCAGTGCTAGGTGTGTTTGGGCAGCTGTCATGTGTATAGATGTACAATTAGCCAGCTATAACAGTAGAAGTCTCATATTTTTTCAATGAGTTGCAATGCAGCCTTTATGGCGGTGAGGGTAAATGCTTTGCCACTGATACACTGCTAGATTTGAGGTTGTGGGTTCGAATCCCAGACCAGGAGACTTTAATTTAACAGACAGTAAAATTAGATCACACTAGCGGCTGCTGTGAAGGGGCCCTGAACACGATATTTAACTAACTTGAAAAAAAACTGTCACACACGCTGCCGGGGCGCCGGGCCCCGAAGCAGCTGCGCCACTGGACCAGGCCATTTTTTGCAAATCTGACCAGTGTCACTTTATGTGTGATTAACTTTAAAACACTTTTACTTATCCAGGCCATTCTGAGATAGTTATTTTTGTCACATATTGGTCTTCATGACAATGGTAAAATGGAGTAAAAAAAAAACATTTTTATTTATAAAAAATACCACATTTACCCAAAATTTGGAAAGATTTTCAAATTTACAAGTTTCACTTTCTCTACTTCTATACTACATAGTAATACCTCCAAAAATAGTTATTCATTTACATTCCCCATATGTCTACTTCATGTTTGGATCATTTTGGGAATGACATTTTATTTTTTGGGGACGTTACAAAACTTAGAGGTTTAGAAGCAAATCTTGAAATGTTTCAGAAATTTTCCTAAACCCACTTTTTAAGGACCAGTTCAAGTCTGAAGTCACTTTGTGAGGCTCACTTTATAAAAACAACCCAAAAATGACCCCATTCTAGAAACTACCCCCCTCAAGGTATTCAACACTTATTTTATAAACTTTGTTTTGAATTTTTTCCAGTAACAAGGCAAGGGTTAACAGCCAAACAAAACTCTATATTTATTGCCCTGATTCTGTAGTTTATAGAAACACCCCATATGTGGTCGTAAACTACTGTATGGGCACACGGTAGGGCGAAGAAGAAAAGGATTTTGCTGGACTGGTTTATTTACACCATGTCCCATTTGAAGCCCCCCTGATGCACCCCTAGAGTAGAAACTACAAAAAAGTTACCCCATTTTGGAAACTACGTGATAAGGCTACTTTCACACTTGCGTTCGGGGCTCCGCTTGTGAGTTCCGTTTGAAGGCTCTCACAAGCGTCTCCGAACGGATCCGTCCAGCCCTAATGCATTCTGAGTGGATACGGATCCGCTCAGAATGCATCAGTCTGGCACCGTTTGTCCTCCGCTCCGTTCAGCAGGCGGACACCTGAACGCTGCTTGCAGCGTTCGGGTGTCCGCCTGGCCGTGCGGAGGCAAACGGATCCGTCCAGACTTACAATGTAAGGCTCCTTTCACACTAGCGTTCGCTGGTCCGCTCGTGAGCTCCGTTTGAAGGGGCTCACGAGCGGACCCGAACGCAGCCGTCCAGCCCTGATGCAGTCTGAATGGAGCGGATCCGCTCAGACTGCATCAGTCTGGCGGCGTTCAGCCTCCGCTCCGCTCGCCTCCGCACGGACAGGCAGACAGCTGAACGCTGCTTGCAGCGTTCGGGTGTCCGCCTGGCCGTGCGGAGGCGTGCGGATCCGTCCAGACTTACAATGTAAGTCAATGGGGACGGATCCGTTTGAAGATGCCACAATATGGCTCAATCTTCAGGCGGATCCGTCCCCCATTGACTTTACATTGAAATTTTTTTTTTTTTTTTTTTTTTGTTCATGGTAATGCAAACGGATCCGTTCTGAACGGAGCCACCGTCTGCATTAATATGAGCGGATCCGTTCAGAACGGATCCGATCGAACGCTAGTGTGAAAGTAGCCTCAGGTGGCAGTTTTGTTGGGACTATTTTTAGGGTACATATGATTTTTGGTTGCTCTATATTACATTTTTGTGAGGCAAGGTTACAAAAAAATTGAATTCTGAAATGTCATCTCTATTTGCCAATAACTCTTGTGGAACACCTAAAGGGTTAACAAAATTTGTAAAATCAGTTTTGAATATCTTGAGGGGTGTAGTTTCTTAGATGGGGTCACTTTTATGGAGTTTCTACTCTAGGGGGGCATCAGCTTCAAATGGGACATGGTGTCAAAAAAACAGTCCAGCAAAATCTGCATTCCAAAAACCATATATTTTGTATCATAGTAACATAGTACATAAGGCCGAAAAAAAGACATTTGTCCATCCAGTTCGGCCTGTCATCCTGCAAGTTGATGCAGAGGAAGGCAAAAAAAAAAAAACTGTGAGGTAGAAGCCAATTTTATTTTTTCAGAATAACTCCCTGGATCAACAATCCCTCTCTAGTAGCTATATCCTGTAATATTATTACGCTCCAGAAATACATCCAGGCCCCTCTTGAACTCTTTTAGTGAACTCACCATCACTACCTCCTCAGGCAGAGAGCTCCATAGTCTCACTGCTCTTACCGTAAAGAATCCTTTTCTATGTTTATGTACAAACCTTCTTTCCTCCAGACGCAGAGGATGTCCCCTCGTCACAGTCACAGTCCTAGGGATAAATAGATGATGGGAGAGATCTCTGTACTGACCCCTGATATATTTATACATAGTAATTAGATCTCCCCTCAGTCGTCTTTTTTTCTAAAGTGAATAACCCTTATTTTGACAATCTTTCAGGGTACTGTAGTTGCCCCATTCCAGTTATTACTTTAGTTGCCCTCCTCTGGACGCTCTCCAGCTCTGCTATGTCTGCCTTGTTCACAGGAGCCCAGAACTGTACACAGTACTCCATGTGTGGTCTGACTAGTGATTTGTAACGTGGTAGGACTATGTTCTTATCACGGGCATCTATGCCCCTTTTGATGCAACCCATTATCTTATTGGCCTTGGCAGCAGCTGCCTGACACTGGTTTTTGCAGCTTAGTTTGCTGTTTATTAAAATTCCTATATCCTTTTCCATGTCAGTGTTACCGAGTGTTTTACCATTTAGTATGTACCGGTGACTTGCATTATTCCTTCCCATGTGCAAAACTTTACATTTGTCAGTATTAAACCTCATCTGCCACTTATCTGCCCAAGCCTCTAATGTATCCAGATCCCTCTGTAGTAGTATACTGTCCTCTTCAGTGTTAATTACTTTACACAGTTTAGTGTCATCTGCGAAAATTTATATTTTACTATGCAAGCCTTCTACAAGATCATTAATAAATATATTGAAGAGAATAGGGCCCAATACTGACCCCTGAGGTACCCCACTAGTGACAGTGACCCAATCTGAGTGTGTACCGCTAATAACCACCCTCTGTTTTCTATCACTGAGCCAGTTACTTACCCACATACAGACGTTTTCTCCCAGTCCGAGCATTCTCATTTTATATACTAACCTTTTATGTGGTACAGTGTCAAATGCTTTGGAGAAGTCCAGATATACGACATCCATTTATTCACCGCTGTTAAGTCTACAACTTACCTCCTCATAGAAACTGATTAAATTAGTTTGGCATGACCGATCCCTCATGAAGGCTGCACACCAGCTAGGAATTGGGGTCATTCTAGATAAAAGTGGTACAATACCGACTATAAATGAGTTAATGGAAGCTCTTAGCGCACATATTTTATCAAACGTGTGTCGGGCCCATCTACCAGGCATCAAGGTGGCTTCCGCAGATGGGTCCCTAACACTAAATACTAAATGTTCAGGGCAGTGTAGAGACCAGCTACATACATACTCTGCTCAGATAGGTGGGTGTTCAGTCTAAAAGAGGTGCTACCCTATTGAACACGCCCATTTTTTTGACTGTGTTCATTGGGTTAGGTAATGTGTTATTTTTATAGAGCAGATTCTTACGGACGCGGCAATATCTAATATGTCTACTTTTTTACATTTATTTAGGTTTTGCACTATAATATCCTTTTTTAAACAAACAAAAAAAAAACATTTTAGTATCTCCAGTCTGAGAGTCCGTTTTTTAAAAGTTTTTAGCCGATTGTCTTAGGTAGGGGCTCATCTTTTGCGGGATGAGAGGACGGTTTTATTGGCACTATTTTGGGGTGCATATTACTTTTTTATCGCTTTCTATTACACTTTTTGTGATGAAGGTGACAAAAAAAGTCTGCATCTCGGTGCGCATATTAGCCATAGCAGTCTGCAGTTGCTTAGTGCGAACCTCTGAACTAGGGATGTCCCGATACCAGTATCGGTATCGGGGCCGATACCGGACATTTGCACGAGTACTTGTACTCGTGCAAATGTCGCCGATACCTCATTGTCGTGAAGCGGGTCCCATTTCCAAGATCATCAATGGCGGCGGCGTGTCCCATCTTCTCTTACGGGCGGCGGCGTGTCCAATCTTCACTTCCGGGCGGCGGTGGTGCTGCTCCCAGCTGATCAGTGTGGGGATGGCAGCGTGTCCCAGGCGTAGGGGCGGGACTTCTGTGCGGCGGTGTTTCAAGTCCCATGCAGTTGCCTAGGACTGAGAGGAAGTTAAAGCCACTGGTGCATCTGCATGGGAAGGATTGCAGCAGGCCAGGTGGGTATGGTGCATGAAATTGGGGAGAAATTCAGTTAATTAAACAGTTAACAAATATTCTCTCTATTTCATGTTAAAACAGATAAACAGTGAATAATAAAATAAGGTGGGGGGGGGGGATTTGTAGTTTTGCCTCCAGTGTGCCTCCAGCCAAAGGCGGTGCGGGCATGCTGGGATTTGTAGTTTTGCAACAGCTGGAGGCACATTGGTTGCAAAAAACTGTTATATGCCAATTTATTAATTTATTAACCCTTGTACAAAGGAAAAGTAAATCAGTTGTCCATAGCAACCAAATTCCATCTTTAATTTTTTCTTATTGCTATCAGCAACTGCGCCGCTGTTTCTTTGTACAAGGTTTGATAAATCTCCCCTATGACTAAATTAAATTGGAATTTGCTGTAAAAACATTACCACACCATAATTGGTATCGGTAATTGGTATCGATGAGTACTTAAATAAATGTATCGGTACTCGTACTCGGTCTTAAAAAAATTGTATCGGGACATCCCTACTCTGAACTCCCTGTCCTAGCGGACTCCATTTTAGGCTTGAGTATTCTGTCACGGTACTAGTGGAATACTGCTGGAATCCAATGACAGGGACAAGGCCTGAAATGAGGAAGCACCAGAGTCTTGAACAGGAGGTAGCAGGATAGACCGCAAGGAAGAGGAACAAACCGGAGAGCAAGTTCCAAGCGAGAGGACTGCACAAGCAGGAGCTCAACACAATACTCAAGCAATTAGTGACAGGCTTGAGAGGTTTAAATGTGAAACAGTAAGATGGCACCCAGCTGAGACACAATCCACCATCTTAACTGAGGGAAAACTTGAGGGCAAGACAGTCTGAACTAAACAGACATAGAAGGATGATTCCTGACATTACTCCCACCTCAGTTCTATGAAAGGTGCAGAGTCCACCACTTGAAAAGCACCAGCAGCTTGGCCAGAAGCACATTGTGCGCCGTTGGATGAGTGCACACATACTGTTGTCTCTTGGCAATCGCTTCGGTGATCGATTGCTGACGGAATGACTGACGAGGAGTAGGAGCAGGAGCTTCGGCTGAGGTTGTGGAGCTTTGACTGCCTGAAATTGGGTGCGTGCCACTGGGTGACGCAGTGGTTGCTGCGGCAGGCTGGACAACCACATCGGAGCCACGGTTCTCCCAGGCATTTGTTGACGCAGGGGCGTGGTGCCAACATTGGCACCCTGCCTAGGCTTCACCTTCTGTTCACAGATTCTACAAATGGCCATGTTCACCTCCTCCGGCGGCTTTACAAAGAACTGCCACTCCGCCAAGTAGGTGATTTTACCCCCAACACTCCGCACTGACTAACTGCTATCGCCCGTTGCTTACGTAAACCCCTGCACCACTACTTTCCGGGCAGGTAGGCTCCTGTGAAGCGGGTGGTCTACCCCGGGCACGTTTGGCTCTCGACCTCCCACTGCTGCCACCCTGCTGACTCCCAGCCACGCTAGAGACTTGCTGGCTCGGCCGCCGCTGCCACCCTCTTCTCCCGCTGCCACCCTCTTCTCTCTCTGTAAACAAGGAGGCATACCTTATCAAATATAGAAAATGGTGCAGAATTCCAACAAAGACTATATTATTAAGTGCCATATAATCATCTCACAAACACATTGGTCAAGAGTAACCAAAAAGTGCCCAACCCCTTTAAATAAAAAAAAGTTACTCAACACCTTAATTTTTTTTAAGGTGGTAATTTATGTAAAAACAATATGGGAATCATAATATAATGTAGGGTGAGCATTTAAAAAAATTTTTTTTTTAAAACATGCGAAGACTGGAAATAACTGCTATAAAAGTTGCCTTCGTCTGTGAGAGTGCTGAACTTCAATGCCACTGACTTTCCAAGCAGAAGTAAAAGGAGAAGCTGTCAGCTCGGTGTCATAAGGAAGGTAATTATAACAATTTCATTTTTCATAATGATTTCTTTTTTTACAGACAAATCCTTTCTGATCGCAGTCTTGAAAAGTACATGTGGCGCGGATAGTAGACGGTAATATTTTTACTTGAGAGTGACAGGTCTCCTATGACGACGTCAGTAATTCTGCAGTGTTATCTTAAATCACATGTGGGGGTAGACATTTTTGTGCTAACTGAATATTCTTGTTTGAAAGGTTTTTTATACAAAATAGGGATCAGAAACTCTATCATATTTAAGTGAAAATCTAACCAAGTGACTGCATTTTCATTACTAATATGAGTCTGAAGAAAATCCTTTTTTTATGAAATAAAAGAGAGGTGCCAGTTAGAGATTTTACAAAATTTGATTTTGCCAATTGGCCGAACTTTGATTTGTTCCAAATTAATTTGTCACGAATTGCGATTAATCAGATATACCCAGGCCATTGTGCTTTATCATATTCATCCCATTTGATGGCCCAATCTCAGTGTGAAGGCTTGGAATTTAAAGAGGCTCTGTCACCATGGTCAACCCTATTAAACAAGATATACTGGCTGGTAGGGCTCATCATGCTGATTAAAACAATATTTTTTCTTTTGTCTGTATGATAAACGGCTGCAGAGAAATATGTGTTTTAATCCATATGCAAATGAGCAATTGGAGCACTAGGAGGAGGGGCTGAATTGTCGGAGCACTGCTATGTAACACCCCCTGTGCTCTGCACATGCCCCGCCCATTGATTGACAGGGCTAGACATCAGGCTGAGGGCAGAGCCCTGTCTGCAATCATGTACATATCACATACACTATAGCCTTACCACACTGAGATCTGCTCAGAAAGCTCATCTACATATTACCGCTTTATTAACAGGCAGAATTTATGACTAGAAAGACACCAGTGATATGATAGCTTATAAGCATAGAAAAGACAAATGGTAATGCTATATATTGCTTATAAGCATAGAAAAGACACGTGGTAATGCTATATATAGCTTATCTAAAGGTTCAAATCCCAGAAGAGATATATTTTTTCTGTTATTCCCCCCCCCCCCCCCTCTTTTCCCTAGTCTATTGGGCAGACTAGATGGGCCAAATGGTTCTTATCTGCCGACATATTCTATTATTCTATGTTTCTAAAACCATATTACAAGGCTATACTATAATACATAAATAATAATAATAATAAAAAGGCCTTACTATATTGAGAATAGTGTTGTTGTTTTTTTTGCTAAAACCTATTACTGCTTTATTCACACATGAATTAGCTTTCTAAAAAACAAACCAACAAACTATTATTCTCAATATAAAAAGCACATAGACTTTTCTTATGGGATTCAAACCAGGGATATCTACATTCAAAACCACCAAGCAATAGCAGCACCACATAGAGATACATAGTTTTTCTATGCCTATGAGCTATCACAGATTACTGGTGTCTATATAATCATATATTGTACCGTCAGTATTACATGTGTAATTTATCACCATTTATATTACTGTGCTGTGCACCAAGATTCATAGCTGAGGGTACTTTCACACTTGCGGCAGAGGATTCCGGCAGGCAGTTCCATCGCCGGAACTGCCTGCTGGATCCGTCAAAATGTATGCAAACTGATGGCATTTGTCAGACGGATCAGGATCCTGATCAGTATGACAAATGCATTGAAATGCCGGATCAGTGTCTCCGGTGTCATCTTGAAAAACGGATCCGGCATTTATTTTTTTCACAATGCCGGATCCGTTTTGCCGGAACACTCGGGGCCGGATCTGGCATTAATGCATTTTATTGGGAAAAAATGCATGTGTTCCGAAATATTGGACGGAGATAAAACCACAGCATGGTGCGGTATTATCTCCGTCCTGAAAAGTCAAAAAGACTGAACTGAAGACATCCTGATGCATCCTGAACTGATTTCTCTCCATTCAGAATGCATTAGGATAAAACTGATCAGTTATTTTCCGGTATTGAGCCTCTAGGACGGAACTCACTGCTGGAAAAGAATAACGCTAGTGTGAAAGTACCCTAATACCTTCTGTTAAACAAAAAGAAAAGCATACAGCACCCTTCAGTAAAGCCAAAAACTGGTGCATACCCCTGCAGGAGCTGTGTCCAAATGGCTCCTTAGTGGAACAAAATAAAGAAATAGAGGCAGCACCAATAACGTAGTGGAGAATTTTATTTTTTATTTTAATACATTCCAAACACATGCTTTTTAATCCCTTCTGTTAGCTGTAGATTTACTGTGTGTCAGTATGACAGGGCACTGTTACCGTCAGGTCTAATTTATCACCTTGCATTTAACCGGGCAGTGCCCCATGATTCAAGTAGTGGCCCCAGGGTGGCAGCAGCAGCTGGGGAGGATGGCAGAAGTGGCAATAACAGTGACAATCGTGGTCCTATAACAGAGTGGGGACGGGAGCCAGCAACAGTAACAGGGACAACAGAGACCCGATAACAGAGTGGGAAGCGTGTCAGCAGCAGTGGCATACAGCACAAGATGGAGGCAGATCACAGTAGTAGCAGGACTCAACAACAGCAGTGTAATAGCAAGGCCCAGTGACATGCATATCCTTAGCACAAATGTTGTACGTATCAGTAGGCCAAGAAGCCCCATTGTGGGAATGGCAGTAGAGACAGCGGGTGGGTGGCATCAGGCGGATAGCAGCATCAAAATGGTGGCAGCAGCATGTGGCCAGAAGTAACAGCTCTTTTTACAGAATATTCCAGTCTGGCAGCACATTACAGTATGATTATTAGTGGTAGAATGATCTATTCTGTTGCATTAGGCACCGGTGTCAGGAAATCCTGGTTGATCCACGCCTGATTCATCTTTATGAAAGTTAGCCTCTCAATGTTTTGGGAAGAAAGGAGAGTTCTCTTAGGGGTAACTATGATCCCGCAGCACTGAACACCCACTCTGATGCCACACTACTGGATGGGCAAGAAAGCATTCCCATGGCAAACTTGGCCAGTTTCAGTTACATTTTAAGTTTTCAAGCCCAGTAGTCCAGGGGATCTTGGATCATGGGCGACAGGGTGCAGTCCAAGTATGCCACCACCTGCTGGTTGCTGCTGGGTGAATTCTTCAGTAGGCGGCTGAAGAAAACTGCTCATCATAGATTCCAGACTTAAGTTGCTGCATATTGAGCTGGTGCTGCTTCTGCTCCCCCCAAGTCATGGTAGTGGAGCATGAGCGCAGGGGGTTCCCCTGGTCAGACCTTCCTGAGGACGGGCAATGGCGCTTTTAGGCAGTGACCAACCAACAGCATGTCTCCATAGTAGTCCATTTTTGCATCCCTCTCGGAAGGTCTAAAAAATGCCCCCATTTTTGACCGAGAGCGAGGGTCTTAGAATGTGGATAGCCAGTAGTCATCCTCTCCCGAATCCTGACAATGTGGCTGTCACTATACAAACAGGAAAACATGCATCTGGCCATTTGCACAAGGGACTCGGAGGGGCTCCCTGCCTCCATCTCCACTGCACACTATCACGGTCTATCGGGGTCATCGGAGTCATCACCCTGCAGCTCCTCCTGCTCCTCTCCTGTCGCTTGGGCACATAAAACACCTAGTTGTGTATACAATTCCTGGGCGTTTATGTCCTCATCCTCCTCCTCCTCCTCCTCTGCCAGTTAATCTTCCTCAGGGCTCAGGTGGCCATGAGATGTATGCACCACGTCTTCTGTACCCCTCGCCAATCAGATTTCTCAGCATTTCTTCCAGGGCATGAAGGAGTGTAATGACTTCATTCATCCTGTAGTTCTGCCAACTAACAAATGAAGTGGCCTCCTCAAGGGGCCTGAGCAAACGGCATGTATCACATGTAAGCTGCCATTGGCTAATGTGAAATTTACACCAGGGAGTAGACCTGTCCATCTGTTGCATTAAGAAACGTCGCATATCAGGCGATGTTGGAGAAGAGCATTTTGCCGCTGCAGCTCAAGGAGAGCGTGGAGTGGCTGAAGTGCATGTACAGTTTCCTTGACATTTTTAACAGCTCTTGCAGTTCAGTAAAGGAGAACAAGATTGAAGACGTGCACCATGCAGGGTGCATGGGTCAGTTCTCCCTGACACAGCGCAGACAAAATGTTCTTCCCGTTATTAGTAAACATAGTTCCCATCTTCAGTTGGCGAGGAGACAGCCAGTGTTCGATTTCTTTATTGATGACTCCAAGCAGTTCCTCCCCGTTGTGGCTCAGTTCGCCAAGGCTGACCAGGTGCAGAACCGCATGACAACACCTACCTTTGATATGATGGAGGACCAGTGTAAACTGTGTGCCTAGAGGGAAGGGTGAGGACAAGGTGGAGGATGAGGGTGCAGAGGAGGATGCCAAAATCCCACGATTACAACACAGAGGTGGCATTACCATCACCTGGCCAAGTTGCTGGTGTGCCTGGCCCAGAACAACATTTACCCTGTGAGCTGTGAAACGACATATATTGTCCTTGACCTATATTGACATACACTACTAACAAAAAGTTAGGGATATTTAGCTTGTGGGTGAAATTTAAGAATGAACCTAAAATGCACTCTAACCTTTACAGGTTGTACGGGTAGCTTTCTTTCAGGGGATCATCCTCACAGGTACGGCTTCAGGACACCAGGTTTCAGGTCCAAACAGTGCCTTTATTGTGCACACCAGCACAAGCAAAGCAACAAAAATAATAAACACTCGCCCGTCCAGGCTCTAACTAATACATTATATCCCTGACTCACCTAAGTCACCGTTCACACACACGTGAACCCATGCGGCTTTCCCAGCCTAATGTCCATCAGCCTCCTGTCACTGCCTCACATACCCCCCTCCTCTGTTCAAACCCGTGGGGATGAACACCTGAACAACCACAGGATGTCTGTGAGAGGGCATCCGCCTTACCTACAGTCTTCCCTTTGTTTTGCCATACCCAGGCCAACAAAGCTTGGTTTACCTCAAAAAACAATTTTGTACCCAGTAAACTGTGTCTAAAGGACTCCTCCATCTTTTCTTTACTGGAGGATTTCTTCTTAGGTCTGAGGCCTGCCCGAAAATCTTCCATTGCCTGGGCACAGCTTTCAGACCATGCTGACTTCTCCCCGTTTGATCAGGTTCACATCCTGAACCTGCTCAGGCCCTTTTACATGTGCTTGGTTAACATTGTAGGTCATGCTACCTTCATCTACCTGGCGCCCGAGCTCACTAACCATAGAACCCTGTGGAGACTGCTTATCCACCCTGGGCACTTGTGGTACACCCTCTAGCACTGCCTCACTTTTCTGCATGTTTATCACAGTAGATTCCCTCAGCGGCGTGCTCTCAACGTCATCAATCCGCATTTTCAAGTCACATACATTTTTTACCAGCAGGGGAAGCTTCTTCCCCAGTCACAGCCTGCAAATAAAAAGGTGTGTCCTCATCATTATTACATGGCCCCACATTTTCACTAGGCATTGCAGATAACTTGGTACATTTGCTTTGCACCTTATTCGGCAACATTGTTTTCAATGGTCACTTCACTTAAAGGGATAGGTACAAGTTCTGCAGGAGTTTTATCATTAGCTGCAGAAGGGTTTTTATTTCCCCACAGTTCTCATGCCAAAAGGACTCCACGGCCCCACTTCACCTTATGTACGAGCACTTTACCAGCAAGTCCATAAGTCCCAGTTCTCACTGGAGTCTCACATTCAGTGAGAGCCACCGGATAGTTCATGCTATCCCCACGAATGTCCCACACATAGTTCACAGCCACCCGGCAGGAACGTACCAGGATTACCTGGCTCTCTGCGCCCAACAATGCCTGGACAGGACTGTCCTTCTCCATAAGGTCACACATTTTTGTAGCAGTCTCAAGTCCTGGTGTTTTTACACCGACTGACTCGGCAGATAGCAACTGCTGCCGGCTCATACCACAACACAGGGCTTCTGAGGCATTAGGGCACTGGTCAGCAACATGCCCAACCTCCAGAGCCTTGCTCCCTGTCACTTTAACTGCTGTATACGAAACAACTGGAACGCTCTTACCCACAGCCGTCTCGGGTTTGGCGCTCCCATGTGCTGTACGCACGTCTCCACAGCAGTCATCTTCCTTCTCCGGGATGTTGGGAACCTCCAGCCATTGGTTCCTGGTCACCTGAACACACACAGGTTCCTCAGTGCAGTCGATGCCATCAGAAACACCTCGACTCCAGTCTCCTTCCGGACAGTCACTCCAGCCGCACACCTTAGGACTCTGTACTCACTGGCAGGGAATACCAGAACTCTTGAGAGCCGCACCGCTCTCCATCTCACTCTCTTCCCGTCGGTTGCCCTTGGCAACGGCATACATATTTTCTTCCAGCACTCCACTCCAAGTTCAGAGCAGCCTCTCCAAGTGCAGCACTCGGCTTCCGCAACAAGGAATTTCTTTCCTGCACCAGCTGCTTCATTACTTTCTCTGTGGCCTCGGTTTTCCGCCAAACCGGGCCACTTCCCCAAGAGGACATCACCTCCGGTATGAGAACTTTCCCCCACACCGGACCATCTTTCACCCAGGTCGCCATTTTGACCAAAATTTTTTCACAGGTCAGTCAATGTAAATTAGGGCTACTGGCCATTTAAGCTTCACCCAGCCTTACAGCAGCAACTGCTCGTTCTGCCTTTTCGTTGTTCCCAGCAACACTTTAGCTTTACTGTTCAACCCGGATGCATGCCACTAGCAATACTTTGCATCACCGTACAGCAATTTTCACAGCACTCCGCACGGACAATGCTTGCTGGTGCCCTTAGCAACCTGTTGCCATGCCCTTTTTCACAGACACGGCCCTTGCTGGTGCCCTCAGGTGCCCTGGTGTCCTCTTGCACGCATCCTCCACCAATTGTGAGGGGTAGCTTTCTTTCAGGGAATCATCCTCACAGGTACGGCTTCAGGACACCAGGTTTCAGGTCCAAACAGTGCATTTATTGTGGCACACTAGCACAAGCAAACAACAAAAATAATAGACACTCGCCCGTCCAGGCTCTAACTAATACATTTTATCCCTGACTCACCTAAGTCACCGTTCACACACACGTGAACCCATGCGGCTTTCCCAGCCTAATGTCCATCAGCTTCCAGGCTGTTACCACACTAGTGTCTTTCGGGGGATTGTGGTATAGTTGTCCGCCCGACGCAGACAATGCAACCCTTTTCTCTAGGCATCATGGGATCCCCCAAACCTCAGGCTAAACCCAGCTTTATGGTCTCTCAGCCCTCCCAGCTCAGACCACACAGAACCACTCCAGGTTTCTGTGTGCAAGACCCCACCCCCTCTCACTCTGAGGATTCCTCCCCAGGTGATTACTGCACCTGGTCTTGCTTCAGACCTGGTGATTGTAGGGGAAGACATAGCAAATCCTGCCATATATCTCCCCTAACAACCATGTGGCCTGTCATTGCCTCACAAGGTGAACAATTAGAATTGGTATTTAAACAGTCCTCCTCATCATGCTGTTCACAGTTTGACATCATGAGACCAAAACGACTCCTAACAATTGATCAACAGTACCTCGCCATTGCGAGGTTTCAAGCATGATGTTCTCAGATGGAAGTGGCCACTGAGCTTAGAGTGTTACAGATTGTCATCAGCAGGTTGCAACAAAGATACAGAGAGACTGGATGAGTCACAGAAAGGCATAGAAGTGGCCACATCCTACATTGATGACCCCTTCATTGTGAAAAATGCCCCACGGAACCGGATGATGAATGCCACACAACTCCAGGCACATTTAAGGGAGGTGAGAGGCACCCAAGTGTCATGTCAGACCATTCAAAACCATTTACATCAGCGTGGTTTGCGTGCTTGACGACCTGCAATGTTATCTGACCATAGGCGTCATCGTCTTGCATGGGCCAGGGAGCTTGACGGGGGACCAGTGGGCCTCAGTGCTGTTCACTGATGAAAGTCAATTCACGCTGAGCAGAAATGATGGCCACCAACGATGTTGGAGACGTCAAGGAGAGCGCTATGTATAAACTACTGTTGTCACCAGACGAGCCTTTGGTGGTGGTGGTTTTACAGTGAGGGCAGGTCTGTCTAGTCAATACAGAACTTCCCTACACTTTGTGAATGGTACAGTGACAAACCCATACTACTTGAATAACATCATTAATCCAGTCACTCTGCACAGTGGCGTAGCTATAGGGGTCGCAGCGACCTTTAAGACAACTTTCACACTTGCGGCAGGACGGATCCGACAGGCTGTTCACCCTGTCGGATCCGTCCTTCCACTATTTCGCCGTACCGCCGCTCCGTCCCCATTGACTATAATGGGGACGGGCGGAGCTCCGGTGCAGCACGGCAGTGCGCGGCGAAAGGCCGCCGGACTAAAAGTACTGCATGTCCAACTTTTTAGTCTGGCGGCCTCTCACCGCGAACTGCCGTACCCGGCCGGAGGTCTGCCCCGTCCCCATTATAGTCAATGGGGACGGAGTGGCGGCACGGCGAAATAGCGGAAGGACGGATCCAACAGGGTGAACAGCCTGTCGGATCCGTCCTGCCGCAAGTGTGAAAGTACCCTTAGTGACCGTCTTGCAATAATGTTGCCCCTTACAATAGTGTTGGCCCTTCGTGCAGCCTTACAAGGCCACCTATACAATAGTGTGGCCCCCTTAGTGCCCCACTTACAGTAGTTTTGCCCCCTTAGTGTCCCCCACAATAGTGCTGCCCTGTAGTTTTAATAAAATAAAAAAGTAATACTCACCTATCCCAGTCCCCAAGATGATTGGAGCACACCTTCCCCCTATCCTGTGTTCTCCCCCTGCTCAGCTCAGCAAGAACCATGACGTTACTGCATTGCAGATGCCCAGGGGCGTAGATATAGGGGGTGCAGAGGTAGCAGTCACTATCGGGCCCAGAAGCCTGAGGGGGCCCAAAGACCCTTGTGCTTCATAAGAAGACACCGATATTATAGAAAGCGCATGCTGGTCAAGTTACACCTCTGGCTGGAGAGAAGGGGTTAGGTCAAGATTTGGCTTGGGTGGTGCCGTTTTAATTTTCTCCTCCCCTGCCACTGGCCACAAAGCACAGAAGGAAGGGGGGCCCAAACTGAATTCTTGCACCAGGGCCCATGAGCCTTTAGCTACGCCCCTGCCTCTGCATGAACAACACAGGCCTCATTTAATCTTCTTGGATGACAATGCGCCAGCTCATCAAGGTCGCATCATTATGGTACAGCTGCTGGAGACTGGGGTACCTCAAATAGAGTGGCCTGCACTTTCTCCAGACCTGAATCCCATTGAAAACCTATGGTATCAGCTGAGTTGATGTGTAGAGACTCGTAACTCTGTACCCCAGAACCTCAATGACCTGAGGGCCACCCTTCAAGAAGAGTGGGATGCTGCAGTACGCAGGCCCTGCAGGGTGAGCAATGGTGAGGTCACAGGGGTAGTTACTAACCGAGGGTGTTTTTCGTACTCACAGTTTCTTTATATATACCCTGGGCAGGCGTACAGCAGTGATGGAGAGGCTGGCACATGGATCCTCTGGGGCACTCTCTATGTATAGGGACCAGGTCGGGTGGTAGGTGAGGTGCCCTGGCTGTTGCAGGTTTAATGTGCCGTTGGCAAGATCCCTTTAAGTTTGTGACGCCAGTGCCGGTAACGGTGGCACACTGATTTATTGTAGGAATAATTGAGGAACACAAGTTGCAGTGAATCAGAACTTCCTTTTACTGAAACAGTTAAACTATTTACAGTCTTTAGTCAGTTCCACATGTACAAGATTGTCACAGGCAGGCTTTACATACACGGCAGGCAAAGTCCTTGCAAGATACTCAGAGGGAATAACACTTACAGATCAGGCTGTATTTTCCTCAGATCCTGTCTGGCTTTCTCCAAGGCCCGTATGCCCTATTGCTGGCTTTATCCTTGGGTAGGGAAACCTTCCTCTGGTATATGTCTCCTTGCTGTAGAAATATCCTTCTGCCCTTCAGCTCTATGTTTGGCTGGAATAAACTTGGTTCTGCACTGTACTTCTAAAGGAACTTGGTTTCTCAGGAGGCAACCTCTTCCCCTGGATGCAGTCTAGTACCCTGGACTGTCTAGCTGCATGTTAGAAGCTGCACTTCAGCTGCTGCCTAGATAAAGTCACACTGGCTCCTAACCACACACTCCTCTCTTTTGACCTGGACCTGACTATATATACTAGGGGGCTCCCTAGCTCCCTCTACTGTCTAGGAGGGGGAACTACACCCCTAACAGGCCTGGTACAAGAGATAACAGGAAAATACACATAAAAACATTATATAAAATACAATGACCCTGTCCCACAGGAGGTGGGGAACAATATGGCCCAATTGACCCTTGTGTAGTGCTCACATTTACCTAGTGGGACACTACAATGCCATGCCTCAGCAGACAATAAGTCAATTTGTGAACAACATGAGATGAAGTTGTCAAGCTGTAATTGATGCTCAAAGCCACATGACAAGTTTTCGAGACATTGACATTTTTTGTGGTGGTATATTCACCACTCTTGTTGGCTTTTGGTTGTTTGAGATGAGGAAATCACCATTGCATGGTTCTACTTTTCCCCTCATCAGTGCAGAGCAGTGGGTCAGCAGCCAACTACACCAGGACTACTCCCGGGGGTAGCGGACTGGTTTGTTCACTACAGCAAAGTCCAGATACCTGTATAGGGGTTAAAGGTGAATACCAGGGAACTGCTAGAAAAATTCCCTTAAGTTTAGCCCAAACCTAAGAAATGGAACAAACTCTGAAATATACAGAAGAGTCTCAACTACGTTTCGAGCATTCTGGTGTACGAATCGAAGTAAGCATTCAGGAGACTGCAGCACACACAGCTGATCGGTGGAGGTGCTGAGAGTTCTTCATCCAGGACTTTGACTCAAATGAAATAATTTTTTTCTATAGAGAGTGAAGAAGAGAACATAGTAAGGACAGATGGTGAAGACGCTTTAGGGGTGTAACAAAAATAGGGGGTCCAGAGGTTGCAGTCGGAACATGTCTCTTAAGCATAAGAGTTCAAAAAAGGTCAGTCTGCTCAATATGAGATCAGTACTGTAAATTACATGATACTTAGGCTGAAATGTTCCAGCAGGCTGTTCCGGCAGAGGTTCAGCCTGACGGAGTTCATTGCACCCGGCATAGCCGGAAGCTGCTGGAGCACCACCAGGCCCCACTGACTACAATGGGACCAGCAGGGATCCAACCTGTTTCTGGCATTAGTGCTGAGATTGTTGTCCAAATGAATCCTGGCACTAATGCCGGAAACAGGCCGAATCCCTGCCGGGTCCCATTATAGTCAATGGGTTCAGACAGGGAAAGATAGCATCTTGCTATCCGGAAAGGCAGTATCCAGATGATGAACTCCAGCAGGCTGTTCCTCTACCAAAACAGCCTGCCAGAACATTTTAGCACTAGTGTTAAGCTAGCCTTAAGGTCCCTTTTACAGATTTGGCATCAGGCGAAGTTACATCTCTGAACTTTTGAAATTTTTGTAAGCTTTTTGTCACCCCCTATTATTGTGCTCCTGTTTTTCAGCTTCAGATGTTCTGTTTGTGGTTACAATATCAGCAGAGTCTAAACCATTGCCTATATCGGGCTCTTATTGTGTCCCCAGAGGATCATCAAATGACTTCTGTTGATACCGGTTGAACTATTGATGCTCTTTTCAAGTCAGTAGCTCGAGATCTTAACGTTAGCTCCACACATCTCTCGACAGAACGCCTGAGTCTGTAGAAAGTAGATGACAAGGATTTTGACAATTGCTCATTCGTGGATTTAGAAGTGTGATTGCTTGAATAATTTTCTCATCTTCATGCTGAATTTTTTTGTTGTTGACTAAAATATTACTAATCTAATTTCCTATTAAAAAACTCATTTCCAGCATTGCAGAGCTGAAAGGTGCTACCATGCATTTAGTCCTCAATTTACATACAACAAATTCTGTAATCCAACGGGGGCTTTCACACTAGGGTGACCACAGGCAATTATATGGAAAAAAGAATATTCAAGAGCGATGTGTTTTTCTTCTATATTCTAACTAGTGACACTATTTTATTTCTTTATTTCAAAGAAATGTTTGAATATTTTGTTAATTTTGTACTTTCTACAGCTCACTCAGGTCTCCAAGTATCTATTAAGGGGGCCTCTTCTCAGTGATTAGTAACAGCCACTGGGCATAATGGGCTTAAGATCAAAATTAGCTTTGGAAAATTGCGAGTATCTAGCCATAATGAATCTGCTGGGGTGTGTGGTTTAAAAAAAAACAGGATTGTTATTTAGTTACATGGTGTTGGTTGGTGGCACCACTCCCTGTCTTTCTGGGGTCAGGACAGCCAAGCCCTTGTTACACTACCCCAGGCAATTGTAGGAGAGAAGTGGTATGGTTCCCTCTTTTCATGCTAACTCACCAGTGATGGTAAAGTGGGGGAGCCATATACAGGTTAACTAATAGTTTAATGTGTATGGGGACATTAAGGTTGCTGAATATCATGGCTATGGGTGTAAAATCATTAAATACAGCTCCAGACTCCAACCAGATGAAATGATTCTGCTGTTATCAGTAAAAGACTCTTCTGTCAGGGAGGAGGAGGCTATATTAGCGAGTGCAGTATAGTCATCTTACCAACACATTGGTCACAAGTAAGGTTGAGCGAACACCTGGAAGTTCGGGTTCGGCCGAACATCGCTGCAAAGTTCGGGTTCGGGACCCGAACTTTACCTGAACTTGACCCTGAACCCGAACCCCATTGAAGTCAATAGGGACCCAAACTTTGGGGCAGAAAAATGGCTCTAAAACTGTCATAGAAAGGGCTAGAGGGCTGCAAAAGGAAGCAAAATAGGGGTAAGAGCAGGAAAATTGTCCTGCAAACAAATGTGGATAGGGAAATTAATTAAAATAACATACAATTTAAAAAAAGTAAAAAATTATGAACTTGAACTAGGAGGCGGAGGTCAAAGTGGAGTAGGAGGTTAAAGAGGCAGTGGGTGTGATGGTGTAGGTGGAAGCGGTGGTGGAGGAGAAGGAGGTAGCCAACACTATTTTTGTAGTTTTTATTTTTTTTATAAATTTGGGAAGACCCCCAAACATTGGGAAATATAAAAAAGAAAACTAAGAGAAAGTGCACTGGAGTATAACAATGGCTGGGTGCGGCCGGTATACTTGTCTATTCTGCACAAGGTACGGACAAGTTCTGTGGGATCCATGCCTGGTTTATTTTAATGAATGTGAGCTTGTCCACGTTGGCTATGGACAGGCAGCTGCTCTTGTCTGTGATCCCCCCCCCCCCCCATGCTAAACACATGTTCAGACAATACACTGGCCGCAGGGCAGGCCAGTATCTCCAAGGCGTAAAAGGCAAGCTCAGGCTATGTGCCCAATTTGGAGACCCAGAAGTTGAATGGGGATGACCCATCAGTCAGTACGTGTAGGCGTGTGCACACGTACTGTTCCACCATGTTGCTGAAATGCTGCCTCCTGCTAAGACGTTCCATATCAGCTGGTGGTGCTGGTTGTTGTGGTGTGCTGACAAAGCTTTTCCACATTTTGGTCATGCTATACCTCCCTTCTGAGCTGCTGGCGGTGCCCCAGCTGCGTTGGCGACTTCTTCCTCCTCCTCTACCTTCGCCTTGTGCTTCCACTGAGCCCCCGGTGTCAGGTGGGAATGCCATCAGCAGCGCGTCTACCAGCGTGCGCTTGTACTCGCACCTCTTCCGATCACGCACCAGTGACGGAATTAAGGATGGCACGTTGTTCTTTGTAGCGGGCATCCAGCAGGGTGACCACCCAGTAATCAGCACTGGTTAGAATGTGGGCAACTCGGCAGTCGTTGCGCAGGCACTGCAGCATGTAGTCTCTCATGTGTGCCAGGCTGCCCAGAGGCAACGACAAGCTGTCCTCTGTGGGTGGTGTATCGTCTGTGTCCTCTGTATCTACCCAGCCATGCCCCAGTGATGCCCATGAGCTGCTTTGAGTGCCACCCTGCTGTGAACACGGTTCCTCCTTTTCATCCTCCAGAACTGTGCCGTGGCTGGACAATTGTGTACCTGGCTTCTGTTGGTGCAGGAACCCACCCTCCGAGCCACTTGTGAATGACTGACCTGATAACCATGGAAATGATCCCTCTTCCTCCTTTGCCACATCCTCTTACATCATCGCCCGAAGCGTTTTTTTCAAGGAGACATAGAAGTGGGATAGTAACGCTGAGGACTGCGTCATCGGCACTGGCCATGTTGGTGGAGTACTCGAAACAGCGCAACACGGCACACACATCCCTCATGGAGGCCCACTCGTTGGTGGTGAAGTGGTGCTGTTCCGCAGAGCGACTTACCCGTGCGTGCTGCAGCTGAAACTCCACTATCGCCTGCTGCTGCTCGCACAGTCTCTCCAGCATGTGCAAGGTGAAGTTCCACCTTGTGGGCACGTCGCATATGAGGTGGTGAGCGGGAAGGCCGTAGTTACCCTGCAGCGCAGATAGGCGAAAAGCAGCAGGGTGAGAATGCCGAAAGCGCGCACAGATGGACTGCACTTTCTGCAGCAGCTCTGACATATCGGGGTAATTTGCATCAGGCAAGGGATGTGCGTCAAACCAGCTAGGCCCAGAGCTGCTATGAGATTTCGCCCATTATCGCACACCACCAGGCCAGGCTTGAGGCTGTGGCACCAACCACTCATCGGTCTGTTGTTCCATGCCCGTCCACAGCCCCTGCGTGGTGTGGGTTGTTTCCTCCAAACAGATGAGTTTCAAAACAGCCTGCTGTCGTTTCCCCCTGACTGTGCTGAAGTTGGTGGTGAAGGTGTTACGCTGACCAGATGAGGAGGCGGTAGAGGAGAAAGCGGAGGAGGCAACAGGAGGCAAAGAGAAATGTCCTGAAATCCTCGTGGCGGAAGGACATGCGCCAAACTGCTATCCGCCTCAGGCCCAGCCGCCACTGCCTTTACCCAGTGTGCATTTAGGGAGATCCGTGCCCGTGCTTAATGGTCCATGCATCCGTGGTTATGTTGACCTTGCGACAGATGGTGTTGCGCAGTGCACACCTAATTTTGTCCGCAACTTTGTTCTGCAGGGTGGGGATGGCTCATCTGGAAAAGTAGTGGCAGCTGGGAACCACGTACTGTGGGACAGCCACCACCTTAAGGTTTTAAAAAGTCTCCGTCTACACACGACGGAATGACAGCATTTCAAAGACCAGGAATTTTGAAATGCTGGCATTCAGGGCCAGGGATCGCGGGTGGGTAGGGGGGTACTTCATCTTTCTCTCCAGTGTTTGGGAGATGGACAGCTAAACGCTTCCATGGGACATTGTGGAGATGCTTGTTGACGATGACGGATGTAGTGGCGTTGCTGCCACATCCTCTGTTTGCGGGTTGGCAGGTGCCACTGTCACTCCAGAGGGGGAGGAAGAGGCCGAGACTGCAGCGGAAGAAGGACCAGGAGGAGCCTGAGATCTTTCGTGGTTTTTGAGGCGTATACTCCACTGCAGCTCGTGCTTTGCATTTGCCTGGTCCTGCAGGTGGTGCTTAGGTTTAGAACATTTATGCCTCGCTTCAGGCTCTGATTGCATAGCTTGCAAACCACTTGCGTCTTATCGTCAGCACTTTGTCTGAAGAACTGCCACGCCAGGGAACTCCTTGGAGCTGGCTTTGGTGTGCTCAGTCCATGGGTGCGGTGGGCAGTAGCAGGCGTACTAGCTAGGGGATGGCCACTCTGCTTTTGCACACTGTTCCCTCTTTTGCTGTGCGGCTGATGCTGTGTGACCACCACCTCTTCCTCCGAACTGCACATGTCACTCGCATGACCTTGATTCCATGCAGGGTCTAGGACCCCATCATCCTCCACATCATCTTCCACCTACTCTTCACCCCTGCCCTCCTTGCTGGTCTGCACATTGCAGAAAGCTGCAGCAGTTGGCACCTGTGTTTCGTCATCATCAGAGATGTGAGGGGTGGTCCTCCCATGTCCACATCCTGAAACATAAGTGGTTGGGCACCAGTGCACTCAATCTCTTCAACTTCTGGAGCAGGGCTATGTGGACGGCCCTCCGAAACCCTGCCAGCAGAGTCATCAAAAAGCGACTGCTGCATGACTTGGGGCTCACACTGCTTGGCTGATTTCCAAGGGGTGAGGTGAAAGACAGATGCCCATGGGCTGCAGGTGCCAATTCTGCGCTTTCAGCAGGGGACCGGGTGGGAAACAATGTGGCCTGTATTTGTTCTGGCCTCACCATTCTGGCCTCACCATTCGGGCCTACAAAATAACGCTGAAGGTTCTGTCGCCTACGTGCACCTGAGGAAAGTGTTCCATTTGGGCGTGTAGCTGGCACAGATCGACCACGTCCTCTCCCTGCAACAGGAGCTCCACCAACCCCAGCAGTACCACGACCAGGGCCACGTCCCTTATTTGATGCTCTCCTTATTCTTTGAGGTCACCCACCGAACTAACAGACAGATTAACTATATTATTACTAATTTGAGGGAGCTCACCAACATTGTGTAGCTCAGTCAGCCGTTCACCCTACAGCATCACACCAAGTGCAAATAATATGCTAATAGGACTGGCTCTCGACAAATCACCCGCACTTTATTTACTCACCATACATATAAACCTCCATTAAAATATTATAAAAAATACATCACAAAAATATGCATCAGTTATTGACCCAGGTATAAATTTTGCGGAGCTCACGCATACAATTTTTTTTTTAAATGTATAAAAAAATGTATAAAAAAAACAGATTTACTGAAATTATGTTACTGGACTTTTATTCATTCAGTCAATTTTGTTGTCATTTCATCATCGACCGTATTTGCAGCTACTGTAATCCCATTTATTGTTTAATTGAATTTAATATACAGTGTATATATATATATATATATATATATATATATATATGTATATGATTTTTATCATCACCCTGGCTGGTAATTTTACAGCGTAAGTTCCAATTTAGATGGCAAGGTTGTACGTGCGCTTTGTGCTTGTGTTAAGATATATTCACATAAAGCCAGATGAATTATTGGGTTACTCATGATCACGGTGTGCTATACAGGATTTCGCACCACACGTGTCTCTGCCCGTTATGTCTCTCTCTTATTGGGTCTCCGAGGTTTCCAATCGGCTTGTGGTAAGCTATGCGGCTGTACTCCCCGCCGTCTCAGCACACTAGCGCACTCCTCCAGATACTGCCCAGAACGCTGTATATCAGTCCGGTGATATTGCCATTTGTATGAAAAGGTAGACCTCCGTCCACACTATCTTTCTGTTGCCATTCTTATACTATTATATTATTTTCCCTGTCCCGTATGCAGTGTAGGTGTACTTCACGTAATAAATGGGTATATGATGTGCACCTATCTAACAGACGGATTAACTATATCAATTTCCCTGCCCCGTATGCAGTGTAGGTGTACTTTACGTAATAAATGGGCATATGATGTGCACCTATCTAACAGAGGGCTTAACTATTATATTTGTGTGTCAGGGGTACAAGTTGCATTGCACCCACAAAAAAAATTGCTGTAGGTCACCCACAGAATTAACAGCCAGATTTATGATTATCTTTCTGTGTCAGGGGTGCAGAGATGGTGTATTGCACCCACAAAAAAAATCGCACTAACACTCTCCCTCACTTCAGCTGCCTGCTTCCTGTCCCTGCACTACTCAGAGCTGATGGGCAGTGCTACACGTGATCCAGCTTATATAGAGGCTGGGTCACATGATGCACCAGCCAATCACAGCCATGCTATTAGTAGGCATGGCTGTGATGGCTTCTAAGGGTACACAGCTTAAAAGCTTGTTTGACCTGCAGCCTTTCAACAAACTTTATTAAATGCCTTTTCCGGCAAAGTTCGGGTTCGGGTACCAAAAATCGTAAAGTTCGGTACAGATCCGAACTTTAAAGTCTGTTACCCAGGGGCGGACTGTGAACTTAAAGTGGCTCGGGAAAAAATACTAAAAGTGGCCCCATTTTGTAGTCTGGTCCAAATTGCTGGAAAGCAGGGCCAGCAATATCATATTGTGGCACATTATACCACCCCAACAGAGCCAATTACCACAGTGCATCACAAAATACTACCCTAACAACTTCCACTGGCCGTCCATGAGGATGACTCCTAACAGTCATCGGCCCACCGGGAAATTTCCCTGTAAGGTCTATGGCCAATCCACCCCTGCTGTCACCAGTGACCTATGTATCATATTTTGAGCATAGATGAATAGCTTTAGGTCACTTGAATAAAACATTTGCAGCGCCCGGGCTGCAGGGTCGCACATGAGTGTGGGTGGCCGGATGGGTGCAGTAGTTGTACGTACGCTTTCCTGAAGCTCCCTGGGTTAGTGTGCAGTGACGGGAAGGGCACAACGGTTCTTCCCTTCAGGTCACACTGTGGATCTGGGGTTCTCCTGCCGAATGGCGGTTGAGGTATCCATGATGTTGCTGTTTTACGGTGCGATTCACGATTGTCGTGATGCCAGCACCTTGTGGTGCAAATGTAGTGTGGTATAATGATGGGGCTGGTGTTTGTACAACAAATCCACAGTACTTTACTGAAGCTGGTCAACAGGTGATCCACACAAGCTCTACTCACATGAACTGCAGTCTTTACAGTCTTTACAGTCGATTCAAGTAGTTCCCAAAGGTTGTATATGGAGGCTAGCTTCTTTTTCTCTCTCTATCATCAGATATCTATATGTATATCCACAGTATCCTCAGAGGAATACAGTCTATGAACAGGGGGTCCTTCTATCCTTTGGTTATGGAGGGCAGCATGTAAATTACAGTATTTCCACCACATGCAGAGGAGGCTGTAGCCAGATTAGCAGTGATTACCTTCTTTGCCAAAGTCCGCAATCCCTTTCTGTCGGCTAAACCGTCTGTAGATCTTCCCCTTCAGAGGGCTGGCACATAAGTTGCTTGTGGGCTGTAGAGGAATGGAATCTCCCTACAGGAGCTGCTCCTTAAAACTGACGATATTCAGGGAAACACCTTTTACTCACCCCTGGCCCCTTTACCCAATCTTGACCCATAACAAACAACACCAACAACTGTGTCACTTAATTGCTGGGTGGTGATCAGCCACAGCTTCTTTATTAAAGCGGCAAACCTTAATAAACCATAATATCGGAGCAGTATGCCAAACGCTGGACTCCCAGCGGGCAAGTTAAACCGTAATCATCAGAGCGTTATGCCCACCGCTGGACTCCCAGAGGGCAGGTACGCCATCTGCTCCCACCATATCTCCGCTGTACTTAGATGCCACCACGGAGGAGACCCGTTCTCCCAACGGGGCTCCGACCACCACCCAGCAGAATAGAGTCCGTTAAAACCTTTTTTACAAGTCGGAAAAGGAAATGTCCCGACTAAAAACCGGAAAACGCCATCAGGTCCCATAAAAAAACAATGCCAATGAGAAAAAGGGGGTTGACCCAAAAAAGGGGGGGGGGTGTAGAAACCCGTGAAGAGAACATAGTACAATCCCATTTAAAAATACTAGTCAGACCACAATGGACGACTGTGTACAGTTCTGGTTTCCCATGAACAAGCAGACGTAGCGGAGCTGGAGAGGGTTTAGAAGAAGACAACTAAAGTAATGACTGGAATGAGGGAACTACAGTACCCTGAAAGATTATCAAAAGTAGGATTATTCATTTTAAAAATATACGATTGGGGGGGTCTAAATACCATGTATAAATATCAGGGGTCAGTACAGAGATCTCTCCCATGATCTATTTATCCCCAGGACTGTGACTGTGACGAGGGGACATCCTCTGCGTCTGGAGGAAAGAAGGTTTGTACACAAACATAGAAGAGGATTCGTTATGGCAAGGGCAGTAAGATTATGAAACTCTCTGCCTGAGGAGGTGGTGATGGTGAGTTCACCAAAAATTCAAGAGCGGCCTGGATGTATTTCTGAAGTGTCACAATAGTACAAGCTACTAGAGAGGGGTCGTTGTAAATGTAACATTTTAGAGGCAGAAAGGGGTTTTGAACACAGAAACCCTTGACATAGGGCAACAGCATTACCACTGAGCTACCAGCTTGCCTTGTTGTTTTTTTGTTTTTTTTTGTATCCAGAGGACTGTAACAACTACACTATATAGCTGCAACTTCCGATAACGGTGACAAACTACCTTAATCTATGCCTTTGTATAGTATTCCTAATGCCTTAACATAGAAAAAGGGGGTCAGTCAGCACATTCCAAAGCGCAGGGGCATGTTGCTATGGCTGAGAACAAGACTGTTAAACAAAACATACAATGCAACAGCTCACTGCAAACTAAATAAAGTACAAAATTGCATCATAATTGCAAATGCTATACTAATAAGTTAGAGCTGCTTGGCAAATCGTTTTGTACTAAATTATTTGAGCCCGTCTGCCGCACGTCAAGGCGATCTCTAGTTAGACGGGTTCCTAACACTAAATTGTACCTGTTATGTGCCATGACGGCTATCATATAATTCAGAAAGTGCAGGTTCCACATGCATGCTGGATCCGCCTGAATTTCTGTCATTTTTGGTGCCAAAATGGCCTCCATTATATCCATGGAAAGCAGTTACCAGCATGCATGCCAGGCCCACTCCACACCACCCCTGGCGCCAAAGGTCACCAAAGACTGCAATGAGAGTCCACACACTATCTCTCTCCTGGTGCCAGATGGCTTCAGTGAGTGAGGGGGAGCAGGCCAAGCTATATACTAACACTAATTAAAATCAGCCAATGGGGCAGACGAGCTGGTCAGGAGTGCACGACTAAGGAGGCAGCCACACCTCCAGCACAAGCTACAAAGAAAAAGGGGGCTTATTAGTATAGCATTTGCAATTATGATGCAATTTTGTACTTTATTTGGTTTGCCAAGGTATGTTTTTTCTGGTCTACGTCATTACAATTGCAAAACACATACGATTTCAGCCCTGGAAAGAATCAGGCCTGTACTGTGCTTGTCGATATGTGAAGCTACGGCACATGAACGGAGCTTTGATTCAATGTGAGCAACATTGATGCCCCTGTTGCACCTAATGACTCATTTGTATATATAACAAAGGCTCATATCTTAAGAATGATGCCTCAGTTTGGGAGTCAGGAGATCTAAAGCTATCTATGCTATTTGATAGGGAGGTAGCTGGTGACAGACTCCCTTTAATTCCAGCTTTGCACTAGACACATCTGTAGGCTAAAATCCTAATGGTATCAATACATTCTAGACTGTTTTATCAGGGAACTTTCATAGTGAGATGTTTGGCTCAGCTAAAGGTTGTATGTGTATTCAGTGGGGCGGGGGGGGAGAGAAAGACATTGTCAGCCAGACACTTCTGGTGGTGGTTTATCTTCCAGGAGAACAAAAAGATCACATGAAATTATTAATTTTGACCAATTCTACTCTCTCTTAACAACATCTGTCGGGGGTAGGGTGGCCAGATGTCTGGACTGCATAGTCAGGTTTTTAGACTACTAGTCCTCCGTCTGGCGCAAGGCCAGAACGGCTGGCCAGCGGTCACTAAGGGGCCTTAGGCTGAGCCGCCGCTTTTTTAAAGCAGCCCAGTCTAAGGATAGTGCATTGCATTTTAAAAGCAATCAAAATACTGTCTGTTATAGTACTCTTGTGAGACTATTAAGTGGTAAAAAAATAACACATTCATAAAAAAATAAAAAATTCCATTAAAAAAAATCTTTTTTTCCCATTGAAAATACGCTTTTCAATAAGAAAAATGGCAACAAAAAATCTCCCCCATATGTTTGGTATTGCCGCGTTCGTAACAACCCGGAATACATAAATATCACGTAAATTATCCCCTATGGTGAACGCCGTAAGAAAAAAAAAAATATAAACTGAATAGCTAATTTATTCTTAGTTGCCACCAAAGTCGGCAAAAATCAAGCCCTCACACAACTCCATAGAAAGAAAAATAAAAAAGTTATGGGTCTTGGGAAGCAGCAATGCAAAAACATGTTTTTCCTAGTAAAACGTAAAAAAATATATATCTGTAAAGAATAAATCAAGGCAACTGGACTTACTGTAGATTTCTTGAAACCTTTTTGAAACCTTTTCAAGAAATCTACAGTAAGTCCAGTTGCCTTGATTTATTCTTTACAGATATACCATGACCTGGATAAATAAGAGCCTTCACAGACGTAAAAAAAATATGTATTTGGTATCACTGTAATTGTACTGACCCAGAGAATAAAGATATTATGTTATTTGCATTGGAAAATAAACGCCATTAAATTTATAACGTAAAAACGCTGTGGCAGAATTGCTGCTTTTCCCATCTCCCTCCCAGAAAGAGTTAATAAAAGATAATCAGAAAGTTATGTATACCACAAAATGCCGCCATTAAAAACTACAACTTTACCTGCAAAAAACAAGCCCTCATACAGCTATATAGATGGAAAAATAAAAAAGTTATAGCTCTTGGAACGCAACGATGAAAAAAGGAAGAAAAACGTTTGATCGGGGACTTCCGTTTCCGGCGCGCCGATGTGAAGACGGAGGCAGCTAAAGCTCCGTGCCCCTGTTGAAAGTCCTAAGCCAGTTGGCTGACTTGGAAAACCGTTCCAGAAAGAACAACCTCAGGATAGTGGGCCTCCCTGAAGCGATCCTTCCGGGCCAACTTGCACAAATATGCGCAGTGGATCTCCCTCAAGCCCCGGGATTCCTGTGTCCCATGACGGTGGAAAGGGCTCACCGTATTGGCCCGCCAAGAGAGACATCAGCGACAGACCCCAAACAGAGGCCGAGGGCTACGATCGCAAGATTCTTGAATTATGCAGAGAAGGAGTCCCTCATAGCAAAATATAGAAAAACTGGCCATGCTGTAAAGATCCGGAACCATAAAATTCTTCTGTTCAGTGACTATTCGGCGGATGTAGCCAAAAAAAGAAGGGCCTTTTCTGAGATTTGCTCCCATTTAGCCCAAGAGAAGATCAAGTTTGCTCTTCTATATCCGGCGACTTTAAGAGTCTTCAGACAGGATAGATCCATCGACACATACCTCACGCCGTCGGATGCAAAGGAAGCGTTGGGAGAGAACGGGATCTGCCACAGAGCATCTCAAAGAGGCAATCATCATCAAGGCCTGGTGCGATCTAACCCCCCCGAGTCCATCGTCCCGCACCCCGCGACGGAGCCCGAGCCAAGCTTCAAGCCCTACTTGGGACTGATAACTCTTGCCTGCCATCAAATTTGGCTGATTTCAAATGTTGATTGACTCAGCGGACAGATCACTGTTAAGCTCGGCACCCAAGACGGTCCGTACGTGAGAAATTTGTCGGCTAGAAAAGGTCAACGCAGAGGGGGAATACCTGAATAGAGAGGGGGAGGGGGGAAGGAAAGGGGAAAAAAAAAAAAAAAGCATTTCATGTTATGATAGGTTTATTATGCATATCTGTTTGGGATGGGTAATGAAAACTATCTATACCTGCAACTATACTGCTGAGGGACGATATGTCATTTAAATCGCAAGGGGCACATATGAGCTACAGCATGGTAAATTGTTTTTGTAAGGATGTGTTATTCTGCTGGTCTAGCTGTCAGCAAGTCTAGACAGAAATGGGCGTAAAAAAGTGAAGTCTAGAAAGAACTCTAGCTGTTTTTGGTTTACTCCTGTTAGTAGTAAGTTGATGGGTTGTTGGGGGGGAAGGGGTAATGTTATTATATTGTTATGTTTCGCTCCGCCGATATTGTGTCCAATTGATAAGAAACCTGAATAACCACTATTTACTCCCTCCAGGTGGATTTACTGCTAGGTTTTTGACATATCCGCGCACTTTATTAAATGATGAAAATTGTGACATGGAATGTCAAGGGGCTGAGGGTCCCTCAAAAACGAATGTCCATATTAAGACATCTTAGGCGGCTAGATGTAGATGTTGCCCTCCTACAGGAGACCCACCTGGAAAAAACGGACTTCTGGCGTATGAGACGCATGTGGGTAGGCCAGGTCCTGGGGTCCTCGTCCGTAGGAAGGAAGGCGGGGGTTTTACCCCTTATACATAGACGTGTACGGCATAACATTATTGAAAGTTATAGCGATGACTCTGGGCGTCTATTGTCTGTTACACTAGAGGCGGATGTGGGGAAGCTGAAGATTATTAATGTGTACGGTCCTAACACAGCTCATGCAACGTATTTTAAAGAACTAACATCGATGGTACTGCAGGAGGGAGATGGTCAATTGCTGGTGGCTGGGGATCTAAATGCAGTCAGGGATGCAAGAGAAGATCGCAGGCACACGCAGAATGCACGGTCACTTATTTTGAGAGGCGGCTTTTCGATAGACCCATTTCTATGGGCCACAGACCTGACAGATGTATGGAGATTTTTCAACCCCATCGAGTGAGAATTCACACATTTCTCTCATGCACAGAATTCATGGTCCAGGATCGATTACATTTTAGCCTCACAGCAACTAATGCGCAGGGTGGAGAGGGCCGAGATTTTAGACATGGTCATATCTGATCATTCCCCAGTGATGATTTATTTGGCAATATGCCATCCCCAGAGGTCAGGATATTACATGGCGACTCCCTAGCCATCTATATACTGATGAGGATTTCTTAGATAGACTAAAAGGGTGGTGGTGGGAATTTTCGGAGGATAATAAAGCTCACTGTAGAGGAACATGTCCTCTTCTGGGAAACTGGCAAAGTCAGTGCTGAGAGGCCGCATCATTTCCCACTGTTTCCGCCAAAAGGAAGATTAGGGCGCAATATAAACTAGCGTCAGAAAGTGTACGGAAGGCTTATGCGCTTTTCATGGAGGACCCCTCGGACCAAAACAGAACAGGTTGGGTGACGGCCAAGCATACATATGATCATTATGTAGAGGCGCAATCCAGGCTATTCCTAAACCAGAAAGCTGCCACTTCTTATAAATTTGGTAATAAGGCTGACAAGCTGTTGGCGTCCTTGGCAAAGTCACATAGAGGTTCATTGAGTCAGGCTAGTATCTTAGATGAGTCAGGGGGGAAATTGCAGGATATGAAAAGTATAACAGATTGCTTTGCGCGATTTTATGCCAAACTATACTTGCAAAGCCCATGGGATAGCAATAAAGCTAAAGAGTTATTATCTAAACTTAGACTCCCCCAGATCTTAGAGGAGGCTCTAGCTAATATTAATGCCCAGATCACAGAAGACGAAATAAAAAGAACAATTAAAACATTGTCAAACGGGAAAGCACCAGGGCCGGATGGCTTTCCGAGCTAATTTTATAAGATGTTGGTCTTGGAAATCACCTCACCCCTGCAGTCCATCTTTAACTCGATAATGCAAGGAGGGGAAATCATGCCTACGGGAAACACGGCTCATATTAAGGTCATCTTAAAACCAGGCAAAGACCCCAGTCTAATGGGCTCTTACAGGCCGATATCATTAATTAATCAAGATCTGAAAATATTTTCGAAGATCTTAGCTAATAGATTAGCTGAATATATGCCGGATCTCATAGGACGTCATCAGGTTGGATTTACCAAGGGCAGCGCAGCAGTTACGAATATTTGGACGGTGCCTGCTGTCCAGGACTATCTCGGTCAGAGCGATGCCACCGGGGACCAGCCGGCCCTTCTGTCATTAGATGCAGAAAAGGCTTTCGATAATGTCAATTGGCAGTGGTTGCGATGGTCCTTGGACGCATTTGGTTTTAAAGGCCAGATTCGCTCTGCACTGGAAGGTTTGTACCGCAGACCACAGACAAGAGACAGCTTCCCGGGTTTTCTATCTGAGACTTTCTTACTTATGAGAGGTACCAGACAGGGTTGCCCTCTTTCACCACTCCTCTTTAATTTGGCTCTGGAACCATTGGTTCGATATCTAATACAAACAAATGTTTTCAGGGGAATTAAAGTAAGAAAGCAAGAGGTAAAGTTAACATGCTTTGCTGATGATATATTAATTTTCCTTGACTCCCCAAGGGATCATTTAAATATGGTGCTAGACACTTTCCTTTACTATGAAGAGGCCACAGGGTACAAAATAAACGTGAGCAAAAGCCAGCTCCTCTACTTGCAGGGGCACAATCCACGATCGGACTCCAATCCTAGAGTGGAGATAGTTTCAAACTATCTGACGTATCTCGGGATTAAAATAGGGAGACATCCAACTTCTCTTTACTCGCTAAATTATGACCCTTTGATTAGGAAACTAGGAGTGGAGCTGGAGAAATGGTCTAACCTCCCATTATCCTTATTCGGAAGGGCACACCTCTTGAAGATGATAAGTTTTGCTAGACTTTTGTACCCGATGCAAACTATAACCCTACTTATAAAGCATCAAGATATAAGCAAAATTAGAAGGGCCTTCATACAATTTCTGTGGAAAAAAAAGAAACGCCCCAGAATTAGTTATGAAAAACTTTGTCTGACAAAATGGGAGGGTGGGATCCATTTACCGGATATTAGAAGGTATAATCTGGCAGCCCTGACAAGACATATCAAGGACTTGATATGGCATACCTCCTTCTTTTCTAATAGGGCTCTGGAAGCAGAGCTGGTAGCCCCGGAAGACTTGGTGGCCCTTTTGCACTCTAGAATTAGAGATATGCCCCTAGTAGTAAAACGTTATACCCTGATAAAAGATACATCAGCTGCTTGGAGAGCAATCAGGAAAATGTATAAATTACCTATGTATATCACCCCTTATATGCCCCTGTGGACGCTTCCTGCTTTCCCGGCTGGGAGACAATCCTCGCTATTCCATAAATGGAAGGAGAAGGGAATCTATACTTTAAAACACATTCTAACCCCTACGGGATACAAATTGATCCCCTGGACCCAACTTCAGGCTCAATATCAGCTACCATCATCACATTTTCTAGCATACGCCCAAGTTAGTTCATATTGCATGGATCGGCAAAAGTTTTGGGAGACTCGGACATACTGGCTTGGTTTGAGGGCTTGATAGACCGGGACAACTCGGCTGGTACATTGTCCGATTTGTACGGTAGACTCCAAAGTACTCACTCTATAGGGCTGGGTAACAAGGTATTTAGGCACTGGGAGAGAGCAAAGGATGATTTGCTGACAACAAAGCTAAGGGCGGGACTGGAGAGAGTGAGACAGGCTGTGACCTGTGAGAACTGGAGAGAGATGCAATTCAAAATCCTTCATAAGGCGACATATGCTTTTGATTTATCCTACAAGGATGCCCCGGCACATTATATCAGAGCCTGTCCAAAATGTCAGTTACCTAAAGCCAACCTTCTCCATGGTCTCTGGGAGTGTCCTTCCTTATCCCAACTATGGAGTGAAGTGGTCGACCAGATTAAGGAGATATGGGACATTGGATTGGATCTCTCTCCCCAACAATGTATTTTTCACTATATCCCGATGGACCACTTCGCAGGTGATCGGCGTCAAGGGGATACATGTAATGTTATTGTCCGCAAAGAAGAGTATGCTGAGACATTGGCTGTACCCCTCGGTGCCCAATATTGAGGAGGTTTTGGGCATAGCAAAACAGATAATGTATATGGAAAGATTAGATACAGACCAGTGTAAGGGTAGAGCCACAAAGAATTTCTTCAATAAGTGGAGGAGATTCATTGTAAAGATACTACCCCAGGATGAGATAAAGGAGCTGGTAGCCCTGTTCCTAGGTACTCAGTGGTATCTCCTGGAGAAGACAAAGGGCACGCTTGGAAGACTGGACAGTGATTGGCCTGAGGGAGGAGATATGTCTTAATCTATGAAACTCAGGTTTAGATAATAGATGACACACATGGTGAACCACAAGGAGCTTATTTTGTTAGTTTTGGGATACATGTTGATTTTGGGGGGGGAGGGGGGTATTTAGTGTACAAAAAACAAAAATGGAGAGAATGATTATACATTGTTTTCGATGTCTTGTCCCTCAATCAATCGTAAAAATGGAAATGTAATTGATTCTTGATCAGATGTAATTTATTATATCTACTGATATGCGATCTATTCTCACATAATCTGTCTGGTGGAACGAGTCGTGCCATATATTGTATTGTCATTTTCTGCCAATAAAATTTGTTTAAAAACAAAAACAAAACACTTGATCCGTAAGGCCAAAAACAGGCTGGTCACTAAGGGGTTAAGCATATCCATTGCAGGGAGCAGGCAGCATGTTGTCCAAGCAGTGCACTGTGCAGTGCATGATGTGACTTCACAACTTCATACAGACCTGCCTGGAACTGTTATCTGCAGCAGGCAGGAGCTGAGCGAGGGTGCCGCTTCCAGTGTCCACTCCAGTCCAGCACCGCTGTCTGCCTCTTCCAGTCTTCCTTTCCTCTGCCTGACCCTGACTTACTTATTGTGTCCACACACAGCCCTAGCCCAGGTACTTAAATTGACACTGTCCCTGGCCTGCCCTAATTTATCAATATGATTGGGAAACATCTTGTATATAGTGTGGTGATGTGTACGGTAAAGTAGTGGAGGGAATGTATTTCTCACCCAGGTTCCTCAACTGGGTGAGATAGCGGAAATCCAAAAAGATGCATTCACTGCAGCCTGAGAGGCTTTGTGAGGTCATAGCCAGGAGGGCTGTTAGACCAACAGGGGGGATTGAAGCCTGGAGAGAGGCATCGTGTGGTTAGAGTCAGGAGGACTGGTGGACCGTGATCCCCCCCCCCTTCAAGATGTCATATTAGACTCAGCCAGGAGCATGGGCGGATTGGAAACCTAAAGTGGCCCTGGAAAAAATACTTAAAGGTGGCACCATGTTGTAGTAGGGTCTAAATTGACAGAAGACGGGGCAACAAAAGTAGGGGGGTCAGCAGTACCATAGTGCAACACAATATATCACCCCAAAAGCTGTCCCTCTGTGTTGGCCATCAATAGTGGCCATTTTCTGTTATCCTCCAGTTGTCGGATTAAGATATGCAGCAGGTCGAGGAGATGAGATACGGGAAATATGGTAGTTAAATTCAGGAGAGAATGTCGCTGGCTGGGTACATGAGTACCTGATTCTCAAAGCGCTAATTACCACTGTCAGCTTATTATGTACCCGGCCAGTGACAGAGATGGGGTGCTTGGGCGGCCCCCTGGGCATTGCCCCACTGGGAAATTTCCCTGTAAGGTCTACGGCCAATTCACCCCTGGCCAGGAGGCTTTTGGACCATATGGCTGTGTGAAGCCGGATCTCCCCTGGTCTGAACGGTGATCTATAGGAGAGACAGAAATCGCCTGTGTATTAGGTAGAGCCCAGACGGGCAGGTGTTTATTTTGCTTTATGTTATGTTATGTTGGTGCTATAACTTCACCGCTCTGACTGACGCTATAACCTGGATGCTGAAATGACCAAATAAAGCACAGTTTTGACTTTGAAACCACTGTCTCCATGCTATTCTGTTGTTGCCAACCGTACTGCGAGTACAGATCCCTACAATAGATATACATGTACTGTTAGCTGGCCTAGTAAACGTTATACATATTCTGCTATATAGTGATGTGGGACCATGCTGGTATAACCTGGGCATCTAGTATGTAGTATTGAACTGTCCCCGATGCAAGGTCCTCCTTTTCGGGGCTCTGCAAGTGGCCACCCTAATCACGGTAGAATTGGGAGCTTCCCATACACATTAAACTGAAGCCACCATTCTCAGCGGGTTCTGACGACTATACACTAATGTGTATGGGGGCCTTTAGAGTAGAATACAAAAGCAAAATTGCATCGTCTCTTGCAGGAACGACGGTCGTTTTTACAGGCCGATGTGTGGAAACCCAGCATAAGAGTGGTTTGAGACTTAGGGAGAGATTTATCAAAACTGGCTTAGTTTCCCATAGCAACCAATCAGATTCCATCTTTCATTTTCCAAAAAAGCTTTGAAAATGAAAGATGGAATCTAATTGGTTGCTATGGGCAACTAAGTCAGTTCTACTTTACACCAGTGTTCATAAATCTCCCCCATAGCTGTTTTTAGAAGAATGGTTCATTTTATTGCAACATTTTTCTCAAATTTTTCAGTGTTTTTCCCTGCCTTTTTTTAATTCAAAAAGTGCTGCAGCCAGATGTTAGCTGTAAGTCAATAGGGAAATATGAAGCACTCTCTAAGTCTGTTTGTCTTCACTTCTCGTATATTTTTTTGCTCACTGCCATTTTTTTTTTACTCTGCATGCTCCAGGTTTGGCGATACTTCATGCATTTTCCCATAGGCTTAAAAATTTTGTAGAAAAAAACAAAACGCAGAAATGTTTTGTAGAGTTACTTTGGACAACCAAAAAGATGCAGCAAATTTTTATAAAATTGGTGCATTTTACTCCAGCGTACTTTGGATGAAGAGCACCTAAGGAAACAGCAGTCTTTGTAACTTCCCCCCAATATGGGGGCTTCTCAGGGTACCTATTATGGCGGGAATGTCTGGACCCATGAATCTTATCGTGATCTACTGTAAGTGAAATCCAGTTCAGTAGAACCACAAGACATCTGTATATGGAGGCCATAGTAATACGTGTTCATATTATGTCAGCCTTGGATCATATGTTCATTGCACATATAAAAGTTTAAAGAAAATGCACAATTTTTTGGGGTGACTTTTTGTCCTGTATTTTTAATGTTCACAGTGACCTATCTGAATGAATACTCATTTCTTGCATACAGTATGTTATATCATCATATTGAAGTATTTTCTGATATTTGTGGAGAACATCTTAAAACAAAGACCAAGCAGTGATGAGATGTCACCATGCTGGAGTCCCTGGGAGCGCATGCGCAGTGCAGTACGCTGTGCCCTCAATTCCAGCTAATGAAGCAGTATGCTGAAGAAAGTGTACAATTTTATACATGGCTTGGCTTGCCTTGGCTCCTGATTGGGATGTCACAGTGTACTTTGCATTACCTATCTTGCATGAAACAACTTTCTGTGTCTGTCACTCTACACGTGTTCCTTCCACATTGCTGAATCCATTTGCGTTGCCACAGAGCGCTGGGCTGCAGCTTTGCTTCATCTTTCCTTGCCTGGCTGTTCCTAAATTAGTGTAATAAATGGAAAATTGGATTTCTCTGCAGAATGACAGATGCAAACAAGTCTTACACAGAATTCGGTATGTACAGTAAATATAAGACCCAGTGCACAAAACGATTTACGTATGCTGGCGAATGGCAAAGGTACAGTATCATGTTATCACTATTCTTTAAGATTTGGATAATGACCTGCAAGGTCACTACTAGAGTTGAGCGAACATGCCTTTTGGCAGGTTCAAGTTCGGGTTCGCATTTTAAGTGAATTACGTAATGGATTCCGTTATCACGGAATCCAATAACGTAATTCAATGCCGTTTTTAATTACATGCAATTACAAAAGTATTCAGATTCAGATGCTGTTTTGAAAAATGTTGAATATTTTTTTGTGGGACAACCCCTTTAGGGATAGATTCAACTGAATCCACTTCTGGTTTTGGCTTCAAAAACTGCATTAAAAAACCTCAACGCATGGCGCCAGCCTAATAAAACCGACTAATATACAGACACGGGATCCAAAGTATTTTATTGGGCAGGGAGAGATTACTATCCATACAATCCATCAGGCACATGCACTATCACTAGAGTGCAAGTTAGACTAGGTTCACATCACTGCTTAGATTATCTGTCAGAAGAACAAAAAAAACTAACAAAAACAGAAAAGTATCCATTATTTTGAGCATCTGTTATAGTCATTGTGCATCCATTTTAGCCATTTCCATCTAGATCTGTTATTTTAGACAGTGGACAGTGGCGTACATAGAGAAGTAAGGGCCCCATAGCAAGGATCAAACCAGGCCCCCCATTTAGGACAGAAGGGTTTCCTCCTAAACACCTTTCAATGATGCTTGGGCCATTTTTCCACTGCTTTATTTCCTAAAAGTTGATTCTTTAGATGGTAGAGTCCTGACCAAGTTTTCACCTCCAGTAGAATAGGGGATAATTCCAACTAAGACCGGGCCCCCTCTTGCCCTGGGCCCCATAGCGGTAGCATGGTCTGCGGCTATGGTAGTTACGCCCATGCTCGTGGAGGGCCTTTGCTTCCTTCTAAAATAACAGATCTCAGACGGAAATGGCTAAAACGGATGCAAAATGAGCATAACAGATTCTCAAAATAAAGTATATTTTTTTGTTTGTTTTTCTGTTCTTCTGACGGATCAGAAGAAGAGAAAACAAAATGATCATGTGAACCCAGCCTTATTGGTTTGTATTAATTGCATCTGAATTCATTGTGATTTACAATGAAATCCAATTGGTCCTTGCAATCACTGAAACAGTCTATTTTCTAAAGAGCAACTAGTTTCTTTGGGTGTCATGGACGTTACTTTGGTCACTGTAACATCCTGCTTGCATAATGTGTATTTCCACATCCAGTGTATGATTGGTCGTGAGATTAGGGGGGCAGTGTTATTTTAAGGGTACAGCTGCATGTTCAGGTTTCTTGATGCAGTTTTAGGGTCCATTCACACGTCCGGAGAATGAGTCCGCATCCGTTCCACAAATTGCGGAACGGGTATTCTCTATGGGGCAGGAATGGATCCGCATTTCTGGAGCGCTCCCCAAAACTTCCGGTCCGCGGCTCCGGAAAAAAATAGAACATGTCCTAGTCTTGTCTCCAATTGCGGACAAGAATAGGTAGTTCTATGGGGGTGCCATTCGGGTGTATTGTGGATCTGCAGTACACTACGGACGTGTGAATGGAACCTAAGAAGATAAAACCAGGAGTGAATTGAAAATATAAGAAAAGTTGTATCTGTCCTTTATACTTTCTCTCTTTTTATGATTAGTACTGATTTTGGCTTCCAAAGTTTGGGGGTGACTTGTGATCAGAAATACGCCTATATTAGGCGTATTTCTGGCACAGATTGTGACTTTTCCCTGCTTGCACCAGGTTTGAAAAAGTCGGCATGAAAGTCGGTTAACCCCTTCACTACCGAGCCACTTTTCACCTTAAAGGGGTTGTCCAGTTTCAGAGCTGAACCTGGACAGCCCTCCATTTTCACCCCGGCAGCCCCCCTGACATGAGCATCGGAGCAGTTCATGCACCGATGCTCTCCTTTGCCCTGCGCTAAATCGCACAGGGCAAAGGCATTTTTCAGACTTCCGGTGACGTACCGGGCTCTCCATGGGGCTGACAGGAACCCCGGTGACGTCACCGGCACTGATGGGCGGGATTTGGCTCTGCCCTAGCCAGTAAAACGGCTAGGGCAGAGCTAAAGCCCGCCCCTCAGAGCCGGTGACGTCACCGAACACACTGCTGGGCGGAAGTTACCGCCCGGCAGTGTGTTATTAAAAACAAAAGAGCCTGTGCCCTGCGCGATCTAGGTGCTAGATGCTAGGCTCAGGGGGGCTGCCGGGGTGAAAATAAGGGTATGTCCGGGTTCAGCTCTGAACCCGGACAACCCCTTTAAATCCCAGGCTGATTTTTTCAATCTGACATGTCATTTTATGTGGTAATAACTTTAAAACACTTTTACTTATCCAGGCCATTCTGAGACTGTTTTCTCATCACATATTGTACTTCATGGCAGTGGTAAAATTGAGTAAAAAAATTTCTATTTCTCTAATTTTATAATATATAGTAATAACTCCAAAAATAGTTACTACTTCACATTCCCCATATGTCTACTTCATGTTTGGATCATTTTGTGAACGCCATTTTATTTTTTGGGAACGGAAGAAGGTTTAGAGGTTTAGAAGCATAAAAAATTTCCAAAACCCACATTTTAAGGACCAGTTCAGGTCTGAAACCACCCAAAATGACCCAATTTTAGAAACTACACCCCTCAAGGTATTAAAAACAGATTTTTACAAACTTTGTTAATCTTTTAGGTGTTCCACAAGAATTAATGGACAATTGAGATGAAATTTCAGAATTTAACTTTTTTGGCAGATTTTCCATTTTAATAAAAAAAAAAATCCACTAACAAAGCAAGGGTTAACAGCCAAACAAAACTCAATATTTATTTCCCTGATTCTGTAGTTTACAGAAATACCCCATATGTGGTCGTAAACTGCTGTACGGGCACACGGCAGGGCGCAGAAGGAAAGGAATGCCATATGGTTTTTGGAAAGCAGATTTCACTGGGATAATTTTAAGCTGCCATGTCCCATTTGAAGCCCCCCTGATGCACCCCTATAGTAGAAACTCCCAAAAAATGACCCCGTTTTGTAAACTACGGGATAAGGTGGCAGTTTTGTTGGTACTATTTTAGGGTACATATGATTTTTGGTTGCTCTATATTACACTTTTTGTCAGGCAAGGTAAAAAAAAAATAGCTGTTTTGGCACCGTTTTTATTTTTTGTTATTTACAGTGTTCATCTGACAGTTTAGATCAGGGCTGGCCAACCTGAGGCTCTCCAGCTGTTGCAAAACTACAACTCCCAGCATGCCTAGTCTGCCTACAGCCATAAGTCTACAGCACGGCACGGTGGGGGTTGTAGTGTTTACAACATCTGGAGAGCCGCAGGTTGGCCAGCCCTGGGTTAGATCATGTAGTATTTTTATAGAGCAGGTTGTTATGGACGTGACAATACCAAATATAACAAATAACAGCATTTAAAAAAATATATTTTTTAGTGTCTCCATATTCTGAAAGCCATATTTTTTTTTTTTTTGGGCGACTTATGTAGGGGCTCATTTTTGGTGGGATGAGATGATTGTTTGATTGGTACTATTTTAGGGTGCATATGACTTTTTGATCGCTTGCTATTACACTTTTTGTGATGTAAGGTGACAAAAAATGGCTTTTTTTACACAGTTTTTTTATTAATTTTTTACGGTGTTTACCCGATGGCTTAGGTTATGTGGTATTTTTATAGAGCAGGTTGTTACGGACGTGGTGATACCCCTCCTTTGGCCGGTTTGCATCTGAACCTGCCTCTAATAGCCTAGTTTATCTACTTTATCTAATTTAAATGTTACCATGGATCCTCATAACCTTGGGTCCACCTGGCGATTAATTGTGCCACAATTAACCAATGTGTTCAATTTTTATTGTCCACACACCAATCCGCCCCCTGCCCATACACTGTCTTGCTTCCTCCCCGGCGCCAGGGTGGTGGGCGTGGTTTTCTCCGGCCCGGTGCGCCCCGTGACCAGCCTCTGGTCATGTGATCCTTCACATGTTGTGCGTCATTCTCTGGCGACGCGCTCCACGGGCCGCTTCTGGCTGGAACGCACGCTCACCTCCTGCGTTCCACCGGACATGTGACATCCTGTTCATTTAGTCACGTGCCCGGAAGTAGGAAGCGGCAGGGGAACTGGCGGTATTGGAGTGTATTTAAAGACACAGAGTGGTGAGTACACTCTGCCGACAGCCTGCCCTCAGATTAACTATCCTGTGGCCTAGTGTTATATCATAGCTGGCACCCACTGGTGCATCTATATTTAATGATATAATTTTTGATGCGATCATGCCTTGTGTGTTTTAGCCTGACTGGCCACACACATCCTCAGGCTTTTGACCTATATCAACCCCCCCTTTTTTGTACTATCCTTTCTCCTTGGTCGCACAGGCCCCATCCATAGCCCTGTGTTTACCATTGATCTCCCCTGATGATTTTCTGTGACGAACTGAAACGTGACACGTAGGGAGCATTTTTTTAGGGACTACTAGGGATTCTGTCCCCACAGGGTCAGGTATCCGGACGGGGACGCTCCTTGCGGGGCAAGTCCCCGTATAGATAGGTAGGGCATACTAGCCCCTGCCCCCCCTCTCAGGGTTGCCTAGGGTCAACCACCCCGCCACCCACCTAATCTGAAGGGGCATACCTATCCTTCCAGTGTGAACAACAAGCACCAAAGGACCGTTTCCACCTCCAGTCCTCTTCATGAGACATCTTGATTCACAATCGGGTGAGAACGTTTCTGTTATTTACATCATTTTGGTCACATTGTTTATATATGTACTTTATTGCCCGCCGGGCTGTCTTGTTTTTTTTTGTTTGGTGTAGAGGCTTCTCCTCTGGTGTCTATATTTTTAGATTGTACCAATAATAAATGTTAAGTTTTATCCCTCTGTCCTACGGGATTTGTAATTTTTATAATCAAAACTTTATTTTTGTAACTTTTTTTTTTTCATTTCATTTTTTGTCCCACTCTGGGACTTCAAGTTTTGGAGGTCTGATACCCTTTACAATGCATGACAATACTTCTGTATTGTGATGCATTGGCTGTAAGTTTATTACACACTGTAATACACAAACAGCCTGCTTGCCTGTGAGATCCAGGGGGCTGTATCTCACAGGCTCTCCCGGAAGTCATCCACAATGCCTAAGGAAGGCACCGGGCTGCTTCCCCTGCCATGGGGTCCGCGTCACAGCAGAGCGGGGACCCCATGGACACTGGCACCCGTGAGGATACCGCACGTGCCGCGGTCAGCGCTGAGCGCGGCCATGCAAGGGTTAATGCACCGGCATCATTGTTTTCACCAATGCTGGAGCATACAGCAGGAGTCCGGCTATCAGTGACTGCCGGACCCCTGCTGCTGATCGGGTGGGCGCAGCTCCTGCACCCGTCTGATCAGCGCGCCGTACCTGTACTGCGCTAGGATTTCTGTTCCGCATTTCTGCACCGTACATGTACGGCGCTGGCATCCTAAGGGTTAAACGGAGTAAATGAAATTAACACAATTTTAGAAATTTTTTAAATTAGACTGAATGTCACTGATATTTCGGATACGCACACGTTAGACAGGAGATGTAGCGCATATAATGTCGCTGTCTGCAGCAGCCAAACAATTGCAAGCTATTTACCGAAGGTTGCACTAAAAATATATCTATTGCTGCCAGATACAACTATAGTCCTTAAAAGGACTTTTGGGTCTATAACAAGTATAAAAACTAAAATATTGCTATTTCAATCCCTACATTATCTCTCCCTTCTGCTCTCCAGCTCTCCCTGACTAATTGGATGCGTAGCAGCCAACAAACGTGCGGGGAGGAGACTTGAGCATCGCGCTGGAGCACATGCGGTATTCGGTCGAACACTGCGATGTGCCGAGCACCGCGATGCTGGAGCCGAACTAGTATTCGTCCGAGCATGCTTGCCCAACTCTTCTAAAAATGTAATCTCTCTGTGCGGAGGGATAATCAGAACTTTTTCCCATAATTTATCTCTTCTGACTTAACAAATCCACGTCTGAGAGACTGAACATATTTTAGGGTCTTCTTCTACCAATGAAACATCGCTGGTCACTCCCAGTATTTCTGGATGAAATGTTTGCATTTAATCCTCAGAGACACAAATGTGCAAAACAGACTCGAGAGGTTCATTAAAGCCCTTTCCACTTTCCAGGACATGGATCATAGGAATCTCTCTATGTGGGGCCCAATTAAGGCAGATTTGTACAAGACCAAGTATGTCTGACCCTCCAGCCTCTGTCAGTGTAATCCATTTAATCTTCCTTAGTCATGTGCCGTGTCTTCACGGAATAATGTATTCACCAGTGGTGATCCCTTTCGAACCTTGTCGCCTGCTTTACTTTCAAGTATACATGGCTGAACTTGGCCATTGTTCCTCTTTATCCCCTATTAACGTGTCATTCTGCAGACCGCTCAGACTAAGACAAAGAACAATCGGCCATTATTGCTTTGTGGGTAAGCCAATATGGATGCCTGACGTAGGAAACTGCTCGGTGGTCTTGAAGGAGACATTAAAATAAGCCACACAGCTCTTAAAGTGTAATTGTCATTTCTGTTTGTTTTTAGATTTAGTGCAGGGACAGGAATGTTAACATTTTTGTAATATACTTTATTAGGGAAAGATGTTACTTTGTATTAGAAAACAGGGAATAAAGGGGGTCATTTATTATACTGAAATACGCTTTTACGGTTAGTAGCGCCCCTATCTGCGACTTCTCCCCGCTCACGCCAGGTCTAAAATTGTGGGTGGGGAAGGGGACAGGCCGGCAGGCTCCTCTCATTCATTACCTGTTTAAGGCGTAGAAAATGGTCTAAATGTAAGACAACTCGGAAGAACTGGCCGGCGCCTCTTTATAACTTCGGGAGAACCATTGCCAGCCCTGGGGCTTTATTAAGACCGGCGTCTAAAACACCGGTCTTAATAAATGTGCCCTCTTTTACCTTGTTTTTTGACAGAAATAAATTTCTTTCCCTGATAATGTATATTACAAAAATGTTTAACCTCCCTGCTCCTACACTATATTAAAAAATAAACTGAAACAGTTACTCTTTTCGGGTTTTCAGTATTTAATAATTGTGACCTATCCTTAGGATAAGTCACATCATCAATATGAGATCAAGGGTCCGACTCCCCAGACCGCCAATGATCGAGTGTACATAGAGGCTGTGGCTGTTCATGAATGCTTAGGTTTCTTCCTAGGTCATGTGATCATTGGTGACATGGCCTAGGTGCAGCTCAGTCCCATTCAAGTGAATAGGCTTCAGCTGCAATACCAAGCACAGCCACTATACAACGTACAGCGCTATGCTTGTTAAGCTGCAAGGAGACCATAGCGCTCACTGGAGCACCGCGGCCTTCCCAAACAGCTGATCAGTGGGGGCGTCAGGAGTCTGCACACTGCAAAACTCATAAAGACGACTTATCCTGTCGCATGTGAATATATTCTTACTACAGCTGCAGTAATCTGTGATTTGGCAACATAATTGATTGCTTTTGAGTTTATTGTAATAGTATACTGGGTTCTGGAGACCAATGAAAGATCAATTTAGCATCATTTTCATTTGGACTGGGAATTCAACCAGTACTGACAGCAAGTCATAATCATGTTCTCATGTTCAGGTCAGTCGAGTTACAGTTGTAATAATTTGTAATAATCCGAGAGGCCCTGGTCAGCACGAATCCTTTCCTTGCTCCACTGTGCCATCCTTAACCACCACGGATACAGTATAATATGCCAGCAGCTGTGGAAACAGGAGGAAACAGGGCAGGTTTTCAGTCTCTGACTGTAAATGTTTACTGACTGCAAGTAGTCATATTGAAGATAGTGAGTAATTGAGGAACAGGGTAACAGAGTAAGCCCATAGCAAGCAAATTTATTTAAATGAAGTACCACCATGAGGATCTCTGATGGCGCAGAAAAATGGCAGGTAGACACAGAGTTAAATACAACTTTACTGTTACATTTAGAGATATTTCAGGGTATCAGTGTGGCCAGGGTGGCTTACTGTCCAGCCAAACATATCTTCTCTTACACAGAGTTCTTATAATGCTACAATAAAAACTCAACTTACAAATGGAAATGGGAAAAAGTAGAAATGATGGTTCTCCAATGCAGTACAATAAATTCTGTAATCCTTCCCTGATACTGAAGTATTAGTGACTTTGGTTTCAGAGTCTCCATAAGACTTGCTTTTTCATCAGAGTCAGGGGTCACATCTATGATCTACCTATCTACAGTTGCAAGAAAAAGTATGTGAACCCTTTGGAATGATATGGATTTCTGCACAAATTGGTCATAAAATGTGATCTGATCTTCATGTAAGTCACAACAATAGACAATCACAATCTGCTTCAACTAATAACACACAAAGAATTAAACATTCACAGTGCAGGTGGAAAAAGTATGTGAACCCTTGGATTTAATAACTGGCTGAACCTCCTTTGGCAGCAATAACTTCAACCAAACATTTCCTGTACTTGCAGATCAGACGTGCACAATGGTCAGGAGTAATTCTTGACCATTCCTCTTTACAGAACTGTTTCAGTTCAGCAATATTCTTGGGATGTCTGGTGTGAATCGCTTTCTTGAGGTCATGCCACAGCATCTCAATCAGGTTGAGGTCAGGACTCTGACTGGGCCACTCCAGAAGGTGTATTTTCTTCTGTTTAAGCCATTCTGTTGTTGATTTACTTCTATGCTTTGGGTCGTTGTCCTGTTGCAACACCCATCTTCTGTTGAGCTTCAGCTGGTGGACAGATGGCCTTAATTTCTCCTGCAAAATATCTTGATAAACTTGGGAATTCATTTTTCCTTCGATGATAGCAATCCATCCAGGCCCTGACGCAGCAAAGCAGCCCCAAACCATGATGCCCCCACCACCATACTTCACAGTTGGGATGAGGTTTTGATGTTGGTGTGCTGTGCCTCTTTTTCTCCACACATAGTGTTGTGTGTTTCTTCCAAACAACTCAACTTTGGTTTTATCTGTCCACAGAATATTTTGCCAGTACTGCTGTGGAACATCCAAGTGCTCTTGTGCAAACTGTAAACGTGCAGCAATGTTTTTTTTGGACAGCAGTGGCTTCCTCTGTGGTATCCTCCCATGAAATCCATTCTTGTTTAGTGTTTTACATATCGAAGATTCACTAACAGGGATGTTAGCATATGCCAGAGACTTTTGTAAGTCTTTAGCTGCCACTCTAGGAATCTTCTTCGCCTCATTGCGCTGTGCTCTTGCAGTCATCTTTTCATGGCGGCCACTCCTAGGGAGAGTAGCAGCAGTGCTGAACTTTCTCCATTTATAGACAATTTGTCTTACCGTGGACTGATGAACAGCAAGGCTTTTGGAGATATTTTTATAACCCTTTCCAGCTTTATGCAAGTCAACAATTCTTAATCGTAGGTCTCCTGAGAGCTCTTTTGTGTGAAGCATCATTCACATCAGGCAATGCTTCTTGTGAAAAGCAAACCCAGAACTGGTGTGTGTTTTTTATAGGGCAGGGCAGCTGTAACCAACACCTCCAATCTCATCTCATTGATTGGACTCAAGTTGGCGGGCACCTCACTCCAATTAGCTCTTGGAGATGACATTAGTCTAGGGGTTCACATACTTTTTCCACCTACACTGTGAATGTTTACATGGTGTGTGCAATAAAAACATGGTAACATTTAACTCTTTGTGTGTTATTAGTTTAAGCAGACTGTGATTGTCTATTGTTGTGACTTACATGAAGATCAGATCACAATTTTGACCAATTTGTGCAGAAATCCATATAATTCCAAAGGGTTCACATACTTTTTCTTGCAACTGTATCTACTGTATCTACAGAAGTGTGCACAAGTCTTTGGTATATAAATTATTTATAGCGAGGATGTAATAAAAACAATGTCATTAAGAAATGTATATGTATAAAAATGAGCAAACAGTAACCAACTTGTGTGGTCCCCACCCTTTGCCTGTGTTGCCTTAGGTACACCATGCAAAGAAACTGGCTGCTACAAGGCTGTTATCGCAGTCAGAGTTGCCAACCGTTCACAAATTTCTGAACAGTCCATAAAAATAGGCAACTTTTTTCCTGTGTCCATGAAAAAAAATAGATGTGTCTGTGATTTTTTTGAGGGTAATGGGACTTGACAAGATTAATTTGGTGGTAATTATCATCATTTTACAGCTCGCAGTAAATGCTGGTAATCAGTTCCTACCAGAATATGGAGCTATAGACATGTATTACTTATAATCAGGGATGAGCGAATCGACTTCGGATGAAACATCCAATACTGTATGGAGCGAGCACTCCGTACAGTATTAGAATGTATTGGCTCAGGTGAGCCGAAGTTATTACTTCGATAAGTCTCGTGTGACTTTGCGTGATAACTTCATAGATTGATTTTTACGGTAAAAAAAACATTTCCTGAACTCTGGTTCGGTTCCAAGTGGCACCTTTGAACTGAACCCGAGTTCGGGAACTGTTTTTTTTTTTCAGTAAAAATTCATCTATGAAGTTATTACGTGAAGTCACGCGAGACTTCGCAAAGTAATAGCTTCGGCTCATCTGAGCCAATACATTCTAATACTGTACGGATCGCTCGCTCCATACAGTATTGCACCTGTACAATTTTTTGACTGTCGATGATTTGGGGATAAGTTGTCCAGAAAAAAATGAAAAACTGTGGTTGGCAACCTTACTGCTTCCATTCCAGTGTACAAGAGTAATACTGCAGTAACCAGGTACGTACCCTACACCATGGATTGGCTGTGCAGTGTCTGCTTACTGCTCCTGCAAACAGCTGATTGGTAGGGGTGCCTGATGGACCTAATGGATCTATTACTGATAACCTATCCTAATGTAGCAATACACATTGGATAATTATAGTTAAATACATTGCTTTCAGGTCCATCTAGTGTGGATGATAGAATTCCAACTCTCCCTTATAGAAGATATTGGGGGGGCATGTTGAGTTCCATGCACAGTTTTTTTTTTTGCCTTCCTCTGGATCAACTTGCAGGTTAACAGGCCGAACTGGATGGACAAATGTCTTTTTTCAGCCTTATGTGCTATGTTACTATGTATTCCTGCTCCCATTTTTGGTCATTCTCTGTGCAGTTTTATCACCTTTTCCACAATTCTTTCTATAGCACTACAAAGATGACACATACGTTATGTGAAATGGACAACACAGTTAATGTATGCTCCACATAACATACCCTATTACTCACCTACTCCATGGCTATGACTCACATGCATTGCATGGAGCACAAAATACATAAGAAAGGGAGCTGAATCACTTCTGCATGCTTGCTAAATTGCCAGCTATACACGCAAGCGGCATAATATTTATTTTTAACCACTGTATTCAGTGTTGCAGCTTTACCATGGTCAATTACAGACATAACATTATGAAAATACAGCCTCCTGCTTCATTATTACATGAGAGCAGTCATTTCTATAAGGTAGGATTTTACAACCCATGCATTACAGATCATTATGCAAGCCGCAAGCACAAATGAGTCTGTTCCATTATCAACACAATTTCCCTGAATGCTAAAAGTTTTTAAGAGGAAAGCATTACAGTACTTCAATGGATATTAATATTAGAAGCTCAAACCTTACTTGTTAATTACGGCTAACATCAAAGCTCCTTTCTCTGCCAGGAATATGAATGATAGCAGTGGCTTAGACAGGACTTTTTGAAAGGTTGGGCTGGTTTATGATCATTAGAGACCCGCATATGTTTGGGGTAAACAACTGTGTAGAAGTGCTGTACTACCCATGGAGACCATGTAAAATACAAAAAAAAAATGAAAAAATTACCTATTAGGTTGTCCATGTAGTATACTTCTCAGTAGTCACTCATGTGTGACTTCTTCTTCTGATCCCTGTGATCAGAAAAGAATACATGAAGATTAGATGTGTTGACACAATTCCAATAAACGGTGAGCTTTCCCTTTTCCATGCCATGAACCCCTCATAGTAGTAGCCTCTCACCCGGTCAAGCCAGTACTCTCTGCTCTGCACTGATGAGGGTCAATCACACGACACAGCTGTCTGCAGATGAGGTGCTGGCTTATTTAATATCCAAGTCATGTCTCAAGGCTTAGTTAAAGAGCTGAACATTGACTTATAGGATAGCTGCCTTACATCTGGTAGCATTAGAGGCAGAGCTTGTCAAGAGCTCATTTGCATCCCTTTCCCCCTCATAGTAGACATGCCACTGACTTTTATTAAAATCAAGACGGATTTCTTAGTAGGGTACTATCAGTGGTGAACATCTAAGAGACCTTCCTATTTGTGTTAGGAGTGGAAAACATGGGTCTGACAAAGGTCAGATCTCAACAGGTATCACAGGATGGCAGCTTCTTCTTCAAATGGCAAGAACTTTCAGATCAGTAGACAACTTCCACCATTCAGTTCATCTCTAGCTCACTTCTGCAACACCCACTGGGAGTGTGAGGGGAGGATAGAAGTGATTATGATGTTGAAGGTGGTGGTGGAGGGTACTCACGGTGGCTGTATCCTTCTCCTTTGCTCCCAGGGCTGGCACAGTGAAGTGGGGGTGCACCTGGATGTTTTGAGTAGTAATTGCTTTTCCCTCTGAGCGCACCACTCTTGATGGGAGGTGGGGTGCCCTTGGTGTTGCAGTGTGACTAAAAGGCAGGAGACAGGCAGCAGAGTGTAGATGAACAAAATGAAGTGTCTTTACTAAAGTGAAAAGATACAAACACTTCCACACCAGGTAGAGGCACAAGTCTTAAACAGTTCCAACCGTTTCTGGATGGAGCTAGAGTTTTCTTCTTTGAAAAACAAAGACTGCCGCATATACCAACTCAGTCCAACTTCTCTAGTAATGTCTGCAGTTCCAATCTGTGAGATGGAAAGTGTGGCCAGAAACCAAAAAAACACCCTAACCAAGGTTGTGAGGTCTATTAGCCATAGACGGCATTACCCATCACAGACTAAATCTCAAACTCCCTTTTGTCAGTTGATCAGCAGTCTCAGGGCCTCTTTATTTGCATACCATCCCACGGTGTGCTCCATGGAGTCCTCCTTGGGTCTCAAACAAGCTGTTTCTACTGACAGGACTGGAGGTTGCTTACTTCAGACTTGGTTCAACACAATCCTGCCTCCAGTGGCGTCTCTAGCTTTCAAAATTTGGGGGGGCACACTGGGGGCCAGGACAAAAGTAGGGGGGGCAGCTATAACAACGATACATTTACACAAGTACGCTTCGAAATGCTGCGATACCTAAAACCGCAACAGGGAAGAAAAGTCCAGCTGTCTGTGGATGACACTTTTATAGAGAGGGGGATCTGTGGATGACACTGCTATGGGGGGATCTGTGGATGCCACATACCGGGTATAGCATCTTATGCTATATGTGTCATCCACAGATCTACCCCATGACAGTGTCATCCCCATTTCCCCCTCCATAACAGTGTCATCCCCATTTCCCCCTCCATAACAGTGTCATCCACAGATCCCCCTCCCCGCCTCTCACAGGAGTGTATATTTGACATTTCTAAACCGTAATCCATATCCTGCAGTAACTTTAACTTTAAATCAGGATTCAGCAGCCACTCATCTCTACTAGTACCTTAACCTTACACCACTCGGCTAGCTTCAGTAACAGGGCCAGGCTACAGCCTACAGGTACTGCCTGTTAGTTTTTATCGAGCAAGCGCTGATTTCTGCAGGTCAGAGGATACGGATTACAGTTTAGAAGAAATGTACACTCCTGTGAGCGGTCCAGACCAGTGGCGGATCCAGAGCCTGGTCTCGGGAGAGGCACTTCCAGATTATTTTCTGTCCGCCGCCACAGAACAAGGGTGCTTATAGAACAGACTCCACAGTGTAGCGGTATACTGTATACTGTGTGGCACAGTGTAGCGGTATATTGTATATCGTGGGGCACAGTGTAGAGGTATACTGTATATTGTGGGGCACAGTGTAGAGGTATACTGTATATTGTGGGGCACAGTGTAGAGGTATACTGTATATTGTGGGGCACAGTGTAGCTGTATACTGTGTGGCACAGTGTAGCGGTATACTGTATATCGTGGGGCACAGTGTAGAGGTATACTGTATATTGTGTGGCACAGTGTAGAGGTATACTGTATATTGTGGGGCACAGTGTAGCTGTATACTGTGTGGCACAATGTAGCTGTATATCGTGGGGCACAGTGTAGAGGTATACTGTACATCGTGGGGCACAGTGTAGAGGTATACGGTATACTGTGTGGCACAGTGTAGAGGTATACTGTGTGGCACAGTGTAGAGGTATACTGTGTGGCACAGTGTAGAGGTATACTGTGTGGCACAGTGTAGAGGTATACTGTGTGGCACAGTGTAGAGGTATACTGTGTGGCACAGTGTAGAGGTATACTGTGTGGCACAGTGTAGAGGTATACTGTGTGGCACAGTGTAGAGGTATACTGTGTGGCACAGTGTAGAGGTATACTGTGTGGCACAGTGTAGAGGTATACTGTGTGGCACAGTGTAGAGGTATACTGTGTGGCACAGTGTAGAGGTATACTGTGTGGCACAGTGTAGAGGTATACTGTGTGGCACAGTGTAGAGGTATACTGTATATTGTGGGGCACAGTGTAGAGGTATACTGTATATTGTGGGGCACAGTGTAGAGGTATACTGTATATTGTGGGGCACAGTGTGTCGGTATACTGTATATTGTGGGGCACAGTGTGTCGGTATACTGTATATTGTGGGGCACAGTGTGGCGGTATACTGTATATTGTGTGGCACAGTGTAGGCTATATGTGTATAACATAAACATATTTCACATGAACACTTAGTTACTTGGCTTGGCCCTTGGGGGTCTCGGACGCCACTTCCACACTTGGCCGGGGGCTCGGCGGAGCTGATGTGTTTTATCCTAATGAGAAAGATTTCATAATAAGGATTTGGAGAAGGGGCAGAGGGATAGCAGAGCAGGGAGAGGCCGGTGCTGCTACTAGGGGGTCATACTATGGGGGAGTAATAAAGCCCACCATTATGCCCCCCAGTAGAATTAATAATTCTCCTTATAATATGACAATGCAAAAAATACCCCCTTATGCCCCCAGTTGAGCTAATGTCCCCCATAATGTGCCAGTATAAAATACCCCTATATAGTGCCCCCAGTAAATGCCCCCATAGTGCTCCTCTCCCCCTTCCTCCTAGTGCCCCCCATAATGTACCAGTATAAAATGCCCCAGTAGATGCCCTCAGTGTCCCCCATAATTTTGCAAGTATAAATTACCCCTTCTTAGTGCCCCCGTAGATGACTCCATAGTACTCCTCTCCCCCCTTCCCCATAGTACCCACCATAATGTGTCCCAGTATAAAATGCTACTGTACAGAGCCCCCCATATAAAACACCCCTTCTTTGTGTTGCCTCAGTAGATGCCCCTATAGTGCCCACCAATAATGTGCCAGTAATAAGCCCCCCATTATGTGCCAGTAATAAGCCCACCATTATGTGCCAGTAATAAGCCCCCCATCATGTGCCAGTAATAAGCCCCCATTACGTGCCAGTAATCATGTGCCATTATTAAGTCGCCCCCCATTACGTGTCAGTAATAAGCCCCCATTACGTGCCAGTAATCATGTGCCATTATTAAGTCGCCCCCCATTACGTGTCAGTAATAAGCCCCCCATTACGTGCCAGTAATCATGTGCCATTATTAAGTCCCCCCCATCATGTGCCATTATTAAGTCCCCCCCCATCATGTGCCATTATTAAGTCCCCCCCCCCGTCATGTGCCATTATTAAGTCCCCCCCCGTCATGTGCCATTATTAAGTCCCCCCCCGTCATGTGCCATTATTAAGTCCCCCCCCGTCATGTGCCATTATTAAGTCCCCCCTCCGTCATGTGCCATTATTAAGTCCCCCCTCCGTCATGTGCCATTATTAAGTCCCCCCTCCGTCATGTGCCATTATTAAGTCCCCCCTCCGTCATGTGCCATTATTAAGTCCCCCCTCCGTCATGTGCCATTATTAAGTCCCCCCTCCGTCATGTGCCATTATTAAGTCCCCCCTCCGTCATGTGCCATTATTAAGTCCCCCCTCCGTCATGTGCCATTATTAAGTCCCCCCTCCGTCATGTGCCATTATTAAGTCCCCCCTCCGTCATGTGCCATTATTAAGTCCCCCCTCCGTCATGTGGCACTATTAAGTCCCCCCCATCATGTGGCATTATTAAGTCCCCCCCATCATGTGGCATTATTAAGTCCCCCCATCATGTGGCATTATTAAGTCCCCCCCATCATGTGGCATTATTAAGTCCCCCACCCCTTCAGTATCACTATTGTAAGAAAAAAAAAAAAAAAGAACACATACTTACCTCAGTGGCAGCGATGCGATGCAGGCCTCTTCTGGTCTGTGTCCCACGCTGTATGGCTCAGGCAGCGCGATGACGTCATCGCGCCGCCTGCGCCGGCCTCTGATAGGCTGCCGGCCTAGTGCCGGCAGCCTATCAGAGCAAGGGGAAGGGACACGCCTCTCCCTCCCCTGCACCGCCGCTGGCACAGGCAGTAGTAAGGAGATGAGCGCAATGGAAGCGCTCATCTCCCTGTGCCCGGCGGCGGGGGCGGCGGCTCACTTGGGGGGGCGCATTTTAGTTGGGGGGGCACATGGGGGGGCCGAGCATGATGTAGGGGGGGCCGTGGCCCCCTCTGGCCCCCCCTGGCGACGCCACTGCCTGCCTCTGACCTCACTAACAAGCTATAGGAGAGGTCAAACTATGAAGCACACAGCTTATAACTTACACTCTCCCAATATAGTCATGTTCCAACCACTAGCAGTGGTCTAGTGGGTCTCTGCAGTTCTATAGGTATACTAGCACTCTCATCACTTCATGAGCTGCTGCACCTTTGGAAACCCTACCAAGCACCTTGCAGGTGGCCAAAAAAAACACTTTTATTTCTGAGTCTATTAACCCTGCATTCAGGGGCGGACTGGGAAAATAAAGTGGCCCTGGAAAAAAACCTAAAAGTGGCCTCATGTTGTGGGAGGGTCCAAACTGGGTGGGACAACAGAAGTAAGTGGGACCAGCAATATCGTACTGCAGGACAAAATACTGCACTAGCAGAATCGGATACCACCATGCGGCACTAAATAATGCATAAGCAGAGCCAAATACCGCAGTGTGACACAAAATACTGCCAGCCACCCCACAATATGAAGGTTTATCATCATCCTGAGGATGGCAATATCATTCAATACAGGAGGGCACCTGAGCCACTGGCCAAGTGCATAAGTGCCTGATGCTCCTATATTAATCAATGCTGATCAGATCTTTATGTACCTTTATGATGGCCAAGAGGAGGGATTAAGGGGCCCTGGGCATTGGCCCACTGGGGAATTTCCCTGTAGGGTCTATGGGCAATCCACCAATGCCTCCATTAAGGACATGCACTAAAATGAAGAGCTGCCATCCCATGTAAAACTACATGACTGGACACTTTCCTTACAATCACAAAAAACAGACCATACAATATGCAGGGAACACACATCAACCCTTTTCCTCCCATATGTCTGCCCTAGAAGTGGAAGGAAGTCCAGTGGAAGACATGACATATCAAGGATTGCAAGTAAATACAATAACTGGCGATGTCCTTAAAGGAAAAACAAATGTTCTACATAACCATAAGGGTGCTATGTATATAACAATAGTTTTTGGTAGGTTGGATGTGCAACGCACAGCCCCCCAGGGCCCTATCATGTCCCAGGTCTAGTGGAATGCCGAGTGGTGTGGTGCGGCCTAAATGTGTCACAGTGCTCCTACCTAGATACAGTTGGACCCCAGGCTTAGGCTCTGAAGCATTAACAAGTGGAATAATTGAGAGATGAAGGAAAATAACTTGAGTCTAGACCTTGTTGTGAAGTTCCACGGCAGCTTTACTTAAATAAACTTTCATCCAAACGATTTGCAGGCTTTGTCTTGGTTCCAGCAGGCTTTGGCAAAAACTGGTAGGCAAATTCTCTCTGCTTTCCCTCTTTCTCTGCTGTACTGACAGCCTTCTCATCACAAGAAAAGGCGCATCCTTAATGATATGTATTGTTGACATTTTATGTTCTCTTGATATACATGCAAAAAACTTAATAAAAGTTGTAGAACTCTGCGTGGTGCTGTTCCTCTGTTATGTACTCCTGGAACGGTATGAATAAATTGACAACACGCCATATTGCCTGGTAACAGCCAGTTGTCAATATATTCAGTTATTCTACCTTGCAATAATTTTGCCACAATTTTAATAAGAATAAGAATACACCTGAATTGTAATTTTTCTGGTGCTGGAGTGTGATCCTGATCTCTCTCTTGGGAGTTGACTTGGAGTTATCTCCATGCGCTGGATTTATAGAGTACCTACTCCTCCAACCTACTTGTGCTATGGTGGTCAGATGATATATACAGTTTCTATACTAACACATTCCACTGTGATTCAAACTTCATCTGGAAACCCATGCACAAAGATGAACTTTAGCCAAACTTGACATTTTTGTGAGGACGGCTTAACTATCTAAAATGAATGGGTTGTTCCAAAAACAAAAATTCTGATATTTAATTTCAATATGCCCAATCCTTTGTTTTCACAATAGATACAGAGGGGTCTGACAATAACATTCCCCTATTGAGAACATATGTGTACTCAGCCGGGTAAGAAGTGTGAACAGTTTAGCTGCGGGATCCCCATACAAGAAACTGTGTTCCAGCATTGTAGTCCATGAGAAATACAAGTATGTTCTTCATCTCATCATTATCAGTCCTGCTTTATTGACGTGGTGTCTGGAAAATGCCAGATATTGGACTATTGACAGAAAACATATAGCCGAATGCACTCCAGGTCAGGTGATATATTTTCATTAAGGTGGCTTGCACTGGGGTTATTACCACTGAGGAGCTCATATTGCAGGTTTCAGATGGAGAATTTGCTGCAGTCTGCTTCCTCGCAAAAGGAGGCTTTCATCAGATCAATATCTATATATGACCTATTGTTTGTCATCACTCTCCTGTTTAATAGGGCAACAGCCTAATACATCAAACGGGAAAACAAATGGAATAAAGACGAGGCACTTTGAGGACAGACTGCTGCGAGAGTGCTCGGATTGACTCTTGAAAGAAAAATAGCATTATTTTGGTTAATGCAACAGCACAAACTTTACTTACTTGAATATAAAGTAATATTTCTGGGAAACACAGGGCTGGTAGCGTGACACTTGACATATGAGAGCAGCGTTCATAAAATCATAACTACTGGTAAGATACAATATGCCATTTATATATGTCTTAAGATTCTGAAGTGCTTTCAAAGTTTCTTTAAGTGGCGTGCACATTACAGACTGTGCTGCCAAGCCAAAAATTACATTAATATCTAGCTCGCCATGGTCAGTGTTTTATCTTACGGGGCCGCTCTAAATGTAGTCTAATTGAACCGCAAGATGTAGTCATCTGCTATCATCGTTCAGTCCTCTGTAGTGCGGAAAATGGTTCCGCAGCAATGAAACAACATTTTAAATAACTTTTTAATGTTTCGTAAAAAATTTAATTGCATTCAGCATTTGACATACAAGTAAATATGTGGATATCGGGGTGTAATGACTGATAGGGTCAAATGTCCTTCAATATTTTGTAAAATGAAATGACTATTGTTATTAAAGAAGCACTCCCATAAACATTTTTATTATCTGACCTGTTAGAAAGCAACATGATGTAAACTGTAGTGAAGATTATTTTCTTACCAGTGACGGTATTTGTGAGTTATGACCTCCCTTCTGATCCTCAGCTGTGTCATGTGACCAGCACTCTGACTCTCCAAATAACACAGCATCTTATGTGTGGACAGGAAGCCAGTTTATCTATGTATTCCTATGGGAGCCTCAATGTCAGTCTGATAGGAATGAATAGAGAAGTAACTGAATTCCTGTCCTGTGTCAGTTGGAGATCAGAGTGTTGGTCACATGACACAGCTGAGGATCAGAAGGGAGGTTTTAACTCACAAATACAGTTACTGGTAAGGAGATTACCTTCACTGCAATTTACATCATGTACCTTTGCAATGGACCAGAGAATAAAGATGTTTGTGGGAGTGCTTCTTTACAGAGGATGTGCGAGTTGAGAACATGGCTGATTTCATTCAGAACCAGTATCTGGTTTATGGATTGCATCTGGTATTGCAGCTCAGCACCATTTAAGAATACTCTACCTATGAAAAAATAATTGGTGCTGTTGTTAAAATAAGCAGCCATGTTTTTCTCATCAGATACAACTCATGTAATCATTAATATTGCCCAGTCCTCTATAGATTGGTGCATTTATGCATGCTGAGAATATTAAACCATGAGTCATGGTAATGATGGAAAGGGTATCATGGCTGGTCAGGGGAGTAGTTTTAGGGGTGTAGAGGTAATAGTTGTTCCTCGGCTTTGGGGTAATAGTTTCCATTGGTGCCTGAGGGGGGCCAAAGGCAGCTATTATTATAAAAGAGTATTGGTAGGCTGGAGGGCCCTATTTTAGATTTGGCATTATGGCTATGGTTCACTCAGAAGAGAAGAATCCTAGACAGGTTCAAGTAAATTGTTTGCATTTTACTACTTGACCCTTCTAGCAACCCTTCATCTTATCCCGAATCTCATTCATATTACTGAAATCCAGTGGAAAAAAAAAAATGTGAATTACTTTTGAGTTATGAAGCAGAGGAGGCTAGGAGATTTCCACCTTGTGGAACCAAGTAAGAATTTGTTAGATGAGAGTAAAAACAATCAGTAGGATATTTCCACCTTGTGGAACTAAGTAAGAATTTGTTAGATGAGAGTAAAAACAATCAGTTGCTTTGGCCAGAATTTTACTTTCAAGGGGTTGTCCCACCGCAAGAAATGATCCCCTAGTCACACGATAGGGAATAAGGAATTGATTAGTGAGGGTCCGACTGCTGAGACACCCACAGATCACCAAAATGAGGTGCAAGAGTCCCCAGAGTGAACGGAGCAGTGGTCACGCATTTGGTCACTCCATTAAACTCTATGGGCCTGATCACTGTGCTCGGCTTCTTTTCGGCTGTTCCATACAGTTGAATGCCATGGCAGCACTCCATTCACTTCATTCACTCCAAGGACTCTTGCACCTAATATTTGTGATTGATGGGGATCCCAGCAGTCAGACTTTCACTGATGAAACATTAATTCTCTATCCTATAGATAGGGGACAACCCCTTTAATTTTCTGTTTGAATTAAAGTGCCATAAAGTCGTAAGAACAAAATAAGCTTGTTCTCTCATCGTTATATGTAATAGAAATTCTGCTTACTCATTCGCCGAATTCTGTAATGTTTCAAAAATAATTTTGGTCATGACTTTTAATTGACTTTTCTTTCCTTTTATAAGAATGACTCACTAAGACTGTGAAGACTAACATTTTAAAGGCTTGTGGAACATTACATTGATTTGTCTGATGAATCTGCCTTTCTTTCATTTAACTTTCCATCATCTGGAAGAGTGAGATGTGATCCTGTCACTGACATGCTAATGACATATGTTAACCATAATAAAGTAACTATAAGAAGTCACTAGAAACATAGGCCAGTAATGTTAAACTGCAGCAAATAAAATCCAAAAACATTTTCTGGAAAACATCTCCCCCAATTAGACTCAGTCTGCATTGACAAATACCTCATCTTGTGGCTGTGGTAATGGATGTTCTACACTGGATTTGAAAGCCTGAGCACTGGTTATATCCTTGGATCACTCTGAGCTGCCAAAAAGCAGCCCATGTACAAGAATGATCCTGTTTCTAGAAAAAAACAGGGAACTTTTTCTAATCTCATACAAGCTCTTTCAGTAAGATCGGAAAAAAATCCCACAGTTTCTAATCACTAGTCAATATATCAGACCGATCATTAGAGCTAAAGACTTTGGGGGGAATTCATCATGAGAGAAATATGAGAAGGATAGTGTTTCTTAAGCCTGTATTGGCGTACTTGATGCCACATTTATCAAATGTTGTATGTTTGATAAATTTGTCTTATCCTCAAACTTAACACTTTTGTCTAGAAAAGCTACTCCAGTATTCCTACTCCACCCTTCTACTGGAGTATGACTATGACTTTTTAATATAGTCTTAGTGATAAAACTGGAGAGAAACTCATTAACATAGCTAACCACGCCAATTTCTCACCCATATTTCACCAACATTTTTGTGTAAATGAGTCTAGAAAGTTGTACATTTTGGGGCTTTTGGAAGTGAGAATTCTGGGGTGAAGGCTTGATAAATCAGGGCCTTTATATAGAAATGACTCACTAAGAATGGTATCTATAGTCAGAAGATCCACTTAGAGGACGGATATCTCAAAGAAAAATAAGCCCTCATTCCTGATGCTGGTTCTTACTATTACACCGACTCAAACAGGATTGACCCACTTTTGCAGGATGCGTTCACATGTCTGGTTTCCTCCGCTCTCATATTGAGGGGAAGGGCAGTTCTTTCTTGTCACATGTACTTTCGCTTATAGTGAAAATTAGTCCAATCTCTATGGCCCTATAGGAGCTGCAAGGCATGTATATGATAGTTAAGGTCAATAAGATCTAGTTAATCTACAAATTATGTGTACTTTCATAAAGGAGTAACAAGGAATATGTGAAAGTTATTTTGAGACCATCCCGTAAAAATGCTAGAGATGACCTTGCATGTTTGTAGGGTTGGTTTCATATAAAATGGAGCCCTGGGCAGCTGTAAGAATACATGTTGTTTGCAAGACTAAAGATCTTGACTTCACCTATAGCAGTTGCCCTTCCCAAGTCCAAACTCTTGTTTTTGCTACTGAGATAGCCCCAGGACTTAGACTTAGTAGATCAGAATTATATAACTGGACGGTCATTAGAAAAGATATACAAAGCATGTATCAGATTGACAGCAAAAGATACAGAATAATAAACTCATGGCATAAACTGGATGAGCATGGCAATGGATGAGAAAGCTGAAGTCCGGCAATGGAACTGATGGCAAATGACAATGGCATGCAGGCGGAGAGTGATGAATGTACGTAAAATGAACAAAACCTAGTAGAAACTGACCCTGGACTGCTAAGTCCAATAAAACTGTAGAAAGTCAAAATTCAAACAGCAAAAAGAAAGCTGAACCACAAGAACACAACCACAAAAAATAAGACTGTGGAATTACAAATATCAAGGATGCACTCAATGCCAATGAACAAGGATTCAAGAATCCTAAAAGAAACTGCACAGAGCTATTACTATATCCAGCAATGGGGCACAGAATCTAAAGTTATTTAAAAGTATAACAATCAATCAACCCTCCCAGCAACCCTCCCATTCAGGCGTAAGGCAAGTTGTATAGTAACTGCTTCAAACAATGTTGCTGAGAAACAGGCATGAGATCAGCAGGCAAAGTGATGCACCCGCCATTCTTGATATTATACCGTACAGATCAATCCTGGGCAGTGAGGACAGTGTGATTTAACAGCTGCAGAGTTTGTGGTATTGTCCAGCTCACTGCTCAGTGTAACTAAGATCTCTGCCGACAACTGGAGCTGATAGGAGAGCAGAAGGTTGTTATTTCTCTCCTGGGCCCGTGTGCTGTGCGTCACATAGGACGCCATGACTTTGCAGGCTTGTGTGCACAAGTGGAAACTAGGCTAGGTTCACATCAATGTTTTGTTTTCCGTTCTTCTGATCTGTCAGAAGAAGAGAATAGAATAAAAAAAATAGATCCTTAAGCATTCATTATGCTCAGTTATACACATTTTGCATCTGTTTTAGCCATTTCCGTCTGAGATCCGTTATCTTAGATGGAAAAAAAATACTTTGTATAGGATTTAGTTTCTGTCTCATTTTTGTTTCTGACTAATCAGAAGAATAGAAAACTAAATGGTGTTGTGAACCCGGCCCAGTACAAGCAGTAAAACTAGACTATTGTTCAGAATATAACTATTGTGAGGCAATGATCTCATTTACTCATTTAACCTTCATGAACATATATAGGAACACATGACATAGACAACACCATTGGGCTAATTTATTTTTTATAGAATCTTTTTGTAATGTGATGAGACAAGATGCAGACATTCTAGATTTTATTTGTCATAACATTCCTGGAAAACAAAAACAGATTTTTACCATATAAAGTACATCCCATTTATCAGCCAATTTAGAACGTACAAAGTCACAGTTCAGTAGGTCCCGCTAGCATGGTCTGATGATAGAATTGTTTTTCATGGGCTCCTCTTGGACCATATAATTTGAAACTTCTCTGCTGAGACCAGGCACTGTTTTTCTACCAAACTACATTATGATATAAGACACAACACAGATGTGAGGGAGGAAGAAACAATAAAGTTTCATGTCGAAATTTATGAGCTAAGAATATTCATTCATTTCTCCTTACAGACGGCTTTAACTTTTAAAGAAAACAGATCCCAGCAGACATCTTGCTAATGAAGCATCGATAATGAATCTTGCCATAAATAATCCAAACCAACAAACTATCTTAATTTATACATGTATTCTGCGGATAAACACCCCATTAACCTATGAAATACTTTGTTTTCCTAAAAATAAAATTGATGGCCAAGAACAATAAACTATTCATTAATATTAATAAGAAGATCCATATAAAAAATTGAATAAAGTCACATTTATTGAGTGCCCCTACCTGCTCATGAAACTGCATCCAGTCCACCTAAGATCTCATTGAACTTCCCAGAGGTCTTGTGTGAGGTAAGACCAGTAGACCATCAGGGTGGAATCCTGCAGGATAATTGCTATCACGTTGCCACTGAAAATTACAATTTATCAAAATGATATACTAATAACCATATGTTTGTGAACAAAATAGCAAAATCAGATTTATACAAACGCACACACCAATGAAATATACTGGCTGACCTGTTACATGTGCACTTGGCAGCTGAAGGCATCTGTGTTGGACCCATGTTCATATGTGCCCGCATTGCAGAGAAAAATTATGATTTAATATATGCAAATGAACCTCTAGGAGCAACGGGGGCGTTGTCATTACACCTAGAGGTTCTGCTCTCTCTGCAACTGCCGCACATGCCATGTTGACAGCTTCTATGTAAATGTGTCTCCATGGTTACAGACTACAGACAAACCATATATAGTATGTTGTCCCCTTGTCCCCTACTTTTTGCTCTGCCAATGTAAACTGGCTTTTTACATATACCATACTTGTTGCACCATAAATGGGTATTGGGCCAACAATTAGCATAACATAAAACTACTTCAGATTTTCACACAAATCCTAAAAGTAGATATAGATAACAATTAAAGGGGTTGTCCGGGTTCAGAGCTGAACCCGGACATACCCTTATTTTCACCCCGGCAGCCCTCCTGAGCCTGGCATCGGAGCATCTCATGCTCCGATGCGCTCCAGTGCCCTGCGCTAGATCGCGCAGGGCACGGGCTCTTTTGTTTTCAATAACACACTGCCGGGCGGTAACTTCCGCCCAGCAGTGTGTTCGGTGACGTCACCGGCTCTGAGGGGCGGGCTTTAGCTCTGCCCTAGCCGTTTTACTGGCTAGGGCAGAGCCAAATCCCGCCCATCAGTGCCGGTGACGTCACCGGGCTGCCTGTCAGCCCCATAGAGAGCCCGGTACGTCACCGGAACTCAGAAAAATGCCTTTGCCCTGCGCGATTTAGCGCAGGGCAAAGGAGAGCATCGGAGCATGAACTGCTCCGATGCTCATGTCAGGGGGGCTGGCGGGGGGAAAATGGAGGTATGTCCAGGTTCAGCTCTGAACCTGGACAACCCCTTTAAACAAATAAGTAAAAAATATTAGACTTGGTCATTTATTAATTGAGGGAAATGATCCAATATCACATGTCTGTGAGTAGCAGAAGTATGTGAACCTTTGCTTTCAGTAACAAGTGACCCCCTTGTGCAGCAATAACTGCAACTAAACATTTTTGGTAATAGTTGATTAGTCCCAGGGTCGTAGATAAAGTGCGTGCAGAGGTAGCAGTCACTACCAGATCCAGAAGCCTGAGGGGGCCCCAAAGACCCTTGTGCCACATAAGAAGGAACTGGTATTTTAGAAAGTGCATGATGGTCAAATTACATCTCTGGTTGGAGGGAAGGTGTTAGGTCGAACATTTGGCATGGGGGGGTAGCCATTTAAATTTTTGCTTCAGGCAGCACAAAGGCAATGTGCTACCCTGCCCCTGGCCACAAAGCACTGAGGGAAGGGGGGCCAAGCTGAAATCTTGCATCAGGGCCCATGAGCCTTTAGCTACGCCCCTGATTAGCCCTGCACATCGGCTTGGAGAAATCTTAGCCCATGCCTCTGTACAAAACAGCTTCAGCTCGGTTATGTCGGTGGGTTTCCTCCCATGAACTGTTTGCTTCAGGTCCTTGCAACACTTTTCTACTTGATTAAGGTTGGGACTTTTACCATTCTTTGGTAGAATGACCTAAGTAGCTTTAGGTCAGATTTATGCATAAATATTGAAATTTGGAAGGGTTCACAAGCTTTCAAACACCACTGTACAAACATTACTGCAGAATGCAGACTAAGTACAATGTGCCTGGCCACACTGCAGAACTTGATCAGAAATGGTTTGAGCAACATGACAAAGAGTTCAAGGTGTTGACTTGGATTCTCAATTCCCTAGATCCAAATCAATTTAAGCATTCGTGGCATGTGCTTAATCAAGTAAAAAAGTGCAGTACCCTAGAGCAGGGCATATCTGCAAATGTTTTTTTATGTAATATACGTTTACATTACGTATTATATTATGTATTGTACCCAGCAAAACTATGTATGGATAGCACAGCCGGGGTTAACAATCCTAGCTTAGCCCTTGTAGAAGTTTATGTGTGGGCTGGACCCACCCCTAACCTTAGGTCAGTCTAGGCTGGCGTTCAAAGAAAGAGGAAGCGTATGCTCCCTTCTCTTAGGCCCAAAAAAGCTACAGAGGCTTACTGATCTCTGAATGATCCATAGAAGGAGAAAAGGAGTAAGACAAAGGAGAGAGCTCAAAAACTTAGAATCTGCATGGCCAAGCATTGGGGTCAGTAAAATAACCTGCTAACAAAACCTGTTAAGACTTTACTGCAGTGAGGGACACTGTTAAGACACCCATCGTACCTGAACACGACCTGGTCAGTCATATCTCTAAAGCCCTGTATCCCTCAGAGGGCATTATAGCCACTATTGATGAGCGAAGTCATGAAATATTTGCTTCGGCTGCATTGCTGAATTTCCAAAACAAATTCCTTTGTATGTAACTGATGCAATGATGGGGAACGGCGATCCCGCTGCTCCCAGTCATTAAACCCCTCATGTGGCTTCTGCAATTAAGATGGCTGAGATGGCCTTTTCTCATGCCAATGGATGAGGTATGTATTTTTTTAAATTTTTATAGCCATTTCTGAAAAAAATTATTTGTTACCACGAAGCAAAAGGAAATTTGGCTTTGCAGCAAATTAAATGTTTTCTAAAATTAGGATCAAAGTCAAATCCACCGGATCAAAGCCACCATTACAAGAGTAATTTTGCACACCATAGATTCTGCAAGAAGAGACTTCAGACAGATAAAGAGGGATGAGAGCCATTACTCCTATCCTTGCCTAAATCCATACATTGTTATCTGGCAAGGATCGCACTGTGTGCAGTTGTAGTACAACTCCTATTTTGCACTTCAGTAAAGAGAGACGTTTACTCTGCTAAACCTGGCCTGGTTACTGCACCATATGCCGGCCATTGGCAGCTACACACCCTGCCTTGCACCCATACAAACACTAAACATCACGGGTACCCCAACTGCCACCAGGCAGGAATCCCAGAACCAGGGTGTGCCACGAAGGAAGAATGGGCATGCCCTCCTTTCACTGCACTGGCCCTAGGGAGTAACAGTCTGAGGGAAGCCAATGTGATTGACTGTAGCAGGCAGAACTGCTTCCACTTCCATTCTCTGCTCGACCCCTCAGGGGCTTACTGCACAAGTACCATCTTTTGAAGTCTCACTTCTAAACTTTCAGCTCTCTTGTGGAGTTTATGCCTTAATATGTGCATGAACAAATTGCCAACAAAGATGTTACTGTGATGAAAAGACTAAAAGCAAAACCGTATGGAAAAATGTCAATGGTGCGATTCTATGTATTGAATAATATACACATCCTTAAAAAGATGACTCCAAGTCAAAGCATTCCAAAATATAAGTAAAGTCTTGGGACTGACTTTGGTGAGAGAAAACATTACATGTAGGCTCTTGATCAAAATGATACCATTGGAGGTAGCTATGGACAAGAGATGCAGGGATTTTCAGCATAGTAGGTGACAACCAAGTTTTGAACTTTATTAATAAAGAAATATAAATATACGTTTTATAATGACTGAAAGCAGAATAATATCTATAGGGGTTTAGATGGACCTACAAGACATAACCTGACTTTTAGTATGAATGGTGGCATTGCACAGAGAATTCGGAATTTCAGGTTTAGCACATATAGAATTTGAAAAAAAAAAAAAAAAAAAGTTGAATGTGAGATATCGAGGACATGACAGCAGTGACGTGTACTCTCTGGAGAGCAAGAGAAATTTCATGAGAGGAAATGTACAGTTAGGTGTCATCAGTTTGGAAAACCAACCCTGCTGAGAGTTTTTCCAACAGAGAATGTGCAAAGGGAAAACAGAATGGGGCCCAGCATGAAGCATAATATTTACTGTTACTCAAGCTGTCCTGTTTCTATAGAGAGAACTAGGTCAAGACTTTTGTTTTCTTACATAACGATAATAGTGGCATGGTCAGAAGAGGGCCAAGACTGCATGATTATTGTACAGTTTTGGAACTGCATCACAGAGCATTCCCAAAGGTATTTTTTATGCTATTCACTAATCTATCTTGGTTTGCTTCAATTTGACTACCTAGATGAGGTCATATTTGATGGACGCCCAAGGTCAAAAAATATGCTGGGGGGCCCCTGTTCAAAACAGTGCTACCAAAATTCCCATGTGTGCTGCTGGGAGTCAAGTAGGCAAAATATTTCTTGCAACACATCTATCGCCATATTGATTCATACAGTCCTGATCAAAAGTTTAAGACCACTTGAAAAATGGCAAAAAATCATATTTAGCATGGCTGGATCTTAGCAAGGTTCCAAGTAGAGCTTCAACATGCAACAAGAAGAAATGGGAGTGAGAAACATTTTTTGAGCATTCAATTTAATGAAAACAACGAATAAACTGAAGCAGGCTGTTTTTCAGCTGATCAAAAGTTTAGGACCACACCTCCCAAAAAAAACTAAACCCCCCCAAAACAGAAATCCAACTTCCAAACATGAACCCAGTAATGAGTAGCCCCGCCGTTATTGTTTATCACTTCCAAAATTCGTTTCGGCATGCTTTATGCAAGCGTTTCCATGAGGTGAGTGGGAAGGCCATCTACTATCTCGAACTGTTGTCCATTTTTGTAAACTTCCCTTGCCATCCATCCCCAAAGGTTCTCAATTGGATTTAGATCAGGGGAACACGCAGGATGGGCCAAAAGAGTGATGTTATTCTCCTGGAAGAAGTCCCTTCATTGTGTATTGGAGCGTTGTCCTGTTGAACAACCCAGTCGTTACCACACAGACGAGGGCCCTCAGTCATGAGGAATGCTCTCTGAAACATCTGGACATAGCCAGCGGCCGTTTGACGCCCCTGCACTTCCTGAAGCTCCATTGTTCCACTAAAGGAAAAAGTACCCCAGACCATTATGGCGCCCCCTCCACTGTGGCGCATAGAAAACATCTCAGTAAACATGCCAGTAATGTTGGAAACCATCAGTACCATCAAGGTTAAATTTTTTCTCATCAGAGAATAAACATTTCTTCCACCTTTGAATGTCCCATGTTTGGTGCTCTCTTGCAAAGTCCAAATGAGCAGTTCTGTGGCATTCAAGGAGACGAGGTCTTTGAAGAAGTTTTTTGTTTTTGAAGTCTCAGATGCCGTCTGATGGTTATGGGGCTGCAGTCAGCACCAGTAAGGGCCTTAATTTGGTTCAAGGATCGTTCAGTGTCTTGACGGACAGCCAATTGGATCCTCCGGCTCAGTGCTGATGACATTTTTGGGGTTCTTCCACTTGACTTTTTTGTTCCATAACTCTCAGGATCATTTAAGAAATACCAAATGACTGTCTTACTGCGTCCCACCTCAGCAGCGATGGTGCGCTGTGAGAGACCCTGCTTATGCAGTTCAACAACCCGACCACGTTCAAAAAGGGAGAGTTTTTTTGCCTTTGCCATCACAACGTGTGACTACCTGACAGAAAATGACAATGAATCCACATCTTTGCACAGATTTGGCCTTTTAAAGGCATGTGGCCCTAAAACTTGGATCAGCTGAAAAACAGCCTGTTTCAGTTTAATCGTTATTTTCAATTAATTGAATGCTCAAAAAATGTTTTGTCTCACTCCCATTTCTTCTTTTTGCATGTTGAAGCTCTACTTGGAACCTTGTTAAGATCCAACAATGTAAAATATGATTTTTTGCCATTTTTCAAGTGGTCTTAAACTTTTGATCAGGACTGTATTTGCCAATGCTAATAATAAATTTTTCAGGCATATTTGCATAAAAAAAATGGCATTAAAGGGGTTGTCTAGCCATGTAAAACGCAGATTGACAGATTTGCCATTTCTAGGGCCCCAAGTGAATTTATGTCAAAGGGCATGCTTCTTGCTGCTACACTCCATTCAGTTGCACAGGTAAGTTCTGCTCCATCATAATCAGCTCCTCCCCATCATCTTTCCTACGCTCTATCCCATCAGCCCACTGTACTTTGCCCCATCTGCCCGCAAAGCCTCACTCTCACTTTAGAAGGACAGCCAGGATGCTTCTGCTGTTGTATGGAACTTGAAAGTGCCAACTGGGGGTGATATGTCCATCCCCAACTTGTGGCCAGCAGTGGGTCCATGATCTCTAGGGCCCCGAGCATTTGCACTGGTAATATTTTGATACTACTGTATATTTTATAATAGTATAATACTGGCCATGCAGTATGCATTTTTTGCTGGGGATTGCCACTAGCAACGGATCACATGCAGAGGAATTGCTCCCCGGTTATAAACCAGCCACAGTGTTTGTTTGTTTTCTAGCATATCCTCCCATTTAGGCCACTTTATTTCAGTGATTTTTTTATATGTATGGAATGTGCCATTGCGTACTGCTGGTAGCATTCTGTTGCACCTGGTAGCCGGTGTCACATGGCCTGTTATAGGTGGGGCTTCAGCCTTATCCCTTCTCCCACTGCCTGAGTGATTTCACTATAGAGGTATGTAGGAGCTTGGCTGTGAGTTAGATCTTAGCACCATTCAGAACGTGTTGACACACTGTAGGTAGTCTAGTGATAAGAACCCATGCCACACTGAGATACCTTGATGGTGGTGCAAAAGGGCTCCGATGTGTTCCTGACTGGAATACATTGGCTAAAGTCTCAGTTTTTAACATCAGCCTTAGGGATTAGCCAGTGTTGTCAGTTGCATATCATTGTGGTGCACCTTTTGCAGTCATCCATGCAATATGAAGTTCCCCTGGAAAAAAACCTGGGTATCAGTCACCATCCCAATGACAATGAGATACTGCAGGAATGCTGTAGTATTACAAGATGGCAATTTAGATGAAAGTGTCTCTATATAATATACCATTGAGTAAATCAATTCTAAACAAACTGGCTTCCTTAAGAATTCCATAAAAATGAATCTGTCAAACTAAACAAAAGTTTTTGCAATTCACTTTGGATAAATTGCATAAAAATAGCACCCCGTGTAATTTTATTGTAAAAATTGTCAGGGAAACCATGAAGCTGAAAGAGGGGCCCTTAAATGAAACCTCTCATCACTTTCTAAGCCTATTCATCCACTCACTTTTCTAAAAATACTTTTTAATATATTAATAATTATATTAAAATCAATTCTGTTCAGAGAAAAACCTAAAATAAATGTCTTCTCCATGCTTCAGAGATGAGTCCAGCGTTCTCTGACTCTGAAGGAGCCAAGCACCTCTTCGCATCTTCCGAATCTCCTCCTTTATCCCGAATCTCGTCCTTGCTCCCCGACGTGACAAAGCTAGAGCACCGTAATCTTGTGATGCGCAGTTCGTTCCCTGAGGCTGGCACAGGGAAGGAACACTATGCCGACACTATGCATGTGCTAGCTCGCGCATCGCGAGATTATGGCGCTCTAGCTTTGTGACGTCGGGGAGCAAGGAGGAGATTCGGAGGATGCGGGGCGGTGCTGGGCTCCGGAAACGTTAGTAACAGCTCCTTGGGCTTCTTACTTGCCTCATTTACATATCTAAAAAAAAAGTTTTTTTTACACAATAAAAGCACACAGAGCTATGGGGACTGGGTATTGTGGATGTGCTAGCGGCCATCTAGCAACTCATGTCCTCAGCTCTATACCCAAAATCCAGGTGACAGGTTCCCTTTAAGTTAAGATAAAAGAATTGCCATTCTGTCTTCAGCTTGTGATCTGGAAGGGTTTCTTGTGGTAGTGTCTGAGAAAAAGCTATTACAGACACAAGCCACTCATTTTCTGTATGTGAAAAGACAGCATGCTTTTTTAAAACCTCTCTAGTTTGTACAGTTCACAGAGTTTTTACCAGAACCACAATAGCACAAATTCTGCTCGAAATGCTGAGCTATTGTACCATTTTTTCCTTCTAAAAACCAGTTTAAAATTTCCCATTTGTAATTGGGCATATGAGTGCATTAGACTTCAGTTCCTGAATGTGTTTAATATTACTATAAGATAATGGGAAGTTACTGCAATAATACCATTTTTATAACCCTGTTATACAATTGTATGTATATTGCTATAAGATAATGGGTAGTTACAGCAAAAGCCAAGCTGCAGTAAAGACATTTTTATACCCATGTCCTTGCTTACATTTTATTTTTACCGTAAAAAACATATAGTAATAGTGCATCAGACCGGGTAGTTTAAAGACATTTTACTGCAAAAAATGCATTCTTATACCCATGTTAGGGTTTGTTCACATCACCGTTATGGATTCCGTCATTGTTTTCCATTATAACATGGTTATAACGGAAAATAACGTAATCCATAAGACGGAAGTCAAAACGGAAGCCTTTAAGAGGCATTCTGTTTTGATCCTTCATAATACAACTCTATGGGCAGCGGATCCGTCCTGTTTCCATTATACAGGAGTCCAGTCCTGCATGACGGAAACCAGGACTGATCTGTTATGCTGCCCATAGACTTGTATTATGAAGGAATGCAAAACGGAAGCCTTTAAAAGGCATTCCGTTTTGCTTTCCATCATAATAGAAGTCTATGGGCAAGCATAACGGATCTGTCTGGTTTCCGTTATGCAGAACGGAAAAAAAGTCCTGTCGACAAGACTTTGTTTTCCGTCTTGCACAACTGATCCAATATGATTGCCTATATACTACTATTATGACAGATAAAAACAGAATGCCTCTTAAAGGGACAATTGGAACTTGGTTTGTAAATTCATTTGGACGCAAGTGTAAATTTTTTAATGCCTAGTTAAAGGGGTATTCACATCACAGACAATGGGGGCATATGGCTAGGATATGCCACCACTGTCTGATAGGTGCAGGACCCATGCCTACGCCGAGAACGGAGAAGGGAGAGTATTCGCTGAAGGACCCCAGGTTTCCCGGGGTCCATCCACCACCAAGCTCTCTCCCCAGACAAGTAAATGGGAGCGCACAGCACTTAAGTGGCCCCCACTCCCATTCATTTCTATGGGGCCAATGGAAATAGCTGAGCCACCTGCTGTAGCTTACTAGCTGTGCCATATTTCTCAATCAACGTCTTATCTCCTCCCCTGGTCTTTTGTAACACATTTAAAGGCTGAGTTCACACTTCCATCAGTTATTGTGAGCCAAAACCAGTAGTGATGAAGCCTTCTCAGAGATAAAGCATAATGGAAAGATTTGCTCCTGTTCTGTGGTTTTGACCCGCACCTGGTTTTGGCTCACAATCACTGATGACAATAACTGACCAAATAAGTGAAGTGGGAACTTGGTCTAACATGAATAAATATGTCTTTATTTTAGTTTTTTGGGGATCTCATCCCTAATCAAGAAAGACTATTTTACAGATGCAGAAGAACAATCTTTCCAGACAAAGTGCCCCCCCCCCCCATTAAGGCTCATTATCTGCAGATATCAGGAGCTGTTGATGTAGATGTAGGAGCTGTTCCGAATGAAATGGCACACAAGCAAACCCAGACTCTCTGCTTAATTATATTGTTTATTCCATTCAATTACTGCTCTTGGGTAGTGCATTATCTAGTTTGTTTCCCAGACATGTCTTGGATCAAACTGATTTTCTCATACTCTCTTCAGCATATACAGAACTGAAACATGTCCGACCTTATTTGGCCAAACTCGGTACCAGAGGATTAGTCCTTTCTGGCTTTTATTCTGATGTTCCAGAAATCTTACATGCATTTTAACTTCCCTCTTCATGATTATTTTATCTCTGCTAATCAGAAACATCTTTCATCTTCTTCCATACAAGCAAGGATACTGCACGGCTTTTTCAAATCAGTTTTTTTATACACATATCAAGGACACATCAGAATTTTGTCTATTTTCATCTATTTCCAGCTAATGGCTTATATATTCATGAGTTAAAATATTCATACAGAGCAATTAGTCATGTTACTAAGATAATATACTTGGAATATTTATCTTTAATGAATCAGAGCAACCCCCAACAGAGAAGACTCCTGTAGGTTATAGTTACAGGATTTCGGTGGAATTAATTTGGGCCTTGGTTATGGAAATGATAAATCAGTCATACTTTGTCTTCCTAGTTTTTAAGTAATTTTGAGGCTTAAAGGGGATATCCCACAAAAAAAATATTCTACATGGAGAGGCTTCAAAAAATTAATATTATATTAAATGATATTTAAAAAAAAATACACAGAGTAGTCACATATAGGTTGTTAATATGTTGTAAAAAAGTTTGATGAAGTGTCACTTTAAGGATTTATTCACACACAACAGATTTTGTGGAAAAATTTCTACAACTACAAAGTAGGTCCCCACGTGTTAATAGGGTTGTTAATAGGGCAGCATAGTAACATTGTGGTCATTTTCTAATCTGAAATAATCCTAAATTAGGCATATTTCAGGTGCAGATGGCTGTGAAACTTTTCCCTGTTCATGCCAGGTCTAAAAATGTGGGCGTGGTGTGGGCGAGGAAGATGACAGGCCTGTGACTCATCATAACTCTGACAGATCCACCACCAGACCAGCGTCTTAAAAAATGTGCCCCTTAGTTTGTAAGGCTGAACAAAAGACATCTGTCCATCAAGTTCAGCTAGTTTTATTTTCCTGCAAGTTGATCCAGAAGAAGGCAAAAAAGACCCATGAGGTAGAAACAAATTTTCCTCATTTTAGGGGGAAAAAAATTCCTTCCCGACTCCGATCAGGCAATCAGAATAACTCTCTGGATCAATGACCCTTCTCCCGAAATCTAACTATAACCTGTAATATTATTACACTCCAGAAATACATCCAGGCCCCTCTTAAACTCTTTTAGTGAACTCACCATCACCACCTCCTCAGGCAGAGAGCTCCATAGTCTCACTGCTCTTACCCTAAAGAATCCCCTTCTATGTTTGTGTAGAAACCTTCTTTCCTCCAGAGGCAGAGGATGTCCCCTCGTCACAGTCCTGGGGATAAATAGATGATGGGAGAGATCTCTGTACTGACCCCTGATATATTTATACATAGTTATTATATCTCCCCTTTTTTTCTAAACTAAATAAACCAAAATTTGCCAATCTTTTTGGGTGGTTTGATGTGGATGGATTTCTGTAAGTGCCATTCAGATGAATGGGTCAGTCACAGAAATTTCTTAAATAGATCTGCCATGTGTAAATGTAGCCTTACTTCTATGCTAAATCCATCTCATTGTCATTTCCTAGAAGCTAAATATTGTAGATAGCCTAATCCAAATCCAGTATGTTATATGGGGAATTCAACTACTGTATAGCAAAAAAGCTGAATCGTGACCTTAATACAGCATTGCCAACCATTTTGTTGCCTAGGAGTTTACAGGCTTTGACCAGGTGCTATTCATTACTCTCTATAGAAAAATTACTATGGTCAATTACAGAAAATGAAGATGGCTTTTAAAAAGTGTAGTATACATGGGTAATTTGCACTGGAAAATAATCCTAGCATTTTCCACAATTTTACTCCCACTTTGGTCATTGTTCATTTTCTTTTTGCGACAGACAAATTGACAAGGTAACAGTGCTATGTTCACAATTTACCGTGAAAAATATGAATCTACAGATTTAAAAGATAAATCAAAAAAGTACCCCAAACAAGAAATAGGACAAGAAATAGCTGCGTTCCAAAAAAATGTGAGGAAATTGAAAACGAATACAGTATTCAATAATTTAACAAGAAAAGAGGTAGAAGCTATAAAAGAATTACAATCTTTACAGAATTAACAGAATGTCGCGGCTCACTGCTGTTAGTGGATGATGTGGTGCTGCAAGCTAAAATTGAGGACGCCTCACCTCAATGTAAGAAAAACTGATAAAATAGAAGAGCGAGCACTCACTCTGTGGCAAAAACACTCAGATTTAATGATAAAATCAATGGACAACAATACAATAAAAATAATGATAAAATACAAATAAAATAATACAATGGTAAAATAGTTGGTCGACCAGTTTAGTAACGCATTCCACCTAGACGAAGGGGCATATCTCAGTCATACAATAGCGGTGTCTTAAATAAGATTAAACATAATACTAAACTGTGAATATAAGAATATAGATCCGGTGAAAATAAACAGTGCTGGAAATCAACAGTGCAATAATGTGATCAACAATATTAATGACATATAATAAAATGACATATAATGTGATAAATGTGATGAGGTGATAAGACACCTAATAAGCTATGCAAGCCGAAAGAGTTCCTCCCATAATAATGGATGACCGCAACCAAAAATGGCCAAATGAGCCGTTGAAATGTCTCAGCTGAATAGCTGTATCGCTTTCAATAGTGGCAATAGTATGCCTATCTTTGTTGCAAAAAGTGAACTTTCCTGGGTGTGGAGTCTTACCTCCTATGACAGTATATTACTGCTGTGCACGTATGAAGTCGTCCACTTGATGTTTGTTTGCAAATGCCGGGACTTCGCTGTACGAGACGCGCTGACGTCCGCGCTCTCGTAAGTGCTGCTTGTAAGGCAGTGACGTCTAATCTCGCGGTATTATGAGTGAGACTCCCGTCCGATCTCTCTGTCCGCTCAGACGTTATGAAGCAGTGTAGTTATCCCAGCAAAAATAATTTTCAAATGTCTCTTAGCGCATGGCCATGCGAAAATTCTTTCTGGAGGTTATAATGAAGTATCGCCCAGACGCGTTTCGGGACTGTTCCGGTCCCTTCCTCAGTGGTAATGGCGGACACTTCTAAACCTCCTCCTTTTTATACAATTCCTTGGTAGATGACAAGTCCCGGTTGAACAATCCAGGCAGGAATGATAATATATAATTATCGCCATATTGCGGTTTGGTTGCGTTTTTCATGCGTTTTTTTTCGAAGTAGTGCGTTTTTTATAAAATTAGATTCTACACATTATAATACATCTATATACATGGTTAAAACTCCTAGAATCAATTCCAAATTCCTTAAAAATTAAAAAACTTATCATTAATCACTGAAATGGCATTACATATAAGAATGGTAGTTAATATAATGTAAAATAATATAAAAGTTGATCATATGGTATCTTGACAATGTGATGGAGTTCATATAGAAGAAGTCGGACTGGGTGAGGGTCCCAAACCAGAGGGCGAGTCCCAGTGCCGATAAACGGCCTAGCTAGGGACTCGACATCGGGGATGGGGCCCCCACCTATTATATGAAACCGAACAATTCCATCTCTGAATTCAACCCGTACGGTATTAAAGAGCCAAACTCATAAATCTGTCTGGACTCGGCTCTGGACATTCTATATATTAAATCTCCCCCTCTCCAATGTTTGTCAATCTTCTCAAGGCCAAAAAACTGTAAATTCTCTGGGTTACTGTTATGCTTTTCTTTATAGTGTTTGGACAGTGAGTGTTTCTCATATCCTTTTTTCACATTGGAGATATGTTCCCTAATCCTTATCTTCAGGGGGCGTTTTGTCCGGCCTATATATTGACGATTGCAGGGGCACTGAATCAAATATATTACCCCTGATGTGTTGCAAGAAATGCAATCATCAATGGTCCATCTATATTGGTTTTGGGTTGAATGAACTTCTAGGGTCTTCCTCGGTGTAATGCTGTTCTTACATCCTATACACCTTCCACACGTATAAAATCCCTTCATTTTCATGAAGGAACTTAAGGTGGAATTTTTCTGAATTTTTTCTGGCACTGATGGAGCTACCTTCAAGCCTAAATTAGGAGCTCTAGTGAAAGTGATTTTTGGTGTATGTGGTAGAAGGTGTCCTATTATTTTGTCACTTAACAGATATGACCAATGTGATCTTATCATTTTCTGAATTCTTTTATAGTTATTGTTAAATGGGAGAATTAGTCTTATATTTAAAAATGTGTCCTCCATCTGTTGCACTGGTTTTTCTTTAAAGAATTCTTGTCGGTCTAATTGTCTTACAGTACTTAGCGCCTCATTGATTATTCCTATGGGATATTGTTTGTCCTCAAAATAGCCCTGCATCTTTTTTGCTTCCTCCTCAAATTTCGCGTCTTCCGTACAATTACGCTTAATACGCCTAAATTGTCCCGTAGGGACATTAATTAGCCACCTCGGAAGGTGACAACTTGAGAAGGGAATATAATTGTTAGAGGCTGTAGGTTTTTGAAAAGTACTGCAAGAATATTTCTCATCTATTGTTTCTACTAATAGATCCAAATATTCTGTTCTATCTTCTATTTTTGAGGTAAAAATCAGACCTTTATCGTTATTATTTATACATTTTAAGAATTCTTCCAATGAAGTCCTATCTTTCCTCCAGATGAAAATAACATCATCGATATAGCGCCGCCATAGGACCAGGTCGCCACCCAGCTTGTGATCAATCTGATCCATCTCCCAATCAGCTAGAAACAGATTGGCATAACTGGGGGCGAACCTGGTACCCATGGCGGTGCCTCGATGCTGTAAATAATAGTCTCCCTCGAAGTAAAAATAATTATGTTGTAAAATATATTTAATAGCCAACAAAATAAAATCAATCTGAGTTTTGTCTAAGGAGTCATCTCCAGTCAATTGTCTCTCAATTGCATCCAGTCCATGTTGGTGATCAATCACCGTATACAGAGACTGGATGTCTAATGTCCCCATGATCCAGCCAGGCTCCACCTTCAATTTCTCCAAGACATTTATAATATGTGTAGTATCCTTCAATTTCTCCAAGACATTTCAACGGCTCATTTGGCCATTTTTGGTTGCGGTCATCCATTATTATGGGAGGAACTCTTTCGGCTTGCATAGCTTATTAGGTGTCTTATCACCTCATCACATTTATCACATTATATGTCATTTTATTATATGTCATTAATATTGTTGATCACATTATTGCACTGTTGATTTCCAGCACTGTTTATTTTCACCGGATCTATATTCTTATATTCACAGTTTAGTATTATGTTTAATCTTATTTAAGACACCGCTATTGTATGACTGAGATATGCCCCTTCATCTAGGTGGAATGCGTTACTAAACTGGTTGACCAACTATTTTACCATTGTATTATTTTATTTGTATTTTATCATTATTTTTATTGTATTGTTGTCCATTGATTTTATCATTAAATCTGAGTGTTTTTGCCACAGAGTGAGTGCTCGCTCTTCTATTTTATCAATCTTTACAGAATATTACAATTAGACCAGCAGACAAAGGAGGAGCAATTGTAATTTTAGATACTTTTTAGATACCAGTATGATTAAGAATGTAAAAGACAACTATCTGATCAATCGACTTACAACAAATTGAAACACGATCCCACTAATGAATACCACAAAGAACTAGTAAAATATTGCGATATAGGACACAATAAAGGAATTATTCTAGAACGCGAATATAAATATATAGTTGGAACACAAAAAAGACTACCCGTCTTTTACTGTATCCCTAAAATTCATAAAAATTATAATAATCCACCGGGAAGACCCATTATCTCTGGTATTGGCTCTGTGTCTTAAAATTTATCACAATACATAGACAAGATATTACAGCCTGTTGTCAAGCGAATACCATCATATATAAAAGATATGATCAATACAAAAAAAATAAGAATTCCAGGATCACTGGATTCTTGGTACAATGGATGTTAATTCCCTATATACTATCATAGAGCATAATCAGGGAATAGAAGCATTAAGAAAACAACTGGAATCTAATGGTCAATTGCACAAGGATCAAATCGGATTTGTATTAGGGGGGGTCAAATACATAGCCATATTTATTTTACATATGAATCAGAATTTTATGTTCAGGAAACAAACTGGTCCCAAGTTACGCCAACATCATCTTGGCGCAATGGGAGGAGGATGTTGTCATATCTAAATTTGGGGAAACTGGTACTCTGGCGTCGTTACATTGACGACATCATTTTCGTTTGGCAAAATACAGGACAATTTAAATATATTCCTACGGGAAATTAATACAAATGCGAGAAATCTGAGTTTTACAACTAATAAAAGTGGAACACAAATAGAGTTTCTAGATCTAATCATTGAAATCGATAATCATAGACTGGTATGTAGCACATACCAAAAACCAGTTATGAAAAATAGTTATATTTTTTATTCAAGCTGCCACCTTCCTAGGTGGTTATTAAATATTCCAACTAGTCAATTCAGAAGAATCAAACGCAATTGTACAAATAATGAGCAATTTGAGAATGAGGCTACAGGATTAAAACAACAGTTCTTATAGAAGAATTATCAGAATAGGGCATTGGAAACGTCTTTGGAAAAAGTCATCAACAGAAATAGTTTTTTTACAGCCACTAAAAGGGAAATTAAGCAGGATGATAATCTTCCTGTTATATTGCCATGTCATGCACAATATAGGACGATTTAAAAAATATTCAATAAACATTGGCATCATCTTTTAACCCCATAGGGACACAGCCTTATTTCACCTTAAGGACCAGGCCATTTTTTGCAAATCTGACCAGTGTCACTTTAAGTGCACATAACTTTAAAACGCTTTGACTTATCCAGGCCGTTCTGAGATTGTTTTTTCGTCACATATTGTACTTCATGACAGTGGTAAAATGAAGTCAAAAAAATTATTTTTTTTGCACAAAATAATACCTAATTTACCCCAAAATTGCAAAAATTAGCAAATTTCAAAGTTTCAGTTTCTCTACTTCTGTAATACATAGTAATACCCCCAAAAATTGTGATGACTTTACATTCCCCATATGTCTACTTCATGTTTGTAGCATTTTGGGAATGATATTTTATTTTTTGGGGATGTTACAAGGCTTAGAAGTTTAGAAGCAAATTTTGAAATTTTTCAGAAATCTTCAAAATCCCACTTTTTATGGACCAGTTCAGGTTTGAAGTCATATTGTGAGGCTTAGATAATAGAAACCTCCCAAAAATGACCCCATCTAAGAAACTACACCCCTCAAGGTATTCAAAACTGATTTTACATACGTCGTTAACCCTTTAGGTGTTGCACAAGAGTTATTGGCAAATGGGGAAGAAATTTGAGAATTTCATTTTTTTGTCTAATTTTCCATTTTAACCCATTTTTTCCACTAACAAAGCAAGGGTTAACAGCCAAACAAGACTGTATCTTTATTGCCCTGACTCTGCCGTTTACAGAAACACCCAATATGTGGCCGTAAACTACTGTACGGCCACACAGCGGGGCGTAGAGTGAAAGGTGCGCCGTATGGTTTTTGGAAGGCTGATTTTTATGGACTGGTTTATTTACACCATGTCCCATTTGAAGCCCCCTGATGCACCCCTAGAGCAGAAACTCCCTAAAAGTGACCCCATCTAAGAAAGTACACCCCTCAAGGTATTCAAAACTGATTTTACATACGTCGTTAACCCTTTAGGCGTTGCGCAAGAGTTATTGACAAATGGGGATGAAATTTGAGAATTAGATTTTTTTGTCTAATTTTCCATTTTAACCCATTTTTTCCACTAACAAAGCAAGGGTTAACAGCCAAACAAGACTGTATCTTTATTGCCCTGACTCTGCCGTTTACAGAAACACCCAATATGTGGCCGTAAACTACTGTACGGCCACACAGCGGGGCGTAGAGTGAAAGGTGCGCCGTTTGGTTTTTGGAGGGCTGATTTTTATGGACCGGTTTATTTACACCGTGTCCTGTTTCAACCCCCCTGATGCACCCCTGGAGTAGAAACTCCCTAAAAGTGACCCCATCTAAGAAAGTACACCCCTCAAGGTATTCAAAACTGATTTTACATACGTCGTTAACCCTTTAGGTGTTGCGCAAGAGTTATTGACAAATGGGGATGAAATTTGAGAATTAGATTTTTTTGTCTAATTTTCCATTTTAACCCATTTTTTCCACTAACAAAGCAAGGGTTAACAGCCAAACAAGACTGTATCTTTATTGCCCTGACTCTGCCGTTTACAGAAACACCCAATATGTGGCCGTAAACTACTGTACGGCCACACAGCGGGGCGTAGAGGGAAAGGTGCGCCGTTTGGTTTTTGGAGGGCTGATTTTTATGGACCGGTTTATTTACACCGTGTCCTGTTTCAACCCCCCTGATGCACCCCTGGAGTAGAAACTCCCTAAAAGTGACCCCATTTTGGAAACTATGGGATAAGGTGGCATTATTTGGGGGACTATTTTTAGGGTACATATGATTTTTGGTTGCTCTATATTACATTTTTGTGAGGCAAGGTTACCAAAAATTGAGATTCTGAAATTTCATCTCCATTTGCCATTAACTGTTGAGGAACACCTAAAGGGTTAATAAAGTTTGTATAATCAGTTTTGAATACCTTGAGGGGTGTAGTTTCTTAGATGGGGTCACTTTTAGGGAGTTTTTACTCTAGGGGGGCATCAGGGGGGCTTCAAAAGGGACATGGTGTCAATAAAAAAGGCCATCAAAATCGGCCTTCCAGAAACCATGTCGGTCCTTTCCTTTTGCGGCCTCCCTTTTACTGATACAGCAGTTTACGACCACAAATATGGCATTTCTGTAAACTGCAGTATCAGGGTAATAAATATTAACTTTTGTTTGGTTGTTAACCCTTGTTTTGTTACCGAAAAAAACGGATTGAAATGAAAAAGTGCCAAAAATGGAGTTTTTGGCACCGTTTTCATTTTTTTTTTTAACCGTGTTAATCTGGGGGGTTGGGTCATGGGATATTTTTATAGAGGAGATTCTTACGGACGCGGCGATACCTAATAAGTCTACTTTTTTTTATAATTATTTAGGTTTTTGACTATATTATCCTTTTTGATACCCAAACATTTTTTTGGTATCTCTAAAGTCTAGGTGTCATTTTTTTTATTTATTTTTTATCTGATTATCTTATGTGGGGGCTCATTTTTTGCGGGACGAGCGGACGGTTTTTCTGGCACTATTTTGGGGGCTATATGACTTTTTGATCGCTTGCTATTAAATTTTTTGTTATGTTTGGTGACAAAAAAAAATCTTTTTTTGCACTTTTTTTTTTTTGGACCGTGTTAATCTGGGGGGGTTGGATCATGGGGTATTTTTATAGAGGAGATTATTACCGACGCGGCGATACCTAATATGTCTACTTTTAATAAATTATAGTTTTTTTGGGTGTCTCAAGTCTGAGAACCATTTTTTTTTTTTATCCCATGTCAGTCCTAAATTGGGATATAAATTTAGTACTCCATGGAAGTGTGATACTCCCTGAAGCAACCAATAATGCAGAGGCCCGGATGATCGGGGCACGTGTCACATTGAGTTGTGGTGTCCTTCCGTATCCCCCTCCTGTGACACACTCTGCACCTTTTTTGGGTTCGTCCCTTCTTTCCAGTATGGGGGACCACACCTGGAAAGTGTTGGCCAGGGACGATCCGGGCGCCTACAGTTCCCGAGGTACTCCGGCCTGCTCTTTCCCGGTCCGAAAAGATCAGGGCCTTGAGGACTGCCTCATAGAACTGGAGGAATGTCCCTGTGCTGCCAGCGCTTCGGGATAGTACAAAAGAGTTGTACATGGCAACCTGCACCAAGTAGACCGCAACTTTTTTGTACCATGCCCGGGTTTTGCGCATGGCGTTATATGGCTTGAGGACTTGATCAGAGAGATCAACTCCTCCCATATACCGATTGTAGGCGACGATACAATCGGGCTTGAGGACCGTTGCCGCGGTACCTCGCACAGGGACAGGGGTGATGCCGTTACCATGAATTGTGGACAGCATAAGGACATCCCTCTTGTCCTTATACCTGACCAGCAACAGGTTTCCAGTGGTAAGGGCACGGGTCTCACCCCTGGGGATAGGTACCTGGAGGGGGAGGGCAGGGAGGCCGCGTTGATTTTTCCGCACGGTCCCACAAGCGAACGTGGATCTGGCGGCAAGGGACTGGAACAAGGGGATACTGGTATAAAAGTTATCCACGTAAAGGTGGTAACCCTTATCCAGCAGTGGGAACATAAGGTCCCACACAAGTTTCCCGGTAACACCCAGAGTGGGGGGACATTCTGGGGGTTGAATCCGGGAATCTCGCCCCTCGTATATACGAAATTTGTAAGTGTACCCTGAGGTACTCTCACAAATTTTGTATAGCTTCACGCCATACCTCGCTCGCTTGGTGGGCACATACTGGCGGAAAATGAGTCTCCCCTTGAACGCAATGAGAGACTCATCAACCGCGACCTCTCTTCCAGGTACATAGGCCTCCATGAATTTGGCCCCAAAGTGATCGATGACCGGCCGTATCTTGTACAGACGGTCATGGGCAGGATCACCTCGGGGGGGACATGCTGCATTATCGGAATAATGCAGACATTTCCGGATGGCCTCAAACCGGGAGCGTGTCATGGCTGTACTGTAAAGTGGGGTCTGGTATAGGACGTCCCCACTCCAGTACAGCCTGACACTGGGTTTCTTGACCAGGCCCATATGCAGCACGAGGCCCCAAAATGTCCTCATTTCGGCTGCACTGACCGGCGTCCAGCCACCGGGCCTGGCCAAAAAGGAGCCCGGGTGTTGAGCGACGAACTGTTGGGCGTACAGATTCGTCTGCTCCACCATCAGATTTACCAGTGGGTCACTGAAAAAATGACGAAAAAAGTCATATTCAGTGTAGCCCACTGTGGAAATCTGGATTCCTGATTGGCCTACAAAATCAGGAATCACGGGCTCGTATCGCTCTGGGCTACACCAGACAAATTCACCGGCAGGGTGCTCCGGTGGATTTAACTGGTGGGCCGGGAAACCAGTACGAGCCCCAGAGCTGCTCGTACTAGGCTGGGCCACAGGGTCCCTAACATGGCGGTCCCCTTGCTCCGCCTGGCGGCGTCTCCGCCGCCTTGGGGGCTCATCATCATCGCTAGATGATGAGGAGGATGCGGATGACAACAGGAATGTGGGGTCATCCTCATCCTCACTGGGACTCTCGGATTCGGAGGCAAGCTGGGCGTATGCCTCCTCGGCCGAGAACGTCCGGCGGGCCATAGGGGAGTGTGTGTCTGCGTGTATATGTGCGTGTGTGTAACTCTTTATTTTGTGTGCGTGTGTGTGGGGGCACGGGTGTTCACGAACTCACCCTAAAACTAAAAAAATAAAAAATAAACTGACTAAAAAAAAGGCCAAAAAATGTGGAAAAAAAAATTCAAAACCGCTGATCAACCGTCCGAAGTTGATCAGCGGTGGGGTGTGCGATGCGCTAACAGTGGCCGGACACTAAGAGTGCCGGCCACAGTCAGCGTACACAAAAAAAAAAAAAAAAAAAAATCCTGCACCCCAAAAAAGTGGGGGGGGGGGGGGGGCAGGGGGGGCAAGTGGCAGCACCCCTGGGGGGTCTAGGGTCACACAGCTGTGCTGTGGACCCCAGACACCCTAACTAGGGTGATGCAATGAAAAGTGAAAAAAACTAACTTTCCCTTTTTTTCCCTGCCTAACCCAAACTTTCCCTAGCTGTCCCTATGTACCTGATGGGGGGTGCTGGTGGCAGAGATCGGGTCCTGGGGGCACAGATCGGGTGCAGGCAGCGGCAGCAGACACGTGCAGGCAGCTCCTCTCTCCTCCGGCTCCGGAACACAAAAGGAGGAGGAGAGGAGCGCCTGCCTCTTTTGAATCTGCCGCCGGACCGCCCACTGACCAATCAGAAAGCGATCCTGAGTGGTGATGTCACCATCACCACTCAGGATCGCTGGATGGTGATTGGTGGAGTGAAATCACACCACCATCACCATCCTGTTCCGGGTTATCGGGTCTTCAGAGACCCGAATAACCCGGAAACGCAGAAAACCGCAGGTCTGAATTGACCTGCGGTTTTCTGCGATCGCCGACATGGGGGGGTCACAGGACCCCCCGGCGCATTTGCCCCAGGTGCCTGCTCAATGATTTGAGCAGGCACCGGGTTCCGATCACCGCCCGCCGAGCGGCGGTGATCGGAACCATTCATGACGTACCGGTACGTCATGTGTCCTTAAGTACCAGGACATAATGACGTACCGGTACGTCATGTGTCCTTAAGAGGTTAAGAGACAAAGTCATAGGATCTGTACTAGAAACTCCTTCCCAAATAACATAAGCCAATGCTCCAAACTTAGGTTTAAAAATGGCACCAACTAGAAAGAGAAAAACAGCGGGGATAAAGTCTGATTGGCTATCCTTAAAAGGTTTCTACGGATGCGGTAGATTAAGTAATTGTAAAATTACAAATTTCCCTAAGAAAACCATAGAAATACGCTCAACACATAATTATTTTCATTATGAGATTAAGGATAGTCTGACCTGTGACTCAACCGATGTAATATACATATTGGAATGTCCATGTCATAAACAATATATAGGAAGAACAAAACGAACACTGAAGAAAAGAGTAGCAGAACAGATCACAAACATTAAAAACGAATTTGAACAACATTTTAAGGACCATCATAATAAAGATCCCACCAAACTCACCTTTGTGGTCTTTGAAAAGATTAAAAGACAATGTCAAGAGTAGACTCAAGAAGAATTTTTGAAATTAGACACCATAATTCCTGCAGGCTTAGGCTACTTTCACACTTGCGTTCAGAGCGGATCCGTCTGAGACGGATCCGCTCATATAATGCAGACGGTGGATCCGTTCAGAACGGATCCGTCTGCATTATATTGTAAAAAAAAATTCTAAGTTTGAAAGTAGCCTGAACGGATCTGTCCAGACTTTACATTGAGAGTCAATGGGGATGGATCCGTTTGAAGATTGAGCCATATTGTGTCATCTTCAAACGGATCCGTCCCCATTGACTTACATTGTAAGTCTGGACGGATCCGCACGCCTCTGCACGGCCAGGCGGACACCCGAACGCTGCAAGCAGCGTTCAGGTGTCCGCTTGCTGAGCGGAGCGGAGGCTGAACGCTGCCGGACTGATGCATTCTGAGCGGATCCGCGTCCACTCAGAATGCATTGGCGCTGGACGGATACATTCGGGGCCGCTTGTGAGAGCCTTCAAACTGAACTCACAAGCGGAACCCCGAACGCTAGTGTGAAAGTAGCCTGAAACGCACAGATGGAACTGTTCGGATTCTTGTAGATTTAGGATGTGTGCCAGTCAGGGACGGGACATCGAAGTCCGGCTGTTTTACCAGCACATTGATCTCCCCTCCTTGGAAGGACCCCATCCCCACTTACGTCTATATCCTAACAAAGACCTCTGTATTTGGGAAGTATACCTGCAAAGGAAGTATACCTGCAAAGTAAAAAGATAGAAGATAGGAAAAAGAAAAAAAAGTGGATAGAGGGAAAATATAGTCACATAACATAATAACATACAAAGAGATTCCATATTTTATAACTTGTTGCAGAATAAGATCTCATTATACAAGTAATAAGCTTTTTAGATTTATAACTCATCTAGCAAGCTATAAATACCTTTAATGGTAAAAACGCACTAAAAACGCATCAATAACGCTGGTGCGTTAGTTTGATGATTATACCCTTTTATGGGCTCAAGAGATATGTAGGTCATATACTAATCTTTACATTTACCTTTGTCTTATTTATGTAAAGTCACAGTTTCTGTATATGTAAGATTATATGTTCATGTTTTCTCTCAATCTAAAGATACGAGGCATTACATTATCATCTATACAACTAAGAAAATCCAGTCCTCATTTTCATATAAACATGGACTACAACAAATACCTCCCCCCAATTAAGGAATCACCTTTAAAATAACCCATTAGGATGTCCACTGCTGATCACTGAAGAAGGAGCAAGTGGCTCCGAAAACGTGTTTGGTGTATATTACGCTGACAGTGAACACGAGAGCCGCTATAACTTGCATGTTGACTATTATATCATGGAGACGGACTGGTTGTCCTTTTACAACTGAACTTTTTACAATGAAAGTTTCCATAGTAAGAGAAGCGATCCACGTCAACTACTTACTTGCGGCCGATAAAACTAACAGCTTCCAAACATGTGGGACGCCACGTGGGACGTCGATAGACCCGAGCCGTCACAGCTTAGCGGCAGTAGCATTACAGCTTTACTCAGGATGCAGATTCTCCTCGCTATACAAAGGATTGGTAACGTAATTGTAAGTTTATGTTACACTAACCACAATTAACAATTAATCATTTTATCAAATGACAGTTATCCAAAGAACATAAAGAACACAAATCTGCCTCCATAGAGGGGACATCAATTACCCATAAAGCAATACTAATATACTGACGTCAGCGAAATTGAGAATTATACAAGGGAAGTTATATGAGACAAACTGGACATTTACATATTACTACATTTCAATACCAGCTGGCCAATTGTATGAAAACCAACTAAAACTTATCACATAGTCAGTCATTTATTTTTATAGCGTTGTTTGAATAATCATTGTAACTTGATTTATTTAATTCTTTTATTTGAGAATATCACTGGTTTGCTTTTTCAGATATTACTTACATCACGTGATAATATGAATTATTAATTATACCATGGAATCATGAAATTGCAAATCATGGGATTTATGAGCATATTTATTATGTATTTATAAATGCAACAATCATGTTTTTATTTTATTTAATAAACATTTTTAAATATGGGTCTAATGGTTTAATAAGGTATATATATTATCCCATCAATATTGTCACTATTGCGATTGTACTTTTTATTTTACTTTTTACCATATTGTACTTTATCTTTTATTTTTTTAGCTTATTCAATCTGTTCACTTATTTTTTATGTTTATATTGGAATAAATGTTTTATGTGCATTTATGTATTTGACGGTTCCTTGCAACACCAGATAGTTGAGTGCCCTCCAAACTATTGATATTTATTACTGTGATTTTATCGGCAGTGGGTGTGCCGTGGAGAGTGCACCTAGTCTGTAGATTTGGGACGGTAGAGCCACTGTAACGAAATAGAACACTGATAATGAATAATTATGGGAGACTATTTGATGGCTATTTTATGGAATAGTTTAGAGATAATATTTTTTCTTAAATTATAGGGAAGTTTTTAAAGACAATCTGGACTCTTAAAGGGAGTCTGTCACCTCCATATGGCCATATACAGTGCTTACATTGTTCTATATCACACCTATACATGAATGTAATGGTACCTTTGTTATTTTCTTTACACTTGTAGAAGCTGGAAAAACAAAGTTTAATTCATATGCAAATGAGCACTCGCAAGTGCCCAGGGGCGGCGTTCACAGTGTTGGAGCCCAGGCTGCTCTTCCTTTTTTCATTGTTTCCCCGCCCCAGCCTCTGCATATGTCCGCCCTCCTATTCCCTTGCGTCATCCTTCGGTCTGGCCGAGATCCCGCGCCTTTGCACTGCCTCGCCGGGACGGAGCATGCGCTCTACAATACCCATTGTGGGCACGACATTGCTTTAACTACTGTGCATGTGCCGGCAAATGCCACATTGCCGCTGATTTCGGCCGTTCGCCGACACATGCGCATTAGTTAAAGCAATGCAGTGTGCATGCTCTGGCCCGGCGAGGCAGTGCGCCGGACCAAAGAATGATGCAAGGAAATAGGAGGGCGGGCATATGCAGAGGCTGAGTCGGGGGAAACAATGAAAAAAGGCAGAACAGCCTGGGCACCAACACAGTGAACGCCGCCCCTTGGCACTTGCGAGTGCTCATTTGCATATGAATCTAAATATTTTTTTCCATCTTCTGCAAGTGTAAAGAAAAAGACAAAGGTACCATTACATTCATGTACAGGTGTGCTATAGGACAATGTAAGCACTGTATATGGCCATATGGCGGTAACAGACTCCCTTTAAAGGTCAAAGATTTTTCTAAGTAAGTCATCTCTTTTCCATAACTTGTTAAGGCCTCTTTCAAAATGAGGGGCGCAATGCACGAGCATAATCCGTAGGGCAGCTGCAGCAGATCGCGGACCCATTCACGCAATGTTCTGGATCTTAAAATTCATATGAGTTCTCTTGAAAAGTTGCTCACACGTGAAATGCGCACCTGGTGGGACCTAACCTCATTAAAGAAGTATGTGAATAGAGGAATGATTCCTCGCGGCCTGAGGCTGCAAAAAAAAAACACAACCATTTATTCAGAGGATTTCACCACAAAATGGCAAAACATCTTGTCCGATTGCTCCATCAAATTAATGGGACTGATTATCTCTCATGAGGAAGTGACCCTGGTTAATCTCAGGGAAGAAATTCAAGTTGTTCAAAATTCCATTACACCTCTGGGGGACATTTTTTTAGATCTGGATGAGAAACTCCAACTAAACTTAAACAAAATGGAGGATAGTCTGATTGCTATCAAACAGGGTAAATTCGGCAGAGATATGCAAGATTATAAAACCAACAATGTCTATAACTAGTCTGCTGCTAAAACCAATACTCCTCGCTCTATTATGAGAAGAACGTACAGAGGAAAGAAATCCAGGTTTTCCAAAGTCAGCTTCAGTTCTACAGACATCGACTCCTCCGACTCAGCGTCAGAAATCGCACGTCCCAGTGCTTCATCTACACCTCACGTTACCGCAGAGGAAACCACCTGTCCTGGAAAACCAGCAAAAAACGCTGAGACATAAGAAAAGGTGGGCGTTTACCCCTCGCGTCAGAGAAAGACATAGTCTACTCTCAGGTGATTAACATCTCCTCCATTATACTCTCCCAACCACAAATTCAAGTTGTATCCAAAGGACTATCCTTTTCACCAATGTGTCATTTTGACATTTACAAGACCCTACTGGATGTCAACAGACTAGGGCCCCATGCACACGGCCGTGTTTCACGGCCGTGTGCGGGCCGTGGAACCGCGGCCTGGATCCCTCCTGAGAGCAGGAGCGCACGGCGTCATAGCAACCAGTGACGCCGTGCGCTCCTGCTCTTAGGAGGGATCCAGGCCGCAGTTCCACGGCCCGCACACGGCCGTGAAACACGGCCGTGTGCATGGGGCCTAGCTCGGGACCTTACCTTAAAGAAACACTTTGCTCGTGAAGACACAGGTGAATTTTCCCCTGTTACTTCTGCTTCTGTCTCTACTTCATCTGCCACAAGTTTTTGTAGCCATATGAATACGTCCTTTAAGGAATTTCCCAATCGAGATTTCTATCCAGTACAGTCTCGCTCTCTGACTCTTGATCATTTTCAGGAATCAGTGGAGCGAGATCTGGTTGCTTTGAGGGACAACTGTCAGTCCCGATCTAAATTCAATAGTAATCATAATTTGTCTATTGCTGAAAAAACTGCTCTAAAGGAGCTTGAAAATATGAAAGTTGTCTTCTTTAAACAGGAGGACAAGGGGGGGTCAGTTGTGGTCATGGACCGCTCCATATATGCGTCCCAAAATCTTCTCATGTTAGGAGATTCGGACACATATCTGGAGATGTCACATGACCCCACCCCCCTATTCCAAAAGGATCTGCTATCTTTGTTGTCCTTGGGGGTTAAGAGTGGATTTATGGATTAAAAACAAACTAATTTCATATATGTCCCACATCCCATCATTCCCATTTTCCACTCTTTACCCAAGATCCACAAACCAGGCTTCCCCCCACTCATGCGGCCTATTGTGGCTGGGATAGGCTCTTTTACGGAAGGGTTATCTTCTTGGGTTGATAGTTTGTTGCAGCCACTTGTCCAGACTATTCCGGGCTTCCTTCTAGATACTAGAACTGTACTCCAGTCTTTTCATCAATTTCCCTGGAAGCCGGAATATGTATGGATAACTGCTGAGTGACGTTACATCTCTCTATACTGTCATCCCCCACCATGCAGCTAGTTCTTGAATACCTATGCTGATTACAGTCTAGAATTCCAAGACTACATTTGCAATGTTGTCTCTGTTCTACTTAAACACAATGTATTCATGTTTAACCACCGCTTCTTCCTCCAACGCACTGGTGTTTCCATGCGGGCAAAATTCTCGCCCTCCATGGCTAACATCTATATGGCGTGGTGGGAATCTTGCTATGTTTTTTCTGATGATAATATTTGGGCCCCCTCATTACGGTGGTATGGTCGTTATATTGATGATTTGTTGTTCATCTGGTCAGGTGACCATACTGCCATACCACTGTTTGAGGAGTACCTAAATAACAATAATTTGAATCTCACATTCACTCTGAATTTCAATTGTACATCCATTGCGTTTTTGGACTTGACTTTGAGGGGCAACATTAGTGACTCTAATATAGTCACCCGCACCCACCGCAAAGAAAAGGCGGGTAACAGTACCTTGTTTGCCTCCTCATGCCATCCTGCCCATGTTGTACGCAATATCCCCACAGGCGAATTCACACGCCACATATGGAATTGCTCTAGTGACACGGACCTCAGGGAGGAGCTTCGCCAAGCTTCTGAGCGTCTTGTTGCCCATGGTTACAGCAACAGCAGTCTGACTCAGGCCGCAGTTCAGGTCAAGTCCAAACCACGCCTAGATCTACTATTTCCACAGAACGAGGCTGGTATTTGTTCAAACTCCAACAGTGAAGTTTCAAAGACCAGACCCCCAGTCTTTTCCACGAGCTATAGTGCAGAATTTAACAAGATCCGTCAGATTGTCAGAAAAAACTTGTCTCTGCTCCGTATGGATGAGAAGTGGTCTGATGTTCTTAGTTGTAATATTAAATGCGTTGGTCGTTGAGCCCCTACTCTGGGCCAACGGATTAGTCCCAGTTTGTTTATGGATAGTATACAGACACAGCAGAGCTGGCTACGTTTCAAAGGCAACTACAAGTGCGGACATCGTATCTGCACCTGTTGCAAGCATCTTCAAATTGGCCAATCTGTTATCTCTGCATCTAACCCAAAAACTTTTATTGTGAATCAGTACATCAACTGCAACACCAGTTTTGTGGTATACTGTATCACCTGCATGACATGCCGCTTACAGTATATAGGCTGTACCCCTAACAGCCTCAAAACTAGAATCCGCCGACATATTTCGATATTCCACATGCACTGACCCGAAATGTTTCTGCGGTCAGTTCACATTATGCGGCTTGTCATGCAGGTGATACCAGTAGCCTTGTGGTGCAAGGAGTGGAAAGGGTTAAAATCCCTAAACGTGGATGTGATCATAGGAGAGTTCTCTTGAATAGAGAATCATATTGGATCTTTACTATGGGTACTTGTGTACCAACAGGTCTTAATCGCAGACATGATCTTATATTGCATTATTGACCCTGGTACACTTTCTCTGTATTCTTTGTAGTCTGTCCTCTTTTCCTTTCATTTTTAGCACATGTCTTTTAGTGTTTGAGGTGGAGTTATGTGTTGATGGTGTCCACCTGACACGCTTAACCTGCCTCTTATTTAAGGCCAGTGTCTTACACCATTATGTTGTCATGAGTAAGGATCTGAATTTATTGATCTGAAACGCGTAAACTTGGTGTACATGTCCGGATTTTAGCATGTTTTTCATTAAAGCATTTATACGGTCTTTTGGAAGCTGGATTTCCTCTTTTTTCTACATTCACTTGAATAAGTCCGTGATCCGGCCGTTCCGCAAAAAGATACACCATGTTCTATCTTTTTGAGGAACGGAAGTAGGGGACGAAACCCCACGGAAGCACTCCGTAGTGCTTCCATAGGGTTCCGTACCATTCCGCATCTCCGGATTTGCCCGTGGGAAAGAGGCCTAAGGCATATGAACATCATAGAAGGTCAATTCTCATTTGCTCTGTGGTGGACCCAGCTTAGTTGTGTATTTAAATGGATGCCACTTATGCCTCATTCACACGTCAATGTTCGGGCAGTGATTTCCATCAGTGATTTTGAGCCAGAACTAGATGCGGCTCTAAACAAAGAACAAGTACAAAACTTTCCCTTATACCTTAACTCTCTGTAGACTTCACTCCTGGTTTTTGCTCACAATCACTGACGGAAATCACTGATGTGTGAATAAGGCCTTAGGTGCCCATTCAGGTAATTCAGCTGCTTGCTAAGGATTTCAGAAGCTTGTCAAAGGATCACTGGGGTGGCTTTTTTTTTTTTAAGAAAAGAAGGATTTTTGTCAAGATGAGACCCTTTGAAGAGAAAAAACTTAATTTGACCTCTTTTGTCAAGTTTTCAAACATTTTGTTAAGCTGTTTCATAATCATTCTTGCTTCTGCAAAAATTGATCTATATGACCAATATGGCTGCCACTTTAGCTACTTCAAGAATTGTCAACTAGTCCCACTAGACTCCTATGTAGCCAGACAACATCATTTGGAGCTGACTTTAAAGCCAATCACTTGTCACTACTAGGCCTTAATTTTCTCTCATAGACTCAAGAAACGCTATTACGTATCTTTGACAAATGTTCAAATTTTTCCTGTATATGGAAGTCACTTTGTATTCAGAGCAGTCATAAATTCCATTTCTGATTAAACTAAGTTGTTGTATGGTACATGTTATATGCATTATGCTAAGTGTTACAGCTACAGCCCAAGGCAGCTGTTGCTTAACTCACCAGTCCCTGAGTTCTGTATCCTAGCGGTGCAGACTGCCCACAAGCTGTCACTTTCCCACAGGCGAGGCCCCTCTTCCTGTAACCATAGGGTATACGAACTCTCCCCCTCTGGCCCTTAATGTGCCCTCACGATGGCACCCAAATCTGCTTCAGCCTATTGCTGGATACCTTGGGTAACATAAGGTACCTTCCCCAAAGGAAATGTGCCTGAGAAATTGGTTCCATAACTTGTTAAGTTCTAGTGAAGGTGTGCTGTCTCTGTTGTCTGCCTGTGCACAGAATATCTACGCTACTGGATTCTGACCCTCCACTGCCTGACCTGCTCTGTGCTTGACCTCCGTATTGACCCTCTGCTGCCTGCCCTGACCTTGGCCTGTCCCTGACTATGATTTTGCCTGACCCCTCGGTGATGTGCACTGGTCTCTCTGACCCCATTGTGTCAGCTATCATTTACACAGAGACTGCTCCAAGAGATAGTGGCCTGGTGGTTCCCCTGTAGCAAAGTCCAAATCCCTGTACTGGGGTTAAAGGGTGAATACTAGGGAACTGCCAGGATAATGCCAAAGTCAAATCTCTTGGTTGACACTGTAGTTCCACACCCACTGCTGTAACACTTGATTAATTACTAGTTACTGAAACTCCTTTAAAGTCTGTCATCTCCAAAATCTGTTTTAAAGTAAGGACACCACCATGTAGAGTAGGTGCCCAGAAGCATTATACCACCTTTCTTGTGAAAAGCTGGTCCTCTAATTCTGAGAATTTTTTTTATGCAAATAACATTTTCAGTGAACTGTGGGTGGGGCAGTTCAGTTCCATTTAGTACATCTGCTTTTCCCTGTGTCATCTCCATCAGCTCTATATAAATATCAAGGACTGTCAAATAAACATGAGGGAGATGCACTGGGAGCCATTATGGTTGAACAATGGTACACTACATGGAGCAGAAGTGCTCTTGGTGCACCAAAAACCTTACTTGCATAAAAATAAAAATAAATAATTCTCAGGATTAGAGGACCATAATTTCAAAAGAGAGGTATGGTTATTTTTCACGGCACCTACTCTACATCGCTATATACTTTGAAAACAATCTTGGAGGTGATTGACTCCCTTTAATTCAGCCTGTTAAAAAGTATGATAATCCAGCAACTGTTTACAATATGATGTTGGATTTCAGACCACAAGCAGAAAACTAAAAAGAGATTCCACCCATTAAAAAACATCAGATATTATTTAGTCTCAACCCTCGCAAGTGAGTTTTCTATACTTTCTATGGAATCCATTAATATCAGAATATTTGATTATCTACCACCCGTCCAGTTCAATCAATGTCTGATTAATGTTCTTTTTAGGCCTCATGCACACGGCCGTGTTCCGCGGCCGAGAGCGGACCGTGGAAACCCGTCCGGAATTCCTCCTGACAGCATGAGCGGCTGCATGAAGCGCACGGCGTTATAGCAACCAATGACGCCGTGCGCTCATGCTGTCAGGAGGAATCCCGGCCGGGTTTCCACGGTCCGCTCTCGGCCGCAGAACACGGCCGTGTGCATGAGGCCTTACTGTATAAAAATAGTATAGTACCTTTTTATATTTTTAGACTTCCTGTATATGGACCACGGTAGACCACGGTTAAATATGGATGGAACCATATGAAAAATACCCTATGCTTTATAGTAAAGTTACCATAGAGCTGTTCTGCTCCCAGGCTGGAGAACAGGTGGTTTACTATGCTGTCATAGCATTTTTGTTGCTGGAGTTGTTTTATTGTTTATTATGCATGAATACATTTATGAGCAAGAAGATGTCAGTGAGATTTAAAGGACGCTGCATATCTTTCAGAACATGCTGTTTTTGACACACCATAATTACAGAACAGCTGCTTGATGCCCCGCTATGAATGCTTTATCATAACGAAATAATAATCTATTAATTAGTATCTTCTTATTGTTTTCTTAGGAATAAATTAGTCACCAAGCCAAATAAATAATGCCTTGAATCCGTGTGAGACGGAGGGAAGCAGCGGCCTCTCGTCACATGGAAACACATTTTTCAAGTCAGTTTCTAAACAAACAACAGGAGCAAATCCTTGCATTTAGTTTGATATTACTTCCAAAGAGCAAACGAACAATGAGGTGTGATGCGAGAAAGTTCATCCAGTGTTTCAAGCATTATTAAAGAAGAAATCAACTCAGAAGGCAAACAGCCTGCACCAAGTTCCTGCAAATGTCACCATGGTTTTATGTACTAAGAATATTTTTCTAAGTTTCTTATTGGGGACCAATATATCCCTGTAAAAGTTTGTTTCATATCTGTTGTATATCAGGTAAGTTTCTATATCGCCGACTCCCAATCCAGCATTGTGAGAGCTGCGAAGGAACTTGTAGCTAAGATGCAGGCAAAGTCTCAAAAGAGGTTGCATGAGGTCATCTGTGATGTCCTAGGAAACACAAAGGATGCCAATGGTCTTTACTGATTTATCTGATTTCCTATCACTTACATGTGCCTGACTTGACCTTGACCTTGGTCATGTCAAAAAGGTTCACTCAAGATGCCTGTACATGCCAGCTGACAAAGATTTGGTAAACTAGCTATAAACATGAGATGAAATTTGTCCAAAATTGGTCATCATTTGACCATCATTTGGAAAAGTAGGAATGGTCAATTGAGTCTGACATGTTGCTGGTGGGATTGTTTATATGAGTGTAGCAGTTCTTTGTTTTATTTTTATGGCTGGGTTTAGTTACAAGCAACACTCCAGAGAGCCAGCCTCTGCTGTCCGCCATACACTGCTCAATGCGTCTCTAGGCTTTAGTTGTTAGGCCTTAGCATTCTGTAAGAACCGCTCCAGAGTACTAAACATCGCAATCTAGCATACTCCGCTCTACCTGCCTCTATGCATTGATACACATCCCAGTCTGTGAGTGCCTCTTCAGAGAGCCCACCACTGCTGTCCTTCTTATTCTGCTCCAGGTATATCTGGCCATTGGCCACCAGCAATTTCATTAGCTCCTGGCATATTGTCCTAATGACTGATCTCCTGTCTCTATCCTGAACGCCACTTTACATGGCCAATGATTGGGGGAAATATCAGGAAGGACTGTTCACAAGAATGCTTGTTCCTGATAATATATCAAATTATATGTCAGCGGCAATATCAATTTCAGACCGTTGGATATAGGTGCTCAATCCTAGGCGTACCCGTCGCCTATGTAATTGGTAAATAATAAAAGTTAAAATAATGGATGGAACACTAATATCTGGTGTCACATGGACTACATTAGAATGAGGAGTTATAAACAAATTTATTCACACCTTGTGTTACAACTGAAAAGAATGGCGTGGTGTTAAACAGGCAGGAAGTGCTCAAACCCACATGCAGTTGTGCATATATAAACAGGGGATCAAATCCTGCACTTGTGGCCCGTTGCTAATTGCGATCCCCAGCAAAAATGCATACAGTGGAGGATGCCCCCAGCGGACCACAAGTACCACAATAGACATCTTGCACAAGATAGCAATTATGTGGATGTGATAATCAATATAACAATATAATAATAGCAAAGACAGGTGCACTCTGCGGTCTTACTAAGTCCTCAAACTGATGATAAAATTGAGAGATTAGCCAACATGTCCTACGGTGTAAGAGCCCGAGCACCACGCCAAGTTTCTCAAGTAGCTCGCGTCCTAACACTCACCTACCTGAGACGTATGGGCAATACCAGGAGCCAGTGGGCAAATTACAGGAGCGTGAGGCCGACTCACAAACAACTCACCAGTTACCTCCAGCATGTAACCATGCTAGCAATGGGAGGAGGAAGGAGTCTGCGAGTCCCACTCAAGACTGGCTGGTATGGTCCAGGCCTCGCAGGTGCACCTAAATGTAGCCTTTGGATGGAAAACAGGCACATTTAAATTGGAGTTTATACACCTCCAGGTATGTCTATATGCAAACAAACTGAAAAAAATGGTGTGGTACACTTTATAACAGTAATATGGGAGGTAGAGGTAGCTCTCACTTCACAACAATGTATATTCCAATATATTCCAAGAAACCAAGATGAGGCCACAGGAATGGAGGTAGCAGAGGATTTACTCCCCTGTTTATATATGCACAACAGCATATGGGTTTGAGCACTTCCTGTCTGTTTAACACCACACAATTTTTTCATTTTGTTTGCATATAGCGATACCTAGAGGTGTAAAAACTCCAATTTAAATGAGCCTAATGTAATTTGCCCACTGGCTCCTGGCATTGCCGATACAGCTCAGGTAGACGGGTGCTAGGACCCAAGCTACTTGAGAAACCTTGGCGCGGTGCTCGGGCTCAGACATGTCCTCATAGTAGGATATATTGGCTAATCTCTAAATTTTATCATCAGTTTGAGGGTTTAGTAAGTCTGCAGAGTGTACCTGTCTTTGCTATTATTATATTGTTACAAGAAATAGAAAAATATAAATACAGGATTAAAAATAAAGATAAAAAATCGTACATATAAAATCAGGAAAAAATAATACTAACTGATTGTAGAACCTAACAGCTATAGACAATATTGGTGACAGCTATAGCCAGCATACCATACATGACTAAGAGACATCGAACATATAGTGCATGCACCGACTATAAGCCGGTCGTCGAATCGATACACCGACACTCACTCTATCTACAACCTTTCATAGAAAAGGCAGAGCTCCACTGCAAGCCGGGCGTAATTTTGAGTTATCAATCATGTGTGACGCCACGTGGGACGCCAGGGATAGTGGGACCCACGAGCCAGCCGCACTGCCGATAGGAGAGGAGCCGTTGTAGAAGATTGTGATTACAAACATATCGGTATGGTAACGTATGATTTACAATGCTACAATCTGCTACATTATCAAGGAAAATATCACAGTGATAAGATATTCTAAGACTTTGTTTTCCAAAGATCAAACAGCGTATTAAGCAACAGCTTGCCTACAAATGAGTGATCTGAACTACGGATCATTCATAGGATAAAATATACAAGTGCACTAAATAAATCTTTTTTTATTCTCTTTATTGGAAATTTCAATAACAAAAAGCGCATGATTCTAATTCTTGTAACATCGAGTTTCCATATATCGTGAATTCAGTAGGATATACCCTGTGACCTTAGTTATTTTTCCATGTACAATTTTGTGTCATATACTTCAAAGTCATATTTCCCTCCCTCTCCCTTCCCTTACCGTAACCCAACTCACCACCCCAATTTAATCTATTGTCTACAATTTAATCTATTTCGAGAGATGTTGACCCCACATAGAGAAGTCTAGATTTCTAATATACCCAGACTCCCACTCACTTGGGCCTCCAAATACCATTTGGTATGTATGAAGGGGAAGGATTAATTTGCGAATCTCTGCAACGGACAGGACGAGTTCAATAAACTTTCTCAATTTTTTGGCTGTCGCCTTCTCTTTATTTATTTCCACCTCCAACCTCTCCATATACACCACTTGTTTTACTGGACCTACCACTTCTTCCCAAGTTGGGACTGACGTATGCAGCCAGTGTCTTAATATATATTTTTTAAATGCCATAAGTAGCACGTGAATGCCTTTCTCTGCTACCGCCATTCCTGTGGCCTCATCTTGGTTTCTTGGAATGTATTGGAATATACATACCTCTACCTCCCATATTACTGTTATAAAGTGTACCGCTTGATCCCAGAGTGGTTTCAAGCTAGGACAGCACCACAGTCCATGCATAAGATCTGCCTCCGGCAGAGTACATTTAGGACACTGTCTAAGATATTGAGCAGGTGCATCTTTGAAGGAAAGATCAAATGCATATGTGGCCTTGTGCATAATTCTTAACTGTGTTTCACGCGATTGTTCAATGTATACTGCTTGTCTGATATAGTCTAATCCTTCCCTAATTTTGCATGTCAGATCAGTGTCTTGTAGTTCACTTTACCATTTGGCGAATGCCCCTTTAACTAGTTTCATGGAGTACACATTCTGGATTTTATGATATAGTACTGAAAGGGAGCTCATCAGCTTATCTTTGCCCATTAGGGCATCGAACCATGTCAACCTATCCCCTAAAGATTCTCATTGTTTTTTACAGTAGGATTTAATCTGTTGAAATGGCAGGTAATGGGAAGTCGCCAATTGGTATTTTGTTCTAAAGTCATCCCAGTCCATCAGTTCATGGCCTGAAGCGAGCAAATCTTGTAACCTGTTAAACCCCTTCCGTTTCCATTCTACATACATTTTGTTATGTCGCCCCTGGGGGTAAGTAGGCAGGGACCATAGCGGCATCTTTGATGATAGGTATATTGGAAGTCTATATATCTTTCTTATAGCCTTTCAGGTGATAATCGTGTCCCTGAGCAGTATAGACCCTTTGATTTGAGAGGGACTATCCTTTCATCTAGTATGCAGCAGGGCGAATAGGTCCCAAGGATGTGCTAGTTCTTGTTCCAAATGGCCCGCCCAAAAATATGTGGTTTCCCAAATAGGGCCGCAAGGTTATAATGCCTTATATTCGGCAGTTGCAACCTTCCTTCCCATTTTAACATACAAAGTTTCTTATACGTTATGTGGGGTCTCTTTTTTTTCCAAAGGAAAGAAATGAATGCCGCTTGGATCCTCATTACATCTACATGTTTCAATAGCAGCGGGATTGCTTGTAAGGGGTACAATAACCTTGAAAAACGTATCATTTTTAAAAGATGGGCCCTCCCGCACAGAGACAATGGTAAATCTCTCCATTTGCATAGTTCCGTTTCAATTTTCTGTATCAGTAGGGGATAATTTAACCTCCCTGGCGGTATGTTTATCTCAGGAATTTTGTACCAAAAGTGGTACAATTTTTTGCATGGAAATTTGGTGTTATGTATTGTAGGCCCGCAATTCTTAGTAATTACTTACTAAACTTATTACTTACTTACTAAAGTTTGAAACACAAAATCAAGAATTATAATCTAATTAATATAATTTTATTCAATAATGTAATAAAGAATAATGACATTTTTCAAACAAAGAAAATTCAATAAACATCCTGAGTGTGATAAATTATGAAACATAGGACTGCACAAAGTCCGCGTCACAATCAGGACAATGGAACCTGGTTTCTTTTTTCGGACATTCTTTCCATTGCCACCTCTCTTTGAGCAGCAAACCACACACATCCTGGTAGGTGCTGCCATTTTTGGAGTTGGCGGGATGTAGTCCAGGTCTATTCACAGATACTGATGGCGTCTGGTGGTTGACAAAAATCCGCTCAACCAACTTCCATATAAAGTCAGAATGAACAAGAGGCTTGTCACTCTTTGCTCTGTACAGGATATATGCATTCCAAAGGCATCGTTCCAGAAGATGCCTGAAGATCTTCTTATAATTTTTTTTTTTGCTGTTTGCGCATAGCTGGATAAAATGTCATTGCCTGATCGGCTCTGTCGACACCCCCCATGGTGTAATTATTGTCTATCACGACTTGCGGCTTCAGCACATCTTTCCCACCTTTTGTGTGGACCATGGCAGTAGAGGTATTGTGCACAGTACTCATGAGACACACGTCCTTCTTGTCTCGCCATCGCATTGCCTTCATCTTACCCTTCTGCCAGGCAACCATTTCTCCGATTTTGAGTTTATTCTTGGCAAACATAGATGGTATATCACGTCGGTTAGGCCTAACGGTACCATATGCATCAGTCTTGTTTTGTAGCAAAACCTCATACACTTCCGGAGACATGTAGAAATTGTCCGTTGTCACACAATATCCCTGGTTCAGCAATGGCTCCAGCAGTGTAAGGACAGATCATGTGGCCATCCCATAGCCGCTGTACCTGGGGTTGAACTTTGTGCCTTTACCGGTGTAAATTACCGAATGCCAGATGTACCCAGTGGATGACTCGCAGAGCGTGTAGGATTTGATGCCAAACCGTGCTCTTTTAGATGCAATGTACTGTATCCAGCTTAGGCGTCCCTTGTAGGCCATCAAACTTTCGTCGACGCTGACATCCCTTTCTGGCACGTAGGTCCGCTGGAAATTGGTCACAATCATCTTCCAGGATGCGTTGCCTCATCAAATTCTTCGTTGTTCGTGAAGTGGAAATACTTCATGATAAGGGAAAACCGGTATTCTGACATCACGGTGCCAAAAAATGGAGTGGCCAGTAACTTATTGGTGGTCCAGTACCATTTCTGGAGAGGTTTCCCAATCACCCCCTGAAGAATGATGAGTCCCAGAAACTGCCACATGTCCTCTTTGGTTACCGGTTCCCACTTTCTGCTTCTGGAGAATGTGGCATGCTGCGTAGTGGATTACTGCTGTTGGTAGCGATTTGTCTCCGTGACAATTTTTTCAATTACCTTCTCAGTGAGGAATAATTGCAGGCATGCCAGAGGGTGCTCAACATCTGCCTTTGTCTCAGGTGATCCAGTGAACGGGAATCTTGGGGGCGATACGTGGTCAGTATCGCAGTCAATAGGGCACCAAGTGCGCACATGGCTGAGGTCAGTTGCAGGATTATCGCTGTTGTCACTTTCCAGATCAGTGTCAGTGTCAGACGACAAATCTCCCCATGACTCACTATCGCTCAGTTCTGCGAGCACCTCCGCATCATTGTCGCTGTCACTCAACTGGTCCAAACACACTTTTGTAGTATAGTGGCGCTTTTTTGAAGCCATGTTATAAATAGGCACAAATGGCAGTACAATGGCAGGCAAGGGGTACTTCACAGTGATCAACTGTCAGATCTGAGGTGATACAGTGCAATCCTCTCAGATTACAATGTATTACCTCTTTTATGTGTGTATCACTTTATAATTTTGAATTTCCCGCCCAGTTCCGCTCCCATGCGCCACAGGTGCTCGCAGGGAACAGAACCAGGAAGTCAGATGCCGGCCGGCGCTCTCGCCTGCGATCACAGCGGAGAAGGTAAGGGGACTCCGCTGACAACTTTTCAATGTTACCTCAAGCGTGACTCTGGGTTACTGCTCCTGGCAGCGAAAATTAACCCTGAGTCACGCTCGGGAATACCGCTAGGAAGGTTAAGGCATATAGTGAGGCTAGGGTTCTACATATCTTAATCCCTAGATATAACATGTAGTCTTTACGCACTTCCACTCCCAGATGGGGATTAGTAGCCATCCCTTGGTTTTGCAGAAACAGTAACTGACTTTTTGTCACGTTTACATTGTAACCAATAACTGAGTCATAGTATTGGAAAGTGTCTAAGATCGTTTTCAGATGGAGCTCCTGGGCCTTCAAATACATCAACAGATCATCGGCAAAACTTGTTAATTTGATCTACTTCTTACCCACTGCATCTCATTTTCGCCATCTTGGGATATAAAGATAACCACTTAGCTTTACCCTCTTGATAATAATCAAAGGTATGCTTAGCTGTCACCCAATGTATTTTAAGGGCCTCTGTCGGATCATTTACATAGTTAGTATAAGCTTCTCGTACCTTATTTACGGCATTTTCATAATTTTTACGTATTTCCTTTTTTTCCCCCTATCGAATAGGCAATAATCCTTCCCCTAAGAACTACTTTTGCTGTTTCCCAGAACAGTTCAGGGTCTTGTGCATGGGCTGCATTAGGATATCTTCTATCCATTGTCAGCTGGCTTAGTAATCGCCATATAAAATCTGTGCCCCTCAGAGTAGTGTCAGTGATCTCCACCCAAACAGGGGCATGGTCCGAAATGACCAAGTCCGCTATGTCTGTCTTCCTGGCTCTCAAAACCAGATCAGAGGAGCAAATAGTCTAGTTTGGACCAGGACTGTTGCGCGTATGAATAGTGAGTATATTCCCTCTCTGTTGGGTGGTGGTGTCTCCATATATCTATCAGGTTTGTCGCCGCTCATAAAGGGGATAAGGTGTGGTTGCCCTGAGGGTTTTGCAGGATTCTCTTTACCTGCTGATGTCTGTCTTTTGAAGTATTATGCACTCTGTTGAAGTCTCCTGCCACTAGGGTTGGTGGTGTTCCTTCCTGCAATATAGTAGATTCCAGCTTTTGGAAGAACCCTGTTTGAGACGTATTGGGTGAGTAGACATTATAAATTATAATTGAACTTACAGGTTTTTTTTAGTTCCACTTTTAGCAGCCTACCATCATAGTCAGGCTCCACCTTTAGGCTTTTATGTAAAAGAATTAGCACTCCCGCCTTCCTTCCCTTCGAGGGAGAACCCAGTACTTGACCCACCCATAATTTCTGGAGTCTCCAAAAATCTCCTTCCTCTAAATGCGTCTCCTGCAACAAGGCCACTTCAGCCTTCAATTTTTTTTAGATGTAAAACCATCATACGTTTATATTGTGAACGCAAGCCTTTTACATTCCAGGTGATAACCTTCATGTTGAATCCAGTAAGTGAGATGCTACAGGAGACACATCCCGACGAGAGAGACTCCCTCCCCTGGTCCCCTTTTTATCTAAGACAATGCCAGTTTGGAGCTTTAACACATCCCAACCCGTTTTCCCCCCAGCCCCTCCCCCCTCCTTATCCTGAAATCTCTAACACATCCCATCAACACTAACATAACCAGTTTTGACTTCTCTTTTTTGGCATAATTCTGAGGGCAGTCGTTGTCCCCGCCAACCCAGAATCTTTCCCTCTTCGAGTCATGCTACTACTTCTGCTCTGGTTCACCACTGCCCTACATAACATCATAATATCTACTGTCCATTGACTAGTGTGTCCTTTTTCCCATTATATCATTAAGACTTCCCAGCTCCTCCCTCCCCCTGGGTGAGTCCATCTGATAGAGTATATGCCAATTAGGACAGTATACCATTGTGGCTACAGCTATTAACACAGTCCCCCCATTTTTGCACATGTCCTTTCTGATGTACAGGCTTCTGATCACTGGAAGCTCATCGGGTAAGTTCCTAGTCTTCCACTGGTACAGTTCTGTTAGTCTTGCGAGACTGCTGGGAAATCGGAGGTTGTTGGTGATCCATGGGAGTTACCTCTTCCCGGCGTTTTGTCGCGCTTCCTTTTGCCCGAGAGTCTCCACCTTTGCACTGAGTTAGCCTGATAAGATGGTAGATAATGTTCTAAGTATAAGGCTTCCATAGCTTCTCTTGGGGAGAGATAAGTCTCCGTGCAACCATCTGCTAATAAGACCCTCAATATTGCTGGGTAGATTAAGGCAAATAAAAAAAATTCAGCACCAGCGTGGAACATACGTGCGAAAAAGATCTTCTGTGCTTAGCTACCTCAGCAGAATGGTTGCCAAAAATCAGGATTCTGTGGTCCCGCACTAGTAATGGCCGCGGATGTTGTCTGTACTTGGTAAGTATTGCCTCCTTGGCTGCGGAATTTAAATACTTCACTATGGTGGGTCTTGGCCTGGGATCTCCCAGCGCCTGATCTAAAACCCTGGCTGGCCCCAGCCTGTGCGTCCTTTCCACAGTGAAAGTTCCTTGGAGCCCTAAGGTTTGCGGTAATTCCACCTCACAGATTTTCACCAGTTGGTTGGAAGGAATCGACTCAGGTAGGCCCACTATTCTCAGATTGCTTCTTCTGGAGCGATTTTCTAGATCTTCTACTTTATCTTTGAGGGTTTTATTATTACTGAGGACTTCATGGACTTGTGTCTGAGCCTTTTCAAGTTCTTCCTCTACCAAGTTAACCCTTTGTTCCAGTTCTGCGATCTGGGGGAATGATGTAGCGCGGTAGAGACTGTGGCTTCCAATGTGGATTTTATATTGGGTGCCAGCAGCTTAGCTACTTCGATAGCTATATCACAACAGGATATCTTGAGGTCTGATGTGGGTGTTTGACTGACCTCTTCGTCGTCGGCACTGCCACTGGCCGTTTCTTCATGTCTCTGAGGGGGTTGCGAGGCCGACCTAGTAAGTCTGTGTGATTTCTCTGGCACCGTCGCCATCTTGCCATGCGGCTGTCTGTCTTCTCTCTGGGGGAGCGATAAATGCGTGCCGGAGGAGCCGCTTTTCATCAGAAATTTCTCCATAGGGTGCCCCTGTGGCTTCAGGGGTGCAATCGAGAGGGAAGCTAAGCCCCTGTGAACGGCTTTGTAGTGATTTGTGGGCCGTGGGTTTCGGAGCTCCGTCTTCCTTCTCCTCTACATGCGCGCGCCGTAATCGGAAGTCCTCTATTATTTTATCATTACATCCTTGGAATAGAATCTTATTTCCATAGCTTTTTGGAAGGATACTACACATATATATATCCACATCATTATTTTATGATCAACTATTTTGCAACATTGCATCCTAAAGGAAAGTAACATTGTATTCCACAACCTTTGGGCACACGATTACTTTAATATTAGTCTTCATCATCATCCTTCTACTCAAATATTTGAACAGGACATTTGCATATATACTTTAATCAACATATAATGGTCACTTTTGGAAAGTACTACTAAAGAGTGACTTTGGAAAAAAAAATGGAACTTTTTGAATTGATATCTTATATTCTTTTGGATCTATATATATATATATATATATATATATATATAACACAAATAAAGGACAGCAGCACTTATTGGTGAAGTCGGGTGCAGAAATCCTCAGACCTTAGGCAGTTCGGTCATCATATATACCCTGTTTGTTGCACTGTTGTATAGCTTGACAAAGGCCTCATTGAGCAGGCCGAAATGTTGCTGGGGAATTAAAGTTTGGGGTCTTCACCCTTTCACGAAAATCTGGAAGTGCTGCCTCGTTTTTTGGAAAGTATACATTGTGGAGGAGAAGCCGGCCTCCAGGAGGGATTGCACCCAGTGCACATTGTCTGACTGTGCTGCTGCGGTATTTGCAAGTATATATATATATATATATATATATATATAGGACTTATACTGCTATTGCCATACTATACTAATTGTCATCATTTATTGCTGCCACTAAGATATCTATCTATCTATAGAATATCTATTGTCGCCAATATTGTCTATAGCTGCGGTTCTACAATCAGTTAATATTATTTTTTCCTGATTTTATATGTGCGATTTTTAATCTTTATTTTTAATCCTGTATTTATATTTTGTAGTCCATGCGACACCAGATATTAGTGTGACATCCATTATTTTAACTTTTATTGTTCCTGATAATGACCTGTTTGGAAAGGTACTACTAAAACCCATTCAACGCGCAATCTCATTTTAATTAGGTGAAAGCAATGATTCTCTGTGGTGATGAGCGACTGGGAAAGTTGTCCCTCATCCTCATACAGCGGAAGTGATTGCTTCATATAAATGCAGCTCTCACCTCCTCTGACGAGCAGGGAGTTATCAGGAACAAATGGATCGTTTCCAATAATTGCCTGCTGTGTCGACCCATCTAAAGGGGCTTTTAAGGAATGTGTTTGCAGGCAAGCTATTGCTAGCAGTCACTACTCGGCCATTGTATCAAGTTCTTGACAATTATCGTAAGTAGATATTATTACAGCTGATTCAGTTGCATCTTGATTAATCAATGCAAAATACTGTATCCTTGAACTGGATCCCAAAAAGACAAGCTCAAAGCTTCACCATCTACTACTGAATTTGGTCTGGTACAAAATTTCTATTGTGCTTACCTCATTTCCATCACATGCCATTGTGTTCAGTGCTATACAATATTCTTTGGCATAGTAATAAAATTCTCAGTTATCATGACAAATCATAAGCCCAATAGTTTAACATTATTATAGGAAATAAGAAGAAAAACAATTGCTTCTATATGCTACATGACGATATATTTGATTTTGGAAATTCCATTGTTCGGCTCATGTTTTGCACAATGTCACATTCACTCAACATAATTACTTAACATAAAATAAAATTCTGAGTTTCCCGGAAAATAATTTCACTGTGTTGCTTTTTTTCCCGCTACTGCACAGTGTATTTCTTTGTCACACTGACAAAATATATGTCAGCTTAGCAATTTCAGGGCTTCAAAGTGATGGAGGAAGCATGAGAAAATTAACGCTATCTTATAGCTCATAACTATTAAATGCCCGCAGGCGATAATCATTTGAAAGTAGCTCAGTTTAAAGGAAAAAAAAAAAGAAAGGCATCTTAATAATGTTAGTCAGGTAGCATTTTCTACCTTATCAGTACCTGCAGATGTAAACACAAGCTGATAAATACTATACCAGAGGGTGAGATGAAAGTGGATTGTGAAAATATTACCTTCAGGAGATAGCGGGCTTCAGAATGCTATATGCAACAGTAATGATGATAGGACGAAAAGCAGACAATAAGCGGTTCGAATTCAGATGTGACCTTCAAAACTCTTCAGCTCATAAACACCCGGCAAATGCCTCCAATCTCAGAGGGACCATGACCAAACTATAAGACTTGCCACTTGTGAAGGTTTTATTCTCAAGGCTTACAGCAGTCTTTAGTCTTAAAAACAATATTTGCATTGAAGTACTGCAGAATCTGGAAAGAAAAATCCATAAATGGAGGTGTTACTTCATTCATCCATTTCTAGATGAAAATGGAAATAATTACACCCCCTGCCCAAAAAAAACCCTGAAAACACCTAAATTGAAAAAACTTATTTAGATAAGTTTATTGGTGTTCATTAGGTTGTGTGGGGATTTTCTCTGGTAGACAGGACAAGCGGACGCAGTATAGAGGCAAAGTACAGTTTGTAACTCAAAAACTTCAGTGTTTTATTCACACTTATGGCAACAAAACAGTACAACAGTCCATTTGCAGTTTTGGACCTCATTCACACCTAGACAGTTCATACAGCAAAAGAGCCACCTGTTATCCTAGGTATTAGTTCACACCTGATCGGCATTGCTCAGGACAGAGCAGAACGCCCAAACTCAGGCCTCCAGCATAGCACACTGCTAAGATCCCAATCCAGCAATTGCCAGAGCTCCTCTGTCAGAGAGAGAGAGAGGTAATTACCACCAGCTGAACTGCTGGCTGGGTTTTTTATATAGGCCAGTCAAGACCCGACCTGGAACGTGGGGAGTAGTCACCCACCCAGCACTTTGACTATTCCCAGTAAGACCCGTCCCGGAACAGCTATTACAGCTATACTAAATAGCAAGGTGTCAAACAGCAACTGCTGCTGACACATTAAAACTGGCTCTTACTCCACTGAGGCCAGGAACCTCGATGACACTTACCTTCCGTCAACGACGGTCCCTTGCGCTTTCCTACATACCTCCTCCCTTTGTTCAACCATGAGGGGGTGAACACTTGTTAGACAGTGTACCTGAGACAGGGCATCCGTGTTTCCCTGTAAGTGGCCTGCCCTGTGTTCCACTGAGAACTTGAAGTTCTCTAATGACAAGAACCATCCGGTGACCCGAGCATTCCTCTCTTTGGCCTGGCTCATCCACTTGAGAGGGGAGTGGTCGATCACCAGATGGAACTTTTTCCCCAACAGATAATAGCGGAGAGACTCGAGTGCCCACTTGATGGCCAGGCACTATCTCTCCACTATACTGTACCTGGTCTCGGCAGGGGTGAGTTTGCGGCTCAGGAAAACAACAGGATGTTCCTCCCCATTGATTTCCTGAGAGACTACAGCTCCAATGCCTACTACAGAGGCATCGGTCTATACCACAAACTCCCTCTTGAAGTCGGGCGTCACCAACACCGGTGACCCGCACAGGACTGGCTTCAACGCGGAAAAAGCCTCTTCCGCCTGGTCATTCACGGACTTCCGTCCCTTCAAGAGCCCTGTCAACGGAGCAGCTAAAGTGACAAAATGGGGAATGAACCTCATATAATAGCCCACCATTCCCAGCAACGACTTTACTTGCCTCGTGGTGACAGGTTAGGGCCAATTCCGAAACGCCTCTATTTCATTCACTTAGGGTTTGATAACTCCACTTCCAATGACGTACCCCAGGTACTTAGTCTCCTCTAACCCTATTACACATTTCTGTGGGTTAGCGGTCAGTCCAGCCTTTCTAAGGGAGTCCACTACAGCCTGCACTTTGGGTAGATGACTTTCCCAGTCGGTACTGTCGATGACAATATCGTCCAGGTAAGCCGAAGTGTACCAAAGATGTGGACGCAGCACAATGTCCATGAGCCTTTTAAAAGTGGCATGTAGACCAAAGGGTAACACCTTATATTGGTACAGCCCCTCTGGTGTGATGAAAGCAGTTTTTTCTTTGGCAGCCTCCGTCAAGGGTACCTGCCAGTACCCTTTGGTGAGGTCCAAAACAGAAAAATACCAGGCTTGGCCTAACCTCTCAATAAGCTAATCCACCCAAGGCATGGGATATGCATCAAACTTAGAGATCTTGTTTAGTTTTCGGAAATCGTTACAAAACCGCAGTGTCCCATCCGGCATGGGTATTAGCACTATAGGACTAGCCCACTCACTTTTAGACTCCTAAATGACGTCTAGCCTCAGTATCATCTGCACTTCCTCTGAGATGGCTTGTCGCCGAGCCTTGGGTACCCGGTATGGTATTAGCCGGACTTTCGCCTGAGGCTCAGTGACAATGTCATGCCGAATTGTGGAAGTGCGTCCAGGGAGATCCGAAAACACTTGGCTAATAAACTCCCTGGACTCCTGAGCCTGCTTAGAGGAGAGGCTGTCATCAATTCTTACTGTGGCATCCGCTTTACTTGCTTCAGACAGAGGGGCCGAAACCGCTTCTCCTAGAAACCTGGCCGCAGGTACAGGTTTTCTAGGAGAAGTAGATTCACACGGTACACCTGCTCCGGATTTCGCCTCCCTGGCTGGTATACCTTGTAATTTACCTCTCCAATTTTTTTCAAGTACCTCATAGAGCCCCTGCCACCTGGCCAGGAACTTACTGTCCAATGTCGGCACCAGAACCAAAACCTGATCACCCGGGTTAAAGATCCGGACCTGAGCCCGCTCGGCCTCCATATGCTCCCTAACAAGAGGCAAAATGGTCTCTATCCGCTGTTGCATCTTGGGTTGCTGTTCCCACGCCTCTTTGGCTATGTCCAACAAACCACGAGGATGTCTGCCATATAGAAATTCGAAGGGCGAGAACCCAGTAGAGGCCAGGGGTACCTCTCGTACAGCGAACATGTACGAAGGTCCCAGTCCTTCCCATCTTTAGACACCACCCTTTTTAACATGGTTTTTAGTGTTTTGTTAAACCTTTCAACCAGCCAGACCGTTCATTTGCGGATGGTAAACGGACGTCCGTAACTGTTTAATATGCAGCAACTTATAGTTCCCTCGTGACCTTGGACATAAAAGGGGTCCCCTGGTCAATCATAACCTCTTTAGGTAGCCCCACTCGGGAGAACATCTCCATTAGCTCCTTAGCTATAAGTTTAGCCAATGTACAGTCGTGGCCAAAAGTTTTGAGAATTACATAAATATTGGAAATTGGAAAAGTTGCTGCTTAAGTTTTTATAATAGCAATTTGCATATACTCCAGAATGTTATAAAGAGTGATCAGATGAATTGCATAGTCCTTCTTTGCCATGAAAATGTACTTTATCCCCAAAAAAATTCCACTGTATTTCATTGCTGTCATTAAAGGACCTGCTGAGATCATTTCAGTAATCGTCTTGTTAACTCAGGTGAGAATGTTGACGAGCACAAGGCTGGAGATCATTATGTCAGCCTGATTGGGTTAAAATGGCAGACTTGACCTGTTAAATCATTGTTCTTCCATTGTTAACCATGGTGACCCGCAAAGAAACGCGTGCAGCCATCATTGCATTGCATAAAAATGGCTTCACAGGCAAGGATATTGTGGCTACTAAGATTGCACCTCAATCAACAATTTATAGGATCATCAAGAACTTCAAGGAAAGAGGTTCAATTCTTGTTAAGAAGGCTTCAGGGCGTCCAAGAAAGTCTAGCAAGCGCCAGGATCGTCTCCTAAAGAGGATTCAGCTGCGGGATCGGAGTGGCACCAGTGCAGAGCTTGCTCAGAAATGGCAGCAGGCAGGTGTGAGCACATCTGCACGCATAGTGAGGCGAAGACTTTTGGAAGATGGCCTGGTGTCAAGAAGGGCAGCAAAGAAGCCACTTCTCTCCAAAAAAAACATCAGGGACAGATTGATCTTCTGCAGAAAATATGGTGAATGGACTGCTGAGGACTGGGGCAAAGTCATATTCTCCGATGAAGCCTCTTTCCGATTGTTTGGGGCATCAGGAAAAAGGCTTGTCCGGAGAAGAAAAGGTGAGCGCTACCATCAGTCCTGTGTCATGCCAACAGTAAAGCATCCTGAGACCATTCATGTGTTGGGTTGCTTCTCATCCAAGGGAGTGGGCTCACTTACAATTTTGCCCAAAACACAGCCATGAATAAAAAATTGGTACCAAAACACCCTCCAACAGCAACTTCTTCCAACAATCCAACAACAGTTTGGTGAAGAACAATGCATTTTCCAGCACGATCGAGCACCGTGCCATAAGGCAAAAGTGATAACTAAGTGGCTCGGGGACCAAAACATTGACATTTGGGTCCATGGCCTGGAAACTCCCCAGATCTTAATCTCATTGAGAACTTGTGGTCAATCCTCAAGAGGCAGGTGGACAAACAAAAACCCACTAATTCTGACAAACTCCAAGAAGTGATTATGAAAGAATGGGTTGCTATCAGTCAGGAATTGGCCCAGAAGTTGATTGAGAGCATGCCCAGTCGAATTGCAGAGGTCCCGAAAAAGAAGGGCCAACACTGCAAATACTGACTCTTTGCATAAATGTCATGTAATTGTCGATAAAAGCCTTTGAATCCTATGAAGTGCGTGTAATTATATTTCACTACATCACAGAAACAACTGAAACAAAGATCTAAAAGAAGTTTAACAGCAAACTTTGTGAAAACTAATATTTGTGTTATTCTCAAAACTTTTGGCCACGACTATATGTTGCAGTGGCACTGCCTCCGGGTACCAAGTGCCATAGTCTAGGACAACCAAGATGTGTTGGTGTCCTTTAGTGGACTTCGGTACTGGGCCTACGAGGTCCATAGCGATTCGCTCAAACGGTACCTCGATGATCGGGAGAGGTACCAAGGGACTGTGGAAAAAGTGCTGGGGGCTAGTTGCCTGGCAGGTCGGGCAAGACTTACAGAAATCGTCCACCTCCCTAAACACACTGGGCCAGAAAAACTGTTGTAGTATTCGGTCCTGTGTTTGTTGCATTCCCAGACCCCTGAGAACATGTTGGTGGGCTAACTCTAACACGAGTTTGCGATAAGCTTGGGGCACCACCAACTGTTCAATGGGTTCACCCCGCAGCTGGTTTACCCGATACAAAATATCCTGATAAACCACAAAACGGGGGAACACCGACTCTACCCCAGCATGTTGTGGTTCACCATCTACTATTAATACATTTTCCCAGGCTCTGGATAGGGTTGGTTTCTGGAGTGGTGCAGAACCAAAATTATCTCCGGCGACATTGAGTTCTGCCAGCTCAGGCCTCAGCGGCAAGTCCTCCACGTCTCCCACCATTACACTCAGTAGGGTTGTCTCCCCCTTTTCCACCGTAGTGGTGGTCACCCCTATCGCTGGCCCTTCGGCCTCGGGTTCCCAGGGTTCTGGCCTTCCCCCGGAGCAAGGCCAGTCTGCTAGGGTTACCCCTGTCTCATGGGTATTAGTCATTTCGTAGCAGGCCACAGTGTCGGGAAACCCGGGAAGTCTCTCCCGATTATTAGTTCGTAGTGTAAGTTTGTGACAACTGCCACTTCGTGAGTCCACCTGCCCGCTCCTGTGGTTAGAGACACCAGGGCGGTGGGATAGTCTTAGGGACACCAGACTCCGCTGGAGTGTCTCCCACTTTCACCTGGCACAAGTGATTTTGAGTTTCTGGGGTACCCGCTGCACACAGCTTCCTGGCATATAACGACTGATGGAAGCCATAGTTCGTGTCCATAGATTCCACCTGATGTGGACAGTACATGGCCAGGCTCCCGACACCACCAGCAGACTATCGGAGCTGGGTCCACAGGGGGTACATCCCGGGCGGGTTTGGTTGGCACAAGTCCCCGGGTCTGGGATGGAGATTTATGGGATTTGATTGCCCCCCTCCCAAAAGAACCCCCCTGTAGATTCCGGGTAGCCTCATAGCATTCCAACAGGTCAACAATCTCAAGGGCATTACCTGGAGAGACCTGAACGATCTATTGCTGGAGAGGGGGTGGCAAAGCCCTCCAGAACATTTCAGCCAATATTCTGTCCAGCATAGCCATGGGACTCAGCACATCAGGTAGCACAATAGCAGTTTATTAGGCTGGCCTTTCAACACATTCTGCAAAGGGGCTTCAGTTTTAGTAAAGTGCTCAATAAATCTCCTATAGCATCCAGCAAAGACTAGAAATGTCTTCACCTTGCAGATATTAGTAGGTGCATGCCAATTTATAACTGCAGTGATTTTATTGGGGGTCAGGAACCTCATGACAGTGCACCTCAGATAGCAATAAGTGGCATTTGGATTGCTTTACTTTATGATCATGTTTTATAAGCATAGCAAATACCTCATACAGGTGTTGTAAATGGTCTTCATCCATTTTGGAGTATATGATAATGATATCCAGATACAATAGCACAGTCCCCAAGTTTTTGAGACCTAAGTAATACTCCATAAGATGCTAGAAGGTAGCTGGTGCATTAAACAGGCCGAACCTGCATACAATTAAACTTATGAAGCCCCATAGGTATGGTAAATACTGCCTTTTCCCGGACCTCAGGATCCATGGGGACCTGCCATTATCCACTAGTTAAGTCAAATGTAGAAAAGGATGCTGCAGAGTCCAGGGTTAAGGACTCCTCTATTTGAGGTAAGTGGTATGCATTCTTATGGATGAGGTTATTTAATTTGTGGTAGTCAACAAAGAATCGTATTGCCATCGTCTATCGTCTATTTTCCACACAAGCACTAAGGGTGCGGACCAAGGGCTATGACTGTCACAGATTACATTCAAGGCTTTCATGTCATTCACCTGCTGTTTTACTTGCTGGTACATTGCTGGTGGTATAAGTCTGTATCGTTCTTTAATAGGTAGGTGGGAAACAGTAGGGATGGTGTGTTGGATCACCTCTACTTTCCAGTCTGGCATTTTTTCAGCTGAACAGGCTGGTCACTAAGAAATATCGCGTAGACTGGCATAACACTATATAAAGGCCAAATAATACTATACCACCTGGTCACATATGATCAAAAAATTACCACCATACTGACACTGAATAATAATACAACACTATACTAAAACCAGCATTACCAAAATGAAACACTATAGGCTACCTACCACTTGTTTTTTGTATTACTTGTGGTTTTTGTTTCAGATTTCATGCAGATTTTTAAGAGATCTTACCCTTCTATTGAAAAGGGTGAAATCCACATAAAAAATTGCAAACACAATTAACATGCTGCAGATTTTAAAATCCGCACAGCAGGTTAATTTCCACACAGACAAAATCTGCAAAGTGTACATGAGATTTGTCTAATTCCATACACTTTGCTGGTACTGTACTACACTGCAGTTTTCCACTGCAAGGAAAAAAATGCACGTAATTGGCAACATATGAATGCAGCCTAATATACAAATAATACTGATAAAACCATGAACACTTATTACCACCTCATAGTGATTGAATACTACACCAGACTGATACTGGGAGTTCCTTTCCATCAATCTAATGAAGTGGCCGATCCATTTATTCTCTATGGGACTGCCGGAGATAGCCTAGTGCAGCGCTCGGCCATTTCCGACAGTCCCATAGAGAATGACTGGAGTGGCAGAGAGCATGCATGACCTGTCACTCCATCAGATTGCGGGAACAGGATTCTGTTTTTTAGGATCAGTGGGGTCCCTGTAGTCAGTCCCCCACTAATCAGTTAGTTATCCCCATCCTATGGATAGGAGATAGCTTCCAAAATTGGCACAACCACTTGAATTAATTCCCAATGCCTATATATATATATATATATATATATATATATTGGGATTGGGAATATATACAGTGCCTCGCAAAAGTATTCACTCCCCTTGACTTGTTTGGTATTTTGTTACATTACAGCCTTAAGTTCAATGTTTTGTTAATCTGAATTGTATGCGATGGATCAGAACACAATAGTCTAAGTTGGTGAAGCGAAATGAGAAAAATATATAAATAAAACTATTGTTTAGAAATAGAAAACAGAACATTGGCATGTGCGTATGTATTCACCCCTTTGTTAGAAAGCCCATAAAAAGCTCTGGTGCAACCAATTACCATCAGAAGTCACACAATTAGTGAAATTATGTCTACCTGTGTGCAATCTAAGTGTCCCATGATCTGTCATTACATATACACACACCTTTTTTTACAGGCCCCAAAGGCTGTAAGCAAGAGGCATCACTAACCAAACACTGCCATGAAGACCAAGGAACTCTCCAAACAAGTAAGGGACAATGTTGTTGAGAAGTATAAGTCAGGGTTAGGTTATAAAAAAATTATCAAATCTTTGATGATCCCCAGGAGCACCATCAAATCTATCATTACCAAATGGAAAGAACATGGCACAACAGAAAACCTCCCAAGAGACGGCCTCCCACCAAAACTCAAAATTTTACTTTTTGGCCCTCAAAGAAAACGCTATGTCTGGCGCAAACCCAACACAACCATCCCCATAGTGAGACGTGGTGGTGTCAGCATCAGGCTGTGAGGATGTTTTTCAGCAGTCGGGACTGGGAAACTGGTTAGAGTTGAGGGAAAGATGGATGGTGCTAAATACACTCTCCATCTGAGACAAGTCAGCAGGAGTCGAAGAGGAGTCAGAGGAGGATGGTGGCTGGGGGGTGGAGCAAGAATAGCAGGCTTTGAGGGGGACTTTAAACTTTTCGGGGATTCCTAGTGTTGTCCGTGGCTGGGGGAGGAGACCAAGGATGACATTCTCCTGGGCGATGAGCAGGAGCAAGGGCGCAGCAGGGGGGAGCGTGACCGATAAGCGCACTCGACTAGCTCACGACAGTGCGGACTACCTCACATTTCTAAAAATGTATGAGGCATGGATCTCGGAGGAATTCAACACCTGTGACGACCACGTGTAATTGAATTTTCTCATGCCAGCCCACACATATCTGCCACCACCCAGAACACAGAATGGTCCTTGTCTTAGGTATATACAGCGGCATAAAATACCTTTTATGTCAGGTAAATACCAAATTTTTGGTGCCTCTAGTCCAGTAGCCAACAGTAAAATTGTTATCCAGTGACTGCCTAATGTACCTCCAGCCACATAATCACTTGTTCTTTTCTGTCAGGTGAATGCCAAATTTTTGGGGCCTGTACTGGCCTACAGTAAAATTGTTATCCAGTGACCGTCGAATGTACCTCCAGCCACATAATCACTTGGTCTTTTCTGTCAGATGAATGCCTATTTTTTGGGGCCTGTACCTACCTACAGTAAAATTGTTATTCAGTGACCTCATAGTGTACCCCCAGCCACATAATCACTTATTCTTTTCTGTCAGGTGAATGCCTAATTTTTGGGCCTGTACTCCACTGGCCTACAGTAAAATAGTTATCCAGTGACCGCCGAATGTACCTCCAGCCACATAATCACTTGGTCTTTTCTGTCAGGTGAATGCCTATTTTTTGGGGCCTGTACCTACCTACAGTAAAATTGTTATTCAGTGACCTCCTAGTGTACCCCCAGCCACATAATTACTTATTCTTTTCTGTCAGGTGAATGCCTAATTTTTTGGGCCTGTACTCCACTGTCCTACAGTAAAATTGTTATTCAGTGACCACCTAATATACCTCCAGTAACATAATCACTTGTTCTTTCTGTCAGGTGAATGCTTAATTTTCGGGGCCTGTACTCCTGTGGCCGAAAATACTAATTTTCTAGCCTTCAGCAGGGCACATTTTTGAGAGTTTCCCTTTAAGATGCATAAAAATGGACCCTGATGAAATTTTTGCCATTGATCCTTCTCTAGTATGTCACTGTCCATGTTGTGGGACTATTTGTGCACTTCTAGTAAGTATTTGTTGGCTGCAAATATGACCTAAAGGTTTTTCAGGTTCGCCTGCCATTAAAGTGAATGGGGCCCGCCGCGAACGCGTGGTTCGCAAACATTTGATCCCGAACGCACGATCACGAAACGTCCCGGCCGATGTTCATCCATCTATACCTACTGATACCTAATCTCTCATTCCAAAGAGATCAATTAAGTTTCATTTGTTTGAATTAAATATTGCAAACATTAAATGAAAATGTCATTATATGCATATTGTGCTGTCTGTGAGGAATTTACACAGAAGATCATCAAAAGGTAGAGAAATGAAATTGAGTTTACAGTTAATCATATATGACAGAGAAGAGGTAGTCTCTCTGGCAGAGTGCAGGGAATGTGGAAATAATGGCCTAGATTTAATATTAATTAGGCTAGAATCACTACATGGACAAAAATATTGGGACACACCTCTCAATTATTGAGTTCAGGTGTTTCATTCAGTTATTTTACCACAGGTGTATAAAATCCAGCACTTAGCCATGGAGTCTGCCTTTACAAACAATTATGAAAGAGTGGTTCCTCCTAAAGAGCTCACTGACTTCCAGTGTGGTCCTTTAATAGGATGCCACAAGGCGGTTTGTGAAATTTCTTCGCTTCTAGATATTCCACAGAGGTATTACTGCAATGTGGAAGTGTTTAGGGACCATGGTAACTCAACCTCAGCAAACACCTTTGCAATCAACTAGAATGGAGATTGCAAGCCAGGCCCTATTGTCCAACATCAGTGTCTGACCTCACAAATGTTCTTCAGGATGAATGGGCAATAAATTCCTACAGACACACTCCAAAAATCTTGTAGAAAGCCTTCCCAGGAGAGTTGAAGTGTTTTAGCTGCAAAGGGGGAGTATCTCCATATTAATGCCTAGAATGGGATGAAGGCTCCTGTAAGTGAGATCTGTAGGTGTTTTTCCATATAGTGTATATAGACAGTTAGTCTTTCATTGAGCCAAAATTATCACAATTGATTAAATTGCATGATAAATCTGGCAAATCTATATACTCCCTATCTAAAAGTTTAAGGCACCTTTTAGTTCTCTTAGGCTACTTTCACACTGGCATTTTGGCTTTTCGTTTGTGAGATCCGTTTAGGGCTCTCAAAAGCGGTCCAAAACAGATCAGTTTTGCCCTGATGCATTCTGATCAGAAAAGGATCCGCTCAGAATTGCATCAGTTTGCCTCAGTTTGCCTCCATTCAGTCTCCATTCCGCTTTGGAGGTGTCCGTCTGAGGAAACTGAGCCAAACGGATCCGTTCTGACACACAATGTAAGTCAATAGGGACGGATACGTTTTCTTTTGTGCCCGATTGTGTCATAGAAAACAGATCCATCCCAATTGACTTACATTGTGTGTCGGAACGGATCCATTTGGCTTAGTTTCGTCAGACGGACACCATTGACTTTCAATGCTGGTTAAGACGGATCCGTCTTGGCTATGTTAAAGATAATACAAACGGATCCGTTCTGAACGGATGCAGACGGTTGTATTATCTGAACGGATCTGTCTGTGCAGATCCATGACATATCCGCACCAAACGAAAGTGTGAAAGTAGCCTTACTTAGTTGAGGCAAAAAGTTGTCTTAAGTCATGACCTCCTTGTTTAAACCATACCCATTTTAAACTAAACAACACCCTCTGCCAAGCAAGCCTAAGATACATTTTGCTCCAAAATTGATTCCCAAACACAATAGTAAATCTAGACCAATATTCTATGTACCCATGACATGACATACTGAGCCTAATGCATGTTCACTAATATAGACTAAAGTTGAGGTACATACAAAATGACTAAAAAGAATACAGGTTACAAAATACAAGGAATAATCCCAAAGAAAGCATAAATGGAAATTGAGCCTTTTAGGACTTGAATAGATATTCTGGAATGTATTTTCAGTGTCAGTGAGTTTGACCATGGAGAAGCACAAAAAATGTTTCCTCTTAGTGAACGTCTAAAACCATTTCATGCCGTAAAAGTTGTTTCTGTCTTCCAAGGAAGCCCAAACCAGACTCCAAGAAAAATGGTTGGAAAACAGCTCTTGTAAAACTGTAATGTCTTACAACGGGCCCAACTGAAGTTGATTAGTTTTTTGGTAAAAATGTTATTAAGCTAAAGGAAAAGTGGAAGAAATTGGAAATGTAAGAATTAAGGCGCCTATACATTCTAGATAAACATCAGTCAAACCAGCCAACCATCTAAAGTTATGACCTGACCCCATTGTGCGATGCATGGTTATTGTTGGATTTCAATATGCAGGGTTCTTTATTTGTACGGGAGATAAGACTTTCGGGGGTTTATACCTCTGTCACCATTTCCCCAAACTTGGCTGAGTGGTGGTGGTGGTGTTGTTATGGAAGGAATATCTATGGGCCAGATTTTTGTTTGGCTAACAGTTATTTAAAAGGGTTGGCCACCCTTTTGGGAATTTTTGGCAAACCCCGCTCCTGGTCAGACCTGAAAATAGGAATCCTACTTAACTGCTCCCATCAGCTGGGTCCTGGTCCACTCCCCGGCACTTGGTTGCCTTGCTTGAGTCTCAAAATTTAACCTGCCTCCTTCACTCCCGGGACGCGACTGCCTTGCTTCAATACTCCATTGTATACATCCGCTTTGCTGAAACCAATGACTTGCTGCAGCGGTAACTTGACCCACTTGTGTGACCAATTGACAGGTCGTTGGTAGCAGAGACAAATTGTATGTTTACAGGAGGGAAACTGAGCGAAGTAGCCAAGGATAGAAAGCAAAGAAGCTGGGACCTAGCAACAGGAAGAAGGTACGTATACTTCCATTTAGCAGGTTTTTCCAGGAGTGGGGTTTGCCAAAAGGTTACTAAAACATTGCATTTCCTAAAAAATGTTTTTCACTTGCTACAATTTTAGATATTATAGAAATATACAATACAAAACCTTCTCCTTACCTGTGACCCTCATTGTTAATGACGGGTTAAATGTAGAGCAGGACTTCATGTGTTTCGCTTTATTTCACTTTATGCCTGAGTCAATATTTTTATCTCCTTTAATTACTATATGCCTTATAGCCTTACGGCTACACAAAGACATCATCACAGAAATTTGAATAACAACTAATAATAGCTAATGAGCAGCTGAAACAGAAGCCAAAGCACTTAGCACAGAATGTTAATAAAAATGTAAATGTAACCAAAAAGGCTTGAGGTTATGAATGTAAAAGTCCTGGACAAATTGTAAGTACTGTGATGTCTTGCTTCAAAGATAAACTGTTTCTCCCGGAATTCTGCTTCCATGTAAGGAATACAAATGATCTATATTACATGTCTATTTTTATTTGATTTTATCTAGCGTAGTGCCCACAGCTTGTGATCTCCGTACAGACATATAATGGACAAAAAAGAAAATAATAATTATATACCTAAAGCATGGTCATTTGTCCTGTATTATAGCATCGCCTGTGACTATTTAGCTTTACTGATGCTGTTATGTTACTGTAAAGGCCCTTATGTAAAAGTAGGCCAAACCTGCTGATTTCTGTGGGACTGATTGACTGTCTGAGGTGTATGAGGATGTGCAGACCTTTCCTGATTGGGGGAAGAAGAATTAGGCATTTTGAATTTCATCTCCCAATTGTTTGTTCTCTGGGGAGATAAGCCAATGCCAAAGGTTAGCCTAGCGATAGACATTTCAGGTAGGCAGGGAGCAGCGTGCCAGAGATGTCTGGATCTGGCACTGCTAGACTCTACCTGATACCAGCCGGCCCCTTTATCTATAATGGGGATTGGCGGAGATCTGGCCACAACCACACAAACATGATGAGAATCGGTTGGATGAAAACTGCTTCACGCATATTTGCCGGGTTGCGGCCGGCTCTTCACTGATCACCATTATAGTTAATGGAGTTGGACAGCCATGTGGCGGCTTCCGGCATCATTTGTGACCTTACAGGTAAATAGAATGATAAATGTCCCTCATTGTATTTTACCTCAAGCGTTTACTTCATGGTACTTTTCTGTTATAAAGAAGGTGTTTGTGAAATGCAAGAAAAAAAGAGCTGCAGCAAGATGCATTTTTGAAAAGAAGAAAGACAAAAAACACCATCTAATTAACAACACCAGTTTCCACTGCCTGGCCGTGTCAATCAAAGCAGCCAGGAGGGGCTAGCCACACCCTTATTGCATCAAAGGCCTAATTAGCATATTTAAAAAAGTATCATAACTCGGGAACGGAGCCTTAGAGCAACAAAAGAGAAACTGTGTGTTAATCAGGTGAACCAAAGCTATGTGTCTAGGCCCTACGACTGCAGCTTGCTACCACTAGGGCCGTAGTGATGGCCAGGTGTCACACACAGAAAAGGGGTGGGGTAGTGACCACTGAACGCCACCCTCACCCCTGTCCCTGCCTACTTGCCTCGCAAGTCCTAGCGACAAGGGACAACTGGTCGACAAACCCTTAGCTAGGATAGTGCAGGGAAGACAAACACATAAACAGAAAGGTCAAACAAGCCGTGTCAAAACCAAGAGAGCCAAAAAGGTACCAGAGGAGCAAGCAGAGAATCGTCAGGACAAGCCGAAGTCAAACCAGGAGAGCACGCCAAGACCAGAGAATGAGACGGTTGGGAAATTGGAACCAAAGCAGGAACAAACAAACTAGGTGAGAATCATGCAGGAAGGACCTGAATAACAGGCAATCTCTGGCCAGCAGATTGCCTGTTTAAATAAAGCGCTGGTGGAGTCATGTGACCTGGCCAGCGTCACATGACTCCTGAGTTCTGATGCAGCCGAGCGCCGAGTGATCAGCTCGGCGCTTAGCCCTAATGCGGTTGTCATGGGAACGGGCGACACCGGGCGTGCTGATAACGCCGTCCCCGCTTCCCAGAACACTGCATCGTGACACCAGGGAAGTCAACTGCCCGATCGAGGAGGGCGGACGCAGCTCCGGCACTTCAAGCAAGCTAGACGTCACTACCAAACTGCTTATTGAGATGGTGACCGAAGGAAAGGCTCCATTAATAATTATACGTGGAGCTGACCCTTATGGTTCACTCCGCTCTAGGATACACTTTATGTTTACCTCTCGGCCAGTCAGGCGGTGTAGGCACTCTATGATCCCTTGCTTCTTCTGTGATCACAGAGCCATTCAGGTCCAGTGCGTCCTTGGTAATGGGTTCCCTCCTAGCCCTGGATCCTGGAAACTGAACTGCGCTCTGTTGAATTGGGGGGACGTGCTTGTGGAGCTTAGAGAGGTCTACAAAGCTGGGCGGAACAACAAATGCTTGTTTGAATGGACTAGTGACTGGTGGGAGTATGTTAAAGTCCAGTTTCATTGTTTCTTTCAGGTGAAGCAACAGCAACAGGGGTGTGAGAAGAAGAGGGTCTTCAGAGAGCTGCAGTGAGCTGTGATCCCTGCAAGACCTTCACCGGTGCGGCTGGAGCGTTAGAGAGTAGCTAGAGGAGACCAAAAATAGCATGAAAAGGCACTTTGAGGAGGAATCCAAGCGAATCATCTCCTGCTCCAAAGTGGAGAATCTGGAGAAGGGTGAGAAATGTAACTAGTTCTTTTTGAGGAAACTTCACGCTGGCCACACGCCCCTGAACGAGCTTTGAAAGAAGGATGGCAACATGCGATCAGGGAAGGAGGAAGGGATGAGAGTCATCACAGGCTACTACAGCGACCTCTACTCCCTGAAGAACACCGACCAGAAGGCCGCGATAAATTCCTGTCAGGTATGACTAACCATCTTGATCCTACAGGTGCGGAGGCAATGGATGACCCTCTGACGCTGGGGGAGGTGCTCTCTGCCGCTAGATCCTTTAGGTCTGGCAGGACCCTGGGCAGTGACGGTCTTCCAGTGGAGCTCTATGTAGCGCTGAGGGATCTTATCTGTTCGGACCTACTGGAACTCTATGAGGAGATGGTGGTGGAGGGTAGAATTCCCCCATCATTGAGGGAAGGAATGATCACGATCTTGTATAAGCGGAAGGGGGAGAGATGTGATCTTAAAATCTGGCTGATGGTTATCATTGGCGGAGTTGTTTACCCGGACCAGACCTGCAGACAGTCTTGCTCTCATGAGAGACACTGTACAATACAAAGACTGCTGTGTACATGCGGCCCTGGTCAGTCTTGATCAGGAGAAGGCCTTGGACCGAGTCTCTCATAATTTCATGGGCAAGGCTTTGCGCAAGCTGGGTCTAGCTAGGAGGTTTTGTTTTTTGTTAATCTGATGTACCTTGATATTTGCAGCACGGTGCTGGTGAACGGCTGGAAGACTGACCCCTTTCCGGGGTCAGACAAGGCTGCCCTCTTTCACTGCTCCTCTTTGTTTGTGTTATAAAACTCCTTGCAGAGTCTATCCGGCAGAATGGAGACATCAGAAGGATCACCGCACCAGGACACTCCAAGGTCAAGTGCTCGCTGTACATAAACGACGTGACTGTCTTCTGCCCTGACCGGTGTTCGGTAACTGCACTCGTCCAGACCTGCGAGGAGTTCGGACAAGCTTCAGGGGCCAAAGTCAACTGCTGTTTTTTTTTTTTTACCAGCCATTTGACAATGAGGAGGTTTGGGGGTGGGGCGCATTAAGGTGACCACTATAAGGACATTACTGGGGGCAGGGGGGACAATATTGGGGGCTCTATAGTGACATTACTGTGGGTGGGAGGGCATTACTGTGACCATTATAAGGACATATTGAGGGCATGGGAGCATTGTTGTTGCCACTATAGGCACATTATTGGGGACAGAGGGGCATTACTGGGGTCTCTATAGTTACATTACTACTGCGAGCAGGGGGCATTACTGGGGGCTCTATAGGGACATTACTGTGGGCAAGGGGGGCATTACTGTGACTATTATAGGGACATTACTGGGGCATTGCTTTGGCTGCTCTAGAGACATTACTGGGGCAGGGGGGCATTACTGGGGACATTATTATTACTGGGTGAATTATAGGCGGCACTTTTTTGTTGCTGGGGGCAGGCATTATTGTCACTGGCAGTACCATAGGGGGCATGGATGGAGAAGATGAGGACAGAGAATATCTACATCAGAGGAGGTCACTGGATGTAAGAGATAAGTCACGCTGCACTCCCCTGTATGTATGGTAACGCTGAAAGACCAGTCAGAATGCTGAAGGTAGGGCCGACTCTGTGCTGTTGCCTGTGTTTTAACTCTTCATCCCTTTTCTTCAAACCTAATTAGAGACAAGTGGAGGAGGAGGACAGGACATGGCAGTTGGCACTAGCCACCACAAAGGGGCATCTTCTGGAGCGTTTTTTGTTTTTCTGGAGCAGTATATTGTGCTGCATTGAACCAAATAAAAAATTGTGGCATGATATACTGCTCCCTGTATGGTATTTCTGGTCCCGCCTACTCATGTTGGCCCCACCTTCTCTCAAACTGGGCCCGCCCACAACATTAGGCCTCTTCAATTTTTGTTTCCTGGGCCACTTTTAATTCCCAATCCGCCCCTGAACTGAAATATGACTAATATAGGCGTATTTCCGGATCATAAATGACCCCCATAGTGAATAAGATTTGTAAAGGTCCAGGTTCTGGCATTCACTAAATAGAGTGAGCAGAGGGAATTTTGATAGGGACATAACATGCTGGTAATCAATGAATAGAATTTCAGGGGCACTTTCCATGCCTAGGTGGCAGGGAGTGGAAGATGGCAGCCGAAACTCAGTGCGTCGAGCTAGAATTCTTCATAGCTATTTAATTTTTTCTATCCTGTCTAGGGTGGGTTGTTATTTGCTGCCAGCTTTCTACTCTGTAGGATTGCAGGAAAAAGACTTGAGGGTGGTCTCTTTATGTTCTTAGGGGCAAGAGGATAACGATAACAGTGTGCCTCAACTCCAGTCCTTAAGGGCCACCTGCCCGTCACATTGTCAGGATTACCTTAGTATTGAGCAGATAGTATAATTAGGGCCCATTCACACGTCCGTAGACGGAACGGGTGCAGACCCATTCGTTCTCTTTGGGGCAGGAATGGATGCGGACAGTCGGATCCACGGCTCCGGAAAAAAATATAACATGTCCTATTTTTGTCCGCCATTGCGGACAAGAATAGACAGTTCTATGGGGGTGCCGGCAGGGTGTATTGCGGATCCCCAATACACTACGGACGTGTGAATGGACCCTAAGTGTCCAAACATCAGGGCTTACCACAGGTATTTATTCTGTGGGATATTCTCAAATCATGACCGACAGGTGGGCCCCAAGGACTGGAGTTGGGGACCACTGAACTCTAATTTCTTATCTCATGCAACTACTACAGTGTCTTGGACCATACAGGAGCCCAAGTCATACCTATTGTTTTCATTTTGACCTAGCAAAATTAACTTTTTGCATGATTTGCAATTCAAGAATGAAATGTGGTGATGACAGGTAGGAAAATTGCGTTTTCCTAGGAAGTAGAGTACTTTAAAATTCACCAGTTTCCAGTTGCCCTAACCATGGGCAGCATGAAATAGCAACAGGCTCCCTCTTACAGGGAACTATGGGGGTCATTTACTAATCTGAAATATGTCTATATTATCTGCAACATTTCCCTGCTCACACCAGGTCTAAAATTGTGGGCGCAGCACTGGCGGGAAAGGCCCGTCTCAGTCACCATTTTCTATGCCTTTTTTAGGCAGAGAAAATAGTCTAAATGTAAGACAGCTAGGAAGCTGTCTTACATTTAGAACTGGTTTTGAATGCGCCAAAGTTATGGAGAGGCCTGCTGCTCTTCATAACTTGGGTGGATCTACCGCCAGCACAGGGGCTTTATTAAGAACAGCGTTGTAAAATGGCGATGTCCAGCTCTTAGGTGGAGAGGTCAGATTTACATATTCTGCACAGATCCAGCTGTATTCACACCCTCAGAAAATGCCAAAAGAACCAAAGCGAATCCAGTGAATAAAAGCAAAAAATTCTTCATTTCTTCTGTTTAAAATATACAAAACAGTATCCCTCCTGTAATAAACTGCCGCGTTTCAACCTATACAGGTCTTAATCATAGATCGTAGTAATATACAGTAAATGCATAGCCAGAACATGGTCAATACTTAAATGAACTGGGAGGTGCTGAATCTCAAATGATTACAGCTGTAGGGAAATCTACTTGATTTTGCATTATCACAACCCCCAGTATATTTAACTATTTAAGTCACGTTTTTGGCTATATATGATTCTATTCAAAAGAAACAAATATACAAAAAATATATACCTATATATAAATAAATGTGCATTAATAATGTAGACAAATATCTGAACGATAGTTCATTCCATGTGGATACACTGTATTTAAAGTAAAAATCCAATATGCTTCTTTATCTAATATAACCTTTTTGAAATCACCACCTCTCCTATGAGGTTTCACCTTTTCAATACCAGTAATTTTAAGGGAAGCTGTCTTACTTTCATGTATTTCTATAAAATGATTTGACGCTCTGGAAATGTTGCGGTTTTTTATTTTTTTTATTGGATATATCATTTAGATGCTCCAGAAAGCGTATTTTTAGTTTTCTGGTGGTGCTCCCTATATATATATAAGCTACATTACAGACTGTGCAAAAGATCTTAGAGATGATACCTTAGGTATTGTAATTAATATAATTTTTTAATTTGATGTTTTTATTGGTATTGTAGGAAAGCGCAAGGGGCCCTCATTGACAGAAGATATGTGTCACCAAGGTTCCTGGCCTCGGTGAGGTAAGAGCCGGTAATTTTAAGTGTCAGCAGCAGCTAGTGCTGACTGACACTACTGGTTATTTAGTGTGGTTGTAAAGTTTATCCGGGTCGGCTCTTATTGGAAGAAGCCAAAGTGCAGGGTGGGTGGCTGTTCCCCACATTCTAGGCCCGGTTTTGGTTAGGGATATAAAACCCAGCCAGCAGTCTCAGCTGGGTGTGGATTATTCTTCATTTCACAGTGGATCTGTGGTTTGAGATCTGCATGATGTGTGCCGTACTAAAGGGCTGAGAGCTGCATTGCTGGGAAGCAGGCCCTAAAGACTGTTGGGGACTGCTACTGCCAAAACCGCTGACAGGGTGAAAGCTTTTTGTTCTGTGGACTTGCCATGGTGTGAATGAACACCAAAACGACGAACTGTCATTTTTGTTTATGTGTGAATAAATATTTAACTGTTTAAGTCAAAGACTTTGTTTTTGCCTCTGTACTGCGACCGATAATCTGACTACCAGAGCGAATCCCCACAATTGGTGAAGGCCGAAATTTTTTAGTTTTTCTTCGGCACAAGTGCATGTCATACATTAAGCCATTTTTGTTGTAAGGGCGCTTTAAGGACAGGTAGGCTAGGTACGGGGACAGAGTGCTCCTACCATCTAGGTGCATCTCTGGGCAGAGAACAGGTTAGGGACACCCTAGGGAAACACTACTGACCCATATGGTTTAGCCCCCTGTCCACCACTGGTAACATCCACCCCCCCACCTGGTCCTTAGTGGCTCCTTATTGTCTGTCTGTATGTATACCAGTCCCCACTTGAGGGGCCCAGATTTAATTTTTTTAAATTAACAATAAAAGTTATGTTTTAGGTAGTTGGTTTCAGTGATAGCGTTTTTCTTACAACTACCAACCAAGTATTTTGTCGGTTGATAAACATACATTAAGCCGGCAAGGTTATGACTCGTGTCCCCTGACAAAATGGAAGCGGTCGTGAAAGCCCTCGTGGAGGCAAACTTGCATCAGCGGGAGGCTAACAAGCAGCAACAAGAAACTAGCCAGCTGCTATTACGACATGTAATGGCATTGCAAGTGGCAGGAGCCTCCCAGAATGTCCACGATGCCCGGAAAGCTGTCCGCTAGGCGATTCCTAAGATGACCCCCTTGGATGACGTCGAGACCTATCTGGCGGTCTTTGAAAAGGTGGCCATGAGGGAAAAGTTTCCCCAAGACCAGTGGGCCGAAGTCGTTGCTCCGTTCCTGGCGTCTGGTCCCCAGCAAGTATTTTTTGATCTCCCCGATGATCAAGCAGCCGACTATGCGACAGTAAAATGTGAGATCCTGGCGAGACTCGGGTGAATGTATTAGTCTCGGGTGCATCAGTGTAAATTTAACCCGGCTGAAGCCGCCAGACCACAATATTATGATCTGCTGCACCAATTGCAAAAATGGCTGCAGCCTGACATATTGACTCCCACTGCTATGTTGGATCGGCTGTTGGCGGATGTGTTTTGGAGAGCTTTTCTGTACCCTCTCCAGCACTGGATCGGCCAGGTGTCTCCGGATAATGCCTTGGAGATAGTTGACCTGGTGGAGTGCTACGAGGCCACGAAAAATCTGCAGGGGGGTTCTTTAGTACGGCACACATCATGCAGATCTCAAACCACAGAGCTCCACAGATCCACTGTGAAATGGAGAATAATCCACACCCAGCTGAGACTGCTGGCTGGGTTTTATATCCCTAACCAAAACCGGGCCTAGAATGTGGGGAACAGCCACCCACCCTGCACTTTGGCTTCTTCCAGTAAGAGCCGACCCGGATCAGCTTTACAACCACACTAAATAACCAGTAGTGTCAGTCAGCACTAGCTGCTGCTGACACTTAAAATTACCGGCTCTTACCTCACCGAGGCCAGGAACCTCGGTGACACATATCTTCCATCAATGAGGGCCCCTTGCGCTTTCCTACAATACCAATAAAAACTGCAATATAACATAAAAAATTATATTAATTACAATACCGAAGGTCTCTAAGATCTTTTGCACAGTCTGTAACGTAGCTTATATATATATAGGGAGCACCACCAGAAAACTAAAAATAGGCTTTCTGGAGCATCCAAATGATATATCCAATAAAAATAAAAAAACGCAACATTTCCGGAGCGTCAAATCATTTTATAGAAATACATGAAAGTAAGACAGCTTCCCTTAAAATTACTGGTATTGGAAAGGTGAAACCTCATAGGAGAGGTGGTGATTTCAAAAAGTTTATATTAGATAGAGAAGCATATTGGATTTTTACTTTAAATACAGTGTATCCACATGGAATGAACAATCTTTCAGATATTTTTCTACATTATTAATGCACATTTATTTATATATAGGTATATATTTTTTGTATATTTGTTTCTTTTGAATGGAATCATATATAGCCAAAAACGTGACTTAAATAGTTAAATATACTGGGGGTTGTGATAATGCAAAATCAAGTAGATTTCCCTACAGCTGTAATCATTTGAGATTCAGCACCTCCCAGTTCATTTAAGTATTGACCATGTCCACATCAGAGAAAGCTTTACTACACAGTCCCCACAGACCCTCTACACATCTGCTCGGTCCTCTCCCCCTAAAACCCGCTTCTCCACCATTACAGAAGAAAAACTCTCCACTCTACTCTCCAGATCACATCTCACCACCTGTGCACTTGACCCGATCCCATCCCACCTCATCCCTAACCTCACCCCAGTGTTTATCCCAGCCCTAACTCATCTCTTCAATCTATCACTAAACTCTGGTGTCTTCCCCTCTGCTTTTAAACATGCTACCATTACACCCATCCTCAAAAAGCCTTCACTTGACCCATCTTCCTTGTCCAGTTATCGCCCCATATCACTTCTTCCGTATGCCTCAAAGCTACTTGAACAACATGTCCATTCTGAACTGTCCTCCCACCTCTCCTCTTGCTCCCTCTTTGACCGCCTACAATCCGGCTTCCGAACCCACCACTCGACCGAGACTGCCCTTACCAAAGTCACCAATGACCTACTGACAGCCAAAACCAAGAAACAATACTCTGTCCTCCTTCTCCTTGACCTGTCCTCTGCCTTCGACACTGTTGACCACACCCTTCTGCTGCAAACTCTCTCATCTCTTGGCATCACTGACCTGGCTCTCTCTTGGATCACATCATACCTCACAGACCGGACGTTTAGCGTCTCCCACTCCCGCACCACCTCCTCGTCTCATGCCCTCTCTGTTGGTGTCCCGCAAGGCTCTGTCCTAGGACCCCTGCTCTTCTCAATCTACACTTTTGGCCTGGGACAGCTCATAGAGTCCCATGGCTTTCAGTATCACTCCTATGCTGATGACACACAAATCTACCTTTCTGGTCCAGACATCACCACCTTACTATCAAGAATCCCACAATGTCTATCTTCTATATCATCCTTCTTCGCCTCTCGCTTTCTTAAACTTAACATGGATAAGACAGAATTCATAATCTTTCCCCCATCTTGTTCAACCCCCCCAACAGACCTATCTATCACGATCAATGGCTGCACATTATCCCCAGTCAAAAAAGCCCGCTGCCTTGGAGTGACCTTAGATTCTGCCCTTTCCTTCCGACCGCACATCCAAGCCCTTTCCAACTCAAAAACATCTCCCGCATCCGTGCTTTCCTTAACTTTGAATCTGCAAAAATGCTCGTACATGCCCTCATTATCTCCCGCCTAGACTACTGCAACATTCTCCTCTGTGGCCTTCCATCTAGCACCCTCGCACCCCTCCAATCTATCCCCAACTCCGCTGCCCGACTAATCCACCTCTCACCTTATTACTCCTCTGCCTCTCCCCTCTGCCAATCCCTTCACTGGCTCCCCATTGCCCAACGAATCCACTTCAAAGTACTGACAAACACATACAAGGCCGTCCATAACCTGTCCCCTCCCTACATCTCTGAGCTACTTTCCCGATACATCCCCACACGCAATCTCCGATCCTCACAAGACCTCCTTCTCTCCTCTCCTCTTATCGCCTCTTCCCACAATCGACTCCAAGATTTCTCCCGTGCATCCCCCATACTCTGGAACTCGCTACCCCAACATATCAGACTCTCACCTACAGTGGAATCCTACAAAAGAAACCTGAAAACCCACCTCTTCAGACAAGCCTACAACCAATGACCCTGCTGCCTCTATACCGCCATGACCAATTCAACCCGCACCTACTGTGTCCTTCTCCCATACCATGTAGATTGTAAGCCCTCACGGGCAGGGCCCTCTCTCCTTCTGTACCAGTTTGTAACTCATCTTGTTTATGATTACTACAATTGTCTGTTATGTATGTGCACCGCTTATCATATGTACAGCGCTATGGAATGAATGGCGCTTAAATAATAAATAATAATAATAATAATGTTCTGGCTATGCATTTATATTACTACGATCTATGATTAAGACCTGTATAGGTTGAAACGCGGCAGTTTATTACAGGAGGGATACTGTTTTGTATATTTTAAACAGAAGAAATTAAGATTTTTTTGCTTTTATTCGCCGGATCCGCTTTGGTTCTTTTGGCATTTTCTGAGGGTGCGAATACAGCTGGATCTGTGCAGAATATGTCAATCTGACCTCTCCACCTAAGAGCTGGACATCGCCATTTTACAACGCTGTTCTTAATAACGCCCCTGTGCTTGCGGTGAATCCACCCTGTGCTGGCCTCTCCATAACTTTGGCGCATTCAAAACCAGTTCTAAATGTAAGACAGCTTCCTAGCTGTCTTACATTTAGACTATTTTCTATGCCTAAAAAAGGCGTAGAAAATGATGAATGAGACGGGCCTTCCCCGCCAGTGCTGCGCCCACAATTTTAGAGGTTCGGGTGTGGGTACCAAATTCAGTTTTTTATCACGAGCGTGCAAAACACATTGCACCTGCGCGATAAACATGATGTCATGTTAGGGGATCAATGACAAGACATGGTTATTTACCCAAATAAATTAGCACATGACCAAGATGGCACACCTTCCAGTCACTGGAGTCATTGGTGTATTAGTCATTTTCTTTGCGTTTCTTTTTATTAAATGATAGTATGTTCTTTAAAATAATAGTAACTTTTAAATCCCAGAACTTGAACGCTGAGTAATCATACAAGTTTTTATGCAATTAAATTTCCAATATGTATATATTTAATTCCCGATTTTTTCATCAGTCCTGTGCCGTTGCTTTCCCCTGATGTCTTTCTTTGGAAGCCACATTCAATCAGCCTTTAAATGATCTGGCATGGTTTCCTTTTTGTCCCCTTCTCATGATGAAAACACTCTTATTTTTTCGCCTTTTCCAAAGCTCTCTCTTAATCACTTCTCTCCACTGGTAACATTTTGGATTACATTATTTTTATTGCCCAGCAGGGTCATTTTAACATTTGTGGTGAGAAGTGTTATCATGCTGATTCTTTTTACCTTTTAGCTCTTTGGCATTTTGTTATGCTGTGTGTCGCTCTGCATAGCTGCTCAAACAACAACATGGCCAAGAGAATAAAGGTTTTATTTTGATTACATTTTCTATGCTGCTTACAATATTTTATCAGACTTAAATCTTCATATAATTCTCCATTTGATTTAAGATATTTCTTACAAAACTGTAACAGCAGAGGTCAATGTACAGTATATCACCTTAAAAGGTTTTCTGGGTTAAAAAGGCCATTTTTAAAATACTCCTTTAGTGTATACTGATTAAATAGTGGGGTTAAATGAGTTAATAGAAGGGTGATGCCTATTAAGGACCCTCACCTACAAGTCAGAGCAGAAGTTATTTATAAAGAGCATGGAGGACCCAGCACCTATTGATCTGTGTAATGCTTATTTTCATCTGTGGTGGTGCTGCAGATAATTTGAAAACACGTTGTTTGTCTTCCCCATAGATTATTTAATTTAAAAGTAAAACTGTAGAGCAATTTTGTTAACTACAATATGAATCAGCCTTTGGGTGGTGAATTCAAAGGACATAAGTGACAACATCGATGGCCATGCCCATGCCAAAAAACAATCCTTTAGGAAGTATGGCTGTCATACAGAGGGTCCTCTTCTTGCGAGACACTCTAAGTGCCATAATGGAGAGCTTCCACTTTGGTGAACCTGTTGTGTCAATACATTTTGTTGATCTCCATTCATTTGAATGGCCAGAATTCCTCCACTGATTGCAGATAGTTAGTGAAGTTGACTAAGGTGATCAGCTGATGTGAAATTCTTTTTCAAAAATGGCCTATGTAATGTGTTTGAGAATGTGCCATATTCAAATTAAGAACTCACATTTTACCAATTGGTGCTTGGGTTCCTTGGGCTCACCAGAGGAAAGTATTCTTAAGACTCAAGCCCTATATCATCAATAAAGTCTAGTAGGTATTTAATCAAAGAAATAGAACCTTGTGTGGTGAGCGATTGGCTACAAAAGAAGTAAAATAGTATTACATTAGCGCATTGTTGTTTGCACATTTGTTGTTTCCAGAATAACAGTTATGGTAACGAGAGGCATCTCATTACTGAGAAAAGCACTGGTTGGTCCTATATTCTGTCTATTGCACAGCAGATACAGTCTGTTGTAAAACTGCTAGCATAAGTTTATACAGAAGAGCTGTTGGTAAGCCACAAGGAATTTGAATTTCTGGAGCTTTCTAGGGTCACATATTTCCTGTTCCTACATGGGACAGTATATTAGATGATTAATGTGTTTAATATTCCCAAAGAAATGTCGGAGTGTGCGTTTCTTTTTATTATCCTATTAGTCTGTGGTGGCTTTATCCATAGTAGTCTTTGGTTAGTACAGTAGCTTTTTAGTTGAGGAACCCTATTTATCCAGGTAGCTAGAAATAGTCATGTTGTCATGGAGATGCTCCATGCCTGCTGTTAGCCGGGGCAGGCCTGGGCACTGCATCACTCACCTAGATTCTAACTGGGGCCCACGTGCAAAACCCCTGAGTAATTATGTGTAAAAAATGTATCTGCCCACCCGTGCTACCATAGCCACTTGACACTCCTCACCCGTAAGGGAATCGCTGCTAGGTTCCCAAACACAGTCTGCTGCTTGGACTGGTAAAATCTTAACACACGTATATAAAAGAAGTCTGGTGTTTGAAACAACCAGAGTGGGAACCTGCGCAGGTTCCCACTCTGGTTGTTTCAAAAACCAGACTTCTTTTATATACCCCTGAGTAATTGTTTGTTCCTTATGTAATGTTATGTATTGGATGTTATGCCATGTTATATGCCCAGCATAGCAGTGTATGAATGGCACACCCCTCATATGAGGTTAGGTGTGGGCTGGTTCCACCCATAACTTTAGGTCAGTCTACAATGAAATTGTTAGGAGAAGGAAGCAGTGACCCACTGTATGCTCCTTCTTAGGCCTCAAGCTAAAGACATTCATTCATGTCTGCAAGATCTATAGAAGGAGAGCAAGAAAGAGACAAAGAAGATAGTAGAAGGCTAGAATCTGCATGGTCAATCATAGGAGTCAGCCAGGTAACTTGCTACTTCAGCTATTCAGACTTTTATCCCGAGAGTGACACAGTTCACACCTGGACATGAATTGGCCAGTCATATCACTAAAGACCTGCATCCCACAGAGGACATTACAGCCATCATTATAAAAGTACAATGGTCCAGGTCCACCATAGATTCTGCAGGAAGAGACTTGAGGGAAGAATGCCATAACTCCCATCCTTGCCTAAATTCATACATCGTTATCTGGGAAGAACTGCACTGTGTATAATTGGAACTGGCATAATTGGATGTACTACAAATCCCAATTTGTACCTAAGTAAACGCAACATTTGTTTTGCTACATCTGGCCTAGTTACTAACACCTTCACCATATGCTGCATTCATCATCCATTGTACTCTACACTCCCAGCCTTGCCCTCATACAAGCCCCTAACATCACGGGCACCCCAGCTACCATCAAGTAGGAGCACAAGAATCATGGTTTGCCCCAAGGGAAGAAAGGGTATCCCTTTTATTTGCTGCTTTGGCCCTAGGGAGCATCAGTCTAAGGAAAACCACTCTGATAGTCAGAGCAACTAATACTCCAATCCTCTGCTCCAGCTCCTCAGGGGCTCACTGCACATGCTGCAGGCTGGAGCCTGGCTGCTAGGTCTCTTTCTGTGTGTGTGTGTACTTTTGTCTATTCTTTGAACCTCTCACTGCAGTACTGCAGGGTTAATTTGCCTTTTTGCTCTGTTTCCAGTTGTTTGACCAATGGGCTCATCAGCTCTTGTATATATGCTGGGCTGTTTGTTCCACCCCTTGCCTGAGCAAAAGATTCCTTTTGGGTTCACTTGCTTGCTAGGCCCTGCAAAAAGAGCTATAATTCATGTGTCTTTCTGTGTACCAACTACTGCCTGTTTCCTGGATTCTGACTTGCCCTGACCTCTTCCTGTTTCCTGAATATGTATTGCATGATCCCCTGTGCTTTGCATTGGTGTCTCTAACCCAAGTGGATTAACAGCCAACCACACTAGGACTATTTCAAGAGTTAGCGGCTTGGTGGCTCCCCTGCAGTGAGGGCCAGAGCCCTGTATAGGGGCTAAATAATGAAAACCAGGAAACCACAAGAATAACATCAGGATAACACCAAGACTAGCTCAAAGTCAACTTAGTTGGCTGGCACAGTGGGTCCACACTCACTGCCTGTAGCACATATCATAATATATCTTCCTGTGATAGAAATGGAAAAATGGAACCAGCACAATGAGTCCCACTAGGAAGAATGCAACAGTTCACTCACCCAGGTAAGTTCAAACATTTTGCTAGAAGATGAATGCAGATACTAAAAGATCCCAGAATGTCCATGAAAAATTATTTAATAAGGCATAAAACATACAAAAATGAGCACCGTTTCAGCTTCAGTTGAGCCTTTCTCAAGCTAATGTAACAAATCACCACAAATATCTGTGATATGAAAGAGTTATTCCTGCGATATACAAATATTATTCCTGCGCTATCCAAAGGTAAAACTTCTGCATCTTTCCAAGAATCATCAAGGTTATTAGAAACTATTAGATGTATCTAAACACTTAAAATGTACATCACATATTAAAGCATACATCTGCTTATGACCTGAGGAAGGTACTGGTCCAGTGTGGAAATAGATGGCCTTCTTTTTACAGTTCAAGTGATTTTTATTAAGCCATCTGCCATTTTTGCCACATTGGGAGCCTGTGCTTTTCCTCTGGAACTAGCAAGTGGCAACGCCGAACCTATGGAAGCATTTCTAACTTTTACTACACTCTTTTGAAGAAATTATCTCAAAGGAAGAGATGGATGCTGTTTACCTCTGGAGCCTGCAGCTACTAATACAGAGTGTGTGATTTGCTATGTCTGCTTTTCATTTGTGTCCATTATCATAACATAGTTTAGCCAGGTGAGCGTCATGAGTGTGAATGAATAACTGGATTACCATGGAAATACTAACTTTTTTGCTTTCCAATGCCCCTTTTATCTCTGCTTCTACTGCAAACCATACATCATGGGGTACACTCTATTCAATACACACAGACTTTTCCTCTGATCAACTGCTCATGGATTGTGACATATGATCCCTGATTGGTTATTAAACAGTCTATCAGTGGGTAGATAAGAAGCTTTCCTCCATCACCAGGACAACGCATCCTCACATGCCTTAATAAATTACTAATTTTCTGGAGGGTATATGTTGACGTCCTTTAGGCTCTAATGTGCATCACTTCTGTTGAGTGATTGGCTTATCACTGGGCCACATGAACCTTGGCCCACATTTATTAAGCCCCCTATGTGTGAGCAAAAATTTGTGACTTTCGGGTCACTTTCCAAAAAGTGGGAAGCATGGAGGCTGGACCTAGCCAACCCTGCACATTTACTATAATTTATGGCAGAGAATTAGAGTAAATTATAACTGATGTAGATTTCAGTTCTGGTGCACCAATCCTCCAAGATGGTGAACAATTATTAAGTTGCACATCTCACACTAGTGCTACAGAAATGAAAACCAGAATACAGAACGCATGTCTTAATACCTTTGACCCTAGATGTGACTAGGTCCCAGCATGTACCAGTGGGAAAGATCAATTGCCTCAATAATATTCCAACTTTGGTTACATTATAACATCAGAGCAATCAGCAAAAACAGATCTCAAAATTCAAATAGATGAGCTTCAAACCACATTTGTATTCATCAATGGACATTTTATTCTAGAGGATTAACTGAAAATGAAAATCTTGAGACAAAAATGAATAAAAACAACATTTAGTCAAAAGATAATCTGTTACATGTATTTCTAAATGAGTTGTTTCTTTTTCAGCACTGTTCTCTCTGGCTATAGAAATTAGCTTAATCCTGATGTTTGCCTAATTTATTTAAGATCACATCTCTGGAACTCTAGGGTCATTTATCCTGCCCATAATGGATTTTAATATTTATGCAGAATAAATTTAACATAACACGAAACAAATCCCAAAGTTAACAATATGCTTAAATAATTGTTATATTCTGTTTGTCTTCAATACATTTTCATTTTCTTGAGGATGTTGACATATTCTCACTCTCTACGATTTAGAAATTGATTAGTATCATAGAACTGTTGACCTGATTCTGCCTTATCAAATATGAGTATTCATTCAATGCTTTCTTTCGTATTCCATTTTGATCGTAGCTTAGCTATAGGCTGTTTAGGTAGTTCTTTAAAGTTGGTCCCCAATTGATAATCCTCTACCAGTTAGCCACAGTCTATAGATAAGTCATAGGCCTATTAGCGAAGGACTAAAAGGCCACATATTAAAGAGATAGAAAACCTATTTCTTCATTTACTAGTTGATCAGAAAAGGTCTACCATACATTTCTGTCTCTCTCTATACAGGGAGTGCAGAATTATTAGGCAAGTTGTATTTTTGAGGATTAATTTTATTATTGAACAACAACCATGTTCTCAATGAACCCAAAAAACTCATTAATATCAAAGCTGAATATTTCTGGAAGTAGTTTTTAGTTTTAGCTATTTTAGGGGGATATATGTGTGTGCAGGTGACTATTACTGTGCATAATTATTAGGCAACTTAACAAAAAACAAATATATACCCATTTCAATTATTTATTTTTACCAGTAAAACCAATATAACATCTCAACATTCACAAATATACATTTCTGACATTCAAAAACAAAACAAAAACAAATCAGTGACCAATATAGCCACCTTTCTTTGCAAGGACACTCAAAAGCCTGCCATCCATGGATTCTGTCAGTGTTTTGATCTGTTCACCATCAACATTGCGTGCAGCAGCAACCACAGCCTCCCAGACACTGTTCAGAGAGGTGTACTGTTTTCCCTCCTTGTAAATCTCACATTTGATGATGGACCACAGGTTCTCAATGGGGTTCAGATCAGGTGAACAAGGAGGCCATGTCATTAGATTTTCTTCTTTTATACCCTTTCTTGCCAGCCACGCTGTGGAGTACTTGGACGCGTGTGATGGAGCATTGTCCTGCATGAAAATCATGTTTTTCTTGAAGGATGCAGACTTCTTCCTGTACCACTGCTTGAAGAAGGTGTCTTCCAGAAACTGGCAGTAGGACTGGGAGTTGAGCTTGACTCCATCCTCAACCCGAAAAGGCCCCACAAGCTCATCTTTGATGATACCAGCCCAAACCAGTACTCCACCTCCACCTTGCTGGCGTCTGAGTCGGACTGGAGCTCTCTGCCCTTTACCAATCCAGCCACGGGCCCATCCATCTGGCCCATCAAGACTCACTCTCATTTCATCAGTCCATAAAACCTTAGAAAAATCAGTCTTGAGATATTTCTTGGCCCAGTCTTGACGTTTCAGCTTGTGTGTCTTGTTCAGTGGTGGTCGTCTTTCAGCCTTTCTTACCTTGGCCATGTCTCTGAGTATTGCACACCTTGTGCTTTTGGGCACTCCAGTGATGTTGCAGCTCTGAAATATGGCCAAACTGGTGGCAAGTGGCATCTTGGCAACTGCACGCTTGACTTTTCTCAGTTCATGGGCAGTTATTTTGCGCCTTGGTTTTTCCACACGCTTCTTGCGACCCTGTTGACTATTTTGAATGAAACGCTTGATTGTTCGATGATCACGCTTCAGAAGCTTTGCAATTTTAAGAGTGCTGCATCCCTCTGCAAGATATCTCACTATTTTTGACTTTTCTGAGCCTGTCAAGTCCTTCTTTTGACCCATTTTGCCAAAGGAAAGGAAGTTGCCTAATAATTATGCACACCTGATATAGGGTGTTGATGTCATTAGACCACACCCCTTCTCATTACAGAGATGCACATCACCTAATATGCTTAATTGGTAGTAGGCTTTCGAGCCTATACAGCTTGGAGTAAGACAACATGCATAAAGAGGATGATGTGGTCAAAATACTCATTTGCCTAATAATTCTGCACTCCCTGTAGAGGGCCAGGTATGTTAGTTCAAAGGGAATCTTTCATCAATGTTTTCTTATCACATATTAACAGCCTATATGTGAATATTTTTTAAAATAAAAAAATTTGTGATTCATTTTCTGGATATAATTTTTTAAAGTCACTCCATGTGTTCTACTTCCTCTCCTGACTCTAATTTCTTGTTTGGATTTTTGGCATAGCACACAGCCATTAACTTTCTCAGTCAGACCATTCGCTGTGGTCAGAGAGGGAAGGGGGTTGAGTGTCTCAATCAGATCATCACACATTACACTAATAAGTACAATGTTCTTCTGTGGACTTCTTTATCTAGGCCGATCAAGAGAACAACAGAGCTGTTGTATTGTCATCCCAATTCTACAAACAATTGATTCTGACATAACATAACCTGCTGATATGATCTCATTCAGAGCAAAGAAAATGTTAAAGAGGTTGTCCCAAGATTTATTATTTAACTTATTCACCATCCACAGAATAGGAGATGTTTCTGATGACCACTACTGATCATTTAAATGGGGGTCCTCTCCTGAATGTTGCTGCCATCTCTATTCATCTCTGTGGGACTGCTGAAGAGAAGCACAACATCTCAGGACTATCCCTGGCAGGCCCTCAGAGATGGATGGAGCCGCAGTTCACATGCTTGACCCCTGCTCCATTCAGAGAGTGGGGTCATAGGACCCCTGTTCTTGTGATTGGTGGGGAACTGACTACTGGAAGTATGAGCTTGTCACTGTACCATTCACAACGTACAGAGCAGTTCTGTATTGACTTGACAAACCTACCCACACTGTAAAACCACCAAAGGCTCATTTGGGGACAACAGTGCCTGATGCATAGCATTCTCCTTGACGTCTCCAACATAGTTATGCCCCAAAAAGCACTATAATAATCCTAATCAATGTCAGGACCGAAACTGTGTGAAGGAGCGTAACATTTGTACATCTGTACCAAGCACACGTGCATTATAAAATAATAAAGGGTTAAAGTCACTTTCCTGCCTGCCTCCAATAATCCATTGAGAGTTAATTCGGGTCTAGTAATGATAGTTATAGCCTAGTGATATTATGTAGTGTGCATTAACTCTCAGTATTATGCCTCTGACAGTATCTGCCTCACAATCCGAGGTCTTTGTGACCAGATTCTTCATATTCATTTTCCGAAATTGCCTGAACTAACGATAATTTCCTTTCTAAACTGTGCGAAATAAATTTGGTTCATAATATTGCATATAATATTGCAGCGGGTTTGTTAAGCCTGCTTTAATTGTTCCAGCTGCTACATCCCATTTACAAATCATCAATTGTTAAAATGCAATATATAGTACAGTAGACCATATTCACTAGGCTGATCTAGGCCGTAAATGCAATGTTCACTTCACATTAATGCAAATCTGTAATTCACTAAGCTTATTAAACAAATGTTAATTGATCTTTAAACAGCTGTCCCATCTGAAAACATGAACAGTGAAAAACTCATTAATCATTAGATTTCCATGACTTAAGATTAGCGCTTATCTGCTCCCTACTTATCACTGATAAATCTCTTACTTTCTCGACATTGTTGTAGCTTGACAGTAGAAGACGAGCCTGGAGAGGAGAATGACATAACCTTTGTTTTTTCTCCCATCCACTTAATACTTTGTTATAATTGCAATTTTTTTTTTTTTTTTTTTACCTCATGTATTGTGTTATTAAGTTTGTATTTTTATCATTATCATTGTTGTGGATGATTTATTCATTGTGGAAAATTTGCCCTTTTTTGATGTCTAAGTTCATCCTGAAAAAAGAATACAAAAGTTTCGGCAATAATACCTGAGGCAGCAATCATGATTGACGCCAGCATAAAGGGAAAGAATAAATTATGGCTTATTGTACTCAAGTCTTGATTATTAGTATTTACTGCGTTATTACATCTAATAATGCTTAAAGTGGCACTGTACTTTCAGTAAACGTTTGATATGTCATAGGGACCTCTATCAAATGTTTAGATCGGTGGGATCTAAAAGAGAAGGGAGCGAGATGGGCCCATAGACTTTCTATTGAGTCCATCTCACTTCCTGTCCTGCAGTGAGGAGAAAGGTGTAACAATTGAAAAATATTTGTGCAAATGATCCCAAAAGTCACAAATATCTATTTTGTAACCTTTTAACGGCAGAATTCTGGAATGTACAGCACACCAGCCCACAGAGGAGCTGTGAGGTGGAAAGGATAGAAGTTGTGGCTGTGGCAATAAGGGTGGTTATAGTCACCTCTATGCTCACCAAGCAACCGATGAGAGGAGGAGCACGTACTGCTATATGTACCACCTAATCAAGGTCGCCTATAAGATATGTGGGGAAAAAATGCACAGTAATGCTATTCCCAGTATAGAAGCGCATTCACACCTGAATGTGCCACTCCCTACAAACTAAACAAAAATCACAGAGAAAATATTTAAAAAAAACAAAAAAAAACATCCTGCACGATATGATAAAATAAATATGCGGATGTCCATGGCTACATTTATGGGGAAAAAAAATCACAGAATTTCTTTTCTCTTTGATTTTTGTTTAGTTTGCAGTATACACTTGAGAGAGTTGCACCTTCAAGTATGAATGCACTTCTATTTTATCCTGGGAGTAGCATTCTTGTGCATTTTTGCCCCTCCTATCTAACAGGTGACCTTGATTAGGTGGTATTTATAGCTGTGCATGCTCCTTCTCTCATCGGTTGCTGGATGCACACAGAGGTAACTAGGAGCAGCACACCATATGTGCAGAGTCTGCTCTTTTGAACATAGATGCCCAATGGCATAGGTAGGTTTAGAGCAGGATCTCCCTGACTGAAACCACCTTGGCACTGGTAGGTGGGCACAGATGTGTTTTGATCAAAAATATATTGCCTGAAATTCTCGGATTTTATCATATCAGAATGAGGGCTTAGGGTACTTTCACACTTGCGTTGCTTGATTCCGGCAGGCAGTTCCGTTGCCTGAACTGACTGCCTGATCAGGCAAACTGTATGCAAACGGATGTCATTTTTTCTGACTGATCAGGCATTTTTCAGACTGATCAGGATCCTGATCAGTCAGAAAAATGCCTGATCAGTCAGAAAAATGCATTGCAATACCGGATCAGTTTTTCCGGTGTCATCAGGCAAAACGGATCCGTTTTTTTATTTTTATTTTTTAAAGGTCTGCGCATGCGCAGACCGGAAGGACGGATCCGGCATTCCGGTATTTTGAATGCCGGATCCGGCACTAATACATTCCTATGGAAAAAAATGCCGGATCCGGCATTCAGGCAAGTCTTCAGTTTTTTTCGCCGGAGATAAAACCGTAGCATGCTACGGTTTTCTCTTTTGCCTGATCAGTCAAAACGACTGAACTGAAGACATCCTGATGCAAACTGAACGGATTACTCTCCATTCAGAATGCATGGGGATATGCCTGATCAGTTATTTTCCGGTATAGAGCCCCTGTGACGGAACTCTATGCCGGAAAAGAAAAACGCAAGTGTGAAAGTACCCTTAGTCCATATATAATGCTTGCATCTGTTGTGTTAGTGCATTATTTTCTGTTCTTTTCTGTGATGTTTATCATAAATGTAGCCATGGACATCTGCATATTTATTTAGCATATCGTGCAGGATGTTTTTATTTTTATATATATGTATATAATACCGGCGCTGGCATACAGAAAGGGTAGGGGAGGGTGAGGATTATTACACGTATATGCACAGGACGCTAATTACAAGATCTCTACCTGTTATCTGGTGAATAGTCGTTCCGTGATGTGGTGTGATCCCGTAGTCGTTCACGAAGACGCTCCTGAACTCATCCCTGCAGGCTCCTCCACATGTGCGCTAGCTACTGGCCGGGGCAGCGCGCTAGGTGAGAGTTAGAGCAAGAAGCGTCTCATCAGATCTATACAGCGCTCCCTGGAACAACGGGATCACACCACATCACGGAACGACTATTCACCAGATAACAGGTAGAGATCTTGTAATTAGTGTCCTGTGCATATACAGGGAGTGCAGAATTATTAGGCAAGTTGTATTTTTGAGGATTAATTTTATTATTGAACAACAACCATGTTCTCAGTGAACCCAAAAAACTCATTAATATCAAAGCTGAATATTTTTGGAAGTAGTTTTTAGTTTGTTTTTAGTTTTAGCTATTTTAGGGGGATATCTGTGTGTGCAGGTGACTATTACTGTGCATAATTATTAGGCAACTTAACAAAAAACAAATATATACCCATTTCAATTATTTATTTTTACCAGTGAAACCAATATAACATCTCAACATTCACAAATATACATTTCTGACATTCAAAAACAAAACAAAAACAAATCAGTCACCAATATAGCCACCTTTCTTTGCAAGGACACTCAAAAGCCTGCCATCCATGGATTCTGTCAGTGTTTTGATCTGTTCACCATCAACATTGCGTGCAGCAGCAACCACAGCCTCCCAGACACTGTTCAGAGAGGTGTACTGTTTTCCCTCCTTGTAAATCTCACATTTGATGATGGACCACAGGTTCTCAATGGGGTTTAGATCAGGTGAACAAGGAGGTCATGTCATTAGATTTTCTTCTTTTATACCCTTTCTTGCCAGCCACGCTGTGGAGTACTTGGACGCGTGTGATGGAGCATTGTCCTGCATGAAAATCATGTTTTTCTTGAAGGATGCAGACTTCTTCCTGTACCACTGCTTGAAGAAGGTGTCTTCCAGAAACTGGCAGTAGGACTGGGAGTTGAGCTTGACTCCATCCTCAACCCGAAAAGGCCCCACAAGCTCATCTTTGATGATACCAGCCCAAACCAGTACTCCACCTCCACCTTGCTGGCGTCTGAGTCGGACTGGAGCTCTCTGCCCTTTACCAATCCAGCCACAGGCCCATCCATCTGGCCCATCAAGACTCACTCTCATTTCATCAGTCCATAAAACCTTAGAAAAATCAGTCTTGAGATATTTCTTGGCCCAGTCTTGACGTTTCAGCTTGTGTGTCTTGTTCAGTGGTGGTCGTCTTTCAGCCTTTCTTACCTTGGCCATGTCTCTGAGTATTGCACACCTTGTGCTTTTGGGCACTCCAGTGATGTTGCAGCTCTGAAATATGGCCAAACTGGTGGCAAGTGGCATCTTGGCAGCTGCACGCTTGACTTTTCTCAGTTCATGGGCAGTTATTTTGCGCCTTGGTTTTTCCACACGCTTCTTGTGACCCTGTTGACTATTTTGAATGAAGCGCTTGATTGTTCGATGATCACGCTTCAGAAGCTTTGTTATTTTAAGAGTGCTGCATCCCTCTGCAAGATATCTCACTATTTTTGACTTTTCTGAGCCTGTCAAGTCCTTCTTTTGACCCATTTTGCCAAAGGAAAGGAAGTTGCCTAATAATTATGCACACCTGATATAGGGTGTTGATGTCATTAGACCACACCCCTCCTCATTACAGAGATGCACATCACCTAATATGCTTAATTGGTAGTAGGCTTTCGAGCCTATACAGCTTGGAGTAAGACAACATGCATAAAGAGGATGATGTGGTCAAAATACTCATTTGCCTAATAATTCTGCACTCCCTGTACATGTAATAATCCTCACCCTCCCCTACCCTCTCTATATGCCAGCGCCGGTATTATATACATATATATATAGCTATTAGCCACCTATTAAAGGTGAGAGCAGGTTGGACACTCACCCCAATACTAGGCAGCAACAAACAAGGTGATAACATCAGCCTCAGAGATATATCTAACGGCAACGCAAGTGTCTCTGTTCATCATAAACTTAAATGTTTTTATCTTAGCTTTTTATCTTTTCTCTGTGATTTTTGTATAGTTTGTAGTATACACTTGAGGGAGTGACACATTCAAGTGTGAATGCGCTCCTATTTTATCCTGGGAGTATCATTCTAGTCCTCCCCGTGGCTAACCATGCTTAGTGCTCTCTAAGGCTGGGCATGCAGTGCTTGGAATTGAGCAACCGCTCTTCCCCTCGGGGCACACAGTTGACTTCTGGGGTCTCCTGCCTGGTGGTGGCTTGTGTCCCTTGATCTTAGGTGAGCAGCGAGGAGCAGGTTATATATGTAAACATAATGACAAGGCCAGCTTGGCTATAGTAATATGTAGTCTCTCTTACACTGATTGGATGATAGGAGTCACAATGCTAATACAAGCAGTAGGCACAGTTCTCAGTATATCACAAAAGAGGCTTTTCCCAAAGGCTGTGTATAGTTGATGGCTTCCATGATGGTCCTCCCTGAGTCTCTTTTTTATAATTACAAGCAATCTTCCTAATTTACCAAAGGTATGTAATTTCTCTCAATATGTCTTTGCTAAGTGCAACAATGGGGTGCAGTCCTAGATCGGATAACAGTCCGCCATGGCTGTGTGGAGGGTGACAGAAGCAATATAATCCAAACGACAGGCAGTAAAGTTACCTTTACTGTCTTTGTCCAAGCACTGTCCCATTTAATTGGTCCTCAACCTTCTATAAAAATTCTGTTCTCTCCATCAGAGGTCAGTTCATAGCATAGTTGTTTTTTCAGGCAACTTGAAATCACACAGGGATGGTGTTTCCCTTTCTTTAGTTTCTGCTTGTGTCATAGTAGCGCTTCGTGCCCACCTCTGTTCTGCCATCTGGCGTCGACCCAGGGTGCCACATCACACATCCTGCCGCTGGTATTTATCCTTCCCTGCTTTCGAGTAGCAGGATTGGCTGCCAGAGTCCTGTGTTATCTGAATTGCACATACTCTGCATGCCCTGACTTCAGGAACTGCTGACTATGGGCTCTGCGTGATTCCTCAGTGCTTCACAATGGTGTCTCTGACCCCGGTGGGTCAGCTCTCAGCCACACCTGAACTACTCCAAGAGGTGGAAGTCTAATGATTCCCTGCAGAGAAGTTCATATCTGTGTATTAGGGTTAAAGGGTTACAAACCAGTAACTACATGCAAAGCTTCACTTTTGACTTTCCTGCCAACAACTCATTAGCCAAGGGAAATTGGGGCCAGCCCATCACCCCACAATTATTATTAAGGACTACCGTTTAACTATTTCCTACCCATACTCAACCTTTTGAGATACATAGTGCATAGTAAAGTCATAATAGCCATTTTACCACTGGAAGTTCATAGTTAGCATCTCAGAAAACATTTCAACAACTTTAAAAGTGATCAATAGTGTACTATAACATTAACCCTTTATCAGTGAACCAACTGATTGCTGTAAGTGCAGGGCTTGAGAAATTTCCTCCACAGTCTTTACTGAGTAGAAAAATCCAAAACACATCCACATATAGATGCAGCTGAGCTAAAATTGACTCTGATTACACATCTCACAATCTCTGTGACAAAAGCCATTGAAAAGTCAGTTAACATTTTCTTGACATTCTTTACTTGGCAAAATAGTTCCAACGATGATGGCTAAAGCAAGGTTTCACTGTTCTCTCAGATGTAATAGTTAAAATAGAGATTCCAGCAGAGATGTGCACACTAAATCTAAAGGGGATGATTTATCAAGCCCTGCAAGAAATAATTATTTCCTTAGAAAGTTACCAAATAGGGCTTTTGCGACTTCTTGAAGTCACAAAAAGATAAAACGGTCCCAATACTGCCCTAGTAGGGGGTGATGCAAAGTGTTTGGTTTAAAGATGAGCCAAATTTAATGATTTACACTGTTTGACAAATTTGGCACAATGTATGCTAGACTCCAGCAAAACTGACTTCAAATATTACCCTCTTGATATATTCCCGCCAAAATTTTCTCTGCAGTTCCTTCTGTGGGCAGATTCATAAGCAGAAATGCGTGGTTCAGAAAAATATGATAGAGAAACCAGAAGCCAAAAACCCAGTCAATTGCTCTGAAGCCTTTAGCCAAGGCAGGGCCCACCACAGTTTCTGCCATGGTTGTTGACCTTGAATGCCAAGTATATGTTCGCGGCTTAGCTCCATTGAATGGAGCAAATTCCCAAATGGACACATTATGCGGCTTCAAGCGGCATCAGTCTGCACACCAGACCAAGACGGGACATAGCACATTTTGGCGCTGTTATGAATTGCAACGGTACCTCTTATTGATAACAATGAGAGGCAGACAACACGTGTCTGTCACCAGAATTTTGGAGCAGTATCCTCAAATTCCGCAGTGTGAACCAATCAAACAAATGTAAAACAGTGCAAAACAGCTAAAAACATGGTAAGATTTACTCTTTAGCCACTAGTCATGTCCTAGTTGGACACTACACATATACACAGTTTTGTTATGTATATCCTCAATAATTCTTTTGTTTATTTGGAGATTAAAGGGGTTGGCCCATATCACTAGAATATGTCATCAATGTCAGATAGACATGGGTCTCAACTCTGGGACTGGCTCCTATCTTCAGAAGAGGCCCATTAAGTTAAGGAGAGTTGGCGCCTGCCTTTTTTCAGACCTCCTGTATCAGTGAATGGAGGATAGCGATAGAAGTGGAGATAAAATTGGGTCCCAGAGGTGGGACTCACATCTATCTGATATTGATGGCATATCCTAGCGAAATGCAATTAATGACCCTTTTAATAATTGGATAAAGGATAAAATAAAAGTCTGCAATATTCCAGTGACTTCCCTTGTATTTTCCCGACCTTTATTATACTTACTTCATTCCATTTCGTTCTCTTATGTATATAAAATAGTAACGAGATTCACATGAAATATACCGGCCGTTGTAATATTTTTACACATTCATTTTACTTTCTTGCACGTAGTCTTATTTTTGCTTATGATAAATGGGTCTCATTTTTTATTGTCTTTATTTTGGGATTGTGGAGACATTGTGAGCCATATACAATCCCCTGCTGCTTTCCAGATCACTTCCCAACATACCTCTAGTGAGTAGTTGATTAAAGTCTAATCAACAGCATCTGGGTCATATTAAAGGCAAAGCACATTCGCCCTCCTCCGAATCACAAATCTTGTTCACTGCTCAAGGTTGTCTGCAGTGTTTTGTTTCCATGTAATCTGTAAATTTAGTTTATCTCGAGTGCTGGGTATGGGGGATGGCAGCACCATAAGGAAATTTAAGACAAGGAGTATGACTGGGTCTATATGCTCTGGCTTCCACATGCAGTCAAATACCCTTCCTCCCATGGTACCAACAAAATCAGGGGCCAGTTGCTGTTGTCAGTAGGAGAGTTTTGGCTTTATGTAGCAGCTGGACGCCTATGTGCTTTTGTCTGATAATAGTCCATGGATGTTCCTTGTCCAGTGTCGCACTGGGGTTCCTTGGGCCCACTAGAGGAAATTATTCTCAAGGTCCAACCCCTATATCATCAACAGTCTAATAGGTCTAAAAATCAAAGAAATCAACCCTAATAACAAGTGAATACCTTAAAAGGAAGCCAAATGAGTTTTTTTCACCTGGACCTTTGGTATTAGAGCCTGGTCCCAACGGAGAAGCCTCTGACACTCTAGTGGGCCAGTCTGAGCCTGTCCTTTTCTGATCTATATGGTGATTTGAGGCCAAATGTTGCCTGCTGGATCTACGTTTTCAAAGTACCCATATATGCTATCGTCTTACAGATTTTTTTACTGAGGTTTTTCTGCAAGTTCGTTATTTGACCCACACGGATCATGACTGAACCTTGTGGTCGTACCCTTAATGTTCTTAACTGAGGAGAGGATACAGTTGTATCCAGTTTAGGCAATGTTCTGTGAGTTTAAACAGCCTGGACCTGACTGATACACTGTAGCAGATTAGGACATTTGTATTTGGGTGGGCTTTGTTGCACTTTTGCATTATGAGTGGCGTTTTTGCACCTGAGTTTTTGGTGCATTTTTTTCGGCAGCAGCAAAAACACAAGCTCCAGATGTTAGCTGAAGAATGAAGATCTATGGGAAATACATATGAAATGAGGACACTGAAATTAGGTAGTGATTTTTGTCTTTCTGGCTTCGTTTCAAACACGTAGCATGCAGGAGCCCTTCATGTTTTTTCACATTACCTTATCGCCTTGAAGAAAATTCTAGTGGGAAACACACTGGGCCATATTTACTAGTGTGTGTGCAAAAAATCTGTCTAAGGGTGGCTGCACACGTTGTGGATTATGCACAATTTTTCTGCGTGGATTTTGTGCTGAAAAACTGCAGCATAGTACAGTACCAGCAAAGTGAATGATATTTGATAAATCTCATGTACACTTTGCTGCTTTTCTTAGGTATGGAAATTGACCCGTTGTGCGGATTTTGAAATTTGCAGCATATCAACTGTTTGTGTGATTTGGCACCTTCTGTAGAGTGGCTTCCCCACTTCAAATTTTTTTTTTTACATAAACAGAAAATCTGCATGAAATTTCACAACATAAACCGCATAAGATCACACAAAAAAACACAATAGTGTAGATCTAATTTATTTTGGGCGGTTTTGGGCAGGTTTCTTGCAGATTTTTTGCACACAAATCTGCACCGTGTACAGGTACCCTAATAAGTAGCGGAATTTGGAGCAATTTTATCACATCTAAAGTTTCTACATTTTTCCAACATGCCATACAAGGAGCCAGGGGCGGATTGGGAACTTAATATGCCCTTGGGAAAAAAGCTAAAAGTGGTCTATGTTGCAGGCAGGTCCAGATTATTGGGGTCTTGGGGCAGCATAAGTAGGCAGGACCAACATACATAGACAGGGCCAACACAAGTTGGCAGGACCTACACTACCATAGTGCAGCACAAAATACTGCCCCACCAGAACCAAATACCACAGTGCAGCACAAAATATTGCCTCCCCAGCCACAGTATTTAACCATATCACTATCCTGAGGGCGGCGATACAGTTGACTCCAGAAGAACACCTCGTCACTGGCTAAGCGTCTAAATACTTAATGCACATTGCATTAATTAATAATGAGAGTATCAGATCATTATGTATCTGGCTGGTAGTGATGAGGAGGGCTCGGGCTGCCCCCTGGGCATCGGCCCACCTGGAAATGTCCCTGTAGGGTCTATGGCCATTCCGCTCCTGCAAGAAGCAGGGCTTAGCAGAAAGGGGGCATGTCTAAGAAGCACCATTTTGCTCCAATTATGCTCCAAAACCTGTTTTAAAGCCCAATTGTCAGAATTGGAAAAGTGTTTATCCCTTTATCACATGTATCATCAAACCTGAGCCACTGGGATAAATCTGGTGCTTACACCATCTTAAGTATTAGTGAATCTAGTGTCTTCTAAAAATGCCAGAAAGAAGGCCACAAAAATGGAGAACAAAATGCAGATGTCCAAAAACATGCTTGTGTTTTTTTTAAGGGGTTTTTTATTGGTTAAAAAAATGCCAGACAAAATGTGTATGTGTATAAGTACCTTTTATGTTTCTTTTAATGGAAAGGAGGGATTGGAGGAGGAGATGGGGCTATAAAAAGTCTATCTTTATCCAAGTAATGTGCACAGAACAGATACACAGTACTTAGTGATTTTATACTTCTAATGACGATTTCCATCAATTCCTGCCAAAATACTTCACCCCGGATTAACACTTACATGTAAAGCTTTAGCACATTGTAAGAAACTGTCTACTGAAAAAGGTTAATGAGCAGTAAGCTGTAGAACACTGTAGTGAATATTGCTCTTTAGAGCTTCTTTCATTAAGTCACCTCCACCTGCAGTGAATATTTCTTGTTACAATATAAAAAATACGTACGTCCCAGTCAAACTTGTATTCTTCTCAGTTTTTGTCAAAATTCACACTAATCAAGGGTTATCTCACTCTTCCTTGACTTCTTTGTGTGTAAAGATTGTTAGGGTAGATTTAGACTGTTTACCACAAAAGGCTTTGGTATTTTTGAGGGCAAAAATGGTGTCGACATCAGCATTATTTTTGGCATAAAAAAAGACACAAATCCCAATGGAAACCTGACTGACCCTGTTATAAGACACAAAACTAGAGGGACTAGAGACAAATGCTGACCGAAGTCTGCAAGATTATCAGGGTGGAATTTTGGAGTTTCTTTCTAATTCCCCCCTCCCCCCGAAACTGGAGTCACGGATGATGTCTGACATCTCTGTTCACAGACATTACTATGCACATTTCGCTATTTATGAAAGGATTAGTGGTACTAACACTTTCCTGACATCCACCGTACATGTGTGGCGGATGTCAGGTCTTGAAAAATGGCACATACTATGGAATGGAATAAACGCCACAACTGCCGGGTGCCTGCTGTTTCACACATCAGACTAATGACTGCGATTGGCGATAACTTCAATCGCAGACATTCAAACCCTTTAGATGCCATGGTCAAATGTAAACAAGAAGCACTGAGATCAGGGAAGATGTTCCTTAGCAGTTATATGCCTTAGAGTCTGTTTTAGGCCTATCACTGGTATATTGCAATGCAGGCTTGCAGGTGGCAGCACTGCATTGGAATATACTGAGCTTTCTACTCCATGATGGAAAAAATTCCATAACTTAAAACAAATGGCAAACAATTTTTTTTATTTATTATTTTTATCACATAATATAAAAACAGGGAGCATACATTCAATTCAATCCCATTATCAACATGATCACAGTTTCATTACATGAAAAATCATGTTCTGAGCAGACACCAAACGGACCCCATTATAGTCTATTGGGTCTTTAGGCTCCGTTACGCTTAGTTAGGTCTCAGTTATCTGCAGAATCCGTCCTTTCCGTTCCCCTGCTCCTCAACGGAGCCGGAGAATGGAAAGGAGAAACGGTGATGTTAAAGGAGCCTAATCCTTATATCTTTAAAGTTATAACAAAAATCCGTAAACTCATGGTCGCTAATCATGAAATATCTCTTATCCTTTGTACAGTCATAGGCATGTTTTAATTGTGCATACCTAAACTCAGTCAATTTATCTACCCCTTCCCCTACACACAACTCCTCAAGTGACCCTATACTCCCGTGTGTGACTAACTGTGACACCATCACTATATCCCTCTTTTTCCATTTTTTTTTATCTTTCAATAACAAAAATTGGAGAAGTCCAGATATACAACATACATTGATTCGCCGCTGTCAAGTCTAGAACTTACCTCCTCATATTAAATTGCCAATTCAAAAGTTGCAAAAAAGTTGCAAACTCTAGTTGGGGGTAGCGTTGGAGACAAAAGTGTTAGGCTTAGAGGTGCACCAGATTTAACAAACTGGGGGGAAGATTTTATAAATTTGGCACAAAGTATGCCAACACAGACTCTAGCTTCAAATATTACCCTCATAATAGATTCCCCCTATATGTGTGAATTCAGTATGGTCACCTGCTGTACGGTAAGAAGAGCAACCAATGTGTTTACTAGCTTCTGTTCTGCTAAATGTTCCTAAATGGAAATTAGGTGAAAACTCAAGCCTGTGCGTTTTCTGTTTGCAATACAGATTTAGAGTATCATAGAAGATCAATGAGATGTTTCAGGACAATCAACTTCATTATTATTATTGGAAATGCCATTACACCACTCATTCTCGATTTGCTTAAAGAGTGAGTTACTTAATGCTGTTTGACACATTAAAGGCAGTCTTTAACCTGTCTCACCTGCACTTCATTAAAATAGACTTCTCAGTATTTCTTAACAAATTGGAGAGGGGCATGTGATGAGCTGCCAAAAGGGTGCGTTGACTTTACTTAAAAAAAAGACGAACAACTGTTCATTCAAAAATCTATCCAAAAGACATTCATCTGTCACAGGTTCATTACTTACATTTTATATATTTAAGAAAATGGCTATTGGATTTTCCTGCTCTTAAGATATGGGAGATCTATTTAATGGGTGTCCACCAGTAATATTTGCATGGCAATAAAAAGAATATATATACAGGGTTAAAAAGAGAAAAGACAAGTAAATAAAGTTCTGTCAAGGAGTTTTTTAGTCCGAGTTGTTTTTTTAGAGTCTTTATTCTGGATCTGTAGTATGAAGTCCATAGATTTTGAGGAGTCTGTAATGTACCTAAGCGTGTGGAGGCACACTGAGGTTTCTCCCCTTGAACCGTTGCTTCTATGTAGGTGTACTTCATGGACAGACATAGTTCCTGGGCCTAGATGCAAAATCTGTAACAGGTCCTCCAAACTTTACATGCAATTTATAGTACTGGCACCGATGGATGTGAATGGTAGTGGTTTTCGTAGCAATAATTATTCACAGTGCCATTCCTCACACCGATGCTCCCTAGGGTTGGGTGGTGACAGGAGGGCATACCCGTTTTTCCCTCGGGGCACATTCTAATGTTGGGGCTCCTGCCTGATGGTAGTTGGTTTGTCTGTCCTTGGTTTTATGAGAGTTGTACAGGTGCAAGGCAGGAGATGTGAGTTCTGTGGCTGGCAAAAGGTGCTGGAGTCAGTAAACAGGCAGATTGTAAATAAAGAAGTCACTCTTTACTAAAGTGAAAAATGGGAGTTGTAGTACTTCCAACGATATCAAAGCACAGTTCTAAGGCAAGTCACAATAGCTGTATATAGGCAAATGGCAGCAATGATGATTATAGCAGTAATAGTCACTGAGCTCCTTCTAAACACTTTGCAACCTGAATGGTGGGCAGAGCTAAACAGACATGGTTGATGAAATACTAACTAAAAGGCTCCTCCTTTAGGCTGGGTTCACACCTGAGCGTTTTACAGCGCGTTCCTACGCGCTGTAAAACGCACAACAGGCAAGAACCAATGATTCCCTATGGGAATGGTTCTCACCTGGGCGTTTTACAGCGCGTACGATCGCGCTGTAAAACGCCCGACGCTCAAACAAGTGCTTGAGCTTTTTTTTGGGCGTTTGTCGCGCGTTTTGGCCCATAGACTTCAATGGGAACGCGCAACGCTTGATTTTCGCGCGTTTTTGACACATAAAACGCGCGTTCGAACGCGCGTCTTGGATTTTGCAACATGCAGGAAAAGGCCCTACCCCAGGTGCAAAGCACAGTTTTGGAGAGAATCCAGCATGGAGGAGTCTCTCTGTGACACAGAGAACCTCATCAGGCTGGTGCAAGGCAAACGCTGCCTGTATGACACACAGGATGCCAACTACAAAAATAGGAGGAGCAGGCAGCAGGCCTGGGAGGATATTGGCAAAAGCATCTGGCCAGATTGGAGAAGTTTCACCAAGACAGTGAAACAGGGAAAAGGTATTTCAATGTGTGTTCTAATGTGAAAAGTAAACTCCTTGTGTGCAGTGGTGTACCAACTATATGTAATAGCCCTGGCCAGCTCTACCTGCAGCCCTCCAGCTGTTGTCAAACGCCACCTCCACAAATGCTGGCCTGTATTTTACTTGCTGGAGCCTGTGCAGGCATGCATGGAGTGGGATTTTAGCAACAGCTAGAGGGACGCAGCATCACCATCCCTGTTCTTGTATATGGGCACTCAGTGGCCTTAGTTTACAAAGAATGATGTGCACATTACATGTTGTAATAGTGTCCCCTCGCCCCTTTAGTTTTTAGTACTGTCCTGGTTCACCCTCCCCCACATTCTGGTACAATGCAATGGGCCAGTATGTTCAATTTGCAGTGGTTCCACTATCTTGTGCCAGACTGCGCTCTTTCAATCCGCAAATGTAGTGGCATTTTGAAATGTAGGCCTAAGTTTGGGTTGAGGGATTTGAATCCTAAGTTGTTATTGATATTGTGTACTTTTTAGAATTAGACTGTTTGTGGGCTATGGGTGGCAAGGCATCTGTTAGGTGCTTCGGTTTGTAACGTGCCAGTATTGGGCACCTTGATGGGATCCGTTATTTCACCCTCCTTGGCTTATATTCTACTGGCCGAGTATTGGCCACTTAAATGGGACACATGATTTCGCCCAAATTTATAACCCTTGTTAATGGGCGACTATTGATGGCCACTATAGGGGCATCCTCAAGGGGCACTATATAGGTTAAAAAAAAACAAATGCACAAAAGATCGTTTCCAAATTTATCATTTAGCCCTAGTCATAATCAACCAAATTTGAAAATCAAATAATATCTAAACACTCTTTTCAGTCAAAAAATATAAATGAACATAAACTTAGATGGCTTCCAATTGCCAGGGTAACGCCCCATGTGGTGTCAAAAAATATGCGTTGAAGTGGTCCCGGACAGCTGCACCGTGCCGGGTCCCACGCACACCGCTCGGATTACGACTCTCAAAGGAATGGCTGAGGGAATCTTCAAAATTAAAGCCATCCCGTAGACGGACAAAATTATGCAGAGCACACGCTGCCTTCACGGCCGAGATAGCGGTCTCCAATTTTAAATAAATGGGAGAATGGAGAAAGCGCCATTTGTTAGCTAAAATCCCGAAGGCGCACTCCACCACCCTGCGTGCCCTTGTCAGCCGGTAATTAAATACCCGCCTGGCAATGGAGAGTCCCCGGCTGGAGTACGGCCTCATCAGATGCTCCCCCAGCGCAAAGGCCTCGTCCCCCACAAAAACAAAGGGCATAGCCGGAAAAGTGGTCCCAGGCAGTGTGGTGTTCCCCGGGAGGTCCAGCTTATTATTATTGAGCATTTGCCCAAAGGCAGAATGCCCGAAAACAGCTGAGTCTGAGCTGCTGCCGTAGGACCCCACATCAATGTATCTGAAGCAATAGTTTGCATCACACACCGCAAAAAGAACAAATGAAAAATATTTTTTATAATTAAAAAAATTGACTCCCGCTCCTTATGGGCTTCTGAACGCGGATGTGTTTGCCGTCTATTGCGCCGACACAGTTTGGGAAATTGCAGGATTCTAAAAACTGATCCGCAATTTGCAGCCAGTCCTCCTTCTGTGGTTGGGCCATCACAGCAGGATGAAGGACGTCCCAAATTGCCACGCAGGTTTCACGGATGATCATACTGGCTGTACTGGCTGTGGACTTCCCAATGAGAAAGGCGAAGTGTAGACTGGCCAATGACTGTCCGGTAGCTAAATACCTGAAACAAATGTAAGAAAATAAAGAGACATGAACGGATGCTTTTTATTTCGTTTTTCATAGTCAACACTATCAAAGGCAAATGGAAAAGCCTGAAAGACGCCTTTATCCGCCATCGCCGCAAACAAAAGGAGCAGAGGAGCGGATCGTCCCCAGGCGCACGCTCCAGTTATGTGCATGCAGCCCAAATGTCATTTTTGATACCGTGCACCGAAATGCGGAGGTGAGTCAAGGGCATACACATTGAGGAGAGGATGTGGTATGACATTACATACATTCAATTTCATATGGGGAACATACTTACCTATATTTTCCACTTCACAGCACCGATAGTAGCTGGGAACACAGCCAGGCGCAAGCTGATGAGGAAGAGGACGAGGGCACAATCATCGACAGTGAGCCCGGCCCATCTATGGGGCCAATGAGTCCTCCAGCCCCCCCCCCACTCCGACTTTCGTCAGCCCCATGCAGACTGTCCAAGCCGTACCAGAGGCAAGTCGGCAGCCCCGACATAAAAGGAGGAGAACAGAGAGGCAGGAGGACAGGCTAATCGGCTGCCTGGATGCCCTGGCACATCCTGTGCCAAAACTTAGAAGCGACGCATATTTTCTCCTCAGTCTAGAGGAGAAAATGCTACATGTGCCGAGACATCTCGTCACAAAAGTAAGGGAGGAGGTGACTAACACCATTGACAAGTATTGCCTCCCTTATGAGCTAGCAACGTCTAGCACTGCCCCACAGCATCCCCCACAGCAGCCACCACAGCAGCCACCACAGCAGCCAGCACAATATGGGCAACAATATGGGCCACAATATTGCCCACAATATGGCCCACTACATCCCCAACATGCACAACAACACCCTCACACATACCCAGCACACACATACACACAAAGTAACATACAACACCCTCTTGAGACATGGCAGACACAACACACATCATACCCATATCCCTCTTCAAGCACGGGCCCAAGCACCTCCACCATCACCACCACTGAAATGCCACCCGCCAATCAGTCTCGCGGAGCCAGAGAGACACGGCGGGATCCCGAGGCAGAGTTTTCTGGGCCGCAATATGAAACCCTTTGAGAAACTTAGAAGAGGGAAATTCTCCGGCTCAAGGGTTTGGGAGCCAAAAAGGGCACTTATCTAGAAAAATGTTTGTAATATTTTGATGTTATTTATACTACATTGCTCCTTTGTTTGTAAAACAGTTTAAACACATTTTATTTGGAAATGTATGATGTGAATACATTCACCAAAGTTAAAAAAATTGAAACAACTGTTTGGACTATTTTTGGAAAGTGAGGGGTAAAACATGGCCAAATGTGGATACATGATGCATGTATGGGATATCTATGCCACACGTTGACAACATACACATCACATACCCCCCGCACAAACACTCATACGTCACAAACAGCAAGAGAAACAGGGCGAAACTCAGATCATGGCACAACACACTGCAAATGGTTTAAATGGCCACAATAATAGGCTACTTACCGCAAAGTAATGACCAGTCTTTCCACTGGTGGGATGCAGTCCCGCATGAAGGTGTCCTGACGCTGCAAATGAGGAGACAACAGAACCAGGAGCTCGTCAAAGCTGGGAAACAAAAAATGTTCATGGTTAACTATACAAAAAGCACAAAACACTTAGCTTAACCATTGCAAAAACATTGCAACCACGTATACGTACTAACCTGTGGATGGACATCCTGGTGTAGTCCAAAAACTTGTCCTCATGGGCACGGAGGTTGGCATACAGTGCCCAGAACTGGCCCCTCTCCTGTCTATTCACAATCACAGGATGGACCCAGAAACGTCGCCTGCTGTCCCGCCTTCTCCTCAAGCGTTCCAGGTGGATAGCTGCAACAAGTGCCGCAACACGTCGCCGTCTATAGCATTCCATGATGACTACAAACCACACACTCTACCAACACACATGGAATTTCACACCTCCAATGCCCTAGGATTGGCCAAACTTCATATACACAGGGATATTTGCTGATTGGACAACACAGCAGTCAATCACAGAAACGCGCGTCAAACGCGCGTTTACTATTGCAAAAAACGCGCATAAGAACGCACATAAAAACGCGCGTAAAACGCGCGTCTCAGAAACGCTCAGGTGTGAACCCAGCCTTAGAGGGGAAAGCTAGTTCCCTCTGCTAAATCACTGTATAATTAACTAAACGGTGAAGAGAATTCATACAAAGCCTAATATAAAGCATTAATCATTTTAGTAATGTACGACATTAACACTTTGCAGGGCACTGATTCTGGGTTACTGCACTGGTATACTCTTACTGTATTTGACAGGGGAACCACTGGGCCATCTGAGGGACCAGTTCTCAGGTGTAAGTGCATCCTCTGCATCTCGTATCAGCACACTATTCAGTGATGTCACTGCATAGGAAAAATTCTCACTAATCACAAAAGCTAGATAATGCAAATGCAGTATGCCAGACTGACAGGGGAATTATACTGAAATTAGGTGGGCCAAGGTAAATACAGTTCTGGTTACTCACGGATATGTCGTCCCTGGGCAGGCCTGCACAAGTGATGAGGAGAACGGGAATTCTCTGGGGCACACTCTGGTGTAAGGGACACAGGCCAGATGGTGGTTCGAGGTGCCCTTGATGGTCTGTATTAATGTGCCTATGGCAAGGTCTGCTGCTAACATTGTTTTGATAAAGGCACTTGCATGTGCCGAAACGCGCGTCACTTCTTCTATGAGTGGCGAATAAACCTGAAATAATTGCAGTACAAAGGAGTGCCGGTTCCTTCCTTCATTCAAGGTCCCTTGTAGTCGTGACACCAGTACCTTTTATGGTGGTACAACCATTTACTGTAGTGTTAACTGAGGAATTGGAGACTGAGACAATTGGAGACTGTGTGGCATTGACCACCTCTGCTGCGGAGGATAAGTTCATCTGAGTCGCCAGCCTCAGAAATCGCAGGTTAACAGCAGCTCAGATTAGAGACCAGGTCAATGCCACACAGAGTTCTAGCAGCAGACACATCTCTAGAACAACTGTTAAGAGGAGACTGTGGGAATCAGGTCTTCATGGTTGAATATCTGCTTGGAAACCACTGCTAAGGACAGGCAACAAGCAGAAGAGACTTGTTTGGGCTAAAGAACACAAGGAATGGACATTAGACCAGTGGAAATCTGTGCTTTGGTCTGATGAGTCCAAATTTGAGATCTTTGGTTCCAACCACCGTGTCTTTGTGCGACGCAGAAAAGGTAAACGGATGGACTGTACATGCCTGGTTCCCACCGTGATACAATGAAGAAATTCGTGGCACACCACAGTAGTTTTGATGCAATTTAATTATAGGTTGATGTTTTACATCATTTCATATATTCATATATTCACATATATAATTGATACATCCGGGTAGAGGCAAATCAAACTTGCATAGCATGTCCCAACGTTTCGGCCATATGTCTGGCCTTTGTCAAGGGATCTATAAGAAATTGTATAAATTGGAATCATTTGTAAGTTCATATGAATGAAATGAGGATCATGAAAGAGATTGTAGAAAAATCAATTAAGGGTCCAGTATATGTCAAAGCAAGAATAAAGCAACTTAAAGGGGAAATAATTCCAAGAGTATCATCATTACAGCAAGACACAGTGAGGCATTGACGGACAGCATATAAGGGGTAGCAATGGTGGCGTCATATGTCAGCATGATAATTATAAGTCAGTGGAACACTTGAATATATACATACATAAGTGAAGTCTTATCATATAAATCAGGAAGTCTGGCTATAAGTCCCCTGATATGGTGTCCATAGATGCCTATTTGTAATGTACAAGTCGTTAAATAGTCTGTAGAGGAAGAGGGAAGAGACCAGTAATTACCTGAAGTGGTTAGCTGTGAAGAATTCGGCCGGATGTGAACGCTGTGTGGGGCGCACTGGGCTTTATAAAGGAGGCTAGAGTGTACTGTCTAGATGGTGGCTGCGTGCGTCCGCGATGACGTCATGCCGTTGGCGCATGCGCAATGGTCAATGTTAGTCATATAAGGGCATATATGTTGCCCTTACTGTAGATATCATAAGATGGAACCTGCGATGAATGGTTAGCTCTACTGTAGTGTGTGGCTATGCAAAGGGAACTATGGTTCACTGTTGTTATATGATCTAATTGATATGTATAGTTATGGAGGCCGCAAGTATCACACAGAAGGAGATCATATAGATGAGGACATCGCATTAATGGATTGTAAATCACATCATATTATGGATAACATCTTATTATGAATAACATTATATCATAGATAACAATTATTAATGATAGTCACAGATAATGATATATAGTAATAATAATATATATTATTAATATCTAATGATTACTAGTTTATGTGGATGAGGGGGAAAAAGGAAAGGGGATGAATGGGGTAAAGGGAGGGAGGGAAAAAAAGGGAAGGGGGAAGGGGCAAGGAAAGGGGGGGGGGGAAGGGAGGTAGGGGAGGGGGGTAGGGGGGGGGGGTTCTCACCCATATGGTCTAGATCTATATTCCAATTCTATCGAATCTGTGAGGAGAAACATATAATAATCATTGTTAATAAACTAGACAAACAAGATACAACAATAATAATATATAGAGTCCATTATATATTAAAGAAGAAATCGCATTCCCGATTTAGTCCTTTGGGGCTCAGTGTGTCCAGGCGATGGATCCAGTATGATTCCCGTTGTTTAAGCAATAGTATCTGGTTTCCACCCCTACGTGGGGTTTTAATATGTTCTAATACCTGGAATCTCAAAGATGAGATCTGGTGGTTCCTTTCCTTGAAATGGGCAGGAATTGGTAAAAGTAGTTGGTTGGTTCTTATGGTGGATTTGTGTTTCGATATCCTATCTCTGATATGCTGGGTGGTTTCACCCACATAACATAGTCCGCAAGGGCATTTGATGAGATAAACCACATTCGTGGAATCGCATGTAAAAAAGTCATTGATTGTGTAGCGTTTGCCCGAATGTGGGTGTGTCACTGTGTTCCCTTTAATCACACTTGAGCACTGTGCGCAATGGAGGCAGGGAAAAGTGCCCGTTTGTGGGGGACCTAGAAACCTCTGGCGTGAAAGTTTTGTCTGGGGTCCAATGTCTGCTCGGACCAATCCATCCCTTATGTTTTTAGTGCGTTTGTAACAGGTTAATGGCGGAGTTTGGAACTCTGTTATCCCTGGATAGGCTTGTGTCAGTATATGCCAGTGCCGTTTAAGTATATGTTGTATTTTTGGTGTTAGAGGATGGTATGTGAGTATACTAGGTATACGTCTAGAGGATTGTGGCTGTGAGGTAGTCGTATCTGAGGATTTTGGTTTCTGTGTAAAGGAATGATCGGGGTAACCTCTCTCAGCAAATTTCTTGGTCATTTCGTCTAGTCTCTTTGCCTTTATGGAGGAATCGCTGACAATGCGTTCTACCCGAGTTAATTGGGAGCGTGGTAGTAATTTCTTGGTGGCTTTTGGGTGGTTGCTAGAATATAGTAGAAGGCTGTTTCTATCAGTCGGTTTATTGTATAAATCAAAAGTTATGTTGCCAACTTCATCTTTAAGTACTAGGGTGTCCAGGAAACTAATTTGATTATTATCAATTTGCATGGTGAAGCTTAATTCAGGATATATGTTGTTAAGGTACTGATGAAAGGCTTCTGCACTAGATGTGGGTCCGCTCCATAGACAAAAAATATCGTCTATGAAGCGTAACCACACGCGAGCATGTTGCTGAAAAAGAGGATGTTGGTATACATATGTCTCCTCAAAATGGGTCATGTAAGCATTTGCGTACGGGGGGGCCACATTCGCCCCCATCGCGGTACCACGTTTCTGCATGTAAAACGTGTCGCCAAAAAGAAAAAAATTCTCAAATAGTACTGTGGAGAGAAGGGCTAGACAAAATGCTTGTTGTTGGCCAGTGAGTATAGATTGTGTTTGGAGTAAATTGGCTGTTGCTTCAATGCCCTTCTGGTGTTCAATGGATGTATATAAGCTATTTACATCCATGGTTATTAGTATAGTGTTCACTGTAGGTGTGCTCTGACTTAATTTGGTGATGAAGTCCTGGGTGTCTAGTAAAAAAGAGCGTGATTTCTTAATGAGAGGGGTCAAGATCTTGTCCAGATAAACGGACAGGGGTGATAGTATAGAATCTGTAGAAGCAACTATTGGTCTCCCTGGTGGATTATTGAGGTTTTTATGGATTTTTGGAAGAGTATAAAAAACTGGCGTGATTGGGTATTGTTTTGTCAGGAAAGTGACAGTTTTTTCATCTATGATTGTTTGTTCTTGATAGTGTTGGAGTATGTTTTTAATTTTTTTAGCAATACTCGGAGTTGGATCAGTTGTGAGGGGTTCATATGTGTCTCGGTCATTTAGTTGGTTGGAGATGTCTGTGATATACATTGATTTATCCATGACCACTATGGCCCCTCCCTTATCTGCTGGTTTGATCATGATTTTTGTATTTGTTTGTAATTCTTTTATAGCTCTCCGCTCCTCCACCGTCAAGTTAGATGAATGTTTAAATTCACCCCTGGTGTAAGAATCCAGGGTCTGTTGTATATTTTGTTTAGTGAATGAGATGTAGGTCTCAACTGGGTGGTATGATTTAGGAGGCATATAGGAGCTCCTGTTCCTAAGACCTAATGTTTGTAGTGCCAATGCATCATTCATGTTTCCACCATGTACCACATTTTGTTGATCACCCTGGCCAAAATGTGTTTTTAGTCTGATGGTTCGGTAGAACCGTTGCAATTCTTGTTCCAAAAGAAAAGTATTTAGTGGTGTGGTGGGACAGAATGATAGGCCCTTCACGGTTCCCACCGTGAAGCATGGAGGAGGAGGTGTGATGGTGTGGGGGTGCTTTGCTGGTGACACTGTTGGGGATTTATTAAAAATTGAAGGCATACTGAACCAGCATGGCTACCACAGCATCTTGCAGCGGCATGCTATTCCATCCGGTTTGCGTTTAGTTGGACCATCATTTATTTTTCAATAGGACAATGACCCCAAACACACCGCCAGGCTGTGTAAGGGCTATTTGACCATGAAGGAGAGTGATGGGGTGCTGCGCCAGATGACCTGGCCTCCACTGTCACCGGACCTGAACCCAATCGAGATGGTTTGAGGTGAGCTGAACCGCAGAGTGAGGCAAAAGGGCCAACAAATGCTAAGCATCTCTGGGAACTCCTTCAAGACTGTTGGAAGACCATTTCAGGTGACTACCTCTTGAAGCTCATCAAGAGAATGCCAAGAGTGTGCAAAGCAGTAATCAAAGCAAAAGGTGGCTACTTTGAAGAACCTAGAATATGACATATTTTCAGTTGTTTCACACTTTTTGGTTATGTATATAATTCCACATGTGTTAATTCATAGTTTTGATGCCTTCAGTGTGAATCTACAATTTTCATAGTCATGAAAATAAAGAAAATTCTTTGAATGAGAAGGTGTGTCCAAACTTTTGGTCTGTACTGTAGATATAGTGCACGAGTCCCAGGCAGTGCACTAGTGCTGACAACGAGATCAATGAGAAAACTACACTTTACAGACCAGCACTTCAGATAAAATCATAGGGGAACTGTGAGGAATGTGGAATTATGATCTAATGCCAGCCATGATCTAATTCCAGCCATTTGCTGTCAGATAGCAGAGGGAGTGAACTCTGCAGGGGTCCTGGCTTCAAGTAGGCCACATATGTACAAATTCACACCTCACTCAGCCAGCAGCTATTAACCAGATCAATAAAATCCATCAGACATCACGGAACTGGGGGTTCATAAGGAATTATGAATTGCCCGTCCGTCACAGGCATAAACCAGTTATATAACTGTGACACCGAGCCCAGACGGACCTGCCCTTGGTCGTAGTTTGGTGGTAGGATGCCAGGAGGGGGAATACAGATATCTCCCAGCAGAAACCTAATAATGGTGCCATGTTTGGTCTCACCTGTAGCCGGAAGCCAGGCGGATCCGTTGGTCCCAGAACCATCTTCCTGTGACCTTCTGGTCTGGAGCTATGGGCCCTAATTAGTTTTGTAGGTCTTTTGGCTGCCAGGACAAGGAAGGGAGGGTGGACTCCTCCAAGAGGGAGGGAGGGGAGTGACCGACTACAGGTGAAAAGGCCTATGCAGGCTAGAGGCTTGCATCTTTCTCTGAAAGGGGGTCACCTCGAGTAACGTGTTTGGAGGGATCGTGGACAAACTGCTGACATTGCTGCCCCCATGTGACTACAGCCCAGCATTATAGCAAACCAGAACTGATCACAACCCAAAGGACTACTCATCCATCTGGTAACCGACCCTTGCTCTGTTTAACTCTGTTGTTTCATACCACCTGTATTTGCACGTCCGACCACTGTATATATTCTCTGTGTATATCGTGTATTGTCTAGTGCGCCTTTAAGGCAATTAAATATATAATTTAATCTTGTGCTGTCTTTGTATCTCGATCTGTGTTTCGGCATAATCATACGCTACTGCGCGTTGGTTTCTCGTCCTACATAAGCGGACCGGGCTTATATTTAACAAGGAACTGGTGGCAGTCTACCGGGCCGAGAAAGCTCTGTTTCACTAGGGCAGTTAAAAGGCTCTCTCAGCTTGTCAGGGTTTTGAGCGAGTGTGGAATTACACAGGAGGCCGTGTAGACCACTGCGTCTCACCTCCCTGCCTCTCTGTGCCCGCGTGGACAGGAGACATCTGTGTAAGCTGTATCAAGCTGACCTTACGTGCTCCCAGGGAGGGAGTAAAGTCATGTCTTGGAAACCAGTGACTAAACCGTACCTAGTGAGCTCAACGTAGTTGACGTCAGGCGGGGCCGCGAGGTGCGGTATTCGTCACATATTATCAAGATCGGCTTTTTATGACTTTGTTGCATCCTCTGGCGGGCTGTGAGACACACTTAAATCTACTGCAGCCTCAAAGCTGCTGAATGTTTCTATCTTTATTTACACCAGAGCACTGCAGCGAATAAAGACAGATGTCTGACCCACACCTCCCAACCCTTGCAATCCCCCGCTTTGCACCGTACTTCTGAAAAGCCAAAAAGTCGCAAATTTCACAGAAAATACAGAGTGCAACGACATTTGCGACTCTTCAATACCAGAATTCTGGCGTAAAAGCTATAGTAAATAACCATATGGCTGGTGTCGCGGCCTCCATAGTGGTTGTCAAGAAGCATCAATAGAGTCACCTCTGCCTTGTTTGGCGCTAATATGGCAGGGGGACATATTTAGTTACAACTTGTAATAACAAAGCTAATGTACTTTATGATCAAAAGCAAAAAAGTGTAAAAGATAAAGACAGACTCCTTTTATGGTCATGGAATAACTCTGTATATGATTCTTAACAGAAGAAAACTAATACGTTTGCTATTCTTCTTACCATGACTTTCTCATTGTGAATAGAACTAGATATATACCTAACCTTGACTTTCAGTGTGCCAGTGGGTGAGGCTTTTCATTTTCAAGAGCAGCGATCTTACATTTTGCTATTTTTTATTAGAATTAACCTAGATTATAGATATTACGTTTTAAAAGTTAAGCTTCAATTCTGATGAACAATATTATCATGACGCCAAGGTTTTGTCTTTAATTAAGATTGGGTCCTTTATCACTGCATGAAAGGATGCACATTTTAAAGCCAGGCAAGGTCGGCTAATTCTTTGAATTTGTAGACTCTTAAACAGTTGGATTTAATTGAAACATGGATAAAAGATGGTGGCATGAATTTTGAACTTTTTTTTCTACATGTAAAATGCAGTAGTTACATATAGTCTGAAAGTCAAATATCTTAATTAGGTAAAAGAAACATGTCTACAACCTTAAAGGGGTATTTCCATCACAGATGGTGGCATTTTGCTAGGATATGCCCCCATTGTCTGATAGGGACCCGCACCTTCACTGAGAACGGAGAGTGCAAGGCGGCGGAGGGCGCACTGCGCATGCGCAGCCGCCCTCTATTCATTTCTGTGGGACTGCCAAAAATAGCTGGCTATTTCCGTCGGCCGCATAGAAATGAATGGGAGCGGTGGATGCGCAAGTGCAGTGTGCTCTAATTCACTTGTATGGAGAGAACGCTTGGTGGGGTCCTTCAGCAATCACTCTCCCCGCTCTGTTCTCGGCATAGGTGCGATATGCCCCCATTGTCTGTGATGGAAATACCCCTTTAAAGAGGTTCTCTGGGATTTACATATTGATGGCCTATCCTCAAGATCATGGCTTCCTCAAACAAGCCTTGGATGAGCAGGTATGGAAATGTGAGTTGTAGGGGCTCTGGCTGCAATAATTATTTACAGTGGCAATCCACAAACCGATGGTGCCTAGGGTTCAGCAGTGACAGGGGAGCGCACCCTTTCTTTTCTTGGGGCACACGCTAATGTTGGGGCTCCTAAGTCCCTGAGCTCTTTCTAAGCACTTTTAAGTTTCAACAGCTGGCTGAAAATCCTACTAATGGTTGGCCAATTCATTATATGTGTCAAAAGAGCTAATTAACTGTTAAGCCTACGACAAGCAGCAAGGTCTATAGCCATAATGAGCAAATACCTTGCTAACACGCACAGCCTTGTGATCCTAGAAATCATTTGGATGTCTGTTCCTCCTCCTCTCTCCTCTCTGGGATTCTCTCCTTCACAGGAATGATGTTCCTCCTGGAAAAATAGTCTCTTTCCTTGCCTTCATATTCTTCCAGAATTGTCTGATGCAATACTAACTAGAAAGCTCCTCCCTCACAGGGGAAATCTAGTTCCCTCTGCTACTTCACAGCATATTTAACTAAACATTTCCACCTATTGACACCCTTTTGGAATACATACAAAACATAATATAAAGCATTAAACATGCAATCAGCTATTTGAGAAAGTTGCGGCTCTTATCAGAGGCCTCCTCGCTGATTATCAAGGGGCTGTGCTGCACCTAGGCTACGTGATCAATAAATGTGATGTTGCATAGCCTAGGAAGATGCCTAAGCAATCAAGAAGTGCCAGTGCCTCTTTGCAGCTGATCGTTGTAGGTCCCAGATGTTGGACCCCCACTAATCTGATATTTATGAATGACCTATCTTGAGAATAGATCTTCAAAGAATCAAATCAATATGTGGCCAAAAAAGTCCAAACACAGACAGAGCACAAACACAGCAATAAAGTGCATCTCCTTGACACCTTCCTTTATTTAAAATAACAGTATTAAAAGTTGTTGCATTACCTAAATATAAAACCTGAGTCCATATGTTCCATCCGGATATCCTCAGTCTTTGCCAGCACTTTCATGCATTCGCATGAGCACTCAGCTTTGGCGTCTTTTCGGCAACATTTTCACCAGCGACAAGGCTTTACACAGCAACCGGTATGCATTGTTTTGAGGGACATCCCTCAAATGGTGCTTGACAAACCGCTATGCAACGTTTTGAGGGACATCCCTCAAATGGTGCTTGACAAACCGCTATGCAACGTTTTGAGGGACATCCCTCAAATGGTGCTTGACAAACCGCTATGCAATGTTTTGAGGGACATCCCTCAAATTGTGCTTAACAAAGAGGGAGGTCCTTTGAAATTTTGCGCTCCCTTACACACTCCAAAAACATACTGATAGGTTCATAAAATTGCTTTGAAATGGGAAACGAGATTGTGAACTCTATTGGGAACAGGGACTGGTATGAGTGATGACTTTGGAATAAGTATTTGTATATGCATTATATAATAAACAACATGAGTAAATACAAAAATGATTATCTGCTTTATTGATTCGGCATCAGTCTTGTGGTGTGCGTAAAATCATCTCTGTTCTATAGCATTGTGATGCGTTTTATGTAAAGTGTTCTCATCACATCATCTATGTAGACATTTCATGATATGTCTACTTACTGCTCCAGCTCTGCGCTACCATCTAGTAATTATTACCAGCTAGTTGAGTGTGGGAAAGACAGTAACAGTTACCATTTAATTAAACATCTAAACACCTGCATTGTAATGTGGATCTGCTGATGATAGATTTTTAATTTATGTTGATGTCTGATGATTATTTTTGTTATTAATGATGGGGAACATCTGGTGTTGATAAATCTATAGTTGCTGTTAATTACAGCAGAAATTTTGCTTGTTTTGAAAAAAATATCTTCTTTTATTTAATGAAGAAATAATTTATCCTTTGATAGTTTTGCTTTGCTTTGCCTTTGATTAGTGGTAGCGGGATTGAAAAAGTGTAGCGCCTCTATAAAACATTACTCTGGCAAGGAGGTATTATGCTTTCACACTTGCTCTGTTGTTTTCCGGTATTGAGATCCGGCAGAGAATCTCAATACTGGAAAAAAACTTTTCCGTTTGGTTCTCATGCATTCCAAATGGAAAGAGATCCATTCAGGATGCATCAGGTTGTCTTCTGTTCCAGCAGCGTTTCGCTTTGTGATCGGACACAAAACTGCTGCAAGCTGCGGTTTTGTGTCGGGTCATAAAAACGGATCCAGCATTGAAAACAATGTCAGTCAATGATGACAGATCCATTTTTTTTAAGAACCTAAAAAAATTGATCCGTCACCCTTTGATTTTCAATGTATTTAGTGGCGGATCCGTTTTTGATTTCACACAACCGCATCCTAATGGAACGGACGCATCCTTGATGTGCAAAATCAAAATGGATCTGTTTAATTCTGGTATTGAGATCCTCTGCCAGATCCAAAACCGGAATTAACTACGCAAATGTGAAAGTAGCCTTAAATGGGTATTCCCACTGTCATATGTATCTATTATCTCAAGTGTTCTTGTCCTACTTGGAGAATGGGGTCCCCTGATCCCTGTTTTTGCCACCTGTTGCAGTGGTTTCGATAGAGACATGGCCATACTTTTAAGTGGCTGTCTCTATTAAAGGGGTTTTCAGAGGTTTAAGGCTACTTTTACACTTGCGACAGAGGGATCGGGCAAGCAGTTCCGTCGCCTGAACTGCCTGCCGGATCAGGCAATCTGCATGCAAACGGACAGAATTTGTAGACGGATCCAGATGCGGATCCGTCTTACAAATGCATTGCCAGAACGGATCCGGATCTCATCTGGAGAAACGGATCTGTTATATATATATTTTTCACATTTATTGCGGTATTTTTAATGCCGGATCCGGCACTAGTGCATTTCAATGTAAATTAATGCCGGATCTGGCATTTTGCAACTGATCCGGAATTTTGGACGGAGATAATACTGCGCATGCTGCGGTATTTCCTCCATCCAAAACGCCGTCCTGATGCATCCTGAACGGATATCTCTTCATTCAGAATGCACGGGGATAAAACTGATCAGTTATTTTCCGGTATTAAGCCCCTATGACGATACTGCCGGAAAAGAAAAACGCTAGTGTGAAAGTACCCTTAATACTGATGACCAGCAGTATCTGTGGGAGCCTGACACTCAAGACCCCTGCCGATCATCTGTTTGAGAAGCAGATGCACTTACGCTAGTGCTGCGGCCTTCTCATAGCTTCTCCTAAGCCAGTGATAACACGTTCATCGGTCAGGTGGTCTAGGAGCAGCTCAGCCCGATTCAAGTGAATGGGGCTGAGTGCGATACCAAGCAAAGCCGCTATACAATGGCACTGGCACTGTGGCTGGTAAGCTGTGAGAAAGCTGTGGTGCTCACAGAAGCACTGGTGCCTTTTTAAACAGCTGATCGGTGTCGGACCTCCACTGTTCAGATATTGATGCTGGACAACTATTTTAAGGTGTATGGGAATTGTGTAGAGAGACATGCAAGTAACACAGGGAGTAGCAGTACTGCTTGTTAAAATTACATATCAGAGTGTTAAACCTCTAAGTTACAATACATTTGGAAAAAGCTAGACTGGTGTGTGGAGTCTAAAGTATCCCTGCTTTTCTAGTTTTCTAGGACTAGTATCTCCAATAAGTGAGCACATGTGCAATGAGCAGGATATGGGGTATGCTGACGCCACTTATGCAGTGGGCCAGGATACGGGTGGATAATAGTCTGTATTTGTTTGTGACGCCAATTGCAGCGTGCGCAGGATACTATCCCAGGGCCCTTCCAAGGTGTTATAACGCACGTCCCAGATTAGGAATGCCAGAGTGGTGTAATGGCCTATAATGTCTCTATAGGGTGGTGATAATTGTGTCAACGGTGTCTCCTACCTGGGTACGGCCGGACTCCTGGCTCACTTGCAATAAATGTGAGTGTAGTGATAGTAGGAGTAATAGAGGAATTTTGCAGCAGAAATGATGTCCAGACCTTTAGATGCAGTTCAAACATTTCTTTACTGAAGATAACTTGCATCCAAGCAGTATACAGCTTTGGTCTCTGGTCCCAGCAGGTTTTAGCAATGGTTGGCAGGAATAAATACTTCTGCACTTTAAATGTGAGCTTGCAGAATAGGACATCTGCTTGCTAGCTCTGTAACTGTGGCAGAAATTGATCTTCTGTACTTCTCTGTAACTTCTGCTTTATGGGGACAGATTAGCTGAAGAGAAATGGCTTCTCCTAGGTCTCTGGACTTAACTCACAGGTAGAGTTGAGCGAACACCTGGATGTTCGGGTTCGAGAAGTTCGGCCGAACATCCCGGAAATGTTCGGGTTCGGGATCCGAACCCGATCCGAACTTCGTCCCGAACCCGAACCCCATTGAAGTCAATGGGGACCCGAACTTTTCGGCACTAAAAAGGCTGTAAAACAGCCCAGGAAAGAGCTAGAGGGCTGCAAAAGGCAGCAACATGTAGGTAAATCCCCTGCAAACAAATGTGGATAGGGAAATGAATAAAAATAAAAATTAAATAAATAAAAATTAACCAAAATCAATTGGAGAGAGGTTCCATAGCAGAGAATCTGGCTTCCCGTCACCCACCACTGGAACAGTCCATTCTCAGATATTTAGGCCCCGGCACCCAGGCAGAGGAGAGAGGTCCCGTAACAGAGAATCTGTCTTCATGTCAGCAGAGAATTAGTCTGCATGTCATAGCAGAGAATGAGGCTTCACGTCAGCCACCACTGCAACAGTCCATTGGCATATATTTAGGCCCAGCACCCAGGCAGAGGAGAGAGGTCCCGTAACAGACAATCTGGCTTCATGTCAGCAGAGAATCAGTCTGCATGTCATAGCAGAGAATCAGGCTTCACGTCACCCACCACTGCAACAGTCCATTGTCATAAATTTAGGCCCAGCACTAGTGTTGAGCGGCATGTCCCATATTCGAATTCGCGAAATTTTGTGAATATTCGAAAGAATATTCGTAAAATATTCGCGATTATTCAAATTCGTTATTATTTCGCATATGCGATAATTCGAATTTTCGCATCGCATAATACATATGCTATGCAAAATTCACATGTGCGCTAATGAAATCGCCTTACGAAGATTCGCAACTCAATTCAATCACTAATGTATGAATGCAATGCCCTTTGCCTCTGTTCTGGGACAAGTGTAGATATTCGCATGTGCGCTAATAAAATCGCCTTACGAAGATTCGCACCTCAATCACTTTCTAGGGAATGTGAGACTTTTGGGAATCAATCGAGATACAGTGGGGGGTGATGACAGTAGTTGACAGAGTACAGATCAATGTAATCTGTAAGGTGGAAAGTAAAATAAAAAATACGAATTTTCGTTAATCAAATTTTACGAAGTTCTACGTATTCGCGAATATGGTGCTATACTATATGAATGCACAGGCCTTTGCCTCTCTGTTCTGGGGACAAGTGTAGATATTTGCATTTGCGTTAATAAAATCGCCTTACGAAGATTCGCAGCTCAATTCAATCACTAATGTATGAATGCAAAGCCCTTTGCCTCTGTTCTGGGACAAGTGTAGATATTCGCATGTGCGCTAATAAAATCGCCTTACGAAGATTCGCAACTCAATCACTTTCTAGGGAATGTGAGACTTTTGGGAATCAATCGAGATACAGTGGGGGGTGATGACAGTAGTTGACAGAGTACAGATCAATGTAATCTGTAAGGTGGAAAGTAAAATAAAAAATACGAATATTCGTAAATCGAATTTTACGAAGTTCTACGTATTCGCGAATATGGTGCTATACTATATGAATGCACAGGCCTTTGCCTCTCTGTTCTGGGGACAAGTGTAGATATTTGCATTTGCGTTAATAAAATCGCCTTACGAAGATTCGCAGCTCAATTCAATCACTAATGTATGAATGCAAAGCCCTTTGCCTCTGTTCTGGGACAAGTGTAGATATTCGCATGTGCGCTAATAAAATCGCCTTACGAAGATTCGCAACTCAATTCACTAATGTATGAATGCAAAGCCCTTTGCCTCTGTTCTGGGACGTGCCGATATTCGCATGTGCGCTAATAAAATCGCCTTACGAAGATTCGCAACTCAATTCACTAATGTATGAATGCAAAGCCCTTTGCCTCTGTTCTGGGACGTGCCGATATTCGCATGTGCGCTAATAAAATCGCCTTACGAAGATTCGCAACTCAATTCACTAATGTATGAATGCAAAGCCCTTTGCCTCTGTTCTGGGACGTGCCGATATTCGCATGTGCGCTAATAAAATCGCCTTACGAAGATTCGCAACTCAATTCACTAATGTATGAATGCAAAGCCCTTTGCCTCTGTTCTGGGACAAGTGTAGATATTCGCATGTGCGCTAATAAAATCGCCTTACGAAGATTCGCAACTCAATCACTTTCTAGGGAATGTGAGACTTTTGGGAATCAATCGAGATACAGTGGGGGGTGATGACAGTAGTTGACAGAGTACAGATCAATGTAATCTGTAAGGTGGAAAGTAAAATAAAAAATACGAATATTCGTAAATCGAATTTTACGAAGTTCTACGTATTCGCGAATATGGTGCTATACTATATGAATGCACAGGCCTTTGCCTCTCTGTTCTGGGGACAAGTGTAGATATTTGCATTTGCGTTAATAAAATCGCCTTACGAAGATTCGCAGCTCAATTCAATCACTAATGTATGAATGCAAAGCCCTTTGCCTCTGTTCTGGGACGTGCCGATATTCGCATGTGCGCTAATAAAATCGCCTTACGAAGATTCGCAACTCAATTCACTAATGTATGAATGCAAAGCCCTTTGCCTCTGTTCTGGGACGTGCCGATATTCGCATGTGCGCTAATAAAATCGCCTTACGAAGATTCGCAACTCAATTCACTAATGTATGAATGCAAAGCCCTTTGCCTCTGTTCTGGGACGTGCCGATATTCGCATGTGCGCTAATAAAATCGCCTTACGAAGATTCGCGCCTCAATCACTTTCTAGGCAATGTGAGTAAGATCTGAGCTGTTGGACCTTTGGGAAACAATCAATTATATGTGTACTGTAATTTTGTGGGGGGGGGAAAAAACAAAAAACGAATATTCGTTTTTACGAATATATAGCACTATATTCGAAATATTCGCGAAATCGCGAAGTTGCGATATTCGCGAAAAAAATTTGCTTTTCGAATATTCGCGCTCAACACTACCCAGCACCCAGGCAGAGGAGAGAGGTCCCGTAACAGACAATCTGGCTTCATGTCAGCAGAGAATCAGTCTTCATATCATAGCAGAGAATCAGGCTTCACGTCACCCACCACTGTAAGAGTCCATTTTCATAAATTTAGGCCCAGCACACAGGCAGAGGAGAGAGGTCCCGTAACAGAGGATCTGGCTTCATGTCAGCAGAGAATCAGTCTGCATGTCATAGCAGAGAATCAGGCTTCACATCACCCAACATTGGAACAGTCCATTGGCATATATTTAGGCCCCGGCACCCAGACAGAGGAGAGGTTCATTCAACTTTGGGTAGCCTCGCAATATAATGGTAAAATGAAAATAAAAATAGGATTGAATGAGGAAGTGCCCTGGAGTCCAATAATATATGGTTAAGGGGAGGTAGTTAATGTCTAATCTGGACAAGGGACGGACAGATCCTGTGGGATCCATGCCTGGTTCATTTTTATGAACGTCAGCTTGTCCACATTGGCTGTAGACAGGCGGCTGCGTTTGAGGCCTAGTATTTAGGCGCTGGGTGACCGGTATGGATTTAGTGACAGAATTAGACTTGGAAATGCACAGAAGCGTGTGTGTGTGAAGTTATTCTGAATGACCCTATGTGCACCTTCAATATTATATACCCTTTTAGGGATAGATTTCAAATAGCTCTGATATAGCAGAAACCACTAAATTATGAAATTGCTAAATTGGGAATTGTACTTCAACCCAGAACAAAAAATGTGCTTTGACGGGCACTAAATAACTTTCCCAGCTACAACAGGACAACGGTAACGAGAGATTTAGAGGGATTTAAATTTGAGGCCTAGTATTTAGGCGCTGGGTGACAGGTATGGGTTTAGTGACAGAATTAGACTTGGAAATACACAGTAGCGGGTGTGTGTGAAGTTATTCTGAATGACCCTATGTGCACCTTCAATATTATATACCCTTTTAGGGATAGATTTCAAATAGCTCTGATATAGCAGAAACCACTAAATTATGAAATTGCTAAATTGGGAATTGTACTTCAACCCAGAACAAAAAATGTGCTTTGACGGACACTAAATATCTTGCCCAGCAACAACAGTACACCGGTGGGTAACGAGAGATTTAGAGGGAATTAAATTTGAGGCCTAGTATTTAGGCGCTGGGTCACCGGTATGGATTTAGTGACAGAATTAGACTTGGAAATACACAGTAGCGGGTGTGTGTGAAGTTATTCTGAATGACCCTATGTGCACCTTCAATATTATATACCCTTTTAGGGATAGATTTCAAATAGCTCTGATATAGCAGAAACCACTAAATTATGAAATTGCTAAATTGGGAATTGTACTTCAACCCAGAACAAAAAATGTGCTTTGACGGACACTAAATATCTTGCCCAGCAACAACAGTACAGCGGTGGGTAACGAGAGATTTAGAGGGAATTAAATTTGAGGCCTAGTATTTAGGCGCTGGGTCACCGGTATGGATTTAGTGACAGAATTAGACTTGGAAATGCACAGAAGCGTGTGTGTGAAGTTATTCTGAATGACCCTATGTGCACCTTCAATATTATATACCCTTTTTGGGATAGATTTCAAATAGCTCTGATATAGCAGGAACCACTAAATTATGAAATTGCTAAATTGGGAATTGTACTTCAACCCAGAACAAAAAATGTGCTTTGACGGGCACTAAATAACTTTCCCAGCTACAACAGGACAACGGTAACGAGAGATTTAGAGGGATTTAAATTTGAGGCCTAGTATTTAGGCGCTGGGTGACAGGTATGGGTTTAGTGACAGAATTAGACTTGGAAATACACAGTAGCGGGTGTGTGTGAAGTTATTCTGAATGACCCTATGTGCACCTTCAATATTATATACCCTTTTTGGGATAGATTTCAAATAGCTCTGATATAGCAGAAACCACTAAATTATGAAATTGCTAAATTGGGAATTGTACTTCAACCCAGAACAAAAAATGTGCTTTGACGGACACTAAATATCTTGCCCAGCAACAACAGTACAGCGGTGGGTAACGAGAGATTTAGAGGGAATTAAATTTGAGGCCTAGTATTTAGGCGCTGGGTCACCGGTATGGATTTAGTGACAGAATTAGACTTGGAAATACACAGTAGCGGGTGTGTGTGAAGTTACTCTGAATGACCCTATGTGCACCTTCAATATTATATACCCTTTTTGGGATAGATTTCAAAGAGCTCTGATATAGCAGGAACCACTAAATTATGAAATTGCTAAATTGGGAATTGTATTTCAACCCAGAACAAGAAATGTGCTTGAACGGACACTAAATAACTCGCCCAGCTACAGCACTAGGGACAGATTTAGCTGGATATAAATTTGAGGCCTAGTATTTAGGCGCTGGGTGACCGGTATGGATTTAGTGACAGAATTAGACTGGGATATGGCCAAAAAATGAACAGACTATTGCTGGTTAAATGCACTTGGTGTGACAGCTTCACCCTGATGTAGGCTTTAGCCAAAAAACAACCACACCATTGAGGGTTAAATGCACTTGGTGACAGGCGCAGCTTGCCCCTGATTTTGTATATGGCCAAAAAATGAACAGACTATTGCTGGTTAAATGCACTTGGTGTGACAGCTTCACCCTGATGTAGGCTTTAGCCAAAAAACAACCACACCATTGAGGGTTAAATGCACTTGGTGACAGGCGCAGCTTGCCCCTGATTTTGTATATGGCCAAAAAATGAACAGACTATTGCTGGTTAAATGCACTTGGTGTGACAGCTTCACCCTGATGTAGGCTTTAGCCAAAAAACAACCACACCATTGAGGGTTAAATGCACTTGGTGACAGGCGCAGCTTGCCCCTGATTTTGTATATGGCCAAAAAATGAACAGACTATTGCTGGTTAAATGCACTTGGTGTGACAGCTTCACCCTGATGTAGGCTTTAGCCAAAAAACAACCACACCATTGAGGGTTAAATGCACTTGGTCGCAGCTTGTGCTGGCGCACCACAAGACACAAAATGGCCGCCGATCACCCCAGAAAAATGAGACTGACAAACGGTCTGTGCAGCCTAAAAACAGTGAGCAATTGAGGATCAGCAGCTCAATGATCCACAGCTGCAGATCGATCAGTTAATCAAGTCCTTTGGAGGAGTTAATCTGCCTAATCTCGCCCTACTGTCGCAGCCGCAACCTCTCCCTACGCTAATCAGAGCAGAGTGACGGGCGGCGCTATGTGACTCCAGCTTAAATAGAGGCTGGGTCACATGGTGCTCTGGCCAATCACAGCCATGCCAATAGTAGGCATGGCTGTGATGGCCTCTTGGGGCAAGTAGTATGACGCTTGTTGATTGGCTGCTTTGCAGCCTTTCAAAAAGCGCCAAGAAAGCGTCACAAAAGCGCGAAGAAAGCGACGAACACCGAACCCGAACCCGGACTTTTACGAAAATGTCCGGGTTCGGGTCCGTGTCACGGACACCCCAAAATTCGGTACGAACCCGAACTATACAGTTCGAGTTCGCTCATCCCTACTCACAGGTGATTTCTCAGGGGATGCTTTCTTCCTGGAACTCTGGAGATTGTCTTGTAGTTTGCTGCTTCTTTTCATCCAGCTGAGGCTGAAGGAGCTCAGGCTGGGTAAATGATCAGGTCTCTGCCGAGACAAGATCCTTGCTGTCCTCCCTATGCAGGGATTCTTCTGAACGCTATAACACAGCCTTTCCCTAGCAAGGGGGAGGCTAGACTGACTAACTTCCTTCTCCACCCATGCTGCAGGATGTGGGAACAGTCCACACCTCCACAGAGGGGGAGCTAAGCTGGAATAATCCATTCCAGCCTAGATGTGCTAAACTAGGACTAGTACCTTGCCAATGGAGTTGCTGCCACCTGCTGGTAAACCTGGAAAATTACAAGGAACAATTGTATTTAACATAGTTTTGTATGCACATTTGTGAAGGACATAATATCAATTACATCAGATGACAATATACAGGCTCTTAGACAGTAGCCGGGTAGAGGCGTATAGTAACGCAACTCTGGGGTGTTACACATGTAGCTTCTATCTCTTCCTCAGCTAACATTAGAACTCACACATTAAACTAGGGGTGGACCTAGGTCCATTCCCTAGCCACCTTCAAGGGCAAAGGCAGGATTGTTAACCCTGACCAGTGGCATACCACCAATATAGGCAGACCATGCCGTTGCTATGGGGCACGGAGCGCCCCCTCAGTTTATTTTAGCCAGTACTAGTAGTACACTACACACACCGTGGCACAGGCACAGCGGGCCCGTGGCACTTGCCTTTGACTTTGATCAGCGCTCCCCTCCCCTCCCCCCGCGCGTCTTGTATTAACCTGCCTCACTGCATGAACTTGATTCTCCCGGCCAGGCTGCGGGCATGTTCTCTTTTCACACTGGCCAAACAGCACAAGTCAGCAGCACAAAGAGGCAGCTGCTTATTAGCCAGTGTTTGCAGGCAGCAGGAGTGGGCGCCGCTTAAATCCATTCATTCTCTGACCTGAGAAAGTGAAGTAGGCTGCGCACCCGGCACTGAGCCCAGCCTCAGCCCCAGCCCCAGCCTGAAGGTCTGCCTGCCTGCCTGCCCGCACGACCGCTCCTGACCGGACACGGAGTCCCGGACGGTGGTCACCTTCTATTGATTGGTTGGTGTGCCGTGGTTGGTTTGTTGTTGTGTATGGGAACGGGAAGGGATAGATTAATGCAGCATTGCCTGCCACTGCCAGGCAGCAAGAGAACTTATAGGGAGGGGGGCTTATAGAGGACAGTCTGCTTTCCTCCTATTCTGTCCTGTATGAGCCCCCCCGAATCCTCTATGAGCCCCCAACCCCTAATGCCCCCCAAAATGCCCAGGGCCATTTTGGGGGCATTAAGGGTTTGGGGGGCTCATAGAGGACAGTCTGCGTTCCTCCTACTCTGTCCTGTATGAATCCTCTATGAGCCCCCCTAATGCCCCCATTACCCCAAAATGCCCAGGGGGGGGGAGAAGTAGGAGGAAAGCACACTGTTCTGAGTCTCCCCCCAGGTCCTCTATGAGCCTCCCAACCCCTAATGCCCCCATTACTCCAAAATGTCCAGGGGGAGGAATATGATGAAAGCACACTGTCCTTTATGAGCCCCCCCCAGTCCTCTATGAGCCCTCCCAACCCCTGATGCCCCCCAAAATTCCCAGGATGGAGAGAAGTAGAAGGAAAGCACACTGTCCTGAGCATTTTGGGGGGCATTAAGTGTTTGGGGGGCTCATAGTGGACAGTGTGCTCTCCTACTCCTTTCCCCAGGGCATTTTGGGGGGCATTAGGGATTCTTTAATGGGGGTGTGGCATGGGAGGAGCCAGGACAGGAGGTGGGATGGGCCAGGGGTGGGTAATGGGCGGGGTTAGGGGGCCCAATTCAGATGCTTGCTATGGGGCCCAGTGATTTCTATGTACGCCCCTGACCCTGACTTATTCATATAAAATATGCAGGTACAAAACAATACATCAGAACATTACAAAGAACCAAAAAACATTAATGACAATAAACAATTCTCCCTTATACTGGCAGGCCTCCTGGTTGGATGCTACAGTTGTCACTCAGAGTAGAGGGGAGGAGCTGTGAAGCCCTACCTCCAGTGCACTTGCAAGAACAGAACCTGGCAGAATATAATTTCATATTCACACTACTCCTGATGATAAAAGCCCCATAAAATGTATGTTTGTATAGCTTTCCTCAGGCACTACCTGGCACTGTCTGCAATTGAAACTGCTGAAAAACTTCCTTTAACATCTGCATGGAAGTATTGACTTGCTGCAGAGAAGAATAGTCTCAAGAATAGTCTTGAATTAACATTGTGATACTGAAGTAACAGAGGTGTGGTCATAGCCAGGATCCAGTTGCTATGGATCAGAAAGTGTGGACCCACTCTGCCAACTAACTGGTTTGGCTATGGCTCCTTTGGTATTTATCCTTTAACCCCTGTACAGAGATCCGCTACTGGGATAGTCAGGGTGTAGTTGGCAGCTGACCCACAAGGGTTAGGGTCTCTGGTGCAAGCACCAATAGTTTCAGTTACAGAAAATGCACAAAAAACCCACAAGAAAATCATAGGTATAGTCTGAACAGTCATTAAAACTAGAATGCAGGTTTATGAGATCCAGGCAGATCACTTGATGCGTAGATGGTAGGAGACACAGGGCAAACAGGCAGGCAGGGAGAATACTTGGCAGGAAGACCGATGAGGCAGATGGACAGGGTTAACTTAATCACAGACAGAACTGAAACTGAAAGCGCTGGGACACACAGGTAGGGCAGGTACAACCTGGAGCACAGACAGAAACAAACGTAAGATAAATTCAGGAAAATCGCAAAAGCACAAGATTATCAGAACACCTTTGAAGGTCACCAGAAAACCTAAAGCTCAGGCACCCTCCAGCTGAGAGATTAAATCCACAGGATTTACTTTATGCTGTTAAAGATAAAACAGGGCACACCAAAGGGTAATACAGTTTGTAGACAGGTAAAATAAATGATTCCAATACAAGGCTCACCTTTGGTGGTTGTGCTACCTGTAGGCGCAACTCTAGTGAAAGCTTTTCAAGACGTGTATCGGAGTCACGATTTGATGATGGATCTGCAGCCGCGTAGGGATGACTTCTTGTTGGAGAAAGCTAAGGTCTCCAAGAAATGATAAGATACAAAAGTATGTAGATAAGATATCCCAGGGTGCAAAAATCCAATCCAGATGGTGATAATGAAGAGATACTTTTATTGCAGAAGTACAACGCGTTTCGGGGAATAATTCCTCTTTATCAGGTACATAACTCCAGCTGAGAGGACATCTTAAATACCCAGGGACCCCCAGTTATTGGGGAAGGATTAGGACACACATACACTGGCTCTTTAGGAGGTCAGGGGTGAGAACATGCGCCCTAAGGAGGCTGGAGCACAAGGCAGAAGCATGAAGGCAGAAGTATGGTGAGTAGCGCAGGTATCATGTGCGCAGGAAAGAGCAAGGCAGTGACGGACAGGTAACCTAACAAAAGTAATGGACAAGAAATAGTAGGCAGAGGAATGTAGTAAGGAGCAAGGACATGTTCAGGAACAAGGTAAAAAAAATATAAATGTACAGAAGCAGAGCTGGGAAGGAATGTACCTCAATTATCAGACAGCATACGATAGTAGAGATTTGCTTCAAATAGGCTGCCTGGCTGGACATATTCCAGAAGTGGTCATCAGTCGTATTACCTGGCATGGATGGCCATGAGGAGCAGGGAAATTGCCGACAGTAGCCACAGGACCCCTTGTGACTGCCTGAGTGGAATAGAGGAGAAGTGAGCTGAGAAGCAACCCAAAATTACAGATGGCTGCAACCTCCAGCAAAATTCTTATGCTGGACTGTTGACTGGTAGCACTGTTGAAATTAAAATGGCAGTGCCGATCTATACAGAAGTGTGGCGATCTGACAGTGTCAGCCAGGTACTCTGGTGCCTATTGATGACCAATGTTTTATTTGGTATGTGCTTAGGTAACATACTGCCAAATAAATAACACCAATGGGAAAAACTTAGTGCACAGTTTTGATATATTGGCTTATCTTGTACATTAAATAGACCCCTATTCTACGGAACAATGCCAAGAGAATAGCCTTTTTGCCTACTTTAGGCAGGTATGTGTCAGCATAGCTTTTTTTTTTTCCAAAAGGAAAGCAAATGACAAAGGAAAGCAAAGGAGACTAACCACCAGTCATTTAGCCTGTAACTTCCCCAATCAGTAATACAGTTTGTTTAGACCATTTATTGCCAATGTGCCAGTAATCTACCTGCACCTTGTATGCTTGCTCACCAGATGCATATTAGAAGCAATGTTGGGGTTGACTACCGAGAGCCCACTAGAGAAGATGAAACTTAAAGGGGTTCTCTGAAATTTAAGAAAATGAAAATACTTAAATATTACTTCATTATAAATATATTTCCAAATAACTTTCATTATTTATAATGGCTTATGTTGTCTAGGGAGCAATCAGGGGAAACAAAATGGCCCCATTCACTTTAATGGCAGGCGAACCTGAAAAACCTTCAGGTCATATTTGCAGCCAGCAAACACTTACTAGAAGTACACAAATAGTCCCACAACATGGACAGTGATATACCAGAGAGGGATCATTGGCAAAAATTCCCACAAAAAATATGTATTTTAATCAGGGTCCATTTTTATGCGTCTTAAAGGGAAACTCTCAAAAATGTGCCCTGCTGGAGCCTAGAAAATTTGTATTTCCTATCGGTTTGATGTATAAAAATGTGCAGCACTCCACGTTTTTGTATCCTGCAGAGTCTATTAAAAATATGCATACGTTAACATAATTTTTTTTTCTACCATGGAACTGTATGGTGAACGGTCGCCACTGTACGGCATCAGTCTGAGGCATCTGTTAACGCATACATTTCTGGTGTGCATTAAATGGATGGCAAAAATAGGATTTGAACCCAGCCCTAGTGTCAGAATAAGCACCAGTACACAGCGGAGCAGCGTGGCGGAGAGGGGAGGCCGCCATGTACTGACAGAGCGCTACCTGGTCCTGGTGGTCAGGGATGAGGACTGTGTTTCCCAAGGATAATTTTATACTGGGAAATACAGGGCACAGTATAATACACTAGAACCTATATAATATAAAGATATTATCCCTACCCCCGAATAATAATACAATTAGGTGGTCATTTATTATATAGAAATACGTCTATCTTAAGTGTATTTCTGACACAGCAACCAAGAAGCCCCAAAAATTAAAATATCTGCCAAATTGGCACCCTGATGGGTTGGACTTATCATAAAGAAGCCTATGGTATAATAATTTATAAAAATATAACTAAATATATAAAGCAATACCAGACAGCTTGCAAATCAAATACAAAACTTTATTACAGAATTAAATACATGATTAAAAGACATCAGTACATGGAAAGGCGAAATCATCTGGAGGAAGACACAGCAGATACAAAGTTTAAAAATTGTCCATATTGAAATACAAAATCAAATCAAATAAAGTGCATTACTGTATCAAATACATATAAGGGCCAAAGAACAGTTACCCATGCTGTGTCTCCACCGGGATCTGCATATTTTTCCCGCTCATGCCAGGTCTAAAAAAGGATGGCGTGGGCAGGAAAAGGGATATAGTTTTGGCCATCCAGTTATTGGATACCACCGCCATACATTGACCGGATAACACCTCTGTACAGTGACCGGATAACACCGCCATACCGTGACTGGATAAAACGGTATATGGTGGCACAGTACAGGTAATGACTAGGGGCACTGCAGGGGGTGTGGTAAGAGGGCACAATGCAGGGTATAAAGGGGCACAGTCACATGACCCTGTGACATTAGAAGGTCCTTATGGTTAATGCAGTTCATACACCGCCATAATGAGAGGCAGAGGAGTGAGACAAGCGCACTGGCGCATCCAGGGGGGGGGCAACGGGGCAATTGCCCCCCCCGAGCTGCTCAGAAGTAGGGGCGGCATCCGCAGGGCACAGGGAGATGAGCGCAACTCCATCTGTTACTGGCACATGATTGGGGGGCTCTTGTTACTGGCACATGATTGGGGGGCTCTTGTTACTGGCACATGATTGGGGGGCCTCTTGTTACTGGCACATTAGGGGGGCTATTGTTACTGGCACATTAGAGGGGCTATTGTTACTGGCACATTATGGGGGGGCTCTTGTTACTGGCACATTATGGGGGGGATCTTGTTACTGGCACATTAGGGGGGCTCTTGTTACTGGCACATTGGGAGGGCTCTTGTTACTGGCACATGATTGGGGGGTTCTTGTTACTGGCACATGATTGGGGGGCTCTTGTTACTGGCGCATGATTGGGGGGGCTCTTGTTACTGGCGCATTAGGGGGGCTCTTGTTACTAGCACGTGATGGGGGTCCTGTTATTGGCACGTGATGGGGGGGTTCTTGTTACTGGCACATGATTGGGGGGCATCTATAGAGGCACATTTTACTGGCACATGATTGGGGGCACTTCTTACTGGCACATTATTGGTGGGCACTATAGGGGCATGTACTGAGGCCACAAAGAAGGGGTATTTTATATGGGGGACTCTGCACAGTAGCATTTTATACTGGGACACATTATGGTGGGTACTAAGGGGAAGGGGGAGAGGAGTACTATGGGGTCATCTACGGGGGGCACTAAGAAGGGGTATTTTATACTTGCAAATTATGAGGGTCACTGAGGGCATCTACTGGGGCACTATATATGGGGCATTTTATACTGGTACATTATGGGGGGCACTAGGAGGAAGGGGGGAGAGGAGCACTATGGGGGCATTTACTGGGGGCACTATATAGGGGTATTTTATATTGGCACATTATAGGGGCACTATGGGGACATTAGCTCAACTGGGGGCATTACAAGGGGGTATTTTTTGCACTGTCTATTATAAGGAGAATTATTACTACTGGGGGGGCATTATGGTGGGCTTTATTACTCCCCCATGGTATGACCCCCTAGTAGCAGCACCAGCCTCTCCCTGCTCTGCTATCCCTCTGCCCCTTCCCCAAATCCTTATTATGAAATCTTTCTCATTAGGATAAAACACAACATCAGCTCCGCCGAGCCCCTGGTCAAAGTGTGGAAGTGGCGTCCGAGATCCCCAAGGATCAAGTAATTGTAAGTTTTCATGTGAAATATGTTAATGTTATACACATATAGCCTACACTGTGCCCCACAATATACAGTATACCTCTACACTGTGTAGTCTTGTGGCGGCGGACAGAATATAATCTGGAAGTGTGCCCCTCCCGAGACCAGGCTCTGGATCCACCACTGCACAGAGGTGTGATTATGTGGCTAGAGATAAAAAAATTTACTGTCGGCCAGTACAGGCCCCAAAAATGAGGCAATAGGCATTCACCTGACAGCAAAGAACTTTGGATTCTGTGGCTGGAGGTACATTAGGCGGTCACAGGATAAATATGTAACTGTCGGCCAGTACAGCAATAAATGTATTTCCAGCCACTAATATTGGTAAAATCCATTCAACTTTATTTTTTCTCCATTAAAAGCAGTTACAAAAGATAAATACGAAACAGGCCTCACATCTCCCTGACGCGTTTTGGGTACACGCTTGTAGCACCCTTAATCATAGAGTCACTAGATGACTACACCAGTCAGGTTTTATGGTGGAAAGAGAGGAAGAAAACACACCCACTGGGTATGATTGGCATAGAGGAATACTAGCCACTTCCGAATGAACTCCTTGACCACCATAGGAAACTAGACTGTGTGTGAACAGGACCCTAAAGCAACATTACCAAATGAACACAAAATACACCAAAGCATTACCTTACATAAAATTTTAAAAACTTTGTGCGCTGTCACAACAATACACATGACAATCTACAAACATAAATTAATAATGTAAGATTAGATCTTGTCTTCTATTCAATCCATGGGGGACACATGATTTAAGCTTGAATATCCAAAAAGCATCACGATTGAAAGTTTTCTCATGCAGATCTCCACCCCTCTCATATAGTCTAACTTTTTCAATACCCTGCACCATAATGTGACTCACATCCCCTCCATGATGGTGTAAGACATGATGGGAGACTGCTGAGATATGGCGGAATGTGTTTATGTTTTTATTGTCATCTCTGTTTGCATCCGACAAATGCTGTCTAATCCTAATTTTTAAAGGGCCAGATGTGCACCCTACATATTGGAGTCGTCAAGTTTTACAGGTAATTAGGTAAACTACAACATGTGTGTTACAGTTAGTATATTGTTTATTCATATATGTTTGGTTCTCTGTGCAAGAAGTAAAGTCTTTTGATACGTGAATAACAGAGCAGCCGGTGCAGACATTGTGGCCACATTTATATGTATCTTTATGTTGTAACCAAGTTTTATTTTTGCCAGACCTGTTACCTCTAAATAAACTGGGGGATAAAGTATTACCCAATGTCTTTGCTCGTCTCGCTACACACTGAATTCCCATACTGACTACTTCAGCAAAACCTGGGTCCATTTGAAGAACTGACAGATGTTTTTTCATAATTTGACAAACTTTGTTGTATTGTGGACTATATGGGGTTGAAAACACCACTGTTTATATCCTGTGATTTCCCTTTGGGTGTGTCCACATCTCTGAGTTTTAAGGCTCTGTTCACACTCCAGTCAGGATAACTGCGTCTTATTAGTCTCTAAACTATATGAGTGGATTATTTTTTATAATCTTGTTCATATGTACAATTACACTTTGCTCCGACCAGTTCACCTACAGGTATACTTTTAATTGTATGTGCAGGATGACATGATTTACCATGGAGTACAGTGTTACCTGCCGTAATTTTTCTATAAGTGGATGTAATAATCCTCCCTGTGTCTGGTGAAGCTGTCAGATTCAAATCAAGAAAGGAAATTTCCAAAGGATCACAGTGATATATAAAGCACAAATTATTTGTATTATTATTTATGTATTTTATGAAATCTGGTACAGTCGCCACATCTCCGACCCATATGAACAACAGGTCATCGATATAGCGAATGTACGACTGCAGGTGGTCGATGAATGGATTGTTATCAGAGAACAAACACATAAAAATATTTGCAATTGATGGCGAAACCTTCGCCCCCATAGACTCACCAGATATTTGTAAATAGTGCGAATTGCAAAACATGAAATAATTATGCGTCAACAAATAATGTATGACTGCGCATAAGTAATCCTGCAGAGTTGGAGTGTAATCGCTATATGTTAACAAAAACCACTGTAACGCAGATATAGCCTGATCCTGGGGTATGGAAGTATATAATGCTGTGACATCAGCAGTGACCCATAAAAACTCTTTTCCCCACTGGAGGTTATGCATTGCTTGTAGTACATGCTTTGTGTCGCTTATAAAACCAGGCACGGATCCAATTAGTGGCTGGAGTAGGCTGTCAGCCCACTCAGACAGCAATGACTCAATGCCTGAGACTATAGGTCTAAGTGGTGGAGGGAAATAATTTTTATGAACCTTGGGCAGGGCATGAAAGATTGGAAGAACTGGATATGCAGGAATCAAATATTCAGATTGTTTAAAAGTAATAACACCACATTGTAACCCTTCCGCTACCAGTCTTTCCAATTCTTTTTTGAATATTTGTGTAGGATCCGACATTAGTTTTTTGTATGTTGATGTATCTTGTAACATTAATAAACATTGTTTTTCGTACAGACCTGCATCCAAAACAACAATAACACCCCCCTTGTCTGCTTGCTTTATAGCTATATCATCCAGTTTACTCAACAAGGTCAGAGCATCTCTTTCTGTTCTGGAAAGATTAGACATTTTTTTTTATATTAGTGTGGGACTTATTCACATCATATAATTTGACCAAGTCCCGCTCTACTAGTTCCTGAAAACGATCAAGAGCTGGTGACCTGGAATTAACTGGATAAAACAAGGGGTTTTATGTTACAAAAGCAGTAGACATACTAATATTTTTGACATGACCAGAATCACAGCGTAACATTTGTAGTTCACATGTGGCTTTCAATTCCCGAAAAGATGCAGGCACTGACCTCCTGCTGGAAGCACAGTCTGGTGGAGCCCCACCCTCCAGAGTCTCAGGAGGATTGTTATCCCTCAGAAAGTGCTTCCTAAGGCCTCTTTCACACGACCGTATGGCTTTTTCAGTGTTTTGCGGGCCATTTTTTCCGGATCCGTTGTTCAGTTTTTTGTTTCCGTTGTGTTTCCGTTCCGTTTTTCCATATGACCTATACAGTATACAGTAATTACATAGAAAAATTGGGCTGGGCATAACATTTTCAATAGATGGTTCCGCAAAAAACAGAACAGATACGGAAGACATACGGATGCATTTCTGTATGTGTTCCGTTTTTTTGCGGACCCATTGACTTGAATGGAGCCACGGTCCGTGATTTGCGGACAAGAATAGGACAAGACTCAAAATCTAGCGGAACGGAATTGCGGACATATGGAAACGGAATGCTCACAGAGTACATTCCGTTTTTTTGCAGACCCATTGAAATGAATGGTACCGTATACGGAACGCAATAAACGGCCCGAATATGGAACGCAAATAACATTCGTGTGAACGAGCCCTAACAGTCATATTCCTAGCAAATTTGTTTACATCTAAAAAGGTTTTATATAAATCAAAAGTGCATGTGGGGGAGAACGTCAGACCCCTGGATAGGATCCCCAATTGCGCATCAGAGAGGATTTTTGCAGATAAATTATACACATGCATGTCCGTTAATTCCTCCTGTGTCTCCGTGGATAGCGGTAACCCTCTTTTGTGCTTTCTCCCCCTGCGTCGTTTTTTGCTTTTGGAACATGTTGAGGTGTTTGTAGAGCAGGTGCTTGATCCATTTTTCTAGTTCTTTCACTGCTCTCAGAGGCAGTGTCTGAAAAGTCCATGTCAGTGGAGCTAAAATTAACCCTTAGAGTCTTGCTGCATTTTTTATTTTGTTTCCTGCGGTTAGATTTTTTAAGGATAGATTTAGGAGTAGACTGGGTATTGGGTAGCTTCCACCAATTGTAGACACTGTTCATCCTATAATCTTGTAAGTCCCGCAAAAATGTATTATGTTTTGCATCAGTGATCTCAGTTTCCAATTTTTTTATGGTCGCCTTTAATTTGGCATCCCATATCTTTTGTAACTGCTTTTAATGGAGAAAAAATTAAGTTGAATGGATTTTACCAATACCGGTGGCTGGAAATCGCTTACATTTATCGCTGTGGGAGTGCAGTCCTGCACCATCCGTGCCCCGGAGGTCCGAGCAGAAGCTGGCGTTTGTTACTATATTTTGGTTAGTCAGAGAGACAGAACTGAATTACTCAGAGAAGCTGACACACCTGAAGGGAAATCACAGGATAGAAACAGAGTGGTGTTTTTAACCCCATATAGTCCACAATACAACAAACTTTGTCAAATTATGAAAAAACATCTGTCAGTTCTTCAAATGGACCCAGGTTTTGCTGAAGTAGTCAGTATGGGAATTCAGTGTGTAGCGAGACGAGCAAAGACATTGGGTAATACTTTATCCCCCAGTTTATTTAGAGATAACAGCGCTGGCAAAAATAAAACGTGTGTGACGGATCACCTGGCAGCCCGACTAAGTACCTCCGTTGCGGGATGCTCCTAGCGTTTCCTGAGGTCTCCAAGCACTCTGGCAGACACCACCATCACCGAACCGAAGAAACATATAAATCCTCTCAAGCATATACTGTAAATACTGTAGACAGTGGAATAGGAAACCATACGAATAGGTTTATGCTCCTAGCAGTCAAACTGGAACAGCATACCATAAATCCTCCCCCAAGAATGAGACGACACTTCATTTTGAGGGTTAAAACAGGAACTGACTTTATTTAGACATAGCACACCTACTTTAAACCCCCCAACAGCCTCATTTACATACAATAGGGCACATAGAGGACTATGGTACAAGGATGGGTGGGGCCAGACAATAGCAAGGGCTGATGGGAGATTTAAGAAGGGACAGAGCAGCTGGTTTAAACTGGTCTCCCAGTGTCCCTGAGACAACACCTTGCTGGGGAAACAATGGGACAGGAAAAAGGGGGAGGAAAAGAGGCACAGAACAGCCATGCCTTTAACATAGTAAACATTACAGTTTACAATACATAGCAATACAATTTAACCGAACCCATAATGACATACATAATATTTAAGACAGCCTGAATGCAATCTGCTATACAGTCTTAAAGGGCATTGTTCCTAAAAGTCATAATATGTCCACGGATGGTCCTTAAAGGGCCAGTAGCAGCAATATAAAATACCACATGCCCAAATCGCATTTAAACGTACAAATTTACCAGGGGCCATAGTCAGCAGGTAGGAGGCGGGTAGCCAGTCCTCTCCAATGCCCAGTGGCGGGGCGGGTTCCGCCACAATGTGGTTACAACATAAAGGTACATATAAATGTGGCCACAATGTCTGCATCGGCTGCTCTGTTATTCACGTATCAAAAGACTTTACTTCTTGCACAGAGAACCAAACATACATGAACAAACAATATATTAACTGTAACACATATGGTGCAGTTTACCTGATTACCTGCAAAACTTGCCGACTCCAATATGTAGGGTGCACATCTGGCCCCTTAACCCCTTAAGGACACAGCCTTATTTCACCTTAAGGACCAGGCCATTTTTTGCAAATCTGACCAGTGTCACTTTAAGTGGTGATAACTTTAAAACACTTTGACTTATCCAGGCCATTCTGAGATTGTTTTTTCCGTCACATATTGTACTTCATGACACTGCTAAAATTGGGTCAAAAAAGTAAATTTTTTTGCATAAAAAAATACCTATTTTACCAAATATTTTAAAAATTTTAAAATTTCTAAGTTTCAGTTTCTCTACTTCTGTAATACATAGTAATACCCCCAAAAATTGTGATGACTTTACATTCCCCATATGTCTACTTCCTGTTTGAATTATTTTGGGAATGATATTTTATTTTTTGGGGATGTTACAAGGCTTAGAAGTTTAGAAGCAAATCTTGAAATTTTTCTGAAATTTACAAAAACCCAATTTTTAGGGACCACTACAGGTCTGAAGTCACTTTGCGAGGCTTACATAATAGAAACCACCCCTAAAAGACCCCATCCAAGAAACCACACCCCTCAAGGTATTAAAAACTGATTTTACAAACTTTGTTAACCCTTTAGGTGTTGCACAAGAGTTATTGGCAAATGGGGATGAAATTTGAGAATTTCATTTTTTTTGTCTAATTTTCCATTTTAACCCATTTTTTCCCACTAACAAAGCAAGGGTTAACAGCCAAACAAGACTGTATCTTTATTGCCCTGACTCTGCCGTTTACATAAACACCCAATATGTGGCCGTAAACTACTGTGCGGCCACACAGCGGGGCGTAGAGTGAAAGGTGCGCCATTTGGTTTTTGGAAGGCAGATTTTGCTGGACTGGTTTATTTACACCATGTCCCATTTGAAGCCCCCCTGATGCACCCCTAGAGTAGAAACTCCCTAAAAGTGACCCCATCTAAGAAACTACACCCCTCAAGGTATTCAAAACTGATTTTACATACATCGTTAACCCTTTAGGTATTGCACAAGAGTTATTGGCAAATGGGGATGAAATTTGAGAATTTAATTTTTTTGCCTAATTTTCCATTTTAACCCATTTTTTCCACTAACAAAGCAAGGGTTAACAGCCAAACAAGACTGTATCTTTATTGCCCTGACTCTGCCGTTTACATAAACACCCAATATGTGGCCGTAAACTACTGTACGGCCACACAGCGGGGTGTAGAGTGAAAGGTGCGCATTTGGTTTTTGGAAGGCAGATTTTGCTGGACTGGTTTATTTACACCATGTCCCATTTGAAGCCCCCCTGATGCACCCTTTAGAGTAGAAACTCCCTAAAAGTGACCCCATCTAAGAAACTACACCCCTCAAGGTATTCAAAACAGATTTTACATACGTTGTTAACCCTTTAGGTGTTGCACAAGAGTTATTGGCAAATGGGGATGAAATTTGAGAATTTCATTTTTTTGCCTAATTTTCCATTTTAACCCATTTTTTCCACTAACAAAGCAAGGGTTAACAGCCAAACAAGACTGTATCTTTATTGCCCTGACTCTGCCGTTTACAGAAACACCCCATACGTGGCCGTAAACTGCTGTATGGTAACACGGCAGGGTGCAGAAGTAAAGGATCGCTATATGGCTTTTGAAGGGCAGATTTCGCTGGAATAATTTTCAGTTGCCATGTCATATTTGAAGACACCCTGAGGTACCTTCACAGTGGAAAACCCCAAGAAGTGACCCCATTTTGGAAACTACACCCCCAAGGATTTTTTCAAGGCATGTAGCGAGCACTTTGACCCAACAAGCGTTTCATAGAATTTAGAAATATTTGGCTGTAAAAAGCAAAATCTTAATTTTTTACAAGAAAATGTCTCTTTAGGCCCGCATTATTTATTTTCACGAGGGGCAACAGAGTAAATTACACCCACAATTTGTTACCCATTCTCTCCTAAATATGGCAACACTTCATATGTGGCCGTAAACTGCTGTATAGGCACACTGTAAAGTTCAGTGTACTGATAAGCATCACCTGATGTATTCCGTATCCTACAAATTTTATATATATATAAGCTTTATATGGTAGGACATAGTCGCCAAATATAGCAGCTAAAAGAAACAAGTGTCTCAAATTATATCAAAGAAATATGTTGTATATCATATGTCATCACATTGCAGAGGCACTGAGCTACCATAACATACAAAGTTCTAGTCCCCTTTTGTAAAACAACACCCGTCAAGGTATTCATCTAGGGGTGTAATGAGAATTTTTAGCTTTGTTATGGGCTTTATTAGAATGCCAATTGAAATGTGGAGAAACGGGAAATTAGAATTTGTACCAGCATACAGTTTTAAGGGGTGTTTTATAAAATGATCAAAGGGGGTTTAGTTAAAAGTCAACAGAGGTGTGGTAGATTATAAAACAATCTTTTATGCAAAGACCCGGCTTTGAGGGGCACGTCTCACAATGATGAATTGTGTCTTTCCTGATTCCATTTCTGGAGCATACCCAACACCTTTTTTGTGGCCTTCTCGGTGTCTCTGTGGAGGGAACTACCCCAGGGAAATGCTGTCCTCGTATTATTCTGCTCTCACTTCCTGTGGCCCTGCTCCCTTCCCCTTCCTGTTCCCCAGTTCTTTATTACATTTTCTTGAAAGTGCAGGAATTTTCCTCTGTTTCCTGCACTTCTGTATATTGCAAAAGCATTATAGAAGGCAATTTGCGTCAGGTGCAATGCCAATTTTTTATACCATGCCCGAGTTTTGCGGAGGGCACTGTATAGTTGCAGTACCCGGTCTGACAGATCCACCCCTCCCATAAACTTATTATAGTCCTGGATGCACACAGGTTTGGGGACTGATTCTTTGGATCCACGAACTGGAACAGGGGTTGATCAGCATGTATGGAAGTAAGTACAAAGACATCACGGTTGTCTTTGTACTTAACAAGCATCATGTTATCATTGCAAACTGCCCTGCTTTCCCTCACTCTTATCCTTTGGTCTATAAAAATTTTAGGCAGATGTTTTTGGTAGATGTTTTTGGTTTCGTCTGATAGTACCGCATGCAACAGTGTCTCTGGAAAACAGGCATTTCAGTAGTGGGACACTTGTGTAGAAGTTGTCAAGGTACAAGTTGTACCCTTGACCTAGCAGGGGGTGAATCAAGTCCCATACTATTTTTCCTGCTATTCCAAGGAGAGGGGGGCACTCTGGGGGTTCAATTTTTGAATCTTTTCCTTCGTAAACTCAAAATTTATGTGTATAGCCACTTTGGCTTTCACATAGTTTGTAGAGTTTGATGCCATATCTGGCCCGTTTGTTGGGCAGGTATTGGCGAAAATGCAGTCTGCCCTTGAAGTGCACAAGGGATTCATCAATGGACAAATGCTTTTGGGGGGGTGTAGACCTGGGCAAACTTGAGATTATAATGATCTATAATGGGCCGAATTTTGTATAAACGATAATATCTACGATCATTAGGGGGTGGACAATCTGCATTATTGTTATAATGTAGAAATTTCAGGAGACTTTCGAATCGGGTCCTGGACATAATGGTGCGGTATAGTGGCGTGTGATGTAAAAGGTCATTACTCCAATATGACCGTAGTGATGGTTTTTTAATTATCCCCATATTAAGTATTAGACCCCAACAATTTTTCATCTCCAAAGGGGTCGTGGGAGTCCACTGAAGGGGTCTTGCATAGTATGAGTTGGGGTGGGCGGCTAAAAATTGATTGGCATAAATATTAGTTTGCTCCACCATCATGTCTATCAATTCATCAGAAAAAAAAAGGTGGAAAAAATCAGCTTTCGTGAAACCTGCAGTGTTCACATGAATGACTGTAGTGGCCGTAAAGTCCGGCAACTGAGGTACAACGTTAGTAGCAGAAGTCCAGCTGGGGTCATTTGTAGAAGCTGATGCGCTGCTAACTCTACTGCGTCTGTGAGAGGGTTCGTCAACTGATGAATCAGAAGAAGAGCTATACACAAGAAAAGATTCTTCTTCTCCACTGAGTCAGACTCTGAGGCAAGTATTTCATAAGCCTCCTCGGCGCTGTACACCCGTTGAGACATTTTGTAAAATTCATACATATATATATATATATATATATATATTCAGAAAAAAATTGAAAAATAAAATTGCTCCAAAAGAAGTGGAGCTTTATATCACTGGTAGAAGCTAGAGGTTCGGAGGTATGGGGGGGGTTGAAACAGAGTATTTATAATCAGGGACAAGTACGGACGTCCCCAATATTTTTTTATAATTTTTTTATTATTATTATTATTATTTTTTTTTTCAATAAACGTCTAACTTACCCTAAAACAAGAGCTCTAACCCTAATAACTCCCTAACTAACCCTAATGATTTGCCAAAAACAGGTATGGATGACAGGGACTGGGGTGCTGATGTACTGTCACTATTGGCAGACAGCACACAGGCACAGGGTCACAGGGGACTAATAAGTGGGGTGATGAAGGGCACAGGGGACAAATGAGGGGTGATGAGGATCACAGGGGACAGATGAGGGGCACTTTTGGTGTGTGTGTTTTATCACAGGTCTAACTGCACTGCCTCCGACTTCTCTGACTGAAATGACAGGATCGAAGGTGAGAGATAGCGTCCTGTACATAACTCATTGTGATTGGTCCACAGTCAGGACCAATCACAATGAATTATGTTCAGACAGCTATTTCTCATCTCCGATCCTCTCATTTCAGCGACAGCCGGGTGCCAGAAGAGGAGGAGATGTGTGCGCGCATGCGCACACGCACACGCGTGAGATCGCTCATTTGAACTAACAGGATCTGCGGCGGTGATCTGCGGCCGGGACCACTGCTGATCGGTCCCTGGCCGTCAAGGGGGAGATGTTTGTTCCCCAATACAGCACGGTAATATGCGCTTCAGGTGCGCGATCTCGGCAGGGGAGCATTTAAATGAACGCCGTGCATGTACGGCGTTCTGCGTTCTGGCACAGTTTTCCCCGCCGTACATGCACGGCGTTCTGCGCTAAGGGGTTAAAAATTAGGATTAGACGGCATTTGTCGGATGCAATCAGAGATGACAATAAAAACATAAACACATTCCGCCATATCTCAGCAGTCTCCCATCATGTCTTAGGCCTCATGCACACGACCGTTGTGTGCATCCGTGGCCGTTGTGCCGTTTTCCGTTTTTTTTCGCGGACCCATTGACTTTCAATGGGTCCGTGGAAAAATCGGAAAATGCACCGTTTTGCAGCCGAGGCCGTGATCCGTGTATCCTGTCCGTCAAAAAAATATGACCTGTCCTATTTTTTTGACGGACAACGGTTCACGGACCCATTCAAGTCAATGGGTCCGATAAAGAACACGGATGCACACAAGATTGGCATCCGTGTCCGTGGTCCGTGATCCGTGGCCGTAGGTTGCTTTCATACAGACTGATCCGAAGATCCGTCTGCATAAAAGCTTTTTCAGATCTAAGTTTTCACTTAGTGAAAACTCATATCCGACAGTATATTCTAACACAGAGGCGTTCCCATGGTGATGGGGACGCTTCTAGTTAGAATACACTACAAACTTTGTACAAGACTGCCCCCTGCTGCCTGGCAGCACCCGATTTCAGGTGCGGCACCTAAAAGGGGTTAATTGTACTATCATATTCCCCTGTAAGAGATCAGACCCCCCCCCTCCCCAGTTTGAATATCGTTGGTGGCACAGTATGCACCCCCCATCGGGCCCCCCCTTCCTCCCTGTAATGTTAGAAATCGTTGGTGGCACAGTGTGCGCCCCCCATTGGGCCCCCCCCTCCCTCCCTCTATTGTAATAAATCGTTGGTGGCACAGTGTGCGCCCACCATCGGCTCCCCTCCCTCTATAGCAGTAACAACATTGGTGGCATTGTGCGGCCTCCCATCCCCCCCCCCCCATAATTGGTGGCAGCGGAGTTCTGATCGGAGTCCCAGTTTAATCGCTGGGGCTCCGATCGGTAACCATGGTAAACAGGAAGCTACTGCAGCCCTGGTTGCCATGGTTACTTAGCAATAGTACAACATTAGAAGATTCATACTTACCTGCTTGCTGCTGCGATGTCTGTGACCGGCCGGGAGCTCCTCCTACTGGTAAGTGACAGTTCTTTAGCAATGCGCCGCACAGACCTTTCACTTACCAGTAGGTGGAGCTCCCGGCCGGACACAGACATCGCAGCAGCAAGCAGGTAACTATGAGTCTTCTACTATTGATTAAAATGGGACTTCGATCGGAACTCCGCTGCCACCAATGATGGGGGGGGGGGGGAATGGGAGGCCGCACACTGCCACCAATGTTGTTACTGCTATAGAGGGAGGGGGGGCCGATGGTGGGCGCACACTGTGCCACCAATGATTTATTACAATAGAGGGAGGGAGGGGGGGCGATGGTGGGCGCACACTGTGCCACCAACGATTTCTAACATTAGAGGGAGGAAGGGGGGGGGCCCGATGGGGGGCGCACACTGTGCCACCAACGATATTCAAACTGGGGAGGGGGGGGGTCTGCCCCCTGCTGCCTGGCAGCCCTGATCTCTTACAGGGGAATATGATAGTACAATTAACCCCTTTAGGTGCCGCACCTGAAGGGGTTAATTGTGCTATCATATCCCCCTGTAAGAGATCGGGTGCTGCCAGGCAGCAGGGGGCAGTCTTGTACAAAGTTTGTAGTGTATTCTAACTAGAAGCGTCCCCATCACCATGGGAACGCCTCTGTGTTAGAATATACTGTGGGATCTGAGTTTCACGAAGTAGCTCATATCCGACAGTATATTCTAACATAGAGGCATTCCCATGGTGATGGGGACGCTTCAAGTTAAAATATACCATCGGATTGGAGAAAACTCCAATCCGATGGTATAAAAGAACTCCAGACTTTACATTGAAAGTCAATGGGGACGGATCCGTTTGAAATGCACCATATTGTGTCAACATCAAACGGATCCGTCCCCATTGACTTGCATTGTAATTCAGGACGGATCCGTTTGGCTCCGCACGGCCAGGCGGACGCCAAAACGACTTTTTTTTCATGTCCGTGGATCCTCCAAAAATCAAGGAAGACCCACGGACGAAAAAACGGTCACGGATCACGGACCTACGGACCCCGTTTTTGCGGACCGTGAAAATAAACTGTCATGTGCATGAGGCCTTACACCATCATGGAGGGGATGTGAGTCACATTATGGTGCAGGGTATTGAAAAAGTTAGACTATATGAGAGGGGTGGAGATCTGCAGAGAAAACCTTTCAATCGTGAGGCTTTTTGGATATTCAAGCTTAAATCATGTGTCCCCCATGGATTGAATAGAAGACAAGATCTAATCTTACATTATTAATTTATGTTTGTAGATTGTCATGTGTATTGTTGTGACAGTGCACAAAGTTTCTAAAATTTTATGTAAGGTAATGTTTTGGTGTATTTTGTGTTAATTTGGTAATGTTGCTTTAGGCCTCATGCACACGACCATTGTGTGCATCCGTGGCCGTTGTGCCGTTTTCCGTTTTTTTTCAATGGGTCCGTGGAAAAATCGGAAAATGCACCGTTTTGCAGCCGAGGCCGTGATCCGTGTATCCTGTCCGTCAAAAAAATAGGACCTGTCCTATTTTTTTGACGGACAACGGTTCACGGACCCATTCAAGTCAATGGGTCCGTGAAAGAACACGGATGCACACAAGATTGGCATCCGTGTCCGTGATCCGTGGCCGTAGGTTGCTTTCATACAGACGGATCCGAAGATCTGTCTGCATAAAAGCTTTTTCAGATCTAAGTTTTCGTGAAAACTCATATCCGACAGTATATTCTAACAGAGGCGTTTCCATGGTGATGGGGACGCTTCTAGTTAGAATACACTACAAACTGTGTACAAGACTGCCCCCTGCTGCCTGGCAGCACCCGATCTCTTACAGGGGGTCGTGATCAGCACAATTAACCCCTTCAGGTGCGGCACCTGAAGGGGTTAATTGTACTATCATACCCCCCTGTAAGAGATCAGGGCTGCCAGGCAGCAGGGGGCAGACCCCCCCCTCCTCAGTTTGAATATCATTGGTGGCCAGTGCGGCCCCCCCTCCCTCCCTCTATTGTAATAAATCGTTGGTGGCACAGTGTGCGCCCCCCATCGCCCCCCTCCCTCCCTCTATTGTAATAAATCGTTGGTGGCACAGTGTGCGCCCCCCATCGCCCCCCCTCCCTCCCTCTATTGTAATAAATCGTTGGTGGCACAGTGTGCGCCCCCCATCGCCCCCCTCCCTCCCTCTATTGTAATAAATCGTTGGTGGCACAGTGTGCGCCCCCCATCGGCGCCCCCCCTCCCTCCCTCTATTGTAATAAATCGTTGGTGGTCAGTGTGCGGCCTCCCATCTCCCCCCCCCCCGATCATTGGTGGCAGCGGAGTTCCGATCGGAGTCCCAGTTTAATCGCTGGGGCTCCGATCGGTAACCATGGCAACCAGGACGCTACTGCAGTCCTGGTTGCCATGGTTACTTAGCAATAGTACAATAGTAGAAGATTCATAGTTACCTGCTTGCTGCTGCGATGTTCGTGTCCGGCCGGGAGCTCCACCTACTGGTAAGTGAGACAGGTCTGTGTGGCGCATTGCTAAATGAACTGTCACTTACCAGTAGGAGGAGCTCCCGGCCGGTCACACACATCGCAGCAGCAAGCAGGTAAGTATGAATCTTCTACTATTGCACTATTGCTAAGTAACCATGGCAACCAGGGCGGCAGTAGCTTCCCGGTTGCCATGGTTACCGATCGGAGCCCCACCGATTAAACTGGGACTCCGATCGGAACTACGCTGCCACCAATGATCGGGGGGGGGGGGGGGGGAGATGGGAGGCCGCACACTGGCTACCAATGTTGTTACTGCTATAGAGGGAGGGGGGGCCAATGGGGGGTGCACACTGTGCCACCAACGATTTATTACAATAGAGGGAGGGGGGGGCGATGGGGGGCGCACACTGTGCCACCAACGATTTATTACAATAGAGGAGGGAGGGGGGGCGATGGGGGGGCGCACACTGTGCCACCAACGATTTATTACAATAGAGGGAGGGAGGGGGGCCGCACTGGCCACCAATGATATTCAAACTGGGGAGGGGGGGGGTCTGCCCCCTGCTGCCTGGCAGCCCTGATCTCTTACAGGGGGATATGATAGTACAATTAACCCCTTCAGGTGCGGCACCTGAGGAGTTAATTGTGCTGATCACGGCCCCCTGTAAGAGATCGGGTGCTGCCAGGCAGCAGGGGGCAGTCATGTACACAGTTTGTAGTATATTCTAACCTGAAGCGTCCCCATCACCATGGGAACGCCTCTGTGTTAGAATATACTGTCGGATCTGAGTTTCACGATGTAGCTCATATCCGACAGTATATTCTAACATAGAGGCTTTCCCATGGTGATGGGGACGCTTCAAGTTATGTTCGGGTGCCCGCCTGGCCGTGCGGAGGCAAGCGGATCCGTCCAGACTTACAATGTAAGTCAATGGGGACGGATCCGTTTGAAGATGACACACTGTGGCTCAATTTTCAAACGGATCCGTCTCCCATTGACTTTCAATGTAAAGTCTGGACGGATCCGTCTGAGGCTACTTTCACACTTAGAAATGTTTTAACAATATAATGCAGACGGATCCGCTCTGAACGGAGCCACCGTCTGCATTATATGAATGCAAGTGTGAAAGTAAAGGGACTCCTGACTTTACATTGAAAGTCAATGGGGACGGATCCGTTTGCAATTGCACCATATTGTGTCAATGTCAAACGGATCCGTCCCCGACTTGCATTGTAATTCAGGACGGATCCGTTTGGCTCCGCACGGCCAGGCGGACACCAAAACGACTTTTTTTTCATGTCCGTGGATCCTCCAAAAATCAAGGAAGACCCACGGACGAAAAAACGGTCACGGATCACGGACCTACGGACCCCGTTTTTGCGGACCGTGAAAATAAACTGTCGTGTGCATGAGGTCTTAGGGTCCTGTTCACACACAGTCTAGTTTTCTATGGTGGTCAAGGAGTTAATTTGGAAGTGGCTAGTATTCCTCTATGCCAATCATACCCAGTGGGTGTGTTTTTCTCCCCCCTTTCCACCATAAAACCTGTCTATGATTAAGGGTGCTACAAGCGTGTACCCAAAATGAGATGTGAGGCCTGTTTCGTATTTATTTTTTGTAACTGCTTTTAATGGAGAAAAAATAAAGTTGATTTTACCAATACCGGTGGCTGGAAATTGCTTACATTTATTGCTGTGGGAGTGCAGTCCTGCACCATCCGTGCCCCGGAGGTCAGAGCTGAAGCTGGCGTTTGTTACTATATGTCGGCCAGTACAGGCCCCAAAAATTAGCCAATAGGCATTCACCTGACAGCAAAGAACTTTGGATTCTGTGGCTGGAGGTACATTAGGCGGTCACAGGATAAATATGTAACTGTCGGCCAGTACTGGCCCCAAAAATTAGGCATTCACCTGACATAAAAATAATTTTATGCCACTGTATATACATAAGGCAAGGACCATTGTTTGTGGTGGCGGATATGTGTTGGCTGGCATGAGGAAATTTTTATTACACGTGGTCATCACAGGTGTTGAATTCCTCTGAGATCCATGCCTCATTCATTTTTAAAAATGTGAGGAAGTCCACACTGTCGTGAGCTAGGCGAGTACGCTTATCGTTCACGATTTCCCCTGCTGTGCTGAACGTCCTTTCGGACAGGACACTCGACGAGGGGCAAGCCAAGTGTTTCATGGCAAATTGTGCCAGCTCTGACCACAGGTCAAGCCTGCACACCAAGTAGTCAAGGGGTTCCTCGCTTCTCAGAGTGTCCACATCGTCCGTTAACCCGATGTAGTCGGACACCTGTCAGTCTAGGCCTTCCCTGAGGCTGGATACTGAGGGCGATTGTCAGGTTGGCTGCTAAAATGATCTCATATCTGAAGTGACTAACACATCTTCAAACCGTCCTCTTTTTGCAGGCGCGGTAGGATTGGTACCCATACCTGTTTCGCTGTGGGTGGAAATTCCTCTGCCAGTGCCTGCAACAGCAGAATGCAGCATCCTTCGCAGCAAGGCCTGGAAATGCTGCATTCTGCCAGCCCTCTGTGATGCTGTTAACATGTATGCCATTTTGTGTTTGTACTGGGGGTCTAAGTACGTTGCCACCCAGTTTAGGTCCTTGACCTTTGTGCTTTTTATACGGGGTCCCTCTTCAAACACTGGAGCATGAAGGCCACCATTTGTACTAAATTGGAAGCGATGGAGCGCCCTGGCTCCTGCTCATCGCCCAGGAGAATTTCATCCTCGGTCTCCTCCCCCCAGCCACGGACAACACCATGGATCCCCAAAAAGTTTAAAGCCTTCTTGTTCCTCCTCCTCCTCCCCCCAGCCACCATCCTCCTCTTACTCCTCCTGTTGACTTGTCTCAGATGGAGTAGCCCCTCCTGGGAATTAATTCAGCATTTCCACTTCCTTATCTTCCAGCTCCTCGACGGCTTGATCAATGACACGACGCAATGCACGCTCGAGAAAGAAGGCATAAGGTATGATGTCACTTATGGCGCCCTGGGTGCGATTGACCAGTTTGGCGATCTCATCAAATGGCCGCAGAAGTCTGCATGCGTCGTGCATGAGCAGCCACTGGCGCAGTGAAAAAAACCAAGCTCCCCAGAACCTGTCCTGCCGCAGAGTTCATACAGGTAGTCTTTTACAGCACATTTCTGCTGGAGAAGCCTATCAAGCATATACAAGGTGGAGTTCCAGCGTGTAGGGCAGTCACAAATCAGACGTCTGACGGGCAATTGGCGTCACCACTGCACGTCAGCAAGGCGAGCCATGGCTGTGTAAGATCTTCTAAAATGGCCAGAGATTTTCCTGGCCTACCGCAAGATGTCCTGGACCCCAGTGTATTTCAAAACGAATCGCTGCACGACTAAGTTCAGGATGTGTGCGATGCACGGCATGTGTGTCATTTTGCCTTGTTTCAGCGCGCTCAGCAGATTGGCACCGTTGTCGCACACCACTTTACCAACTGTCAAATTGAGCTGGATTAGCCACTGATCGGCCTGTGGCCGCAGAACTGAAAGGAGTGCATGATTGGTGTAGCTCTTGGCTTCCAGGCACAACAGCCGCAGCACCTCATGGCAACGTCTCATCTGGCACATTGAATAGGTTCTGGGGAGCTTGGGGGGTGCAGCGGAAGAGGCGGTAGCAGTGGAAAAGGAGGAGTCAGCCGAGGAGGAGACAGAGGATGGAGTAGGAGGAGGAGAAGAAGAGGCAGGCCTGCATGCAATCCGTGGCTGTAACACCAAATCCACACGGGTGCCACGGGTTACATGCTTGATGGCTGTCAGAAGGTTCACTCAGTGGGCTGTAAAAGTTATGTGCCTTCCCTACCCGTGTTTGCTAGACCACTTGTCTGTGGTCAGATATATCTTGGCACCGACACTGTGTGCCAGAGATATATTAACTTGTCGCTGAACGTGCCCATATAGTTCAAAAATGCCCTTCTGTGAGAAATATTTCCTTCCGGGGACCTTCCATTGCGGTGTGCCAATCGTCACAAATTTTCTAAAGGCCTCCGAGTCCACCAATTTATATGGCAGTAGTTGGCGGGCTAGCAGTTCCGACAAGCCAGCGGTCAGCCGTTGGACAAGAGGATTATCCAGCGTGATCAACTTTTTACACTCAAACATTTGGGCCACGGAAGCCTACCTTCTGCCAGATGAATGAGACGATGGCACGGTGGAAGGTGGAGTGGAGGAAAAATGGGAGGAGAGAGGAGAAGAGGCAGGACGTGGAGCGCCGTGAGTGTGGCTTTGTGGGTTCTGACAGCGTTGCTCCCACTGGGCTTGGTGATGGGAGGCCAGGTGCCTTTTTAAGATGGTCGTACCTAGTTGAGTGTTGGGCTTAACGCGAGTTATGCGTTGACAGCACAGGCTGCAGATGGCAACACTTATCAGCAGCTGACACGTTAAAAAAAGCCCACATTGCGGAGCCATGTGCAGGCTTCCTGGGAGCACAAGATGTGACAGCGTATGGTGGATGGCTCACTCCAGATACATTTGCAGTCTTCTTTTTGCCTCCTGTGCACTGGGAGTTCTGTTTGCTTCTCCTCCCTATCTGCTGCTCCATCTCTCCCTCTGAACTCCCCTCCTCTTCCTTTCATCATCGTCACCTTTACCACCACTGACATTAGCGATCTTGGAGTAGGCAGCAACAACGGGGACCACCCTCCTTGGGCTGATCTGGGTACTGTTGTCAGACCGCTGGGTGTCAGCCGTTGCTAACTCCTCTTCCTCATCAGATGCCAAGAATGGCTGCGCATCGATAAGGTCTGGAAATGGATGGGAAAATAATTTCTCTGACTCGAGTAGAGAGGCTATGTTGGTGGTGTCACCTGCCCGACCCTACCATCCCTACGGAAGGTCTGCCTCTTCCTATGCCTGTAATTTTCTAAATGACCCTCTGCCTAAGTCTGTAGAGAAGAGCAGTATTGGGGAAGAAGGTATATCGCAGCCCTCAATCAATATTTGGTGGAAAAAGGTATATAGCAATAGCATCTCTCAATCAGTATTTAGTGGAAGAAGGTATATTGCACCCCTCAATCAGTATTTGATGTAAACAGGAATATAGCACCCCTCAATCATAATTTGGCGGAAACAGGTATATGGCACCCCTCAATCAGTATTTTGTGCAAGTAGGTGTATCGCAGCCCTCAATCATTATTTGGTGGAAGAAGTTATATAGCAATAGCACCCATCAATCAGTATTTAGTGGAAGAAGGTATATGGCACTCCTCAATCAGTATTTGGCGGAAACAGGTATATAGTACCACTCAATCAGTAGTTGATGGAAACAGGTATATGGCACCCCTCAATCAGTATTTTGTGGAAGCAGGTGTATCTCAGCCCTCAATCAGTATTTGGTGGAAAAAGGTATATAGCAATAGCACCCCTCAATCAGTATTTTGTGGAAGAAGGTATATGGCACCCCTCAATCAGTATTTGGCAGAAAAAAAGGCATATAGCACTCCTCAATAAGTATTTGGCGGAAACAGGTATATAGCACCCCTCAATGAGGATTTTGTGCCCTATTAACTAGTGTTTGGTGTCGCTAACTGTTCCTGCTTCAATATGCAACCTCTCCCTACACTGGCAAAACACATAATGTAAAATGGCTGCCAGATCGGGTTCTGTTATAGGGTTGGGGGTGTGTCCATGTGCTAAAACGTCTCAATTGGCTGTCCTGTCCTACCTGATGGATGTGTCATTGGTCAAAGTTCGGCGCTATGCAAAAAAAATATGGCGCGCGCTTATATCGCCATATGTTCGCATGTTCGGCGAATCGCGAACGAGCAAAGTACGCCATGAAACGACCGCCGGGTGAACCGCATGGCCATTTCTATAAGGCCTCATGCACACGACCGTTGTGTGCATCCGTGGCCGTTGTGCCGTTTTCCGTTTTTTTTCGCGGACCCATTGACTTTCAATGGGTCCGTGGAAAAATCGGAAAATGCACCGTTTTGCAGCCGAGGCCGTGATCCGTGTATCCTGTCCGTCAAAAAAATATGACCTGTCCTATTTTTTTGACGGACAACGGTTCACGGACCCATTCAAGTCAATGGGTCCGTGAAAGAACACGGATGCACACAAGATTGGCATCCGTGTCCGTGATCCGTGGCCGTAGGTTGCTTTCATACAGACGGATCCGAAGATCTGTCTGCATAAAAGCTTTTTCTGATCTAAGTTTTCACTTCGTGAAAACTCATTTCCGACAGTATATTCTAACACAGAAGCGTTCCCATGGTGATGGGGACGCTTCTAGTTAGAATACACTGCAAACTTTGTACAAGACTGCCCCCTGCTGCCTGGCAGCACCCGATCTCTTACAGGGGGATATGATAGCACAATTAACCCCTTCAGGTGCGGCACCTAAAGGGGATAATTGTACTATCATATTCCCCTGTAAGAGATCAGGGCAGCCAGGCAGCAGGGGGCAGACCCCCCCCCCTCCCCAGTTTGAATATCGTTGGTGGCACAGTGTGCCCCCACCATCGCCCCCCCCTCCCTCCCTCTATTGTATTAAATCGTTGGTGGCACAGTGTGCCAACCACCATCGCCCTCCCTCTATAGCAGTAACAACATTGGTGGCAGTGTGCGGTCTCCCATTCCCCCCCCCCCCGATCATTTGTTGCAGCGGAGTTCCGATCGGAGTCCCAGTTTAATCGCTGGGGCTCCGATCGGTAACCATGGCAACCAGGAAGCTACTGCAGCCCTGGTTGCCATGGTTACTTAGCAATAGTACAACAGTAGAAGATTCATACTTACCTGCTTGCTGCTGCGATGTCTGTGAACGGCCGGGAGCTCCTCCTACTGGTAAGTGACAGTTCTTTAGCAATGCGCCGCACAGACCTTTCACTTACCAGTAGGAGGAGCTCCCGGCCGGACACAGACATCGCAGCAGCAAGCAGGTAAGTATGAATCTTCTACAATTGTACTATTGCTAAGTAACCATGGCAACCAGGGCTGAAGTAGCGTCCTGGTTGCCATGGTTACCGATTGGAGCCCCAGCGATTAAACTGGGACTCCGATCGGAACTCCGCTGCCACCAATGATGGGGGGGGGAATGGGAGACCGCACACTGCCACCAATGTTACTGCTATAGAGGGAGGGCGGGGGCGATGGTGGTTGGCACACTGTGCCACCAACGATTTAATACAATAGAGGGAGGGAGGGGGGGCGATGGTGGGCGCACACTGTGCCACCAACGATATTCAAACTGGGGAGGGGGGGGGGGTCTGCCTGCCCTGATCTCTTACAGGGGAATATGATAGTACAATTAACCCCTTTAGGTGCCGCACCTGAAGGGGTTAATTGTGCTATCATATCCCCCTGTAAGAGATCGGGTGCTGCCAGGCAGCAGGGGGCAGTCTTGTACAAAGTTTGTAGTGTATTCTAACCTGAAGCGTCCCCATCACCATGGGAACGCCTCTGTGTTAGAATATACTGTCGGATCTGAGGTTCACGAAGTAGCTCATATCCGACAGTATATTCTAACATAGAGGCGTTCCCATGGTGATGGGGACGCTTCAAGTTAAAATATACCATCGGATTGGAGAAAACTCCAATCCGATGGTATAAAAGAACTCCAGACTTTACATTGAAAGTCAATGGGGACGGATCCGTTTGAAATGGCACCATATTGTGTCAACATCAAACGGATCCGTCCCCATTGACTTGCATTGTAATTCAGGACGGATCCGTTTGGCTCCGCACGGCCAGGCGGACACCAAAACGACTTTTTTTTCATGTCCGTGGATCCTCCAAAAATCAAGGAAGACCCACGGACGAAAAAACGGTCACGGATCACGGACCCACGGACCCCGTTTTTGCGGACCGTGAAAAAAAACTGTTGTGTGCATGAGGCCTTAATCACACAGCAGGACAAGTTACTTCACATTACTGAGCTAAAGAGCTGTCCCATCTCTGCTCTACCTGTCAGGGGTTATGATCCTGAATACAGATGATAAGATCTTCAGCTGAATCTGTGTAGGAATGGAGTTCATGAGGAGACATGAAGTACAGACAGGACAGACTGTGGGCTGTGGTAATGGAGACTGCATATAATAGCTGCTGCTCATTATCCACCCCCCCCCCCTGTATTTCATGTCTCCTCATGAACTCCATTCCTACAGAGATTAAGCTGAATATCTTATCATCTGTATAGTGACAAACAGAGCAGAGAGGGGGATAAGGCAGCTCTTTACCTCAGTGATGTGAAATAACTTGTCCTGCTGTGTGATTAGGACAGGTTCTGTGTGTACTAATAGGACGGTAGCCATTCTATTTCTCTTAATGATTGCTCCCCAGACAAATCAAACCATTATAAATAATGAATGGTATTTAGGAATATATTTATGATAAAGTATTATTTAAGTATTTTCATTTTCTTAATTCCCAGAGAACACCTTTAATTACATGATAAATTTTGCTGTGCTTTATGGATCCTGTTGAAGGTATTTCCTGGGACTTTGATATTGATGGCCTTTCTAGAGGATGAACTGACTTAAGCCATCCCTGCCAATGAGCTGTTTGAAGAGGCTGTGGCGCTGTGATCACTATGGCCTCTTCCTAGGCCAGTGACGTTGTATTCATCGTTCACATGGCCTATGTACAGCTAAGTTCCATTTAAGGGAATGGGCCTAGACTGCAATACCAAGTACAGCCATGCCACAATGTATGGCACTGTGCTTGGTAAGCTCTTCAAACGGCTGATGAAGGGGGTGCTCGGGGTCAAAACCCCACTGATCAGATATTGGTGACTTAGGCCTCATAGGCACACTGCCACCAATGTTAATAATGCAATAGAGGGAGGGAGGGAGGGGGGGGGGGGCCGGGGGAGGCCGCACACTGCCACCAATGTTAATAATGCAATAGAGGGAGGGAGGGGGGAGGCCGCACACTGCCACCAATGTTAATAATGCAATAGAGGGAGGGAGGGGAGGCCGCACACTGCCACCAATGTTAATAATGCAATAGAGGGAGGGAGGGGGGCCGGGGGAGGCCGCACACTGGCCACCAATGATATTCAAACTGGGGAGGGGGGGGTCTGCCCCCTGCTGCCTGGCAGCCCCTGATCTCTTACAGGGGGCTATGATACGCACAATTAACCCCTTCAGGTGCGGCACCTGAAGGGGTTAATTGTGCTGATCACAGCCCCCTGTAAGAGATCGGGTGCTTCCAGGCAGCAGGGGGCAGTCATGTACACAGTTCGTAGTATATTCTAACTTGAAGCGTCCCCATCACCATGGGAACGCCTCTGTGTTAGAATATACTGTCGGATATGAGTTTTCACGATGTAACTCATATCCGACAGTATATTCTAACATAGAGGCGTTCCCATGGTGATAGGGACGCTTCAAGTTAAAATATACCATCGGATTGGATAAAACTCCGATCCGATGGTATAAAAGAGACTCCAGACTTTACATTGAAAGTCAATGGGGACGGATCCGTTTGCAATTGCACCATATTGTGTCAACGTCAAACGGATCCGTCCCCATTGACTTGCATTGTAATTCAGGACGGATCCGTTTTTTTACATGTCCGTGGATCCTCCAAAAATCAAGGAAGACCCACGGACGAAAAAACGGTCACGGATCACGGACCTACGGACCCTGTTTTTGCGGACCGTAAAAAAATAACGGTCGTGTGCATGAGGCCTTATCCTGAGGATAGGCCATCAATACCAAAAACAAACCCCCTTTATTATAATTGATTTAATTATTTTTCCCAATATTTTCCCCATTCTAATTAAATTATTCCTTTATACCTGTAAATCAATCCACTACCTAGTAATTGTTAAGCCTTTTCTTGATCATACTCATACAATCTTATGTCCTTACCATATACTCTATATTTCATGGTTAACCATGACAGCAACCAGTGATATTGACAAGTTGTCATGCCGTATTACATCAGCAGTTCGCAGAGATGGTGATTTAATTGGAATGGCTGCCAGATTATCTAATGGACCAATGATTTTCGTCGAGTTTCAGAAACAGCAGGTCGCTCCTGTCATAAGAAAAATCTGAGAAGGCCGTGTATTGATTATCTATCTTTGCAAGGGCTTCATGCTGTGATCTAATTTCATACTTAGACACATCCTTTAGAAAAAAGGGTGAAATATTGAATGTGAGGTGCATCGTGTACAGGTTTAAAGTCATTACTCTGCTTTGTACCAAGAATGATTTCATTTTTATAGAGTTAGAAAATTCTATTGTTCTTCTGAATTTTAATATTCACTCTCAAATAATAATGTGTATGAGATTTGTCAGTCTTGAAGCTTTTACTTTCTTATTCCTGTTAAATGTTCTCTACTATTCAATAGACTTAACGTCATTGCTCTTACACTTAAAGGCTGTGGATTTTTTTTTATCATTACACTGTACTAATTTTGTCTAGTGATCATTTTTTCCAATTTTTTTTATTTAAAGCTTTCAATTTCACTGTACTGATGGCTCAATCTGAAGTCTTTATCTGTACTTTCTTGACCTCTCATAAACACTAAGGCCTCATGCACACGACAGTTTTTTTTCACGGCCCGCAAAAACGGGGTCCGTGGGTCCGTGATCCGTGACCGTTTTTCCGTCCGTGGGTCTTCCTTGATTTTTGGAGGATCCACGGACATGAAAAAAAAGTCATTTTGGTGTCCGCCTGGCCGTGCTGAGCCAAACGGATCCGTCCTGAATTACAATGCAAGTCAATGGGGACGGATCCGTTTGATGTTGACACAATATGGTGCCATTTCAAACGGATCCGTCCCCATTGACTTTCAATGTAAAGTCTGGAGTTCTGTTATACCATCGGATTGGAGTTTTCTCCAATCCGATGGTATATTTTAACTTGTAGCGTCCCCATCACCATGGGAACGCCTCTATGTTAGAATATACTGTCGGATATGAGCTACATCGTGAAACTCATTTCCGACAGTATATTCTAACACAGAGGCGTTCCCATGGTGATGGAGACGCTTCAGGTTAGAATATACAAAAAAACTGTGTACATGACTGCCCCCTGCTGCCTGGCAGGTGCTGCCAGGCAGCAGGGGGCAGACCCCCCCCCCCTGTTTTTAACTCATTGGTGGCCAGTGGGCCCCCCCTCCCCTGTTGTTAACTCGTTGGTGGCCAGTGTGCGCACCCCCCTCCCTCCCTCCCTCTATTGTTTTAAAACATTGGGGCCAGTGTGCGCGCGCCCCCCAACCCCCCCTCCCTCCCTCTATTGTTTTAATACATTGGGGCCATTGTGCGCGTGCCCCCCCAACCCCCCCTCCCTCCCTCTATTGTTTTAATACATTGGGGCCAGTGTGCGTGCCCCCCCAACCCCCCCCCCTCCCTCCCCCCATTGTAATCATCATCGGTGGCAGCGGAGTAGAAGATTTTCATACTTACCTGGCTGCTGGCTGCTGCGATGTCTGCGTCCGGCCGGGAGCTCCTCCTACTGGTAAGTGACAGCAATGCGCCGCACAGACCTGTCACTTACCAGTAGGAGGAGCTCCCGGCCGGACGCAGACATCGCAGCAGCCAGCAGCCAGGTAAGTATGAAAATCTTCTACTCCGCTGCCACCGATGATCGGGGGGGGGGGGGGGCTGGGGAGGGGGGGGGGTGCGCACACTGGCCCCAATGTATTAAAACAATAGAGGGAGGGAGGGGGGGTTGGGGGGGCGCGCGCACACTGGCCCCAATGTATTAAAACAATAGAGGGAGGGAGGGGGGGTTGGGGGGGGCGCGCGCACACTGGCCCCAATGTATTAAAACAATAGAGGGAGGGAGGGGGGGTTGGGGGGCGCGCGCACACTGGCCCCAATGTATTAAAACAATAGATGGAGGGAGGGAGGGGGGTGCGCACACTGGCCACCAACGAATTAACAACAGGGGAGGGGGGGGCCGCACAATGATATTCAAACTGGGGAGGGGGGGGGTCTGCCCCCTGCTGCCTGGCAGCCCTGATCTCTTACAGGGGGATATGATGGGGTTAATTGTACTATCATATCCCCCTGTAAGAGATCGGGTGCTGCCAGGCAGCAGGGGGCAGTCTTGTACACAGTTTGTATTGTATTCTAACTAGAAGCGTCCCATCACCATGGGAACGCCTCTGTGTTAGAATATACTGTCGGATCTGAGTTTTCACGAAGTGAAAACTCAGCTCTGAAAAAGCTTTTATGCAGACGGATCTTCGGATCCGTCTGTATGAAACTAAAACCTACGGCCACGGATCACGGACACGGATGCCAATCTTGTGTGCATCCGTGTTCTTTCACGGACCCATTGACTTGAATGGGCCCGTGAACCGTTGGCCGTGAAAAAAATAGGACAGGTCATATTTTTTTCACGGCCAGGAAACACGGCTCACGGATGCGGCTGCCAAACGGTGCATTTTCCGATTTTTCCACGGACCCATTGAAAGTCAATGGGTCCGTGAAAAAAAACGGAAAACGGCACAACGGCCACGGATGCACACAACGGTCGTGTGCATGAGGCCTTATTCTACCTTAATTTGTATCAGTTTCATAAGAATTCAGCTGTAAATGTTTATGAGCTATCAGGAGTTCATAGATAAGGGCAGAACAGCTCTCTGATGGATTCAGTGTGAAGCAGAAAGCAGTAGGAAAGGAAAACCATTGACAAATTTTAATAAAGATCAACTGAAATATGCAATAAGAAAAAAAAGGCCCCCAAAGGTGACACCACAGCCTTCAAGAACGTATTTTATATAATGGTACAAGGTAAATATATAGGGGGTCAAATATGCCTAAATTAGCCCTAAATCTGTGACTTCTCCCTGCTTATTCCAGGTCTAAAAAAGTGGGCAGGGAAGGGGATGGGCTGGTAGTCCCATCTCATTTATCATTTTCTGTGCCCGGTTTAGGCATAGAAAATGGTCTAAATGGTCTAAATGTAAGACAGCTCGGAAGTCTTATATTTAGAAGCTACGGTGTATCCGCCAAAGTTATGTAGAGACCTGTGCCTCTTCATAACTCTGGCGGATCCACCGCCAGGTATAGGGCTTATTAAGACTCATGTCTAAAACGCCGGTCTTATTAAATATAACCCATAATCTGTAAGCTAGAGCACAAATCAGAACTCTCTTGGAAGGCAACATTATAGTGAGAGGCATAAGTGAGAGGGGGGACATATGGTAGTTGCACCTTAACACCAGTATTATAAATTACACATGGTAGGTGGGGGCCTTGTTAATTATTGTATTGTGTAGAGGGGGACCTATGAGACTCAAGATTATTGTTAGAATTATAGCTGGAAAGTTCATTATTATATTGAGATTTTGGTGTTAAAAGGTTCCTTGTTTTTTGTAGGAATAGATCTTAGCTGCCCTAAGGCTAAATGTGCTCCAACATTTTCCTCCATGACAAATCTAGAACACTATGGTTGCTCAAGGATTGGGCTGTGTTTATACACAAACACATTTCTGTATACAGTTGCAAGAAAAAGTATGTGAACCCTTTGGAATTATATGGATTTCTGCACAAATTGGTCATAAAATGTGATCTGTCACAACAATAGACAATCACTGTCTGCTTAAACTAATAACACACAAAGAATTAAATGTTACCATGTTTTTATTGAACACACCATGTAAACATTCACAGTGCAGGTGGAAAAAGTATGTGAACCCTTGGATTTAATAATAATGGTTGAACCTCCTTTGGCTGCAATAACTTCAACCAAACGTTTCCTGTAGTTGCAGATCAGACGTGCAAAACGGTCAGAAGTAATTCTTGACCATTCCTCCTTACAGAACTGTTTCAGTTCAGCAATATTTTTGGGATGTCTGGTGTGAATCGCTTTCTTGAGGTCATGCCACAGCATCTCAATCGGGTTGAGGTCAGGACTCTGACTGGGCCACTCCAGAAGGTGTATTTTCTTCGGTTTAAGCCATTCTGTTGTTGATTTAGGCTACTTTCACACTTGCGTTCGGAGCGGATCCGTCTGGTATCTGCACAGACGGATCCGCACCTATAATGCAAACGCTTAGATCCGTTCAGAACGGATCCGTTTGCATTACCATGAACAAATGCCTTGAACATTACCATGAACAAATTACCATGGTAATGCAAACGGATCCGTTTTGACTTTACATTGAAAGTCAATGGGGGACGGATCCGTTTGAAAATTGAGCCATATAGTGTCAAATTCAAACGGATCCGTCCCCATTGACTTCCATTGTAAGTCTAGACGTAACCGTTTGCCTCCGCACAGCCAGGCGGACACCCGAACGCTGCAAGCAGCGTTCAGGTGTCCGCCTGCTGAGCGGAGCGGAGGACAGACGGAGCCATACTGATGCATTCTGAGCGGATCCGCATCCACTCAGAATGCATTAGGGCTGGACGGATCCGTTCGGGGCCGCTTGTGAGAGCCTTTAAACGGAACTCACAAGCGGAGCCCCGAACGCTAGTGTGAAAGTAGCCTTACTTCTATGCTTTGGGTCGTTGTCCTGTTGCAACACCCATCTTCTGTTGATCTTAAGCTGGTGGACAGATGGCCTTAAGTTCTCCTGCAAAATGTCTTGATAAACTTGGGAATTAATTTTTCCTTCGATGATAGCAATCCGTCCAGGCCCTGACGCAGCAAAGCAGCCCTAAACCATGATGCCCCCACCACCATACTTCACAGTTGGGATGAGGTTTTGATGTTGGTGTGCTGTGCCTCTTTTTCTCCACACATAGTGTTGTGTGTTTCTTCCAAACAACTGAACTTTGGTTTCATCTGTCCACAGAATATTTTTCCAGTACTGCTGTGGAACATCCAGGTGCTCTTGTGCAAACTGTAAACGTGCAGCATTGTTTTTTTTGGACAGCAGTGGCTTCCTCTGTGGTATCCTCCCATGAAATCCATTCTTGTTCAGTGTTTTACGTATTGTAGATTCGCTAACAGGGATGTTAGCATATGCCAGAGACTTTTGTAAGTCTTTAGCTGACACTCTAGGATTCTTCTTCGACTCATTGAGCAGTCTGCACTGTGCTCTTGCAGTCATCTTTACAGGACGGCCACTCCTAGGGAGAGTAGCAGCAGTGCTGAGCTTTCTCCATTTATAGACAATTTGTCTTGCCGTGGACTGATGAACAGCAAGGCTTTTGGAAATACTTTTATAACCCTTTCCAGCTTTATGCAAGTCAACAATTCTTAATTGTAGGTCTTCTGAGAGCTCTTTTGTGCGAGGCATCATTCACATCAGGCAATGCTTCTTGTAAAAAGCAAACCCAGAACCGGTGTGTGTTTTTTATAGGGCAGGGCAGCTGTAACCAACACCTCCAATCTCATTTCATTGATTCGACTCCAGTTGGCTGACACCTCACTCAACAATTAGCTCATGGAGATGTCATTAGTCTTGGGATTCACATATTTTTTCCACCTGCACTGTGAATGTTTACATGGTGTGTTCAATAAAAACATGGTAACATTTAATTCTTTGTGTGTTATTAGTTTAAGCAGACTATGATTGTCTATTGTTGTGACTTAGATGGAGATCAGATCACATTTTTTGACTAGGGATGAGCGAACCCGAACTGTATAGTTCGGGTTCGTACCGAATTTTGGGGTGTCCGTGACACGGACCCGAACCCGAACATTTTAGTAAAAGTCCGGGTTCGGTGTTCGTCGCTTTCTTGGCGCTTTTTGAAAGGCTGCAAAGCAGCCAATCAACAAGCGTCATACTACTTGCCCCAAGAGGCCGTCACAGCCATGCCTACTATTGGCATGGCTGTGATTGGCCAGTGCAGCATGTGACCCAGCCTCTATTTAAGCTGGAGTCACGTAGCGCCGCACGTCACTCTGCTCTGATCAGTGTAGGGAGAGGTTGCAGCTGCGACGTTAGGGCGAGATTAGGCAGTGATTAACTCCTCCAAAAGACTTAATTCAGTGATCGATCTACAGCTGTGGATCATTGAACTGCTGCTATTCAATTGCTCACTGTTTTTAGGCTGCCCAGAGCGTTTTTCATTCACTTTTTTCTGGGGTGATCGGCGGCCATTTTGTGTCTTGTGGTGCGCCAGCACAAGCTGCCACCAAGTACATTTAACCATCAATAGTGTGGTTATTTTTTGGCTATATACTACATCAGGGTCAAGCTGTCACCAAGTGCATTTAACCATCAATAGTGTGGTTATTTTTTGGCTATATCCTACATATGGGGCAAGCTGTCACCAAGTGCATTTAACCCTTAATAGTGTGGTTGTTTTTTGGCTATATCCTACATATGGGGCAAGCTGTCACCAAGTGCATTTAACCATCAATAGTGTGGTTATTTTTTGGCTATATCCTACATATGGGTCAAGCTGTCACCAAGTGCATTTAACCATCAATAGTGTGGTTATTTTTTGGCTATATCCTACATATGGGGCAAGCTGTCACCAAGTGCATTTAACCCTCAATAGTGTGGTTATTTTTTGGCTATATCCTACATATGGGGCAAGCTGTCACCAAGTGCATTTAACCATCAATAGTGTGGTTATTTTTGGGCTATATCCTACATATGGGGCAAGCTGTCACCAAGTGCATTTAACCATCAATAGTGTGGTTATTTTTTGGCTATATCCTACATATGGGGCAAGCTGTCACCAAGTGCATTTAACCCTCAATAGTGTGGTTATTTTTTGGCTATATCCTACATATGGGGCAAGCTGTCACCAAGTGCATTTAACCATCAATAGTGTGGTTATTTTTTGGGTATATCCTACATATGGGGCAAGCTGTCACCAAGTGCATTTAACCATCAATAGTGTGGTTATTTTTTGGCTATATCCTACATCAGGGTCAAGCTGTCACCAAGTGCATTTAACCATCAATAGTGTGGCTATTTTTTGGCTATATCCTACATCAGGTTCAAGCTGTCACCAAGTGCATTTAACCATCAATAGTGTTGTTATTTTTTGGGTATATCCTACATATGGGGCAAGCTGTCACCAAGTGCATTTAACCATCAATAGTGTGGTTATATTTTGGCTATATCCTACATCAGGGACAAGCTGTCACCAAGTGCATTTAACCATCAATAGTGTGGTTATTTTTTGGCTATATCCTACATCAGGGGCAAGCTGTCACCAAGTGCATTTAACCATCAATAGTGTTGTTATTTTTTGGCTATATCCTACATCAGGGGCTTGGCTGTGCTTGCTATTTTATTGAGGGGGGAAATACAATTGCCAAAATAGCAGTACCCTAAATCTGGTGTTTCAGCTGTGGCCAGCCAATTGTAAAACTGTCTGCTGTCTGGCAAAGGATATATTTTTGTTCAGGGTTGAAATACAATTTCCAACTTAGCAATTTCCTAAATTAGTGGTTTCTGCTGTATCAGGGCTACTTTAAATCTATTCATTAAAAGGGTATATAAGATTCAAGGTGCAGATAGGGTCATTTTCAATAACTTCACACACACGCTACTGTGCAATTTCAAGTCTAATTCTGTGTGTAAACGTATACCTGTCACCCAGCGCCTAAATAATAGGCCTCAAATTTATATTCATCTAAATCTGTCATTATTGCTGTGGCTGGACAAGTTATTTAGTGTCCGTCAAAGCACAGTTTTTGTTCTGGGTTGAAATACAATTCCCAATTTTGCAATTCTCTAAATTAGTGGTTTCTGCTGTATCAGGCCTACTTTAAATCTATCCCTAAAAGGGTATATTAGTTACAAGGTGCAGATAGGGTCATTCTCAATAACTTCACACACACGCTACTGTGCAATTTCAAGTCTAATTCTGTGTGTAAACGTATACCTGTCACCCAGCGCCTAAATAATAGGCCTAAAATTTATATTCATCTAAATCTGTCATTATTGCTGTGGCTGGTCAAGTTATTTAGTGTCCGTCAAAGCACAGTTTTTGTTGTGGGTTGAAATACAATTCCCAATTTTGCAATTCTCTAAATTAGTGGTTTCTGCTGTATCAGGCCTACTTTAAATCTATCCCTAAAAGGGTATATAAGATTCAAGGTGCAGATAGGGTCATTCTCAATAACTTCACACACACGCTACTGTGCAATTCCAAGTTTAATTCTGTGTGTAAACGTATACCTGTCACCCAGCGCCTAAAAAATAGGCCTCAAATTTATATTCATCTAAATCTGTGGTTATTGTTGTGCCTTTATTAGTGTAATACGGTACCTAAATAGATAGCCAGATAGTGTTAGGTGTCTGTAAAAAAAGGCCTGAATTTGAATTCAATACATTGGGCCCAAAAATATTTTTGTTATTGTGGTGAACGGTAACAATGAGGAAAACATCTAGTAAGGGACGCGGACGCGAACATGGTCGTGGTGGTGTTTGTGGACCCTCTGGTGCTGGGAGAGGACGTGGCCGTTCTGCCACAGCCACACGTCCTAGTGTACCAACTACCTCAGGTCCCAGTAGCCGCCATAATTTACAGCGATATTTGGTGGGGCCCAATGCCGTTTTAAGGATGGTAAGGCCTGAGCAGGTACAGGCATTAGTCAATTGGGTGGCCGACAGTGGATCCAGCACGTTCACATTATCTCCCACCCAGTCTTTTGCAGAAAGCGCACAGATGGCGCCTGAAAACCAAGCCCATCAGTCTGTCACATCACCCCCATGCATACCAGGGAAACTGTCTCAGCCTCAAGTTATGCAGCCGTCTCTTATGCTGTTTGAAGACTCCGCTGGCAGGGTTTCCCAAGGGCATACACCTAGCCCTTCCCCAGCGGTGGAAGACATAGAATGCACTGACGCACAACCACTTATGTTTCCTGATGATGAGGACATGGGAATACCACCTCAGCACGTCTGATGATGATGACGAAACACAGGTGCCAACTGCTGCGTCTTTCTGCAGTGTGCAAACTGAACAGGAGGTCAGGGATCAAGACTGGGTGGAAGACGATGCAGGGGACGATGAGGTCCTAGACCCCACATGGAATGAAGGTCGTGCCACTGACTTTCACAGTTCCGAGGAAGAGGCAGTGGTGAGACCGAGCCAACAGTGTAGCAAAAGAGGGAGCAGTGGGCAAAAGCAGAACACCCGCCGCCAACAGACTCCGCCTGCTACTGACCGCCGCCATCTGGGACCGAGCACCCCAAAGGCAGCTTCAAGGAGTTCCCTGGCATGGCACTTCTTCAAACAATGTGCTGACAACAAGACCCGAGTGGTTTGCACGCTGTGCCATCAGAGCCTGAAGCGAGGCATTAACGTTCTGAACCTTAGCACAACCTGCATGACCAGGCACCTGCATGCAAAGCATGAACTGCAGTGGAGTAAACACCTTAAAAACAAGGAAGTCACTCAGGCTCCCCCTGCTTCCTCTTCTGCTGCTGCCGCCTCGGCCTCTTCTGCTGCTGCCGCCGCCTCGGCCTCTTCCTCCGCCTCTTGAGGAACGTTGGCACCTGCCGCTCAGCAAACATGGGATGTACCACCAACACCACCACCTGTGTCACCAAGCATCTTAACCATGTCACACGCCAGCGTTCAGCTCTCCATCTCACAAACATTTGAGAGAAAGCGTAAATTCCCACCTAGCCACCCTCGATCCCTGGTCCTGAATGCCAGCATTTCTAAACTACTGGCCTATGAAATGCTGTCATTTAGGCTGGTGGACACAGACAGCTTCAAACAGCTCATATCGCTTGCTGTCCCACAGTATGTTGTTCCCAGCCGGCACTACTTCTCCAAGAGAGCCGTGCCTTCCCTGCACAACCAAGTATCCGATAAAATCAAGTGTGCACTGCGCAATGCCATCTGTGGCAAGGTCCACCTAACCACAGATACGTGGACCAGTAAGCATGGCCAGGGACGCTATATCTCCCTAACTGCACACTGGGTAAATGTAGTGGCAGCTGGGCCCCAGGCGGAGAGCTGTTTGGCGCACGTCCTTCCGCCGCCAAGGATCGCAGGGTAACATTCTTTGCCTCCTGTTGCCACCTCCTCCTACTCAGCTTCCTCCTCCTCTTCTTCCACCTGCTCATCCAGTCAGCCACACACCTTCACCACCAACTTCAGCACAGCCCGGGGTAAACGTCAGCAGGCCATTCTGAAACTCATATGTTTGGGGGACAGGCCCCACACCGCACAGGAGTTGTGGCGTGGTATAGAACAACAGACCGACGAGTGGTTGCTGCCGGTGAGCCTCAAGCCCGGCCTGGTGGTGTGCGATAATGGGCGAAATCTCGTTGCAGCTCTGGGAATAGCCGGTTTGACGCACATCCCTAGCCTGGCGCATGTGCTGAATCTGGTGGTGCAGAAGTTCATTCACAACTACCCCGACATGTCAGAGCTGCTGCATAAAGTGCGGGCCATCTGTGCGCGCTTCCGGCGTTCACATCCTGCCGCTGCTCGCCTGTCTGCGCTACAGCGAAACTTCGGCCTTCCCGCTCACCGCCTCATATGCGACGTGCCCACCAGGTGGAACTTTACCTTGCACATGCTGGACAGACTGTGCGAGCAGCAGCAGGCCATAGTGGAGTTTCAGCTGCAGCACGCACGGGTCAGTCGCACTGCGGAACAGCACCACTTCACCACCAATGACTGGGCCTCCATGCGAGACCTGTGTGCCCTGTTGCGCTGTTTCGAGTACTCCACCAACATGGCCAGTGGCGATGACGCCGTTATCAGCGTTACAATACCACTTCTATGTCTCCTTGAGAAAACACTTAGGGCGATGATGGAAGAGGAGGTGGCCCAGGAGGAGGAGGAGGAGGAAGAGGGGTCATTTTTAGAACTTTCAGGCCAGTCTCTTCGAAGTGACTCAGAGGGAGGTTTTTTGCAACAGCAGAGGCCAGGTACAAATGTGGCCAGCCAGGGCCCACTACTGGAGGACGAGGAGGACGAGGATGAGGAGGAGGTGGAGGAGGATGAGGATGAGGATGAAGCATGGTCACAGTGGGGTGGCACCCAACGCAGCTCGGGCCCATCACTGGTGCGTGGCTGGGGTGAAAGGCAGGACGATGACGATACGCCTCCCACAGAGGACAGCTTGTCCTTACCTCTGGGCAGCCTGGCACACATGAGCGACTACATGCTGCAGTGCCTGCGCAACGACAGCAGAGTTGCCCACATTTTAACGTGTGCGGACTACTGGGTTGCCACCCTGCTGGATCCACGGTACAAAGACAATGTGCCCACCTTACTTCCTGCACTGGAGCGTGATAGGAAGATGCGCGAGTACAAGCGCACGTTGGTAGACGCGCTACTGAGAGCATTCCCAAATGTCACTGGGGAACAAGTGGAAGCCCAAGGCCAAGGCAGAGGAGGAGCAAGAGGTCGCCAAGGCAGCTGTGTCACGGCCAGCTCCTCTGAGGGCAGGGTTAGCATGGCAGAGATGTGGAAAAGTTTTGTCAAATACACCACTGGTCAGTGAGACCAAAAGAAATCCCTGTAGGGGTCTACTAATTTGAAAATTAAGACATATACTTTATTAAATTCACTTAAAAAGGGGATTTATAGATACCCCAAAATACCACACGTTTAAAACTGTCAGACGATAGTACAAATTTGTGTAAAATTTACTTTTTCTCTCATTTGGTAAGAGAGATGTAGTTATACAGGCGGGTGGTTGGTATACAGTTTACCACACTTATGGGATATAGCCCTATTTCTTGGTGTCCTGGGACCTGGGCCCAAGTCCCGACTACCAGTCCATGTTATATCAATTGTGTGTCCCTTTTCACTGATGCCACAACACACACCACACCAATTCACCACATACTAGTATAGCCCTAATGCTGGGCAAAGTTGACACATTTACTGCCGTCTGATCTAAAAAGAGAGAGCGCCTAACACTAGTCCCCACCCGACATGTTTCGCCGCGATGCGGCTTCGTCAGGGGTTTGGGGTATTAGCGTCGGCGCGCTGAGCAAACACAGGTTATATGCCCTAAGTGACGCCCACTGTTTATACGTTGCGGCTGGCCCATTGGTCACAGCCGCACGAGGCGTGTCCACTGTGTCATGTGCGCGGATGCCTAGTGATGATGTCATCACAGGCTGTGCGCGCCCGGTCACACCCCCGTTTATTCAGGCGGCTAATCTATTGGTTACGGCCGTCCGGGGCGTGGCCACTACGTAACATGCACAGGCGCCCAGTGACGACCTCATCACTAGGCGTCTATCCACCCAGTCCAGTCATCGGCGCCGTCTGATGACAACATACTCGGCGTCATCGCTTCACCTCCTCCCTATCACGGAGGTGGGAGTGGCTATCCAAAAGGATACAATACCAGGGTCAATAGCCCTCCACTGGATACATTTTTATTAAAAATGACTGGATACAGGCAAATAGATATTAGTTACTTAGATGCAGTTGGAGGGAAAGCGAGGCAGGACGATACATATTTTAATGACACCAGCGGTTCACGATCTATGCGCAACTAGCTGGTCAGAATATTACAAAATACATTTGTCATACAGTATTGCCCACCTTTCTCCATTATACCACGGCATGTATACCTATGTCGACTCAAAAAAAGGGGGGGAGGAATTTATGGGGTCATCTTATACCTTTGTATGTACATTATTATTTTATTTTATTTTAAATTTTATCCTCACAAAAATGACAATTTAATCCAAATTCCAGACAAATAGTTAGATAGATATTATTATAAAAAGGCAGAAAAGGAAAAACCTACATTGAGTCCAGATGGGGTCTGACTTGACAGTCTGTATATCCATTTGGCTTCTTCTCTTAATAGTCTGGCATCCAGATTGCCAGACCTGGGGCCCAATTTAACTTGGAAAAGCCCCCAGAATTTGAGTACAGCTATACGGCCATTATGGACATACGAGATATGTCTGTACAAGGAGGTATCTTTTTTTGTGTTAATTGCACTAATATGCCCCGAGATCCGTCTCCTCAATTCCTGAACCGTCTTGCCGACATATAATTTCGGGCACGTGCAGGAGGCTATATACACTAATCCACTGCTTTTGCAGTTAAACCAGTCCCGAATCTCATATTCCCTACCATCGACTGGATTCGAGAATCTTTTAATTTTGGGTAGGAAACCACAAAAAGTACAGCCACTGCATGGATAGGAGCCAGTCACCTTCGATCTCAGCCAATTGCTGTTTTCCTGTCCTATTTTAGGGAGAAAACTATGTACCAATTGGTCCTTTAGACTTGGACCACGTCTAAAAGTGACACTGGGATGAGGTGGGAGTACCTGACGTAGATCTGGATCGTTTGTGAGAATTTTCCAGTATTTTCTTAAGATATTTGTCATCAAATGGTGATGGCCATCAAAAGTACCTATACAGCGGATGGTCTTGCTGTCCAGGGAGGTCACAGGGGGGGCAGTCCCACCTGAAATAAGGGAATCTCTTTTCAGGGTCTTAGCTCGATTAAAGGCCCTTTTAAGGACTTTGCGAGGGTATCCCCTATCGCGGAACCGATTATAAAAAATCGTCCGCTTGGATCTTAAACAATTCATCTGTTGAGCAATTTCTCCTGGCACGTAAATATTGTCAAATGGTATTCCATTTTTTAATGCAGTTGGATGCCAGCTCGAGAAATGCAAGAAGCTATTTGTTGAAGTAGGTTTACGATAGATATCGGTCTAAATCTGTCCAGACTCATCCTTTTGTATTTTAAGGTCCAAGAAATTTATTTGAGTCGGATTAATTTCGAACGTAAAATGCATACCGATATCATTCGCATTAAGTAGCTCCACAAAATCAAGGAACTGCCCCCTCTCCCCCTCCCAGAACAGCAAGACATCATCAATAAATCTGCCCCAATAGCTGATGTACTTTGTATAGGGCTCCATGGCCTCAGAAAAAACAATATTGTGCTCCCACCACCCAAGAAAAAGGTTTGCGAACGTCGGGGCACAAGGCGTGCCCATCGCGGTCCCGTGAATCTGGTGAAAAAAAGTTCCGTTACATAGAAAATAATTGTGCGTAAGGACAAACATTAGTAATCGTATTACAAAGTCATTATGCCTGTTAAATGACGTGCTTTTTGTATATAGAAAAGATTTAACCGCCTCAATACCTAATTTGTGCTCAATATTAGTATATAAGGCCTCAATGTCGAGGCTAGCTAAAAACGTGGATTTTGATAGTGTGACATTAGCTATTTTTGACAATACATCATTCGTGTCCTTAATATAGGAAGGTAATTGTATCACGAAAGGCCTTAAAATAGTGTCGACCTACTCACTAGCAGGTTGGGTTAATGCATCATTCCCCGACACAATGGGTCTCCCTGGTATTGGGACCCTGTTTTTATGCACTTTAGGAAGTGCATAAAAAGTGGCGATGGTTGGATGTTTATTATATAGGAAAATAAATTCCTCCTTAGAAATTAGTTGATTGTCTCGTGCATCCTTTAGAATCGCATGCAGTTTAGTGAGGTAACCACTTGTTGGATTGCCGTCCAGAATTTCATAGAATTTGTCAACACGCCACAGCTAACTGCACCACCACCTGATACGCAACGTGTTAGCAGGAGGCAACATTTCACTAACATGGTGGAACAGTACGTGTGCACACCCCTCCACGTACTGACTAATGGTTCGGCCCCATTCAACTTCTGGGTCTCTAAATTGTCCACGTGGCCAGAGCTAGCCTTTTATGCCTTGGAGGTGCTGGCCTGCCCGGCAGCCAGCGTTTTGTCTGAACGTGTATTCAGCACGGCAGGGGGCGTCATTACAGACAAACGCAGCCGCCTGTCTACAGCCAATGTGGACAAGCTGACGTTCATAAAAATGAACCAGGCATGGATCCCACAGGACCTGTCCATCCCTTGTGCAGATTAGACATTAACTACCTCCCCTTAACCATATATTATTGTAGTCCAGGGCACTTCCTCATTCAATCCTATTTTTATTTTCATTTTACCATTATATTGCGGGGCAACCCAAAGTTGAATGAACCTCTCCTCTGTCTGGGTGCCGGGGCCTAAATATCTGACAATGGACTGTTTCAATGTTGGGTGACGTGAAGCATGATTCTCTGCTATGACATGAAGACTGATTCTCTGCTGACATGAAGCCAGATTCTCTGTTACGGGACCTCTCTCCTCTGCCTGGATGCCTGGGACTAAATATCTGACAATGGACTGTTCCAGTGTTGGGTGACGTGAAGCATGATTCTCTGCTATGACATGAAGACTGATTCTCTGCTGACATGAAGCCAGATTCTCTGTTACGGGACCTCTCTCCTCTGCCTGGGTGCCTGGGCCTAAATATCTGACAATGGACTGTTCCAGTGTTGGGTGACGTAAAGCATGATTCTCTGCTATGACATGAAGACTGATTCTCTGCTGACATGAAGCCAGATTCTCTGTTACGGGACCTCTCTCCTCTGCCTGGATGCCGGGGCCTAAATATCTGACAATGGACTGTTCCAGTGTTGGGTGACGTGAAGCATGATTCTCTGCTATGACATGAAGACTGATTCTCTGCTGACATGAAGCCAGATTCTCTGTTACGGGACCTCTCTCCTCTGCCTGGGTGCCTGGGACTAAATATCTGACAATGGACTGTTCCAGTGTTGGGTGACGTGAAGCATGATTCTCTGCTATGACATGAAGACTGATTCTCTGCTGACATGAAGCCAGATTCTCTGTTACCGGACCTCTCTCCTCTGCCTGGGTGCCTGGGACTAAATATCTGACAATGGACTGTTCCAGTGTTGGGTGACGTGAAACATGATTCTCTGCTATGACATGAAGACTGATTCTCTGCTGACATGAAGCCAGATTCTCTGTTACGGGACCTCTCTCCTCTGCCTGGGTGCCTGGGCCTAAATATCTGACAATGGACTTGTAACGGACCGTTTCAGCAGACAAGGGGTTAAAATCCATTTAGGCGATATGCCCCTTTCTGAGAGACAGGCACAGCTACTGCAGAACACCAACCTCCCGAACTGGATACAAAATAGCACTCCAAAGTGGAACCTCGCGAATAGCTGCTGGCAGACGAACAGGAAAAGCATACAATCGGCTTACACTCCTGGCAATCAGTCTCTAACAGCATACAGGGAATCCCCCCAATAACGAGACAAGGCTCCGTGTTGAGGGTCAGCAGTGGTCTGACTGTACTTCAGATACAGCCTCTTTTATTCATAAAAAACAAACATAGTACTGCCCACAGGGTTTTGAAATCCAACCAATCAGTAATTCACAACACACACAATGTAAATACAGCAACCAATCGTTCACGCCCCCAGAGGACCAGAAGAGAGACTGCGACACAGGACAGATACAACATATCCCCACAATGCATCATGGTTTCCTCCTCTCTGCCTGGGAGACAACCGAGGGCAATCCAATTATCTCTCAGGACAAAGGGAGGTCACCAATACACATGTGGAGACAACAGGACAGACATCACCATTCAAACACACAATGGGACAATGGAACCACACCCAGCGTATTCCTCCCAAGCTGACAAGTTACACTTATTATAAATTGTTACAACTTTGTGAGGTTACATTGTCCATACATATAACTTACATCAATTTAAACAGTATAACTTTGGGACAAACCTATCCAAAATTCACTTGAATAGGTTCAGGGGTTCAAAAGTTAGCATGGGCCATAATCCTGAGGCAAGAGGCCTTCAAACAGCCCCCTCCAAAACACCGTGGCGAGGTTGGTTTCGCCACAGGACTGTTCCAGTGTTGGGTGACGTAAAGCATGATTCTCTGCTATGACATGAAGACTGATTCTCTGCTGACATGAAGCCAGATTCTCTGTTACGGGACCTCTCTCCTCTGCCTGGATGCCGGGGCCGAAATATCTGACAATGGACTGTTCCAATGTTGGGTGACGTGAAGCATGATTCTCTGCTATGATATGAAGACTGATTCTCTGCTGACATGAAGCCTGATTCTCTGTCACGGGACCTCTCTCCTCTGCCTGGGTGCCTGGGCCTAAATATCTGACAATGGACTGTTCCAGTGTTGGGTGACGTGAAGCATGATTCTCTGCTATGACATGAAGACCGATTCTCTGCTCACATGAAGCCATATTCTCTGTTACGGGACCTCTCTCCTCTGCCTGGATGCCGGGGCCTAAATATCTGACAATGGACTGTTCCAGTGTTGGGTGACGTGAAGCATGATTCTCTGCTATTCTATGAAGACTGATTCTCTGCTGACATGAAGCCTGATTCTCTGCCTGGGTGCCTGGGCCTAAATATCTGACAATGGACTGTTCCAGTGTTGGGTGACGTAAAGCATGATTCTCTGCTATGACATGAAGACTGATTCTCAGCTGACATGAAGCCAGATTCTCTGTTACGGGACCTCTCTCCTTTGCCTGGGTGCCTGGGCCTAAATATCTGACAATGGACTGTTCCAGTGTTGGGTGACGTGAAGCATGATTCTCTGCTATGGGACCTCTCTCCAATTGATATTGGTTCATTTTTATTTATTTTATTTTTATTTATATTTATTTCCCTATCCACATTTGTTTGCAGGGGATTTACCTACATGTTGCTGCCTTTTGCAGCCCTCTAGCCCTTTCCTGGACTGTTTTACAGCCTTTTTAGTGCCGAAAAGTTCGGGTCCCCATTGACTTCAATGGGGTTCGGGTTCGGGTTCGGGACGAAGTTCGGGTCGGGTTCGGAACCCGAACATTTCTGGGAAGTTTGGCCGAACTTCTCGAACCCGAACATCCAGGTGTTCGCTCAACTCTATTTATGACCAATTTGTGCAGAAATCCATATCATTCCAGAGGGTTCACATACTTTTTCTTGCAACTGTAAATATGTCTAAATTATATACTGTTGATGTAGCTACACATAATACCGTATTGCACAATTTAATTCAATATTCATACAACAGAATAAAAAACTGAGTACCTCTGTATAGAACGAGAGGCATAGAGTGGAACGGCATTGGACCACAGATTTCAATAGGTGGCTTACTCTGTACATCTCCTAAATGTGTAGAGCCATGATAGAGCAGTGTGCATCGAACATTAGGGAAAAATAAAGAAATAAGAAAGGGTTTCTCATATTATAGACAGAGGTGTCTTAGGAATTATGTTACAGAAGACAATATTAACAAAATCCTAAGCACTCTCTGCAGGTATCTGCTTGTTATTATCACCAAGTAAATATCTCTTTTGTTTACTGGGATGTTATTCAATCAGTCGGTTCAATGCGTTTCAATCCAATTAAACAGTTTGGCACAGAGATATAGCGAGCGCATAAAGCATTTAAAATGTGTCTGTAAAACAATTCTACATAAAGATACTGTAACACAATAATTCTGTATTATCAGTGCCAATTGCTCTTTATGCGATAAAGAAAGTATATACATTTATAGCATTTGTTGTAGGCTTTCTGGAATAGCTAGACAGTAATACTGTCAACACCAGCTTTTGAGAGCTGACATCAGAAAGATTTCTTGAAAAACATTTATATAGAATTCCAAGTAATGCATATACTGTAGTCCATTTTATTACACCCAGACTAGACTCCTTTACAAATACAGACCTAGACCAAATCCCATAAAATAGACCCAGACTAATATAAATGCAAAACCTAGATGGCTTGATCAAATACAGACCCCCCTAAAGAAATAGAGAACTCTTGACCAGTACCTTAAAATAATACAGACTTCAGACCAGACCTCCTAAATAAATGCAGACCTCAGATCCTCTGAAGAAACACAAAACTGTGTACCAGAACCCTAAAAAATACAAACCTCAGACTAGACCTCCTAAATAAATATAGACCTCAGACCAGACCTCCTAAATAAATATAGACCTCAGACCAGACCTCCTAAATAAATACAGACCTCAGACCAGACCCCCTAAATAAATACAGACCTCAGATCCCCTGAAGAAACACAAAACTGTAGACAAGAACCCTAAATAAATACAAACCTCAAACCAGACCTCCTAAATAAATATAGACCTCAGCCCACACCTCTTAAAAAAAATATAGGGGGTCATTTATGAACAGATATATGCCACTTTTGTGGCATACATTTGGAGCAGATTCTGTCACATGCCATGTTGCGGCAGAATATGCAACTTCTTGGTGTAAGCAGGGATGGGCTAGTAGACCAGTCTCATTTTATCATTTTCTATGCCTGGTTTAGGCATAGAAAATGGTCTAAATGTAGGACAGCAAGGAAGCTGTCTTACATTTAAAAGTGGCGCTGGCTACACCAAAGTTATGTAGAGGCCAGCATAACTTTACAATACAACCCCCCACCCCTAAATTAATACAGTTCTCACACTAGTCCCCTCAATAAATACAGACCCCAACAAGAATCACCCCCATCCTTGTTCTTGCCATTCACAGCCTTCAACTTTCCCAGGTGCAGAGACAGAAAATGTCTGTCACCATGGAATGCAGTGCAATCTGCAGGCATCGTTTTATAGAGTAGGAGGAGCTGAGCTGATTGATATTTTAGTTTTGTGGGAAAAATCCATAAAACTTGTGTACATTTAAATGGGTTTTCCTCTGGAAAGGTCATCAGTATCTGATCAGTGGGGGTCCTACCGATCAGATACTGATGACCTATCTAGAGGGACATTTGTTGGTTGTCTGCCATTTTGATTCCTTCTTTCTCTCAGATATGGTTTTTCTAATAAATCATACATTTCCCATCTTCCCTGGCTTTGCTGAGACAGAGAAGTCTCACCACACTGCTCTGCAACGTGTCCTGTGCAAGGACAGGCATGACAGATCAGTTACACAAAACTTCTGTCCCCTCGCACTGCAGGATCTCCATGTTTTTCTATGCAAAAAAACTAAGCTAGACAAGCACGTCCAAAGAATATGGTTCATCCTACCATTGCTGATATGCAAAAGCAAACACTATATGCAGCAGCACCCTGCTCCACGTGTAGAGACACATGCAAACACTGGAATCATGGATACATCTGAATTTCATTACTGCTATACTTCTGTTACATAAAGTCTTGTTCAAAATAGTGTCAGGCCCATCTACCAACGGCAAGGTGACATCTGCAGACAGAAACCAACACTATCAGACTTGCCTCTCCTGGACCTAGGCCTACAAAATTCAAGGCAATGTAGGATCCAACTACTATGCTCTATATAAAAGCCTTTGACAGATGGTCATGAGGGCTTGTTCCAAATTGAGGCAGCCGCCCCCCCATATGTACAGTACAACACAAAAATTAATATTAGACCAGCACCTCCAAACAATATGAAATAAAGTACAGGTACATGCTACTACAATTGCAATGTTAAAGCAAGCAAACATTACATGTAGCAGCACACTGCTCCATACGCAAATACACATGCAAACACTAAACCTGTGCAAATCTGAGTGCTATACTTACTATACATGAAAATTAGATGCTCTTTGTGCATATTTTTTTATCAAAATTGTGTTAGGCCCATCTACCAATGGCTAGGTGGTTTCTGCAGATGGGAACCTAGTAGGATTGAGCAAACCCGAACTGTAAAGTTCGGGTTCGTACCGAACTTTACAATTTTTTGACCCCGGACCTGAACCCGAACATTTCAGTAAAAGTTTGAGTTCGGTGTTTGGCAATTTAATGGGGCTTTTTGAAAAGGCTGCAGGGCAGCCAATCAAGAAGCGCTTAACTTGTGTGCCATTAGAAGCCATCACAGCCATGCCTACTAATGGCATGGCTGTGATTGGCCAGTGCAGCATGTAACCCAGGCTCTATATAAGCTGAAGTCACATAGCGCCGCACGTCACTCTCAGGGGTCAAGTCCTGGGAAAAAAAGTGTGGGAACTCACCCAAGATCCACTGCAACCCCCCCCCCCTCCAAAAAATAAAAAAGCACAGAAAATCTAGCATGCTGTAATTTGTGTCGCTGCGGCCAAAAAAAAAAAAAAACACTTTTAGAAAAGTTTGTCCAGGGATTCGATCTCATGACCTCTACACATCAGGGGCAAGGCATATGCCCTCACAGCTATGAAAGCTGTCTAGCTAGTTACTTAAAAAAAAAAAAAAATATATAAGACTTCTACTGTAGGTAACTGCCCACTGTGTATGGATGTAGCAGAGCTGGGTGTGTTGGCGCAGCTGTCATGTGTATGGTTGTACACTAGGTATCAGTAAACTAGGTATCAGTAGAAGTCTTATAAAAAAATAAAAAAAAAACTTTTAGAAAAGTTTGTCCTGGGATTCGAACTCACGACCTCTACACATCAGAGGAAGGCATTTACCCTCACAGCCATGAAAACTGTCTAGGTAGTTGCTTAAAAAAAAAATATAAGACTTCTACTTATACCTAGTGTACTGATACCTAGTGTACAACCATACACATGACAGCTGCCCCAACACACCCAGCTCTGCTACATCCATACACAGTGGGCAGCTGTCATATGTATGGTTGTACACTAGGTATCAGTACACTAGGTATAAGTAGAAGTCTTATATATATATATTTTTTTTTAAGCAACTACCTAGACAGCTTTCATGGCTGTGAGGGTAAATGCCTTCCTCTGATGTGTAGAGGTTGTGAGTTCGAATCCCAGGACAAACTTTTCTGAAAGTTTCAGCTGCGAACGCTCTGCCCGAAGTGACTGAACATACTCGCAGCGTATCTGGCCGACAGAAGAAGTGAAGGAGATGATGTCAGTAGGGGGCGGGGCGCCATGAGAGGAGTCACAGTGAGGCAGTCGCAGGCAGCAGCACCGCACAGACAGCTTGCTCTCAACTGAAGCCGCTCCTCCTCCCTTAGCCCTGCACAGTGCGCTCCGTCTCCCCCTGTGAATCTGATTCTGATTCAGCCGCGTTCTCCTGGCTTGAGGCTGAAAGGGAACGGCGTTCCTGCCATGAAAAAAGTGCAGGAACGGCGTTCCCCCTCCACTCGACCCCTGGTCACTCTGCTCTTACTAGTGTAGGGATAGGATGCTGCTGCTGTGAGGGAGAGAATAGGAAAGAATCTGATATCAGAACTAGTTGTTAACTCTGCAATCTACAGTAATTTTTTGTTGTTGTAGCAATGCATCCACCCACACTGGAACCCGTGCATACGTACAGGAGCCCACACACCAAACAGGACTCTATACAAACAACACCACACACAGGTATCCAGCACACCTGATACTGCCTGGGTCGCAAACAGCAAGGTGCGCGGCAGCCGCAGGCAACACTGCATACAGAATTATGGTTCATCCCTCCGTGAAACCAGCCCCCTCACGGAGGAAGACAAGTAAATGTCTAGCATACATGCTGGATGACAACACCAAACACACCAAACATGGAACAACAAGCTAGACATAACAACACACCAAATACCTAATCCACAACAAACATACACCACATGTAAGGGAGGGAAGACATAGCTGGAAAACCCGGGATGACATCACAGATGACATCGATGTCCTACAAGGTGGCCCTCAAGGACTGGGCAGAAAGAACACCCTTAACTGGAGCAGAGCTCCAGCACCAACGACAGCTGAAGTACAACTGACTCCAGCCAGGAAGCCACAGGAGATAAAAGCCAAGTGACCACACCCAGTCAGGGAGTTAACCCTTACAGAACCAGTCAGAGGGAGGCTACAACTTAAAGGGGAAGTGCACACACCAGCCAACACGCAACACGTGACCAAAGGCAACAGCATGCGTGGCAACCATGTCACGATGCACAGAGCTAAATCTGTGACACTGCCACGACAAGCCATAACAACACGTTGCCAACGGCAAAGACCATGACAGTTACATTGTTGGCTGACATAAACCATCTGTTAATTTGGTGGGTGAACGCAAAGAATGAGTAGAGCGTCGAATAAGGGACGTGGCCCTGGTCGTGGTGCTGCTGGTGTTGGTGGAGCTCCTGTTGCAGGGAGAGGGAACGTGGTCGATCTGTGCCAGCTTCACGCACAAGTGAAACACCTCCCTAAGGTGCGAGTAGGCAACAGAACCTTTAGCTTTATTTGGTAGGCCCAATTGCCGCTCTACGAATGGTGAGGCCAGAACAAGTACAGGCGATAGTAGATTGGGTGGCTGACAATGCCTCCAGTTCCTTCACATTGTCTCCCACCCAGTCCCCTGCTGAAAGATCAGAGTTGGCACCTGCAACCCATGGCCATCAGTCTTTTACCTCACCCCCTTGCAAATCAGCCAAGCAGTCTGAGCCCCAAGTCATGCAGCAGTCTCTTATGCTTTTTGATGACTCTGCTAGCAGGGTTTCCCAGGGCCATCCACATAGCCCTGCCCCAAAAGTGGAAGAGATTGATTGCACCGATGCCCAACCACTTATGTTTCAGGATGAGTACATGGGAAGACCACCGCAGCACGTCTCGGATGATGACGAAACACAGGTGCCACAGGTGCTGTGGCTTTCTGCAGTGTGCAGACAGACAAGGAGGGCAGGGGTGAAGACTGGGTGGAAGATGATGTGGAGGACGATGAGGTCCTCGACCCCACATGGAATCAAGGTCATGCGAGTGACGTGTGCAGTTTGGAGGAAGAGTCGGTGGTCACACAGAGGCATCAGCACAGCAAAAGAGGGAGCAGGGTGCAAAAGCGTCTGTTACATTCTTGGGTGACATTTTACCATTTTTGCCATGAATAAACCCCTGCTCTGCATAGGTGACAGGGACCTAAATTTCTAAAATTCGTCTTTATTTGACTCGCGCCCCCTCCTTTCATTCGATTCTTCCGCTTTAATAACTTGTCCCACATTTCCGCCCGATCATATTTTAGCCATTGACCTCCCTTGGATGTGGTATCCCTTTCTCACGCTCCCTCTCTGGCATGGAACACTTATTCCCCGTTACCCGTGATCACCATGGTAGGCGCATAAAAGAACATCGAAAGTTGATAGAGAAGATATCCAATTGGATCGTGGACGTCACAGGGAGGTGCGATCAGGCAGAAGTTATCTAGATTCAGCAAAGCGGCAGCGGGGCCTCTCCTGTATAACGTTTCCTAATCCAAAATACCGCAGTGACATTCCCTTAATTTTTTTTATTACTCATTCCAATAACAGGGCATCTTAAGAGTCCTGTATTGTTATTTGTCGTCACTACCTTTTCAAGTCGGGAGTGGGTATTTGCCGCACGCCCCCTACTTTACTTGGATGCTTCTGCTTCAATAACTTGTCCCACATTTCCGCCCGATCACATTTCAGCCATTGACCTCTCTTGGATGTGGTATCCCATTCTCACGCTTCCTCTCCGGCATGGAACCCTGATTCCCTGTTACCCGTGATCACCATGGTAGGCGCATAAAAGAACATCAAAAGTTGATAGAGAAGATATCCAATTGGATCGTGGATGTCACGGGGACATGCGACATGGTGGAGCAGTATGTGTGCACATGCCTACACGTACTGAAAGACTGGTCTGCCCCCTTCAACTTCTGGGTCTCCAAATTGGGCACATGGCCTGAGCTTGCCCTTTACGCCTTGGAGGTGCTGCCCTGCAGCCAGTGTATTGTCTGCACGGCAGGAGGGGGTTATCACAGACAAGCGCAGCCGCCTGTCCACAGCCAATGTGAACAAGCTCACGTTCATTAAAATGAACGAGGCAGGGATCCCACAGGACTTGTCCGTACCTTGTGCAGAATACACATGTATACCTTCCTCACCCAGCCATTGTTATACTCCAGCACACTTTCTCTTTGTTTTATTTTTTATATTTCCCAATGTTTTGGGGTCCACCCAAATTTAAACAAAAAATAAAATAAAATAAAAAACAAAAACCAGTGTTGGCTACATCCTCCTCGTCCACCACCGCTTCTACCTACACTGCCACATACACTGCCTCCTCAACCTCCTACTCCATATAGACCTTCTCCTCCAACATACAGATTCAATTTTTTTATTTTTACATATCTTATGTTATTTGAAGTCATTTCGCTATCCACATTTGTTTGCAGAGCACTTGCCATGCTCTTAACCACATTTTGCTGCCTTTTGCAGCCCTCTAGCCCTTTCCTTGACTATTTTAGAGCCATTTTAGTGCTCCAAAGTTAGGGTCGGGGTCAAGTTCACGTCAAGTTCGGGTCCCGAACTCGAACTTTTTTGTGAAGTTCGGTCGAACCCGTCGAACATCCAGGTGTCCGCTCAACTCTAGAAGCTACAGATTTGCCGCTCATGGGCCTAAGCCTAAATATTTCATTGCAATGTAGGCTTTTAAACAGAACATAGTATAGCTGGATCCTACATTGCCCTGAAATGTAAAAAAATACAAGCTTTATTGAATCTTTTTTTACAAAATTATACATCAATCTGCTCAGCCTCTAGTGCTCTCTAACCTACTGCCTGCAGGTTGCATTGCATTGAAGACAGACTCTCTTTAAAGAGGTTGATGTGCCTCAGAGAATTGTCTGCTCTTCTGGGAGTCCAATAAATGTCCCCCTTTCCTCATTTTATATTTCTCTTTTTCTCTGTAAATGGTTCTCCAATTCACAACTGTCAAATGTGCCTCAGTGCAATAGAGGACCAGAGCAGTTCCCCATAGTAACAAATCTGGTTCCAACTCTCATTTTTCTGAAGTAATTTGGAAAGTGGAAACAGTTTGGTTGACTGTTTAACTGCATGTGAAAATGGAAAGTAGATAAACTGTCAAATGTAGTCCTGTTGCACACCCCGAGAGTGGTACACATTGTCGCAGAGACTCCATGTGCCACCATGCAATGATATGTTGGGTGCTGAATGATTTCACGGAGACATGTCCCCTAAGGGTGCCCCTCAGGTGTCCATTTTAGCAGAGGCAGCTGGTATTATATATATATATATATATATATATATATAGTGAGACAGTGACAAGTCTTACACAGGTTATAGACAAGGAAGGGGTGGATAGTGCAGTCCACACCCCTATTCCACCACAGGTGAGACCAGCTGGAGGTACTCAGGCTGGCAGAAAGCACCTCCCAGGGTGTCAGCAAGGGGGGAGTGTGTTACTCATGGACAGAGGCCTGGAGGCTCTGTGAGCTGGGAGATAGGCTGGAGTTGGGGGACGAAGCGACGCCTGGGAGGGTCGCAGGGCCATAGTCAGACAGACTACTGAGCCCCAATCCCTCACAAGAGACATTGGACAGTGGGTGTACTGTGCTCATTACAGCCAGGAGGCTGTGGGACATTGGTTGGGAAAGCCGCATGGGTTCACGTGTGTGTGAACGGTGGCTTAGGTGAGTCAGGAATACTGTGTTTAGTTAGAGCCTGGACGGGCGAGTGTTTATTGTTTTGTTTGTTATGCTTTTGCTGGTGTGCCACAATAAATGCACTGTTTGGACCTTAAACCTGGTGTCCTGAAGCCGTATCTGTGAGGATGATCCCCTGAAAGAAAGCTACCCCTCACAATATATGTATATATATATATATATATATATATATTATAATGTCAGCCTGTGATTATGGAAGCAGTCAGGCTTATTTACTATCCTTTAATATTAATAAAAATAAGATGCATTCATGTGTAAAGACCGCTATAAGGTAAATTTATTTTGCGTCAACTGCACTGAGACTCTAGCACCAGGATGACATTTATATCTGTGGATAAGGAACTGAAATACTGAGCATTATACATTTACTTTGGGCAAAATAGGACTGCTTCTATCTGCAGAATAAATCTGTCATGGCTTTTAACATACCAAAACTGGAAGCGCGATGTGAAAACATACATATTTATTAAGCATAGTTTACTCTGCAGCCTAGAATGAAAAAAAATCTTCTTGAGAAGTCTAAAAACATACTGTTCATACAGAAATATAAGTGCAATGTAGATTTCTGGGAACATTTCCAGTGTATACAGTATGTAAAAATTAATAGTAGCTAATTGGCCTCAAAGCAAAATTCTAAGTATTCCATGCCATGATACCCCTCTTTTCAGACACAGAAGGGTCCAGAAGTTGATCCACATTAGATGGATATCATCATGGCTTGAATCTCTGATCCCTGCCTTAATTTGCTTTCTTTGATTGCAGAGTGAAGGTGCCCTTTGTAGGCTCCCACAACCCATAGCACAGTGAAAGTGACCCCCTGATACTCCTATGAATGTGGTATAGGGGTACGTTATCAGAAGATTTACTACTAGATTTACTAATACCTATATCAAGGTGGACATACCATATGTGAAACCAGTGCTGTAGTACAAGTCATAAAGAGATCCACTGCCACCTTACAGGAGCTCACTACTGTCTATCAACCTGCATACAAGAACCAGTAAATTTGAAATCTCAGAATTAGTGGTGGATTGTTAAAGACAGACAGATAGATGATAGATACATAGATAGATAGATAGATAGATCAATAGATATAAAATAGATGTCACGTGCCGGAGGCCCAAGGCAGACCTCCGGGACGTCAGGGAAACAGGACGCGGTAACACAGACCAACAGCAACATTATGCAAGAGCTGCATAAAGACATACAGACATACGCACAGGCGCACTACACGGAACAGCGGGTGTGTACCCATTGTGCCACTGACTGGCAATACTCCGGAGGGGCATAACTAAGCAACTCCCTGGTATTCACTAGAGTCTTAGATGGTGAGGATAGACTTGAGCCAGTAAAGTAGTTGCCATCGGCTACTCCAGAGCAATCCCTGAGTCAGTGGCAGCTGGTCCAGACAGACCAGGAGGTACCTAAATTAGGTACCGGCAGGAAGCGTAGACAGGCAGACAGAGACGAAACCAGGAGCAGCGGCACAAGCAAGATAAACACAGATCAGAGATACAAGGCACAGAACAGGCTAGAGATTCACATCAGACAGAGATTCAAGGCACACAGAGATTTACGGAAGACAGAGAGTCCCCCTCCGGGGAAGCCAGGGACCCTCTTCCGAAGGCGGGACACAGAACAGACAACAAACATAAGCAGTTAAAGGATAACTGTCATATTTTAATAAAAAAATCTATTTAGCATATGTTACTGCTGCAGCAGCATTATGCATAAAGCAGTCTTTAGTTTCTTCACTTACCACTGTTTTGCTTGAGTTTTCGCCTTAGTTACGGCTGTTTTGAATCCTACATTATGAGGATCTTCTCAAGATGGCTCCTCTGCCAAAACTGTATTCGCTCAGGTCACATACAAACTTGCTGTAGCCAGCAGCTTCCTGCCAGCCAATCAGATTGGATTACTGACAGACACACCTTCTCACTCTGAAGCCTAAAGCAGGCATGCAGTGTGAAGGACCGCCCCTCTGTCTTCCTAGCCAGAGACAGATGAGCCATAGCAACGATCTTTTAAGAGAGCAGCGGAAAGGGTCAGGAGACATTAATGAAAGCTGTTATTATAAAGTAATTACAGATCTTTTGGCAATCATTGACAGACTAACTCAGGTATACATGCCTAGCTCTGATAAACTAGCAAAAAAAATTAAAATATATGACAGTTATCCTTTAAGCACTTCCACGCTATCGGACGGAGTTACGCACTGCTAGACGAACAAGGAACAGACTAGGAACAAAACATGACATATTACAGGTACAGAGCAGAACAGGAAATTACATGAGCAAGTACAGACGAACAAGGACCAACAATGCAAAACCAGGTGACACCACGCAGAAGGGTAACTGGAACCCCCAGGAACAGAAGCGAGGTGCTACACCTAGCAGGCACAGACAAAACAGAACTCCAAGCCCCCACAGCTCACAGATGTAAATAGCAGGATAACGAGGCACCTGGAAAGCCTCGCCCAGGCACAGCTCAGGGGAGTTAACCCCAAAAGAACTGGAGTAAAGAACCCAAGACACTCAGGCTGCAGCACAGGCCGTTGCCCCTGGCAACCAGCATACACAGAGACACCCGCCAAGGCACAACAAACCCGTGACACAACAGACACGGGGAGAGCAAGATATACAGGCGAGTTCCCTAGTTTCCCACCCCCTGCACAAGTGGCACATAACACAGTAAACTTACTGCACTACATGCATACAGTCAGGTCCATCAATATTGGGACATCGATGCAATTGTAACATTTTTGGCTCTATACACCACCACAATGGATTTAAAATGAAACAAACAACATGTGCTTTAACTGCAGACTGTCAGCTTTAATTTGAGGGTATTTACACCCAAATCGGGTGAACGGTGTAGGAATTACAACAGTTTGCATATGTGCCTCCCCCTTGTTAAAGGACCAAAAGTAATGGGACAATTGGCTTCTCAGCTGTTCCATGGCCAGGTGTGTGTTGTTCCCTCATTATCCCAATTACAATGAGCAGATAAAAGGTCCAGAGTTCATTTCAAGTGTGCTTTTTTCATTTGGAATCTGTTGCTGTCAACGCTCAAGATGAGATCCAAAGAGCTGTCACTATCAGTGAAGCAAGCCATCATTAGGCTGAAAAAAACAAAACAAACCAATCAGAGAGATAGCAAAAACATTAGGCGTGGTCAAAACAACTGTTTGGAACATTCTTAAAAAGAAGGAACGCACCGGTAAGCTCAGCAACACCAAAATACCCGGAAGACCGCGGAAGACTACTGTGGTGGATGACCGAAGAATTCTTTCCCTGGTGAAGAAAATACCCTTTACAACAGTTGGCCAGATCAAAATCACTCTCCAGGCGGTAGGTGTATGTGTGTCAAAGCCAACAATCAAGAGAAGACTTCACCAGAGTGAATACAGAGGGTTCACCACAAGATGTAAACCATTGGTGAGCCTCAAAAACAGGAAGGTCAGATTAGAGTTTGCCAAATGACATCTAAAAAAGCCTTTACAGTTCTGGAACAACATCCTATGGACAGATAAGACCAAAATCAACTTGTACCAGAGTGATTGGAAGAGAAGAGTATGGATAAGGAACGGAACTGCTCATGATCCTAAGCATACCACCTCATCAGTGAAGCATGGTGGTGGTAGTGTCATGGCGTGGGCATGTATGGCTGCCAATGGAACTGGTTCTCTTGTATTTATTGATAATGTGACTGCTGACAAAAGCAACAGGATGAAATCTGAAGTGTTTCGGGCAATATTATCTACTCATATTCAGCCAAATGCTTCAGAACTCATTGGACGGCGCTTCACAGTGCAGATGGACAATGACCCAAAGCATACTGCAAATGCAACCTAAGAGTTTTTTAAGGGAAAGAAGAGTAATGTTATGCAATGGCCAAGTCAATCACCTGGCCTGAATCCGATTGAGCATGCATTTCACTTGCTGAAGACAAAACTGAAGGGAAAATACCCCAAGAACAAGCAGAAACTGAAGACAATTGCAGTAGAGGCCTGGCAGAGCATCACCAGGGATGAAACTCAGCATCTGGTGATGTCTATGTGTTCCAGACTTCAGGCTGTAATTGACTGCAAAGGATTTGCAACCAAGTATTAAAAAGTGCAAGTTTGATTTATGATTATTATTCTGTCCCATTACTTTTGGTCTCTTAACATGTGGGAGGCAGATATGCAAACAGTTGTAATTCCTACACCGTTCACCTGATTTAGATGTAAATACCCTTAAATTAAAGCTGACAGTCTGAAGTTAAAGCGCATCTTGTTTGTTTATACGGCATACATATTAGGACATCGTCAGACATCATCCACAACTCCATCCTCCGTCAGGCAAAACTCCATCAGCCCTCAGACATCAGACAAAACTCCGTCCTCCGTCAGGCAAAACTCCATCAGACATCAGACAAAACTCCGTCTTCCGTCAGACAAAACTCCATCAGACCTCAGACATCAGACAAAACTCCGTCCTCCATCAGGCAAAACTCCATCAGACCTCAGACATCAGACACAACTCCGTCCTCCGTCACCCAAAACTCCATCAGACCTCAGACATCAGACAAAACTCCGTCCTCCGTCACCCAAAACTCCATCAGACCTCAGACATCAGACAAAACTCCGTCCTCCGTCAGGCAAAACTCCATCAGACCTCAGACATCAGACAAAACTCCGTCCTCCGTCACCCAAAACTCCATCAGACCTCAGACATCAGACAAAACTCCGTCCTCCGTCAGGCAAAACTCCATCAGACCTCAGACATCAGATAAAACTTTGTCCTCCGTCAGGCAAAACTCCATCAGACCTCAGACATCAGACAAAACTCCGTCCTCCATCAGGCATCAGCCAAAACTCCGTCCTCCCTAACTCAAAATACGCCCTACTACACACACTATTCACCTGACGGAGCTGCTAGCTGCTGGAGAGGCAAAGGACCTGTGATGACGTCATGACCATGTGACGAGTCACGTGTGTGGGAGGGGTCAGACGTACACAGCAGCTGGTAGAGTGTACAGAACAGTAGCCATCAAATAGAGCTCTGTACTAGAGATGTGTGTGTAACCTGCATGTAGCAGAGCTGTGTACTGTGTTACAGAGATGTATGTGTAACCTGCAGGTAGCAGATCTGTATGTATAACCTGCAGGTAGCAGAGCTGTGTACTGTGTAGCAGATCTGTATGTGTAACCTGCAGGTAGTAGAGCTGTGTACTGTGTAGTAGATCTGTATGTGTAACCTGCATGTAGCAGAGCTGTGTACTGTGTTACAGAGATGTATGTGTAACCTGCAGGTAGCAGAGCTGTGTACTGTGTAGCAGATCTGTATGTGTAACCTGCAGGTAGCAGAGCTGTGTACTGTGTAGCAGATCTGTATGTGTAACCTGCATGTAGCAGAGCTGTGTACTGTGTAGCCAGTGTCGGACTGGGGTACCTAGGGCCCACCAGTAAAATTTATTTTGGGGGCCCACCATACGGATACATTCAAATATAATAAATAATTTAACAAGTTTTTTACATGAACATAGGCTGGTTGAGGTGCTGTACATTGAATATATGTATGTAGTGCAGTAAGTCTACTCTGTTATGTGCCACTTGTGCAGGGGGTGGGAGACTAGGGGCCCACCTTGCTCAGGGGCCCACCGGGGGATTCCCCTGTACCCCTGTGGGCCAGTCCGAGCCTGTGTGTAGCAGAGCTGTATGTGTAACCTGCATGTAGCAGAGCTGTGTACTGTGTAGCAGTGCTGTATGTGTAACCTGCATGTAGCAGTGCTGTGTACTGTGTAGCAGAGCTGTATGTGTAACCTGCATGTAGCAGTGCTGTGTACTGTGTAGCAGAGCTGTATGTGTAACCTGCATGTAGCAGAGCTGTGTACTGTGTTACAGAGATGTATGTGTAACCTGCAGGTAGCAGAGCTGTGTACTGTGTAGCAGATCTGTATGTGTAACCTGCATGTAGCAGAGCTGTGTACTGTGAAGCAGAGCTGTATGTGTAACCTGCATGTAGCAGAGCTGTGTACTGTGTAGCAGTGCTGTATGTGTAATCTGCATGTAGCAGAGCTGTGTACTGTGTAGCAGAGCTGTATGTGTAACCTGCATGTAGCAGAGCTGTGTACTGTGTAGCAGAGCTGTATGTGTAACCTGCATGTAGCAGTGCTGTGTACTGTGTAGCAGAGCTGTATTTGTAACCTGAATGTAGCAGAGCTGTGTACTGTGTAGCAGAGCTGTATGTGTAATCTGCATGTATCAGAGCTGTGTCCTGTGTAGCGGAGCTGTATGTGTAACCTGCATGTAGCAGGCTGTGTACTGTGTTACAGGGATGTATGTGCAACCTGCATGTAGCAGTGCTGTGTACTGTGTTACAGAGATGTGTGTGTAACCGCATGTAGCAGAGCTTTTTACTGTGTAACAGAGATGTGTGTGTAACCTGGGAACTATAAAAAAGTGTAAAATAAAACAAAAAAATTAAGATCACCCCCCTTTTCCCAAAATGAAAATGAAAAAAAATAAAAAAATACACATCATGGGTGTCGCAATGTGTAAAAACACCCATTGTATAAAAATATATTCCCCATACGGCAAACGGCAAACCAGAAGAAAAAAAAGAGTCCAAATGTCCGATTCGCCGTTTTTGGTCGCTTCATTTGCTACAAAAATGTAAATAAAAAGCGATCAAAAAGTCTTAAACACCCCAGAATGGTATCAGTGAAAAGTTCAGATTGCCCCGCAAAAAATGAGCCCCCACCCAGCGCCGTACACATAATTACCAAAAAGTTATAGAGCTCAAAATATGACGACAAAAAAAAAAAAATCAGATACTGTAAATCTCCTGTCACTCCAAGTTACTCAGAATTGGTAACCCTAATTAATAAATACATGCAACATGAATGCATATATGCCGCTTCACACAGATCACAAGTGTTAGGCCTCTTGCACATGAACGTTGTTGGTCCATTCCGTGCATTGGGGACAGCAATTTGCAGTCCCCAATGCACGGGCAACGTGCGTGCAGCAGCCGGGACAGATCCAGACCCATTCAACTTGAATAGGTCCGTGAATATGTTCTACTTTTTTGCTGTGCGGAGGCACGGCCAGAAACACCACGGAAGCACTCTGTAGTGCTTCTGTGGGGATCCGATCCGTGTTTCTGTTCCGTTCAAGTGAATGGGTCGACATCACGGATGCGGGATGCACACGGCTGGTGCCGTGTGTATTGCGGAACCGCCGTATGTGGTCCACAATACAACTACAGGCACACAGCGACCATGTGCAAGAGGCCTTACAAAGATGGGATTTAAGGTGCACATCCTCTTGTGCTTCCCATATTCCACAGATTTATATCACACAGCTACTTACAGTTGTGCTGATAAGTTTACATACACTTGCAGAATTTATGATTTCTTAAAGGGGTATTCTCATCTTCCCTTTTTCATACTTACCTTCCTTGAGCGTGACGTTCACTTCCTGTATTCTTCTCCCGGCCGGGCCGCGCTTGCGCAGAAGACTGAAGATTCTCTCCCGGCCGGGCCGCGCAATGTCCTGAACGCGCACAGCGCCGCGCATGTGCCATGGTGACTTATTCCTGGCCTGTATAGTACAGAGTCGGCGTGCGCATTCGCGGCTCTGTACTATACTGGCCAGGAAGAAGTCATCATGGCGCATGCGCAGCGGCATGCGCGTTCAGGACATTGCGCGGCCCAGCCGGGAGAGAATTTTCCGTCTTCTGCGCAAGCGTGGCCCGGCTGGATTCGACAGGAGAGGTGGCCGTAACCAGGGGAGACCAAAGACAACGATCAGGTAAGAGGGGACTTATTTTCTAAAAAAGGATGGGAATTGGGTAATAAAATGTATTTAGAAAAATTATCACTGTCAAATCATTAACAGATTTAAGAGTGATCATTAAGATGAGAATACCCCTTTAACCATTGTTCAGAGAATATGATTGATACCACAGACACTTCTCTCTCGCTCGTGGTTAGTGGTCGGCTGAAGCCATTTATGTCAAACAACGGTGTTTACTCTTTATAAATCATAATCACAACACAAACTCCCCAAATGACCCTGGTCAGAAGTTTACACACCCCAGTTATTAATACCATGTATTGCCCCCTTTAGCATCAATGACAGCTTGAAGTCTTTTGTGGTAGTTATGGATGAGGGTCTTTATTTTCTCAGATGGTAAAACTGCCCATTCTTCCTGTTGAAAAAAAAAAGCAATTCCACCACAGTTTTACGTGATTTCTATTTACGACATTCGATGTGCGATAAAACTGACTGGTTACTTTTATTCTACAGGTCAGATCGAATCCGGCAATACCTTATATGTATAGTTTTTCTTGCGTTTTAATAGTGTTAAAAAAATAAAAATATCAGATTTTTTTTGTCGCCATATTTTGAGCCCCATAACTTTTTTGTAATTATGTGTACAGAGCTGGATGGGGGCTCATTTTTTGAGGGGCAATCTAAACTTTTTACTGATACCATTCTGGGGTGTTTAAGACTTTTTGATCACTTTTTATTTACATTTTTGTAGCAAATGAAGTGACGAAAAACGGCGAATCGGACATTTGGACTCTTTTTTTTTCTGTTTTGCTGGTTGCCGTATGGGGAATATATTTTTATACAATGGGCGTTTTTACACATTGCGAAACCCATGATGTGTCTTTTATTTTAATTTTGGGAAAAGGGGGGTGATCTGAATATTTATGTTTTTTTTTTACACTTTTTTATAGTTCCCAGGTTACACACACATCTCTGTAACACAGTACACAGCTGTGCTACATGCGGTTAGACAAACTGCTCTATATACACAGTACACAGCTCTGCTACCTGCAGGTTGCACATACATCCCTGTAACACAGTACACAGCTCTGCTACATGCAGGTTACACATACAGCTCTGCTACACAGTACACAGCACTTCTACATGCAGGTTACACACACATCTCTGTAACACAGTACACAGCTCTGCTACATGCTGTTACACACACTGCTCTATATACACAGTACACAGCTCTGCTACATGCAGGTTACACATACAGCTCTGTAACACAGTACGCAGCCTGCTACATGCAGGTTACACATACAGCTCTTTAACACAGTACACAGCTCTGCTACGTGCAGGTTACACATACATCTCTGTAACACAGTACACAGCTCTGCTACATGCAGGTTACACATACAGCTCTGCTACACAGTACACAGCACTTCTACATGCAGGTTACACACACATCTCTGTAACACAGTACACAGCTCTGCTACATGCTGTTACACACACTGCTCTATATACACAGTACACAGCTCTGCTACATGCAGGCTACACACACATCTCTGTAACACAGTACACATCTCTGCTACACAGTACACAACACTGCTACCTGCAGGTTGCACATACATCCCTGTAACACAGTACACAGCTCTGCTACATGCAGGTTACACATACAGATCTGCTACACAGTACACAGCTCTGCTACCTGCAGGTTGCAGATACATCTCTGTAACACAGTACACAGCTCTGCTACATGCAGGTTACACATACAGCTCTGATACACAGTACACAGCACTGCTACATGCAGGTTACACATACAGCTCTGCTACACAGTTCACAGCTCTGCTACATGCAGGTTACACATACAGCTCTGCTACACAGTACACAGCTCTGCTACATGCAGGTTACACATACAGATCTGCTACACAGTACACAGCTCTGCTACCTGCAGGTTACACGTACATCTCTGTAACACAGTACACAGCTCTGCTACATGCAGGTTACACATACATCTCTGTAACACAGTACACAGCTCTGCTACATGCAGGTTACACATACATCTCTGTAACACAGTACACAGATCTGCTACCTGCAGGTTACACATACATCTCTGTAACACAGTACACAGCTCTGCTACATTCAGGTTACACATACATCTCTGTAACACAGTACACAGCTCTGCTACATGCAGGTTACACATACATCTCTATAACACAGTACACTGCTCTGCTACATTCAGGTTACACATACATCTCTGTAACACAGTACACAGCTCTGCTACATGCAGGTTACACATACATCTCTATAACACAGTACACAGCTCTGCTACATGCAGGTTACACACACATCTCTGTAACACAGTACACAGCTCTGCTACATGCAGGTTACACACACATCTCTAGTACAGAGCTCTATTTGATGGCTACTGTTCTGTACACTCTACCAGCTGCTGTGCACATCTGACCCCTCCCACACATGTGACTCGTCACATGGTCATGATGTCATCACAGGTCCTTTGCCTCTCCAGCAGCTAGCAGCTCCGTCAGGTGAAGAGTGTGTGTAGTAGGGCGTATTTTGAGTTAGGGAGGACGGAGTTTTGTCTGATGTCTGAGGGAGGACAGAGTTTTAGCTGAAGTCTGAGGTCTGATGGAGTTTTGCCTGACGGAGGACGGAGTTTTGTCTGATGTCTGAGGTCTGATGGAGTTTTGTCTGACGGAGGACGGAGTTTTGTCTGATGTCTGATGTCTGATGGAGTTTTGCCTGATGGAGGACGGAGTTTTGTCTGATGTCTGAGGTCTGATGGAGTTTTGTCTGACGGAGGACGGAGTTTTGTCTGATGTCTGAGGTCTGATGGAGTTTTGTCTGACGGAGGACGGAGTTTTGTCTGATGTCTGAGGGCTGATGGAGTTTTGTCTGACGGAGGACGGAGTTTTGTCTGATGTCTGAGGTCTGATGGAGTTTTGGGTGACGGAGGACGGAGTTTTGTCTGATGTCTGAGGTCTGATGGAGTTTTGTCTGACGGAGGACGGAGTTCTGTCTGATGTCTGATGGAGTTTTGCCTGACGGAGGACGGAGTTTTGTCTGATGTCTGAGGGCTGATGGAGTTTTGCCTGACGGAGGATGGAGTTGTGGATGATGTCTGACGATGTCCTAATATGTATGCCGTATGTTTAATTTCAAATCCATTGTGGTGGTGTATAGACCAAAAAATGTTAGAATTGTGTTAATGTCCCAATATTTATGGACCTGCCTGTATATTCAGTGTATAGCACCTTAACCAGCCTATGTTCATGTAAAAATCTTATAGATTATTAAATAAACTCCCCAGTTTATTATTATAGACACGATCAGAGCTGAGATGACTTCTAGGTATAGAGGAAAGCTGCCAGTGTCCTCTTCTCCCCAGGTCTTACCTTCTCAGTTGCTGCAGAGACCTCTATATTCAGTCATCTGGTAGCATCTTACTGCCATGTGAACAGGTAATATTTGAATGTATCCATACGGTGGGTCCCCAAAATAAATATTACTGGTGGGCCCTAGGCTCCCCAGTCCGACACTGGCCATAGCTATCTCATATCTATCTATCTGAAATCCATTATCTCTTTTTACCATTTTTGTGGCACATTTAAAGAGACAGTACAGACGTTCTTGTAAGGACCTCTTTAATTTTTGTGTCAGAGCTGTACTATGCTGAAATAATTGTCTTCCCATACAAATATAGGGTTTAATCTCAGTGTGTCTTTGTTCCCCCAGCTGCTAAATGGTCTATAAATCACAGCTTGCTCTGATAGGACATTATTTTTTAGGTCTCTAGACAGAAGATGGTATGTGAATTCCAGCACGATGCAATTGTTTTTTTTTTGTTGTTTTGTTTTGTTTGTCACTTAAAAGCATGAATAGCTGTACACTAAATAATTACTTTGCATGGAGAAAAGATGTTCCTTCTTAGTTTAACAGATGTGCGTCTCTATTATCATCTGATAATGAGCAAAACTTATGATTTACAATGTGTGCTCGGCAAACTCAGCCATGCAAATGAGTGTAGAAATTGGCACTTGGTAGATCCCTTTTTCTCAGAAAAATAGTTGTTTGATTGGGAATCACTTTTCTAGTTCTCTGCTTGCTGCCAAGAACATTTGTTCCTATCCTGCATAAGCAGAAGAGAACAAAATTTTGGGTTGCTAGGCTTGTTGCATTGACAAATCAAATCGAGTCCCATAAGAATTAAAATGGAAGTCACTTATCCAATTAATTTTAGACGGAAGTAAATAAAATATTAAGCTTATAAATACAAAAAATCCAGGCGGTTTCCAGCTCTGCCCCATTGTTTTCCTAATTTTTTAAATTCCGCCTACTTTTTGTGATGTAAGAAAGCCTATTTCCACTAATCTCAATTGGCTTAAAGTTATATACATATATTGCAGTCTGGCAACAGCTGGAGAATCACAGGTTGAGGACCACTGCAAAAGATAATTTTGAGGTCCAACAATTTATAATTTTGTACATACAATATATGATCTGGATGGAATCCATCATACAGCCTATAAAAGTAAGTTATCTGGGTGTCAAACCTCTTGATCTCTACCATGGCTGAAAATTATTGGCCATTAGTTCCCATTCTTGGCTGCAGTTCAGGATGTGCCTACCCTGAACCTCGTTATACCCCAAAAAGTTTATTTGCCTGTTTCTGACAGCCACATTTAAGCCTATGGTGATAAATATTGTCTCACATTAAGAACAGAGCTAGAGGTCTCTTAAGTCAGACTGCCCCTATCTTACTTAAAGGGTTTGCCCCACGAAAAATATTCTATAAAATATCTGTATAGTGCCACCTGCTGTTTGTTCTTATTCCTATTTCTTTGTCCTGCTCACTGAGAAGGCCGCACATTCTCAGTTTCATCCTTCAACTGCCTCCTGAGTTGTGATAGGGAGAGCTGAGACAAGCCCCCTGAGCTCCAGCAGAAAAGACACATCTCCTGAGCTGACAGCTCTAGCAGAGCAATAAATGGGGAGATCTCTTGATCCATGTGAGGTCCAGGGCTAGTTCTAGCTTTCTTAGAAAAAGATTCTCATGAACTATATGATTTTCATTTTTCACATTAATCATGGGAGAACCCCTTTAAATGACCTGTCTGACAGGTTATAAAAGTAAAAAAATTGATTGTCAAGGGGCAATATTTTTAAAGTGATTATTCACTTCTGTACAGCATTTAACCAAAGTTTTTGGGGTGGGGAGCAGCCCGGACGACTGGACTAATGTGTTCAGTTGTGGGCACATCAAAGGCAGAGAATCAAAAGTGTGTCTTGCCTTCATTCAAGCATGGTGGTAGGAGTGTCATGGTTTGGGGCTGCATGAGTGCTGCCGGCTGTTGGAGCTACAGATCATTGAGGAAGCCATGAATTCCAACATGTACTGTGACCTACTAAAGCAGAGCATGATCCCCTCCCTTTGGAAACTGGACCACAGGGCAGTAATCCAACAAGATAATGACGCCAAGCACACCTCCAAGATGACCATTGCCTTGTTAAAGAAACTGAGGGTAAAGGTGCTGGATTGGCCAAGCATGTCTCCACACCTGAACCCTACTGAGCATCTGTGGGGTATCCTCAAATGGAAGGTGGATGAGCACAAGGTCTCTAAGATCCAGCAATGCCATGATGTCCTCATGGAGGAGTGGAAGAGGATTCCAGTGGCAACTTGTGAAGCTCTAGTGAACTCCATGACAAACAGAGTTAAGGCAGTGCTGGAAAATAATGGTGGCCACACAAAATATTGACACTTTGGGCACAATTTGGCCATTTTAACTTAGGGGTGTACTCGCTTTTGTTGCCAGCAGTTTAGACATTAATGGCTGTCTGCTGAGTTATTTTGAGGGCACACCAAATTTACAGTTATACAAGCTGTACACTGACTACTTTATATTGTATTAAACTGTCATATCTTCAGTGTTGTCCCATAAAAGATATAATATAATACATTACATGTACGCCAGACTACTATATGGCCGCACATCGGACCAGCTTGAAAAAGGGAACCAAATAAAAGGGCCGAAAATGCTGCACTGATGTATATATATATATATATATATATATATATTTGTGTAAGGCGCTTACGGTAGTACAGTGAAGAACCCTAGGAAATCAGGGAACAAGCGTAGTCGGTTGTGGTGTGCCGAAACCGAGGATGAGGTAGGCCTGAGAAAGAAGAGGGCCCACCCAAGGAAAGAGATATGGAAAAAATGAGTTGTAAATGAGTGGAGTGGTGGGAGGGTCAAAGCTCAGACCTCGGACGGTGCAGGAGCCAGGTAAAGGGGGTGCCCTAAATAGGCTGGAGGCGGACCTCAGCCCCTCCCACAAATCCAGGCAAAATGCCTTCACACTTGTGTAAGGCGCTTACGGTAATACAGTGAAGAACCCTAGGAAATCAGGGAATAAGCGTAGTCGGTTGTGGTGTGCCGAAACTGAGGATGAGGTAGGCCTGAGAAAGAAGAGGGCAAAAATGAAATAACCAGTTTATTGTAGTCAAATATACATGAATGCTCAACCCGACATGTTTTGGAAAGCATCTCTTAACTCTTGTGTTGGATTGGGAATGTATCGGGAGTAAGCGGATGACTTCCAGCGCCCCAATTCCTGATGACATGAGTAGGGACGTTGGCACTGGAGGCCGTGGACGCGGCTCCAATGCGAAAGGAGTGCCCTGAGTAGTTGGCTGCGTTGAGGCCCAGTTGTGTGAGGGATGACCTGACATGGGTCATGAAGGTGGTGGTGGTGAGTACCGAACCATGTAGTTGAAGTAGCGGTTGAGAGGGTAGAAACTTGTGACGTTGTCTGTAAGCATCCAGAACCCTGACTGGACACCATCTGTTGTGCGTGGGGTAATATGAAATGTTGACGGGTGAGTGCTGACTACTCTTGGAGTGAGGTAAGGTCAGGATGTAATGATCCATGTGTTTCGCCAAGTGGGAGACAAGAAGACAAGGTGTGGCTTGGGTCGTGGAGGTTGTAGTGAATTCCCCGGGCCTCAGGAAACCGTAGAAGGCCAAGAAAAATGCTGTTTTGAGGATGGAGTTGGTATCTGCTTCAGAAGGCTTGGGGTCTAGTAAGTCGGATAATGCCTTGAAAATATGATTGTTAATGGGTAGCCTCTGGGCTGGACGTGCGGGTTCCGCTTTCTGAATACCTCTGAGTATGGTTTTGATTTGGTGAGAGGCCATGCAACTGATGTTATTAGGGTGTAAGATTAGCATGTGGTGTAGAATGCCAGTGAGATAGAGTATGATGGCGTTGTATGACATTTGAGTTTAAGGTGGCAGAAAGAAGCAAACCTTTTTTTTTTTTTTTTTTTGGAACATTTGGCCACGGACTATATGGCGGGTTTCTCCTTTTTTGTTTTATCTTTTTTTTTTTTCCGTGGCCATGGACTATATGGCGGGATTTCCCTTTCTTTTATCTGTTTATTTATTTACTTTGGACCATGGGGCACGCGGGTGATGTGGCGGGTTTGTGTTGTGATTGTGGTGCTGTGACCTGTTGGGCGATCGTGCTGCCTAGTGAGTGTGGGGTAGGAAGCTAACCGCCTGCTCCGGGGCTCTGCCGGCTGCTGGTAGAGACGGACAACCCTGGATGCCGGCGGTCCCCCTGTACTAGCTGCGGATGCCAGGCCGAACACCGCGCATGCGCCGGACGGAACCAGCCGCGCATGCGCAGTACCGCCGGGCCGCGCGTGCGCAGACCAGCCAGGAGGACGAGGCCGGCCGCCATCGGCAGCGTGACAGGAGGGACGGAGGTAAGCAGGAACTGGAGGCAGAGCGGGGGCTCTGTGGTCGCGGCGCGTGTGCCGGGCGGTGATGAGGTGGCACATGACCAAACAATGGTGAAATGCAAGATGAGATGGTACAGGGGGACAAAATGGTGAGGCCCCGTGCTGTACCGTGTGGTTGGCTCGCTTAGCAAAGACAAGGCACGTGTGAATGAAGTTTGGCAGGTGTGGTGAACCGAATGAGTAATGGTATGGATGGTGAATATGACCCTGAAACACAATACACCTGTGGTGGCTTGCTGCTGATTTGTGAATGGAGCGGAGCTCCCGTATGGTCGCATTCTTGCGCAATGCTGACAGGCATGATCGACATGAAAATTGACATGATTCGAGAGTGAGAAAACCTGACCTGAGTCCAACAATGGCGAAACGAAAATGAGTGGCACAGAGGAACAAGCGGAGAGGCCCCGAGCTGTACCGTGTGGACGACCCACAGCTTCACGGGCAACGCGACCCACAGTGAAACCGGGCGGAGCAGGAAGAACGGAAACAGGAATGCTCCAAATCCAGAACACCGACGGCGACGAACTTCCAGAAACTCAGCAACTCGCAAGCAAAACTCCAGCGACTCCCCAAGCGACTCTCTCTCTCAAAGCTCAGACCTCGGACGGTGCAGGAGCCAGGTAAAGGGGGTGCCCTAAATAGGCTGGAGGCGGACCTCAGCCCCTCCCACAAATCCAGGCAAAATGCCTTCCCACACATATATATATATACACATGGATTGTCTGATGAAAAATATTCAGCAGTTTTCAAACCAGCACTTGGATGTGAATACTTTTGTAATTTCATATAATTAAAAATGTAGTATATCAGTATAACACAGAGTTGACCACAGCACTGTACCAAGCAATAAAAAAAACGTATTTATTTTTCTGGCGATTTTCTTAGATAAGGTCTCATTTTTTGTGGGATGAGATGACGGTTTTATTGGTACCATTTTTGGGTACATAAGACTTTTTGATTGCTTGGTATTACAGTTTTTGTGAGGCAAGGTGACAAAAAAATAGCTTTTTTTACACCGTTTTTATTTTTTATTTTTTACGGTGTTCACCTGAGAGGTTAGTTCATGTGATATTTTTATACAGCAGGTTGTTACAGACGCGGCAATACCTAATATGTATACTTTTTAAAATGTATTTAAGTTTTACACAATAAAAGCATTTAAAATATGTTTCAGCGTCTCCATATTCTGAGAGCCATAGTTTGTTTTTTTTTTGGGCGATTGTCTTAGGTATGGTCTTAATTTTTGTGTGATGAGATGGTGGTTTGATTGGTACCATTTTAGGGTACATAAGACTTTTTGAATGCTTGGTATTACACTTTTTGTGAGGCAAGGTGACAAAAAATGTCTGTTTTGGCATAGAGCAGGTTGTTACGGATGTGACGATACCTAATATGTCTATAATTTTTATTTTTGCTTTCCATTATGAATGCATTAGGATAAAACTGAAGCGTTTTGTTCCGGTATTGAGCCCCTGTGATGGAACTCAATACTGGAAAACTTTAACGCAAGTGTGAAAGTACCCTTATAAGACGCACCTGATCATAAGATGCACCTAGGTTTTTGAGGAGGAAAATATAAAAAAAATTATTTTAAACCAAAAGGTGTGCTTTTGGTGGGTTTTGAACTAATGGTGGTCTGTGAATGACACTATTATGGGGATCTGTGGATGACACTGTTGTGGGGATCTGTGGGTGACACTGTTATAGGGATCTGTGGATGACGCACTGTTATGGGGGATCTGTGAATGACACTGTTATAGGGGCATCTGTGGATGACACACTGTTATGGGGGGATCTGTGGATGACACTGTTATGGGGGGATCTGTGGATGACACTGTTATGGGGAGATCTGTGGATGACACATATATAGCATCTTATGCTATATATGTGTCATCTACAGATCCCCCCATAACAGTGTCCGTGTGTAAATAGTGAATACAGGGGGTGGAGGCCGGCAACTGCTGTTGGAATTGCAGATGGGCCTGGTGCAGTCACTGTACTCTATTACACCGGGCCCGCTCACAGCAGTCTATATATGTAAAGTGTAGTCATGGGAGCTTTGTTAAAGTATCGCAATACTCTGCAGTAGCGCAATCCTCTGTAGTACTCATTATCAAACTACCGTACGCTTTTTTTTTTACTTGAAACTTTTTTTTTTTATGCAAAACTTTATTTTAACTTTTTTTTCCACACCTTTTTGGGGTCTAATCCCTTGTACAATGCATTACAATACTTCTGTATTGTAATGCATTAGCTGTAAGTGTATTACACACTGTAATCAGGGGTGTATCTATCACAAGGCAAACAAGGCATTTGCTTAGGGCGGCACTTGAAAAGGGGGCGGCAAAATGCCTTCTTTGCTTAGTAATAGTTACACAATATGCTAAATATATTTTTTGCCCCTTGTCCGATCCTTCACTATGCGAGTGGCATCGCCGGCGCCGCATAGTGAAGGAGTTGAAAAACGTACTTCCTCCCCCTCCTGACTTCCTCCCGACCTCCCCTGCCTTTTGCGTCCTCACGTTGCCGTCATGGCGTCACACGGAGGTGGAGTCACGGGCCGGCAACGCTAGGGTGAGCCTTATCTCCTCCAAGTGCAGAGCGGATCCTGCACACGGTCACCGTGAACACTGAGGCCAGGCCCCGGCCACCAATGCACTGATCCCTGAGCCTGCTGTCTTCAAAAACTGTAAGTACTTAAATTACAGTAATTCACAAAAAATCTATTACTTAGTTGTTTTATGGGGTAAGGGGGTTGGGACCCGTTGGGTGGTTAGAGGGGGAGAATTAGGGAGGGATTAATACTGTATTAAGTCTAGATGCATATTGTTTTTTAACAAGGAAGGGGTGGGTCAAATTTATATTAGGGGGGTGCCCGAGTTTAGTCTCGCCTAGGGCAGCACAAAACCAAGATACACCACTGACTGTAATACACTTACAGCTTCCTGCCTGTGAGATCCAGGGGGCTGGATCTCACAGGCTCTCCCGGAAGGCAGCCACGATGCCTATGGAAGGCATCGGCTGCCTTCCCTGCCATTGGGTCCCTATCACAGCACTGCGAGGGGCCGATGGGGAAGGAGAGGGAGCTCCCTCCCTCCACCCAACCCGCACATTCACTGACCGCGGCATAGTGAGGGTTAATGCGCCAGCATTGTTTTTTTCCCCAATGCCCTGCATACAACAGGGGTCTGGCTAGGGGAACAGCTGGTCCTCTGCAGCTGATCGGGCGGGAGCAGCTCCTGCACCCGCCCGATCAGCGCGCCAAGTACTACGGCTCTGGTCGAGAAGTCACTTCCCGCAGCGCTGTACTATTATGGTGCTGGTCGGGAAGGGGTTAAGACAAAGTTCACATTTTTGTGATTTAGCCAGTGTTTGGTCAGTGATTTCCAACAGTGATGTAGCATCCTGGCAACACATACAGGTGGTGTAATGTGGTGAGAGTTGCCAACTCCTCTGTGAGTCTGAAAGCTTCTGAAATGTTCCAGTGAGAGCTGACGACAAGTATGATTTTAATTCATATGTCCACCAACCACACAAAACACATAAAACATTTTATGTCAATCTAAACAACCAGCTTTGTAATTCATATCCTCTATTTTGAACCCAACAATAAGAGTGGTTCCATGAACCTTATTACTTTTGACTAGAAATATTGAAATGAATGGATTAAAATATAGTGATTTCATGATAGGTTCTACTACATGGTTATTCCTATGTCAGCTCTCCCACTGGGCCATGTGTCACTGGGCCATGGGTACTTATGAATACATGGGGAACATTTATGAAAACTATGTAAAAATATTGTGCATGCTGACCATAACACCCAGTCTCAGCACAGATTTATTTTGCTTGCTATAAGTTATAGCCAGGACAGTTTTTCTTACACTGTTTCATGCATCTCCCCCAATCTGATTTTAAAGGGATTGGCCCATTTTACACATTGGTAGAATAGCACTAGGATATGCCACCAATGATAGGGCTGGTTCCCACCTCAGGGACTGGCACCTACTGCATCTCTAGAATTGGCCAAGTCACGCAAGCGGGACCCCCTCCATTCACTTCTATTGGAGTTCCAAAAATAGTTGAGTGCCAGCTCGGCTATTTCTGGATTTCCAATATAGGTGAATGGAAAGGTGGCCACGCTTGGGTAGTGTGCTCTCCAATCACTTTCTATAAGAGTTTCAAAAATAGTTGAATGCGGTCAGCTCTTTTCGGAACTCACATAGAAGTGAACGGAGAGCACGTTGGACATGCATGGTGCACTATCCTTCGCTTTGAGAGCAGAGGTGGGACCCACCCAATGAGTGAGGTGGGCCAACCCCTTTAATATGTGTGCCCTGTGCTATATAATAGAATTATCATTTTTCAAAGCTGAAGATTCAGATTTCTTCATATGTTACTTTGTAGTAAAGTTGGTTACGGCACGTTCCAAATTCGAACATCTCACCCCGGCCTTGAGTTCATTAACCGGGCACTAGCCTGTCACTTACACAATATTCCATTATAAAAGTTCAGGCCTCTCTGTCTTATTCCCCAGAGGGAAGGCAATGACGGATGCCCTTGTCTGCCTTTCATTACCTCTCTTTCGAGAATTTGTATTCAAATCCAGTCCAAACCTGAATCCAGACACACACATAAAGTAAACACAAGCCTACTGATACCTACAATTATTACAATAATTTCTAGACAGGAAAGCACTGCGCATGGTCGGCCAGAGTGGGTTCTTTCACGTATTTCTCCATGACGGCTTTGGAAGTACCATTATCCACTGAGATAAATTGGATTAGGCTAATGCATAATGATGGCAAAGCCTGATTCTGCAAACAGCTGTCCTAGCTTTCCTTCAAAAGCTAAACTAACTAATGTACCTTACCAGTAGCAGGACTACATAATGAAAGGTAATCATACTGGTATTTTAATGGAAGCAAATTTGCATAAAAATTACATAATTTTGTTTCTTCCCTAATAAATACAGAAACGCCTTGTATTCAAATGTAAATCCCATTCGAGGCTTTCTTCAAAGCATAGTGTCCATTAGCACTTGAAATAGTCTGATCAGAGAAACCGCGGCTTTGTTGGCACAAGGTACCGAAAAAAAAAAAAAAGAATTATTCATTAAGTTTTCTTTGTTGTTTGCCTAATTTAATGGACAAGGTAGAGGAGAGAGAGCCAATAATTGAATGACTTCCAGCAGAACTGTGGTTAGTCGCATGCCAATAGTACCAGAGTTGATAAAAATTAGATTTTAAAATCTATATTGTATACTTTCATTATTGCAATGCATTAACTTTCCATTATTTCAATGTACTTTCAGGCAGGAACCCATTTAACATGGGGGAACAAATCAAAGAAATATAATTAACAGAGATAATTAATTGCAAGTAAAATATAAATAAACAAGAAAATGAATCGTTTCGTCTTTGTGAGAAGAAAAAATGATGGGAATTGAGTATTAATCACGCATTGTTTATCAGCAAATGTGTTGCACTTTATAAGCCGGTTTTAGATTAGGGCTCCGTGGGGTGTTCTGTGTATTGCACGTCGCACACTGCATAAATCTTTTCTAGTGGAGAGTAAAGTTGGATGGAATTCATGTGATTGTCATAAGTCGCCCAAGAGGTTGCTTGTCAATCCTGGTAATGCTGCAACGCCAAGTCACTGTTGGGCCCCAGCCTTAATTAGTCTAACAAATCAGAACACCTGGGTAATAACAAATTATGCTAATAATACTAACAACTAGATCAGTCAGCATGTGTTTTTATTTTTGGTCTTTTTTAATGTGACGACCATATAGAAAATATTGCAGTTTTCAAACTAACCTCTAGAGCAGTCAAAAGAAACTAACATTTCCTGTTGTTTGCAGCTCACTTGTCAGCTTTGCTGTGTAGATTGAGACAGTGTTAGCAAAGGGTAAAGGAAGGGGCGCGCCAACTTGAGGCGGTGTGAGGCGATTGTCTCATGCGGCACCATCTAAGGGAAAGTAGGGGTTGCAACAATGTGCAGCGAGGGCCGAGCTTTGGAGCCACCAACATGAAGGGGAGCCACCGGCTACCACCCCTACATGTGTCAGAACAGCTGGTAGGTGGCACCAGCAGCACTTAGCAAACTGCAGAAAGTGATGCTGTTGGTGTTGCTGTCAGGCATCAGTGAAATAGCTGTGTTCCCTGGGGCAGCTTGCCACTACTGCCGCCATTAGCGAGCAGAGCAGCAAGGGAGAAATCTGGAGCCACTCATATATAATACAGTGCCTAAAACATATCTAGGATGTATTTTGCATCTGCAAGTAGGCAAGCGAAAAAATAAATAAAAAAAACCTCTATGCTGCTTTCAGCCATTGCCTGGCTTTTTAGGGGGCAGCAGAAGCCAAGCAAAATACAGACAGCTGTATAAAGAAAGAACTGAATGAATATAAGTCTAATAAAGTTCATTTTACAAAAGAGTCTCTTCCTCCAAAAAAATAAGGCGATTATTTTCATTTTCTTTTAATGCTTAACCCCTTCAAGGTGCACAAGTTTTTCTTTTTTTTTTTTTTTTTCTATCCCCACCTTCAAAAAGCAATAACTTTTTTTTTTATCTTTCAACTGACATAACCGTTTGAGCACTTGTTTTTTTGCAGGACAAGTTGTACTTTTTATTGGCATCATTTCGGGGTACAAATAATATTGGGACACTTTTAAACAAATTTAAGAGAGTTGAAATAAAAAAAGCATTTTATTTCTTTGTGTCATTCACTCTATGATAAAAAAAAAATATATGTTAACTTTGTTCTGCTGGTCGGTATGATTCTGGTGATACTAAAACTGTAATTTGTTGTGTTTTCTAATTAGTTATTTTTTTTCCCACAATTCGCTTTGCATCCCCATATTCTGACACCTATAGCTTTATATTTTACAATCCTGTCAGCTGACACCATAGTGTATGTACAACTTTTTGATCACTTATCACATTTTTTGTGGGAGGCAATGTGACCAATAGACTGTCTCCACCTCTTATGTTGTCAAGTGCACCAAACAAGAACCAGAGCTGTTGCAGAAGAGAAGAGTATGCTGTGTACAGGGTCCTCGTCCATCAGTGCCCTTTGTCTTGCCTTGCTGCCCTGACTAACCAGTGCTTGGCAGCTGAAGGCCTCTGTGTTGGTCCCATGTTCATATGTGCCCGCATTACTGTCTTAATATATATAAATGGGCCTCTAGGAGCAATGGGGGCGTTACCATTACACCTAAAGGCTCTGCTCTCTATAACTCACGTGCTTTCTGCACTTTGATTGACAGGGCCAGGTCACATTGCGGGCACATATGAACATGGGACCAACACAGATGACTTCAGCTGCCAAGTGCACATGTAACAGGTCAGCCGGTGTCTTAGGGACAAATCTTCTAGTAGCTGAGCTGGTGCTGTAGCCGCCAAACACCAGCTTTTTTTTTTTTAATTTTTTACAAAACAGACACCTGAAGGCAATATCCGAACATTTAACCTCTCAGATGCCGTGGTCATTGCTACCACAGCGTCTGAGCAGTCTTTCCCTGGGAACTAAATGGCACCCCTGCACGGAGATTGCGGGAGCCATTAGGTTGCTATGGAAGCCTCAGGCTTTTGGAAGCATCCGAAGCCTGCCAATTCTATATTACTTTGGAGTCCTGTCTGTGACTGATAGGAACACAGTTAATCTCCCATCATAGGCTGCAATGTTAAATCATTAAGAGAAGTGATTTGATGATAGCATGTTGAAGTATCCTATTGGTTAAAGTTTTAAAAAGTTTTAAAAAAATAATAAAAATTAAACAATTCACCCCTTTTCCCCATATCAAAAATAAAAAATAAAGAACATTGGCATTGGCCATGTCCCAAAATGCCCAAACTATTATGGAGGGCTTTGCTACTCCTGGGGGTGCTCTTGGGGAGCATTGTCACTATTAAGTATACTGTAGGTGGCACTATTACTATTTGGAGCAGGCTGGGAGCACCGGAAGAGAAGGATGATAAAAAAGTAAGGAATATAAAATGTCTGTGTGCCAAACTCTGCAGAGACGGGAAGCGGCTGAAAGAAGTCATCAAGGCAGTCCGGTCCGAATGGAGAAGATGAGAGAATATCTGCATCAGAGGAGACATCACTGGATGTAAGAGGTATGTGGCGCTGTATTACCCTCTATGTTTTGTAGTGATGTATGTAATGTTTTTCAAGTATGTATTTAACAGTAGGGCTGGAGGGAAGGGGTTAGGTAATTTGGTACGGGAAGAGGGGCACCATTTCATTTTTTTACTCAGGCAGCTGAAAGGCTAGGTGCACCCATGGGTAAGGGGCAGAAGAATCAGTGGCAACTCTACTTGTCTGCTTTGCTGTGTAACATAGTACATAAGGCCGAAAAAAGACATTTGTCCATCCAGTTCAGCCTGTCATCCTGCAAGTTGATCCAGAGGAAGGAAAAAAAAAAAACTGTGAGGTAGAAGCCAATTTTCCCCACTTTAGGGAAATAAAAAATTCCTTCCCGACTCCAATCAGACAATCAGAATGACTCCCTGGATCCCTCTCTAGTAGCTATAGCCTGTAATATTATTACACTCCAGAAATACCTCCAGGCCCCTCTTGAATTCCTTTATTGTACTCACCATCACCACCTCCTCAGGCAGAGAGTTCCATAGTCTCACTGCTCTTACCGTAAAGACTCCTCTTCTATGTTTGTGTACAAACCTTCTTTCCTCCAGACGCAGAGGATGTCCCCTCGTCACAGTCACAGTCCTGGGAATGAATAGATGATGGGAGAGATCTCTGTACTGACCCCTGATATATTTATACATAGTAATTAGATCTCCTCTCAGTCGTCTTTTTTCTAAAGTGAATAACCCTAACTCTTTACACAGATGATGCTCTGTCTGCTGCTCACCTGTCACTTCTGTCTCAGGTAGCTGGAGCTGTACTCCATCACTTTCTGGAGACTGCAATAATACATGAACAGAGATGAATAAAAAACTGGGTCACCTGTCAGAATATTTGAATTGATTCACTCACCCCTATACATGACATTTGTTGTCCTAAAGCTCTCCCCTCACTATACATTATTTCTGTTCTGTTCTTTTTTCTGCTCCCTTGCAGCAGGCCTGGCAACTGGAATTACCCGTGTCTTCTTCCTAGCAATTCACATCCTGCTTCTTGCCTGCAAGGCCTTCCCTGTCTCTTAAAGGGCCAGCACGTGAGCACCCTAATTCACACTAGCAAATGACTGGTCAACTTTGAGTGCTTAAGGCACTGTTCCCTGTGGGAGATTGCCCGAGCAATAGGTTGTCTAGCTTGCTAAAACCTGCAAAGGTGCCATAGTTTTGTTTGTCTGCCCATGTACCAACTGCCTAGTTTCTGGATTTGACCCTTCACTGCCTGCCCAGACTTGTTTATCAGACTGCATGTACTGTGCCTACCTACTCTGACCTCAGCCTTGACTACTATTTTTCTTGATCCCTCTGTGCTCCACACCAGTGTCTCTTGATCGCTGTGGGTGTGCACTCAACCAGAGACTACTCAAGGAGGTAGTGGCCTGGTGGTTCCTCTGCAGCAAAGTCCAGATCCCTGTATAGGGATTAAAGGGTAAAAACCAGGAGACTGCCAGAAAAATGCTGTTATGAGTAGCCACAAGTCAAATCTGTTCGATTGACACAGTGGCTCCACGCCCACTGTCATAACAGAGATGTTCCATTTTAATGTGCAAACCAATCCGTCTGATCTATAATATTTTTGTTCTGTTTGTGCTCGGATCGGCTCATTACGAGAGGGTCCCCTACCTAAGCCTATATTCCCCCCCCCCCTACCTAGAAGCAGCAGAGTTATGCTGGAACTGCTTATCGAAGGGTAGCCTAAAGGGGGCCACACCAATGATGAGTCCTGAGAAGAAGGGAGGGCTTCTGGGTGGGTCGAAAGCATTCGAACCGACAAGTGGGGGCAGGAGAGCCAGGTTTAAATAATTAAAGCCCCGCCTCCCCTCACACAAACACGACACTCTTTAATTGCCTACCACTTGTGCTCGGATCGGCTCATTACGAGAGGGTCCCCTACCTAAGCCTATATTCCCCCCCCCCCTACCTAGAAGCAGCAGAGTTATGCCGGAACTGCTTATCGAAGGGTAGCCTAAAGGGGCCAAAAGAACCATGCATAGGAGTTTTGAAAGACTTTGATAACAGAAACTACAAAACCAAAATTCGGAAAGCCAGTGACATTTTGTATTAAGGATCCGGGATATAACGCATGGAACACGCGGAACTCCAACGACCCAACCGTTTGATTACATGTACTGGTACCTTATGCATGGACGCCGCAGCTGCTGCGCCCCTGTGGAAGGAATGTCCTGTGATCGAGAGAGGATGGACCCCTGAACCTGTTAACTAAACCCGAATGTGCTGAATACCTGCCAGGTATAGTTAACAGTGCTATAGGACAGGTTTAATTGAGAGTGGCAAAAAACCTGACGAAGCCCAATAGGTGAGTGATAGTCCCCCCGGCCAGCAGCCGGGTAGGTGTTCATATTTCTGAAACAGGCACCAAGCTGTCTTGTAAGCCCTCAGGGTATTACTGGCCAAGGAATTGGCCATCAGTCTGTTAGCTATGGTGAGATGAGAGACTAGTCCCAGCGCAGCTGGGCCTGGTGAGGAATTGGCATTGGCAACCGATCTGCCCCTGGACAAACCTGAAAGAAAAAGTGGAAAAATGTATTTATTATTATTATTTTTTTTAACGGAGAAGCCATGCGTGAGACTCTAATGGCAGAGTCATATGTGTAAACCTAAAACTGAGAAGCCATGCGCGAGAGACTCTAATGGCGGATTCATATGTGTAACCTAAACGGAGAAGCCATGCATGAGAGACTAATGGCGGAGTCATATGTGTAAACCTAAACGGAGAAGTCGTGCGTGAGAGACTCTAATGGCAGAGTCATCTGTGTAAACCTAAAGCGGAGAAGCCATGCGCGATAGACTAATGGCAGAGCTATGCGCGAGAGACTCTAATGGCGGAGTCATATGTGTAAAACTAAAACGGAGAAGCCATGCGTGAGACTCAGATGGCGGAGTCATATGTGTAACTAAAACGGAGAAGCCATGCGTGAGAGACTCTAATAGCGGAGTCATATGTGTAAACCTAAAACGGAGAAGCCATGCGTGAGAGACTCTAATGGTGGAGTCATATGTGTAACCTAAACGGAGAAGCCATGCGTGAGAGCCTCTAACGGCGGAGTCATATGTGTAAACCTAAAACGGAGAAGCCATGCGTGAGAGACTCTAATGGCGGAGTCATATGTGTAAACCTAAAACGGAGAAGCCATGTGTGAGAGACTCTAATGGTGGAGTCATATGTGTACACCTAAAACGGAGAAGCCATGCATGAGAGACTCTAATGGCGGAGTCATATATGTAAACCTAAAACGGAGAAGCCATGCGTGAGAGCCTCTAACGGCGGAGTCATATGTGTAAACCTAAAACGGAGAAGCCATGCGTGAGAGACTCTAATAGAGGAGTCGTATGTGTAAACCTAAAACGGAGAAGCCATGCGTGAGAGACTCTAATGGCGGAGTCATATGTGTAAACCTAAAACGGAGAAGCCATGCGTGAGAGACTCTAATGGTGGAGTCATATGTGTACACCTAAAACGGAGAAGCCATGCATGAGAGACTCTAATGGCGGAGTCATATGTGTAAACCTAAAACGGAGAAGCCATGCGTGAAAGACTCTAATGGCGGACTATATGTGTAAACCTAAAACGGAGAAGCCATGTGTGAGAGACTCTAATGGTGGAGTCATATGTGTACACCTAAAACGGAGAAGCCATGCGTGAAAGACTCTAATTGTGGTTTGAAATTTTTATATATATTTTTTAAAACTATAAACCACTTACGCAGCTCCAGTATGGGCACAGCTCTGTGTACGAGCACGAAGAGCATGGTATAAAGCAGGTCACCTGCACGGACTAACTAACATCCTGTGCCTAAATGACCCCCTTGGAACCTTCTGTACGGCCGACAGCAGGAAGCCAGCCACCGCCTATGATCTGCTCCCCCTGACCGAGCCTGGTACTCCTTCCCCCAATCCCTGCCTACCTAACGGCACGGCGGCCCGTGCCAGACTTTATTGAAGATGAGGAGCGGGGAAACGGTGTCCTGCACCTTTACCCCAGCTGCGTGGGGAGCTCACGCTGCTCCCTGGCAGAGTGCACCAGTGCGGGGGAGCCCCCCCCCCCTCAGCCAGGGCCGACCCACCGCCGGCTGAGCAGCGCCGCTCCCTGGCGATGTGCACCGGATCAGAGGGAGCCCTTCCTTTACCGTGAGCCCCGGCCCCCGCCGGTTTGAATCGTGTGCCGCATGGGGAGCCGCATAGCTCCCTGGCATTATGCGCCGGCGCGGGAGTGCCCCCCCTAGGGGCTGGTTATTGTGACTGGAACCCGCTGGGAGACTGAGGCCTGACCGGACCTACCTGTGACCATGAAGGCTGACCCCCCAGGCCGTGGCTGACCCGCGTGCGTAGACGTGACGCAACTACCTGTAGATGCCCACCCAGTGCCTGTAGTCAACGGGAGTGCGACCGAGTCTGTGGATGTGACCGACTGGCCCCTGTAGTCGTGAGGGGACCCTACCTCGAGAGTAGCGGTAACGGACCATCGCCTGTAGACGTGGTAGTATTACCTCACGAGTCTGTTGACATGAGACTAATGCCTGCAGTCGTGGCAGGGCTTTATAACGAGTCTGTAGTCGTGACAGACTAATGCCTGCAGTCGTGGCAGGGCTTTATAACGAGTCTGTAGTCGTAACGGATTTGTGCCTGCAGTCGTGGCAGGGCTTTAGAGTGGGTCTGTAGTCGTGACAGACTGATGCCTGCAGTCATGGCAGGGCTTTATAACGGGTCTGTAGTCGTGACAGACTGATGCCTGCAGTCGTGGCAGGGCTTTATAACGGGTCTGTAGTCGTGACAGACTGATGCCTGCAGTCGTGGCAGGACTTTATAACGAGTCTGTAGTCGTGACAGACTGATGCCTGCAGTCGTGGCAGGGCTTTATAACGGGTCTGTAGTCGTGACAGACTGTTGCCTGCAGTCGTGGCAGGGCTTTAGAGTGGGTCTGTAGTCGTGACAGACTGATGCCTGCAGTCGTGGCAGGGCTTTATAAGGAGTCTGTAGTCGTGACAGACCTGGCAAAGCAACATTCCTATCTATACCATTTTTATTTATTTTCCCCCCCCCCACCAAAGGCCACGACTGTAGGCGCCACCCTGTAAGAGATGCGCCAGAGCCCTGGCCATAATAGTCCACCATCCCCCGTCCCCCAAGCCTATGCAGGAGAAAAGGAGGGGGTTGGCCCACGCCTGCACCACCCCTGACTCACCTGGCGGCCATGACAGCCACAAACCCCACAGTATCGTAAGTTAGCCAACCACCTGTGGACCTGAATAAACAAGGACAGACATGTGAGTGAGCGCACGGTGGCTGGGTGACCCTTCACTCCTGCCACCGCTCCTTTGCTGTCCACCGGATTATTGCGACTGCGCCCGAACCAACCCCCTGACTCGCCGTATGGGCTTGCGGGCGGCCCGGCTGCGTGCGCCAAGTGACGTGGCCAGCCCCCCTCTTTGGAGCCCTCTTTATATTTGATCCTTAAAACATATCCCAAATATATAATATATTTTTTTTTTTTTTTGTTTGTCCTGCCTTAGTACCTAGCAACTGTGCCTGAGCAAGGAGCCCTGTACCTGGACTGCAGTACCAGTATGGGCCTGTAGGTGTCGCCCTCTATCAAGCCAGGGCCTGCTGGAGCGCAGCAAGCCAGTGAGCTGCGCTGAGGAGCCGACGGCCGGCGTGACCACTGCTCTGGGTATGTGAAGGACGTGTGACCCGTCGCTGCTGAGCCACAGATGAGGGGTGCCCGCCTAGGGGACGCTGCGCGTGGGAGCGGGGGTGCTTGGCGCGGGGCCTGGAGCGGATCGGGGTGCCTGGATCGGGGTGCCTGGAGCGGGGTGCCGGAAGCGATCGGGAGTGCGGGCAGTCGCCAGCGCGGCTGGGGCCCGGCGGCACGCTCGGCAGCCCCCCATGTTATACATAGCGAGACGGGTGTGCAGCCACCCTGCCTACCTAATCACCCAAGCGACGAGCCCGACGCAGCCGACCACCCGATTCTCCAGTGACGCACGCACTTCTCTGGCACCAACCCACGAGCCGATTCGAAAGCATTCGAATCGACAAGTGGGGGCAGGAGAGCCAGGTTTAAATAATTAAAGCCCCGCCTCCCCTCACACAAACACGGCACTCTTTAATTGCCTACCACTTATTCCTTTTTAAGTTTGAAGCCAGAATCACACCTTCTACTCAAGGGATAGGGAATCAACAGTACTTTAAAGCTAAACCTGCTGTGGCTCTACATGACCTTCAATAATAGTAGTTTGTAAAGACCATGAATTTAGCACTTACACAGCTTGATCAGTGAAAAGCAGAAAAGTATTTTTGTAATTTCTATTGAAAATATTTCCATGTATAATATTGTAAAAATGTTGGTGCTCCGTATTTTTCTCTTTCATTATTCCTAAACTACTGTTGTGGTAGAAGAAGCTCTTTAATATATTTAGAATGTGATAACTCATATTCAACCTTTTTGTACTTATACATTTTAATAGATCCTATCAGAAGCATTTTGCCCTAAACTGCCACCAGTACCTTATCGTTCTGCAACAAGCAAATGGTTACACTCTAGCTAGAGTCTCCTCTGATGTCAGTAATGAAGAGTTCAGCTTTCTACCATGGCCCTTGGTCCACGTGACCTCGCCTGCACACTATACACAACATAAATCCATCTGTGGGATCTCTCCAGCGTGGCACACAGTCTCTCACACAGTATTGATCACACATTGCAAGCTGGCTGGTTAGACTTGGTCTCACATCTGACTAGTAGATAGGGGTTACAACTTCTATCAGAATGTGAGGGCTAGGCAACTATCTTTTACCTTTAACCCCCACCTCAACTTCTTCAGTTGTGACTTGCCTTCTCTAGGTCCGGTGATTGGGCACCTTTATGGCGAGTACCACTCACCTTGACTGCTGGCTAGCTACATGCAGACTCATTCTCTCAGTGCTTTGTCTCATTCTTGGTCTCTCCTGTGCCTCTCCACAAGGGTCTGTCTGCTCTTCTTTTTATGCCTTGTAGGGACGTACTAACTAGGCAACTATTTTGGCGGTTTTCACTTGCAATGCCCATCGACATCCTGCCCAAAGCTTTTGATGCCATATATATGCCACCACAAGCTACATGTATAGTTACCAATACATCTTCTGCCGTGCCTTGCTACAGACAGGGCGTTAAATCCTTATTGGTGCACATTACCTTGGGACGGGTTAATACTTGCATTAGGGTATTCCCTTATAGGTTCTGTTTATAACGGAATATAACGGAATTCGACGACAGAATGCAAAATGGAAGCCTTTAATAGGCATTCCATTTTGATCTGTCATAATAGAAGTCGAATGGGCAAGTATAACGGATCCGTCTGGTTTCCGTTATGCAGGACGGAAAAGAAAGTCCTGTCGACAGTAAATGGTTTTTATGGGATGTGTTTTATTTTTGACAGGACTTTGTTTTAAGTCCTGCATGATGGAAACTAGACGCATCCGTTTTGCTTGCCCATAGACTTATACTATGATGGATCAAAACAGAATGCATCTTAAAGGCTTCCGTTTTGCATTCCATCTACAAATTCCGTTATATTCCGTTATAAATGAAACCTATAACGGAACCTAACATGGAATCTGCTTCTAACACGTTTCCAGCATCTTTTGCATGGGCAGAGCACCGCTGAAGCCAGAGCAAGTTTACCCTTCTTCACTACAATCTGATGGTGTACTATTGTAGTTATAGACTAATCTCCCTTCCCTTGAAGTTTATGTCCATTACAATATATATATATATATATATATATATATATATATATTTTTTGTGCTTGTCACACTCTGTGTTACTTCATCTCAATGGCTACCATGTAATGCTTCTTTTCTCCTGTGGAGGCGCAGCAGGAAAATCAAGCCCTTTTTGCAGAATTGCAACTGACTGTGGGAAAATCTTATCATCGGGGAACCTTCTAACAATAAGGGTCTTCACCAAAGTGGATGTCCTCTTAAAGCACTATAGGAAACCTGGATAACAAAACAGAGGACAGAGGATTTATAATTATTGGTGATAGTCATCCATGGGCAGAAGGAAATACAATGTATATTCACATGCACGCTCATGCCAACCTACCAGTCATCTAAACTGGTTAAAGAAAACTGAACGCTCACGTGTCTCTTAGGAAGTATTTCATGACTACAACAAGAATGCGAAAAACCTGGACTCCCCTTGTTATTTAAACCTGCTCTTTATTAAGAGCCCTGGTCTGATCTATTACTAAGCCAAAACAGGCCCTGACTGAGCACCATCCAGGACAGGCTCTTGGAAAGCCCCCAATCAGGTTTAGAAAGTCACTGTTGACATTACACTATACTATTACCTCATGTTTTTATAGGCCATAGCCCACCAGTACGTGGGTTGAAATATATAGGCCTCAGAACATTAAAAAACTTGGACTGCTTTGCCGAGACATAAAATACACCCACCAGCAGATTGGTAAGATTTCTACATTAGGTTTTAATTAATGTTGGGATTTTCCATTAGTTTTATACCTAGCTCAGCATGGAGCATATAAAACATTTTATGTAAGATTCTTCAAATGTACCATTTCGATGTACGGTCATTATGAGTGAACAGTATGTAACCTGAGCAATATTTCCCATGAACAGATACTCGCCATATGACGATATGCTCGCTTGGACTTGTACCACCTCATTTCATAAAGCCTTTTCTTGAGAAAACCTGCATGGTGGGGAACAAGGTTCCTATGCACCACCTTAAGGGTCCATTCACACGTCTGCAAGTGTTTTGAGGTCCTCCGCAAATTGCAGATCCGCCTAACACGGACACCTGGCGATGTGCGGTCCTCATTTTTCGGACTGCACATGGCCGGCACTTAAATAGAAATGCCTTTTCTTGTCCGTGTCTGCGGACAAGAATAGGACATGTTCTACTTTTGTCCGGATCCGTTCAGCAGCGGACGTGTGAATGGACCCGGATCCATTTTGCGGACTTGTGAATGGACCCTTAACATGATTTTCAGGCTCCCGATATGGGTGAACCTCACTTATTGGATATTAATGCTAAGTCATCAATATCAGGAGCCAGGAAACTGCTTTATGTTGGCCATACACTTTAGATAACCAAGCAATGAACATGTAAACTCGTACTGAGAGAGGATTAAGTTGCCACCAGACAACTCTGGCAGAGGCATATCTGTGGGTGCAAAGGATCTGCCATTTTAGAATTCACAATTTCCCCAGAAATCTGCCATCAGGGGGTGTCAGGAAATCCCTCCATGCACAAAATGATCATTTTGGGTCAAATTTTATCTGCTATGTTTTGCCTGTTTTGGCCACACATTCCTTGGTTATCAATATTCTAATATATCTTTGTAGGGGTCAGAGACGCTTTTATTAGATACATATCAGCAAATCTGCTTCTTTACTAATTTAATTGCATGAAAACCTTGAAGTCTACTGCACACTGTTTAATTTTGATGTCTATGCGATAAGCCCCTAGAGGTTGCTGCGAGCAGTCAAATTATTTTGTGTATAAGTAGAAGCAGGGGTCTGTATTAGGACAAAAATGGAGCCCCATTGCCTACCAAGAAATGTCATCTTGTATCTGTCAATCTATCTAGCTTATATTAATCTACACTTCTCAACATTGAACTTGCAACAAGAAGGAAAGGTCTTCGAATGATGGAAATCGTGCGATCAAAAGATATGTTAATGATATGCAAATGATAAAAACAAAATATTTAAAACATCTCAATTTATTCAGTATTGAGTATGAGTACTATGTGCAGAAATACATGCGCTTACATGCCTTGGCATGCTATCAATGATGTTATTAATGGCTGCCAGAGCAATGTTCTGCCATGCTGAATGCACTTGGGCACAAAAATCATCAAGATCCACTGCTTGCAGTTCCCTTTGCAACTGCCAACCAATGATGTCCCAGATGTGCTACGCGTGTTAATATGTTTAGGCTGTGCAGGCTGCTCACAGTCACACGAGAAACATGTGCCTTGACTTTGTCCTATTGAAAAAGGGCTCCAGGGACACTTTAAAAAAATGGCCATACCACAGGTTCCACAACCAAATCAGATGATTCGCCCGTAACCGCGTCGTGGAGGGACGCCTGAAAGAGGGCAAAAGACATACTGATAGGCAGAAGTAATTTATTGCAAAAGTCGTTACAAAGCTAAAGTTTGAAAGGCTGCCGACATTTCGGTTTCGGGGTGCGGTATGTAACGGTTGAAACAAGACGAGTGCCAACGCCCCAGTTTCTGAATGACATGCGCAGGCACTCGATTCTTGGAGGCCGCGGACGCAGCACCTATGCGGAACGAATGTCCCGAAATTGTGGCAGGGTCACCGCCCGTGCTGGCCACTAGTGACCTTACATGGGATATGAACTGGTGGGTGGTGAGCGGAACCACCTCGAAGGGTAACAATGGACTATTCGGTCCGGCCCCGGATAAGGCAGACCGTAACTGACGAAGCACCGTGACGGGACACCATTGGTGTGCTGTGGGAAAGAAGGTTACCTGGACAGGGGGGCCCATCTGGGAGGTCTTAGACGTCTTGAGCAGTAGTATGAACCCGTCGGAGTTCTGGACCAGCTGGCTGACCGTGAGGAACCTGCTACTGCCTGGCGAACAGGTGAACTCCCCAGGTCTCAGGAAGCCGTAAAAGGCTAAATAGATGGCGGATTTAATTACCAAGCTGGGCAAAACCCCGAAAGGATTACCGTCCAAGGCGTCGGACAGTTTGCGGAAAAGAGGGCCGGTGACCGCTTGCCTGCGTACTTGGCTTTGAGGCCCGCACTTGCTCAAACCCTTGAGAGCGGCTTTGACAGCATGCATGGTGAACACTGATGCTAGTTCGGGATGGCTAACAGAGAGGAAGTGTTGCACTCCCGCCAGGTACAACCTCACTGTACCGTGGGAGAGCTTGCGCACTGAGTGGCAGTAACCAATGAACGCCAGGATGTACTCTGGAAAACTGGAGTCCCCCTGAGGACATTCCCCTCAAAACCTGCAGAACGTATTCCACCCGGTGTTGTATGCCCTGGTTGTGTTAGGCGAGAGGGAATTGCGTATCAGAGCGTGAGCCGTCTCAAGGTGGTCGGTTACATTAGCCTTAAGTACTCGTGAGGAGGGACGGTGGCGCCTGTCGCATCTGCCTCTGGCATGATCTGAAAGAAACGGGAGAAGTTAGCCCTCGACAAGGCGTCAGCAGCCCCGTTTTGCGCCCCTGGCACATGCGCACTGAAAACATGAAAGTGGTGACGTAGGGAGAGCTGCACTAACCGTCTGAGGAAACACATGACTTGGCTAGACTTAGACAGCCCACTGTTAAGAATGTCTACCACGGCCGCGTTGTCAGTCACGAACAGAACGGACTGACGCGCCCAAAGATTGCCCCATGTGTGGGCGGCCACCACGATGGGGTACAGCTCGAACAGCGCCGAGGTTTGGAGGAATCCCGGGATTTGTCCCACCTCGGCAGGCCACACGTCTGCAACCCAGTGGGTGCCAAAAATGGCGGCAAACCCCGAGCCCGCAGCTGCATCTGAAAAGACTGTAGGCGACTGACACGACAGCTCGGGTACGAAAAGGACACCCTGTTCCACTGGCTCAGAAACTGGTCCCACATGTGGAGATCCGCTAGGGCTTGACTGTCCAGGCACACTGGGCTGTCCTGTTCCGGGGCGGAACTTAAGAGCGCCAGTAGGCGGGATATGAACGCTCTGCCCTGCGGAATGATGCGCATGGCGAAGTTTAACATGCCCAGTAGAGACTGAAGGTCAGCCTTAGTGACCACGGTTGTGACTGTAAACCTGTGGATGACTTCTCTAATCCTTGTTAACTTGTCCGCAGGCAACCTAGCTAACAAGTGCTGGGAGTCTAACTCGATGCCCAGAAAGGTGATGACTGTGGCCGGGCCTTCTACTTTCTTGGGGGAAACCGGGACACCTAACTGGGAAAAACACCTCAGCAACTTCCCCAGCCCTAGGGGGACTGCCCCTGGCCTCTCAATCAGCAAGAAGTCATCCAAGTAGTGGATGACAAACTCACAGAGGACCTTGTGTACCAAGACCCAGTGGAGTGCCTGAGCCAACTGATCGAAGAGCCAGGGGCTGCTCTTGGAACCGAAGGTGAGCTTGGTGGAGAAATAATACAGGCCTTTCCACTTAATGCCGTGCCACTGCCAGAGGGCTGGCATGATAGGAAGCAACTTGAAGGCATCCGATATGTCGGCTTTGGACAGCATGGACCCTGGGCCCGTTTTCATGACGATGGCGATAGCCTGGTCTATCGAAGCATATCTCATGCCCACTTCCTCCGAAGGAATGAGGGAGTTAAGGCTGGGGACCTGGGAGCCGTGTGGGGCCGACAAGTCAATAATGAGTCTCTCCTTCCCGCTAAACTTGCCTGTGACTACCCCCACGGGACTGACTCTCCAGCGTTGAAAAGGGGGCACACCAAAGGGACCGATTAAAACCCTTTGTTTAACTCGGCCTCTATTAATGCGTCTATCGAAGCGGGATTTCTTTCGGCTGACTGAAGGTTCTTGCACTCATGTGTGAACTCTGGAGTCGTGATCAGTCCCGTATGGAAGCCCTCGTGAAATCCTGACACCAGGAACTGTACAAACCCTGGGTTGTGGTGACCTTGCAAGTATTCTTGTAGACGGCTAATATTGACCACACTCATGTAATTTTTTACCGATTTTAATGAGCATGCTACTCGGGGGTGGGCCCTAAAGCAATTGGTACAGATATGCAACAAACGGCATTGCCCGAAATTACAAGACGCGTAATTAAAGTTGTTGCATATCTGTGCCCTCCCTAGCTGAACGATGGGTCGGCCCAGTTTGTCTACTGAGTTGGGGGGTCTGAAGACTTCGAGTGGACCAGCTGCAGAGCTGGAGGGGTAGGACGCCGTGCTGACGGCGGACTTATCGCACCACTCGGCAGAGTGGAAGATAGACTGACAGGTGGAACAGGAGGGAGCTTTCAGGCCTGCAAAGTGTCTGCAGAAAAGCTCAGTGTCCAGGTTGGACCAGTCAGTCACGTGTTGGAATTGGGAGAGAGCCGCTGCGCCTTAGCTGCAAATGAACAGTGGTAGTCATAGAATGCGTTCCCTCCATACCTATGACCCAATTCTGTGACCCTAAAGAGATACAGGTCTAGTTCCTCCCTCCTGTCTGGCCTGGCAGTGCAAATAACATCCCTAAAAAGGCTAAACGCCATAACGAACTCTGGAATGGACAATTTGCGGTTGAGCCGGTGGTCGCGGCTTCTCAGTACCACTGACACTTCCCCGCAAGCTATGACCTTATTGTCAGATAGGTCCCTGGAGGCTATCAGTAGAGACGCAAGATTGACATCCCTACCCTCTAGGATGTCTTTCCTGATGTTGACCGGGACAAAGTGGGAGGGAGTCACGTTGGGGACGGACTGGACAGAACGAATGTCTGCTATGGCAGAGGTGGAGGCGACCGGAACCTCGAGGGAGGGAACTGGTAAGACTGCGCTGCGAGCTTCGATAGACTCCAATCTCGCCTGCATGGACGTGACGGCCGACGTCAGACTGTTAAGCATGACGTGTATCTGAGTCAGCGATGTTTGCATCGTAGTCGCAGGGGGTTCATTGGCACTAGGTACCAGGGAGTCTCTCCACAGCCGATATAGCTCCGCTTTTCTGGCGGATGCCGGGAAAGGAATGCCCCGCTTTGTCAGCTCCGCCATAAGCCTGGGAATGGTCCAAGCACGTAGGGATGGTGTACTGCCCCTTTCGGATGTCTCTGCTACGATCTCGTCCACTGACGCTTCGACAATGTCTGACGCGCGTGACATGGCAGCTGTGAAAACAGTAACGTAATATGACCGACTAGCCTGGATGACCACTGGTATCCGTGCAGGTCTAACCACATAATGAAAGGGTGAACAATCCCCGTGAGGTATGCACACTAACACCAGAAGAGCCGTGAAGGAGTGGCCAGGAACCGCCACCCGGAAGTCCATGCACGGAGACCTGACGTACTTACCAACTGAGAAGCCCTATACTCTGACTTCCACGAAAGTACAAATGAAAATAGAACAACCTGTACGTAAAATAATGCATGAGACACAAGCCTGAAAGGCAGCAACTTCCCGCCCCCCAACGTGTACCCCCACTACCTTGGTTGACAAGGAAAATCAATTGAGATCCAACCAACTTCTCTCTGACTAACAACTGTTTGAACCTGGAAAACAATAACAGAACAACACAAAAGAACCAGTCAATGCGTGGGGCTCAATAACGGAACGTGGGTAATGAGTAGGAAGTATGGTCGACTGGTGAGAGTGGGTGTTTTGATTGACGTTGACCACTACCTGACGTTTGGTGACGAAACCCCTACCTACCTAGGCGGCACGGCGGCCCGTGCCAGACTTTAATGTGGGCGAGGAGCGGGCCGTTGCGTGCCCCACCGTGCTCCACGGTAACCACGTGGGGAACGCGGAGTTCCCTGGCACCGTGAACCAAGTGGGGGTGGATTTTTAGGCAACGGCTGACACCCCCCGCAAACATGAAACGGGTGCCACGTGGAGAGCTAACGCGTGTCCCTGACAGGGTGCTCAGTGCGGGGGCCCCCTCCGTCCCAGGGTAGCGCCGTCCGCCGGCTGAGCACTTCTGCCACGTGGGGAGCAGCGCAGCCCTCTGGCATGAAGTCGACACAGGGGGGCCCCCGGCGACGAGGGCCCTTCCTTGCCGAAACTAGAAATGCCGCGTGGGGGGCCTCACCGGTCCCTGATGGAGAGCTCAGTGCGGGGGGCCCCCCTTACCTAGAGGGGCTAACCCACCGCCGGCTGGGCATCTCCACCACGTGGGGAAACGGCGCTGCCCCCTGGCATAGGGGGAGGCTTTATCGGACATAGCCTCCCCCCTTCTTAAATGAGGACGTGCCACGTGGGGGGCCCACCGCTCCCTGATGGGGTGCCCAGTGCGGGGGTGCCCCCCTACTCCATGAGGGGCCGACCCACCGCCGGCTGGGCATCTCCACCACGTGGGGAAAACGGTGCTGCCCCCTGGCAAACTTGAGATGACGGGGGAGCCTGTATCGCTGTCCCCAACTCTACAGCGTGATGGGCGGAGCCGCGTGACGCCGCCCCGCTCCCCGGCAGGGCGCTCGTCTCCGCGGTGCCCCCCTAGCTAGGGGGCCGACCCACAGCTGACTGCGCAGCCCACCAGGTAAGGGAGCGGGGCAGCACTGGCTGTGTCTCTGGGCGAAAGGGGCGGAAGCGGGCGGGGAGGGGGAGGTCCTCTCGTGACTACTGGCCCCGCCCCCCGCCGGAGAGAGATGCCGTGCTCGGACCTGGGCGGCGGAGGAGGGGAGTGCCGTATCCGTGGGCTCCATCCCCCCCCCCGGCGGCTGAAGAGGTACCGCCGTCCTGCTGTCTACTGGCAACGCAGTGGCCCGGCGCATGGCGGCCCCTACTCACCAAAGGGCCGACCACCGCATGCACATCCACTCACCTTATCTGCCGACAATGAACTGCCAGGTACGAGCGCACGCTTCCTGCGAAACTCTGCACGTCGTACGCATGTGGGAGGGCGCCGGCCGTTGAAGTAGGTGGCCAAGCCCCTCCCACAAATACAGGCCAATGAATCGGCCTTTACACAAATATGTAGGAAAAGTGGATCTTTCACACAATAAACCATAAGTGTCCCTCTTTGACCGTCCAAAAAGTTGGGAGGCTATCTATCTATCAATTATTTCTCTATCTATCTATCTATCTATCTATCTATCTATCTATCTATCCCATTTCTATCTATCTATCTATCTATCTATCATCAATTTTTCTATCTATCTATCTATCTATCTATCTATCTATCTATCTGTCCATCTATCTATCTATCTATCTATCTATCTGTCCATCTATCTATCTATCTATCTATCTATCTATCTATCTATCTATCTATCTATCTATCTATCATCTATCTATCTATCAATTATCTATCTATCTATCAATCAGTTATCTATCTATCTATCTATCTATCTATCTATCTATCTATCTATCTATCATCTATCTATCAATTATCTATCAATCAGTTATCTATCTATCTATCTATCTATCTATCTATCTATGTATCTATCATCTACTTATCTATCTCCTATCTATCAATTATCTATCTATATATCTATCATTTCTCTCTATGTGCATAATACAAATACTGTCCTCTTTCCCCATAAGCTATTGATGTCGTATGATTTGCTCTGTCACAGACTGAGTTTTGCTGAATCTTTCATGTTGATTCTCATCAGGTCGGCCTCCAGAGCAGCTTCATGCATATTTATCGGTGCCTGACGGCCGCCAGACTCCACCTGCATGCGACTTGCACTAGATACAAACACACATCCCTCGTTCTCCACGGCAATTATCATTTTCATTACATAGGTTAAAAAGATTGAGAGCATCCTGCCATGTGTGAACCAGATCTAAATCACATCACAGGAACCTTGCATCTCTCCTGGAATGGATTTCTGTCATAAACCTTTTTACCGCGTGCACCGTCTGTCAAGGCTGTGCACAAATAATAATTATTTTTTTTCTTCTCACAAAGAGAAGACAAAGTCAAATAATCTTCAAACTCTGGTAATTCAGGCTGAAATATATTTCACAAGACAATACCTTCCAATACGTGCGTGATAAGAACCCGTCCTTCATAGCTGGAACAGAGATTACAATCTTGGTGTTTCTTTTTGTTTATCTGTTAATGCGCTGCATTCTAATGAAGTGGAATTATTCCAGATATTACATTCAATTGTTTATGTCTTTCATTAGCTCTTCCAGCAGTCATTATCCAGATCAACTTTTTCATTGCAAGGCAGTTGGTGTTAACGGAGAGGGTTAGGCTGGTGTGAAAGTTGCCTAGGATTCTTTGTATATTCTGAAGCATGATATTGGTGAATTCGTTTTATTTTTTTGTATTTTCATTGTTTGAGTTGTCTTTTGTTCAGTGTACCAACTTCGATCCAAAAACTATAAATTGGTAATCCACCATTAAAAAACATGCAATGCTGAATGCATGTCTTCTATATACATACAGCTAGAGATGAGCAAATTGATTTGGTTTGATTCAAATTGCCAGGATTTTGCAAAAATTCTGATTCTTTAGCCATTTTTCAGATCAGAAGACAGGAAAGACGAAGAAGGAATGACAGGAAAGATGACCCCAGCCAAAAAAAAGATGATTTTTAGTCCCTTTTTAAAAATAAAAGTACCCTGTATACAAAATTTGACAGTGCAGTGTGTTATTAAAGAGTGTCTGTCACCTACTTTAGCATTCTAGATCGCTCATATCGCATTATTGCACAGTTCCCCCTAATTTAAACAGTACCTTTATTGTATATGTATCACGCAAAAAAAAAAAAAGCTTATAACAATACACTAATTAAGTCTCGCAAGTGCCCGGGGCGGCATTATGGTCGCAAGTGCCCAGGCCCCTCACCGATGTGCCCACCAAAACACTCTCCTTGCAGTCCTCTGGCCCGCCCTGCCCTCCTAGTTCAGCGGTGTACGGTGCAGGCATGAGATCTCAGAGGCAGAGGAGGATGACTATCAAAGAGGGCAGGGTGGGCCAGAGGACTACAAGGGGAGTGGTTAGGTGGGCACATCGGTGAGGGGCCTGGGCACTTGCGGCCATAATGCCGCCCCTAGGCACTTTCGAGACCTAATTAGTATATTGTTATAAACAAATTTTTTCAGCTTCTCTATGTGGAACATATACAACAAAGGTACTGTTTAAATGATGGAGAACTGCGCCATAACGCAATATGAGTGGTCTAGAATGCTAAAAGTAGGTGACAGACTCCCTTAAGCAGGCTGATTGTTACCACTGCCTAACATGTGTTTGCCCACAGCCATATATGTCACTTTAAGGTTACTAATAATCTTGGCATTAAAGAGCTTGAAAGTAGTTGTATACAGTCCTAGGAGACCTCAGAGTGTCATGCAAGACTTTTTAGGGCATTTGGAGCACTTTAGTTTCCGGTCAAATTTTAGTAGGTTGAATTGAATTGGCTTTCTGATACGGAGCCGAACTCTAAATGCAGCCTACTTTTGCATGAACAGAAGCACTTTTTAGCATTGAGCTCAAGGAACACTTTCTTCCCAACAATCGGCTGCAGAATCATCACCTCTAAATCCACCTTAAAGATGAAGTAATGCATGGTATTGTTTGGATGTCTTGGGGCCGTATTTGGAGAGAACAAAGGAAAAATGGTTATGGGCAGTAACTTGGTAGCTCTAGATCTAAACATAGTAACAGTAAGTAGCGAGGAACTTGAGGAAAACTCATAATGACACAAAGCCATACAACCACCTGGATATCTTTGACTATAAACAAGGGTCCTCCACGTCATTCATGACCATAGTCTTTTACTATAATGCACATATATTGAGGACTCTGTTTGTATGCATTGTTTAGAAGGAAGAATCTTAAAAAGAGAGAGAGAGAGAGAGATCATGCAGCTGCAACATCAAATGGGTCTTCTAGTATGTCTACATGTCTATGCATGTCTCTTCTAAACATCTGCTCCCCATCCCTTGTTTTTTCCATTTTAAAGGCAACCTGTCACCATGAATATACAGTGCAATCTGCAGGCTGTTATAGAGCAGGAGGAGCTGAGCAGATTGATACATAGTTTAGTGGAAAAAGATTTTTTATAAGGCCCCATTCACACATCCATATTTTTTGCGGATCCGCGTTTTGTGGACCAAAAAAGACATATGGTTGTGCGAATGCACCCAAACTTGTACTTTATTTATTTACATTTTTGCCCATTCTGAGCGTAGGTGCAGACCTTTGCCGAACTTCCAATTCTGACTCTATTTTTCCACACTAATCTGACTACTTGATAAATGACTTTGTAATAACCAATATACTGTAGAAAATCGTGACATCAAGCCTTTCATCACCATCATGGAAATATTCCGACTACTCAGCTAAAGCCTTACTACGGAGCATGTCCAGCACAGATTTTGCAGCAGCAACATGAAGATGCTTAGTTTAAATTCATTGAAAAGGTCTTGTGGTACTCTGTGAATGTGGTGTTGAAAGTAGGGTTCCCACGCCATATTCTAAAGATGCAAAGTGAAGATTTATTTATGATGTTTCAGTTAATTCACACCTATATCAAACTACTGCCGCATAAGAAAACAGAGTAGTATCAAGAGCACTAGGGTAAAAGTGGGTCACACACATTTCTCAGTGGGATACTTAGGCTGAGAGTTCACATCAGCGTTCAGCCTTTCCATTATAGGAGCAGAAAAACGGAAAGGGCAGATTCGGCACATAACTGAGCCGCATGGAGCCCATGGGCCCCATAGACTATAATGGGGTCCATTAGGTTTCCACTTAGAGGAAGATTTTTGAAGCAGAGACAAAAGTCGTGCATGCAGGTCTTTTGTCTCCTCTTCAAAAATCTTCCTCTAAACGGAAACCTAACGGACCCCATTAGACTCTATGAGGTCCGTAGGCTCCGTTCTCCTCAGTTGTGTGCCGAATCCATCCTTTCTGTTCTCCTGCTCCTATATCGGAGTCAACTCTTCCTGCTCTATATGCTGGCTGTGGACCATTGGAAAACTTCCCCGATGGCTAGAACAAAGACTCAGCAGTGCTACAAGAGTAAGTGAGAATCAATGCTTGAACCTACCTTTGATCAGACAATGGTGGCATGTCCTAATGATATGCCGACCAATATCTATACGGAGACAACCCTTTAATCTGTAGACCGATAGTTGATAGACCTCTACAGCATAGGCAGTGGCATTATCTACTATCTTGGTATGTTTCATAGGAAACGTCCTTAAGAAAAAATAAACATCTCAAACAAGGCTTACAGGTAAATGAAAAAATATATGAATAATCTGAATGTATGAAAAAGAGTAATAGGTTACCTGTATTTATTAATAATTCAAACTGGACATTGGCTGCTTGGATTAGTCATGCAATCTGATCAGAATTGTGAGTCTAATCCTCATGATGACTGTGAATGTTTCCTGATTATTGTGTGACCGATATTCCTGCCATCCCATGTATTAATATAGTGATTAAGGTAGATTCACTCCTTGATATTCTGCCTTTGGTTGACTAAGATATGGCGGAAAATTAAATGAAAGCATAACATCTGTAGTAAGAGGAAACTATAAATTAGGTATAGCATTAAAGCAAAATGTAAGTAATGAAACTTTATTGAATTATGGTGTTATTAGAAAATGAAAAGTTACTGGGACTGTTGAAGATGACACCATGTGACCACTTATGATTGAAGGCAGCAATTCTGACGCGTCTGTTTTAGTAAGTTCTTGCATTTCCTATAAAATTAAAGTTCTGCTTTGTCTTTCTAGACATATTTACTAACCCTTTGCCTTGGACATATGTCTGGTAAGATACACAGTGGGCTTAAAGGGGTGCTTTTTATATTGATGTTCTATCCTCAGGTTGCCTTTAGTCACACCACACCCCTGCTGATCAGTTGTTGTGGAGTAGCTCTGCAGCTGGAATAGCTGTGTCCATTGTACAGCTGATGGAGCAGGTTACTGCAGCATGGCTTCCATTCATGTAAATGGTTTCACACTACCGTTCTATTTTCCGTTTTAGCATGGAATGATAGGTCATACCCTACATTATGTTATAATTGAACTTAAACCAAATATTGAAATAAAAACTAGGACACAAAACTTGATTGGAAAATATTTACACTTTTTTTGGGGGCAACAGTCTTTATTAATCAACCTGTGCAAATAACTTCATAACTCAATACCAAAACATATTTAAAATAACTAGAAATCAATAAACCATCAGAAAACAAACAAGCTCAGCCATAAGCTCGAGCTCACTTAAACAATACTTCATACTTCATACACCCCAGGCTGACAAAAAAAGGCAGCAACAATCATCAGAATAAAATTGGGCGGGCGGGAGGGGCCGACGATCCTCAGCTTCATCCGATAAGGTACTGTGCTCTTACCCTAAAATCTTACATAGTTACCCCCCTAGCCAGCCATTGACCACAAATGAAAAGCTTGTAACTGGGGGAAATGAATACTGCCCATGGCCGAAACCCATTGGGCCAGCTAATTTACCAATAAAATACACATTGGCCATACTGGGGAAAACCTGCCCCGAGCAATGTCAGCACCATCCTGGTCAATCTGCCTAGTGATGACAACCCTAAATTTGGCAGGAAAAATACCAAGAGGGATCCAACATAAGGATGACCATAATCCCATGTGGATCCCTCCATAATGTCCAGGATCCTGCCAATCCATTTAATTGTAATTAAAACAGAAAATAACGGAATTGGCATTCGTTTTGATCAGTATATGGGGAAAAAAAAAACAGACAGCGGCATTCCGTCATGGTTCTGTTATTTAGGATGGAAACAAAAGTCATGTTGATTTTTTTGAAAATAGGACGGTAGTGTGAAACCACCCTAAATGGAGCAGCACTGCTCTAAACAATTCTGTCCACCACACAGAACCTCCGCAGCAGCCCCTGTATGCAGTATTTTGCAGATTTGAGAGAGACAGCAGTGTTATTGCTTTCCTGTGTCATTACTTTAGATAGTTAGTTAGTTAGCTTATATATATATAATACAGATAGTTAGTGGGAGATAGTCAGTGTAGGTTATATCCTGATACAGTGTAGCTGATGTGTCACATGATCTGTCATTACATACAGACGTGGACAAAATTGTTGGTACCCTTTGGTCAATGAAAGAAAAAGTCACAATGGTCACAGAAATAACTTTAATCTGACAAAAGTAATAATAAATTAAAATTCTATAAATGTTAACCAATGAAAGTCAGACATTGTTTTTCAACCATGCTTCAACAGAATTATGTAAAAAAATAAACTCATGAAACAGGCATGGACAAAAATGATGGTACCCCTAGAAAACACAGAACATAATGTGACCAAAGGGACATGTTAATTCAAGGTGTGTCCACTAATTAGCATCACAGGTGTCTACAACCTTGTAATCAGCCATTGGGCCTATATATATGGCTCCAGGTAATCACTGTGTTGTTTGGTGATATGGTGTGTACCACACTCGACATGGACCAGAGGAAGCAAAGGAAAGAGCTGTCTCAAGAGATCAGAAAGAAAATTATAGACAAGCATGTTAAAGGTAAAGGCTATAAGACCATCTCCAAGCAACTAGATGTTCCTGTGAGTACAGTTGCACATATTATTCATAAGTTTAAGATCCATGGGACTGTAGCCAACCTCCCTGGACGTGGCCGCAGGAGGAAAATTGATGACAAATCTAAGAGACGGATAATCCGAATGGTAACAAAAGAGCCTAGAAAGACTTCTAAAGAGATTCAAGGTGAACTTCATGCTCAAGGAACATCAGTGTCAGATCGCACCATCCGTCGTTGTTTGAGCCAAAGTGGACTACATGGGAGACGACCAAGGAGGACACCATTGTTGAAAACGAATCATAAAAAAGCAAGACTGGAATATGCCAAACTACATGTTGACAAGCCACAAAGCTTCTGGGAGAATGTCCTGTGGACAGATGAGACAAAAATCGAAGTTTTTGCCAAGGCACATCAGCTGTATGTTCACAGACGAAAAAATGAAGCATATCAAGAAAAGAACACTGTCCCTACTGTGAAACATGGAGGAGGCTCTGTTATGTTCTGGGGCTGCTTTGCTGCGTCTGGCACAGGGTGTCTTGAATCTGTGCAGGGTACAATGAAATCTCAAGACTATCAAGGAATTCTAGAGAGAAATGTACTAGCCAGTGTCAGAAAGCTTGGTCTCAGTCGCAGGTCATGGGTCTTGCAACAGGACAATGACCCAAAACACACCGCTAAAAACACCCAAGAATGGCTAAGAGGAAAAAATTGGACTATTCTAAAGTGGCCTTCTATGAGCCCTGACCTCAATCCTATTGAGCATCTTTGGAAGGAGCTGAAACATGCAGTCTGGAAAAGGCACCCTTCAAACCGGACACAACTGGAGCAGTTTGCTCATGAGGAGTGGGCCAAAATACCTGCTGAGAGGTGCAGATGTCTCATTGACAGTTACAGGAAGCGTTTGATTGCAGTGATTGCCTCAAAAGGTTGCGCAACAAAATATTAAGTTAGGGGTACCATCATTTTTGTCCATGCCTGTTTCATGAGTTTATTTTTTTACATAATTCTGTTGAAGCATGGTTGAAAAACAATGTCTGACTTTCATTGGTTAACATTTATAGAATTTTAATTTATTATTACTTTTGTCAGATTAAAGTTATTTCTGTGACCATTGTGACTTTTTCTTTCATTGACCAAAGGGTACCAACAATTTTGTCCACGTCTGTATACACACCTTTTTTGAAAGGCCCCAAAGGGTGCAACACCTAAGCAAGAGGCATCATTAACTAAACACTGCCATGAAGACCAAGGAACTCTCCAAACAAGTAAGGGACAATGTTGTTGAGAAGTTCAAGTCAGGGTTAGGTTATAAAAAATATCCAAATCTTTGATGATGCCCAGGAGCACCATCAAATCTATCATAACCAAATGGAAAGAACATAGCACAACAGCAAACCTGCCAAGAGACGGCCGCCCACCAAAACTCATGAACCGGGCAAGGAGGGCATTAATCAGAAAAGCAGCACAGAGACCTAAGGTAACCCTGGAGGAGCTGCAGAGTTCCACAGCAGAGACTGGAGTATCTGTACATAGGACGACAATAAGGCATACACTCCATAGAGTTGGGCTTTATGGCAGAGTGGCCAGAAGAAAGCCATTACTTTCAGCTAAAAACAACAAGGCACATTGTGAGTTTGCAAAAAGGCATGTGGGAGACTCCCAAAATGTATGGAGGAAGGTGCTCTGGTCTGATGACACTAAAATTGAATATTTCAGCCATCAAAGAAAACGCTATGTCTGGAGCAAACCCAACACATCACATAACCCAAAGAACACCACTCCCACAGTGAAACATGGTGGCAGCATCATGCTGTGGGGATGTTTTTCAGCAGCCGGGACTGGGAAACTGGTCAGAGTTGAGGGAAAGATGGATGGTGCTAAATACAGGGATATTCTTCAGCAAAACCTGTACCACTCTGTGCTTGATTTGAGGCTAGGACGGAGGTTCACCTTCCAGCAGGACAATGACCCCAAACACACTGCTAAGGCAACACTTGAGTGGTTTAAGGGAAACATGTAAATATGTTGGAATGGCCTAGTCAAAGCCCAGATATCAATCCAATAAAAAAATCTGTGGTCAGACTTAAAGATTGCTGTTCACAAGCTCAAACCATCCAACTTGAAGGGGCTGGAGCAGTTTTGTAAGGAGGAATGGACAAAAATCCCAGTGGTAAGATGTGGCAAGCTCATAGAGACTTATCCGAAGCAACTTGGAGCTGTGATTGCTGCAAAAGGTGGCTCTACAAAGTATTGACTTTTGGGGGGTGAATAGTTATGCACATTGACTTTTTCTGTTATTTTGTCCTATTTGTTGTTTGCTTCACAATAAAAAAAATATATCCGAATTCGGGATATTTCAGGAATCTTTGGGCAAATATTCGTCATTTATTCGAGAATTCGTGATCTCCAGTCCTTATTTTCTTGATTGCGATCAACACTGCTCCTAAAGTCAAAGATATTGCAGCCTTCTCATTGGCCCACAAGCAAGAAGCAGTAAGGGTTCATGGGTACTGATGAAACAAAATCTAGAATATTCATGATTCCGAAGATATAGCACTATATTCTAGATATTTGCGAATTCTCGAAGTTACGATATTCACGATAAATAAAAATTTGCGATTAAAATATCCGCGATCAACACTACTTATGGGTCGTTCAGCATACTGGTGATGGACTAGAGTTTGCCATTATGACCTTGTTGCTGCTTACAATCTACACTCACCTAAAGAATTATTAGGAACACCTGTTCTACAAACTGGATTCCAAAAAAGTTGGGACACGATACAAATCGTGAATAAAAACTGAATGCAATGATGTGGAGTTGCCAACTTCTAATATTTTATTTAGAATATAACATAAATCACGGAACAAAAGTTTAAACTGAGAAAATGTACCATTTTAAGGGAAAAATATGTTGAATCAGAATTTCATGGTGTCAACAAATCCCCAAAAAGTTGGGACAAGGCCATTTTCACCACTGTGTGGCATCTCCCCTTCTTCTTACAACACTCAACAGACGTCTGGGGACCGAGGAGACCAGTTTCTCAAGTTTAGAAATAGGAATGCTCTCCCTTTCTTGTCTAATACAGGCCTCTAACTGTTCAATCGTCTTGGGCCTTCTTTGTTGCACCTTCCTCTTTATGATGCGCCAAATGTTCTCTATAGGTGAAAGATCTGGACTGCAGACTGGCCATTTCAGTACCCGGATCCTTCTCCTACGCAGCCATGATGTTGTGATTGATGCAGAATGTGGTCTGGCATTATCTTGTTGAAAAATGCAGGGTCTTCCCTGAAAGAGATGACGTCTGGATGGGAGCATATGTTGTTCTAGAACCTGAATATATTTTTCTGCATTGATGGTGCCTTTCCAGACATGCAAGCTGCCCATGCCACAGGAACTCATGCAACCCCATACCATCAGAGATGCAGGCTTCTGAACTGAGCGTTGATAACAACTTGGGTTGTCCTTGTCCTCTTTGGTCCGGATGACATGGCGTCCCAGATTTCCAAAAAGAACTTCGAATCGTGACTCGTCTGACCACAGAACAGTCTTCCATTTTGCCACACTCCATTTTAAATGATCCCTGGCCCAGTGAAAATGCCTGAGCTTGTGGATCTTGCTTAGAAATGGCTTCTTCTTTGCACTGTAGAGTTTCAGCTGGCAATGGCGGATGGCACGGTGGATTGTGTTCACTGACAATGGTTTCTGGAAGTATTCCTGAGCCCATTCTGTGATTTCCTTTACAGTAGCATTCCTGTTTGTGGTGCAGTGTCGTTTAAGGGCCCGGAGATCACGGGCATCCAGTATGGTTTTACGGCCTTGACCCTTACGCACAGAGATTGTTCCAGATTCTCTGAATCTTCGGATGATGTTATGCACAGTTGATGATGATAGATGCAAAGTCTTTTCAATTTTTCGCTGGGTAACACCTTTCTGATATTGCTCTACTATCTTTCTGCGCAACATTGTGGGAATTGGTGATCCTCTACCCATCTTTGGCTTCTGAGAGACACTGCCACTCTGAGAAGCTCTTTTTATACCCAATCATGTTGCCAATTGACCTAATTAGTGTTAATTGGTCTTCCAGCTCTTCGTTATGCTCAAATTTACTTTTTCCAGCCTCATTGCTACTTGTCCCAACTTTTTTGGGATTTGTTGACACCGTGAAAATTTGAATCAACGTATTTTTCCTTTAAAATGATACATTTACTCGGATCAAACGTTTGATCTGTCATCTACGTTCTATTACAAATAAAATATTGACATTTTCCATCTCCAGATCATTGCATTCAGTTTTTATTCACAATTTGTTTAGTGTCCCAACTTTTTGGGAAACCGATTTGTATTTCTCATTAATGCGATTATCTAGTCAACCAATCACATGGCAGTTGCTTCAATGCATGTAGGGTTGTGGTCCTGGTCAAGACAATCTCCTGAACTCCAAACTGAATGTCAGAATGGGAAAGAAAGGTGGGCTACAACAGCAGAATACCCCACCGGGTACCACTCATCTTCACTACAAATAGGAAAAAGAGGCTACAATTTGCATGAGCTCACCAAAATTGGACTGTTGAAGACTGGAAAAATGTTGCCTGGTCTGATGAGTCTCGATTTTCTGTTGAGACATTCAAATGGTAGAGTCCGAATTTGGCGTAAACAGAATGAGAACATGTATCCATCATGCCTTGTTACCACTGTGCAGGCTGGTGGTGGCGGTGTAATGGTGTGGGGGATGTTTTCTGGGCACACTTTAGGCCCCTTAGTGCCAATTGGCCATCGTTTAAATGCCACAGGCTACCTGAGCATTGTTTCTGACCATGTCCTTCCCTTCATGACCACCATGTATCCATCCTCTGATAGCTACTTCCAGCAGGATAATGCACCATGTCACAAAGCTCGAATCATTTCAAATTGGTTTCCTGAACATGACAATGAGTTCACTGTACTAAAATGGCCCCCACAGTCACCAGATCTCAACCCAATAGAGCATCTTTGGGATGTGGTGGAATGGGAGCTTCGTGCCCTGGATGTGCATCCCTCAAACTCCATCAACTGCAAGATGCTATCCTATCAATATGGGCCAACATTTCTAAAGAGTGCTATCAGCACCTTGTTGAATCAATGCCACGTAGAATTAAGGCAGTTCTGAAGGCAAAAGGGGGTCGAACACCGTATTAGTATGGTGTTCCTAATAATTCTTTAGGTGAGTGTATACTATAATGAGCTTGAGGGGCTACAAGTGATCTTATGTGCTTGGTTGCTTCAATGACTGTCCAGTATACTGGTGATGGATTGATATATACTTACTTTCCGGATTCCGGCCATAGAGTCATCTGGTATCCATATGACAGGAATCACTCCTGTGATGTCAGCGCAGCGTGCGCTTCCTATTTGATGGTGGGTTGTACCAGACCGGCCTGTCTGATCGAGGGTATGGCTTGGTTCAGGGGTGGACTGGGAACTTAAAGTGACCCTGGAAAAAAAAATAAAATAAACAATACCATGGTGCAAAATACCGCCCCAGCAGAACCAAATAACACAGTGTACCACAATATACTGCCCAAAAAACTGGCCCTCTGTGGTAGCCACCAATAGCTACCATCTTCTGTCCTCCTCCCCCAGTTGTCTCTGGAACTTAGGAGGTGAGATGCAGGCCACAGCAGTTTCATTCAGGAGAGCATGCGCGGGGGATGGCCGGTTACATGAGTACCTGATTCTCACAGCGTTAATTACTGTTGAAAGCTCATTCAGTACCTGGTCAGTGGCAGAGAGGAGGACTTGGGTGTCCCCCTGGGGCATCGGCCCACCGGGTAATTTCACTGTAGGATCTATGGCAAATCCGCCTCTGGCTTGGTTCACACCCACATCCTTGATTGGCAGCATGGTGATTACTCATCTCCATAGGTGGGGTTGGCTTCCCCTTAAATAGCCACAGTTTGGGCCTCGTGCTCACGGCAGCCACAGTGTCGATTTGCTGACTGCACATCATCAGCTGTGGCTGGAGCTAAATTTACCTAATCTCTTTGTACGAGTTCCTGATGATGAATGGGACCATACCCACTACAGAAACACGTTGAGCCTGTGGGGACACCAGGCTGATTGTTGTGTAACCTGTCAATTAAAACTGCAGAAAGGAATCTCCTACAGTGTATGTCTAGTTAGTTGGTGTCAAACTTATCCTGAGGGCAGAGAGATACTCCTGCTCAGGGTTCACTATACAGTGTTGACAGCAACTGGTTGTGGTGGGTTTAATACACTGCAGAGAGATAGCTCCTGCAGTGTTTATGGAAATTATACTGGCAATTGACCCAAGTGTCCAATATACAGCAATAAAGGCTCACTGTGTGTCTGGAATTAGATATACAAAAGCGTGAGAACAGTGATACATGCTCTTGTACTTATGTCCTGGGGTAGGGATGCTGTCTAAATGTCCTGTGCACACCAGCAGTAACATATCATTAGGGAACTCATTTTGATTTGTGTCCCTGTATAGTCCTGCATCTACCCTTAGGCCTGATTCAGTTATTTTGGGCGGCTGCCGTTTTAATTTATTAGGTATTGAATAAAGTATTTATTATTTTTTTTTTATGTTCTACTCAGATGTGAATATAGTCATTTTCCAGAACTGTTACTTCTTATACCATAGTGTCATATAGATTTGAGCTCTAGATTCTTCCTTAACAAATGATGTCAGAAGAGAGAAGGATTGGGCAAAATGAACATTTTCGCCAGATCCTTTTGTTCTCCCAGGATAAAAGCCGCCACCACAGATGTCTGGCAGCACCTTTCTCCTCTCTTCTAGGGATGAGCGAACTCAAACTGTATAGTTCGGGTTCGTACCGAATTTTGGGGTGTCCGTGACACATTTTCGTAAAAGTCCGGGTTCGGGTTCGGTGTTCGTCGCTTTCTTGGCGCTTTTGTGACGCTTTCTTGGCGCTTTTTGAAAGGCTGCAAAGCAGCCAATCAACAAGCGTCATACTACTTGCCCCAAGAGGCCGTCACAGCCATGCCTACTATTGGCATGGCTGTGATTGGCCAGAGCACCATGTGACCCAGCCTCTATTTAAGCTGGAGTCACATAGCGCCGCCCGTCACTCTGCTCTGATTAGCGTAGGGAGAGGTTGCGGATGCGACAGTAGGGCGAGATTAGGCAGATTAACTCCTCCAAAGGACTTCACTTGATTAATCGATCGATCTGCAGCTGTGCATCATTGAGCTGCTGAAATTCAAATGCTCACTCGCTGTTTTTAGGCTGCCCAGACCGTTTGTCAGTCACTTTTTTCTGGGGTGATCGGCGGCCATTTTGTGTCTTGTGCGGTGCTGCGACCAAGTGCATCCAAGCTGCGACCAAGTGCATTTAACCCTCAATGGTGTGGTTGTTTTTTGGCTAAAGCCTACATCAGGGTGAAGCTGTCACACCAAGTGCATTTAACCAGCAATAGTCTGTTCATTTTTTGGCCATATACTAAATCAGGGGCAAGCTGCGCCTGTCACCAAGTGCATTTAACCCTCAATGGTGTGGTTGTTTTTTGGCTAAAGCCTACATCAGGGTGAAGCTGTCACACCAAGTGCATTTAACCAGCAATAGTCTGTTTATTTTTTGGCCATATACTACATCAGGGGCAAGCTGCGCCCGTCACCAAGTGCATTTAACCCTCAGTAGTGTGGTTCGTCAAGCTGTGACACCAAGTGCATTTAACCAGCAATAGTCTGTTCATTTTTTGGCCATATACTACATCAGGGGCAAGCTGCGCCCGTCACCAAGTGCATTTAACCCTCAGTAGTGTGGTTGGTCAAGCTATCACACCAAGTGCATTTAACCAGCAATAGTCTGTTCATTTTTTGGCCATATACTAAATCAGGGGCAAGCTGCGCCCGTCACCAAGTGCATTTAACCAGCAATAGTCTGTTCATTTTTTGGCCATATACTACATCAGGGGCAAGCTGCGCCCGTCACCAAGTGCATTTAACCCTCAGTAGTGTGGTTGGTCAAGCTATCACACCAAGTGCATTTAACCAGCAATAGTCTGTTCATTTTTTGGCCATATACTAAATCAGGGGCAAGCTGCGCCCGTCACCAAGTGCATTTAACCAGCAATAGTCTGTTCATTTTTTGGCCATATACTACATCAGGGGCAAGCTGCGCCCGTCACCAAGTGCATTTAACCCTCAGTAGTGTGGTTGGTCAAGCTATCACACCAAGTGCATTTAACCAGCAATAGTCTGTTCATTTTTTGGCCATATACTAAATCAGGGGCAAGCTGCGCCCGTCACCAAGTGCATTTAACCAGCAATAGTCTGTTCATTTTTTGGCCATATACTACATCAGGGGCAAGCTGCGCCCGTCACCAAGTGCATTTAACCAGCAATAGTGTGGTTATTTTTTGGCCATATCCCAGTCTAATTCTGTCACTAAATCCATACCGGTCACCCAGCGCCTAAATACTAGGCCTCAAATTTATATCCCGCTAAATCTCTCGTTACCGCTGTCCTGTTGTGGCTGGGAAAGTTATTTAGTGTCCGTCAAAGCACATTTTTTGTTCTGGGTTGAAGTACAATTCCCAATTTAGCAATTTCATAATTTAGTGGTTCCTGCTATATCAGTGCTATTTGAAATCTATCCCTAAAAGGGTATATAATATTCAAGGTGCACATAGGGTCATTCAGAATAACCTCACACACACTCTACTGTGCATTTCCAAGTCTAATTCTGTCACTAAATCCATACCGGTCACCCAGCGCCTAAATACTAGGCCTCAAATTTATATCCCGCTAAATCTCTCGTTACCGCTGTCCTGTTGTGGCTGGGAAAGTTATTTAGTGTCCGTCAAAGCACATTTTTTGTTCTGGGTTGAAATACAATTCCCAATTTAGCAATTTCATAATTTAGTGGTTTCTGCTATATCAGAGCTATTTGAAATCTATCCCTAAAAGGGTATATAATATTCAAGGTGCACATAGGGTCATTCAGAATAACTTCACACACACGCTACTGTGCATTTCCAAGTCTAATTCTGTCACTAAATCCATACCGGTCACCCAGCGCCTAAATACTAGGCCTCAAATTTATATCCCGCTAAATCTCTCGTTACAGCTGTCCTGTTGTGGCTGGGAAAGTTATTTAGTGTCCGTCAAAGCACATTTTTTGTTCTGGGTTGAAATACAATTCCCAATTTAGCAATTTCATAATTTAGTGGTTCCTGCTATATCAGAGCTATTTGAAATCTATCCCTAAAAGGGTATATAATATTCAAGGTGCACATAGGGTCATTCAGAATAACTTCACACACACGCTACTGTGCATTTCCAAGTCTAATTCTGTCGCTAAATCCATACCGGTCACCCAGCGCCTAAATACTAGGCCTCAAATTTATATCCCGCTAAATCTCTCGTTACCGCTGTACTGTTGTGGCTGGGAAAGTTATTTAGTGTCCGTCAAAGCACATTTTTTGTTCTGGGTTGAAGTACAATTCCCAATTTAGCAATTTCATAATTTAGTGGTTCCTGCTATATCAGAGCTATTTAAAATCTATCCCTAAAAGGGTATATAATATTCAAGGTGCACATAGGGTCATTCAGAATAACTTCACACACACGCTACTGTGCATTTCCAAGTCTAATTCTGTCGCTAAATCCATACCGGTCACCCAGCGCCTAAATACTAGGCCTCAAATTTATATCCCGCTAAATCTCTCGTTACCGCTGTACTGTTGTGGCTGGGAAAGTTATTTAGTGTCCGTCAAAGCACATTTTTTGTTCTGGGTTGAAGTACAATTCCCAATTTAGCAATTTCATAATTTAGTGGTTCCTGCTATATCAGAGCTATTTTAAATCTATCCCTAAAAGGGTATATAATATTCAAGGTGCACATAGGGTCATTCAGAATAACTTCACACACACGCTACTGTGCATTTCCAAGTCTAATTCTGTTAGTAAATCCATACCGGTCACCCAGCGCCTAAATACTAGGCCTCAAATTTATATCCCGCTGAATTTGAATACAATACATTGGGCCAAATAATATTTTTGTTGTTGTGGTGAACCATAACAATGAGAAAAACATCTAGTAAGGGACGTGGACATGGTCGTGGTGGTGTTAGTGGACCCTCTGGTGCTGGGAGAGGACGTGGCCGTTCTGCCACATCCACACGTCCTAGTGTACCAACTACCTCAGGTCCCAGTAGCCGCCAGAATTTACAGCGATATATGGTGGGGCCCAATGCCGTTCTAAGGATGGTAAGGCCTGAGCAGGTACAGGCATTAGACAATTGGGTGGCCGACAGTGGATCCAGCACGTTCACATTATCTCCCACCCAGTCTTCTGCAGAAAGCGCACAGATGGCGCCTGAAAACCAACCCCATCAGTCTGTCACATCACCCCCATGCATACCAGGGAAACTGTCTCAGCCTCAAGTTATGCAGCAGTCTCTTATGCTGTTTGAAGACTCCGCTGGCAGGGTTTCCCAAGGGCATCCACCTAGCCCTTCCCCAGCGGTGAAAGATATAGAATGCACTGACGCACAACCACTTATGTTTCCTGATGATGAGGACATGGGAATACCACCTCAGCATGTCTCTGATGATGACGAAACACAGGTGCCAACTGCTGCGTCTTTCTGCAGTGTGCAGACTGAACAGGAGGTCAGGGATCAAGACTGGGTGGAAGACGATGCAGGGGATGATGAGGTCCTAGACCCCACATGGAATGAAGGTCGTGCCACTGACTTTCACAGTTCGGAGGAAGAGGCAGTGGTGAGACCGAGCCAACAGCGTAGAAAAAGAGGGAGCAGTGGGCAAAAGCAGAACACCCGCCGCCAAGAGACTCCGCCTGCTACTGACCGCCGCCATCTGGGACCGAGCACCCCAAAGGCAGCTTCAAGGAGTTCCCTGGCATGGCACTTCTTCAAACAATGTACTGACGACAAGACCCGAGTGGTTTGCACGCTGTGCCATCAGAGCCTTAAGCGAGGCATTAACGTTCTGAACCTGAGCACAACCTGCATGACCAGGCACCTGCATGCAAAGCATGAACTGCAGTGGAGTAAACACCTTAAAACCAAGGAAGTCACTCAGGCTCCCCCTGCTACCTCTTCTGCTGCTGCCGCCTCGGCCTCTTCCTCCGCCTCTGGAGGAACGTTGGCACCTGCCGCCCAGCAAACAGGGGATGTACCACCAACACCACCACCACCACCTCCGTCACCAAGCGTCTCAACCATGTCACACGGCAGCGTTCAGCTCTCCATCTCACAAACATTTGAGAGAAAGCGTAAATTCCCACCTAGCCACCCTCGATCCCTGGCCCTGAATGCCAGCATTTCTAAACTACTGGCCTATGAAATGCTGTCATTTAGGCTGGTGGACACAGACAGCTTCAAACAGCTCATGTCGCTTGCTGTCCCACAGTATGTTGTTCCCAGCCGCCACTACTTCTCCAAGAGAGCCGTGCCTTCCCTGCACAACCAAGTATCCGATAAAATCAAGTGTGCACTGCGCAACGCCATCTGTGGCAAGGTCCACCTAACCACAGATACGTGGACCAGTAAGCACAGCCAGGGACGCTATATCTCCCTAACTGCACACTGGGTAAATGTAGTGGCAGCTGGGCCCCAGGCGGAGAGCTGTTTGGCGCACGTCCTTCCGCCGCCAAGGATCGCAGGGCAACATTCTTTGCCTCCTGTTGCCACCTCCTCCTTCTCGGCTTCCTCCTCCTCTTCTTCCACCTGCTCATCCAGTCAGCCACACACCTTCACCACCAACTTCAGCACAGCCCGGGGTAAACGTCAGCAGGCCATTCTGAAACTCATATGTTTGGGGGACAGGCCCCACACCGCACAGGAGTTGTGGCGGGGTATTGAACAACAGACCGACGAGTGGTTGCTGCCGGTGAGCCTCAAGCCCGGCCTGGTGGTGTGTGATAATGGGCGAAATCTCGTTGCAGCTCTGGGACTAGCCAATTTGACGCACATCCCTTGCTTGGCGCATGTGCTGAATTTGGTGGTGCAGAAGTTCATTCACAACTACCCCGACATGTCAGAGCTGCTGCATAAAGTGCGGGCCGTCTGTTCGCGCTTCCGGCGTTCACATCCTGCTGCTGCTCGCCTGTCTGCGCTACAGCGTAACTTCGGCCTTCCCGCTCACCGCCTCATATGCGACGTGCCCACCAGGTGGAACTCCACCTTGCACATGCTGGACAGACTGTGCGAGCAGCAGCAGGCCATAGTGGAGTTTCAGCTGCAGCACGCACGGGTCAGTCGCACTACAGAACAGCACCACTTCACCACCAATGACTGGGCCTCCATGCGAGACCTGTGTGCCCTGTTGCGCTGTTTCGAGTACTCCACCAACATGGCCAGTGGCGATGACACCGTTATCAGCGTTACAATACCACTTCTATGTCTCCTTGAGAAAACACTTAGGGCGATGATGGAAGAGGAGGTGGCCCAGGAGGAGGAGGAGGAGGAGGAGGAAGAGGGGTCATTTTTAGCACTTTCAGGCCAGTCTCTTCGAAGTGACTCAGAGGGAGGTTTTTGGCAACAGCAGAGGCCAGGTACAAATGTGGCCAGCCAGGGCCCACTACTGGAGGACGAGGAGGACGAGGATGAGGAGGAGGTGGAGGAGGATGAGGATGAAGCATGGTCACAGCGGGGTGGCACCCAACGCAGCTCGGGTCCATCACTGGTGCGTGGCTGGGGGGAAAGGCAGGACGATGACGATACGCCTCCCACAGAGGACAGCTTGTCCTTACCCCTGGGCAGCCTGGCACACATGAGCGACTACATGCTGCAGTGCCTGCGCAACGACAGCAGAGTTGCCCACATTTTAACCTGTGCGGACTACTGGGTTGCCACCCTGCTGGATCCACGCTACAAAGACAATGTGCCCACCTTACTTCCTGCACTGGAGCGTGATAGGAAGATGCGCGAGTACAAGCGCACGTTGGTAGACGCGCTACTGAGAGCATTCCCAAATGTCACAGGGGAACAAGTGGAAGCCCAAGGCCAAGGCAGAGGAGGAGCAAGAGGTCGCCAAGGCAGCTGTGTCACGGCCAGCTCCTCTGAGGGCAGGGTTAGCATGGCAGAGATGTGGAAAACTTTTGTCAACACGCCACAGCTAACTGCACCACCACCTGATACGCAACGTGTTAGCAGGAGGCAACATTTCACTAACATGGTGGAACAGTACGTGTGCACACCCCTCCACGTACTGACTGATGGTTCGGCCCCATTCAACTTCTGGGTCTCTAAATTGTCCACGTGGCCAGAGCTAGCCTTTTATGCCTTGGAGGTGCTGGCCTGCCCGGCAGCCAGCGTTTTGTCTGAACGTGTATTCAGCACGGCAGGGGGCGTCATTACAGACAAACGCAGCCGCCTGTCTACAGCCAATGTGGACAAGCTGACGTTCATAAAAATGAACCAGGCATGGATCCCACAGGACCTGTCCGTCCCTTGTCCAGATTAGACATTAACTACCTCCCCATAACCATATATTATTGGACTCCAGGGCACTTCCTCATTCAATCCTATTTTTATTTTCATTTTACCATTATATTGCGAGGCTACCCAAAGTTGAATGAACCTCTCCTCTGTCTGGGTGCCAGGGCCTAAATATATGCCAATGGACTGTTGCAGTGGTGGCTGACGTGAAGCCTCATTCTCTGCTATGACATGCAGACTAATTCTCTGCTGACATGAAGCCAGATTGTCTGTTACGGGACCTCTCTCCTCTGCCTGGGTGCTGGGCCTAAATTTATGAAAATGGACTGTTGCAGTGGTGGGTGACGTGAAGCCTCATTCTCTGCTATGACATGCAGACTAATTCTCTGCTGACATGAAGACAGATTCTCTGTTACGGGACCTCCCTCCTCTGCCTGGGTGCCGGGGCCTAAATATCTGAGAATGGACTGTTCCAGTGGTGGGTGACGGGAAGCCAGATTCTATGCTATGGAACCTCTCTCCAATTGATTTTGGTTAATTTTTATTTATTTAATTTTTATTTTAATTCATTTCCCTATCCACATTTGTTTGCAGGGGATTTACCTACATGTTGCTGCCTTTTGCAGCCCTCTAGCCCTTTCCTGGGCTGTTTTACAGCCGTTTTAGTGCCGAAAAGTTCGGGTCCCAATTGACTTCAATGGGGTTCGGGTTCGGGACGAAGTTCGGATCGGGTTCGGATCCCGAACCCGAACATTTCCGGGAAGTTCGGCCGAACTTCTCGAACCCGAACATCCAGGTGTTCGCTCAACTCTACTCTCTTCCTATTAAATACACATACGGTACATATTCGGATGAGCTGAACGTGCATATAAGTGAGGGAGTTTGAGGGAGTAGGGAGAGATAGCTATAGGCCAAATGATTGTTCAGCCTACAGCTATTGAGCATGACTGGCTGTCTTTAGATTGGTTGCATAACATGTTTTTGCCCTATGTTTAACATATACATTGATGCAAGGATGCAATGGCTTAGTACACTTAGCCTTAGTACAAAAAAATTTACACTGATGAGCAAAAGGGTAACAATGTTTTGAACTTTTGACTTTAAGGCTGCATATCTCACCATCCACTACAGCTTCGAACTTGGTTTTGGAAGAGCTGGAGTGTGGTTCTTGGTGAAGTCCTGTTCATCCATCATCCTCAGAAGTTAAGTGTTCCGCTTGTTGTGTTTTGTATTCCAGGCCTCAGCGAGACGCTTGTTACTTCACCAGGGAAGGAACGGGTTGCATCTGCCCTGTCATTACCTTTAGGGCATCCGAGGGTTACCAGGGTTTTCCAGGTTCCTGTGTATGGGCATCTCTACCATCGGGAGGTGCCCATACGGATAGGAGTTAGGGCCAGAAGCAGGGTTTTATAGGTGGTGACCCTTTTCCTTCCCTAGCGGTGAGGCCTAGTGTCTTTCTTCTTCCTTCTTGTTGTCTTTTGATGTTCTCCCCTACTACATCCGTGACAGCTTTCTTGTCAGACGAAAGATAATATGATTGGAAAAGGGTGTAAAACTGTTAGCAAATCAGTTTTTGGGGTGTGGCTTTATTGGAAAGATTTACTATTGAAAAACTGGCACATTTTCAATAGAAAATCTGCTCTTCATATATAGGTCTAAAACTTCATAAGACATTATGTAAGAAAAACATTTTATGACAACATCTAGACACAATCCCATTAGCAATTTTAATCCCATCGTGTTAAGATACGGGCATGATAGGGAGTCAAAAACAAAGAAAGAAGCCCATTAGGCTTTGCACTAGCTAAAACATAATGTACTCTCATCGCATTTCCTGGAGTGTTCCTTTAATGTATGTGCTTTTTGTATCTTGTCTATATCTGATATACAATTATGATTTTTATAAATGTAAAGATATGAATCTATATTGATTCTCTACAAACTATATACTGTGAAAGCCAATAAAAATTTCATGAGAGTGCTAGAACCTATGGTAGACTGAGTCTAAAAATGTGCTTTTTTCACAGAAATTGATTAAAGAAATCTCATTTCAAGTGTTTTTAAATATTTTAATCAGTACTAACCCCTGCTTGTACTATAGAGTCTGACCTCGAATTAATTATGGTCAAGGGCACTCTCTTTGTGTAAACTAGTTCTACAGAACCTCTTACATTATCCAGATGATTAGATTTTATATGCAAAGTGATAAGTTTCTCTGCAGAAACCTTTTCAAAGAAATACAATATTGATAGTTATTCCTAGAGGCTCCCATAGATTGTAGATATGAAGTCAGAATCAAATACCGAGTGATGACAATCATGGACCCTTCACCATTCATAAGTCCAATTATTTTGCACTCTCCTATCTGGATATGACCTAGGTCATTGCTAATAAAATATGTTGAAAAATGCCCTCTATTTGGGCTCCACATTCTGGAAGAGGTTTTCTAAAAGACATTCATCTCAAATGTTAACCCCAGTATTCACTGCGTGCTACTGCCCGTTTAATCAAAGCTATTATAGAATTTAGAAATGGCTCAAGGCTTCTTTGTAGAATTTGTGTTTTATGGTGGTAGAAAAATCACCAATGTATTATCTTCTGAGAAACAACCACTCCTTCCAGGACAAAAGCACAAAAAGACAGACCTTGTAAATTCTAAATTCTGCAACCCTGCTGTCAGGATACATGTGGGTTGTGCCAGTTGAACACAATAATAGGTCACTGTGAGAAATTACATACAGGGGAAGAAAATAACCTTGAAAAGACTCTGTAGGTTCCTAAGATTATTGAAAAACATGTTACGAACTTGCTGCATGAACAGAAGCGTAGTTTTCCATCATGTCTTCCTTTTACAGTTTGTGCATACAATGCAGCTCCACAATGAAGAAAGTCATTCAAGGCATAGCTTCCTGAGAGTTCCTTATGAGAATGTTTTTTCTGTAACCCAAGTGTGACACTCGTTTTCTGTGTATTTGATTTTTATTTATTTTATTTGTTTATATACCGCTTACATATTTTATAACTCTGTATATTAGAAACAAAAAAAATAATAATGTCCTATTGAAAGAAAAGGTCCCCACCTTCCAATGACTATGTTGGGAAACCAGGAAGACTTGTTTCCAACTGTGGGGACCGGCTGAAATTGGCCTTCCTCAGCTCCTGGGTCCAAGACTGGTGTTGGCCTGCCATATATACACTCTATTAGTCCTTTTGTATCATAGTGAGTGTCTGTTTCTATGCAATGACCTGAATATATTTGTTCCAGGCCAAGGAAACAGTGTAAAAATGCTGTTGAAATTAGATATCTCATTATTTGGTAATAGGATGTGAATATAGAAGATAAGTGTCCTTTAGCATTATTTCACAAAAAAATTCACTTCTGGGACAACCAAAGACATGCCTTAAATGGATCTTCCTTAGTAGAATCACATCCCTATAAAGGGGAACACGGTTCTTCCACCTGTCAACCCTGGTTGAAGACATGTGGCTATATGCTTTCCCTGATACAGAGAAATTCTTGCAATGGTTATCCCACGAAAAGTATTACTATGCAATGAAAAGGACATTTCAAATGAAGTATTATTGCAAAATACACCCAACAAAAATATTGCTTGATTTTTATATGTATATTTCTTGTTCTCATTGTTAGACTACTTTCACACTTGTGTCAGTCGGAACTGCCTGCCGGATCCGCCAATCTGGATTTGACTAAAAGCATTTGTGAGACAGATCCGGATGCGGATCCGTCTCACAAATGCATTGCAAGAACTGATCCGTCTGTCTGCTTCTCATGCGGACAGACTGATCTGTCTTGTCTCTTTTTTCACATTTTTACCGATCTGCGCCGGTATTTTGAATGCCGGATCCGCCACTAATACATTCCTATGGGGGAAAATGCCGGATCCGGCATTCAGGCAAGTCTTGCATGCTACGGTTTTATCTTTTGCCTGATCAGTCAAAATGACTGAAGACATCCTCATGCATCCTGAACGGATTGCTCTCCATTCAGTATGCATGGGGATATGCCTGATCAGTTCTTTTCCGGTATAGAGTCCCTGTGACGGAACTCTATGCCGGAAAAGAAAAATGCTAGCGTGAAAGTACCCTAAGGGCCTAAATTTTTTTTTCCCCTTTTCAGTGATGGACTAACAGCAGCTTCCCTGCTTCCTTTCCCTCACCTCAGTGCTGTTGCAGTGATATCATAGAGAGACACTTTTCATTCATTCATCCCTGATTCTAAATTCTAAGAAATAGATAGCTATAACTCTCTCTAGACAGTTACATAGTTAATACATTTTAAAAAAAAGGGTAGCAGGTAGAGTTGAGCGAACACCTGGATGTTCGGGTTCGAGAAGTTCGGCCGAACTTCCCGGAAATGTTCGGGTTCGGGATCCAAACCCGATCCGAACTTCGTCCCGAACCCCATTGAAGTCAATGGGGACCCGAACTTTTCGGCACTAAAACGGCTGTAAAACAGCCCAGGAAAGGGCTAGAGGGCTGCAAAAGGCAGCAATATGTAGGTAAATCCCCTGCAAACAAATGTGGATAGGGAAATTAATTAAAATAAAAATTTAATAAATAAAAATTAACCAAAATCAATTGGAGAGAGGTCCCATAGCAGAGAATCTGGCTTCCCGTCACCCACCACTGGAACAGTCCATTCTCAGATATTTAGGCCCCGGCACCCAGGCAGAGGAGAGAGGTCCCGTAACAGAGAATCTGGCTTCATGTCAGCAGAGAATCAGTCTTCATATCATAGCAGAGAATCAGGCTTCACGTCAGCCACCAGTGCAACAGTCCATTGGCATATATTTAGGCCCAGCACACAGGCAGAGGAGAGAGGTCCCGTAACAGAGGATCTGGCTTCATGTCAGCAGAGAATTAGTCTGCATGTCATAGCAGAGAATGAGGCTTCACGTCAGCCACCACTGCAACAGTCCATTGGCATATATTTAGGCCCAGCACCCAGGCAGAGGAGAGAGGTCCCGTAACAGACAATCTGGCTTCATGTCAGCAGAGAATCAGTCTGCATGTCATAGCAGAGAATCAGGCTTCACGTCACCCACCACTGCAACAGTCCATTGTCATAAATTTAGGCCCAGCACCCAGGCTGAGGAGAGAGGTCCCGTAACAGACAATCTGGCTTCATGTCAGCAGAGAATTAGTCTGCATGTCATAGCAGAGAATGAGGCTTCACGTCAGCCACCACTGCAACAGTCCATTGGCATATATTTAGGCCCAGCATCCAGGCAGAGGAGAGAGGTCCGATAACAGAGAATCTGTCTTCATGTCAGCAGAGAATTAGTCTGCATGTCATAGCAGAGAATCAGGCTTCACGTCAGCCACCACTGCAACAGTCCATTTTCATAAATTTAGGCCCAGCACCCAGGCAGAGGAGAGAGGTCCCGTAACAGACAATCTGGCTTCATGTCAGCAGAGAATTAGTCTGCATGTCATAGCAGAGAATGAGGCTTCACGTCAGCCACCACTGCAACAGTCCATTGGCATATATTTAGGCCCAGCACACAGGCAGAGGAGAGAGGTCCCGTAACAGACAATCTGGCTTCACGTCAGCAGAGAATTAGTCTGCATGTCATAGCAGAGAATGAGGCTTCGTCAGCCACCACTGCAACAGTCCATTGGCATATATTTAGGCCCAGCACACAGGCAGAGGAGAGAGGTCCCGTAACAGACAATCTGGCTTCACGTCAGCAGAGAATTAGTCTGCATGTCATAGCAGAGAATGAGGCTTCACGTCAGCCACCACTGCAACAGTCCATTGGCATATATTTAGGCCCAGCACCCAGGCAGAGGAGAGAGGTCCCGTAACAGACAATCTGGCTTCACGTCAGCAGAGAATTAGTCTGCATGTCATAGCAGAGAATGAGGCTTCACGTCAGCCACCACTGCAACAGTCCATTGGCATATATTTAGGCCCAGCACACAGGCAGAGGAGAGAGGTCCCATAACAGACAATCTGGCTTCACGTCAGCAGAGAATTAGTCTGCATGTCATAGCAGAGAATGAGGCTTCACGTCAGCCACCACTGCAACAGTCCATTGGCATATATTTAGGCCCAGCACCCAGGCAGAGGAGAGAGGTCCCGTAACAGACAATCTGGCTTCACGTCAGCAGAGAATTAGTCTGCATGTCATAGCAGAGAATGAGGCTTCACGTCAGCCACCACTGCAACAGTCCATTGGCATATATTTAGGCCCAGCACACAGGCAGAGGAGAGAGGTCCCATAACAGACAATCTGGCTTCACGTCAGCAGAGAATTAGTCTGCATGTCATAGCAGAGAATGAGGCTTCACGTCAGCCACCACTGCAACAGTCCATTGGCATATATTTAGGCCCAGCACACAGGCAGAGGAGAGAGGTCCCGTAACAGAGGATCTGGCTTCATGTCAGCAGATATCACAGAGGAAAATGACTTTTCATATAAAACATAACTTTTACTGTTGTTAGTTAAAATAATACCCCTTCTTAGTATATATATTAGGCTACGTCAAATAATTAGACAAGGCCTTACTTGGACGTATCAGGATAATGTAGTCCGATGTATAGAAAAATTTGCGGCAACTTACAGTTAGATGACTGTGGACCTGGCCAAACGGTAGAAAGAGAGGTGGTGGATAAGGGGAAGGGAACAATATCCCTAATACAACCCTCAATGTACCCCTGCCTACAGGCGGAGCACCCGCCCCGAAAGGGGCGACCCCACCTCTCGGTGGCTAAACCCTCACTGTCGCCTATTGATACCCTGCCTAAACGGATCAATGATGTTCGTCCCTTCTTTGGCAATATGTCCCGACGCGTTTCCCCAGACGTAGTCAAGGCTGGTTCATCAGGGGACTCAGGATAGTTGGTAAATTCTTGCAGGTTTCAATAGATAGATGCCCAACTGATAATAGTGGGCAAAGCTCTGATAGTTGCATAGCAGACCTCCTGGTGTAGTAAGGTGATGTCAGCAGAGAATCAGTCTGCATGTCATAGCAGAAAATCAGGCTTCACGTCAGCCACCACTGCAACAGTCCATTGTCAGATATTTAGGCCCAGCACCCAGGCAGAGGAGAGAGGTCCCGTAACAGAGAATCTGTCTTCATGTCAGCAGAGAATTAGTCTGCATGTCATAGCAGAGTATCATGCTTCACGTCACCCAACATTGGAACAGTCCATTGGCATATATTTAGGCCCCGGCACCCAGACAGAGGAGAGGTTCATTCAACTTTGGGTAGCCTCGCAATATAATGGTAAAATGAAAATAAAAATAGGATTGAATGAGGAAGTGCCCTGGAGTCCAATAATATATGGTTAAGGGGAGGTAGTTAATGTTTAATCTGGACAAGGGACGGACAGGTCCTGTGGGATCCATGCCTGGTTCATTTTTATGAACGTCAGCTTGTCCACATTGGCTGTAGACAGGCGGCTGCGTTTGTCTGTAATGACGCCCCCTGCCGTGCTGAATACACGTTCAGATAAAACGCTGGCCGCCGGGCAGGCCAGCACCTCCAAGGCATAAAAGGCTAGCTCTGGCCACGTGGACAATTTAGAGACCCAGAAGTTGAATGGGGCCGAACCATCAGTCAGTACGTGGAGGGGTGTGCACATGTACTGTTCCACCATGTTAGTGAAATGTTGCCTCCTGCTAACACGTTGCGTATCAGGTGGTGGTGCAGTTAGCTGTGGCGTGTTGACAAAAGTTTTCCACATCTCTGCCATGCTAACCCTGCCCTCAGAGGAGCTGGCCGTGACACAGCTGCCTTGGCGACCTCTTGCTCCTCCTCTGCCTTGGCCTTGGGCTTCCACTTGTTCCCCTGTGACATTTGGGAATGCTCTCAGTAGCGCATCTACCAACGTGCGCTTGTACTCGTGCATCTTCCTATTACACTCCAGTGCAGGAAGTTAGGTGGGCACATTGTCTTTGTAGCGTGGATCCAGCAGGGTGGCAACCCAGTAGTCCGCACAGGTTAATATGTGGGCAACTCTGCTGTCGTTGTGCGGGCACTGCAGCATTTAGTCGCTCATGTGTGCCAGGCTGCCCAGGGGTAAGGACAAGCTGTCCTCTGTGGGAGGCGTATCGTCATTGTCCTGCCTTTCCCCCCAGCCACACACCAGTGATGGACCCGAGCTGCGTTGGGTGCCACCCCGCTGTGACCATGCTTCATCCTCATCCTCCTCCACCTCCTCCTCATCCTCGTCCTCCTCGTCCTCCAGTAGTGGGCCCTGTCTGGCCACATTTGTACCTGGCCTCTGCTGTTGCCAAAAACCTCCCTCTGAGTCACTTCGAAGAGACTGGCCTGAAAGTGCTAAAAATTACCCCTCTTCCTCCTCCTCCTCCTGGGCCACCTCCTCTTCCATCATCGCCCTAAGTGTTTTCTCAAGGAGACATAGAAGTGGTATTGTAACGCTGATAACGGCGTCATCGCCACTGGCCATGTTGGTGGAGTACTCGAAACAGCGCAACAGGGCACACAGGTCTCGCATGGAGGCCCAGTCATTGGTGGTGAAGTGGTGCTGTTCTGTAGTGCGACTGACCCGTGCGTGCTGCAGCTGAAACTCCACTATGGCCTGCTGCTACAGTCTGTCCAGCATGTGCAAGGTGGAGTTCCACCTGGTGGGCATGTCGCATATGAGGCGGTGAGCGGGAAGGCCGAAGTTACGCTGTAGCGCAGACAGGCGAGCAGCAGCAGGATGTGAACGCCGGAAGCGCGAACAGACGGCCCGCACTTTATGCAGCAGCTCTGACATGTCGGGGTAGTTGTGAATGAACTTCTGCACCACCAAATTCAGCACATGCGCCAAGCAAGGGATGTGCGTCAAATTGGCTAGTCCCAGAGCTGCAACGAGATTTCGCCCATTATCACACACCACCAGGCCGGGCTTGAGGCTCACCGGCAGCAACCACTCGTCTGTTGTTCTATACCCCGCCACAACTCCTGTGCGGTGTGGGGCCTGTCCCCCAAACATATGAGTTTCAGAATGGCCTGCTGACGTTTACCCCGGGCTGTGCTGAAGTTGGTGGTGAAGGTGTGTGGCTGACTGGATGAGCAGGTGGAAGAAGAGGAGGAGGAAGCCGAGAAGGTGGAGGTGGCAACAGGAGGCAAAGAATGTTGCCCTGCGATCCTTGGCGGCGGAAGGACGTGCGCTAAACAGCTCTCCGCCTGGGGCCCAGCTGCCACTACATTTACCCAGTGTGCAGTTAGGGAGATATAGCGTCCCTGGCCGTGTTTACTGGTCCATGTATCTGTGGTTAGGTGGACCTTGCCACAGATGGCGTTGCGCAGTGCACACTTGATTTTATCGGATACTTGGTTGTGCAGGGAAGGCACGGCTCTCTTGGAGAAGTATTGGCGGCTGGGAACAACATACTGTGGGACAGCAAGCGACATGAGCTGTTTGAAGCTGTCTGTGTCCACCAGCCTAAATGACAGCATTTCATAGGCCAGTAGTTTAGAAATGCTGGCATTCAGGGCCAGGGATCGAGGGTGGCTAGGTGGGAATTTACGCTTTCTCTCAAATGTTTGTGAGATGGAGAGCTGAAAGCTGCCGTGTGACATGGTTGAGACGCTGGGTGACGGAGGTGGTGGTGGTGTTGGTGGTACATCCCCTGTTTGCTGGGCGGCAGGTGCCAACGTTCCTCCAGAGGCAGAGGAAGAGGCCGAGGCGGCAGCAGCAGAAGAGGTAGCAGGGGGAGCCTGAGTGACTTCCTTGTTTTTAAGGTGTTTACTCCACTGCAGTTCATGCTTTGCATGCAGGTGCCTGGTCATGCAGGTTGTGCTCAGGTTCAGAACGTTAATGCCTCACTTCAGGCTCTGATGGCACAACGTGCAAACCACTCGGGTCTTGTCGTCAGCACATTGTTTGAAGAAGTGCCATGCCAGGGAACTCCTTGAAGCTGCCTTTGGGGTGCTCGGTCCCATATGGCGGCGGTCAGTAGCAGGCGGAGTCTCTTGGCGGCGGGTGTTCTGCTTTTGCCCACTGCTCCCTCTTTTGCTACGCTGTTGGCTCGGTCTCACCACTGCCTCTTCCTCCGAACTGTGAAAGTCAGTGGCACGACCTTCATTCCATGTGGGGTCTAGGACCTCATCGTCCCCTGCATCGTCTTCCACCCAGTCTTGATCCCTGACCTCCTGTTCAGTCTGCACACTGCAGAAAGACGCAGCAGTTGGCACCTGTGTTTCGTCATCATCAGAGACATGCTGAGGTGGTATTCCCATGTCCTCATCATCAGGAAACATAAGTGGTTGTGCGTCAGTGCAGTCTATGTCTTCCACCGCTGGGGAAGGGCTAGGTGGATGCCCTTGGGAAACCCTGCCAGCGGAGTCTTCAAACAGCATAAGAGACTGCTGCATAACTTGAGGCTGAGACAGTTTCCCTGGTATGCATGGGGGTGATGTGACAGACTGATGGGGTTGGTTTTCAGGCGCCATCTGTGCGCTTTCTGCAGAAGACTGGGTGGGAGATAATGTGAACGTGCTGGATCCACTGTCGGCCACCCAATTGACTAATGCCTGTACCTGCTCAGGCCTTACCATCCTTAGAACGGCATTGGGCCCCACCATATATCGCTGTAAATTCTGGCGGCTACTGGGACCTGAGGTAGTTGGTACACTAGGACGTGTGGATGTGGCAGAACGGCCACGTCCTCTCCCAGCACCAGAGGGTCCACTAACACCACCACGACCATGTCCACGTCCGCGTCCCTTACTAGATGTTTTCCTCATTGTTATGGTTCACCACAACAACAAAAATATTATTTGGCCCAATGTATTGTATTCAAATTCAGCGGGATATAAATTTGAGGCCTAGTATTTAGGCGCTGGGTGACCGGTATGGATTTAGTGACAGAATTAGACTTGGAAATGCACAGTAGCGTGTGTGTGAAGTTATTCTGAATGACCCTATGTGCACCTTGAATATTATATACCCTTTTAGGGATAGATTTCAAATAGCTCTGATATAGCAGAAACCACTAAATTATGAAATTGCTAAATTGGGAATTGTATTTCAACCCAGAACAAAAAATGTGCTTTGACGGACACTAAATAACTTTCCCATCCACAACAGGACAGCGGTAACGAGAGATTTAGCGGGATATAAATTTGAGGCCTAGTATTTAGGCGCTGGGTGACCGGTATGGATTTAGTGACAGAATTAGACTGGGATATGGCCAAAAAATAACCACACTATTGCTGGTTAAATGCACTTGGTGTGACAGCTTGACCAACCTCACTACTGAGGGTTAAATGCACTTGGTGACGGGCGCAGCTTGCCCCTGATGTAGTATATATATGGCCAAAAAATGAACAGACAATTGCTGGTTAAATGCACTTGGTGTGACAGCTTCACCCTGATGTAGGCTTTAGCCAAAAAACAACCACACCATTGAGGGTTAAATGCACTTGGTGACAGGCGCAGCTTGCCCCTGATGTAGTATATGGCCAAAAAATGAACAGACTATTGCTGGTTAAATGCACTTGGTGACGGGCGCAGCTTGCCCCTGATTTAGTATATGGCCAAAAAATGAACAGACTATTGCTGGTTAAATGCACTTGGTGTGACAGCTTCACCCTGATGTAGGCTTTAGCCAAAAAACAACCACACCATTGAGGTTTAAATGCACTTGGTGACAGGCGCAGCTTGCCCCTGATGTAGTATATGGCCAAAAAATGAACAGACTATTGCTGGTTAAATGCACTTGGTGTAACAGCTTGACCAACCACACTACTGAGGGTTAAGTGCACTTGGTGACGGGCGCAGCTTGCCCCTGATGTAGTATATGGCCAAAAAATGAACAGACTATTGCTGGTTAAATGCACTTGGTGACGGGCGCAGCTTGCCCCTGATTTAGTATATGGCCAAAAAATGAACAGACTATTGCTGGTTAAATGCACTTGGTGTGACAGCTTCACCCTGATGTAGGCTTTAGCCAAAAAACAACCACACCATTGAGGTTTAAATGCACTTGGTGACAGGCGCAGCTTGCCCCTGATGTAGTATATGGCCAAAAAATGAACAGACTATTGCTGGTTAAATGCACTTGGTGTAACAGCTTGACCAACCACACTACTGAGGGTTAAGTGCACTTGGTGACGGGCGCAGCTTGCCCCTGATGTAGTATATGGCCAAAAAATGAACAGACTATTGCTGGTTAAATGCACTTGGTGACGGGCGCAGCTTGCCCCTGATTTAGTATATGGCCAAAAAATGAACAGACTATTGCTGGTTAAATGCACTTGGTGTGATAGCTTGACCAACCACACTACTGAGGGTTAAATGCACTTGGTGACGGGCGCAGCTTGCCCCTGATGTAGTATATGGCCAAAAAATAAACAGACTATTGCTGGTTAAATGCACTTGGTGTGACAGCTTCACCCTGATGTAGGCTTTAGCCAAAAAACAACCACACCATTGAGGGTTAAATGCACTTGGTGACAGGCGCAGCTTGCCCCTGATGTAGTATATGGCCAAAAAATATACAGACTATTGCTGGTTAAATGCACTTGGTGTGACAGCTTCACCCTGATGTAGGCTTTAGCCAAAAAACAACCACACCATTGAGGGTTAAATGCACTTGGTCGCAGCTTGGATGCACTTGGTCGCAGCACCGCACAAGACACAAAATGGCCGCCGATCACCCCAGAAAAAAGTGACTGACAAACGGTCTGGGCAGCCTAAAAACAGTGAGCAATTGAGTATCAGCAGCTCAATGATGCACAGCTGCAGATCGATCGATTAATCAAGTCCTTTGGAGGAGTTAATCAGCCTAATCTCGCCCTACTGTCGCAGCCGCAACCTCTCCCTACGCTAATCAGAGCAGAGTGACGGGCGGCGCTATGTGACTCCAGCTTAAATAGAGGCTGGGTCACATGGTGCTCTGGCCAATCACAGCCATGCCAATAGTAGGCATGGCTGTGACGGCCTCTTGGGGCAAGTAGTATGACGCTTGTTGATTGGCTGCTTTGCAGCCTTTCAAAAAGCGCCAAGAAAGCGTCACAAAAGCGCCAAGAAAGCGATGAACACCGAACCCGGACTTTTACGAAAATGTCCGGGTTCGGGTCCGTGTCACGGACACCCCAAAATTCGGTACGAACCCGAACTATACAGTTCGAGTTCGCTCATCCCTAGTAGCAGGCACTCGCTTTTACCAGCTGGATACACTATATTTATTACAGTTAAAAAATAACTGTTTTATCAGAATTAAAATATCAATAGTACACAATATAATAAAAACTAAATGGTATAAAATGAAAAATAAAATAGAATAAAATAGCTTTGCATCCTTAGTTGAATCGACTGGATATAAGTAAATTGTGAATAGTCGCTGTTTGATTATAATATTGGTCTCAAGTTTCAAAACTTAGCAGCAATTTTATAGTCCCTTAGTTGCAGGGTATTCAATATGTCCCAAAATAATCAAAACAGTTCACACCAATTAAGGCGTACTGTCCCCTGATTTGTTCCTTATGGACTATAAACAGATATCTATAGAACAGTTTGGGGTAACTCACGGTTTTCAGGGGTGCTGGCTTCCCGAGGGTGTGCCTGGACGCGTAGTCTATAGCACTGATCTTACCTCTAAGAATGGCTGCCCCTTTGTTGAGTATTCCGTGTAGTTGCTTCTCTCGGCAATCTTCCGTGGCAAACACTAAATACTGTGTTGTGTTAGACCTTGTAAGTCCGCGGTCCCCGAGGTTCCCGGCGGTGTATACTTCCGGGTATGGTGATCAACCTCTCCACGTGACAAAGACTCTGATCACGTGACACAGAAGTTCCGTACTTTAAATTCGATGATATTATTTAGATGCTTCGAATTCGATAATAACTGTTTCGATGATGGCTGCTGTGGGGGTCCTTTCTTTCGTTATCACGTTCATGGAAGATGAACCCGCTACCACTAAGTCAGAAGGTGGAGCCACCTCACCTGTTTATCAAGTTCAACCAAGGGATAGGTGGGGACGTGAAACCCAGAAGGAAGTGAGACTCAGATTTCTACACATTTTCATAAGTATTAATGTAATTTACTGTTAAGAATTAATCGAAACCCTTTTTAGAACTGTTCACTGTTCCTGCTGTGACCACATCCTGAGGAAGTGTATTCCACAGATTCACAGTTCTTACAGTAAAGAAGCTTTGATGCTTCTGGAGACTGAACTTTTTCTTCTCCAGTCGGAGGCAGCGCCCCCTTGTCTTTTGAGGGCATTTTACATGGAACTGTTTTTCGCTGTATTTTTTGTATGGCCCATTTATATATTTGTATAGGTTAATCATGTCCCCCCCTTAGACGTCTCTTCTCAAGACTAAATAAATGTAATTCTTTTAATCTTTTTTCATAACTAAGACCCCTTATCAGTTTAGTCTCTCTCCTTTGTACTTTCTCCAGTTCTAAAGAATCCTTTCTATGGACTGGTGCCCAGAACTGAACTGCATATTCCAGATGGAGAAAGACATTGTAGTGACATTATATACCATATGTATAATTGATGCTATATATTAGAGTAAGCATAGTGACTCAGTGGTGCCTTGTAGTGTTAATGTCCTACATTCAAATCCGACCAAGGACAACATCTGCATGGAGTTTGTATGGGTTTCCTCCGAGTTCTCCGGTTTCCTCCCACACTTTAAAGACATAGTGATAGGGAACTTAGATTGTCAGCCCCATTGGGGGCAGCCTCATTCTAATAAGTGTAAAGAGCAGCAGAATATGTCAGCGCTATATAAGTGAGTAAAATAAATAGACTATTTTGAATTCAGGGTAGAAAGAGATTAACAAGAGCAGTTTCTTGATTTACTCATGTGAGCTGCTGCCTGCCTACAGAAAGGGAAGAAAGTCTTCCAGATAAATAAGTAAAAAAAGAGTTTTACATTTGTGTGCTAACAAAAAAAAAAGTTCTTTCTTCTAATCTGTAAAAGAAAAGTTGTTACTTACCTGTCCTTCGCTGCCATCTCTGCTGGACTCATATTATGCAGCTAAACAGGAAAAGATGCGCACACATTGGGTCAGGACCTGGGCAGACATGCCCTCACCCTGTATGAGTACATCAGGGAACGCAGTATTGGTTGAGCAAGGGACAGGTAAATGTTAATCTAACAATCTTTCTTCCACAGATTAGAAGAAAGCCCCGAAAACCCCTTTAAGTTTTTTTTTAAATACACCTTTTAGTTCATTTGAAAACACTGGATTACAAAGCAACTTGTTGCTCTATATATCCAATCTGACAGGCTTGATGTTGGCTAAACCTTTCCAATGGAACATTATAGAAAGCAATTATTTCCAACATGTTGACACAAGACTTTGGCATTGATAACATTTGGCCCTTGCAAAACAGTGAAAAGTTAATTGAATTTGATGCATCATTAAGTGCACATGCACTCACTTCTTATTGTTTTGCATAGGGGTGGCATTGTCCGTCAAATGGCTGCGTGCAGATAATTACAGGCCTTTGCTGTGCGAAAGCAGCGCCACTCCATGCTCCAAGCAGCTTCGATAAAAGTCTTATCACCAACTAGTTCCCCGCACGGAGCACACAATGAAAACTCTGTTCTGTTCTATGTAAATGTGTGCATTTATGAACTGCAATGAATCCCTTGGCTGCGAACTAGCAATTCATAATTCATAAATTATTCCTCTATTTAATGCCTTTGTAATTCATTGCGATCATTTTGAAATGTGAAGGATGTAGAGTTGCATAATGACAGCCGGCTGTTAGTCAGTCGCAACAGCTGGTGCTACGTTGGGATAATTGGTGATTGGTATAGATCTGTCTTCAGTGAAGAAGGATAAATGGAGTTTGATATGTCTTTGGCCTTCAACTGACCAAACATTGTCATTGTTAATTTTTTAGCGCTCGTGTGTTTGTCACTGAACACGTAGCGTCTCCTTGAGCTCAGACTATTTTTGTGAAACCTCAAAAAATCTGCTTGAGGAGGACCTGTTGCCTCTCCTAACATGTCTGCTTTAAAAAGTTCTTGTTTCATGTTCTTCCCCATGAAACAACAGTTCTGAAACATCTATTGTTGCCGTTCCTCTTTTATTCCTTCTGCACATTTATGAATAAATTAACAACAGGTTTTTACCATTACTCTTGGGTGTGTCCCTTCACAGGCTGATACGGACAACACTGATTGGTCAGATTGTGTAGGGACACTTTCCCAAGTGGTAATCCACAGTTGTCCATTTACTCACAAATTTTGAATTAGAATAACAGATGATCTGCATAATGTGGATGTATTGGAGTCTGCAGTTCCGGTTCCCTTGCGGGCAGATACAGTGGAGCGTCCGCATGGGCGCCGGAGGGGAGTGCCGTTGGGACTTGCCGGACTGATGGCAATACTTTGCGGCCGGTCCTGCCTCCGGTGTCTCCTGCAGGTTCCGTTCCGACGTCCATGCTGGCGCGATCCCGTGCCCGTGCCGAATCGGTTGGACGTCCACATACACGCACGAGGGGTGATTCGCAAAGGAATGTGTGGCCGAGTGTGCGTGCATCTTATGCGCTACGTCAGCCACTGTCAGGTAAAGCATCTGTGCACAAATTCAAAGTTGATTAGGGATTTGATGCACAGGTACTAATGAGTAGGATCATCACATGACCTATGAGGTTCTGACAAGCAGCACTCTGTGATTGGCCAGCAGGTGTTTAAAAGGTGATCTTCCTGGCTGATCAGTGCTCACTGTTTTCTCTACATGCTGGTTCAGATTCACTAAGTTTGTTCCATGCATGAACTCTGTGGGCCAGATTTATCATTACTCTGACAGCTCAAAGTCAGTTTTAGCCAAGTCAGATTTATGATCGGCCCTTTAAGACTGTAATAAATGTGGTTTGACGGTAGCAGTTTATCTGTCAGTAAGCAGCTTTACAAAAGTCGCACATCTTTACGAAAAAGTCGCATGTTCTATTAAAAAGTCTCATAAGATAAGCATGGTCCTCACTGGAGTGAAATTGCGACTTTTTAAATAGTCCCAATAGTAAATCTGTCTAGAGATTCATTTACATAAGAAAACACGCCCACTTTCAGAAAACTAGCGAGCATAGTGCAGAGCAGAAAAAAGTCGCAAATTTGTGCGCAGTTTTAGCGTTTGGGACTTTTTTGGGGACTTTTTCACTCCATTATTCTGACCTGAGCTAATGATAAATCTGGCCCTGTGTGTCTTCATCTAGTTCTAGTGAATGCCTCTGGAAACCTCGTCTCTGCTCTACAGTTGCACCGTGTGTGGCCTCGGATCGGACCTTGGATACTTCACTGTCTCATCCTTAGGTACCTGGTTTCACTGACTCTTCTGTATGAACTTTAGCCTGGTCTGGCTTTTCTCTGACGTTTTCCCACAGAGGTTATTATTCGGACTACGTTACTTCTGTATGATTTCTGGCTTGGACTTTACTACTGTGTTTTTAATAAATCCACGTTTGTTCAAATCTTTACCTGGTTCCTTGGGGTTCTGCAGCATTAGGCCTCATGCTCACGACCGTTGTGTGAATCCGTGACCGTTGTGCCGTTTTCTTTTTTTTTTCGCGGACCCATTGACTTTCAATGGGTCCGTGGAAAAATCGGAAAATGCACCGTTTTGCAGCCGAGACCGTGATCCGTGTATCCTGTCCGTCAAAAAAATAGGACCTGTCCTATTTTTTTTGACGGACAACGGTTCACGGACCCATTTAAGTCAATGGGTCCGTGAAAGAACACGGATGCACACAAGATTGGCATCCGTGTTCGTGATCCGTGGCCGTAGGTTACTTTCATACAGACGGATCCGAAGATCCGTCTGCATAAAAGCTTTTTCAGAGCTGAGTTTTCACTTCGTAAAAACTCAGATCCGACAGTATATTCTAACACAGAGGCGTTCCCATGGTGATGGGGACGCTTCTAGTTAGAATATACAACGAACTGTGTACATGACTGCCCCCTGCTGCCTGGCAGCACCCGATCTCTTACAGGGGGCTGTGATCAGCACAATTAACCCCTCAGGTGCCGCACCTGAAGGGGTTAATTGTGCATATCATAACCCCCTGTAAGAGATCAGGGTTGCCAGGCAGCAGGGGGCAGACCCCCCCTCCCCAGTTTGAATATCATTGGTGGCCAGTGCAGCCCCCCCTCCTTCCCTCTATTGTAATAATAACATTGGTGGCACAGTGTGCGGCCTCCCCCGGCCCCCCCTCCCTCCCTCTATTGTAATAAGAACATTGGTGGCCAGTGTGCGGCCTCCCCCGGCCCCCCCTCCCTCCCTCTATTGTAATAAGAACATTGGTGGCCAGTGTGCGGCCTCCCCCGGCCCCCCTCCCTCCCTCTATTGTAATAAAAACATTGGTGGCCAGTGTGCGGCCTCCCCCGGCCTCCCCCTCCCTCCCTCCATTGCATTAATAACATTGGTGGCCAGTGTGCGGCCTCCCCTCTCCCCCCTCCCGATCATTGGTGGCAGCGGAGTTCAGATCGGAGTCCCAGTTTAATCGCTGGGGCTCCGATTGGTAACCATGGCAACCAGGACGCTACTGCAGTCCTGGTTGCCATGGTTACTTAGCAATAGTAGAAGCATCATACTTACCTGCTGGCTGCTGCGATGTCTGTGTCCGGGAGCTCCTCCTACTGGTAAGTGACATATCATTTAGCAATGCGCCGCACAGACCTGTCACTTACCAGTAGGAGGAGCTCCCGGCCGGACACAGACATCGCAGCAGCCAGCAGGTAAGTATGATGCTTCTACTATTGCTAAGTAGCCATGGCAACCAGGACTGCAGTAGCGTCCTGGTTGCCATGGTTACCGATCGGAGCCCCAGCGAATAAACTGGGACTCCGATCGGAACTCCGCTGCCACCCATGATCGGGGGGGGGGGGGGGGGGGGGGAGGCCGCACACTGGCCACCAATGTTATTAATGCAATAGAGGGAGGGAGGGGTTAATTGTGCTGATCACGGCCCCCTGTAAGAGATCGGGTGCTGCCAGGCAGCAGGGGGCAGTCATGTACACAGTTTGTAGTATATTCTAACTAGAAACGTCTCCATCACCATGGGAACGCCTCTGTGTTAGAATATACTGTCGGATATGAGTTTTCTCGATGTAACTCATATCCGAAAGGATATTCCAACATAGAGGCGTTCCCATGGTGATGGGGATGCTTCAAGTTAAAATATACCATCGGATTGGAGAAAACTCCGAATCCGATGGTATAAAAGGGACTCCAGACTTTACATTGAAAGTCAATGGGGACGGATCCGTTTGCCATTGCACCATATTGTGTCAACGTCAAACGGATCCGTCCCCATTGACTTGCATTGTAATTCAGGACGGATCCGTTTGGCTCCGCACGGCCAGGCGGACACCAAAACGACTTTTTTTTCATGTTCGTGGATCCTCCAAAAATCAAGGAAGACCCACGGATGAAAAAAACGGTCACGGATCACGGACCAACGGAACCCCGTTTTGCGGACAGTGAAAAAATACTGTCGTGTGCATGAAGCCTTACAGTGGAGCTTTAAGAAAAGAAGCTCTAGAATTGTTATTTCATGGCGAATAAAATTATTTATTAAAAAGTAGCGTCTACTACTTGCCACAGTGTGTCTGCCCCTGGATCCGATGTTTGTATCGTCTTTTCATGAAGTGAAATAAAACCGCAACATAATAACAGCTTCAGTGAGTGCCGCGAACTTTGTTTTCTCTTCTACATGCACTCATTATGCTGAAGTATTAAGAACTCCCTTCACTGGAACTAAAGGGTCTAGGCTGACCCCTGAAAAACACCCCATAGAATTATCTCCACCAAACTTATTGGCACAATGCAGTCAGGCAAGTAATGTCCTCCTGGCATTCGCCAAACTCACACTTGTCCATCAGACTGCCAGATAGAGAAGTGTGATTCATCACTCCACAGAACACGTTTTCGCTGCTCCAGAGTCCAGTGGCGGTGTGCTTTTCACCACTCCATCCGTCGCTGAGCATTGTGCTTGGCGATGTAAGGCTTGCATGCAGCTGCCTGACAATGGAAACCCATGTCATGAAGCTTCCGTTGCAGTTGTTGTGCTGATGTTAATACCAGAGGAGGTTTGGACTCCACAGTTATGGAGTCAGCAGAGCAGTGGTGACTTTTATGCGCTATGCGACTCAGCACTCAGTGACCCCACTCTGCAATTTTACATGGTCTCCACTTTTATGGCTGAGTTGCTGTGGTTCCTAAACACTTCCACTTTAGAATAAGACCACTCACAGATGATGATGGAATATCTAGATGTGAAGAAATTTCAGGAACTGACGTGGCAGCTGTGACATCCTATTATAGTACCATGCTGGAATTTAGTGAGTTCTTTAGAATGAGCCATTCTTTCAAAATTGCTTCTAAAGCAGACTGCATGGCTAAGGGATTTTATATACCTGTGGCAATGGGATTGAATGATGCACCTGAATTCAATGATTAAGAGGTGTGTCCGAATATTTTTCTCTATATAGTGTATTTTCATGATGAACAAGGTTATAATGAATGTCAATAGACCTATTGTCTTGCGAGCCGTTAAAATAAAATTGAAAACAAATTCAGTTGAAATCATTGAGAATGGTCACACTTTCTTACATGAGGACACACAGTGGGTTTGAATAGTAATATGATGATGATATTACTAGGAACAGTCTGGAATCATTAAGAATGTTTCTGTTCAAGATGTTTGAATCAAATAAGAGAATTTGATGAGAGAAAGTAACATGAAAACTGCAACATTTATGTCCTACACAGGAGCTGTTTCATGCTTGAGAAAGGTTAGATAGGATAGAAACATTTCAGTTTTTACATGGAGTGCTGAGGATTTTCTTTCATATGGATTGTTGATCGGATCAGGATCTGCTGACGCTGGCAACAACTCCTATATCTCCCTAAGAAGTGCTGCTCTAATTATCTCCAGTGCCTTGAAAAAGTACTTGTACCCCTTGAACCTGTCCATGTTTTACACCCACAAACTTAAATGTATTTTAGTAGAATTTTATGTGATAGACCAACACAAAGTAACAAGTAAGCTTGAAGTGAAAATGATTTCATAATTTTCAGAAAAATCTGGAAAGCATGGCGTGCATTTGTATTCAGCCCCCCTGAGTAGGACTGCCTTTCGCTGCAATTACAACTGCAAGTCTTTGGGTGTATGTATCTACCAGCTTTGCACATCTAGAGGCTGAAATTTGCGCCCATTCTTCTTTGCAAAACAGCTCAATCTCAGTCAGATTAGACGGAGAGCATCTGTGAACAGCAATTTTCAAGTCTTGTCAAAGATTCTAAATGGGATTTAGGTCTGGATTCTGAGTGGGCCATTCGAACACATGAATATGCTTTGATCTAAACCGTTCCATTGTAGCTCTGTCTGTATGTTTAGGGTCGTTGTCTTGCTGGAAGGTGAACCTTCGCCCCAGTCTCAAGTCTTTTGCAGCATCTACCAGGTTTTCTTACAGGATTGCCCTGTATTTAGCTCCATCCATCTTCCCATCAACTCTGACAAGTTTCCCTGTCCCTTCTGAAGAAAAGCATTCCCACAGCATGATGCTGCCACCACCATATTTCATGACGAGGATGGTGTGTTTAGGGTGATGTACAGTGTTAGTTTTCCGCCACACATAGCGTTTTGCCTTTAGGCAAAAAAATTAAACCTTAGTCTCATTTGACCACAGCACCGTATTCCACATGTTTGCTGTGTACCCTACATGGCTTGTGGCAAACTGCAAACTGGACTTCTTATGCCTTGCTTACAAAAATTGCTTTTTTCTTGCCACGGTTCCATAAAGGCCAGATTTGTGGAGTAGAGAACTAATAGTTGTCCTGTGGACAGATTCTCCCACCTGAGCTGTGGATCTCTGCAGCTCCTTTAGATTTTCCATGGACCTCTGGGCTGCTTCTCTAATTCAAGCTCTCCTTGCCTGGGCTGTCATTTTAGGTTGACAGCCATGTCTTGGTTTGCAATTATGCCATACTGCTTCCATTTTTAGATGATCATTGAACAGTGCTCCGCTAGATGTTTGGATATTTTTTTTATAAGCTAACCCTGCTTTACACTTTTCTACAATTTTATCCCTGACCTGTCTGGTGTGTTCTTTGGTTTTCATGATGCTTTTGATCACTGATGTTTACTAACAAATCTCTGAGGCCTTAACAAAGCAGTTGTAGTTATACTGAGAATGCACACAACATTTTTCATATTTTTATGAAAACCATGAATCTTTTTCTTTTCACTTCACACATACTTATGAAGTTGTAGTTCAAGGAGTAGGAATACTTTTTCAAAGCACTGTATCTATCTATCTATCTATCTATCTATCTATCTATCTAGCACTATATCCAATAAGTGTGAACAGCACAGCAACATTCTGTGATGGCGGGTGCCAGCGGCTGATTAAGCGATCCAAACTTCCAAATAGCTTTAATCCAAGAGAATCCAGTTTATTCACCAAATAACAACGTTTCGGGTTGCACACTGGAACCTTTCTCAAACAGTGATAGAAAGGAGAGGGGGGGTGCACATAGCATATATATAGCATGTTGCATATCAATTAATCAATAACATCAATTAAATACAAAACGTAGTAAAATTCATAAAATTGTGTATCAAAATTAAAGTATACATGATTCAAAAACAAGTGAGACCCATATTCGACATACACGAGACCAGAATATATATATATCAACAATGGTGTATATACCTAAAAGACTCTAAGTCATATTTCATAATAATTGAGACATTCATTAACACCCAGGTGATCTCATAACAAACATGATTAAAAACAATAGCCAAGCATTTGTAACCTGATTAGGATCCGAGCGACACATGGAGATCTGGCGTGGTGTATAAACACTGCGCATTCATCTTGGTGTGTAAGCAATCTTCTATGAGCAAATGTATCACCTGATCTGAAGGTCAGCTAATCCACAGGTCAGGTGACCGGAGTATTGGGATCACATGCAGCCTTTTTGTAAACGTTGCTGAGGCAACAATCACATGACTAAGGTCCTGCAGTTTCTAAACAAAACTTTCGCAGGATCTGTGTCTCTACTTACTTTATAGGAAGATAAAGCCAACTTCGTGCAGATAAAGTAAGCTTCCATCACCCCAAGGTAGTAGCTTATATCCACACCCGCAATTCCCGGACACAGAGAAAAATCTCAGCTAGATATTATGGACCGACAGGCATAAGAAGCAGATTTAATTTCTGCATTAATGGGGTCATCAACATCTGCGGACATCGCTAAATGCCATCAGTTGTATCTGTAGGTGGCTCAGGCCATACCGCACTTGTCCCCAAGTATAGTCATGCCCGCCAACCCCCAAAATAGCAGAGTAAAGCTGTAATGACAGAAAGGATTTGCCCCCACACATATCACATCAAACCATATTTGAAGAGAATGTCGGGTGACCTCATCCCCTACTGTCCAAAGGGGAATTGCTGAGAGTACGCAGGGCTCCCGTTTCGAGGGGCTCCAGCCTACTTCATTAACATCCCACTCGTCACTATAGTAATTATCTGCAGCTCACCCCAGTCAGAACCAAAGCACAATCCGTACCAAACTAAGTTCAAGAACTCCAAGTGAGGAAAAGGAACACATATAACAGAAGCGGTGATCTCATGTGTATAGTCTTATCCATTATACAAAATTATTAATATGCATCTATTCGATAATTATCCAGCATCCTCATGTGTGGCAGGGATCCGAATCATTACTTCTTGTCCTCCAAACACTCAACTGTACATAATTTGCAAGTTAAAAGGAGACCATTTAGAAAAAATAAATAGCACCCCACATATAACTAGCAGGTCGACATAGCAGGATATGGATCACATCCAAAGGAAACACCATCTAACTACATATCCAAGGTCTGAACTCAACATTCAATCCGATCGGTTTTAAGGTATTTCGTTTCATAATCCAGAGGATTTCTCTCTTTTTCTTAGCAATAGGCCTCTATTTTCACCTCTTCGTGACAATGGGACATGGTCAATGAGCATCAATTTTATATCTTTCTCACCATGTCCCATTTCTGAACAGTGTTTAGACACCGGTAAATCCATCTGCTTTTTCAGGATGGTATAATGGTGCTGGTTAAAGCATGTTTTGAAATCCAATGTAGTTTCTCCTACATATAATAGTAAACAGGGGTACCACAACACATATATCACAAAGGATGAGTCACATGTCAAATAAAAATGTATTTTATATATGACCTTAGTTTTTGGATGTGTGAAACTACCTCCCTTCTGAATCCGTTTGCAGTTAATGCAGTTCAGGCATGGAAAACATCCCTTCTTAGGTATTTTTAAGAAGGCCTGTCCCACCTTTTTGATGAAGCCTACATCCGCATGGACCAATCTATCCTTTAAATTCCTAGGTCGCCTGTAAAACATCAGGGGTGCACTTTTAAACTCATCAACATCACCAAGGCCATGTTTTAAAATAGGCCAGTGTTTATTGATGATACTCCTAACCTGGTGTAAGTAGTCACCAGAGGAATTCTATTGGTTCTATGTACCTTGTTTCTATTGGTAGTCAGCAGTTGCTCCCTGCTCACTTCTTCTACTTTTTTCATCTGTGTATCAAGACTCCTTCCTGGGTACCCACGTTGTTTAAAGTCATCCCTCATGTTGGTCAAAGTTTGTTTTAAATGCACCGGGTTAGTCACTATTCTTTTTGCCCTTAGGAATTGACTCATCAGTAAAGTTTTTACCATAGGTCTCGGGTGTGCACTTGTATAATGTAATAGTGTGTTCCTATCAGTGGGCTTAATGTGTATCTTACTTTCTACATCATCATCATGGACAGTGAGCAAGGTGTCCAGAAACACAATTTTGTCACAAGATTGAGTAATGGTGAACTTGACATCCTGATCCACCGAGTTCAAATATGCAAAGAACTCAGCCAACTGTATCTCTGTGCCCATCCAAATGAAGAAGATGTCGTCTATGTATCTCCACCACCCCAGCACAAAGCTGAAGTGGTGGGACACACAGACGTACACCTCCTACAGGAAGGCCACAGTAATATTGGCGTAAGTGGGCGCCACATTTGACCCCATTACCGTACCCCTCATTTGCATGTAAAAATAATCACCAAAAAGAAAATAATTGTTGGTCAGTACAGCATGGATTAATCCCAGAAGGAATTCCTGACACTCAGGAGTGTACTTAAAATTTTTTAGTGCATCCCTGGTAGCCTCCAGACCCAATTCATGTCTGATGCTGGTGTAGAGACTAACTATATCCGAGGACACCAGCACTGCGCCATTGGGTATAGTCACCTCTCTGATTTTCAACAAAAAATCTGAAGTATCCCTGATAGAGGATTTAGCAGAGGTTGCATGTATGCGCAACCCTCTGTCAAGAAAAATAGATATATTGCTGAACAGGGAATCCCTAGTTAAGACAATTGGTCTTCCGGGGGGATTAAAAAGATCTTTGTGTATCTTTGGCAACAAATACAAAATTGGTGTCCTTGGATATAGCACAGTCAAAAAGGTCCTAAGTTTCTCATCTATTAGACCACCTTGTTGGGCCACATCCAGCAATGTCTTGATACGTCTCTCTATTTCCCATTTCGGATCATGAGATAATTTTTGATACACAGAGGGGTCATTTAGCTGTCTCATGGCTTTCTTAATGTATTTCCCTGTGTTCATGACCATGACCGCACCACCCTTGTCAGCTGACTTGATGGTGAGGTCGTGGTCACGGGCAAGGGCAACCACTGCCTCTCTCTCAACAGCAGTCACATTAGGATGCTGCAAATGCCCAGTATTTTTTATTTATTTTTTATCAATATCTTTCATAACTGATTCCATGAACACATCAACAGCACCAAAAGGAAAGGGAGGAGAAAAATCACTTTTATTAAATAAGTCAAAATCAAATAACTGTAACTGTGCAGTCCACATTTTTATTGTGTGGAATAAACCAGGTCTTTAAAGTATAACTGTCGTATTTTTTATTTTTTTTGGAGTATTGGATTGTGGTGATAATTATCACCTTGGTGGCCCTATTTCACCTTTTCACTGTGTATTCAATTACCCATTAATTCCACATTTTTGTTCCCTGTACTGCCTACTTTTACCTGTGCTTAAAATAGGGTTGCTAGGCATGTTCCGGAGGATGCAGAAGCACGCAGCGTGCAAGGTCACATTACTGACAGCCAGGGACTGTAAGTAAATGATTAAAGCCAGGTCCTCCCCAGCAGCTGATAACAGTGCCTGGGCTGTGTGCACTTCTCACTGTGCCTGCGCTTGGTAGACGCTCCCTCACTCAGCAGAGCTGGAGAATGCAGAGTTGAACCAGCGCACAACAGGGAAGGGAGATCTGCCGTCTGCTCAGTGTATAAATGAAAGCAACATGTGGTAAGAGGACCCCTTTGTGCTACAGGAGATTAACCCATTAGGGGGAGGGCTCTGGTTACTGACACTTTTGGGGGGCTATTGTTACTGGCTAGTGAGGGCAGGCGGGATTAGCCTCAGGGTGAGGGCAGTGGCGGCCATCTTAACTGAATAGTCAAATTGCAGTTTTATGCAGACTGGTTGCTAAGGGCTGAATCTTATTAAATATGGGGTAAGTCAGTCTAATAGTAACTGATTCTGGAATATCATGTTATTAGTAACTACATATATGAAAATTGAAATTAGGGTCTAAATGTGACAGTTATCCTTTAAATTTCAGTCTCCTGAAGAACTGGTGCAAATCAATAAGTAGAGCCACAGATCCTGCGAAAGTTTTGTTTAGAAACTGCAGGACCTTAGTCATGTGATTGTTGCTGCAGCAACGTTTACAAAAAGGTCGCATTTGATCCCAATACTCCGGTCACCTGACCTGTGCATCAGCTGACCTACAGATCAGGTGATATATTTGCTCATAGAAGATTGCTTACACCAAGATGAATGCGCAGCGGCGTCGCGCAGGCGCAGCTGTTCATACACCACGCCAGATCTCCATGTGTCGCTCGGATCCTAATCAGGTTACAAACGCTTGGCTATTGTTTTTAATCATGTTTGTTATGAGATCACCTGGGTGTTAATGAATGTCTTAATCATTATGAAATATGACTTAGAGTCTTTTAGGTATATACACCATTGTTGATATATATATATTCTGGTCTCGTGTATGTCGAATATGGATCTCACTTGTTTTTGAATCATGTATACTTTGATACACAATTTTATGAATTTTACTGCGTTTTGTATTTAATTGATGTTATTGATTAATTGATATGCAACATGCTATATATATGCTATGTGCACTCCCCCTTTGTATCACTGCTTGAGAAAGGTTCCAGTGTGCAACCCGAAACGTTGTTTAGTGAATAAACTACATGCTTTTATGTAAGGAAGTGCCGTGGATTCTCTTGGATTATATCTATCTATCTATCTATCTCTCTATCTACCTGTCTGCCGGTGTGTCTGTTTGTCTATCTATGTATCACATATTCTGTATTCAAAAAGACTTTAGTTCAAAGTCTCATAAATAGATGCGAAGGAAGCAGAGAAATCGATTAGCAGTAATAATTTATTTGCTATGCCAGGCACAGCCCAACTGTGCTGATAAACCCAGTGAAGTGAAGCAGACAGCGCTTACAAGATCCACAGTGAATAGATGATAAAGTCTGAATAGCTGTTTCTGAAACGACTGGATTTTTTTTTTTTTTAAGAGTTGATAACTCATATTTTATTCTGTACTATGTAATACAGTGCCTGGAAAAAGTATTCATACTGCTTGAACTTTTTCCCCATATTTTCCCAATTCACCCATAAACTTAAATGTATGTAATTGGGATTTTATATGATAGGCCAACAAAAAGCAGTAAGTATGTATGTGTGAAATGAAAAGAAAAGGATTCATGTTTTTTTTTTTATTTTAATACATAAAAATCTGAAAAGTGTGCATTTGTATTCAGCCCCCTGTATTCTGATAGCCAGGAGTGACCAATTGCCCTCAGAAGTCACCTAGTTAGTAAATAGAGTCCATCTGTGTGTAATTTATTCTCAGTATTACTACAGCTGTTCTATGAAGGTCTAAGTGATTTGTTGGTGAACATGTCATGCTTTGGTGTGGGAGGGAAACACCACACCGAGCATAAGAAGGGGGGAACAGGGAAACAGGCCTGAGAACTAGGGAAGGAAGATGGACACCTCCTAGTAAAACCCTAACCAAAATCCTGATTGACTATCAATATGAACAGACCCCAGAGGTAGGTGTGTTCATACACAGGAATGCCTAGAGTCCTATCTAGCCCTATAGGACCCTGGTACTAATGGCAGGGACGAGACTACCTGTTCCTCCAAAAGGAATCTACTTCAGGCCTAATACAAACAACAGGGAAATGCAACACACAGAACCCAAACAAAATACAAAAAGGGAAAGGAAATACTTAACTTCAAAGGAGCAATGGAAGCACCAGGAACTCTGCCGAGATCCACACACCAGCAATCCACAACTGAAACTGAAGCTATAAACTGCACAGCATTGTGGGAGAAGCAACAATAAATAAGGAAGGTTAAATGACCATATTAGCAACACCTGAGGCAAGGGGTGTGGCCATTACCAGAAACAACACAGACGCCTATTGATCCACAGCGAAAACCTGTCAGTCCAAACCATGTGTTGCCAGTATCACTGATCACCAGCCATCTGTTTCAGGAATGTCTGTGACAGTACCCCCCCCCCCCTCCGGATGACCTCCGGGCACCCAGAACTGACCTTATGCAGGTGAGACCTGTGAAAAGCTTTCACCAGACGACTAGCATTCATGTCAGATGCGGTACCCACATCCTCTTCTCTGGTCCATAACCCTTCCAGTGAACAAGATACTGAAGAGATCTACGGTGAACTCGAGAGTCAATTTTCTTGGTGAATTCCAAACTACCATCCACCATGACAGGAGCGGGTGGCAAAGAAGACGGCTCCAAAGGTTCAACATATCTCTTCAACAAAGATTTATGAAACACATTATGAATTTTCAGGGCCTGAGGAAGTTCAAGACGAAAAGCTACAGGATTAATAATGGCAGTGATCTTATATGGACCAATAAACCTTGGACCCAACTTCCAAGAAGGTACCTTCAACTTAATGTTTCTTGTGGACAGCCACACAGAATCACCCACTCTTAGGTCCGGACCATTCATACTTTTCCTGTCAGCCACACGTTTATACTTGTTGCCCATATTCATCAAGTTATTTTGAATTTTCCGCCATATAGATGACAATGATGACGAAAAACTGTTCCTCCTCAGGGATACCAGAAGTATCAGAACCAGAAAATGTGCCAAACTGCGGGTGAAACCCATATGCCCCAAAAAACGGCGACTTACCAGTGGACTCCTGTCTACGATTGTTTATGGCAAACTCTGCCAAAGACAAAACGAAGACCACTCCTCCTGGTTCTCAGAGACAAAACATCTCAAGTAAGTCTCCAGACTTTGATTAGTGCGTTCCGTCTGTCCGTTCGACTGAGGATGAAAAGCCGAAGAAAAGGACAGTTGTACCCCCAGTCGAGTACAGAACTCCTTCCAGAATCTGGAAGCAAACTGAGTCCCACAATCCAAGACCATGTCAGAAGGAATGCCCTGGAGTTTTACAATGTTCTCAACAAACACTTGTGCAAGTGTTTTAGCATTAGGTAGGCCCAACAATGCTATAAGGTGCACCATTTTACTAAAGCGATCAACTACCACCCGAATAACTGTCTTTCCTGAAGAATTACTTAGATCAGTGATAAAATCCATGGATAAGTGAGTCCATGGTCTGGACGGGATGGGCAACGGAAGTAGAGATCCGGAAGGCCGAGTTGGTGTCACCTTAGCATGTGCACAGGTACTACAGGCTGACACATAGTCCTCAACACACTTACCCTGGCCACCAGAATCTATGAGAGATGAGGTCGGCAGTGGATCTACTCCCAGGGTGTCCCATAAGAACTGTACATGTGATGTTTCTCAAACACCTTGTGATGCAATTCCGATGGCACAAACAGTTTCCCAGAGGGACAAAAATCTGGTGTGTCTTCCTGGGCCTCTAACACCTTCACCTCTAGGCCAGGGTGAAGAGCGGATATCACCACCCCTTCCAACAGTATAGGACTTGGATTTTCAAAATCACCACCTCCAGGAAAACTATGTGACAAGGCATCTGCCTTGACGTTCTTAACCCCAGGATGATAGGTGACAATGAAATTTAATCTGGTGAAAAACAAAGACCATCTGGCTTGTCTCGGGTTCAGTCGTTTAGCCGACTCCAGGTAAGCCAGGTTTTTGTGATCTGTGAACACAGTGATCGAATGAATCGCCTCTTCCAACCAATGACGCCATTCCTCAAAAGCCAACTTAATGGCCAGTAACTCTCTGTTACCCACATCATAATTTTTCGCTGCGGAAGAGAGTTTTTTTTTTTTAGAAAACAAAACATGGACTCCATTTACCAGGTGACGGGCCTGCAATAAAACTGCTCCTACCCCCACCTTGGACGCGTCCACTTCCACAATGAAAGGTTGTGATACATCCGGCTGCCCCAATATAGGGGTAGAAGAGAAGCATTCCTTAATCTCAGAAAGGGCTCGCAACACCAAATCAGACCAGACTGAGACATCTGTCCCTTTCTTAGTCATGTCAGTTAAGGGTTTTACTATTGTCGAATAATTCAGAATACATTTTCAGTAATAGTTGGTGAACCCCAAAAACCACATAAGAGCCTTCAGATTTTTGGGTCAATCCCAGTCCAATACAGCACAGACTTTCTCTGGATCCATTCAAATACCTGAAAAAACTGCACCTTGTGTACAGCAAAAAGACACTCTAATTTTGCGTACAATTTATTGTCCTTTAGGATCTGTAACAACTGTCTAACGTGATCCTAATGTGTTTCCACATCTGGAGAATAAATTAGAATGTCATCCAAATACACGACTACAAACCTCCCCACAAGGTGATGAAAAATGTAATTTACAAAATGCTGGAAAGCTGCAGGAACATTGGTCAACCCGAAAGGCATGACCATGTTCTCAAAGTGTCCCTCAGGAGTATTAAAAGCTGTCTTACCCTTCCTTGATCCAAACCAGATTATATGGCCCTCTTAAATCCAACTTGAAGAACACATTGGCATCAATAATCTGGTTAAACAAATCGTGAATCAAAGGAAGCGGGTAAGGATCTTGGAGAGTAATCAAATATACTCTCTCCTGGCCAGTCTTACAGGTTCAGAAAGGTTATACAACCTAGATTTTGGCAACTTAACTCCGGGAATAAGATTGATCGGACAATCATATTCCTGATGCGGAGGTAAATCCTGACATCCACTCTAAAAAAACTCGTCGGCAAAATCAGATATAAAAGAGGGTAATGTCTTAGTAGTTAAAACAGAAAAAAAATGTATTCAGACAATTGTCAATGCCATAATCCCCAATGCAGAAGCTGTGTAGCTTGCCAATCGATGGTTTGATTGTGCTTGCTTAACCACGGTAAACCCAGAACCACCAAAGCAGGGAGACCCTCCCACACAAAACACAAGATAAATTCTTAATGGAAGTCACCCACTCTTAATCTGATATCATGCACCACTTGAGATAAACACTTCTGAGCTAGAGTTGCAGAATCAATAGCAAAAACGGAAATGTTTTCTTCTAATGCACTCGGTGACAACCTGTGCATAAGGACGAACTGAGCATCAATCAGGTTTAAACCGGCCCCGCTGTCGATAAACCCCTCAATCCCCACAGTTTTAGACTCTAGCGCCACCTCAGCAGCCAGGAGAAATCGGGTACTACCAGTAAAAGACAAATGCACATTTTCTGACTCTCCTCTCACCCCTCCAGTCAGTCAGATGGGAATTAAATGTCCCTCCTTTTTTTTTTTTTGCCGTTGAATGCATGGACATACTCTGATAAAATGTCCCTTTTGTCCGCAGAAAAAACCACACTCCTTTCCTATTACTAGAATGCTTAAAAGCGGATCCAGGAGTAGCTCATCCTAATTGCATGGGTTTGTCCCCAGACATAAACCCAGGAGTAGCTTCACTCAAAGTATCAGAGGAGGACAATACATCATGTGATAGTACGTCCTCAAAGTGGGGGCCCCTAGATCTCTCTCTCAGGTGTCTATCCATGTGTATAGCCAGAGACCTATCAGCCTCCAGAGACTGGGGTTTCATGAAAGGCCAAGGCGTCCTTTAGCCGCTCTGATAACCCTTGACAAAATTGGCTACGGATAACAGGATCGTTCCACTCCCTATCCATAGCCCACCTCCTAAACTCAGAGCAATACATCTCAGTGGAATGCTCTAGTCCCAGTATGGTTGAGAGCTGAGCCTCAGGGTTAGATACACCAGTGTGGAACACTGAAGAATCACGCAAAACTCGAAGTCCGTAACAGGCTGAGGTCAGAGCAGGCAAAGTTCATCCGAATACATGAAACAAGTCCGAGATTAGGGCTAGCAGCAGAGGATGATAATGGAAAACAGGCACAGGTTTGGTTAGGCTGCGGAGGGTTAGATTGTAGAAATTAAGCAAAGGTCTGTACATGCAGGCAACAGAGATCATAGCAAGGAACCAGCAAGCTAGGAACCTAAATTGCTCAGGCAAGTAGTGTGAGAAACTGCACATCATACATAGCAGAAGCTAATTAGCAACTAGAAGCAGTCTAGCAGCAGAACACAGAGCCAAGAAGTATATTACTCTTGCAGTACTGCAGAAGGAGTTTATGTTCAGTCAAGAGACACAAGGTGAGCTGAGCACCTGTAATTGCAGGTCAATGGGGGCATGAGCTGCCCACATAACACAAAAGTTATAAAGCTTTATATGGCTGTACCTTCTATCACTAAAGCTGTCACAAAATACATAAAAAAGACATTGGCTAGACCAGTAACAACTCAGCATCTTCTTGAATAAACTTGTCCTCTATCTTAGTCCTACAAGGTGCAATGTTAGAAATAAGGCTCTACAACATTAAATAAACATTAGCTATTCTTTACTATTTCCTGATCTAATGGGTGGTGCAGGAACATATGCTAAAAGAAAACATTTTTAGAGACACTGCTCTGAGGATGAATAAGCTTTAAGTAAATTCCAAGCAATAATTAAGATTTGATGATAGCTGACACAGAGAAGCATACAATGCCCATGCAGGAAGGAAGATGAGGACATGGGTTAACGTAAGAAAGGAAAAGAGCATTAAAACAAACAAGAGACCCTGTTAAAACTCTCATTCTTCAACAGGGAATTAGAGTAAACAAGAGCTTACAAGAACAATATAAAAAGTTCCACCCTGGGAGGAAGAATCCATAAAAAAACCAAACAGTCTCGTGTATCTACAAATAAATACCTGGTTTGTATCGTTCTTGAGGCTGGGTATACACTTTAGATATCTGGTCAGAAAAACAAGGCACTCCTCATGTTCATGTTACACTATATACATGCATGCTTGGATTGGCTGAGAAAGCATGTGTGCTGAGTGAGGATAGTGGAGTATGCCACTACTAGAGACTCCTGGCTAGCTGCTAATCTAACCTGAGTAAAAAGGCAACTCAACATCCTGATCCTTCTCTCTTTAATATCTTCTGGGGGAAACTAAGGACAGTGCCATACACATTAGATATACATTATATCTAAAGTATTTTATTCAATATATATTGTGAATTATGTTATGTTAGTGCTCACCGTGCATTAGGGCAATCATATTGCCCTTCTACTTTCAGCCAAGCACTTTCCAAAAGGACACCTTTTTTCATATGTTTGGCCAAGAATTTATATTGTATAGAGAAACATCATGCTGCTGTTGTTTGACCCTTGGAGTGAAGGAGCCAACCCTTGTTAGCCCTATCACCTACAAATGGTCGGACCTGTAAAGGACTCCTAACTCCAGAGCAACATTATTAAAGGGATTGTCCGAGTTCTGAAAAAAAAATACAGCACTGTAAATCTGATGGTCAGCAATATATACATAAGCTAAGTTCTATTTCCTTATTGCCCTCGTTCTCTTCTGGCCCTTTATTTAACTGCAATAACAACAATCTCTGAGGTTTCCCTCATGAATATTTGTGGGTGTAAAAAAAACTCCCCCTACCCCCCTCCGCGCCCTGGTCTGCAAACGGAGTAAATAAAAGTGCTGCCCTGAGTGAAATGTCTAACTGCTGGGATACTCAGCAGCATGTTGTATGTGTAGGACTACAAGTTCCAGCTGAACAGTACAATGACACTGCTGATACACACAGGATATTTCCCCTACCTGTTCTTGTGCAATGCTCTGCAGAACTCCTCCCGTCTGTCAGCTCTGTGTCTGCAGGATGAGGAGGGAAGATCCTGTGCCCAGCATTTGTCTCTTCACCACTTGCAGCTGCTCAGCAAAACCTCCAGCCCTGAGTCTGTGCTGCTGATGGTAGAAGGGAATAATCTTTCCTGAAGAATCCAGGAATTCCTCTCCATGAGTTGCATCTGGTATGTCATCTGAATAGAGATGAGGTACAATACCAGATGCAATCCACGGAGAAGAGTGGCACTGTTTTGAAAAGAAAGCAACCATGTTTTTATAATCTCAACAAACTCTACTAAAGTGTTTTTCCAATAACGTGAAGTTACCCCCTATTCACAGTATAGGTGAAAATAACTATTGGATTAGTTGGGGCCCAACTGCGGGGACCCCCACTGATCATGAGACTGAGGACACTGTGCCTCACAGGGCCCCCTTAAATGAATGGAGCAGCAGGTCAAGCAGGAACGCTGCCGATCCATACATCTCTATAAGACTTGCCAGAATTTTGCCAAGCACTGTAATCAGCTATTTCCAACGGTCTCATAGAGATGAATGGAGCGGCAGACGCAGCAGTGCACATGCTCGACCTGCCACTCTGTCCCTGTGATGGATGGGTGTCCCAGTAGTAGGACTCCCCTGATAAAATTCCCAGAATATCACATTAATATAAATATATTTAATCAGAGTATCCAAGAACAAATTGGAAATACATTTTTGGCTGCACCCAATCAGCTAGAAATTGTAACCACCTTTAATTCAGATTGATTCACTCTGTCATTTCTCAGTCCTTTCTGACATACAATTATATTATTTGCATCAAAATGTTTCAGTCTGCCAATAACAGAATACGCTTATCATCAGCTTAGAAATAGAAATAAAATAAAGGGATTCATTGGTGCCCCAGATAAAACCCAAAGCTAAATGTGTTCATCACCTCAATTAGCACTTAGTAATATGTATGAGCCAAAATGATTTCATGCATCAATGTCTTCCGTGCAATTTAATCAGTTTTTGTAATTTACTTAATTTTATGCATCAAATTGATTGCATAAAAAGAGGGCACATTTTCCCACAAAACTATTTGTGTGATGCATAGAACTTGACGGTTAAGACTGAACTTTCTAAAGTGTTTCTTAAGATAGAGTATGAGTTTGCAGGTGCAGTATCTACTGTACATGATATGCACAACACTGAGAGTATCACAGGGGCTTGGTTCACATGCAAAATAGCTTTAACATGATTCTTGGAATTATGCAAATATATTGCTCTCATTTACAAAAATTCTGCATGTTAAAGGGGTTGTCTGAGATAAGAAAAAAAGTTCTGCTGTTTTTCCATCTATTCTAGAAACAGTTGTTTCTTGTTTATAGGCTATGTCTAGTGCTGCAGATATGCTCTTGAGGCTGCAATCAGAGTCGAACTGGGGTTCCTTGGGCCCACCAGAGAAAATTATACTTGGGGCCAAACCCCATGTGATCAATAATGTCCAATTGGTTTAGATTCAGATAAACAGTCCCTAGTGGCAAGGGATTGGCTCAAAAGGCAACTCCAAAAGGATATTGGACCTTTGCGGGCCATGTGTGATATCACAGCCTGGGCCGACCAGGGAATCTTCTAGTGCTGTAGGCCAGTCTGATACTGGCAGCAATAGCAGACACAGCCTAGGAATGGTGCAGCTTCTTAGAAAAGAAAGCACAACTTTTTATTGCTTTAATGTGAAACGGTTCCCTCTTGAGAGCTGATCTCAGGGGACACAGTTGCATAGGCACGGGTGTTTATTTGCATCTGTACAAAAACAAAACCAAGGTCAGAATATCCTTTAAAATGAGATAAATGCATTGGTGCATGTCGCTGAAATACAAAAGCAAGCATACAATGTAAGAGCGCTCTGCAAACATTGACTATATGGATTATACATGATACTAATGTTATAGTCACTACATAACGGATTATGAGATCTTCGAAAGCATTTGGATCACAATCATTAGTGCCCACCCAGCAGATGACTTCTTTTAGATTAGACTTGGTGATTCACTTCTCCCTAGGCTAAGCCTCAAATGAATTAAAGGAAAGTATTTTCCCTGAATTCATTTGAGGCCTACTGGCACAAGGAGAGTTGAGTCACTTTAGAATAGGGTCATATCTAAAAAAGGTTACCTTGCCGTGGTGGATGGGCACTAATGAGTTTCAGCAAAATATTTACTAATACCTTATATTCATTTACAGTATCTCACAAAAGTGAGTACACCTCTCACAATTTTGTGAATATTTTATTATAGCTTTTCATGGGACAACACTGAACATATGACACTTTGATGCAATGTAAAGTAATCAGTGTACAGCGTGTATAACAGTGTAAATTTGGTGTGCCCTCAAAATAACTCAACACACAGCCATTAATATCTAAACCGCTGGCAACAAAAGTGAGTACACCCCTAAGTGAAAATGGGCAAATTGTGCCCAAAGTGTCAATATTTTGTGGGCCACCATTATTTTCCAGCACTTATTATGTTGGAATACTGCCCTGTAGCACAATACTGCCCTGTTTCCAATAATCCATGCCCTTAGTCTGCTTGTATGGTTTGCAGGCTTTCTTGTGCATCATCTTTAGAAGTGGCTTCCTTCTGAGGCGACAGTCATGCAGACCAATTTGATGCAGTGTGTGGTGTATGGTCTGAGCATAGACAGGCTGACCCCCCTACCCCTTTAACCTCTGCAGCAATGCTGGCAGCACTCATACATCTATTTTGAAAAGACAATCTCTGGATATGACGCTGAGCAGGTAAACTCAAATTCTTTGGTCGACCATGGCAAGGCCTGTTCTGAGTGGAACCTGTCTTGTTAAACTACTGTATGGTCTTGGCCACCATGCTGTAGCTCAGTTTTAGGGTGTTGGCAATCTTCTTATAGCCTAGGCATCTTTATGTAGAGCAACAATTCATTTTTTTTCCAATCTTCAGAGAGTTCTTTGCCATGAGGTGCCATGTTAAACTTCCAGTGTCCAGTATGAGACAGTGTGAGAGCGATAACATCAAATTTAACACACCTGCTCCCCATTCACAATTGAGACCTTGTAAGACTAACGAGTCACATGACACCGGGGAGGGAAAATGGCCAATTGGGCACAATTTGGCCATTTTCACTTAGGGGTGTACTCACTTATGTTACCAGTGTTTTAGACATTAAAGGCTGTGTGTTATTTTGAGGTCACATCAAATTTACACTGTTATACAAGCCGTTCACTGACACTTTACATTGTATTATCGTGTCATATTTTTAGTGTTGTCCCATGAAAATATATAATAAAGAATTTACAAAAATGTGAGGGGTGGACTCACGTTTGTGGGATACTGTATATATTATTACTATAAAAGTGATTTAATATTTTTATTGTATATTTTACTAACCAATAATTCATAATCCTCAATTCCATAGCCCTCACCCCCATCCCCGATTTGAGCACAGGGTGGGGAAAATGTTCCAGTATTAATCTGTATTTCCTTTCTGTATATCTCTCCCAAAGGTGCCATCGTGAATTGTGAATATGAATTTTGTTCTTTCCCACAAACCACTGTTCTTCCACTGCTCTAAACCTGTTAACATTCTGTATCCATTCCTCAGCAGTTGGCACCGCAGGGCGCATCCAACTTCTAGCCATAATCAGGCGGGCAAAGAACAACAACTTTTTTATTACATTGCCTCGTTTTCCAGACACAACAGATCTCCCGGAATACAGGTCTCAATTGTGTTCTGTATTCAGCAGTTAAAAATCTTAGAGCATCTTCACCACATCTCAGTGTTGTCTACATCTAACACACTACACCAAGGGCAGTCTGCTGATACTCTAATTCTTGATTTATACATCCGTGTTGGGGTATAGTATAACCGATGAAGAATGTTAAAATGTGTCATTATGTGAGACAGGTTTGGATTGGAATTTATGCTTGTAAAAATATTATGCCACTGGAGACTGATTTTGTATCTGATCTCTTTAGATGAATTGCCTATTCACACATCTGTATGTGTTTTGCGTTCTGCACATCGCCGGCACTCTCATAGAAAATGCCTTTTCTTGTCCGCAATTGCGGACAAGAATGGGACATATTCTATTTTTTTGCGGAACGCAGGCGGACCCATTTTGCGGACCTGTTAATGGACCCTTTCTTGTTGACAGGACTACTTTGTTTGCTAACTCATTTACTCAACTGTATAATGGCAAAGTTGATTAATTTACCTTGACCCTTCCACCCAAATATTAAATTCACCAATTTGTGACTACTTATAGTGATAACTACTTAACGTTTCATCCCTCTTACTACTGCCTGGACCTGCAAATATGTCAAAGTTAAATCCTGAATGTACCCCATTTCTTCACATAATGGTGTTTTCCAGTTGCTTGCCTGATTAAAGACCATCTAGCTGTACCTGTTGAAAAGAAATATACTCACATCTTCCCTGCCACTCTGTTCCAGCTCCCTGGGTCCCAGACACCTAAATAAATATAACCTTTAAACTCTAATCCTTTGCAACTATTTTCACTAGGAAAAGGATCTTAAAAGAGTTAAAAAAAAGTATTACAATGTAAATGCAGCTCAAGGGCTCATACACATGGCTGTAGTTTCTATCCGCATCCGGATTTTTTTGCAGATCAGATGGAGACCCAATCATTTCAATTTCTTATTCTTGTGGACAAGGATAGGACATTTCTACAGAAGTTAAAAAATAAATGGTGGCATGCACACGGCCTGGATCTGTGTTTTGCAGATCAGTGATTTACGGACCGCAAAATACTTATGGTTGTGTGCATGAGCCCTAACAGGAAAAACTGAAGCACATCTAGTTAGAACTTCAGTGAAAGAAGTAACAACTAGTTTGGCTGTAACATGATCACAGAGATAGAGAAATTAGTGGCGTGATGGAAGGGTAAGTACTGCTTTCTGCTTGTTTGCCTTAACTAATTTGTCTTTGCTTTTTGTGTCATTATGGCGTATTCCCACACCGAATCACCTCCAAAGTAAGGTGAAGATAGGGAGATAAAAGTTAACTTTTACTAGTATCTAATAAAAAATTGCTACACCATGGTATGACATACACAAACCCCCAAAAATATCTATACCAATCAATTATCTCAAGCGGCACTTGTTCAGCTCTGCTTAAAAAAAATTGAAACTTCTTACCAATATTGAAATGTGCAGGCAAGATTATTCAAACACAGGAAGTTGGGGTCCCAGAAGATGTAGAAGACTTGGTGGCTGGTCAGCCACTGTGGTAGATAGGCACAAGGGTGTGCTAGCCCTAACTAGCCCTAACAACAGGTGGTAGGGGGCTAGAAAATACCCTGCCTATCTACACAGAGCAGCCGCCTTGACAGGGGCGACCCTATCCTGTCCCTAAACACGGGCAGTATCCCTGGTAATACCTAAACATGGATCCTGACGTGGCACATTTCGTCTGATAACGTTACCAAGTTTCCCCTGACGAGTTATCAAACACAATATATATGCAGGGTAACTATAAATTTTTGTCCCAAAACACTTAATTAATACAAAAATGGGACCAAGTAAAATGGACAAAAGTATAAAACAGAGAGGGCCCCCAGTCAGTGGACCTGAAATCAATATGTGTCCCTCATCTAATACAACCCGGCCAGTGGGTTCGAGATGTCGGCATTCCCCGCTGATATGGGGGTTGGCCCTAGTGATTTCTATATACACATAGGACTTTCTGCAAAGCAATCTGTCTCTTTAAATATCTGTTATTTTTATAGTTAGTATGATTTAAAAAAATAAGGAATTTGTCATCAAGTAGAACCTGTTGACTGGTGAGGAAGTAAATTAAAGGAAGACGCAGAGGAGGTCTTAGAACTTTTTCTCTAATTGCTCCTGGGAAGGCACCAAGAAAATCCATAAGGCATGAGTCAATCTGCCCTTAGAGGGAAAAATCCTTCCTTACCTCACGTTGCGATCAGACTAGGTCAACATTCATATTTAAAGGGTTATACTAGTTTTGCAATTTTCAGCATCAATTGACAAGAAATAACACATATTATCCCTTACTAACAGTGATTGTTTATCAGTAATGCCCTGTTTTTCTGCACTTAATCATGGTCAGGTGAAATTCTGTTGTGTGGTGGTTCCATGTCTACATCTGAGGTGTGGTAAGGCTTGTAAGGCTCTGCCCTGTAAGACACAAAATTATCAATGACCTTGCCTCTGAAAGCAGTGTTCTGCTCATTCTCCTGGACCCTGCCCTGTAGACTTGATCTCAGCAATGATGTGTATCTTAGGATTGGATTTGTCAAGCAGGGCTTCAAGCAGGCTTGGATCTGTGATGTTCAAGTTGGGAGGGGAAGGAGAGGCAGGGACCCGATGCTACAAACTCTCACTGCGAGTCTTGTGCTGGGATGTGAACACAGGGTGCAGGTCACAGATCACAATAATACTGGAGGAGTCAGAAGGCTTCCAGAACCTCATCATCTGACTTATATAATACAGTAAGGTGGAATGCTGGTGTTATTTTTTGCGTACCCGAAAAACCTGTTTAATGCATTTCTATTAGCAAGTGTATGTGCTACATATTCAAGGGTATTCACAGTATTTGAAAATGCTCTCAGGCATAAAATAATAAAATAATAGAATAGAAATCTGTACTAATAAAAAGCGTATTGGAAAAATAAAAAGGTTTTGTAATCTTACTGTGTATCTCTAAAACAACCGACTCCAAATATATTTTTTTGCTAATTCTATTGACAACTCGAACACTTGGAAATTAATTTTGCCAAGGTTATTTTGAATATTATCTTTTCACGCTTATTGTCAAAAACACATTAAAAAGTATACCCTAATTAATGAGAGATGAAAATCAGTTTCTAAAAGGATGTATCAGCTTTTACCAGGAGGTCATGTCTAGACTGGACCAGGTTGAATCGTTGGATGTCATATCTTGATTTTTTCCAAAGCATTTTAAAATTGTGCTACATACTAAATTCATACACAATTCTTTGTAGAAACCTCTCAATCATCCTGGGCCTGGCCATTATTATTATATCAAGTTTTTGGTAGGTATATATGGAGAATAACTATGTGTAAACTCAGAGCGAGGACAAGGCAGTGTCGGACTGGATTTTTGAGGTCCAGGCTCTAATCATAAAGTTTTAAACCAACTAAATACACCATAGTGGCAGATGATGGTCTCAAAAGGCAGCCATATTATTTTTTGTCCTGGATCTTTGTGCCCCATTATAGTATCAGAGTGGTAGGCTACTGGTGGATTCTCTGGTAATCTGATGGGCTGGTCTGACCTTGATAAGGTGTAAAGTAGAACAGGTTGTCATGTTAGCGGGCATTCAGTTTCTGGTCCAATTCATGGTTTTAATAATGCTCTACCTTTACATTTCTTTTTATATCTAATTGTAACCAAGTTTCTGTTAATGCTATAGGTGCTGGGGATGATGCCTAACTAACAAACCATGCTAAAATATACTGGTCTTGGGTTTACGAATTCTGAAAGCCATGCAACAGTCACCAAGAATGCTTGATTTACCCCTTTTGTAAACCTAGCCAAGTGGATTCCATAGATTATCCAATAATCATAAAAGGTTGGTGCATAAAATAAGAATACTTAAGGTGAGGGCGGATATAGGTAAGTAACTTGCTCAGTGGGGTACCACAAGCTGCTCTTCCATTGGAGATAGTGCCTTGGAGGTGTCTTTGTAATAGTATTATGCCTACTAAGTAGCACAGCTTTTAGGTAAACCTCCACTGACACTTTATTCAGGGGCAGACTGGGAACTTAAGTGGCCCTGGAACAAAAACTAAAAGTTGCCCCATGTTGTAGGTTGGTCCAAACTGACAGAAGGTAGGGTAACACAAGTAGGCAGGGGCAACAGAAGGAGGGAGGTGCCTGATGCTTCTACGTTATTAATGCTGAGAGCACCAGATCTTTATTTACCCGGCTGGCGGCTGCGAGAAGGGCTTGAGGGCCCCCCGGCCATCGACCCATTGGGAAATTTCCCTTTATTTCCCCTCACACTATAAATATCTGGATTTCATATAACTGCCTTTTTTACCCTAATGGAATCATAAATAATCTATGCACAAATTAAAAATCAGGAGCCCAATATTGTCACAATTGCAAATACATTCTGATATGTCAGACTATTTCTGTAAATGAAAACTCAGATTGCCTGTATATAGAATGGAAAAGTTAGCAGGTACCTACAGCATAGTATACCACTTCCTTGGTCACTTGATGAAATGTACACCTGATATTTTACACAGATCTATAGTATGGTATTCACACATGACCAACGTCACGTATTCCAGGAATGTTCAGCAGCTTAGGTTTCCACGTAGGCTGTCACTTGTGACACCTATTATTGGAACCCAGTCACATGGTAATGTATGTAGGATACTGACCTATTTCTCATTGCCTACCTGAGATTTTAAATCATATTTTAACAAAAGTCCAAGTTCAAGGTGAACTTTATGAGCCATCAGCGAACTCTACATGTTTTTGCATTGGTTACAGAAGTATTTCTGTGTATGGTTACATTAAATGATAATGGCACCTCTCCGAATATTTGCTGTTGTTTTTTTTGTGAATTGTGGAATTGTCAGATGTTTTTGACATACAGTGAAAGTTAACTAAATGCCTATATATATACACACCACAGTAAAAAATAAAATCAATTTCAGAAGAGCAACTGGAAACTCTGGGGCCCCAGTGCAAAAACTCTATCTGGACCCCCACCTACAATGTGCCATTCATAATGTGATAGGGTGGTCTTGTGCTCCTTCGAGGGCTGGATCCAAATGCACCCTTTATACCTATCCCCCTATTAAAGTCTGTCCTGCTTAGTGATTGACAGCTATCTCTATATGGATACTCATACAGGGAAGGCTGGCAATCATGGATAAGAGCTCCTACTGGATTCCTGAGCATAGAATGGGCAGGTATTTTAAAGAAGTCTTTCACCTCAATTAAACATAAGTTTTTTCATGTCACAATAGTTTCAAAAATGTATATAATTATGTAATCAAGCAGAATAATATCTCCTTTGAGAGCTCATTTGCATGCCCTAATCCTTCAAACTTTACACTGGTCACTAGGTCTAATAATGGGTCATGATTTCCTGTTAGACACAGGTAACGTTTCAGTAGCTATCTCGTTATCACACAGGCAATACCTCTGCAGAGATAACACAGGATCCACCATTCACAATAGGTGATATGACAGCTTATCTACTCCCTCCTGACCTCTGCACAGGTCACAGAGCATGCCTAAAAAACTCTCCCATAGAAGTCAATGTCCTGTCCATTGTGTCTATGGCCAATGTAGCTGCTCTCAAAGCACAGGAAGTCTTAACATATTTTAGGCCTAGTGGCCTAATTGCAGGATTACATACACGGATAGTGACGTGAAAAAAAAAAGTTTACAAAATGTTTAACATAAAAACATTATTTAAACAATAGGTCATTTTCTGAGGACATATTCCCTTTAAAGTGAATGTGTCATCAGAAAATGACTGTTTAAATCGCGTTTTTATCTTAAAGGGGTTGTCTCACTTCAGCAAATGGTATTTATCATGTAGAGAAAGTTAATACAAGCCACTTCCTAATGTATTGTGATTGTCCATATTGTATTCTTTGCTGCATAGACTCATTTTTCTATCACATGATACACTTCTCATTTCCATGGTTACTACCACCCTGAAATCTAGTAGCTGTGGTCGTGCTTGCATACTATAGGAAAAATCTCTGTCCTATCTGCACTCTTATGTTCTTGGCCACCAGAAAGGCCGCACTTTCAAGGTTAAAATTAGTTTTTAAAATATGTGAAAAAAAAGGGAGTCATTTAGGCTTCAAATAAAAGAGTAAACCCCAGCCTGTCCGCCAGTGGATTTTAATAGTTTACATGGTCTAGATCCAAATGAATAACAGTTAAAAACCCATGAGGGATGTATGAGAGAAAATATCTCAAGAAGTAATACATGGTATTGTTTGGATGTCTTGAGGCTGTATTTGTGGAGAACAAAGGAAAAATGGTTATTGGCAGAAGCTTGGTAGCGCTAGATCTAAACATAGTAACAGTAAGTAGTGAGGAACTTGAGGCAAACTCATTAGGACCCAAAGCCATACAACCACCTGGATAGTTTTGGTTATAAACAAGTTCCTCAACTTCATTCATGACCATAGTCTTTTACTGTCATACACTTATAGTGTGGACTCTTTTTTTGTACGTGTTGTTTAGAAGAAAGAAACTTAAAGAGAGAGAGAGATCATGCTGCTGCAACATCAAGTGGGTCTTCTAGTATGTCCACATGTCTATGCATGTTGTTTCTAAACATCTTCTCTGAATCCCTTGTTTTGACCATTTTAAGGCAATTCAAGACTTGAATTTGCCAAAGTCTTGTGTCATACTTAAAGGGTTGTTTGAGATTTTTGCCTCTGGATAGGTCACCAGTATCTTATCGGTGGGGGTCTGACACCCAGAACCCGTATGATCACCTGTTTGAGATGGTATGCGGCCTTCTCTCAGCTCACCAAGCACAGAACTGTACATAGACTGACAGAGGCTGTATTTGGTATCGAAGCTCAGCCCCATTGACTTCAATGAGACTAAGCTGCGCATAGGTCATGTGACGTCACATGACCAAGGCAAAGCTGCGAGAAGGCCGCTGTGTTACTGTGAATGCCGATGCCTTATCGAACTGCTGATCAGCGGTGTCGAACTCCCATCTGTCAGCTCTTGGACAACCCCTTTATGCATATTTCAGATGCAATGCTTTTCTTCTTCCATGAAGTGGTTGTCTATTTCACAATAATCAGTATTTCTTTCCACATTAAAATAATAATAAAGACGGGTCCACCATGTCATGCCATTGCCTAGTTGTGCCAAATGCTCCCCATGAGGGGGGTGGTTATTTCTAATACAGTAGGAGCTGGTCAAATTGATACATAGGGGGCATTTATTAAGCTATTTATGCCACTATTTTGGTGTTAAAGTCACAAATTATGGCACACACAATGATTTGTAACTTTTTGAGCTTCTCTCCTCTCGTCTAGTTGTGAGAAAAGGGAGTGGGGCTTATCGGGAGGTAGTGGCCCTCCAGATTTACTATAATTTGTGAGCAAAGTATTAAAAAATTTGATTCCACTGCTTTACCGAATTTTACAAAAAAATTAGCTTCCTGACGTTTCTTTCTAAGTAGCAGGTGCAATGACAAGGAGCGGAGATTGTGCCGTCCCCCGCCATTGTACTCCTCAGCTGTCGCATTCAAAGCGGATCACGGCATCTGACAGCGATATTACAGTGTAACATAATAAAAAAATCATACTTACCTTATCCATTTGATTGCGAAGAGCCGGCCGCTTCCATCTTAATTGAAGATCTAGAGTGACACCTTGTGCGGCCCGTGATGAAATCATCACGTCAGCCGGCATTGTGACGTCAGACGTCACCGAGCACAGAATTTCATGAGAGATCTTTAATCAAAATGGCAGCTGGCTTTTTGCCCAAACAGAAGAGTTAAGTATGATTTATTTTTATTTTTTACCACCATTCAGGGAGAATCTATTTGCTACCATGAAGCACAAGGAAATTTGGCTTAGCTGCAAATTGAATTTTCCCTGAAATTCGTGAAGCTCGATTCACCCAACATTAGTCATCAACATCAGATTAGCGGGGGCCTGATTGCTGGTACTCCTGCTGATTAGCAGTTTGAAGAGACCGCAGCACTCATACAAGTGCTGCCTTCTCTTCCCTGTTTACCTGCTGGCGGTCGACATTACAACTTCTCCGTCCCCATTACATCAATGAGATGGCTCCGTCCTGTTCACTTGAAATTAATAGGACGAAGGAGCTGTAATTACACTGCTCTCTGCTTCAGTGTCGACAGTGATCACATTCTCAGGCGTTGTTTACTGAATAAACAAAAAAGGCGCACCATAGGGTGAAAACGTATGCGTGATTGGAAAAAGTACTCCAAATGGAGGCTCACCTTAAAGGGTTGTGCGAATGATAGACACAACCCTACTGTAGACGTGTTGGGAATAGATTTAATTCCCAAAATAAGCGGTCGGTGAGCAGCCACGGATCTCCTTGAATGAGTGTGCCTCACGGAGAATTATTATGCGAATGCAGGAGCAACCATCCCTCGGCGCGAAGGAACCGACCAGTCAGAGGTAATGTTAATCTTCATCAAACGTTTTTAATGCAGAGACACTTCACCAATGTCGACAGTGAGGAGATCGCACGAGTGCTGCAGTCTCTTCAACCAGCTTATTGTTGGGGGTGCCAGCGATTGGGTCCATGTCGATCTGATATTAATGACCTATCCTGAGGACAAACTCTTTAAACATCATCTACCAGTCTTCTATTTAAATCTTCCCAAACCCTACAATCTATTTTACTTTCTTCCTCCATTTAACCTGGATGTCTGGGCTGGTGGCATGTGCATCTAAAGTCACTGAATATTAGCCTCTCACACAATAAGAGACAAGTCTCTGTGGATTTATGTTATGCACCAAAAATCCTGCTGGAGGCAATGACTTTAATAACAGGAAACATATTTTAAGCAACTGAATGGCATCCTTAAGAAGTTGTAATACAAATAACGCTAAAGCCCTTGTTCAGTCTGTAGTCTATAATATGTATTGTACGGGAACATTTGTTTCACAATGATACTACATTGTCACATTAAATGTGATTTTCACAGAATAAGAATTCATTTATTGCACCATTTATAATATCCTGGTAATATTAATCATTCCTATCTTTGGGAAGAATGGGAATAAAGCATTAAATCACTGATCACATCTCCAGCACATCAATTCTGTGCTATAAAGACCTACGTTATGCTTTTCATCATAGACGTACTGTTATTGTTTCTTAAATGAGAAGTAGTCTCAAATATAATGATTTCATCCATCTCTATTTAAAGGGAACCTGTCATGAACTTTATGCAGCCCATACTGACAGCAGAACAAAGTAGAGACAGGTGAGTTGATTTCAGCGGTCTGTTTTATGTCTATATAATGCAGGGTGGGACATTACTACAGAATATGATAGAATCTCTTGTGTATGCCTTGTGTATATGTAACGCCCCAGCAGTGGCGACTCTAGGAACAATATATAGGGGGGGCACAAAGATACCACAGTCAAAAATGGGGGGGCAAAAACTAAATAAGTATATATAAATAAGATTACAAAATACGACAGAATTGCGGGATACATTTATAATAAAACTATTTACTTACAAAAGAAGCTATTCAGTCGTCTGCTGTGCCGTCCTCTGCTTGCTTCCGCGGATTCTTTCCCCTTCTTTCTGTCTCTCGTCAGTGCGCAGGCGCACTGTTATGGTGGATCTGTGGAAGACACACTTTGGATGACACTGTTATTATGCCTCTCATTAGCCCTCATTATGCCTCTCATCACTCCCATATCAGCCCTTATGCCTCATTAGCCCCCATTATTCCTCTTATTAGCCCCTATTATGCCTCTTATCACCCCCATATGAGCCTCCATGCCTCTCATTAGCCCCCATATCAGCCCTTATGCCTCATTAGCCCTTATTATAAGCGATTATGCCTCATTAGCCCATATTATGCCTCTTATTAGCCCTCATATGCCTAATTAGCTCCCATATGCCTCATTATCCCACATTATGCTTATTAGCCCCCATTATGCCTCTCATTAGCCCCTATTATACCTCTTATTAGCGCCCATATGCCTTATTAGCCACCATATGCCTCATTAGCCCCCATATGCCTCTAATAGTCTAATTAGCCCCATTGTGTCTCTAATTAGCCCCATGATACCTAATTAGCCCCCATTATGCCTCATTAGCCCCCATTATGCCTCATCAGCCCCCATATGCCTCATCAGCCCCCATATGCCTCATCAGCCCCCATATGCCTCATCAGCCCCCATATGCCTCTAATTAGCCCCATATGCCTCTAATTAGCCCCCATATGCCTCTAATTAGCCCCCATTATGCCTCTCATGATTAGCCCCTATTATGCCCCCAGCAGCCACTTTTTTTATAAAATAAAAAACACTTACCTCTCCTGCTCCTGGACGCCGCCTGCAATTTTTTCTCTCCTCAGTCGACTGTGCTCTGAACTGGCGTGCACAGCGTCAGGTCACAGAGCGCCCTCACGCTGTGCGCAGCCCTGCACAGCCGACAACTGAGGACCAGGAAGTGGTAAGTACAGAGCGTTTACTGCTTCCTGGTCCTTCGGTACTAATGAGCGCTTCCATAATGGAAGCGCTCATTAGTATTCACCGGCCTGCTTTGGGGGGAATCAGCGGGGGGGGGGGCAAAGAATAACATAGGGGGTGCAATTGCCCCCCTCGCCCCCCTCTAGCTATGCCACTACGCCCCAGAGAGCCATTACCACCTTTGTTTTACCCCTACTATCTTCTACGGTGTATCCTGTGTCATCATATGTATTTATTGCATGTGCTGCAAAATAAGTATTCATATTTCCTTGCAAAGGTTATGTTTAAGTGTAATGTGCCTGGTCTACCAGCAGATGGCGGCAACAGTGGCAGATTTAGTTTTCCCAGAGAGGAACCTTCTAGTTCTAGTCCAGCCCTCTCTAGAGAGGGAGGAGTTTAGCTAGTGAGAGAGAGTCTGGAGGATCCCCTCCTTGGGGAGGGAAGCAGTTCTCGTCCCTGCCGGACAGGCCCTGCCTGTGAGTTCTAAATGGTTGCATGTCCCCTCCTGGGCTTGCATTGCCTAAAGCCAAGCTAAGTAAGCTTGAAGCCAGGAAGAAGTTTTCCTAGGATTACAGTGAGAGTCAGACTACAGAAAGCTAAGTTCTAGCAGAAGAGGAAAAGTTCCTATTTAATCCAGCCGACATATCAGAGCTGAGAGAGTACTGATATAGCTGAGAGTGTTTGCCTGCCAAAACTAATGCCAAAAGTTTGTAAGTTTGTTCCCTGATGCAAGTTTATGCAAATTAAAGCTGTGTTCAACATATATACAAAGTCTGGACTCAATTTTTCCTTCATCATCCAAGTTAATCACCCATTTTGCACTGCTTTGGTCGACCACGTTTGGGATCCAAGGATATCCAGGTAGGAGCACCGTGACACTTGCATACAACACCTTCAGGGAGATTGTAGGTCACTCTACACCACTCTGGCAATCCTACATCTGGGTGCCAGCACCACTATACTTAAAGGGGACTCCATATCCTTGTTGCTTCAATGCAACTGGTGTCACAACAACTTGCTCTATCAGAGGGACATATATCATAAAAACCTCTTAAAGGGTAAGAGATACCCCAGATGCTGTCTAAACCATCCGTTACATATACCTGTTTTATATGATATGTAATGTGTGGGTTGTCAGCCATTTAGATTTATTTTCTCCTCGGATATGGTTTTCCTAATAAATCCTACATTTCCCATAATGCCTGGCTTTGCAGAGACAGAGGGGATAGAGTCTCACCCCATTGTATTGGCATGTATAATGGCAGCCATGACAGATTAGTGACACAGCTACTATCCCCTTACACTGCAGGATCTACATGTTTTCCTATGTGATGCAGCTTGAGCCTGTCTCCCCTCTCTGTCCTGTCATCTTTCTCCTCTGTCGCCTCTTACATGCAGGAGGCAGATAGACCAGAGTGAAGCTACGTCTCATAGAACATGTAAAATATAAGAGTTAAACTAGATCGCACATCCTCAATACTATGCTTTTATCTAATAACTGCTTCTCAGCATAATTAACATCACTTCTCAGCGTAATTTATAGTATACCTACCCCTGTTGCATACTGTACATGAGGCATTGGTATACATATTGATCAAAAAGCATAGGTCCACTTACCACAACAAAATTGCCTCCTCTAGTGGGAACCTACTTTAAATTTGGCGCGGCGCTGTGCAGCGGCCACTGGCACCGCTGCACAGCACCAATAGGCAGCGGGACCCAGCAGCCAAACAACTGGCAGAGCCACCCTGGCACTGGGCCCCACCAACCCACCAGCACAGCACCAGAACAACAATGGCCACAGTTGTCAAAACTCACCTTATCACATGGTCTCAGGAACTCCATGGTGGTAGGAATTTATACAACCTTATGCAGTCTCCTGCTAATTAAAATCACCTGGGCCGAATGGGGAGGAGTGCTGATACCAGAGGGGGAACAAAGAATAGATTCTACAGGACATGTAAAATATAAGAGTGAAACTGAATCGCACATCCTCAATCCTATGCTTTTATCTAATAACTGCTCATAGAACGTCTCATAGAACTACAGTGGAAAGTCAGCACACACAGATAGTACAGGCAGGCAGTGGGAGTCAGGAGTTTTATATAACTGCAGCTAATTCTGGTAAACATTACATCTTCAACAGAATACAGAGATATACGATATACAAAGAAATATAAGGAAGGGCGGAGCCTGAGAACTGCCAGGGATTTGATTGGTTATTATGTCATCCTGTAGTTCACAGGAAGTCAGTCACAGGAAGAGACTGAGTTCCTGTTTACGCATTACAGCAAGATGTCAGACTTGAGGTCACGTGACCAGGTTCCCATAATAAAAAGGTTCGAACTGTATGGATGCAGATGAGTTAGGCTGAAACAAATTACATTGCTAGAATACTGGTGGTGAGTTAGTAATATATGTAAGGCTGGGTACACATCACATTTCTTTGCCATCCTTTTAACATATACCAAAAAAAGTATACGTTAATTGCGGCCTGAGGCGCATGCCATACAGTGGCATCCGTCACCATAGAGTTCCATTGTAAAAAAAAAAAACGCTACATTAATGTATACATTTTTTTCAACAGACTCTGCAGGTTTGAAAAGTGTAGTGTACTACACTTTTGTATCCCTTTTTTTCCCAACGGATAGCGAAAAACCTGATGTGAACCCACCCTAAAATAGTTTTTTTAATGATCCAGACAATAGAAAACAATCCAGGTCTTAGACGCACACTGTGAATTTGTAGATTTAATTTTCCAAAAATAGTTTTTGCCATTAAAGGGATGTCCGACTTTGTAAATCTCCCCAAAGCCCCTGAATGTGTAAAAATAATAAAATATGTTATGCCCACCACTTATTCCTACATCGTTTCCAGTGAGGCTGCTCTGGTCCTCCTCTCTGATTGGCATTTACAGGCTGCAGTGATGGCATAGCCGCACATGGCATATGACTGCTGCAACCAGTCACTGGCCTGAGCAGTAAATGGCACGAGATTCCTTTTAAGTGATTTGGATAAATGTGGACGTACGTAGAAAAGTTTTCTTTGTACCAACAATGCAAGAGTCTTCAAATGTATTACACATGTCCATGCTAAAAGTGAGTTACCAGACAGAGACAGACAGCTTCTAAACAAATCGGTTTGTAAATCACTGGTGGTGCCACTGCTGGGGCCCACAACAATCAGTAGAACATCGGCTCGTCTTCCCCCATTTGAATGGAGGGTCTGATATTTGTGGCTGCTCCATTTGAATTGGGGAATATGGCTCAACAGGTGCCGCAACAGTCAGACCACCGTAGATCAGACGCATCCACTCCTGTGGGGGAAAACCCCTTTACATGCCTTTACCTGTCTGCCCACCATTTTAATACCCCACCCCTTATAGACATCCAGTAGATCAGCTCTGTTTTTCCTAAATTTAAACCTGCCACCACCGTATTATTATCAATACCTAACTTGCTCTAAACCTTTTGCATCTGTCCCTTTATGCTCAATTAAAAGGATTTAGCCCATGGTTAAACTTATTGCATAGAAACAGACAGGCCTGAAGAGATTTCATTGTTATCATGCAATGTGTTTAACTTTTTTTGTTATGAAAGTAGAGGGAAAGCTCTAATAACATTTCCATCAATCACAAAGCCAAAATGTATTATGGCTCAGAGGTCTTCAAGATGTTTTTTTTTTTGGGGGGGGGGGGGGGGGGGGAAGGGGGGTGAACAAGTTTCTGCTAATCAGCCAATCTTGCTATATATTTTTGCTGTACTGGACTTGGGACAGAACTTGTGACTGCATTAGTGGTGATGGTGGAACAAACAAGCATTGATTGCAATTAGTGAAACAGTCTTAGACACAAAGGGATTTGGACTGAGCTACAAAGTATTCTGCAAGCTTTTCATTTCTGATTTATATGTGATGATTTAGTTATTTATTAACTGTTCGTTTTTTTGAAAGTTTTTTTACTGTTGGTATATTTTGTGAAGAGCTTAAAGTGATAGTCAACTGCTTGAGTCTATTATCTGCATGTGGAAGAAGAAGTATGTCCAGCGGAGCATGGACAGGTTATTGTTTGACCTTTGAATCAATAGCAGCTATGGAGGAACCTTGGCATTGAGAGCCTGGATGGAGATTCTGGGAGGAAAGGATGTGGGTATTATAGGTTGAATAGCACCACCAGCCCTAAGAAGAACAGCTGTGGCACTGGAGTGGCCCTGGAGCCAGAACAGGGGATTAATACCATGTCGATTCTGGTTCATTGCTTTATGTAAGATACGTAGTATTTTATCTGTAGCTAGAGCTGAGTGAATTGGTCAACATTTTGGTTCAATTTAGTTGAATCAGTCTACTTGAATGAACCATCGTTGCCAACCATCCAGAAGTCTATGGACAGTCTTTTCTCCTGTGTCCGAGAATACAAAATAGATTTGTCTGTGAATTTTTTGAGGCTGGTGGTATTAACTAGTGCTACAGCCTGATGCAGTAACCACACCCCCTCTCAAGCAATCAGGGCTCCTCAACGTCAGCAGAAGGAAGCTGTTGTTCCTTCCCATCGACTTCAATTGTGTCTATTGCTCCAGATGCTCCTCCTCCTTCTACTACTAGTCCTCGTCCCTTGTTTCGACCGCAATCGATCACCGAGGCGATTGTAAAAAAACAACTGTATGCTTTCATCCAACGGCGCAGAAGCTGAATGTGCACCTGGCCAAGTTGCTGGTACTACAATTCCTCCCTTCACATTAGGTTGACTCTGTACATTTCAGAGAACTGATGGCTTGTACTCTGCCAAGGTGGAAAATCTCAAGCTGACATTACTTTTCCCAAAAAGCTGCACCAGCCCTGCACACGTATGTTCAACAGAAGGTGGGCCAGTCCTTGGGTCTTTCGGTGTCTGGTAGAGTGCACGCCAGTGCTGATGTATGGAGTTGTAACTATGATCAAGGACAATATATGTCATTCACAGTCCACTGGGTAAATGTGGTTGCGGACCAGGCACACCAGCTACTTGGCCAGGTGACGGTAATGTCGCCTCTGCGTTGAGAATTTGCCCATGGTGGTTCTATTAAAGGATTATTTTATCTTATCTATCTCCTCATTCTTCACCTTGTCCTCACCCTCCCCTCTAGACATAGTTCACAGTGGTCCTCCAGCATATCACCTATGCAAAGTTAGGCATTATCACACGGTTCTGCACCTCGTCAGCCTGGCTGAACGGAGCCACACTGAGGAGGAACTGCTTGGTGTCCTCCATAAAGAAATTAAACACTGGCGGTCTCTTCTAATCACTGAAGAAAGAAACGTTGTGTGAAAAAGCTAAAACACAACCTTTATTTGAACACTCTAAAGAATGTGTGAACAAGAAAGATAAACTCTACCTAAATTAAAACCCTCCTAGTTGATAAACATCTGTCCACGCCACCTAAAACAACATCCTCTCAAGCAGCCAGCTGGCCTGCCTGGAGCACACGTGATACCGCGTGCACAGTCGTAATGGTGTGAACACAAATCAACTATGGAAACCACGTGAGTATGACTACTCTACAGGGAGTGCTATAACAAATAATCGCACCCTAACCCTGATGAAGTCTCTAGCAGTGTATGCCTCCTCCTGTGTAAATTACACCTTAGGCGTCTCCCAGTGGTGTAAGCGGCATTTGTGCCATTAGTCAATTGCCCGGCCAACTGGTGACCTAATAAACCTATTGTCCTGGGTCTAAAACCGCCCGTTGATAAACATCTGCCCACACTAACAGTTAGCTAATAATACAAGCACGTGCCCACTGTGGCATTACTGGGCTTGTGCACACAGCCACTGCAGTGTGAACACGAATCAACGGGAATTGACTAGGCTAACTAAGCTACTCAGTTTGTCCCCACTCCCCGCTCGACGCGTTTCACCATTACAGGCTCGTCAGGAGCAAAGTGTGAATGGGGGTAGACAAAACAATACAGGAGCCGCCAGCCTCACGTCCTGAGGCTGCGGCCACAGCTTTACAATCGCCGTACGTGGCCACACAGACGCGCCTATTATAAAGGGGAGGTACCTCCCCTCCACAGGATCGAGCCCCTGGATCGGCCGATGAAAGGACTGGAGGTGCGGCAGAGCCGCAATACAAACCCGCCCCTTCCGCCGGCCCACTTATGGAGCGATCGCGTATGGAGTGTCAAAATACTCCTACTAATTACAAGTGACCAAACGGCGGTGTACTGAATGACAAGACGATGTCTTGTAGCAGCGCAGCATCTGAGTGGAAGGGTGATATGAGTATTATGACGGGACATAAATGCAAATGACATCAAATATATTAAATTATTCTAGTATCCATTTAATTACCAGAAACATATGAGAGATCACTATATGTAGGGACCCCCCAGAAAACCAAGAGGTGCCCCATAAACCCTTTAGATACTGAAGGGAGCATATGCCGGTACAAATAGTGCAAAAAACACAGGGGGATGGAAAAGAGCCCATATAATGCACAACACAAGGATATGGTGGGCAATGGTGTAACGGTCGCGTACACACACACACAGGGTGGAGGGAAGTGACCACTGCGCTCCACCCTTACCCCTGGCCCTGCCTACTTGCCTCGCGAGTCCTAATGACAGGGGACAACTGGACGGCAATCCCTAGCTTGAACTAAGTGCAGGGATGACAGACAGACAAACAACAGAACGTGAACGGACCGAGTCAATACCAGGAAAGCTACAAAGTACAAATGGAGCAAGCAGAGAATAGTCAGGAGAAGCCGGGGTCATAAATACCAGGAGAGTCGTGAAGTACCAAAAGAGTAAGCAGAGGATCGTCAGGAGGAAGCCGGGGTCAGAATACCAGGAGAGCAGCAAAGTACACAAGGAGCAGGCAGAGGATCGTCAGGAAACAGCAGGAGGTAAGTACGCCAGGAAGTACAACATCACAGGTGGAACCTAAATTAACAGGCAACCGGTGGCCAGCAGGCTGCCTGAATTTATAGTGGGGAGTGAGGGTCATGTGACGTGGCCAGCGTCACATGACCGACAGACCAACCAGTCGAGCACCGAGTGATCAGCTCGGCGCTCAAGGCAGATTTAGGAGCAGGGAACCTCCCAGCTAGCAAAGCCGCCCTGGGAACGAGGTCAAGCACAGATCCTCGCTCCCGAAGCTAAGCAGCAGGTCTGCGGCTAATGGGAGACCGAGTGCACCTTCGGAACCCCGTTACAAATGGGTTTCACAAATGGGCTACCTTACCATTACCCAATAGAGGAAATGGTCAGATGACTCATATATAGATTACATTTAGAGGAGGCAGACAAAGGAGTTATATTCATTGAGGCCCTGTGGTTAAACCGTGCGCATTCTGAATATCCACCCCTTGAAATTTGACCACATCCACATCCTTGTTATGTAACGTGGAGACATGCCTCGCAATCGGGGTGTCAAAACCTTTGCAAATATCATTAAGATGTTCCCCAATCCTTCTGCAGAACTCGCAAAATGTTTCCCTCACATATCGTTTACCACATCTGCATGTGGCCAGGTACACAACCCCCTTTGTTCTGCAGTTAAAAAAGGATCTGATGGTGAAGTTTTTTTTGCGTGACTGTGCAGGTAAACTCATTACCTAACTGAAAATCCGACATCCTGGAACAAATACGGTGTAAAAACAGAAGGGTGGTCCCTAGAGGGAGATAATGTCAGGGCACTCTCCCAAGGTGTACTGCTCTGTAACAATGAATGTATAGAACGAGTGAGGGGCAGTAACGTTTTAAAACTTAGAGTTTATTGGAACTGTTTTAAGAATAAGCCCCTACCAAACAAACAAGACAAACGACAATTAACAGTGTGGGATCCACATTAATGAATCACCGTTATACGAATCCGCTGGTAATATTGCAGTACCGCGGAGCCGAACAAAAAAGTAGCACCATATGCAGTCTTTTGGTGGGGTACCGCAGACTAATAAAGATGCCAGAGGCAAATAAAAGGGTGGATCTTACCGGTGGTGCCAGTTGGGACCTTATAGTCCAAAATCCTGGAGGATGAGGGGCTTCTCGGGTCCGAAAAACACGTCCTCTTTTTGATTTCACCTGGTGCCAGGGGCTGCAGGGAGAAACTATCCCTGTTTTTGCCCTACTTGGCCTGTAAATCCCTAGGTGCCTCCTAACACGGGGTCCTATCCCTGCAAGGGGTGGCCTCGTCCGGAACCTAACCCTAATAAGTGAACCCTAATTGACCCTATAGGGACAGCGTAAATTGGCCCCAAGGGTGATGATGGCTAGTAGGGTGGAAAAGGATCTAAATTCTGATAGCATAAAAACAGGGAGGTGTACTTACTATTGCGGTCATGGAAACCGTGTGGCTGGTGCCATGAGAAGCGGGAGTGTGGTTTGACACCCGCATGTGATGTCAGCGTCTGTCTGCGCTGATAAATGCGCCAGTAGGTTTAAATGGGAGAGGGGTATGCGCCTGCGAGAGGAGTGCGGCCGTCGTCATGTGACTAAGGCATATGTCAGCTGACGTCGCGGTCCGCCTCCTAGCCAGCGCATGCGCACATATGCGATGTGCAGCTCAGATGCCGCGGCTGCTGTGACGTAATGGTAGGCGTCACCATCAGGGAGGTCCTACCAGTCCGGGCGCGGCGTCGGCTGTATAGTGAGGTGGGAGGAGTGTCCATATGGTACGATCGGCTCCTACTGCACCTATAAATATTGGTAGTGATAAAGCAAATCACTAGCAACATGGGACCTAAGAAAGGGGGAACATTAAATAACAGGCGTACCCACTAGGACCCAGACAGGGTCCAGTGGCCACCTGAAGCCTAAAGACAGTTGGGACAAAATGACCGGCACCTTGGAAGGTATCGTCATCAGAAGGATATAATCAACCAAGATATAATGATCATATTTAAGACGAATGAGCGTACACACACTCTATATAGAGTAATATGCTGATATTGGTGGCACTGTTGAGTGCTTGATGCGTGGTCAGTGCATTTGAAGGACCGTCAGACATATCTAATTCTGATGATACAATGAGGGAACCCCTGCTATTTAGCAGATAATAGCGTACACATATTTATGTGTGTAGGAGACTGGGGATGGTTACAAGAAGCACCCAAATTGTAGCTGGTCATTCAATCCATTGGGGTTGGTGGTATTCAACTTGAATATCCACCAACACTCCCTTTGGAGAATCTTCTTGTCCCAGTCTCCTCCACGTGGTGGCTTTCTAATTGCTTCCAACCCTACAAACATGACACCTGATGACCTTCCATCGTGCACGGATTGGATGTGTCTAGCTATTGGGGTGTCCCTATTGTTGCGTATGTCACCCAGGTGCTCACCTATGCGTACCCGCAATTCCCTACGGGTTTTGCCGACATATCTAATGCCGCATTCGCAGGTAAGTAAGTAAACAACTCCTGCGGTGCGGCAGTTGATAAAATCTCGTATATGGTGAGCGGGATCCGTAGGACCAACCGCAACCGTTTTTCCCTGGGTGACATACTTGCAAAAGCTGCACCGCCCACATTTGAAACAGCCATTCAAAGGTTTGTCCAGCCACGTCTTCTTTTTAGGGGGGTTATAGTGGCTGTGCACAAATCGATCCCTTAAATTGGTTCCTCTCCTGAAGGTTACTGATGGATAGGGACTCACAACATCCTTCAGGTCCGGATCCATCAGGAGGGTGTCCCAATTGCGTGCTAAGATCTCTTTAACCTGTCTAGCCGCAGAATCAAATGTTCCAATGATCCGTAACTTTTTTTGTTGTTGTGGATCCATTTTCGGGCCCCTAGTGGGATGTAGAAGTGTGGTCCGTGGCTCCTGTCGTGCCCTTTGATAGGCCTTTCTAAGTGTGTTGTCCGGGTACCCCCGTGCGCGGAAGCGCTCTCTTAGCTCGTGTGCCTGTTTGGTAAATTCGCGTGGTTCCGAGCAATTGCGTCTCAATCTGAGGTATTGGCCCACTGGAATACCACGTTTCAGTGGGACGGGATGGCAGCTGTCCCACCGAAGGAGTGAATTAGTAGATGTCTCCTTACGGAAGATGGTGGTCTGTAGGCTCCCTTGAGTATCTCTTGAAATGCAAATGTCCAAGAACGGTAAATGATTGTGTACGATCTCTGATGTAAATCTAAGATTTATGGTGTTGATATTGAGTTCATTCACCAGTCTCTTAAATTCGTCCTCTGGCCCGCTCCACAAGATGAATATATCATCTATGTAGCGGGCCCAGAGGATGATATGCTCGGTATACCAGTTGGGTATATCACCAAATACCATGGTCTCCTCCCACCAGCCCAGGAGCAAATTTGCGTAGGACGGTGGGCAGGAACTGCCCATCGCGGTGCCCCTGAGCTGGTGATATATCCGGCCATCAAAAACAAAACAGTTGGTTGTCAGGACAAAATCTAAAAGCTGCAGGACCAGCTCGTTGTGTGCAGCGAACTGGAGACCTCTTGCCTTTAGAAAATGTGCTGCGGCTGCGAGCCCTTTCTCATGCGGAATAGAAGAATAGAGTGCCTCGACATCGATTGATGCCAGAAGCCAATTCGATTCTAAGTTAATATTTTCCAATTTGGAAAGGAGGTCTCCTGTGTCTCTCACATAAGATGGGAGCGATTGTACGAATGGACCCAGTATGCGGTCAACATATACCCCACAGTTCTGTGGTAAACTGCCCACCCCTGATACTATTGGCCTGCCCTTAAGGGGCACAGTGCCCTTATGAACTTTGGGCAGGCAGTAAAAGGTTGCCATGACCGGGTGTTTTGGAAGGAGAAATTCCAACTCATTACTGCTGATGAGGCCATCCGTTTCTTCTTTTGTCACTATGTCAGTCAATTCTTGCCGGAATCTTGCTGTAGGATCGGCTGATAATGTCTCATAGCTTTGTTCATCATCTAGCAATGTGAGACACATGGCACGATATGCTGAACTGTCCATAATGACCACATTACCTCCCTTATCAGAGGGCTTGATCGTAATCCTAGCATCTGTTGATAATCCCCTTATTGCTTGTCTCTCTCTACTGTTACAATTAGACCTAGTCAAAGCTGGAGACATCTTAGCAAGTTCGGACGTGGTATGTTTAAGAAAGACGTCAATACATGAAATGTCTCCTACCGGTGGCATTTTGCTGCTCCTGTTTTTCAGATCGGTAAAGGGCCCTCTACCATCTGAATTATGTGGTATACTATCAAGGTTGTACAAGAGATGTACGTCTCCAAGGATCTCCACCGGTATGCCCAGTTCCCGGCTTTCTTTTTTATCCCTAAGCCGGAAGTGTTTGTGCCACTTCAGCTTACGGGCAAACAGGTGGAGATCCTTAGTCCACCGAAATAGGTCAAATGAGGCTGTGGGGACATAGGACAGGCCGCGTCTCAAAACCGTAATCTCAACCTCTGTAAGGGTGCGGGATGACAGGTTAATTACTAACCTATCATCCGTGCATCCTACCGGTTCCGCATGAGAAAGGGCTCGCAGCCGCAGCACATTTTCTAAAGGCAAGAGGTCTCCAGTTCGCTGCACACAACGAGCTGGTCCTGCAGCTTTTAGATTTTGTCCTGACAACCAACTGTTTTGTTTTTGATGGCCGGATATATCACCAGCTCAGGGGCACCGCGATGGGCAGTTCCTGCGCACCGTCCTACGCAAATTTGCTCCTGGGCTGGTGGGAGGAGACCATGGTATTTGGTGATATACCCAACTGGTATACCGAGCATATCGTCCTCTGGGCCCGCTACATAGATGATATATTCATCTTGTGGAGCGGGCCAGAGGACGAATTTAAGAGACTGGTGAATGAACTCAATATCAACACCATAAATCTTAGATTTACATCAGAGATCGTACACAATCATTTACCGTTCTTGGACATTTGCATTTCAAGAGATACTCAAGGGAGCCTACAGACCACCATCTTCCGTAAGGAGACATCTACTAATTCACTCCTTCGGTGGGACAGCTGCCATCCCGTCCCACTGAAACGTGGTATTCCAGTGGGCCAATACCTCAGATTGAGACGCAATTGCTCGGAACCACGCGAATTTACCAAACAGGCACACGAGCTAAGAGAGCGCTTCCGCGCACGGGGGTACCCGAACAACACACTTAGAAAGGCCTATCAAAGGGCACGACAGGAGCCACGGACCACACTTCTACATCCCACTAGGGGCCCGAAAATGGATCCACAACAACAAAAAAAGTTACGGATCATTGGAACATTTGATTCTGCGGCTAGACAGGTTAAAGAGATCTTAGCACGCAATTGGGACACCCTCCTGATGGATCCGGACCTGAAGGATGTTGTGAGTCCCTATCCATCAGTAACCTTCAGGAGAGGAACCAATTTAAGGGATCGATTTGTGCACAGCCACTATAACCCCCCTAAAAAGAAGACGTGGCTGGACAAACCTTTGAATGGCTGTTTCAAATGTGGGCGGTGCAGCTTTTGCAAGTATGTCACCCAGGGAAAAACGGTTGCGGTTGGTCCTACGGATCCCGCTCACCATATACGAGATTTTATCAACTGCCGCACCGCAGGAGTTGTTTACTTACTTACCTGCGAATGCGGCATTAGATATGTCGGCAAAACCCGTAGGGAATTGCGGGTACGCATAGGTGAGCACCTGGGTGACATACGCAACAATAGGGACACCCCAATAGCTAGACACATCCAATCCGTGCACGATGGAAGGTCATCAGGTGTCATGTTTGTAGGGTTGGAAGCAATTAGAAAGCCACCACGTGGAGGAGACTGGGACAAGAAGATTCTCCAAAGGGAGTGTTGGTGGATATTCAAGTTGAATACCACCAACCCCAATGGATTGAATGACCAGCTACAATTTGGGTGCTTCTTGTAACCATCCCCAGTCTCCTACACACATAAATATGTGTACGCTATTATCTGCTAAATAGCAGGGGTTCCCTCATTGTATCATCAGAATTACATATGTCTGACGGTCCTTCAAATGCACTGACCACGCATCAAGCACTCAACAGTGCCACCAATATCAGCATATTACTCTATATAGAGTGTGTGTACGCTCATTCGTCTTAAACATGATCATTATATCTTGGTTGATTATATCCTTCTGATGACGACACCTTCCAAGGTGCCGGTCATTTTGTCCCAACTGTCTTTAGGCTTCAGGTGGCCACTGGACCCTGTCTGGGTCCTAGTGGGTACGCCTGTTATTTAATGTTCCCCCTTTCTTAGGTCCCATGTTGCTAGTGATTTGCTTTATCACTACCAATATTTATAGGTGCAGTAGGAGCCGATCGTACCATATGGACACTCCTCCCACCTCACTATACAGCCGACGCCGCGCCCGGACTGGTAGGACCTCCCTGATGGTGACGCCTACCATTACGTCACAGCAGCCGCGGCATCTGAGCTGCACATCGCATATGTGCGCATGCGCTGGCTAGGAGGCGGACCGCGACGTCAGCTGACATATGCCTTAGTCACATGACGACGGCCGCACTCCTCGCGCAGGCGCACCACATACCCCTCTCCCATTTAAACCTACTGGCGCATTTATCAGCGCAGACAGACGCTGACATCACATGCGGGCGTCAAACCACACTCCCGCTTTTCATGGCACCAGCCACACGGTTTCCATGACCGCAATAGTAAGTACACCTCCCTGTTTTTATGCTATAAATACATCTGCTTCTGGTGGGTTCAATATCTGAATGGATTTTGTTTTGCTATTACACCACAGGTATCCGGACTGATTTGGGACCACACTGGTCTAGTCAGGTCTGCGCAATTCTTTTTGGCTGACCCTTTCCCATGATTTATCACAATAGGATAAGGGTATAGACCTATTCCTCCACCCATGACCCCTGTCCCCTGTCCCCTGAAGAGTCGGGGGGTCTTCATTCTATCTCTATGAAGTGGAGGCACTTTTTGTAGTTCTGATTTATTCTCTATTAGATGAAACGCGTAGGGACCCAGAATAAATCTATCAGAATTTAGATCCTTTTCCACCCTACTAGCCATCATCACCCTTGGGGCCAATTTACGCTGTCCCTATAGGGTCAATTAGGGTTCACTTATTAGGGTTAGGTTCCGGACGAGGCCACCCCTTGCGGGGATAGGACCCCGTGTTAGGAGGCACCTAGGGATTTACAGGCCAAGTAGGGCAAAAACAGGGATAGTTTCTCCCTGCAGCCCCTGGCTCCAGGTGAAATCAAAAAGAGGACGTGTTTTTCGGACCCGAGAAGCCCCTCATCCTCCAGGATTTTGGACTATAAGGTCCCAACTGGCACCACCGGTAAGATCCACCCTTTTATTTGCCTCTGGCATCTTTATTAGTCTGCGGTACCCCACCAAAAGACTGCATATGGTGCTACTTTTTTGTTCGGCTCCGCGGTACTGCAATATTACCAGCGGATTCGTATAACGGTGATTCATTAATGTGGATCCCACACTGTTAATTGTCGTTTGTCTTGTTTGTTTGGTAGGGGCTTATTCTTAAAACAGTTCCAATAAACTCTAAGTTTTAAAACGTTACTGCCCCTCACTCGTTCTATACAAATACGGTGTAACCAGAGATATTGTCCTTTTGGGATACCTTTTTTCAAGGACATAGGATGACAACTGTCCCACCGTAGAAGACTGTTAGTAGCCATTTCCTTGCGGAATAAACGGGTACCCAAATTGCCATCCTGGTCCCTAAAGATGGTCAAATCCAGAAAAGTTATCTGGATTACACCCAAGAGTGCTTAAAGAGTTCAATTCAGTCATTGCTGTGCCCCTGTTTATAATTTTTTTAGATTCTCTAGGTACTGGTACAGTGCCAAGTGATTGGCGCAAGGCAAACGTGGTGCCCATATTCAAAAAAGGATCAAGGTCCTCCACAGGTAATTATAGACCTATAGGCCTGGAAAGTATAGTTTGTATTTGGATTGAAAACTGGCTGAAGGACCGTGTCCAGAAGGTTGTGGTCAATGATTCCTATTCAGAATGGTCCCAGGTTATAAGTGGTGTATCCCAAGGTTCAGTGCTGGGCCCTTTATTATTTAATGTATTTATTTATGATATCGAGGACAGGATTAATAGCACCATATCTATTTTTGCAGATGACACTAAGCTGTGTAGAACTGTACAGTCTATGGAAGTTGTCCATAAACTACAAGCTGACGAACTCTCTGAGTGATTGGGCATCAACTTGGCAAATGAGGTTCAATGTGGACAAATGTAAAGTTATGCATCTTGGCAGTAATAATCTCTGTGCTTCATATGTCCTAGGTGATGTAACATTGGGAGAGTCACTTATAGAGAAGGATTTTGGTGTTCCTGTGGATGGTAGATTAAATTACAGCATACAATGTCAATCAGCTGCTTCTAAGGCCACCAGGATATTGTCATGCATTAAACGAGGCATGGACTGACGGGGCAGGGATGTAATATTACCACTTTACAAAGCGTTGGTGCAGCCTCATCTGGAATATGCAGTTCAGTGCTGGGCACCAGAACATAGAAAGGACGCACTGCAGCTGTAAAAAGTACAGAGGAGAGCGACTAAACTGATAAGGGTAATGGAGGGTCTTAGTTATGAAGAAAGATTAAAAGAATTTAATTTATTTAGTCTTGAGAAGAAACATCTAAGGGGGGCCATACAAAAAATACAGTGAAAAGCTCTTGCACTCAAAAGACAAGGGGGCACTGCCTCCGATTGGAGAGGAAAAAGTTCAGTCTCTGGAAGCGTCAAATCTTCTTTACTGTAAGAACTGTGAAGCTGTGGAATAGACTTCCTCAGGATGTGGTCACAGCAGGAACAGTAGACAGTTTCGAAATGGGTTTAGACGAATTCTTAAAATTAAAAAACATTAATGCTTATGAAAACGTGTAGAAATCTGAGTCTCAATTTCTTCTGGGATTCACATCCCTACCTATCCCTTGGTTGAACTTGATGGACGTATGTCTTTTTTCAACCGTATTAACTATGTAACTCCTGTATTTCAGAAGTGAATAATAGTCCCAATGTGTTTTTATTTAGGTCAGCGACGAAGTTGTTGAAATCCGATCTGCTTCCTGACCACAAAATGAGGACATCATCGATATAACGTAAACACAGATTTATGTGGTACATCCATTCATTATTCTCCTCTGCGAACACAACTTCCCGCTCCCACCAGCCCAGGTAGAGGTTGGCAAATGTTGGTGCACAAGGGCTCCCCATTGCCACCCCCCTGAGCTGGTGGTAAGTGTGATGATCAAAATAAAACTCAGGAGTTCAAGAACAAACTCATTGTGCTGCCAGAGATAAGTACCTCGTTGATTTAGAAAGGACGCCACAGCTCCACACCCCTTATCATGGGGTATGGAGCCGTAAAGTGCCTCCACATCAAGGCTTGCCAACATAGTCTGATCATCGACCTGCACCCCTTCCAGTATTGTTATGACATCCATTGAATCACGTAGTTAGGAAGGCAGAGCCAATATAAAAGGTCGCAAAATCTGATCCACGTATGTGCTGATGGAGTGTAAGGCAACCTGTTCTCGAAACAATGGGTCTTCCTTTTAATGGGGACAGGCCGTTTTGTACTTTCGGAAACCTATAAAAACAAAGGACCTGGGGGTGTTTGGTAAACAGGAATGCGAATTCCGTCTGGCTGATCAAACTACGTTCATGTGCAGTTTCTAGAATCTTTGAGTTTGGTCCAGAAAATCTCAGTTGGATTATTGTCCAACACCTCATAACATAAGTCATCTATCAGAATGTCGAGACACATCGTCCTGTATTGTTTATAATTCATGATGACAATTTTCCCCCCTTTGTCGGATAACTTAATTACAATAAAGGGGTCCTGTTCCAGGGAGAGTAGTGCATCAATTTCTCCCCTTGTGAGATTTGTTGTGCTGCCTCTCTGATTCTCTAGTGACCTGAGTTGATCAGTCACAACACTCAAGAAGATATCGAGGGGTGTATTGTCTCATAGGGGTGGATTCTTGGTAGAGGGGGGGTTTAAGGTCGGTAAATGGACCTTCATCAAGGTCTCTTTCCTCCTCTTCCAGTAGATCCGCCAGAATTTGTAAATCCGGTAGGTCCTGTATGTCAATCTCTAGTTCCAAACATTGCTGCCTATTATGTGTGTCAAATTTTTTCCCCCTTATGAATAGGGTCAAATTTTTCACCCATTCAAAAGAACTAAATGCACATGTAGGAACAAAAAAAAATATAGGCCTTTACTGAATAGTCGCATCTCTCTTTCAGTCAGGGACCTATCAGACAAGTTGATAATTTGTAACATATCAGTTTGTTTACCTATTTGCGTAATATTCACTTCTGGCGCAACATCCCAACCCCCCTTTTTTTCTCAATATCTTATAGATTTTTCCTGTCTCTCAAAGTGTATGATGTGGTAGGTGGAATCCTTAAAAAAACAAAAAAACGTTGTCGGGATCTCCTACCTCTACCTCCTCTACCTCTGGGTCTCCTCCCAGAAGGATAAAAGATAGGGTATTGGTTATTGGAGTAAGACGCACCCTCAAATTAAATCTCTCCTTCAGATGAGGAGGGTTCGGTCTCCACTTCAAGTGTTCTTGCATTTTTAGTCCCAAACTCCAAGACACATTCCTCTCTCAAAACCAAGGTATTCCTCAGAAATTGGGAGTGCTTACCCTCTTTTAGCTGGGCATAAAAACGCTCAATAGTCTGCTGTAAAATCACCTCATTATGGGCAAAATCTGGACTATTCAAGAATTTGTTCGTAGCTGCAATATGCTCCTGAAGCAATTGAGTGTTTTTGTTGTAAAGTACTCTTTCTTCCTCAAGGAGTAAAGCCATCAATCTGAGCGAACTCTCAATGGCTTCTTTCTCCCATATTTTTTTAAAACTCAGGTAAACGAACTCTAGATGATGGTAAAAAGGGAATACACATTCCCCTGGGTACTTTTTTGTTTTTGACATAGATCTCTAGCGTTTGTATCTCCCACCAACTATGGCTCTGGCTGTCTCTTCACCAAATGGAGATAGGAACCATGGTTAACATTTTGCCTGCGCTGCGTCAGAATCTAGTTAATTTAAACTTCATTCGCTCATCTCTGTCTAGACAGCAAAACTATACAATATACACAGTTATTAGTATCAATGTGTATTGTTGTTCCACAAAACTGTCACATTGCCAGTAGGAGGTCAGGAAGGATCTTTCTCCACTCCATAGCACAATGGTCTTTGTTGGGTCATTTTTATTTTTATCTTACGCTGGGTCATCTCTGACTTTTCTAAGTAGAAGAGGTTGGACTTAACAGGCTTTTGTCTTTTTTTTCAATGCATTGTTTAAAAATGCAGCATAGAGCCACAAAAAAGAAAGCTAATCAGAGGTTTACATTTGCTTTAAAGAAGTTGACACTTCATATCACACTACCTAACAGGAAGAGTTAATTAAGGGTTTCCCCCATTCCTCGTCTATTAGAACTATGAGTGGCTACAACCAGTCATGTCTGTTTTACTCTGGAAGTCCCAGAATGTTGATGCATTACATTGATCTGCCTATTGATTTCAACACAAAAAGGTGCAGTGTTTTCTTTTTCGTGAGGAGGCGCTACAGGGAAATAGTAGAGCACTTGCCATTTGGTTCCTTCACAGATTACAGCTAATTGTTGTGGGTCCCTGCAACAGGACACTACATGATCATCTTATAATTTGTGGACTGTTTACATGTTAGCCTCTAAGGGAGGTAGACATTTTCGCATGGAGCAGCTGTCAACCATTCTACGTGGTTTTATATTCCAAGCAATTTCTATAGCTAGTCAAGGGGTATGTTTTCTATTCTGAAACAGCTCAGTTTTATTACTGTATCACATCTTTATTTATATTGATATACTACGAGTATGGTAAACCTGTTAGGCATCTTGACGACAGATCTGTGATATTGCGGTGCTGCTTTGTACTTGATGAACAGTTGAGATCCCATCTTGTAGCAGATATCTCCACCATGTGTTGATTTACTTTATTTTATCACATGATAGTGGAGGTATTAATGGTGATGGTCTGGAACATCAAAGTGCATTAGCTAGGCAGATGTTTTCTGAAAGACATAAAATAAAGTGATTCCCATTTTCACTTATTGTTCATGGAGTCTGCTTATTCTTCATCCCCCGCAAAACATGTCAGTCACAGGGAATGTTGATGCACGAAGTAGTGTCTCCAGGTGGTTGATTATGTTCATTATTTGCTGTCCAAAAGTCCTTCCATGTTGATTGACCTTTTCTAACCTGAAACTCTCTTGTCTAAAACACATAACTGTGCATGCAATATCATTTCATGGCATGACTGGGTATATGAATGACGATGGCGAAGAGCCATTCATGGATAGTTCACAATGGAACATTATTTAAAGATAGACTAGCATCACAACATGAATATTGTGTCTTATAGAATATTGACTATAGCTCTCATGTACAGAGTGTGCAGTTTCATCACATCACAACCATTTGCAGACTTCGGTCTGAGACAGAGAATCAAGCTTAATCATGAACTCCCAACAAATCACTGCACTTCAGTTTGGCTGCTTTTTACTTTTCAGGGCCACATGCTGCACTGTCCGGCCCGCAATACAATTCTGTCCTCTCTCAGGCTGATTGCTTGAAATGTAATAGGACTGTACTACTCTTCTAGATTTGATGGAGTTAATTGTTCCTTAAACTTTTTAAGATGTTTTTGGATTTATCAAAGGATATCTATGTTGTTTTTTTGGATAAAATGTTACTATAGGCAATTGCTTCCATTTGTGTTTAACAATCTCTTTTTATTTTATTTGAAAGGATTTTCCAGGGGAAAAATACATGAAAAAGAGGTGTACTCACCTCAATGAAATCCCTCTTTTTATTTTATTTAAAGGGAGTCTGTCACCTCCATATAGCCATATACAGTGCTTACATGGCTCTGTAGCACACCTATACAGGATTATAACGGTACCTTTGTTATTTTCTTCAGACTTGCACCAGCAGGAAAAACTGAGTTTAATTCATATGCAAATGAGCACTCGCAAGTGCCCAGGGGCGGCGTTAAGTGTGTAGGAGCCCAGGCTGCTCTGCCTTCTTTTCACTTTACTCCTCCCCAGTCTCTGCCTTTGCCCACCCCTCACCGATAGGTCCAGACTTGAGGGCGGGCAAAGGCAGAGGCTGGGGAGGAGTAAAGTGAAAAGAAGGCAGAGCAGCCTGGGCTCCTACACACTTAACGCCGCCCCTGGGCACTTGCGAGTGCTCATTTGCATATGAAATAAACTTCATTTTTCCTGCTGGTGCAAGTCTGAAGAAAAGAACAAAGGTACCGTTACAATCCTGTATAGGTGTGCTACAGAGCCATGTAAGCACTGTATATGGCTATATGGAGGTTGCTGGGACATAATCACTAAAGCAGGAAGTAGAGAATAGTGTTGAGCGTGAATATTCGAATAGCGAATTTTAATCGCAAATATCGGCACCTTGAGAATTCAAGAATATTTAGAATAGAGCGCTATATATTCGTAAAATCGAATATTCTTTTTTTTAACACAATACACATCAGGTGATCATCCCTCCCTTCTTCTAGCTTGTAGGCCAATGAGAAGGCTTTGTCACAGCTTAGCAACATCCTTAGCAACCAATAGTAGAGTTGCCTACCCCTTACTATTGCTGGAAATTCGCAAGCACAAGTATATTGGAGCACTCTATCTGCATATAAAGCTATTCTAATGTTCTGCCGTGCCAATCATTTTCTCCAATCTCAGGAAAATTATACCAGCTTGAAAAATGTAGCATAAGTGACTCATGCCTGTATTTCGCGCGCATTACACGAATATTACATTGCCGATTTTCGCAATCAAGAATATAATCTCGAATTTGCGACTATATGATGAATATTCTACAAAATATTTGCGAATTATCGCAAATTCGAATATTGCCCCTACTGCTCATCACTAGTAGAGAACAGGAGTAGACTCCTCAGAGCTACAGTGACAGGAAGTCATTGAGGTGAATATACTTTTTTTTGCATTTATTTTCACTCTGCTGAGTCATTTTACATATATTTTCATTTGGAAATCCCTTTTAAATAAAATAACATATACAGTATTTCATTCAATGGAAAGCCCCATGAAAGCTCTCCTAACACCTCCTGGAAATTAATGGGGTCTTCCTGGGGTTTAATATTGATGGCCTATCCTCAGATGAGGTCCAACTCCTGGAACCCTAGTCAATCAGCTGTTTAAAGAGCTCTGATGAGCAGTGCAGCCTCCTTACAGCATACAAAGCCATACATTGTATACTGGTTGAGCTTGGTTTTGCAGCCCAGGACTCACTTGAATGGGATTGAGCTGCAGATGGACCATGTGACAGATGAATCTGACATCAGTGGTCTAGGGAGAGCACCAAGGCCTCTTCAAACATGGGGTGCCAGGATTCAGACCCCCAACCAATCAGTAGAAAAATGAAAAAGGTGGTCCCTAAAGGGAGAAGGTGCCGGCGCACCCCTCCGGGTATACTGCTCGGTAATTGGAAAATAAGTGAAAAAAAAGGGGCAGTAACGTATTAAAACCTAACGTTTATTAGGACAATTAAGATCCCTAAATTGGGAGAAGAAAGCCGCTACCAGACAAACCAAACAAACAACGACAAGGGACCTGGGTAAGTAGGTCACCTAAGAGTCAAGTCCACATATACGCCTCGGTGGGGCGGAAGTGGAGCTGACCAATAAACAAACACTGTGTTAATACCACGGCGGTGTGCCTAAGGTCTAATAACACGCCAATAGGCGGAAGAAAAAGGGTAGATCTTACCGGTGGTGGACGTCAGGACCGTGTAGTCCAACACTCAAGGGGAGGAGATTCTCTCACTTGAATACGTCCTCCAATGTGTGGTACCTTGGTGCCGGAGGGCCACAGGGAGAATTTGTCCCTGTTAATGCCCTACTTGGCCTGTTGTTCCCTAAGGTACCTCCTAACACGGGGACCTATCCCCGCAAGGGGTGGCCCCGTCCAGAACCTGACCCTAAAAAAATTACCCTAAGTGACCCTGTAAAGACAGGGGAAGTGGCCCTATTGGGGGCTTGAACAACTAGGGTAGGGAGTCCCTACGCGTTTCATTTAGGAATATATCCGTCTCTGAAGGAAAAAAGGGCCTCTACTTATAAAGGACCCCCTAACTCATCAGGGGACAGGGGTCTCGAGTAGAGGAGGGGACCCACACTCCCAGACCAGCTGGATGGTTCTAACAGATGGAGGGGGGGGGGTTTAAAGTAAGGGTTGCGCAGACTTAAATGGACCTGTATAGGAGGGGGAGGAGTCCTGATTAAAACAAAATGGCTCCTGCTACTACACTCCTGCTGGTGCTGGGGAAGATAATAGGCATCACCTCCAGCATGGGACCTCGGAGGGGACATTAATGGCAGGCAGGCCCCTGAACCAAGATAGGGTGCAATGACTTATATGACAATTGATGGTAATCGCTGCTCAGACAGTATGGTCATTGTATTGAATGACACTCACTGATAATAAATGAGAAAGGAAACAGAGAGCAACCTCCGAATGGAAGTGCCTGGGTTGACACTAACTGGTGACAGATAGGAAAGGAGAAAAATGGAAGTTCCAGTAATGACACTTCCAGGTAACAGATTAAAAAGGAGACAGAGAACAGAGAACAACCCACATGTAGAGGGGGGTGATTTATGACGGGAAGACAATCCGGGTCACCAAAAACAGCCAAATTGTAGCTGGTCATTCAAGCCATGGGGGTTAGTGGTTTTCAGTTTGAATATCCACCAGCACTCTCTCTGGAGGATCCTTTTATCCCAATCCCCCCCCACGTAGTGGCTTCCTAATCACTTCTAGGCCTAAAAACGTGACCCCTGACACCCGCCCCTCGTGGGACGAGTGAACGTGTCTCGCCACTGGGGTATCTCTGTTATTACGGATGTCGCCAATGTGCTCACCTATACGTACCCGCAATTCCCTACGGGTCTTACCCACATATCTGATACCACCATCGCAGGTCAGGAGGTAAGGGCTCTTTCACACTTGCGTTGTCCGGTTCCGTCGTGTACTCCATTTGCCGGAATTACACGCCGGATCCGGAAAAACGCAAGTGAACTTAAAGCATTTGAAGACGGATCAGTCTTTAAAATGCGTTTAGTGTTTCTATGGCTGCCAGGATGCTATTAAAGTCCTGGTTGCCATAGTAGTAGTGGGGAGCGGGGGAGCAGTATACTTACCGTCCGTGCGGCTCCCGGGGCGCTGCAGAATGACGTCAGAGCGCCCCATGCGCATGGATGACGTGATCCATGCGATCACGTCATCCATGCGCGTGGGGCGCCCTGACGTCACTCTAAAGCGCCCCGGGAGCCGCACGGACGGTAAGTATACTGCTCCTCCGCTCCCCACTACACTTTACCATGGCAAACCGGACCTTAGCGTCCTGGCAGCCATGGTAACCATTCAGAAAAAGCTAAACGTCGGATCCGGTAAAGCGCCGCAACAACGTTTTAGCTTAAAGGGGTTCTGCACTTTCATTTCACTGATGATCTATCCTCTGGATAGATCATCAGCTTCTGATCGGCGGGGGTCCGACACACGGGACCCCCGCCGATCAGCTGTTTGAGAAGGCAGCTGCGCTCCAGGAGCGCCGCTGCCTTCTCACTGTTTACCGCCGGGCCGCCCGCCCACTGACGTCACGACTTGTATCAACTAGAGTGGGCGCGGCTAAACTCCATTCAAGTGAACAGAGCTTAGCCGCGCCCACTCTAGTTGATACAAGTCGTGACGTCAGAGGGCGGGCGGCCCGGCGGTAAACAGTGAGAAGGCAGCGGCGCTCCTGGAGCGCCGCTGCCTTCTCAAACAGCTGATCGGCGGGGGTCCCGGGTGTCGGACCCCTGCCGATCAGAAGCTGATGATCTATCCAAAGGATAGATCATCAGTGAAATGAAAGTGCAGAACCCCTTTAAGGCTGGATTAATGCCTTTCAATGGGCATTAATTCCGGATCCGGCCTTGCGGCAAGTGTTCAGGATTTTTGACCGGAGCAAAAAGCGCAGCATGCTGCGGTATTTTCTCCGGCCAAAAAACGTTCCGGTCCTGAACTGGAGACATCCTGATGCATCCTGAACGGATTTCTCTCCATTCAGAATGCATGGGGATAATACTGATCAGGATTCTTCCAGCATAGAGCCCCGACGACGGAACTCTATGCCGGAAAAGAACAACACAAGTGTGAAAGAGCCCTAAATTACTCCTGCGGTGTGACAGTTAATGAAATCACGTATCAGGTGGGTAGAACCCGTGGGGTCAAGTGTCAGTGATTTACTCTGGGTGACGAACTTACAAAAACTGCAACGGCCGCACTTGAAGCATCCATATAGTGGTTTATCCAGCCACGTTCTCCTTTTGTGGGGGTTATAGTGGCTGTGGACAAATTGATTTCTACGGTTGGTCCCTCTCCTGAAGGTCACTGATGGATGAGGACTGACCACGTCTGCCAGATCCGGATCCATCAGGAGGGTATCCCAATTGCGTACTAGGATCTTTTTGATTTGCCTGGCCGCTGAGTCGAATGTGCCAATGACTCGTAATTGCTTCTGTGGCTCAGTTTTGGGGCCCCCTGTAGGATGCAAGAGTGTGGTGCGTGTCTCCTGTTGTGCTCTCTGATAAGCCTTTCTCAGCGTGTTGTCAGGATAGCCTCGTGCGCGAAAGCACTTTCTTAACTCGTTTGCCTGACGTTTGAACTAACATGGTTCAGAGCAGTTACATCTGAGTCTTAAATATTGGCCGACGGGAATCCCCCGCTTCAATGGGACAGGGTGGCAGCTGTCCCATCGAAGTAGTGAGTTGGTCGATGTCTCCTTGCGGAAGATAGTGTTCTGCAGACCCCCCTTGATATCTCTGGATATACAGATATCTAGGAAAGGGAGATTATTTCGTACAATGACAGACGTAAACCTAAGATTGATGGTATTGTGATTAAGTTCCTCTACCAACCTCTTGAAGTCGTCCTCTGGCCCACTCCACAGTATGAAGATATCATCTATGTAGCGGGCCCAGAGGACGATGTACGCGGTGTACCAGTTAGGTGCGTCGCCGAATACCATGGTCTCTTCCCACCAGCCCAGGAGCAGGTTCGCGTATGTTGGTGCACAGGCGCTGCCCATCGCGGTGCCCCTGAGCTGGTGGTATATCCGACCGTTGAAGAGGAAACAATTGCTTGTTAATACAAAATTCAAGAGTTGGAGGACGAACTCGTTATGTGCAGAGAACTGTAGTCCTCTGGCTCTCAGGAAATATGCTGTGGCTAGGAGGCCCTTATCATAGATCCAGACGCCGGGGCGGCCGATACAATACAAACCAACCAAATAATCAGACACAATGCGCACTTCCTGCCCCACAATCATCTGCCTCGCAGTCGTCTTCTGCATCTTTTTCAGAATAAACAACGCATTACCCGTTACGGAATCGGAATACCATACATCCACCCAACCAATAGGGCCCTCTGAGGATAAATTGGTAATTAACCTGTCATCACGTCCCCTCACAGCAGTGGAGACTAGGGATGGAGGAATACAAAGCCTCAACATCGATGGATGCCAAAAACCAGTTGGGTTCTAGGTTAAGGTTCTCTAGTTTGGAGAGTAGATCTCCTGTATCTCTCACATAGGACGGAAGTGATTGCACGAATGGACCTAGTATTCTGTCCACATAAATCCTGCTGTTCTGTGGCAAACTGCCTACCCCTGTACCCCTGATACAATTGGCCGGCCCTTGAGGGGTAATGTGCCCTTATGGATCTTGGGTAGGCAGTAGAAAGTTGCCATGATTGGATATGCTGGGTAGAGGAACTCAAATTCCTCACTGCTGATGAGCTTATCCATCTTGGCTTTCGTCAGGATCTCTCTTAATTCTTGCTGGAATCTTGGGGTGGGATCAGACGACAATATTTCGTAGCCTTGTCTGTCACTGAGTAATGTGAGACACATATCACGATAGGCAGAGGTATCTAGAATGACCACATTACCCCCCTTATCGGAGGGTTTGATCAAAATGTTAGTATCTGTCGATAGCTCCTTCATCGCCTGTCTCTCCTTCCTACTACAGTTAGACCTTGTTGGGTTGGGAGTTATCCCAGCTAGTTCAGTGATGGTCTGTTTCAGGAAAACATTGATACATGAGATATCCCCCACTGGAGGCATTTTACTGCTTCTGTTCTTATGGTCTGTAAAGGGATCCTTGCCATTGGGATTATCCGGCATAGTATCGAGATTAAACAGGAGGTGTACGTCACCTAGGATCTCCACCGGTACGCCCAGCTCGCGACTTTCTTTTTTATCCCTAAGCCTGAAGTGTTTGTGCCACTTCAGCTTACGGGGCGAACAGGTGGAGATCCTTGGTCCAGCGGAATAAATCAAATTGAGTGGTAGGAACAAAGGATAAGCCTCGTCTTAATACCCTAGTCTCCACTGCTGTGAGGGGACGTGATGACAGGTTAATTACCAATTTATCCTCAGAGGGCCCTATTGGTTGGGTGGATGTATGGTATTCCGATTCCGTAACGGGTAATGCGTTGTTTATTCTGAAAAAGATGCAGAAGACGACTGCGAGGCAGATGATTGTGGGGCAGGAAGTGCGCATTGTGTCTGATTATTTGGTTGGTTTGTATTGTATCGGCCGCCCCGGCGTCTGGATCTATAATTACCACGTCCTCGTCCCCTAGTCTTGGGGTATCTGTCCCTCTCGTTATCAGAAACGTCTGTTTCAGAAGTGGAGACGTCAGTTCTTTGTGAATTATCAGGGTTAGTTAGAAACAGGTAGGCTTTATTCTCCTTGAAATCCTGAGAGTCCCTAGCAAACTGTCTATACTTGCGTTTCTTAAGGTGGTACTGGTATCTCTTAATGGTGTTCTGTAGTAACTGCAAGGTTACTCTCTACTCTTGCAAGTAACCCCTTCTCCTCCTCCAGTAGTATCTCCATAAACGTAAGTGAACTACTGGTGGCCTCCCTTTCCCACTTTTTTAATAGTTCGGGATTCCTGATCCGACTAGCTGGGGTGAGGGATATGCGGAGACCACAGGGTACAATCCCCTGTTTAATGTAATTTTCTAGGCCCTGGACCTCCCACCAGGAACTGATGTGCTCCTTGTAGATACGGGTCAATTCTGCAAATGCCCCATTCAAGGTGGGGGTGTATTTTTTCTGGGTGAAAATTTGCTCTGAAAAAACTGTCTTGGCTTCAGTGAGCCACACGTCCCTATCTAGGCCAGTGGACAGAAAACCTGCCATGTCCCTTAGAATAATTAGTAGAAAAAGGTGGTCCCTAAAGGGAGAAGGAGTCGGCGCACCCCTCCGGGTATACTGCTCGGTAATTGGACAATAAGTGAAAAAAAGGGGCAGTAACGTATTAAAATCTAATTTTTTTTAGGACAATTAAGATCCCTAAATTGGGAGAGGAAAGCCCCTACCAGACAAACAACAGCAAGGGACCTGGGTAAGTAGGTCACCTAAGGGTCATGTCAACATATACGCCTCGGTGGGGCGGAAGTGAAGCTGACCAACAAACAAACACTGTGTTAAGACCAGCTACAATTTGGCTGTTTTTTGTGACCCGGATTGTATTCCCGTCATATATCACCCCCTATACATGTGGGTTGTTCTCTGTTCTCTGTCTCCTTTTTAATCTGTTACCTGGAAGTGTCATTACTGGCACTTACATTTTTCTCCTTTCCTATCTGTCACCAGTTAGTGTCAACCCAGGCACTTCTAACCGGAGGTTGCTCTCTGTTTCCTTTCTCATTTATTATCAGTGAGCGTCGTTCAATACAATGACCATACTGTCTGAGCAGCGATTACTATCAATTGTTATATAAGTCATTGCACCCTATCTCGGTTCAGGGGCCTGCCTGCCATTAATGTCCCCTCCGAGGTCTTTATGGAAAATCTCAGCAGAGTTCAGCTTCACACCGGGACACTGCGCATGCGCCGGCCGGAGTTAGCCGCGCTTGCGCACTGGGCCGTAATATTTCCCTACTGAGGCTCTCCTGCGCATGCGCAGTGTCCCGGTGTACAGCTGAACTCCGCTGAGATTTTCCAGAAACTGTCGGTTTGCGCATGCGCAGATCGTCAAAACTCACGAACGCCTCCTCACGTCATTAGCAGTGCGACAGGAAGTCAGGAGGTAGGGAAATCTCATGAGGTAGGGTAGTATAACGCTACAGCTGCCCTCTTGGCAGGTGCGCATACGCAAGGAGGTATGTGGTCCGACGCGTCAGGTGATATTCACCCGATCACGTGGGCGGTGGCCACGCCCATCACGCATGTGCACAGTCAGCCCTCTCCTTCCATTTAAACTAAATAGCGCGCACAGTCGCGCTGTCAGACGCCGGCAGCGTCACAGGGCAATGTACTGCTTATAAATATTTTTGATGCGTCATGAATGATGCACTCTCACAACAAACAAGCATTTGCTCATGTGCCAGGTGTCCGGCGGCACCTTGACACCGGCCAATTATTAGGAATAGTGTTGAGCGAATCAAAGTGAAACAAATTGACTTCAAACGAATTTCAGGAAAAATTTCATTCGCCACGTAGCCGAATTTCCTCGCTCTTCGTGGTAATGAATCCATTTTTCATGAAATGGCCATAAAAAAAAAAAGAAAACAAAAACATACTCACCTCATCCATTTACTCGCGGATAGGCCGTTAAAACCATCTTGATTGAAGAAACTGTGCAAAATCTTGTGCGCGGTGACATGACGTCACCGCTTCAGTGTGCTAGCCTGGCACAATGGCATCATCAGAGATGACGACACCACGCCTGGCTACCGTGATGACATGGTGAGGTCATCATGTCACTGTGCGCGACATTTTGCACAGTTTCTTCAATCAAGATGGCCACCGCGGCCTCTCCACAAGCAAATGGGAGAGGTGAGTATGTATTTTTTTTACTCCTAATTAACCCCTGAAAGGCCGCAATGTTACTGTCAGATGCCACGATCAGCGATGAACGCGGTATCTGAGGAGTTCAATGATATGGTGGCGACGTGATCGCTGTTCCCTGTCATTGCGCCCACTCCATACAATGCAATGTGATTCGTGACAAAGCAAAGCAGATTTTCATATTGATGGCCTATCAAAATCTGATCGGTGGGGACCAACTCCCGACACTCCCAGTTGTTTGAAGAGACCCCGGTAAGTGCTGTGGACTCTCCCGAGGCCAGTGATGTCACGTGGCGTATGTAGAGCTCAGTCCTATTCAGTGAATGGGCCTGAGCTGCAATATGAAGCACAGCTGCTATCCAATGGACAGTGTTGTGGGGAGACCATGGCACTCACTGGAGCCTGGCAGCCTTCTGACCTTCTTATATGGATGACCCAGAAAACCCCTTTAAACGAACAGAAACACTTTCAAGATATAAACATAATAAACATACAATGAACACAATCTCAGGCTATTTTTGTGCACACAGAACATACTCACCTCATCCATTTTCTCGCGGAGAGGCCATCTTGATTGAAGAAACCACGCAAAATCTTGTGCATGGGGACATGTGACATCACCATGTCAGCACAGTGGCCAGGTGCGGTGACATAATCAGTGATAACGTCACACAATCTCAGACTATTTTTGTGCACATGGAAGAAAAAAAAAATCTGAAAGTTCTTCCAAGTTGTCTTTCATGTAAATTTGAAGTAAATTCTTACACTGAAATATTTCCTCTATATGTATGAGATTTCTCAGTTTGTCACGGACTTGCTTACTTATCAGAACCAACCAGATGTATGATGTTATCTTCTATATATTGAAAATGCTGGAGACAGGAGAAAATAATCCTCACAGTTGTCATTTTGCTTTTAAACAAAGCATAAAAACCTGCAAATAAAGCTATGTAAAAAGCCCACATGGCATTTAGCGTCTGATTACTATATCATTGAAATCTCGGTGGGTTCACAACAAATCCCAAAGGTCAACACTACTAGAGGATTAGGAGCAGATTAAAGCAGGAAAAATTGGCAATTATAAAGACCGTGCAGCTCATCCATTCATCAAAGCAGGCTTAGCCAGATCTTAATACGACTCTTACGTGATTCAAGACATATTTCTTTGAGCATCAGACATATTTCTTTGAGCATCCTTTGTAAAAAATAAGAGCAAAAGCAAAAGATAATGGGAATCTTAAGGAATGTGAGGCCCCATTGTTATCAGTGTTAATACTATTGTTCAGGAAGTCTCCTTTTTAAACCACAGAAACGGTGACCCAAGATTGTCGGTCTCATGGCCAGGACTACACAATGACTTTGGACACACCACTTTAAGGCTACTTTCACACGCTGGTTGTTACGGATGTGGCGATACCTAATATGTATGGTTTTTTTTAAATTTATTTTACTTTAACACAATAATAGCATTTTTGAAACCAAAAAAATTATGTTTTAGTGTCTCCATGTTCTGAGAGCTATAGTATTTTTTGAGAGATTTTCTTATGGAGGGGCTCATTTTTTGCAGGGTGAGGTAATGATTTTATTGGTACCATTTTGTGGGACATACGCCTTTTTGATCACTTGGTGTTGCACTTTTAGTGATGTAAGGTGACAAAAATGGCTTTTTTTGACACAGTATATTTTTTTTATGGTGTTTATTGGACTGGGTCGATTATGTGATATATTTATAGAGCCGCCCGTCATGGACGCGGCCAAAAATGTCTATTTTATTTTATTTTTTCTATTTTTAACATTTATTTTTTTTCCTTACTTGGGGAATATTTTTTTTTACATGTGAAAAATTATTTTTTTACCACTTTCTTTTTTTATTATTTATTTTACACTTTGTGTCGCCCATAAGGTCATACAAGACCTCTGGGGGACATTTAACGTCACTTTTTTAAAAAAAATTTTCACTGTTGATTTCTCCTGTAACTGGGGCTGACATAGTAGCCCCAGTTACATGAAAAATACACCCCCCAGAGAGGCTGTACAGCATAATACTGTGCTGTACAGCCTCAGTGCAGGGCTGATTGAGGTCTGTGAAAGACCTCACAGCTCCTGCACTCTCCGGCCCCGGCGATCACATGACCGCCGGGCCGGAACAGGAAGCGCATAGCGCTTCCTGCACTGTATACACAGCGCTCGGTGAGTGCTGTGTATACAGCGACCTAGAAGGCAGGGACACCTGGGCACTGTCCCTGCCTTCTCTAAGGGTTGCCCTGCTGTCACTGACAGCGGGCAACCCGATCAGCAGCTGCACGATTAGCGTGCAGCTGCGATCTCTGAATGGACGTTTTAAAACATCCATTCAGAGATAGAGAACCACCTCCCGAATGTTTATATTCTATGGGCGGATGGGAGGTGGTTAACATATAAACCTACAGCGAAACAAAAGAGTCCTTAAATGGCAATATATACGAAAATAAGAATACATTTTATGTAGTATTCAGAAAGTATACAGCCTGCAAAAGCAGGAACCAATCAAAGGTTAATGATAGCACCCACATCAAGCAGAGTATATTCACAAAGTGCAAGTTAAGCTTACCCATAATGTTACTGTCACCACCAGGAGGACCACACTCCCCAACGTGCGTTTCAGCGGAAACACCTTCTTCTGGGCAAGGCAACATAGCCAAGACAGATCCATCTTGAACACCATTGAAAGTCAATGGAGGACGGATCCGTTTTCTATTGTGCCAGATTGTGTCATAGAAAACGGATCCGTCCCCATTGACTTACATTGTGTGTCAGAACGGATCAGTTTGGCTGGCTCAGTTTTGTCAGACGGACACCAAAATGCTGCAAGAAGCTTTTTGGTGTCCGCCTTCAAAGCGGAATGGAGATGGAATGGAGGCAACTGATGCATTCTGAGCAGATCCTTTTCCATTCAGAATGCATTAGGACAAAACTGATCCGTTTTGGACCGCTTGTGAGAGCCCTGAACGGATCTCAGAAACGAAAAGCCAAAACACCAGTGTGAAAGTAGCCTAAGATTACAAAGTTGCATGACCACATCACACATAATTATCAGGACTAGTGCCATGTTGCTCAAGATCTGAGCCTAAAGCCTCATGCACACGTCTGTAATACACTGGTATGATCTATACCAGTGTATTAATGTACTGCGGCGGCAGCAGGAATCGCACGGCGCCATAGCAACCAATAAAGCCGTGCGCTCCTGCACTCAGAAGAAATTCAGGCCGGTATCAGACGGTCCGTGTTCCACAGACGTGTGCGTGAGGCTTAACACAGGCACAGGCAAATCACAATCAGGCTATGTTCACATGGGAAAAAACACTGCATATTTTGTCTAGTAAAAAGTCTATAGTCCACAAAACATATTTAAAACGCTACCAAATAGCCATTGATTTAAACCCTTGTATGGTCTTAAGCATAATGGAAATTAAATTGCCAGTATGTTTTTGGAGTTTGGGAGGAAACAGAGCACCTATCTCATGCAAATATGGGAGGACATACAAATGTCACAGAGATATCTTCTGCTGATTTCCAAACCAGTGAGATTCATCAAAATTTAATACACAATTAGAAATGGAGGTGAACATGCAATATTTTAAGTACCGATGTACTGATTAACGGTAGCTTTAGAAAATATTTTCTCTGGTGCGAAGGTGAGACACAAGGTGCCCCAGTCTGTCATTCACCCCACTGACTGCACATCTGACCTGTATGCATCAGGAAAGGGTTATGCCCCTTTCACACGGGTGAGAATTTTGCACGGGTGCAATGCGTGAGGTGAAAGCATTGCACCTGCACTGAATCCGGACCCATTTACTTCAATGGGGCTGTGCACATGAGCTTTGATTTTCACGCATCACTGGTGCGTTGCGTGAAAATCGCAGCATGCTCTATATTGTGCATTTTTCAAGCAACGCAGGCCCCATAGAAGGGAATAGAAGTGAATGGGGATGCGTGAAAATACGGATGCGGTGCGATTTTCAAGAATGGTTTCTAGGTGACGATCGGGATGGGGACCCTATCTTTATTATTTCCCCTTATAACATGGTTATAAGGAAAAATAATATATCATTCTTAATACAGAATGCTAAGTAAATTAGGGATGGAGGGGTTAAAAAAAATCATTTAAACTCACTTCATCCACTTGTTCGCGCAGCGCAGCCCGGCTTGTCTTCTTTCTTCTTCTTTGAGGACCTGGGAGAAAAGGACCTTTGGTGACGTCACTGCATTCATCACATGGTCTATAACATGGTCCATCACCATGGTAAGGGACCATGTGATAAGCCAAAGGTCCTTTTCTCCCAGGTCCTCAAAGAAGAAGAAAGAAGACAAGCCGGGCTGCGCAAACAAGTGGATGAGGTGAGTTTAATATATATATGTTTTTAACCCCTCCCTAATTTACTTAGCATTCTGTATTAAGTATGCTATTATTTTCCCTTATAACCATGTTATAAGGGAAAATATTAAAATCTACAGAATAGCTAACCCAAACCCGAACTTCAGTGAAGAAGTCCGGGTTTGGGTCTGGGTACCACATTCAGTTTTTTCTCACTCGCGTGGAAAAAACTGAAGAACGCAACCCAATTGCATACAAAACTCACCCCACTCGCAGGCAAAATCTCTCAATTTTCCCGCAACGCACTCGCATCTTGTCCGGCCCTCACACGCGACGCCCGTGTGAAAGAAGCTTTTTACACTCACTCTTTCATACACTTTTTGTACAAGGCTTCAGACAAATTAAACAGACCCCAATGACAGTCCACAAATCCACACAAAATGCTGCCACTGCCCACGAGATGCCAGCACTTGAATGCAAAAGTACACCCTGGCACACACTGCGATCTCTAACATCAAGCTGGTCAACTTCTAGAACATTGGTATTCAAGGGGTTAACAGAGCTAAGCACATACTTCTCTATTTTTCTTTGAGGGTGTGGGTAGATTAGAGTGACAAGACAAAATGTATCAATAATGATTTAATATACAAAAGCACAGTGCTTAAGAAAGGTTACACATACTATGAAATAATATGCGTCACAATTGCAAATGCTATACTAATAAGTTAGAGATGCTTGGCAAATAATTTTGTACAAAATTATTTAAGACCCGTCTGCCGCACGGGCTCAAATAATTTTGTACAAAATGATTTGCCAAGCATCTCTAACTTATTAGTATAGCATTTGCAATTGTGACGCAATTTTTGCACTTTATTTGGTTTGCAGTGAGCTGTTGCATTGTATTTTTTTTGGTTAACAGTCTTGTTCTCAGCCATAGCAACGTGCTCCTGCGATTTGGGATGTGCTGACTGACACCCCCCCCCCCCTTTTTTTCTATGAAATAATATGATATACACAGAAAGCAAAACAGTTATAGAAACAATGCAATACAATTAAAGAATAACAGACTTCTTACTAACTAGATGGGAGAAACAGCTTGAAATCCCGGTTGCATCTTCATGTGTGTTATGGACTGTGGCCATGGACCCACTATGCCAAAAACACCTTGCCTTTGGGCTTAACCTAAGGATGCAGTTCTGGAGGTCCCCTGACATTCACCCTCTAACCCCTGCACAGGGATACGGACTTCTCTGCAGTGAACCAACCAGGCTGCCACCTCCTAGAATAGTCCATGTACTTTGCAGCTGATCCATGAGGGTCAGAGGCACTGGTGCGTAGCACCAAGAATTAGGGGATGCTCAAAGTCCAGAAACAGACCTAGGTCAGCTAAGGCTAGGTTCATGCATTTCCAAGAAACTAATCTGAGATCAGGGCAGGCAGAGTTCATGCACATTTGAGAAACTAAACTGAGGTTAGGACAGGCAGAGTTTGTGCATATTCAATAAACTAATCCAAGGTCAGGGCAGGCAGCGTTCATGGATATCCAAGAAACTAATATGAGGTCAGGGCAGGCAGCAGAGGGTCAGAGTCAGTAAACAGGCAGAAGTTTGGTACATGGCAGAAAGATAGAATAGCACACCGTCACTGGTTAACCAGTTAACTAGGAACATAAGCTCTGGCAAGGAGTGAGAGGGCAGAGTAGCATTTATACCAGAAGATGTGTGCAACTGCATACAGCAAGGAGCAGAGGCGAGAGGTGGTAGTAGAAATGGGAATAGTAGTAGCTTAATGAATAATCTTCTTAATAGCAACAGACACGTACTTAAAGGGACTTAGTCACCCTTGACCCCCCCTCCCCAACTGGTCATGTGAGAAGAAAGTAGCTGATAATTTGCCAGAAAACTGTTTCAAGACAGGCAGACCACGCAGTTGCTCTGGAGCTTGCAGGGGGGTGGGGGCAAACTCAGCCAGCAGAATAGCCTCACCCCCCACCACCACCTCTCAGAGGCTGTTGTCAGCTACATTCTAAGGACTCCCTGCTCTTTTCATTGGAGTCCCAGAATCAGCATTCTGTCATGAAGGGGGATGGGTCTTCAGCATGAGGACACCCCTGTATACTTAATTTTTATTACTCTTTTTTTTCTTTTTTCAAGATAATCTCTGCTGGGTCTTGAACCCAGGATATAATATATGGGAGGTAGAAATTTACCACTTAAGCCACAGGTTGAACTATAGTCTACAGAAGGATTTCATCTGACTAAAAACCATATTCTTCCAATGCATAATGGATGGTATCTACAGCTACAGTACATATGCAACAATTCTTGCAGCTTTGGATGTACCCTGAGAGATCTTAAATTCTGCAGAAAATTTGCAGGAAATTGGTTCTAGTGTATGTTGCAGTGGTAAATTAGATTGTGAGCATAACTTCAGCTACAACAGAGAGGAATGGTAGCTCAGTGGGGGAGGCACAGCGGCTCCGTAGGGGTTGTATGGTGGTTCAGTGGTTAGCACTGGTGCCTTGTAACACTGGAGTCTTGATTTAAATCCAACCAAGAGCAGCAGCTACATAGAGTTTTGACATTGTTTTCATGCATGGGTTTCCTCTGCATTCTCTGATTTTCTTCTATACTTCAAAGGCATATGGGTAGGGAATTCAGATTGTGAGCTCTAGTGGGGTGTCACGGATGGTGTTGCAGAAAACTAGAAGACACAAATGAAGATCCGACTGACTTGATCCAAAATTAAGGAACAAGAGGGTAAGCCCTGTAACAGCCCTAACACTCTCCCTTACTGCTCAGCCTATGCAAAAATCTCTATGGTAGATAATTGCATACCCTCGTTCCTCGACTGTATGACACCTGAACACCCTATAATAGTGAGGGGACACGACCACCGGCTCCCTACACTAAATACGGAGGGAGTCAGGGTCACCTAGGATCCAGCAAACAGGAAAACAGAAATAAAGGAACAGACTTATCATGTGGATGCAGCAGTAGCAGCTTCTAGCATCAGCACAGTCCAGGAAGTTGTATAAACCGCAAGGTGAGGCAGTATGGGGAGGAGATATATAGGGAGGCAATCACTGCTAATAGATGACAGCTGGGAGAGGGAGGAGAGATGTCAAAACGAAAGCAAAACAAAAGAAGATCACGCAGGAGGTACTGAAGAACGTCTATCAGAACTTCTCGAAGATCTGGTGGTGACATGGGGAAAGTGATGGCAATGTCTGTAAAGTGCTGTGGAATATGATGGCACTATATAAGCAAGATAAATAAATATATTATGTAAGAGTACAAATATTATTGCTGCGCATGTATGATGGAAGATACAATACAAGTGTATGACTGAGTTGTTAGACACAGACATATTACAAGATTGCATTTATAGAGAACTTGTCTAATCCGAGATTGCCTAAAATCTTCTTGTCTCAGTGAGACAAATGGTAACTGGATTACGAGCATTCACCAAGTAGAAAAAACCTGTATGTTAATCAAGCTAGGCACAGGTGACACTGGCTACCACTTCTGCCTTTTATTACGATTTTTTAATTTTTCGATCCCTTAGAGGTTTATGAAGCCCTCTGATAAGCAGCCAAAAAACATTCCTGACAGAATCAATTGTTCCTCTGTATAGAGACGTGCATGAGGCATTTGTGTTTATTTCCATTTCATTCAGAGGCACCAATGTATAGTTCAGGAAATCACGGCACAATAAGCTTTACAAATCGAAAAAACACATGGTAGGAAAAGGCAATTCTTTCCCTTGAGAAAGGACTCTAATCTTTTGAAAGGACGCAGATAACAGAAGGGCTGTGCATGTTGGTGGGTACCTCTATATTGTTACATTGTTAATGCCAGTTTCTGCCTTGCATTCAAGTCGGATAATAGAAAATTTCTGTGTGTGATGGTCCTAGAGATTTAACAAGTAAACAAGTCCAACGAGAAGTCATATAAACGATATAATGTATTCATGCGAGCACATATGAGTTCTTATTGTGTGCTCTAGGTATTAAGTCTTAATTGGTTAATGAAGAGCCTTACTGACTTATCAGGAGCCCTCAATCTTCTATAATAAATATGTGAACATGATAAACGCCTCGTCTATGTGTCTTCTGTAAATACAATTTATTTAAAGGGAATGTGTCATCAGAAAATGACCTATTGTTTTAATCATGTTTTTTTTTATGTTAAACATATATTTTGTTTTATGTTGGTAATGTTATTTTTAATTTTCCAATATCTACATGAAAAAATAAAAATAAAATCCTGCTGTGTTAATTCTTGTTTTGTTAAGATCACTTTTCTGCAGCTATCTGCTTATTATTAAAGGCAGAATTACAGATATCACCTATATTTAGATAACACAAGATCCACCATTCAGATTAGGTGATATCATAGAAAACTATCCCATGGAAGACATTGAGGACACCTCCTGTCCATTGTGCCTACGGTGACTGTAAAGCACATTGTTAAATGCTGTTAAGAACCGGTCAGGCAAGATGGCTGCCCCCATAATCATGTTCAGAAAACAGAAATGAAAAGTCTACAATCAGAAAATAAACTAGCTAATTATAAAAATAGAGTATGGGTCGCTATTAGGGATGATCATAACCTGAACTTTACAGGTTCGGGGTTCGGGTGATGTAGGGTCGTGATCCTATTGGTCAGACTTTCACCAATTCGATAATTAACCCCTATTCTGTGGATAAATGGTAACTTGATTTAACCAGAATACCCCTTTAAAGCCCATATTTAGTCGTTTAGGGCCTAGGAAACATTAAAACAGTGTAGCACAAAATGATTACAGAAAAACAGATTGCTTGCAGTAAAAAAGGCGAAAAACACAGTATTTGTAAAATGTACTGGCAAATCACACCGCACTTCTTCTGTGCCAGGTCTTACCTAGTGCAGACAAGCAGCAGGTGTTTTGCTGCAAGAGATGATTAAATATCATACTATGTTCCCGCTGATCAGTGTTGGCTCTTTTACGGCCAAGTTGAGTCTGCTTATCACACCGAGCAACATGAAGCAGAGAAAATGTGATGAATACAACGCTCCACTGATCGCTAAACTTGCAAAACAAATATTTTGCAATTTATGTTTCTCTATTCTTTTACCTGTAATCATTTTTGGCATGGAACGTAGACTTTTCAGTAATATAAAGCCACATAAAATAATACATAGCCCTGGGGCTTAACATTAGGGGGTGCAGAGAGGTCTTCATTAGTGAAGTGGACTTTGATCCAAATTTCAGGATAAATTTTATTCACAGCAAAGCAGAATTTCCTCGTGCTTTGTGGTAGCGAATCGATTTGTGTGTAGAAAAGAAAAAACACTCACACCTTTACCTCATTCATTTGCTCAAGACAGGCCTGCCATCGTCATCTTGCTTGAAGATCTCGCACGAAATCCCATCCCATGCGATTTCACATCAGATCTTCAAGCAAGATGGCGGCGGCGGGCCCGTAGCGATCAAATTAATGAGGTAAGTGTAATTATTTTTTTAATTTTTATGATACACTGATTTTTGTATCAGATGACAATCAGCGATGAACGCGGCATCTGAGGGGTTCAATGACGGCGAGTGGTGCAATCACTTACAAAGAAATGCGCTTTGTCACAAAGTGAATTTTTTTGTTAAATTCGGTGATGCAGCCGAATCAAGTTTTCCAATAATTCGTTCATCTCTAGTCTTCATACCTGCCCCTAATGCCCTATGAGGCCCAAAGATCATGGTGGGTGAGTTAATGTTATACATTTTGCAGTGGGGATCAGCGAGCTATATGTCTGACATTAAAAGTTTGTTGGATTAAGGTGATACATAGGATAACCCCTGACCCTGCTTAAAACAATCTGTCACTAACACACATTGATGGGGCCCGTACATTGAGAAAATGCAGAACCACTTTCTCAATGTGAAAAGATTGAAAAGAAGTCCAGTTTATTCATTAGTTTTCATAAAAAAAACAAAATCATTGTGTCTCTTAGAGGCTACACTCTTGTCTTGCAAAACCAACCATCAGAATTGGACTGTCCACCTAAATGACAGTGGATCCTCCAGTCGGCCCAGTTCTTTTCTGTAATGACCCTCAATGGATCAAGATTTAAAGCTGACTTTGCAAAATCTTTGAGCCATTAGCTATCGCGTGTGGCTAGCTAGATGGTTTGGGCTTACCCTTAGGTACACTTTTAGCTATTCAGTGTATCAGTGATATGACCTGTGTGCCCAATGATACCAGCATGGGCACTGGCTAATGCCTAATATTGCCTCGGGTGGCACTTCAGGAAAATAAACACTTACTGTCAGGGTATTCACAGATTTTAGATGATCTTTAAAGGGCATCAGTCAGCAGATTTGTCCCTATGACACCGGCTGACCTGTTACATGTGCACTTGGCAGCTGAAGGCATCTGTGTCGGTCCCATGTTCATATGTGTCCGCATTACTGAGAAAAATGATGTTTAAATATATTCAAATGAGCTTCTAGGAGCAACGGGGGCGTTGCCGTTACACCTAGAGACTCTACGGTTTCTGCAACTGCCGCGTCCTGTCCACTTTGATTGACAGGGCAAGAAAGTGTAAACGTGATCATGCCTGGCCCTGCCAACAAAGTGCAGAGGGCGTTACAGTTGTAGAGAGAGAAAAACCTCTAGGGCAATGGCATCATCCCCATTTATCCTAGAGGCTCATTTGCATATATTAAAACCTAATTTTTCTCAGCAATGCGGGCACATATGAACATGGGACCAACACAGATGTCGTCAGCTGCCAAGCGCACATGTAACAGGTCAGCCAGTGTCATAGGGACAAATCTGCTGACAGGTGCCCTTTAACGGTCCCATCAGAGAGACTTTTTTGTTCTGCTTGTTGTCAAGGCACTCTTATAACTTGGCTTTTACTTGGCTTTCTATGACTTTGGCCATAGCGTGAGCCTGAAATAGGAAATTAACAATGTGGTCTCCAGTGGGGACTGATGTGGGTGACTGCATCCTGTGAACAGTGCTATGGAATATGTTGCTGCTATGTAAACCACAGAAAAAGAATAAAACAAAAATGTGCCTTACTACCGATACAAAATAGCCTTCGCAATGTGTAGCTGTAGATAATTTCTCATATAATAACAATCTGAGGCTTTATAATTACACCAAAATACTTTTTTTTTTTTTCCTATTGCTGCCCACATTTGTATTCCGCCATCAGCGCTATGTATAAATAATAAATAGCTATTAGGTTTTTGATTTTGTTTGAATGCCACATGCGATGGGAACAATTCTATAAGGGAAAAAAAGAAATGGAAGTTTGCCAGTTAATCAGAAATTTGCCAGATGGTTCCACAATAGCAGCACACATGTTTATTGAGCCCACTTTTGCTTACAGAGAGATATTTTTTAATTGGCCTCTTATGAGTATAGGCAACAATTTTTTCCTCTACAAAGAGTAGCATTAGGAAGATAGATTAATTGTGCAGCAAAATATGTCCACCACATTGAAAGCAGATTATACAGCACAGCTTGTCGCGTGTGTTATTTTTGAATAGTGTCCGAGATAATCAATTCGGTTGTTGTGTAATCAATTTATTTGTCAGTATGAACAATGCAGTTTAGGCACATATTTAATGTATGGACATGGGGTAGTAAATGAGTAATATCAAATAATAATTAGGGATGAGCGAATCGACTTCGGATGAAACATCTAAAGTCAATTTGCATAAAACTTTGTTCTAATACTGTCCAGGGCGAGCGCTCCGTACAGTATTAGAATGTATTGGCTCCGATGATCTGAAGTTATTGCTTCGCGAGACTTTGCGCAATAACTTCATAAATTAATTTGTACTGTAAAAAAACATTTACCGAACTTGGGTTCGGTTACAAGGTACCACTTGGAACCAAACCCGAGTTCGGGAAATGTTTTTTTTACAGTATAAATAAATTTCTGAAGTTATTATGCAAAGTCTCGCGAGACTTAGCGAAGTAATAACTTCAGCTCATCGGAGCCAATACATTCTAATACTGTACGGAGTGCTCGCTCCGTACAGTATTGAAACAAAGTTTTATGCGAATCGACTTCGGATGTTTCATCCAAAACCGATTTGCTCATCCCTAGTAATAATAATAATAATAGGAAGAAGAAAAAGAAGAAGAAGAATGAGAAGAAGATGAATTTCAAAAAGAAAAATGTAAATAACACATCGTTTAAAATATATTGGTCTGGGTTGGGGCATATAAACAGATGCAACAATAATGCGCTTCCAATCTGACTCAAGAGGTAATAATAAACCTACAAACCCGGACATAAATTGATGTCCTTTAAATGAGTAACCCAATAAGATATACAACTTCGACAAAGAAATGGTAGACAACACCAAACAATCCAAACAGTATGTTTTTAATATAAAAACAATATTCAAACCAAAGGAAAAATAAGCAGGTGAAAAACACACAAGAAACTGAATAATGTCAAGTGGTCAGAGGTTACATACACATAGGGAGAAAACTGGCTCAGTAGCAACAACCAGATTCCAGCTTTCATTTTTCAGATCTCTTTTTGAAAATGAAAGGATCAATCTGATTGGCTGCTATGAGCAATTAAGCCAGATTTACTTAGCACCAGTTTTGCTAAATGTCCCCCATAATGCACAAATAAAGGCATGGTGAAGTGCATAGTATAAAAACACCTGCCAGATAATTGTCTACCAGCTACAGAACGTAAAAACCAATCAAAACCAAAACAGAGGACAAAACAAGTCTGACATGTAATACACATAGAGTAAATTTATCATTACAGATACACAATATTCAAGCCGTCAAAAAGGCACAAACTGCATTTGTAACTTTTTCAATGCTACTTGCACAAAAATTCTTGCATAAGTGGTGTTTCTCCACTTGCCTCACCATTTATCCATAAAAGTGGCCTGGAAAGGATGGGGCCATCATCTTTTCTGGCAGTTTTCTGGCATTGAAGAACATTGGCTGCCCTAGATCTCAGTTCAGGCACACGGACTGCCAGATGCTGAAGCCTAATATATCATGAGGTGCACACCTCATCATAAATTAGGTGCAGCATCTGGCAGTGCGTCTGATTATCATAACACAGTGTAAAACCAATGTAAATGTGGTAGTGCTGTAATCGTACTGACTTGCGCAATGAAGATAACAGATCAGTTTTACTGCATAGGGAACGCCGTATAAACGAAACCCCCAAAAATGCGTTGGAATTGCGTTTTTTTTCCAATTTTATCCCTTTTGGAATGTTTTTCCAACTCCCCACTACATTGTATGTAATACTAAATGGTGCCATTAGAAAATGCAACTTATCCTGCAAAAAACAAGCCCTTATATGGCTATGTATATGAAAAATAAGAATGTTATGGCTCCGGGAAGGCAAAAAGTAAAAATGAAAATGCAAAAATGCAATATTGCAGGGTCTTGAAGGGTTTAATAGCTTGTTTGCAAAGTACTCTGGAGAGCCTGCAAGTCTCCAAAGTAATAGGTTAAGTCATAGATATTTATGGGTTAAGTCAAAGATATAAGAAATAGTGACCTCCTGTATTCACTCTTTCATTTTCTAGCTTTTCATGTGAAGGGATAGTATTAGGTCGGGCAGAAAGTGCTCCTTCTATGGTTATGTTCACCCAGCAACTTAGAAAGCCTTTTCTGACAGAAACACAAGGGTCTTGGTAGCTTTTTACTGGACACAATCTTCTTAGTGCACCTGACCAAACAAAAAAGCATCTGTGATAATTTTTTATTAAAAATTGTAATATATGTCATTAGCTCTTGATTGCTTTTGTCGTAGGGTTTTTTCACTTTAGAAAAAAGACGACTGAGAGGAGATCTAATAACTATGTATACATATATCAGGCGTCAGTACAGAGATCTATCCCATCATCTACTTATCCCCAGGACTGTGACTGTGACGAGGGGACATCCTCTGCGTCTGGAGGAAAGAAGGTTTGTACACAAACATAGAAGAGGATTCTTTACAGTAAGAGCAGTGAGACTATGGAACTCTCTGCCTGAGGAGGTGGTGATGGTGAGTTCACTAAAAGAGATCAAGAGGGGCCTGGATGTATTTCTGGAATGTAATAATATTACAGGCTACAGCTTCTAGAGAGGGGTCATTGATCCTGGAAGTTATTTTGCCTGAATGCCTTTAATTGGAGTCGGGAAGGAATTTTTTTTCCCCCTAAAGTGGGGAAAACTGGCTTCTACCTCACAGGGTTTTTATTTGCCTTCATCTGGATCAACTTGCAGGATAACAGGCCGAACTGGATGGACAAATGTCTTTTTTCAGCCTTATAAATTATGTTACTATGTTATATTTCAGTTACTGGAAACCCTTGCTGAAATTCAGGGGCAGACTGTGAACCTAAAGTGGCCCTGGAAAAAAACCTAAGAGGCCTCATGTTGTAGATGGGTCCAAATTGAAGTCAAGGCACCCAAGTAGGCATGGACAACAAAAGTAGTCAGGGGCTGCAAAACCATAGTGCAGCACAAATTACCACCTCAGCAGAACCAAATATCACAGTACAGCACAAAATACCTACACCCCCACCACGATCTTCAACTGTATCACCGTCCTGTGGCCATTGGCCAAGTGCATAAGTCCCTGATAAAATTAGCATCAAGGCTAAGAGCATCAGATCATTATGTACTTTGCTGTAGTGTTGAGCACGAATATTCGAAAAGCGAATTTTTATCTCGAATATCGCCACTTCGAGAATTCGCGAATATTTAGAATATAGTGCTATATATTCGTTATATCGAATATTCGTCATTTTTTCCATCTGAACACATGATTCCTCCCTGCTTCTTGCTTGTGGGCCAACGAGTCATTGGCCCATAAGCAACTTAAGCAGGGAGGAATCATGACTTCAGATGGAAAAAAAAGACGAATATTCTAAAATACGAATATATAGCACTATATTGAATATAGTGCTATATATTAGTTTTTTAGAATATTCTTCATTTTTGTCCATCTGAAGTCATGATTCCTCCCTGCTTAAAGGGGTTGTCCAAGTTATATTAATTAATGACCTATCCTCAGGATAGGTCATAAATATCAGATCGGCGGGGGTCCGACACCCGGCACCCCCACCGATCAGCTGTTTGAAGAGAAGGCGCGGCCCACAAGCAAGAAGCAGGGAGGAATCATGTGTTCAGATGGAAAAAATTATGAATATTCTATAGTGCTATATATTCGTTTTTGACCCATGCCTGTATCGATCGCATAATATTCGCATATTACGCGATCATTACCTTGCCGATTTTTTAGTAAAAAAAAAAAAGAATGTAGACTATAACAAATATTCGAATTCACAAATATTTGACGAATATTCTACAAAATATTTGCGAAATTACACGAATTCGAATATGACCCCTGGCGCTCATCATTACTTGGCTGGTGGTCATGAGAAGGGCTTGGTTGACCCACGCGGAAATTTCCCTGTAGGATCTATGGCAGTATACCCCTGCTGCAAATCCTCCTTTTACATCTGGTAGTAAAATAATGTAATAGTGATGTTACATGACAACAAAGACCAATCTTGCCATGAAAACTGTAAGAATATTTTAAAAAGATTCCTTTCTACAACAAGCACAATAAAGGGGTTTTCAAAAATTCACTCAAATCTAAAATCTCTCTATGGTAGAACACGGGCCTAGCTATAGCAGGTGGACTTCGATCTGAATTTCAGGATAAATTTGATTCACTGCGAAGCTGAATTTCTTTGTGTTTCGTGGTAGCGAATCAATTTAGCCTGAAATAGTGTAAAAAACAAACAAAAATATACTTATCTCATCCATTTGCTCGCAGCGGGCTGCCATCACCAGTTTGCTTGAAAATCTAGGCCGAAATCCTGTGCGCTGTTACGTATGATGTCACCACACCGCCCGGTGTGATGACGTAATTTTCGGGCCACGCGAGATTTCGCATCAGACCTTCAAGCAAGATGGCAGTGGCAGCCCGTCATGAGCAAATGAAACAGGTAAATATTTATTTATTTATTAAAATTTTACACACTTATGTATATCAGATGCCGCGATTGTGTATGAAGCAATCACGGCTCCCTGTCATTGCACCCACTACTTGCAAAGGAAATGCACTTTGTGATGGAGTCGCTGAATCGAATTTTACAAAACTTCGCTCATCTCTAGTTCCTTTAACACATAAAAAGATACCAGTATTTTAAATTGCACATGGCAGGTGAGGGTTCTTGTCACATACACTGCCTGTCCAGGCACTAGGCATGATGGGTGCATCACTTCATCTGCCTCTCTTCTTACCCTGATGCGCCCATCACTCTGGAACAGGGTAAATCTGGACTCATTAGACCACATGACCTTCTTCCATTGCTCCAATCTCTATGCTCCCTACCCTGAAGCCTATTTTTTTCTGGTTTGCCTCACTGATTAGTGGTTTTCTTATGGCTACACAGCTATTCAGTCCCAATACCTTGAGTTCCCTTCGCATTGTGTGTGTGGAAATGCTCTTACATTCACTGGTAAACATAGCCCTGAGTTCTACTGTTGTTTTTCTTCGATTTGATTTCACCAAACATTTAAGTGATCGCCGATTACGATCATTCAGGATTTTTTCCCCTCCACATTTCTTCCTTGAATACAATGGGTCCCCACTATCCTTCCAGGTTTTTATAATGCGTTGGACAGTTCTTAACCCAATTTTAGTAGTTTCTGCAATCTCCTTAGATTGGACAGGTAGTGTAGTATGCACTGACCCAAGTTATGCCTGTTGTAGAATGACACCGATGGAGGCAGAATGCTTCATGCATTACTAAATGACAATAATGAGCAATGACAATATGCAGTCATAATTCCCATAAACCATTCCAGCAGAGTGAAGATTCTGGCAAAAAACACTGGTCTATGATAAATAACCCCTACTATGTCTAAACCCATTTTCTCATTACTATTTCAGATCTACTAAGATTATTATCAGTTGTTAAACAAAAGTATCATCAACATGTGACAACACCCAGGAATGCTTGCATTAAGCTATTGTATTTTAATCTATTTTACTAACCTCTCACATTGAGCTTTAATAAGTGGTACTAATGTGAATAACAATGTGTGCAGCGACCTGTAAGGTGAGAACAAAGATGTCTAGATTTGTCAGTGGCAGCACTTTGATGAATGAAGGATGAGATATTTTAAGCAGAGATTGCTCAGAGAATAATTATATGTAAGGGCTTGTTGCTCGGTATCACAGTAAAAGTAACAGTTGGAGAGAAAGAAAGTTCTATTTGCCATCATTATACCATTATTTCTATAGCAATTCTGACACATAACATATTCAGTATTCCATAACATTCCTCAAGAGCTATTCCCATCATATAATGTTATGGTATACGCTAGGATATGACATAACATTCTGATCATGGGGTCCACCTAAACTGAGAATGAAAACCTCCTTCCTGGCTCCAACCTGGCTCCAATGAAGTAAATGAGGCTGTGGTGAATTTCCCTGCATAGCGGGTGGCTGGGAGCACTGAAATTGGTTCATACCGCGGATCCCTGGAGTCTCAAAAGTAGGATCTCCACCAAGTAACAAATAATGACCTTTCCTAGTCATATTCCATGCATTACTTGTTACTATGGTGAGAAAATTGCTTTGAAATGTAATTTTATCATCACTGTAGTCAGTTGTTATTATGTGAAATAATCTAGTTTGCATTTGAGGCTCTCCTTTTCTCTACAGTATGTGAATCTGCCCATACAAATTGCCTTGTGTGTGCTTCCTCCCTTTCTACAGCCACTTTTTGTTTTTTCAAGGGCCACTTTAGGTTCCCAGTCCGCAGTGTACAGGTTCATAAAGTCAGTGGCAGGCAGTCAGTACATATTGGTGGGGGTAAAAGGGTAAAATGCCATACATGGCAGTGTGGGAATTTTTTATCAAGTCATTGAAGGATGCAAGCGTGTCGGTATGCAGGATATGTGGGCTGAAGGTGAAGGTGGGCTGAAGGTGAAGCGCAGTCAGGGTTCTTATGTTAGCATAACAGCCCGGGGTCAACACATGGAATGTCACCATAAAGTGGCCTAAGAAAACTGTGTCAGTAGTGGTACAGTGGTCCACACCCCTTCTCCAGCAGTCAGGGCTCCTTAACGTCAGCAGAAGAAAGCTGTTGTTCTTTCCCTTCTTCTATTGGTCTTGATGCTCCTCTCCACCTACTCCTAATCACGAGTTTCACCAGCAATAGATCACTGAGGTGATTGGAAAGAGACAACAATATGCATGCATTTAACTGCACAGAAGCTTAAGGTGCACCTGGCCAAGTTACTGGTACTACAGTAACGTAAAAAGTACCAAGGGTCATTACTTCTCGTGGGATTACTAATCGTAGGATTTCTTCACCAATGACCTCATCTGCATCATCATTATTGACCTTGACTTCAGCCTGCACTGTAGGCTCAGTTCAGATTGGTCCTTCACCATACAACCTATGCAAAGCACGGCATTGTCACTTGGTTCTGCTTGGTTAATGGAGTCACACCGGGGAGGAATTGCTACGTATCATCAACCAAGAAATCAAATCCTGGCTGTCTCCTTGCCAATTGGAGATACGAACCATGGTCACGGATAATGTGAAGAATGTTCTGTCTGTGCTGCGTCAGGGAGTATTGATTCAATCAGTTGTCACCTGGTTCCTAAAGTCTTCCATCCATAACATGCAGGATGCCTTAAAAAAGTCAAGGAAACTGTACATACACTTCAGCCACTCTTACCATGCAAAACACGCCCTCCTTGAGCTGCAAAGGCAGAATGGTGTTCCCCAACATCACCTCATATTTGCAATATTTCCATACGTCGGAACCCCAGGCTCCCCATGTTGGACTGACTAAATGAGCAGAGGAAACTTGTCACCAATTTGTTGATGATGCAGACGGACAGGACTACTCCCCAGTGCAACTTCAACGTTAGACAGTGGTAGCTCATGCATGACACCTGCCACTTGCTCAGGCCATTTGAAAAGGCTGAATTATATCATTCTACTGCTTTACCTCATGCAGGGAATGCTGATAAATCTGACTAGTGAAAAGGCAGAATAAGTGGCACCTATATCTCATGGCCACCTGACCACTGTGGAGGCTGAACTGGCACAGGAGAAGGATGAGGAGAAGTGACAGGAGAGGAGCAAGAGGAGCTAGAGGGTGATGACAAAGACGATGAAGATAACCCTTACAGTCCGGGGTAGAATGCAGTGGAGATGGAGTCCCTCCGAGTATCTTCCACAAATGGCCAGATTTATGCTGAGTTGCTTGCATAGTGACAGCTACATTATTACCATTCAGCAGAGGGATGACCACTGGCTCTTCACAATGTTAGACCCTCGATACTGGTCCAAAATGGGGGCCTTTTTTTTACACCTTCTGCGAGGGATGAAAAACTCAACTACTATTATGACATCCTTTGTAGTCGGTTGGTTTCTGCCTACGTTCGATATCGCCTATCCTCACAAAGATCTAACGGGGGGGGGGGGGCACTCTGATCTGACGCTCCACTGCATGACTGCTAGAGGGGTGTAGGGGTGATGGGCAGGAGCAGCACGAGCTCCATAAGCAGCAACTTAAGTCTTGAGTCTCTGATGAGCACTTTTCTTCAGCCCCCTACTGAAGAAACCACCCAGCATCAGCAGGACATGGAGCATAACCTGAACTAGCAGTTGGTGGCGTATTTGGATTGCACGGTCACCCCATATCCAAGATCCCCTGGACAAACTTAAATAGTGGCCGCAACTGGCCGAGTTTGCACTGTACAAGCTTTCCTGATCGGCCAGCATCAGAGCGGGTGTTTAGTGTGGAGGGTGGCATAGTTATCCCAAAGAGAACTTGCCTTTCAACACAAAATGTTGAGACACTAACCTTTATAAAGAGGAATCAGGCATGGATAATTCAAGATTTTCAGCCACTGGTGCCTGATGCAAAGACCAGATCATTCTGGCAGTAATGATCTGACTGTAGTGTGCTGCCACACCGAAACATTGTGACAAATTGCCCATTACTTCTGCCCTCGTGCTGCTGCCACTATTCTGATACTGCCACCTGCCTGATGCACCACGCCTGCTGCCTCTACTGCCATCTGCTCCTACTGATCTGTAGCCATCTTGTGCTGTTACTGCCACTTCTGTTGCTCCCCCTACTGCCCACTCCCTGGGGCTATTATTGTGACTCCTCATGCTGTTAACACCCTCTCCAATCTTTTACAGGGCCACTATTGTGACTTTTCATGGTGTTGCCATCCTCACCAGTCTGTTCCAGGGCCACTATTGTGACTCTTCATTATGTTGCCACCCTCACCAGTCTGTTCTGGGGCCACTATTACATAGTTGCATAGTAAATACGGTTGAAAAAATACATAAGTCCATCGAGTTCAACCAAGGTATAATGTCACGGATGAAGTTAGCAGAAAGCTGGAACTTATAAATAAACGAGCGACTGGCTTCATCCCAAACTATAGAGCATATAAGTGAGCCCTATAAAACCTCAAGAGCTCTCCCTGACTGCTATGCCCATGCAAAGGTCTTTATGGTAGACGATTGCATGCCCACGTACCTAAGTCTGTGTGACACCTGAAAACCCTATAATAGTGAGGGGACACGACCACCGGCTCCCTGCACTTAATAAGGACGGAGTCAGGGTCACCTAGAATCAAGCCAGCAAGGAAACAAAATAAAGTAAAGGACTTATCTGAACAAACAGCAGACACAGCCTCCAGCAATGACCACTTCATCCAGGAAGCAATATAAATCGCAGTATGGGAGGGAATATAAAGGAAAAGGATTTGTCTGAATAAGTGGCACCTGGCAGAAGGAAAGGAGGTGAGAAAGTGAAACCAAAACAAAGAACATCATACAAAAGGTAGAGAAGAACGTCTGCCAGACCTTCTCACAGGACTGGCGGTGACAGATAGTTGGGGACACGAATCCCAGAAGGAAATGAGACTAAGATTTCTACACGTTTTCATAAGCATTAATGTTGTTTACTTTTAAGAATTCATTGAAACTCTTTTTTAAAACTGTCCACTGTTCCTGCTGTGACCACGTCCTGAGGAAGTATATTCCACACATTCACAGTTCTTACAGTAAAGAAGCTTTGATGCTTCTGGAAACTGAACTTTTTCTTCTCCAGTCGGAGGCAGTGCCCCCTTGTCTTTTGAGGGCATTTTAGATCGAAAAAGTTTTTTGTATGGTCCATTTATATATTTGTATAGGTTAATTATGTCCCTTCTTAGATGTCTCTTCTCAAGACTAAATAAATTCAATTATTTTAATCTTTCTTCATAACTAAGACCCTCCATGCCCCTTATGAGTTTAGTGGCTCTCCTCTATACTTTTTCCAGTTGCCGTGTGTCCTTTCCATGGACTGGTGCCCAGAACTGAACGGCATATTCCAGATGAGGCCGCACCAATGCTTTGCAAAGTGGTAATATTACAGCCCTTACCCGCAAGTCCATGCCTTGTTTAATGCATGCCAATATCCTGGTAACCTTAGAAGCAGCTGAATGACATGGTATGCTGTTATTCAATCTATGATCTACAAGGACACCCAATTCCTTCTCTGCAAGTGACTCCCCCAGTGTTACATCCCCTAGAACATATGAAGCACAAAGATTATTACTACCAAGATGCATAACTTTACATTTATCCACATTGAACCTCATTTACTAAGTTTATGCCCAGTCATTCAGAGTGTCCAAGTCAGCTTGTAGTTTATGGACATCTTCCATAGACAGTACAGTACTACATAGCTTAGTGTCATCTGCAAAAAAAAGGCAATGGTGCTATTAATCCTGTCCTCAATATCATTAATAAATAAATTAAATAATAGAGGACTCAACACTGAACCTTGAGGTACACCACTTATAACCCGGGACTATTCTGAATAGTAATCATTGACTACAACTCTCTGGACACGGTCCTTCAGCCAGTTTTCAATTCAATTACAGACTATACTTTCCAAGCCTATAGACCTTACTTTACCTATTAACCATCTATGAGGGACAGTATCAAAAGCCTTTGCAAAATCCAGAAACACTACATCCACAGTCGCTCCTCTGTCCAGGCTACTACTCACCTTCTCATAAAAAGATGTCTGACAACTTCTGTCCTTGGTAAACCCATGTTGGTTATCACTCATAATATTATTTACAGTCACATACTCCTGTATATAGTTCCTTAAGAGACCTTAAAACATTTTTACCACAACAGAAGTTAAACTAACTGGTCTATAATTACCTGTGGAGGACCTAGATCCTTTTTTGAATATAGGCACCATGTTTGCCTTGCCACTGTACCAGTACCTAGAGAATCTTTAAAAATTATACACAGGGGCACAGCAATGACTAAACTGAGCTCTTTAAGCACTTTTGGGTGTAATCCATCTGGATCCCGCATCTACTGGGGGCCCTATATATTGGCATTATATACTGTCAAACATGGGGGGCACTATGGAGAAGTGGGGGAGAGGAGCACTATGGGGGCATCTGCTGGGGGGCATTATATAGGGGCATTTTATACTGGCACAAACTATATGTGCAATATGGGGGTGGGAATGAGTACAATAGTGCCATTTTATACAGCCTTGTTCACATTTACCTTTTTTAACTTATCTTGGATCATATCTACAGTTAGCCAATTGAGTATATTACTGGATGTACTAACAGCCCCATCACCACAGATATCAGCTCCGTTCTCTACCATTTAGTAACTCTGCTTTTTCCTTATCTTCAGTGACTAACCCCCTTTATCATTATTTAGGGCACTTTACCTGCTCAGACCTTGGTTTTTTAGCTTTTATATATTTAAATAATTTTTTGGGATTTGTTTTGCTCTCTTTTGCTGTTCTCTTTGTGTTTTTGCAAATTTTATCTCCTTTTTACTGATTGTATTAAGCCCTTTGTAAACTTCAAACGCTACAGCTGACCCCTCAGATTTGAATTTTTTAAATGCCCTTTTTTGTCTTCTTGACTCTTCATGCTGTTGCCACCCTCACCAGTTTGTTACTCAGCCATTATTGTGACTCTTCATTTTGTTGCCACCCTCACTAGTTTGTTACGCGGCCATTATTGTGACTCTTCATGCTGTTGTCACCCTCATCAGTCTGTTAAGAGGCCACTATTGTGACTCTTCATGCTGCTGCCACCCTTCCCAGTCTGTTATGGGGACACTATTGTCAAATTCAGGACCCAAGCCTACTCTAGGATAAGGTATCATAAATGGCTGTTCAGCTGTTCTGTGAGTTTGACCCGCACCTGCTTTTGGCTGACAATAAATGATGAGAATACCTGACCAAATAACTGACGTGTGAACTGAGCCTTAGGCCCCTTTCACACGAGCGAGTATTCCGCGCGGGTGCGATGCGTGAGGTGAACGCATTGCACCTGCACTGAATCCCGACCCATTCATTTTTATGGGGCTGTTCACATGAGCGGTGATTTTCACGCATCACTTATGAGTTGTGTGAAAATCGCAGCATGCTCCTCTTTGTGCGTTGCGGTGCTATAATCCACGCAACGCAGGCCCCATAGAAGTGAATGGGGTTGCGTGAAAATCGATTTTCACGCATGGGTTCTAGGTGACAGTCTATTCACTGTATTATTTTCCCTTATAACATGATTATAAGGGAAAATAATAGCATTCTGACTACAGAATGCATAGTATAATAGTGCTGGAAGGGTTAAAAAAAAATAAAAAAGTTAACTCACCTTATCCTCTTGATTGCGTAGTTCCCGGTCTGTTCTTTGCTAGCTGTGGGCTAAAGGACCTGTGGTGATGTCAGATCACATGCTCCATCACCATGGTGATGGACCATGTGATTGGAGCATGTGATTTGACGTCACCACAGGTCATTCAGCCCACAGCTAGCAAAGAACAGACCGGGAACTACGTGATCAAGAAGATAAGGTGAGTTAACTTTTTTATTTTTTTAACCCTTCCAGCACTATTATACTATGCATTCTGTAGTCAGAATGCTATTATTTTCCCTTATAACCATGTTATAAGGGAAAATAATACAATCTTCAGAACATCAATCTCAAGCCCGAACTTCTGTGAAGAAGTTCGGGTTTGGGTACCAAACATGCGCGATTTTTCTCACGCAAGTGCAAAACGCATTACAATGTTTTGCACTCACGCGGAAAAATCGTGCATTTCCCCGCAACGCACCCGCCTCTTATCCGGGCAAAAAACATGACGCCCGTGTGAAAGAGGCCTAATAGTGACGCACATTCATTCTACAGCTAACAGAAGGGATACAAAAGCATGTGTTTGCACAACCATAACATGGATCAAAATATATATTTTTTCTCTTCACTACTTTATTGGCGCTGCCCCAATGTCTTTTTTTTGTTCCACTAAAGAGTCATCTGGACACAGCTCTTGCAGGGGCGCACAGTGTTTTTTTGCTTTACTGAACGCTGTATGCTTTTCTTTTGGTTTAACAGAAGGGATTAGCTAGGAATATTGGAGGCCTTCACGATGATGTGCACATCCATATATGTGACCTGCCTGTCATTCTGACACACAGCAACTGTGTTTCGCAATCAGAAAGTATTAGCTATGCATGTTGGTGCAATGCACACTGATATCTGAATTAACGTGCTTCATGACAAATTCATTCGTAACAAACCAAATTTCTTGGCGAAGTGTCCGAATCAAACTTTTGAAAACTTTGCTCACCTCTATTTATTACTTTGGAAGTCTGGAGGACAGGTCTCTCCAAAAAGTAACCCTATACAAAACATAATTTTTGGTGATGTTTCCCATTAGCACCAATTACATACATAATTTAGCAACAAATACTTGTGGGCATAGAAGATAAGGTCACCAAGTTATGGTTTTGAGCAATCAGGATAGAAGGTCCTGGTATTTGTGTCCTTGCCCCTTCTCTAACCTTCAGGCCAATACTTAATTCTCTTACTGATGACAATGCAGTTCCTCTGGAAAAGGTGCACTAAAATGGGTCCACTCAGGACTTCAAGGGCCCCATAGAAGATGATTGGTCTGCCTCTATGGGATGTAAATGTCATATAAAGAATTCTGCACTACAGGAGAGGCAGCTAATGGTGACGTGTGGAAACCATTGGATAGTTCTCGTGCCTTCAAAACCTGAGGGCTCTGTACCCTCGCTCCAAGAGCCCCATCCCAAATATATTCTTGCCCTCTATGTGTTGTATGCTCTTTCCTGTGAAATAAAATATCCTATTAAAGAAATGTAGGCTGATCTAGTTCAAATTTAGGGAAAAAGAAGTTATATATTGTAAAAAGGAAAGTGGGAAGAAGTTCACGCTTTATTGAGCAGCAGTCTAATAAACTTTTTCTATGAGAGATTAATCATTATTACTTGTAAAACATAAAATTGCTCTGGCGGGACTGCAGAATATGACTAATAATTTATCTCAGGAACCTGGTGCGATCATGTTCCGTTAGGAAGATGGACTTGTTTTGAATCATATTGTGTGCAGTAAATTAATTTATTGATTTTCACAATGAGCATGAATCATTATTGCTGGGACAACATATCAAATGGCTTGGTTATTACAATACCGAACGGAAACAGAGGAACGAGTGATTCCAGAGGCCTCGTGTTTACATCAGAACAGCAAAGTTCCTGCAGTCAAATAATTAATTGCTTTTAATCTGGTGAGAACAATAACGCCAAGTGCACAAAGCAATAACGGATGACTAAAGTGGAGATGAAAATCTATGGAAATGTTAAATGTTAAACGGCTTGTGTTTCCAAGGTAAAAAAATGCTGCCTCAATAAATGTATGAAATTGCACTAAGCATGTTATATTAACCCATTCATGGTTGCAAAATGCCTATATGCAGCAGCACTCTGCTGTTTGCCAGGGAGGAGTTTAGCGAGCCAGGATTCTGTTGCAGGCAAAATTAATCAAAAACCCTTTGGTTAAGCTGTATTTCCACATGCACTGGCAACAGAGGGGGCAAGTAGGAAGAAAACCAGTCATGTCTTGTTATACTCATACTACGGCCTTTTTATAAAATGTATATTTTTTGCTTTTCAACAGAACATTTTGTCAACGCTATGTTGACTAAAGTACCTTATTTCCAGCAGTCTTCTTTTTACTTTATTTCGTTTTGTAGTTTTGATATAAAAGCGCTTTTTATGTTATGCTAATGAGGCTCCAAGGTGCCCAGAGGGGCGTTTTTTTCACTCTCCGGTGCCCAGTGACGCCCCCCTGCAGTGCCCAAGAACGCCTCCTGATCCTCAAATAACCTCCCACAGCCCGGCAAACGGTTCCGCCCCCTCTCCACGTCATAGTCTACCTTATAGAAATGCCCCGTCCTTCTTCCTGTCTGCGGCCAAAAAACCTCGCACAGGCGCAGTACCGCCTGCGGCCTGCGCCTGCGCGATCATCAACCTCCTGAGTGCAACAGCGCTCAGGTTACATCACTGGGCTCGGCACATACCCAGTGAGACTTTTGAGGCTGTTGCCCTCAGGAGGTTGATGATCGTGCAGGCGCAGGTATGTATTCCCCAAACCTGCATATCGTCCATTGCACCTGAAAATCCACAGGTGATTGCTAGGGGTACTACCACATCCAGCCTACACACATCTTGCTGCCAGATCGCGCGATAGGCGGCGGTCACGTGATCCATCTGGCCACGTGATCCGCCCCATTACATCGCCCGGCAGTATCTTAAAGATCGCGGCGTATCAGAGTATATCGCGATCACGTGACCATATCGGTCACGTGGAACGCAATATCCATGAACGCAGAATGTCACATGTTGTAGCCAAAGGCGCCATCTTAGAACTTGGGTAATTCTTGATATATACTACATGTATTATATACTATAACGGCCCTGGATGTCACAATATGTACTTTGAAGAGCTGAGGGTGTTATACTGTGTAAGGCTGGGGATGTTATACTATATATGTGGTATAGTTTTTTTTTTATATTTACCTGAAATAAATAACAATGCAGCAGAAAATAAAAGGAAGGAAGGTATCTGCACCAAAAAATGTGTAAAAAAGGGTAGCAAAATGGTGCAAATTGGCGCAATTTAACACATCTAGGGTTTCTGCACTTTTTTCCGACATCCTTGACAAGAAGGTTGGGCTTGATGGAAATGGCTGAGCTTTGTGGTGAAGGGGCACAAGATGCCCCATTTTGCACCAAAATTCTGGCGTGAGAATCCGCAAAACCCGGACACAGCAATGTGCGTTCCGCATTTTGCGGACCGTACATCGCCGGCACTAATAGAATGTGCCTATTCTTGTCCGCAATTGCGGACAAGAATAGGACATGTTCTATTTTTCTCGGGAACGGAAGTGCGGGTCCGCATTCTCGGAGCCGGGTCCCACATTATGTGGCCCCATAGAAATGAATGGGTCCGCAATTCCGTTCCGCAAAATGTGAAATGAAATTGCGGACGTGTGAATGGGGCTTAAGCCAACCAATAGTTTATACAGAGTCAGAGAAAAGTGTCTGTCCCTGCAGCACGTGTCATCCAGCCCGAGCCCCTGTGATAAATCCTGCGCCGGCCTAGAAAGCCTGTCTAAGCTTACACCATCTACAGGTTTAGTAAATCTGGGGCATTGTATTCTACGAAGCTCCTGACTGTTGGTCTTAAGTTTCTGTTTTACTCTTTTCTGTTTCTCTGTTCGAAAGTGAAAAATCTAACCTTAAAAAATAAATGGATATTGCCTTTTGGCCTGTAGCAAAAGCAGTCCCAAATAACACAAAACACCTTTCATTTGGAGCTAAAAAATAGACTGTGTACAGAAGGTATAATTACAGGTCCGACAGCAGTGCTGCGCCGGAGCGCCTTGCGATTATGAACTTGTATAATTTATTACTTGCAACTAATGGGAAAAGCTCGAAGAAAGTTTCTAGTCCTGCACCAGAAGCCACCTAGGACTTACTGTATTTAGTAGTTCCAGAGGCAGACCTTATGAAAGAATAATACAAGTTGATGAATATTTTCCATTGACGTGTCTGTAAATAACATTTGTGCAAACATCACATTCTGATGTCAGAACCCGAGGACTATACAGAGAGGAGTGGCATCAATTAGGTCGCCCTTATCTCTTCTTGCTGGAGCAGTATACTTTTAGATCTCTTCTTCTATACACTTATTTACAACAAAACGGAAAAATTCAGACCATTCTAGGTGGCACTGATGCAGAAGAAGCTCATTACTTTAATGTTACCAATACAAGGTAATCTTTTATTCAAAAGGGTCTACACATTTCAGGGGCAAAACATCCCTCCTCTCTTCTTTTTTCTCCTTTTATTTTCTATACACTTATTGACTGGCATTTGCAATATGTATTATCCATTTCTGTGCTCAAGTTGCTTGAAAACAACATAGCATATGGTGTACCCCATAGCCAAAACACCGGTTAACACTACTAAAACCCTCTGGGACAAGAAGACATATTGCCTCTTCTCCTTTTCATTATAGGTGGGTTCATTTCCCAGGTCTCTTTCATATCTATCAATCAGTAGTAAACTGGAAACTCCCATTTCAATGAAAATGAAATATGATATAAGGTGTAGACAAAAAAAACTAATAAAAACACAGACTTTGTCCATATACGATGCTTGCATCTACTTTCCTAAGTGCATTATTATCTTATTTCTGAGATTTTTCTTCAATGATATAAGGTGTGTTTTACAAGGAATATTTTTTATATATTATAATTTCTAGCAAGCGATGCTTTATACCACATATAATAATGATTACAGTTGTTATAACCCAATTATTCGAACTCCTAGAAACAGGGAGTAAAACTGGAGAGAGGAATCAATAAGTGACAGGCTGTAACATCAGAGGACCGCCAAGATTCTTCATTACTATCTGCTTGTGAGAATGAGCAGTGACCGAAAATCTTTTGGAAGTAAATCAAATTGGTTCTTAATCTCTGAATCCCATAACATCAGAATATTGTCTGGTTTTAGGCCGACCACAATCACTTGTTTGGTGACAACATTACAGCGCTGTAGAGAATCAATTTAAATTGGCCGAGCAGGGAGAGGATGATTAAAATGCATTTCTTAAGGATTGACAGCTCTGGCTGCAAACGTTACTGAGTTTGCAAAATTACCTCAAGGCAAGTTTTTGAAAGGAACTACAGAGAGAAAATAATTTACCACATAAAATTTTTTTTATCATATAACTACTGCAAAGAGAGAAAGTGATATTGCTGCTCTATTATGTTAAAGTTTTGCAAAAATGTAGCAGATATTCCTATTCATACAAAGCATCATGTGCAGAGAAGTAGAAGCCTATGGCTACCATTGGGATCACCGAGCTGTGGTAGAAAAAAAGAAATCAGTTGACCATTTTTGCCTGTGCTGAGGCCCATCTGTTCCAACCAGAGGCATGGCTTTAGGAGCTACAGACAGAGGCAACTGTTGCACCAGGGCCCAGTTCCTGAGTAGCAATGATCCCACATAACAGGACTCCAGTATCTTAGGTTTTAGGAGGCCTTTTGATTTCCATTGGGGCCCAGGAGTTTCACATTATGCCTTGTGGTCAAACTGTTGCCCTCAGCAACTTAACTAGCAGTTAAAAATGAGGCAAATTTTGGCAGTAATAAAAACCTTCTTGACAAACAAGGGCCCAACTGAATAGCACAACATGTTGGTAAAAAAAAGTTGAAAATAGAATATAAAGTTAGTAAAATTTTAAACATGGGCATCTAAAAAAGTCTATCTTAGGTGCCAGGGTTCCAGCAATTGCTTACACTTGGTTTGGTCATGGAGGAGGCATTGGGCTAGCAAAATCCTCCAGGACAGCTTTCCCAAATCAGAACATATTCAATACGGTACACTGCCCTGGGCCAGGGACTAGAGATGAGAGAGTCAATTGATAGGATAGCACAGTGGTGGCGAACCTATGGAACAGGTGCCAGAGGTGGCACTCAAAGCCCTCTCTGTGGGCACCCAGACCCTGGAAAAAGTCTATGGTGTACCAATATGCCGTAGACTTTACCTTCCATTCATCAGCGCAGGGCGCACTATGAACAGCACAGGCAGCGCATTGAATGCAGGCAGGCTGTTATAGGTAAATGATAAAGCACATGGAAGATATACTATATCGGACTGTAGTATTCAGGTTAAATTGCCGTGTTGGCACTTTGCGATAAATAAGTGGGTTTTGGGTTGCAGTTTAGGTACTTAGCCTCTAAAAGGTTCGCCATCACTGGGATAGGACATCAATATCTATGTCCCAGGAAACCCCTTATGTAATATATATCAATATATATCGTTAGTTTTGTTTTTTTCCTTTTTGTTTGCTCACCTGGACTTCAAGCTGCCAAGTTATTAAAGCAATGTGCACAAAACTGAGGAACACATCAAACACGAAAGGAAAAGGATTTGCTAGATGTGAAGTTAATAAGCTGCCAAATTCTAAGTGTTTGCAAATACAATGCTTAGTCAAAAATGAAGGTGTCTTGAATTCTCAGCCCTATCACAGAACGCCATCCTCTGTAAATGTTTTTCTACCGTTGCCAATCAGCATATATTGCAGTAGTTTACTCAATAAGAGGCTGAAGACTGGAACAGTGAGATGGGAACTTGACAAACTTGGGAAAGTGAAAAGTTTTTGGCAGTTGCAGAGAGAGCTCAGCCTCTAGGTGTAAGGGCAACACCCCCATCTCCATTGTCTGAGAGTGATAGCTTTTTTATTTTTTTACCAATTCTCTTAGGTAGGGTTTCATTTTTTGCGGGATGAGGTGGCGGTCTGATCGGTACTATTTCGGGGGGCATACGCCTTTTCGATCAGTTGCTTTTGCAATTTTATGTGATGTAATGTGACAAAAATGGCTTTTTTTCTTACAGTTTTTTTATTTTTTTACTGTGTTCACCTGAGGGGTGAGGTCATGTGATATTTTTATATAGCTTGTTGTTCCAGACGTGGCTATACCTAATATGTATATTTCTTTTAATTTATTTCACTTTAGCACAATAGTAGCAGTTTTGAAACAAAAAACATGATGTTTTAGTGTCCCCATGTTCTGAGAGCTACAGTTTTTTTTATTTTTTGGGCGATCATGTGATGTATTTATAGGTCCAGTAATTACGGACATGGCGATACCGAATATGTGTGTGTTTTGTTTTAGTTTTTCAGTTTTTTATTATAAAATAAGGGGAAAGGGTTTTTTTTTCTTTTTTACTTTATTAATTTATTACTTTATTAATTTTATTAAAAACACTTTTTTAAACTTTTTTTCTTTACTTTATTTATGATTTTCACTTTTGGGGGTCTAATCCCCTCTTCAATGCATTACAATACATCTGTATTGTAATGCATTGCCTGTTGGTGTATGACACCGAGTCATACACTAACACAGGCATGGCCAACCTGTGGCTCTCCAGCTGTTGTAAAACTACAATTCCCACCATGCCCTGCTGTAGGCTGATAGCTGTTGGCAGTCCAGGCATGCTGGGAGTTGTAGTTTTGCAACATCTGGAGAGCCTCAGGTTGGCCATCCCTGCACTAACAGGTTACCTAGGAGACCCAGCCTGAGGCTCGATCTCCTCGGCTCCCGTAGAAGGCAGTTCCCGAATCCCGATGCCGTGCAACGCATTGGGCAGCCTCTGCATGCCATCGGGGCTGCCTTGTGACCAATCGGGTCCCCGCCACAGCAGCGCGGGGACTCAATGTGATCACTCACCCGACACAAACCCCTTCTATATCGCGGTCAGCGCGGACTGCGGCATGGAAGGGGGTTAATCCGCCGGCATCGGCTTTTACAGCAATGCCGGCGGATACAGCAGGGGCCCGGCTACCACAGACTGCTGGGCCCCTGCAGTGATCGCGCGCACACCGTTCTGGTGCTCGCCCGATCACTATGACGCACTATTACTTTAAATTGCGGGAATGCAGTGGTTCCCATGACGTAGTAGTACGTCATAGGTCTGGAAGGGGTTAAATATTATAACTTGTTCTGCAAAACTAAAAAAAGACCTCATATATTTACAAACATAGAAAAAAGTGTTACTGCTGTCACTCTGGGGCAAAAATTGCATTATAGGCTCTTGAGTCAGAACAACATGACAATGTGTCCCTCAGACAAAACAAATTGTACTCGAGCATTAAAGGAAATGTGTCATCAGAAAATGAACTATTGTTTAAATAATGTTTTTATGTTTAAAATATTTTTCAAGAATTTTTGATGTTATTTCTAATTTTCCATGTCAATATTTAAACAAAAAACATAAAATCCTGCAGTTTTCATACTGGTCACTAAGCCTAATATTAGCCGTCACCTCTTGGTCTGTACAGATCACTTTACTGCAGTTTCTGCTTATCTATCCACAGAGGTGATATCATTACAAGCAGGATGAGAATGACACATAAGACCCTCCACCATTCACAATATATAGTTGTCAAACTTAGCTGTTCTTCCCTTCTTCAATGACCTCTGCGCAGGTCACATAACTTGCCTAGAAAACTCTCCCATAGAAGTCACTGAAGTCCCATCCAGTTCAATGTGTCTATGGCCCATGTGGCTTTTCTTAATGTGTCACAAATTTACCTGTCCGGCCCCAGCGGCGAGATCTCCAACTTCAGTGTGACCGCACCAGGAAAGAGCAGTGGTCTGATTTCTCAGCTGTTCTATTCCTGTGTTCTATTGTTCTGAATAATGGAGCGCCAAGTCAAGAGCTATCAGGTTCTGATCCTGGGACTTAGTGCTCTATTTAAACCCCTTCCAGTAGTGGGGCCTTGTATACATATGGGTATACATACTCTGCAGTATGTCAGTTTATAATATGTATGTATATTGCTGTAATTCCTTCTAACAGGCTGGTTCTCTTTTGCATGTAGGTGGTGCTGGCACCACATATATATGTAGAACAGGGGGAAAAATAAGTTGTGGAGCGGGAACTGTGCAGTTGAGACACAGAGAAATGGAGAGCAGAAAGCAAGGCAAATTGTTACCTAAAGAAAGGGGCACCTTGAGTTTTAGTCCATAGCCAAGGAACGCTACCTCTGGAGTCAGACTTAAAAGTCAAATGTCTCAGCCAGACTGCAGAGTCAGACAAAATGGGGTTGGACCTGTGGAACCTAGAAGGGCTGAGTTGTGCTCAGACCAAGGGTAGGCCTCAAGAGAGGAATAACAGAATACCTGCGTGTTCAGAGAGTATAAAGAGAGACTAGTGAAGATGAGAGTGTTACCTCAGCTTATAGACTCCATTAGCACCCAATGTGAGACAGTGAAATACAGAAAACTGTATTTGGAGCCACATTCCCCTATGGACAGTGTGGACGTGTTATTGGAAATAGTGAGTAAGCCAGGAAGGCAAGATATATGTACCAGCCGTGTGAAACAGAGAAGTTTACTGATGCATACTCCACACCTAGAAAGTTAGACAGTCAGCCAGAAGTTACAATAGCCTGAATGTGACCAGAGTCAATACCTCACCAAGAGCCTGTCTCCTAGAACTGACTTGTGATGTCCTTTGAATGGATTATAACTACCACTTTGCAGTGCAATAATCGGTGCACCTACCTCAAGACAAGTGATTCCCAGTTTAAAGTTCCAATTAAATATTTGCACCTAAGGGTGTTGGCGTCACAAAATCCCTGTACCTTAACCCCTTAGGAACCAGGCTCATTTTCACCTTGAGGACCAGGCCATTTCTTGCAAATCTGACATGTGTCACTTTATGTGGTGATAACTTTAAAACGCTTTGACTTATCCAGGCCATTCTGAGACTGTTTTTTCATCACATATTGTACTTCATGACACTGGTAAAATGGAGTAAAAAAAAAAAAAAAAACATTTTTATTTATAAAAAAAATACCAAATTTACAAAAAATGTGGAAAAATTTTCAAATTTTTAAGTTTCAATTTCTCTACTTCTATAACACATAGTAATGCCTACCAAAATAGTTATTACCTTACATTCCCTATATGTCTACTTCATGTTTGGATAAATTTGGGAATAGCATTTTATTTTTTGGGGATGTTACAAGGCTTAGAAGTTTAGAAGCAAATCTTAAAATTTTTCAGAAATTTTCAAAAACCCACTTTTTAAGGACCAGTTCAGGCCTGCTTGACAAAGGCTGTTGCACAGCCGAAACGTTGCTAATTTTGTGTAAGCTGTGAAGTCCTCAATAAAGATAAAATGACGGGAGATGCTGCCAGCACTGTTTGATTTTCACGTATTCTCTAGCTGATTGGATCCGCGGCTGGAGTGGGGCTGCTGCATCTTCCTGTAAGAAGTATGGACCATTGAGTGCTGTTCCTACACACTTGATTCCCCAGTTCAGGTCTGAAGTCACTTTGTAAAGCTTACATAATAGAAACCACCCAAAACGGACCCCATTCTAGAAACTACACCCATCAAGGTATTAAAAATTGATTTTACAATTTTTTTTAACCCTTTAGGTGTTCCACAAGAATCAATGGAAAATAGAGATGCAATTTCAAAATTTCACTTTTTTGGCAGATTTTTCATTTCAATAATTTTTTTCAAGTTACAAAGCAAGAGTTAACAGCCAAAGAAAACTCAATATTTATGGCTCTGATTCTGTAGTTTACAGAAACACCCCATATGTGTCCGTAAACTGCTGTACGGGCACATGGCAGGGCGCAGAAGGAAAGGGATGCCATACGGTTTTTGGAAGGCAGATTTTGCTGGACTGTTTTTTTTACACCATGTCCCATTTGAATCCTCCCTGATGCACCCCTAGAATAGAAACTCCAAAAAAGTGACCCCATTTTAGAAACTACATGCCTCAAGGTTATTAAAAAATGATTTTGTAAACTTTGTTTACCCTTTAGGTGTTCCACAAGAATTATCTGAAAATAGAGATAACATTTTAAAATTTCACTTCTTTGGCAGATTTTCCATTTTAATAATTTGTTTCCAGTTACAAAGCAAGGGTTAACAGTCAAATAAAACTCGATATTTATGGCTCTGATTCTGTAGTTTACAGAAACACCCCATATGTGGTCGTAAACTGCTGTACGGGCACACGGCAGGGCGCAGAAGAAAAGTTATGCCATGCGGTTTTTGGAAGGCAGATTTTGCTGGACTGGTTTTTTGACACCATGTCCCATTTGAAGCCCCCCGGCTGCACCCCTACAGTAGAAACTCCCAAAAATTGACACCATTTTAGAAACTACAGGATAGGGTGGAAGTTTTGTTGGTACTGGTTTAGGGTAAATATGATTTTTGGTTGCTCTATATTACGCTTTTTGTGAGTCAAGGTAACAAGAAATAGCTGTTTTGGCACCGTTCTTATTTTTTGTTATTTACAACATTCATCTGACAGGTTAGATCATGTGGTATTTTTATAGAGCAGGTCGTCACGGACATGCCGATACCTAATATGTATACAATTCTTTTATTTATGTAAGTTTTACACAATGATTTCATTTTTTAAACAAAAAAAATCATGTTTTAGTGTTTCCATAGTCTGAGAGCCATAGTTTTTTCAGTTTTTGGGCGATTATCTTGGGTAGGGTATAATTTTTGCAGGATGAGATGACGGTTTGAATGGCAATATTTGAGGGTGCGTATAAATTTTTATCGCTTGCTATTACACTTTTCGTGATGTAAGGTGACAAATTGCTTTTTTCACAACATTTCAATTTTTTTTTACGGTGTTCACATGAGGGGTTAGGTCATGTGATATTTTTATAGAGCAAGTTATTACGGATGCGGCGATACCTAATATGTCAACTTTTTTATTTATGTAAGTTTTACACAATAATATCATTTTTGAAAGAAAACAAAAATCATGTTTTAGTGTCTCCATATTCTGAGAGCCATATTTTTTTCATTTTTTGGGCGATTATCTTTGGTAGGGTCTCATTTTTTTTGCGGGATGAGATGACGCTTTTATTGGCACTATTTTGGGGTATATATGACTTTTTGATCGCTTGCTATTACACTTTTTTTTTACACCTTTTTTGTTTTTTTTTACAGTGCTCACCTGAGGGGTTAGGTCATGTGATATTTTTATAGAGCAGGTTATTACAGATGCGGCGATACCTAATATGTATACTTTTATTTAATTTACTTAAGTTTGACACAATAACAGCTTTTTTAAAACAAAAAAAATGATGTTTTAGTGTCTCCATATAATTATCTGGGGGAGAAGAACAGAACTAGATCGCACATCCACAATGCTATGCTTTGATCTAACTCACTTTTCAGCGCTATATTAAAGTGTACAGCCCCCCCATACTGCATGCTGTACAAGAGGCATTAGTGTACATTTTGATCAAAAGGCATAAGCCCACTCACCACTCCAAGGTCGCCTCTTTGAGTGGGACCTACTCTGACAAAAGGGCGGAGCGACCATGCGGTGACAAAGAGGCACTGCCCTAGTAGGCGGCGGGACTCAGGAGTTAAACAGCACCTCTGCTGTATGACAATGCCACCCATGGCACTGGGTCCCACCAACCCACCAGCACAGCACCACAAAAACAAAGGCTACCACGCAGTACTGCACCATGTGAACAGTTGTCTAACACAACATGTCCATTGCTATCAGGAGCTACAGGTCAATGACCACTTATATGCAGACTTCTGTGATTAAAACCACCTGTGCCGAATGGGAGGAGTGCTGATACCAGTAGTAAAGAAGAAAGATTCAAATAATTATCTGGGGGAGAAGAACAGAACTGAATTGTACATTCACAATGCTATGCTTTGATCTAACTCACTTCTCAGCGCTCAGCAACCCCGCTGTCTGACAATGCCACCCATGGCGCTGGGTCCCACCAACCCACCAGCATAGCACCACAAAAACAAAGGCCACCATGCAGTACTGCACCAAGTAAACAGTTGTCTAACACAACGTGTCCATTGCTATCAGTAGCTACAGGTCAATGTATTGTGGATGTGTGATCCAGTTCTCTTTTTCTCTCTCTGGCATGTTATTGGACTATTTATACTGGTATCCGCACTCCTACCATTCGGCACAGGTGGTTTTAATCACAGAAGTCTGCATAAAGTGGTCATTGATCTGTAGCTCCTGATAGCAATGGACATGGTGCAGTACTGCCTGGTGGCCTTTGTTTTTGTGGTGCTGTGCTGATGGGTTGGTGGGACCCAGCGCCATGGGTGGCATTGTCAGACAGCAGGGTTGCTGTTTGACTACTGGCTCCCGCCGCGTACTAGGGCAGTGCCGCTTTGTCACCGCATTGTCTTTGCGCCTTTTTGTCAGAGTAGGTCCCACTCAAAGAGGCGACCTTGGCGTGGTGAGTGGATTTATGCCTTTTGATCAAAATGTACACTAATGCCTCTTGTACAGCATGCAGTATGGGGGGCTGTACACTTTAATATAGCGCTAGGAAGCGAGTTAGATCAAAGCATAGCATTGTGAATGTGCGATCCAGTTCTGTTCTTCTCCCCCAGATTAGTGTCTCCATATTCTGAGCTATAGTTTTTTTTATTTTTTGGGCGATTGTCTTAGGTAGAGGCTAATTTTTTCCGAGATGAGGTGATGGTTAGATTGATACTATTTTGGTGGGTATACGCCTTTTTGATACTTGCTGTTGCACTTTTAGTTACGTAAGGTGAAAAAAAAAATTGTTTATTTAGCACACTTTTTATTTTTTACGGTGTTCATCTGAGGGGTTAGGTCACCTGATATGTTTATAGAGCCGGTCGATATGGACGTGGCGATACCTAATATGTCAACTTTTTTTTCCCCCCATTTTTTCCCTATTTTTTTTTTTTACTTTATTTGGGGAAATGGCGTTTTGTTTTTGTTTTTTTACTTGAAACTTTTAATTTTTGGGGGGGAAAACTTTATTTTTTCAACTTTTTTTCACTTTATATTTTGTCCCACTTTGGGACTTCAACTTTTGGGGGTCTACTCCCCTTTACAATGCATTCCAATACTTCTGTATTAGGATGCATTGGCTGTATGAGTAATACACTGTGTATTACTCATACAGCTTCCTGCCTGTGAGATCCAGGGGGCTGGATCTCACAGGTTCTTTTCCGGAAGGCAGTGCTGATGCCTAAGGAAGGCATCGTGCTGCATTCCATGCCATCGGATCCCTATTACAGCAGCACGGGGACCCAATGGCACCTCCAATCACCGCCACAACCACCCGTAAAAGCCGCAAACCGCAGGTCTGAATTGCCGATTGCCGATACGGGGGGTAACGGGGCCTCCCTGTGCATTGTCCCAAGCTGCCTGCTCAATGATTTGAGCAGGCACCGGGTTCCGATCACCGCCCACCGCGCGGCGGTGATCGGAACTGCACATGATGTACCGATACGTCATGTGTCCTTAAGTACCAGTACAGCATGACGTACCTAAAGAGGTTAAACTCTGCACCATCAAAGGGACCTCAACCAACATATGGTAGGAGATCCCTCAACACCAGAGTGTGCCTGAAGGAATCTGGTACCTTCCATCCTGTCACTGTACACCAGCCGAGGGAGCTGCAGAAACATGAGTACCAACTACTACACCCATCAGACCATCACACTCACATATTGCCTCTGTGGTTCAGATCGCTACATGTGTGTCAGTCCTGCACCTAGCAGAGTAGGACACGTCGACCAGTTGCAGACTTGCCGCCTAGAGCTTGAACTGCAACTAGGTAGGAAATGCGGGCTGGGTTCCAGTTAGGGCTCACTGTCTGTGTGTTCATACACTACTGTGCTGATATAATGCTTTCTGCAAATGCAAGATGGCTGTGCCCATAATTATGTTCAGGAAATAGAAGACATAAATCTGCAATCCAAAAATTAAAACAGGTTAGAGTGTGCTGCTATCTGGTTTCAACTGGCAGAAAAATTTGGTGACGCATTTCCTTTAAAGCAAGTTTTCATACATATTTCTGGTCTGCGGTCTATATGTAGGGTTTCCATGTATTCATATAGTTAGTCTGTTCAGGGGTCTGTATTTGAGGTCTCATCTGGAGTCTGTATTAGCTTAGGCTACTTTCACACTTGCGGCAGTGTGATCCGGCGGGCAGTTCCGTCGTCGGAACTGGCCGCCGGATCCGCCGATCTGCTGCTGCCTGAAAACATTTGTGAGACGGATCCGGATGCGGATCCGTCTCACAAATGCATTGCAAGGACGGATCCGTCTCTCCGCTTGTCATGCGGACCGACGGATCCGTCTTGTACATTTTTCGCATTTTTACCGATCTGCGCATGCGCATGCCGGAACGACGGATCCGGCATTCCGGTATTCTGAATGCCGGATCCGGCGCTAATACATTCCTATGGGAAAAAATGCCGGATCCGGCGTTCAGGCATGTCTTCAGTTTTTTTCGCCGGAGAAAAAACCGTAGCATGCTACGGTTTTCTCTTTTGCCTGATCAGTCAAAACGACTGAACTGAAGACATCCTGATGCAAACTGAACGGATTACTCTCCATTCAGAATGCATGGGGATATGCCTGATCAGTTCTTTTCCGGTATAGAGCCCCTGTGACGGAACTCTATGCCGGAAAAGAAAAACGCTAGTGTGAAAGTACCCTTAGAGGTTTGTATTTAGGAATTCTGGTCTGGGGTTTTAATTTGTTCAAGAATGTCTGGGTTTTTGGAACTACCCTAGGACTATGATTTGCTTAATCCACCAGTGCAATGTGCTACCTCCCGCCCGTGCCACACTCGTATGGCGTTGGGGAAGGAGTTAGATACAGGTCTAGCACAGCAAACGGAATCCTTTCCGTGCTGGAATAAAAATCTGACTACTGTCTTCTACATCTATATGTACCATATCATGGAATATATAAATATACATTGGATATAATATATCATGAATAACACAGACTACTTCCAACTCCATACATGTTTTTATTCTGTACATTTTAGATTTGAAGTCTCTCAATACATTGTAACATATTCTGTAATTGTTTTAAAATGAATGTATGTTGTTATTTTAAGCACACAATCCTATATTTTCTAATACCCTTGGCCTTGCTAGGTAGAGGGACAACTATCTAATCATTTGGATGAAAATAATTTTAGAATTGCTGATAAATATGTCCATAGTCAGTTTCTTTATTTCATTTTTCAAAACCTTAGAACATTTGATGGCAAGCATTCTGAACACCAGGACGAGCAGACGACAACTCTCCTGGCTGCTTGGTTTGAATGTCTGCCAGATGCAAGTCCATTTTCAAACATTTCTGGGAGTGTTTGCAGTTACTCACCAATTGGAAGCCAAATTTTTGTACGAGACACTTCTAATTGAAATGGAAATATGTGTTATTTTGCATGGTCTATAGGTTGTGATTTTAATTTGTGGCTATTCTGAGCTATGGACACTCACCTCATCTCCCTCCTTAAGCAAAAACAGGCTTTTGTTTTTTAACATGTTGACATTTAAATTGAAAATGTGAAAGAAGGTAAAATAAAGAACTCAGAACAATCTTATAACCACATAAATCCTTCTGTAGACACATACAGAAGTTTTGCTGAATTACACAATTCCCAGACAGCCGTCTTGTTGGGAAAGTAGGACCTGAATCGTCCAAAATAATGTATGAAGATTATATTGTTTTTATACAAAAAAAGCAAATTTTTCATAATTTTTTTCTTGTTTGCAAACTTTGTTTAACGAAATAAAACATTTGTAAAGGTATTTTGCATGGCTGCTTAAGTATGTTATGTACCATAAGCCATGTACTATCAGTGACCACCTTTAAATGTGCATATGCACATTTCCTTTACAATTAGTATTTTTTCTTACAAGATCAGTAAATTAAAGTTTTTTTTTATCATTAAAGTCATAGGTTGACAGAAACAAAAACTTGAAATATGAGGATAAGGATGTCATCTTGGCATAGTTTTTTCAGTTTACTGTGACTACACTCATAGGCTTAAAGAGGTAATCCAGTTTCAAGAGGAAACTGGACAACTCAGGGGATCGACCAGTAACAAAGAATAGATACTATGCTACTGCTCCAGTTCTCCTAGATCAGGCATCCTCAAACTGCGGCCCTCCAGCTGTTGTAAAACTACAACTCCCACAATGCCCTGCTGTAGGCTGATACCTGTAGGCTGTTCGGGCATGCTGGGAGGGCCACAGTTTGAGGATGGCTGTCCTAGATGTTCTCTGTATAACCGGCAGCAGCAGTGACACTATGTCACATGACTCCAACAGCCAATCCACTGTCCTCTTCAGTGCACCATTGAGGCCAGTGAATGGCTGCAGCAGTCACATGTTGTCAATCTGATGTCACTGCTGCAGCTTGGAAAACAGAGACCTGGTGAAGAACTGGAGCAGCAGCACAGGGTCAGTCAGGATAATCTAGTCTCTGTTATAAGTTGATCCCCTGAGTTGACCGGTTTCCTCTTAAAACGGGACAATCCATTTTATAAGCCACATTTTAGGGTTAGCAACAGGCAGATCAATCAAATAACCCTATATTGATCTAAGTTAAATTCATTTAAACTGTGGAGAAGGGACTAGCTTTTTTGGGTGTAATAGAGACATTAAAATGTGGCTGTATTAAACAGTTTGTCCCATCTTGACGTCTGTGACATATCCCCATGATATGCAATAAATGTCTGATAGGTGTGGGCCTCACCTCTGGGTCCCACTCGTAGCTCAAGAATGAGGCCCCATTTTAAGCTGTCAAGAATGGAGAGAAGGTTGTGCATGCGTGGTTATATCCATTCAAGCTATGGGATTTCTGAAAATAGCTGAGTGCATTTAAAACTAAAAGCAGAACCTACACAGAGAAAAAGTATAATTGAAAGATTTGTACCTTCCATGATTTGGATCCACCTCTGTTGCCTTACACAAACGTATACAATATACTGACCAAAATACTGTTGTGTGAAAGCAGCTTGATGGAAGCTGAATAGTTAGTTCTTATGATTTAATCCTATCAGATGAAAGCAAGGAAACCTTCATGCATTGTTCTGCTTGGGAAACATTCATTTGTGGTCTCCTTATTGGATCTAATTCCAGTCCCATTTTATATGACTCTGACTACATGCAGTTTTCTTTCATGATAAAGCAGGAATTTTCATAAATTAATATAAAGAGAAGAAAATATACTCATCTATTTTACCTCCTGCCACTTCCAGTGCACCCTTCCTATCCCCCTTATCACTTCAGCCGCTATGTCCACTTCTAGGGTGCAGCAACGCCAAGCTCACATACAATGCAGCAGTCAATCGCTGGCCTCAGCGATATATAATGCATTTGGAAAGTGTTCAACCTTTTGACGTTTTTCACATTTTGTTATGCTGCCTTCTTGCGCTAAAATAAAAATAAAAAAATCATATTTTTCCACATCACTCTGTACCCAATATATCATAATTACAAAGTGAAAACAGGATGTTTGAAATGTTTGCTAATTAACTGAAAAGGAAAAACTAAAATCTTGCATTGAAATAAGTATTCTGCCCATGGACTGGCGGACTGCTATAGACCATACAGGGACATTTCCTGGTGGGCCAATGCCCAGAGGGCCACCAAAGCCTTCCTCAGCATTAATTAATGTAAGGGGATCAGGCACTTATGCACCTGGGCAGCAGCCACAGGTGCCCTCCTGATTTCAACTTTATGGCCATCCTCAGGATGATGATACAGTTTCATACTGTGATACAGGTGGCAGCATTTTGGTCTGTATTGTGGTATTTGGTTTTGCCGAGGCATTATTTTGTGCTGTACATACTTGCAAGTCACCCGTACATACTAAATGGTAAAACACTCGATAACACTGACATGGAAAAGGATCTAGGATTTTTAATAAACAGCAAACTAAGCTGCAAAAACAGTGTCAGGCAGCTGCTGCCAAGGCCAATAAGATAATGGGTTGCATCAAAAGGGGCATAGATGCCCGTGATAAGAACATAGTCCTACCACTTTACAAATCGCTAGTCAGACCACACATGGAGTACTGTGTACAGTTCTGGGCTCCTGTGAACACGGCAGACATAGCAGAGCTGGAGAGGGTCTAGAGGAGGGCAACTAAAGTAATAACTGGAATGGGGGGACTATAGTACCCTGAAAGATGATCAAAATTAGGGTTATTCACTTTAGAAAAAAGACGACTGAGGGGAGATCTAATTACTATGTATAAATATATCAGGGGTCAGTACAGAGATCTCTCCCATCATCTATTTATCCCCATGACTGTGACTGTGACGAGGGGACATCCACTGCGCCTGGAGGAAAGAAGGTTTGTACACAAACATAGAAAAGGATTCTTTATGGTAAGAGCAGTGAGACTATGGAACTCTCTGCCTGAGGAGGTGGTGATGGGGAGTACAATAAAGGAATACAAGAGGGGCCTGGATGTATTTCTGGAGTGTAATAATATTACAGGCTATAGCTACTACAGAGGGGTCGTTGATCCAGGGAGTTATTCTGATTGCCTGATTGGAGTCGGGAAGGAATTTTTTATTCCCCTAAAGTGGGTAAAATTGGCTTCTATCTCACAGTTTTTTTTTTTTTGCCTTCCTCTGGATCAACTTGCAGGATGACAGGCCGAACTGGATAGACAAATGTCTTTTTTCGGCCTTTTGTACTATGTCATTATGTTACTATTGCTGGTCTTGCCTACTTCTGTTGTCCCACCTTCTGTCAGTTTGGACCCACATACAACATGGGGCCACTTTCAGTTTTTTTTTTCAAGGGCCACTTTAATTTCCCAGTCCGCCCCTGATTCTGCCCTTTAGTCTTTACTTACTTGAAGCACCTTTGACAGCAATTACCGCCTCAAGTCTTCTTGGGTATTATGCTACAAGGATTGAACAACTGAATTTAGGGAGTCTAACATTCTGATCTTCAGATCCTCTCAAGCTCTGTCAGGTTGGGTGGGGACCACTGGTGGATAACCATTATCAGGTGTCTACAGAGATGTTTGATTGGGTTTGAGTCGGGGCTCTGGCTGGGCTTATAAAGGCCTAAGCCACTCCTGTATTGTCTTGGCTGTGTGCTTCGGGTCGTTGTCTTGTTGGAAGGTGAACCTTCGGTCCAATTTGTGGTCCAAATCACTATGGATATGGTTTTATTAAGAATATCTCTGTACTTTGCTCCATTCAGCTGTCCCTCATACCTGACCAGTCTACCTGCCTCAGGCACTGAAAATGACCCCCACAGCATGATGCTGTCAACACCATGCTTCATTGTAGGGGTGGCATTGGGCAGGTGATAAGCAGTGCCTGATTTTCTCCAGACATGATGCTTGAGACCGCAAAGTTCAATCATGCTTTCATTAGACCACATAGTCTTGTTTTTCACAGTCTGAGAGTCCTTTAGGTGCTTCCCCCCCCCCCAAACTGGGCTTTCATGTGTCTTTTACTGAGAAGATACTACTTTCTGGCCACTCTGCCATAAAGCCCAGATTGATGGAGTGCTGAAGTAATGGTTGAACTTCTGGAAGTTTCACCTGTCTGGACACAGGTTCTTTGGATCTCAGACCATTGCGTTCTTGGTCACCTATCTTACCAAGGCCCTTCTCCCCCGTTTGTTTAGATTGGTGGGATGGCCAGCTCTAGGAAGAGTCCTGGTTGTTCCAAACTTCTTCCATTTAAGAATTACGCAGGCCCCGGTGCTCTAGGAGATTTACAGTGCACAGCAGACATTTTTTATATCCTTCACTACAGGTAGTTCTTTCCTCCTCATGGCTTGGTTTTTTCTCTGATATGCATTGTGAGCTGTGAGACCTTATATGTGTCCAGTCAACAGAGTTTACCACAGGTGAACTACAATCAAGGTGTAGAAACATCTCAAATATGTTCAAGAGAAATGGGAGGCCCAGAGCTAAATTGTGTCATAGCAAAGGGTCTGAATATTTATTTCCATGCATTTTATTTTTACCTTTTTTAATACACTTTCAAATATTTAAAAAAAAATATATCATTGAGGTATTGAGTGCAGAATAATGGGGAATACTTGATTTTATTTTATTTTATCACAATGCCAAAACAACATAATATCTAAAAACTGAAAAGGTCTGAAGACTTTCTGAATGCATTGTATAATTTCTGTTTTACAAGCCAACCAATAATATCTCCAAATGGCTGATTTTTCATCAAAGTGTTAAGAGAAAGACATGCTTCTATGTTTTTAAGCATTTTCTTGGAATTGACAGCATGATCCACCAGGGGCTGAAGATGAATGGTTTCATACCTGATAAGGCTCTTGAATATACTGTAGCACTGCCTATGTTCATCATCCTCCATTGATCATATTCTCAGTTAAAAGATACAAATGGACCTACAACCTTTGTTATAACCACATAAACAAATGGTCTCGGGTGATGTTGCAGATAAATATCGGCCTAAAAAAGATTTCTTACCAGGGGAGAAAATGGAATATATTCGTGAAATTTTAATTTTGTAAAAAAAAAAAAAAAAAGTCTTTAGGTCTTTGTATTGGGAATCCGATGCCTAATGAGGGAATTTGGCTGTGACGGGTTCCAGAAAAGAAAAGTTAATACCCTAATGACTGCTCATTTTCATTCTTATAGTGTATATTTTAAATAGCGTTCTGCTGCTTCCCTTTCATACACTGGTCAGTGGGAAGTCCTGTTGCCACAGAGTTAATTTGTTAGTTCAGGAAACCAAACAAAGGCCATGTCAGAGTTAATAAAGGTACATCTGACATGCACCAAGAAAGAGGAAAGCATTTACTACCAGCTGGAGTTCCCCATAATTACTCCTGGCTGCCCTACAGCAGAATTTGACAATTGTCTTGTGAGACTAAAAGATGCAGAAAGCATAAAACGAAAAACCTATAAAGTGGATGGAAATTTGTAAGCATGAGTGGCTGTATCTTCTGACTCCCGCTTTTACTTTACAAAGGTGAACTGAAATTCACACAATAGAAGCAATTTGCAAATGCATCGCTCCAATTATGCAGTATTCGTATGGCTTGGCAACAAAAAAATTTGTTGCAGTTTTCAAATGTTTGTAGCTTCTTTTTTTAAATAATTTATTTACAAAGATGTTTATATCAAATTAGCAATTAGAAACACTATGGCCCTGATTTAATCAAACTGGTTTTGTCTTTATTTTGGAGTAAATTGTGACTTTTCTATTGTTTTCATTGTAAGACACAGTTATCAATAGTCTGAACGGGCCAAAGTAAATTGACCTGAAAAAACACAAAAAATACGGAGTTTTCATTTAATCAATAAAATGAGGGAATTACCTCCTGAGGGTTTCACATTGTGAATGACTAAAATGTTATGGAGAGCAGAAAGTTTTTAATGTGTAATGTTATTAAAGATATAAACATATAGAATTTTTTTTGTTCCTTCCTGTGATGTAAAGATGAGCGAGCCTATTTTCTATTTTTGGGACAGCAGACGAACCCAAACCTTTTCAGGTTCGTTTTGGGTGAATCAACTGAAATGGAACCCCATTTTAGTGCCCATGTCAGTGGTAAAAAAGCACCAAGGAGGAAGAAGAAGGGTTCTCACATGACCCTGAGAGGAAGTGTGGAGGGGAAGGCTTGCCCTGATTGGCTCCCAGGCTGACAGACAACCTGGATGAGTCAGTCAGTGCTGCAGAAGACAGGGAGGTGCTCTAGCAGAATGAGCAGAACATTACAGAACTGTACAAGTAGTTTTTTTAAGGACCAGTTCAGGTCTGAAGTCACTTTGTGGGGCTTACATAGTGGAAACTCCCATAAATGACCCCATTGTAGAAACTACACACCTCAAGTTACTCAAAACTGATTTTACAAACTTTGTTAACCCTTTAGGTGTTCCACAAGAATTAAAGGAAAATGGAGATGACATGTCTGAATTTGACTTTTTTGGCAGATTTTCCATTTTAATCCATTTTTTAATTTAACACATCGAGGGTTAACAGCAAAACAAAATGCAATATTTATTACCCTGATTCTGCGGTTTACAGAAACACCCAACATCTGGTCGTAAAGTGATGTAAGGGCACACGGCAGGGGGCAGAAGAAAAGGAGCGCCGTATGTTTTTTGGAAGGCAGATTTTGCTGAACTGGTTTTTAGATGCCATATCCCATTTAAAGCTCCCCTGATGCACCCTTACAGTAGAAAAGTGACTCCATTTTGGAAACTAGGGGATAAGGGGCCAGTTTTATTGGTACTATTTTGGGGTAGATATGATATTTAATTTCTCTATATTACTATTTTTGTGACGCAAGGTAACAAAAAAATTGCACTGGTTTTGGCACCTGTTTTATTTATTTATTTTTTGCAACATTCATCTGACAGGGTAAGGCTACTTTCACACTAGCGTTCGATCGGATCCGTTCTGAACGGATCCGATCATATTAATGCAGACGGAGGCTCCGTTCAGTACGGATCCGTCTGCATTAATAACTTAGAAAAAATTCTAAGTGTGAAAGTAGCCTGAGCGGATCCGTTCAGACTTTCAATGTAAAGTCAATGGGGGACGGATCCGCTTGAAGATTGAGCCATATGGTGACATCTTCAAGCGGATCCGTTCCCATTGACTTACATTGTAAGTCTGAACGGATCCGCTCGCCTCCGCACGGCCAGGCGGACAGCTGAACGCTGCAAGCAGCGTTCAGCTGTCCGCCTGTCCGTGCGGAGGCGAGCGGTGCGGAGGCTGAACGCCGCCAGACTGATGCAGTCTGAGCAGATCCGCTCCATTCAGACTGCATCAGGGCTGGACGGAGGCGTTCGGGTCCGCTCGTGAGCTCCTTCAAACGGAGCTCACGAACGGACCTATGAACGCTAGTGTGAAAGTAGCCTAAATCACGTGCTATTTTTATAGAGCAGGTTGTTACGGATGCAATTATATTAAATATGTCTACTTTCTTTGTTTGTTTCAGTTTTACATAATGAAGCTTTTTTTTTTATGTTTTTGTGTCTCTATATTCTGAACGCCATATATTTTTTTTTTTTCTGCCGATCGTCCTGTGCAGGGGCTAATTTTTTGCAGGAATAGTTGACGTTTTTATTGGTACTAATTTTGGGTACATATGATTTTTTGATCATTCATTATTGCACTTTATGGGGCAAGGTGAACAAAAAAATGGTTGTCTTTGCAGTTTATTTAGTTTTTTTTTAGAACGTTCACCTGAGGGGTTAGGTCATGTGACATTTTTATAGAGCAGATCGTTAAGGACGTGGAAATACCTAATCGGTATACTTTTTCTTATTTATTTAAGTTTTACACAATAATAGCATTTCTGAAACAAAAAAAATGATGTTTTAGTGTCTCCATAGTCAGAGAGCCATATTATTAAAAAATTTGACCGATTGTCTTAGTTAGGGTCAAATTTTTAACCGGATGATTGGCTTGATTGGTACTATTTTTGGGGGCATACGTCTTTTTGATATTTCACACTTTGCGTCCCCCATAAGGTCATACAAGACCTCTTGGGGACATTTAACTTCACTTTTTTTTTCACTATTGATTTCTCCTGTAACTGGGGCTGACATAGTAGCCCCAGTTACAGGGGAAATACAGCCCCCAGAGAGGCTGTACAGCAGAATACAATGCTGTACAGCCTCAGAGCTGGGCTGATGCACTCTCCCGACTCCGGTGATCACATGACCACCGGGCCGGGACAGGAAGCGCATAACGCTTCTTGATCTGTATTCACAGCGCTTGTTGAGCGCTGTGTATGCAGCGATATAGAAGTCATGGACACCTGGGAACTGTCCCTGCCTTCTCTGTGGGTTGCCCTGCTGTCGCTGACAGTGGGCCCACTGCTCGGCAGCTGCACGATTAGCGTGCAGCTGCCATCTCTGAATGGACATTCCAGAACATCCATTCAGAGATAAACATCCACCCATAGGATGTTTATATCCTATGGGCGGATGTGAAGTGGTCAATAATCCAGCACATAGGTGATCAGTACACCAATACACAGGCTAGGGCAGCAATTTACATGTCAGTGTTAACGTGAAACTGAGCATCAGGCCTCAATTGTCTGTTTCAGTCTACTGGATTTCCACAAGGGGACTTTGGGGACTTATTCAATTTAATGAAACCAGCATACAGGTAATCAATACACCAATACACAGGCTAGGGCAACAATTTACTGTGAGAGATAATGAATGCTATTGATAGGTGTGACTTACTGAGGGGTGTAATATACTTATAATATACTTTCTAACATAGAAAGTATATTATTGTGCATTTGTATTGTGCAGCAGTTGTGTGCGGTTCTGCTGCGATACTGCAGCCGCACAAAGTGCCAAACGCTATTGGAACAAATAATTTCTACTGGTGTGATATACCAGTTGCCCCCCCAAAAAAACTGATTGAAGCAGGGGTGTTATATACAAATTATATACTTTCTATATAGTGCATTTAGGTAGTGCAGCATTTGTTTGCAGTTTTGCTGCGTTACCGCAACTACAGATAGTGACAAACGACATTGGAACAAATAATTTCTACTGGAGTGATATACAAGTTGTCGCCCAAAAAAATCTGATTGAAGCAGGGGTGTTATATACCAACTATATGCTTTCTATATAGTGCATTTGGGTAGTGCAGCATTGGTTTGCGGTTTATCTGCGTTACCTCAGCTACACAGAGTGACAAACGCCATTGGAACAAATCATTTCTACTGGTGTGATATACCAGTTGCGCCCCCAAAAAAACTGATTGAATCAGGGGTGTTAAATACCAATTGTATACTTTCTATATAGTGCAGTTGAGTAGTGCAGCATTTGTTTGCGGTTTTGCTGCGTTAGCTCAGCTACAGATAGTGACAAACGACATTGGAACAAATAATTTTTACTGGTGTGATATACCAGTTGCCCCCCAAAAAAGTGATTGAAGCAGGAATGTAATATACCTTCTTCCACAAATACTGCTTTTCTATAGGGACTTTTGTCACAGGGTGATTTTGAAAATGACAAGCAGAGGAAGAGGCGGGCCATTCCGCAGGGATGGTAGGGGTCAGGGAGGTGCACCAGGCCGGAGCCTAAGGGGGAATTTGCAGAAGGTGCATGCGATTACGTCAAAGGACACACCAGACTTGTGCTTCTGCACCCGCCTCATCCTCTCTTTTCGCACCCTCTTCACTCTCTGCTGTGTGCACCCCCAAAGACACCACCATATCCCCTTCTCTCAACTCAGAGGAATTATTTTCCCATCCATTATAAGACCTTACGATGCGCAGCCATTCTTGGCATCGGATAAGGAAGAGGAGGTAGCAACGGTCGCCACCCAGCAGTCTGACGACAGTACCCAGATCAGCCCGAGGAGGGTGATCCCCGCTGTTGCTGCCTACTCCGAGATTTCTGATGTCAGTGGTGGTGAAGGGGACTATGATGATGTGTCTATGGACATCACGTGGGTGCCCACAACAGAGGAAGAGGAGGGGCGTTCAGAGGGAGAGACGGACCAGCAGATAGGGAGGTGAAAGAGGAGAAGCAGGCAGAACTTACAGTGTACAGGAGGAAAAAAAGCAGACTGCTAATGTATCTGAAACGAGCCATCCACCATGCACGGTCACATCTGGCGCTCCCAGGACACCGGTTCATGGCTCCGCAGTGTGGGCTTTTTTTTTAACGTGTCCGCTGCTGACAATAGTATTGCCATCTGCACCCTGTGCTGTCAACGCATAAGTCTCGGTAAGCCCAACACTCACCTAGGGATGACCGCCTTAAGAAGGCACCTGGCCTCCCATCACTGTGCCCAGTGGGAGCAACACCGTCAGAACCCACAAAGACACACTCCTGGTTCTGCATGTCCTGCCTCTTCTCCTTCTCCTCTCTCCTCCCATTTGTCCTCCACTCCACCTTCCACCGTGCCGTCATAGCGTTCATCTGGCAAAAGGCAGGCTTCCGTGGCCCAAATGTTCGAGCGTAAAAGGATGATGACGCCGGATTCCCTCCTTCTCTCGGTCCCCCTTACGGCAGCCAGGCCACATCCATGGGCAGTAGTGTGTTATCATTATCCCTTTCTGCTTCACCCGCTCGTCCTCCTCCGCTCCATCGTCAGCCATTGGAAACGTAATGCATGGCCAGGAAACAATTCTACACACCCAGCAATCTGATGGTGCACACTCTTAATTCCCACCTGCCCAAGTTCCTGGTTGTACAGTTGCTGCTGTACCATTTAGTCAATTCTGCTGCCTTTAGGGAGCTAATTACATGCACTCAGTCTCGCTCGAAGATACCTAGCCAGCATAATTTCTCCCAAAAAGCCATCCCTGCCTTGTACTCTCATGGCAGACAATGTGGGCTGCTCCCTGAAATTCTCACTGAGCGGTAAGGTTTACACCACTCTGGAGACCTGGAGCAGCTCTTAAAGGCAGGGATAGTACATGTCTTTCACGGACCACTGGGTCAATGTTTTTCTGGCAGAGGAGCCAGTTCTTTCTGGCTACAAGACCATGTACTTTTGACCCCCCACGATTGTGTAGGCCTGGCTCCCACACCAGACACTCATCCACCTTCTCCTCCATGGACACTGGCCCATCCTCAACAGCAGCAGGGCGCAGAGTTGCTCACACTGCACCTCCTTCTTATCACTTGTCAAGTCAAGCATTGCTACGCCTTGTTGGAGCTGATTGGCCTGGGAGAGCGTAGCCACACCGGCGAGCAGTTGCTAAAGTACATCAAGACGCAAACATCCCACTGACTATCACCCTTCCGACTCCAACTGGACAAGGTGGTCATGCTCGAATGTCTGTACAAGCAGCGAAAAGCCATGAACAATTTTGACATGCACCAGACAGTCATAGTAGAAGGGAGCATGTGTACCTTTGAGGTTAGGCAGTAGCAGCTCATCCAAGATGCCTATTAGGTGCTGAAGCCCTTTGAAGAGGCCACAAGTTTGTTAGCAGGGACGATGTCATCCCTTTCATATTTATCTTAGAACAGATGCTGACACTCATGCAGCAAGGGACCACAGTGGAAGAAGAGCAACTGACACATCTTGCAGTCTGCCCTATAGCTGTTTGGGACACACAAAGAGAATCTGTCATGGATGAGGTGGACAGGGAGTTGTCACTGCAAGAGGAGGAGGAGTTGGAGGTGGAAATGCAAGAGGACAATAATGATGGTAACTCTGGCCAAGACTGGTTCCTCTGGCATGCTGGCCAAAATGGCGACCTGTATGCTCGCTCGCTTACGCAGTGACAGGAGTATCGTTGACATCAAGCAGTCTGATAATTACTGGGTAGCCATGCTTTTAGACCCTCTCTACCAAGGCAAATGGGGGAATGCCTCCCTCTCACAGAAGGGGAGGACAAATTATGTTATAACCAGGAAGCACTGTGTAGGCAGCTTGCAGCAGCTTACAGTGAACAGACGCCTGTTGCAGTGTTTTTGAAAGGGAGGCCTCTCTCTGCCCCCCACAGAGTCACTCCCCTCCTGCCACCACAAGCAGCAGAAGATGCAGCAGCATGATGGATCAGTTTTTCCATGTGCCATGCCAAGCTAAGGCCAGTCAGCAGCTACCTAAACTCTGGTCAGTCTCTGATGCATACCTGGTTCCCTGACCCCATGGATTTCTGGGCAGGCAGAATGGAACAGTGGCCTGAACTGCCATAGCATGCTCTCTCCCCTCCTTCTTGCCCAGCCTCCAGTGTCATCTTGGAGAGGGTTTTCAGCACCACGAGGGGGATGGTGACACGCAAACTGACTAAGTTGTCCTCCACTAGTGTCCAAAACATTACTTTTATCAAAATGAAACATTTCTGGATTCAGGAGTAGTTTTACACTCCTCCGGCTGAGGCTGATAAATAGATCTGACCTTGCTGCTTGCCTCCATCATGCCACTGCCGCCATCATGCCATAACTGAGATTTGATAACCATCAGGTTCTATTCGGCTGCTGCTGCCTCCATCATGCCACCGCCGCCATCATGCCCCTGCCATGACCTGCCAACTATTATGTTCTATACGGCTGCTGCTGCCGGCCTCCATTATGCCACCATCATGCCACTGCAGCGGCCTGCCAGCTATCATCTTTTGTAAGGCTGTTGCTGCCTCCATCATTCCACTGCCACCATCATGCCACTGCTGTGACTTGCCAATCATCATGTACGGCTGCTGCTGTTTCCATTATGCCACCTAGGCCATCATGGCAACTCTTTGGCCTGCTGACCATCATCTTCCGTAAAGCTGCTGCCTCCATCATGCCACTGCCGCCATCCTGCCAATGCTGTGACCTGCCAACCATCATGTTCTGTATAGCTACTGCTGCCGCCATATTGCCACCACTGCCATTATGCCACTTCTGCAGCCTGCTGACCATCATCTTCTCTAAGACTGCTGCTGCCTGTCTGCCAACTTGTACCATATGGCTGCTGCTGCTGCAGCCGCCGCTGCCTCACCTGTTGTTGCTCCTTACTGCCACCATTAACACATCTTCCACTACTACTATAACTACTTCTACCCATAGACCATTCTACTGCTTTGTATGCTTCATGCTATGCTTCTGCTGCCCCTTCGATTGCGGCCACATACCACTATGTTCATTCAGAAAGAGACACTTTTTGTTCTGACAATCAACACTTTTGTGTGTTGTATAGGAAAGCATTCTGACCCTGTCAAGGACCCTCACGCTACAGTACTTAAAAAAAAATATTTTTTCTTTAAACATCATTTGTGTTTAAAGCATAACACATGTGCCAGCAAGTATATTTTTAAGCATGATGTGTGTTAACAAAGTCAAACATAAGTTTACCCATAGCTATGTATGTCAGTGTCACTCTGACATCATTTACTATTGCTGTCATTGCGGTCGAGCTTGGGGAGGTAGAATTTTTTTTTTTTTATAAAAAATAAATGAAAAGTGATAACAAGTTTGTGTAAAAATTCTAGGAGTCCTAGGAGACTAGAGGGGGTTACATACCAATTTTCAGGGCAATTGGAGCAACTTCGGTTTGGCCCGAATCAATTTGGGTTTGAACCAAACTTTAAAAAAAAATTGGCAAACCTGAACCGAACCTCAAGTGGTTTGCTCGTCTCTACTATGGAACATGTTGATTTTGGCCTTATTTATCATAGGGAAAGTCCCAAAGAATTGACTACACTCCTGCCGGAGCTATGACAGGTTAAAATAAGTCAGAATGTGATAGTTTGCATGTGCTATATTAAACAAGTCCTGTGTGCCACTTTCATGTAGCACACAGACCATTACCTTTACACAAATAGTTAAATGTGAAGACAAACTTCAGATTTTTCCCTGTTGATAATCAATAGGTTTCACAATCATTGCTCACCAATAAGCAGGGTAAACAATATTAGGGGTAATGGTGAGTAATGCTGATATAGAAGAGCATTTTTTGAGGTTGCACCTAGATAAGGACTATGACTATGAAATGCTTAATTTATTGGCGAACTCACTGTAAGTTTATTGATGATGTATAGAACAAAGACACTGGCAAAATACTGAACTGCACCAAAGTAGAGAACACATTAAAAGTTACATTTTAGTGGACACTCTAAAAATACTGATTGATAATACTAACCAATGGTGTCTCTTTGCCAAGAGCAAGATCTTTATTGTTCATCTGTAAGAAGTAAAGAACCCAACAGAAGTCACTTAAATCAGCCATACTCAAACATTGTCTGTCTCCCGAACCATCATTTGGCCAAAAGCTCTCTGAACTCCACCATACACATACATTGTTCAGTTTGGCTGAATATGTTTATTTATTCAGTGGGAAGAAAGGAGAAAGCTTTTATCAGACACTTCTTGCCAGTGTCTGGCTGGGGTTTCTTGGGCCCAACCAGAGGAAATGATTCTAATGCCGTCATGGCATTAAAGAGCTTGAAAGGGTTGGATGCAGGTCTAGGGCAACCTGGACTGAATTTTTTTTTTTACTGAATTAAAAAAAGACCACCAAAACAACCAAATTGGATCCAAAACTAATTTTGGGAAGTTCACTTATCACTAATCAATATATATTCTACTGTATGTTAAAAGAGAAAGGTTTATAACTACCATTTGCGCCAACTGTAAGCCTTGGCACCCATTGCATTTACACCTGCTACTTTTGTCAATTACGCTATCTATATTGCGCATAATAACACTGTCAGCAGTGACTGGACAGTATCAGACTTTGTAGAGACACACCATGTTAACAAGTAGAATGGTCATACCCATTTTCAGTAGGAAAAACCAGAATTATTTTGTGGAAATTACAATTATTCATTAAAAGAGACATGATAGCTTACACGTCCTTTTAAAGGGATCTGCCTATATAATAGATTTCCTTTAAATAAATGGTCCCTGCAATGTGTGCTAAAGCCTGAAAGGACACCAGTCCTTTTTTGTGGTTCACATTACCACCGTTTTTTTGCATAAAGAAAAGTGGAAATGTCTGTAATAATTAGAGATGAGCGAATAACTCAGAATTCAATTTGACCAATTCAATTTGGATCCGAATCAATTTCATCCAAATTGAAAGTGCTTCAGTTGGACAGAAAATTGGTGTATGACACTTTGAGGTCTCCTAGTTTTCTCTCTTTCTCTAAAAATGTTTTCTGTCTCATTCGTTCACCAAAATTCGACCAACATGAATTTAACAAAATTTTGATTGAATCTTTTAGGCCCTTTTCTCTCATCTCTGACAATGAGATAATGATCGTGATATTATATAGTATATGAACATTTAATGTGACAGCATATCACATAAAATGTCGCCTTATAGATCACTCATTTCCTTTATTGTTCTTTGTTGAATCAATGATTAGTCGGTTTGCCAAATTTTTCGGGAAATATTTGGTTCGATCCGAATATATTCGCGGCTAATTCCGTTAAAAAAAATTATATTTCCTGGCTGCTGAGAGCCTTTATAGTGGTGTAGAACACTGTGCCTTGTAGTAACTCGCATAGGAAGTCTGCTTTGGTAGTGAAATAATACTGTGAGTCAGTATGACATGCAGATGAGAGGCGTCGCTCTTAGAATCACTGCACACTTCACTTATTTGGGCAGTTACGGGGCCAAAACAGACCGCTAGTATTCATATCTAAACTTTCTATCTCCAATGTAGAACCGATATTAAGGGAAGGCTACACAGCCCCCTCCCATCTTTCCCGCTTCCCATATATCTTTCTTTCCTAATTTCCCCCTTATAAGCTACTTTAGTATATACTATATTTTATTAAAAGGCGTCTGCTCTTTAAATGCATATGAGGGATTCTATTTAATCTATTTAAACCCTAGAATTTTTAAGTTCCTTCATATCATGTACATGATAGGTGATTTAAGGCCACTGCTGTTATGTATAATTGCTTATTGCTATAGCTATATTTCTACTACTGTAATATACCGCACTTAAGTGACTTGATTATAAACCCTACTGTTGGGAGACGTGCTATTGTTTACTTATGGGACCTTCATATATGCTGTGAATTTTGGGTCTTTTGTATTGCAATACTTCTGTATTATCCTCAAAAATGATAAAAAGATTTATAAAAAAAAAACACCAAGAAGAAGCGCACTCCTTTTACACCGTTGCCAGCTGATTCCACATTGATGTTATCATAACCTGTTCTATTAAACACTTTTACAAGTAGAGCCCCCTGGCAGAGTGGAGAAGGTGTCAGCAGTAAGTTTGTGTTTACGTCACTGATTCATTTGCCCTTCTTCTGATCCGTCAGAACAATAACCCACAAAAAATGGATCCTGTCTGTGGAGCATCTGCTTTCACTCTGTAAGCATTTGCTCAAAAATCCATCAGTATTGCTAATGCAAAAAAAAAACAGGAGTGGATCTAAAAGTGAATGGAATATTTGCATGTCTTCTGTGTTTTGTACCCACTCCTGCTTTTGGCTACCAAATCATAAGCCAATTCTGATGGAACCACGTCTCCGAAAGAATGTGTGTTAACTCTACTACATCTGTACACTGGATGTCACAGATATTTTTGGGATGCGCACACATTACACAGGAGATTTAGCGCAGATAATGTCGCCTAACTATTGCTGATGTCCGCAGCGGCTAATATAAAATTACAGAAAATGTCACAGGTATTTTGCATGTGGAAACGTTACACAGGAGATGTACCCCAGGTAATGTCACTGTACGCTGCGAACACCATCTACATAAAAAGTACACTGGATGTCACTGATATTTTTTTTATGTGCACACATTACACAGGGGATGTAGTGCAGGTGCTCTACCCCTGGCATGTTTGGCTTCCGACCTGCAACTCCTGCCACCCTGCTGACTCCCAGCCATGCTACCACCTTGTTGGCTCAGCCGCTGCCTCACAGTCAAGCTGCCACCCTCTTCTCCTGATGATGGTGAAGCCCCTTCTGCACCAGGCTCCCAAGTGCAATCGGCTTCATCATCATCGAGTAGTGTCTGCACATCACTGATGTCCTTCTCAACCATCTCTGGGTCAGAAGCCTGACCGCTCGCAACACCATCTCCCAAGCCACTCTGCTCATCACTACTTGCCTGCCTAGAGGAGGAAGTGGCGGATGTCTCCTCCAGATCTTGGCTGGGCAGTAGCTGCTGACTGTCCTCTTGTAGCTCTTCCTCACTAAAAAGTAGAGCTGAGCCTACAGCATATAATACTTCTCGCGGTGAGGGAACAGAAAAGGACAGAGGCAGGTTGAGGACAGGTGAGGGCACAGGGCCTGCTCCCAGGCCATGCCAACTAAGTGTTGTGTCTGAAAAACCCACCGACTGTTGGCTGGGGGAGTCTGATGTCACTTAGGATGAAGTGGATGACAGAGTTAATCAATCAAGGGCCGCTGGGTTGCTTGTCAAGACACGACCACTAGATGACACCGGGAGCTCAGTCCTCTCGCTGCGACTCCTGCTGCCACTCCCCCTTACTCTGCTGTGACCTCTGCCTGCGCCAGAAACATTTATGGCTATGCCACTCCTCTGTGCATGGCATCCACTTCTCTGTCTGACATACTTTTAGCTGAACTAAATAAATTAAAAGTAAATTAAAACACCCCTAAAAATGACAAAAATATTTTTCTTTTTGTACTGAAACAGGCCAGTAAACGCTTTTAGCAAAAATACATGCACCAGTAAAGTGCGTGTATATTTTTCTTTCTGTACTGAAATAGGCCAGTAAATGCTTTTGCCACAAATAAGTGCACCAGTGAAGTGTATATATTTTTTTCTTTCCGTACTTAAATAGGCCAGTAAACACTTTTAGCAAAAATAAATGCACCAGTGAAGTGTGTATATATTTTTCTTTCTGTACTGAAATAGGCCAGTAAATGCTTTTACCACAAATAACTGCACCAGTGAAGTGCATATATTTCTTTTTTTCTATACTGAAATTTGACCAGAATCGAAAGTGCCTTAATTGCTATGACAAGTTGCGGATGACATTCTGGGGGCTCATAGGATTCTATGCAACCCTTATTGAGCTCTTCAATGCCAAGATATCATTTGTAATGTCAAAGTGACAATAACATACAGTCCTGATCAAAAGTTTAAGACCCCTTGAAAAATGGCAAAAAAAATCATATTTAGCATGGCTGGATCTTAACAAGGTTCCAAGTAGAGCTTCAACATGCAACAGGAAGAAATGAGAGTGAGACAAAAAAAATTTGGAGCATTCAATTTAATGAAAACAACGAATAAACTGAAACAGACAGTTTTTCAGCTGATCAAACGTTTAGGACCACATGCCTTTAAAATGCCAAATCTGTGCAAAGATGTGGATTCATTGTCATTTTCTGTCAGGTAGTCACATGTTGTGATGGCAAAGGCAAAAAAACTCTCCTTTTTTGAACGTGGTCTGTTGTTGAACTGTTGAACTGCATAAGCAGGGTCTCTCACAGTGCGCCATCGCTGCTGAGGTGGGATGCAGTAAGACAGTCATTTGGAATTTCTTAAATGATCCTGAGGGTTATAGAACAAAAATGTCAAGTGGAAGACCCAAAATAATGTCACCAGCACTGAGCCGAAGGATCCAATTGGCTGTCCGTCAAGACACTGGACGATCCTCGACCCAATTTAAGGCCCTTACTGGTGCTGACTGCAGCCCCATAACCATCAGACGGCATCTGAGACTGAAAGGCTTCAAAAGCAAAAAAGTCTTAAAAGACCTCGTCTCCTTGAACGCCACAGAACTGCTCATTTGGACTTTGCAAGAGAGCACCAAACATGGGACATTCAAAGGTGGAAGAAAGTTTTGTTCTCTGATGAGAAAAAATTTAACCTTGATGGTCCTGATGGTTGCCAACGTTACTGGCATGACAAGCAGATTCTACCTGAGATGTTTTCTACGCGCCACAGTGGAGGGGGCGCCATAATGGTCTGGGGTGCTTTTTACTTCAGCTTAACAATGGAGCTTCAGGAAGTGCAGGGGTGTCAAACGGCCGCTGGCTATGTCCAGATGTTGCAGAGAGCATTTCTCATGACTGAGGGCCCTCGTCTGTGTGGTAACGACTGGGTTTTCCAACAGGACAACGCTACAGTACACAATGCCCGCAGGACAAGAGACTTATTCCAGGAGAATAACATCACTCTTTTGGCCAATCCTGCATGTTCCCCATATCTAAATCCAATTGAGAACCTTTGAGGATGGATGGCAAGGGAAGTTTACAAAAATGGACAACAGTTCCAGACAATAGATGGCCTTCGTGTGGCCGTCTTCACCACTTGGAGAAATGTTCCCACTCACCTCATGGAAATGCCTGCATCAAGCATGCCGAAACAAATTTTTGAAGTGATCAACAATAACGGTGGAGTTACTCATTACTGAGTTCGTGTTTGGAAGTTGGATTTCTTTTTGGGGGGGTTTAGTTTTTTTTGGAGGTGTGGTCCTAAACTTTTGATCAGCTGAAAAACAGCCTGTTTCAGTTTATTCATTGTTTTCATTAAATTAAATGCTCAAAAAATGTTTTGTCTCACTCCCATTTCTTCTTGTTGCATGTTGAAGCTCTACCTGGAACCTTGTTAAGATCCAGCCATGCTAAATATGATTTTTTGCCATTTCTCAAGTGGTCTTAAACTTTTGATCAGGACTGTATTAGTGACAATTTGACCTAAGGGTATGAGGGTAATGGACAAGTCCAGAAATGAGATCCGATCCTCATTAATTTCAGAGGTAAACAAGAGGCCCATGTTGTTAATGTTAAGGGCTGTTACAAACTCCTCAAATTGTGCCTTACTGCCTGTCCAAAGGATCAACACATCATCTATATATCTGACCCACATGGGAATTGATTATGTAAAATGTTCCAAATGGTCAATAAATACCACCTCCCTCTCACACTAGCCCAGGTAGAGATTCGCAAAAGTAGGGGCACAGTGACTGCCCATTGCGACTTCCCTGAGCTGGTGGAAGATACGACCAGCAAACATAAAAATGTTATGAGTTAAGATAAAATCCAGCAGTTCCATAACAAAGGCGTTATGGTGTCTACAGTGTTCCCCTCTCTGTTGTAGGTAGAAGAGTGCCGCTTTACAGCCCAAATCATGAGGGATGGAGCTGTAAAGGGACTCTACATCTAAACTAGCCAATTTAGTACCTGGTTCACAGTGCATATCGTTCAGTCGATTCAGGACGTCCATCGTATCCCTCAGATAAGATGAGAGACTGTTGACGAATGGCCTGAGTATATTTTGCACGTATGTACTAATATTAGCAGTGAGACTACCTACCCCAGACACTATCGGCCTCCCCTTAAGGGGTCACAACCTTTATGAATTTTGGGCAGACCGTAAAAAGCGGCTGTGACAGGAAACTCAGGGAGGAGGAACATATACTCAGTCTTACTGATTAATTTAGCCTCCAGGGCTCTAGATAGAATCATAGACAGTTCCGTCCTAAAGACAGGTGTGGGATCAGATGGTAATTGTCTGTACGTATTTTTGTCATTCAGAATGTTTAAGCACATCTTTTGATATTGGTCATGCCGCAGAATGACAATGTTCCCACCCTTGTTTGAGAGTTTGATGACGATATTCCTGTCCTGCTGACCTTGTGATTCGTGACTGCGCTATATGAGGTCATATACACATTAATCATTACTGAGATTACCATAGTTTTGCTTTTTCAATGCCAGTATTGTGGCCGCCGAATATTCCCCTCATTACCTTTGCGCAGATGCGCTCTCCCCAGGGCGTATACAATTCCCCTGCATGTCAGCTGACCGGCGACGTCAGAGCTCGTCTCTCGCACGGGATTGGCTGTACAGTCGTGGCCAAAAGTTTTGAGAATTACATAAATATTGGAAATTGGAAAAGTTGCTGCTTAAGTTTTTATAATAGCAATTTGCATATACTCCAGAATGTTATGAAGAGTGATCAGATGAATTGCATAGTCCTTCTTTGCCATGAAAATTAACTTAATCCCCAAAAAAACTTTCCACTGCATTTCATTGCTGTCATTAAAGGACCTGCTGAGATATTTTCAGTAATCGTCTTGTTAACCCAGGTGAGAATGTTGACGAGCACAAGGCTGGAGATCATTATGTCAGGCTGATTGGGTTAAAATGGCAGACTTGACCTGTTAAAAGGCAGGTATTGCTTGATATCATTGTTCTTCCATTGTTAACCATGGTGACCTGCAAAGAAACGCGTGCAGCCATCACTGCGTTGCATAAAAATGGCTTCACAGGCAAGGATATTGTGGCTACTAAGATTGCACCTCAATCAACAATTTATAGGATCATCAAGAACTTCAAGGAAAGAGGTTCAATTCTTGTTAAGAAAGCTTCAGGGCATCCAAGAAAGGCAGCAAACGCCAGGATCGTCTCCTAAAGAGGATTCAGCTGCAGGATCGGAGTGCCACCAGTGCAGAGCTTGCTCAGGAATGGCAGCAGGCAGGTGTGAGCGCATCTGCATGCACAGTGAGGCGAAGACTTTTGGAAGATGGCCTGGTGTCAAGAAGGGCAGCAAAGAAGCCACTTCTCTCCAAAAAAAACATCAGGGACAGATTGATCTTCTGCAGAAAATATGGTGAATGGACTGCTGAGGACTGGGGCAAAGTCATATTCTCCGATGAAGCCTCTTTCCGATTGTTTGGGGCATCAGGAAAAAGGCTTGTCCAGAGAAGAAAAGGTGAGTGCTACCATCAGTCCTGTGTCATGCCAACAGTAAAACATCCTGAGACCATTCATGTGTGGGGTTGCTTCTCATCCAAGGGAGTGGAAAAACACAGCCATGAATAAAGAATGGTACCAAAACACCCTCCAACAGCAACTTATTCCAACAATCCAACAACAGTTTGGTGAAGAACAATGCATTTTCCAGCACGATGGAGCACCGTGCCATAAGACAAAAGTGATAACTAAGTGGCTCGGGGCCCAAAACGTTGACATTTTGGGTCCATGGCCTGGAAACTCCCCAGATCTTAATCCCATTGAGAACTTGTGGTCAATCCTCAAGAGGCGGGTGGACAAACAAAAACCCACTAATTCTGACAAACTCCAAGAAGTGATTATGAATAGAGTTGAGCGAACACCTGGATGTTCGGGTTCGAGAAGTTCGGCCGAACATCCCGGAAATGTTCGGGTTCGGGATCCGAACCCGATCCGAACTTCGTCCCGAACCCGAACCCCATTGAAGTCAATGGGGACCCGAACTTTTCGACACTAAAAAGGCTGTAAAACAGCCCAGGAAAGAGCTAGAGGGCTGCAAAAGGCAGCAACATGTAGGTAAATCCCCTGCAAACAAATGTGGATAGGGAAATGAATTAAAATAAAAATTAAATAAATAAAAATTAACCAAAATCAATTGGAGAGAGGTTCCATAGCAGAGAATCTGGCTTCCCGTCACCCACCACTGGAACAGTCCATTCTCAGATATTTAGGCCCCGGCACCCAGGCAGAGGAGAGAGGTCCCGTAACAGAGAATCTGTCTTCATGTCAGCAGAGAATTAGTCTGCATGTCATAGCAGAGAATGAGGCTTCACGTCAGCCACCACTGCAACAGTCCATTGGCATATATTTAGGCCCAGCACACACACAGGCAGAGGAGAGAGGTCCCGTAACAGAGAATCTGGCTTCATGTCAGCAGAGAATCAGTCTGCATGTCATAGCAGAGAATGAGGCTTCACGTCAGCCACCACTGCAACAGTCCATTGGCATATATTTAGGCCCAGCACACACACAGGCAATGGAGAGAGGTCCCGTAACAGAGAATCTGGCTTCATGTCAGCAGAGAATCAGTCTGCATGTCATAGCAGAGAATGAGGCTTCACGTCAGCCACCACTGCAACAGTCCATTGGCATATATTTAGGCCCAGCACACACACAGGCAGAGGAGAGAGGTCCCGTAACAGAGAATCTGGCTTCATGTCAGCAGAGAATCAGTCTGCATGTCATAGCAGAGAATGAGGCTTCACGTCAGCCACCACTGCAACAGTCCATTGTCATAAATTTAGGCCCAGCACTAGTGTTGAGCGGCATGTCCCATATTCGAATTCGCGAAATTTTGTGAATATTCGAAAGAATATTCGTAAAATATTCGCGATTATTCAAATTCGTTATTATTTCGCATATGCGATAATACATATGCTATGCAAAATTCACATGTGCGCTAATGAAATCGCCTTACGAAGATTCGCAACTCAATTCAATCACTAATGTATGAATGCAATGCCCTTTGCCTCTGTTCTGGGACAAGTGTAGATATTCGCATGTGCGCTAATAAAATCGCCTTACGAAGATTCGCACCTCAATCACTTTCTAGGGAATGTGAGACTTTTGGGAATCAATCGAGATACAGTGGGGGGTGATGACAGTAGTTGACAGAGTACAGATCAATGTAATCTGTAAGGTGGAAAGTAAAATAAAAAATACGAATATTCGTAAATCGAATTTTACGAAGTTCTACGTATTCGCGAATATGGTGCTATACTATATGAATGCACAGGCCTTTGCCTCTCTGTTCTGGGGACAAGTGTAGATATTTGCATTTGCGTTAATAAAATCGCCTTACGAAGATTCGCAGCTCAATTCAATCACTAATGTATGAATGCAAAGCCCTTTGCCTCTGTTCTGGGACAAGTGTAGATATTCGCATGTGCGCTAATAAAATCGCCTTACGAAGATTCGCAACTCAATTCACTAATGTATGAATGCAAAGCCCTTTGCCTCTGTTCTGGGACGTGCCGATATTCGCATGTGCGCTAATAAAATCGCCTTACGAAGATTCGCGCCTCAATCACTTTCTAGGCAATGTGAGTAAGATCTGAGCTGTTGGACCTTTGGGAAACAATCAATTATATGTGTACTGTAATTTTGTGGGGGGGGGGAAAAAAACAAAAAACGAATATTCGTTTTTACGAATATATAGCACTATATTCGAAATATTCGCGAAATCGCGAAGTTGCGATATTCGCGAAAAAAAATTGCTTTTCGAATATTCGCGCTCAACACTACCCAGCACCCAGGCAGAGGAGAGAGGTCCCGTAACAGACAATCTGGCTTCATGTCAGCAGAGAATCAGTCTGCATGTCATAGCAGAGAATGAGGCTTCACGTCAGCCACCACTGCAACAGTCCATTGGCATATATTTAGGCCCAGCACCCAGGCAGAGGAGAGAGGTCCCGTAACAGACAATCTGGCTTCATGTCAGCAGAGAATCAGTCTTCATATCATAGCAGAGAATCAGGCTTCACGTCACCCACCACTGTAAGAGTCCATTTTCATAAATTTAGGCCCAGCACACAGGCAGAGGAGAGAGGTCCCGTAACAGAGGATCTGGCTTCATGTCAGCAGAGAATCAGTCTGCATGTCATAGCAGAGAATCAGGCTTCACGTCACCCAACATTGGAACAGTCCATTGGCATATATTTAGGCCCCGGCACCCAGACAGAGGAGAGGTTCATTCAACTTTGGGTAGCCTCGCAATATAATGGTAAAATGAAAATAAAAATAGGATTGAATGAGGAAGTGCCCTGGAGTCCAATAATATATGGTTAAGGGGAGGTAGTTAATGTCTAATCTGGACAAGGGACGGACAGATCCTGTGGGATCCATGCCTGGTTCATTTTTATGAACGTCAGCTTGTCCACATTGGCTGTAGACAGGCGGCTGCGTTTGTCTGTAATGACGCCCCCTGCCGTGCTGAATACACGTTCAGACAAAACGCTGGCCGCCGGGCAGGCCAGCACCTCCAAGGCATAAAAGGCTAGCTCTGGCCACGTGGACAATTTAGAGACCCAGAAGTTGAATGGGGCCGAACCATCAGTCAGTACGTGGAGGGGTGTGCACACGTACTGTTCCACCATGTTAGTGAAATGTTGCCTCCTGCTAACACGTTGCGTATCAGGTGGTGGTGCAGTTAGCTGTGGCGTGTTGACAAAACTTTTCCACATCTCTGCCATGCTAACCCTGCCCTCAGAGGAGCTGGCCGTGACACAGCTGCCTTGGCGACCTCTTGCTCCTCCTCTGCCTTGGCCTTGGGCTTCCACTTGTTCCCCTGTGACATTTGGGAATGCTCTCAGTAGCGCGTCTACCAACGTGCGCTTGTACTCGCGCATCTTCCTATCACGCTCCAGTGCAGGAAGTAAGGTGGGCACATTGTCTTTGTAGCGTGGATCCAGCAGGGTGGCAACCCAGTAGTCCGCACAGGTTAAAATGTGGGCAACTCTGCTGTCGTTGCGCAGGCACTGCAGCATGTAGTCGCTCATGTGTGCCAGGCTGCCCAGGGGTAAGGACAAGCTGTCCTCTGTGGGAGGCGTATCGTCATCGTCCTGCCTTTCCCCCCAGCCACGCACCAGTGATGGACCCGAGCTGCGTTGGGTGCCACCCCGCTGTGACCATGCTTCATCCTCATCCTCCTCCACCTCCTCCTCATCCTCGTCCTCCTCGTCCTCCAGTAGTGGGCCCTGGCTGGCCACATTTGTACCTGGCCTCTGCTGTTGCCAAAAACCTCCCTCTGAGTCACTTCGAAGAGACTGGCCTGAAAGTGCTAAAAATGACCCCTCTTCCTCCTCCTCCTCCTCCTCCTCCTGGGCCACCTCCTCTTCCATCATCGCCCTAAGTGTTTTCTCAAGGAGACATAGAAGTGGTATTGTAACGCTGATAACGGTGTCATCGCCACTGGCCATGTTGGTGGAGTACTCGAAACAGCGCAACAGGGCACACAGGTCTCGCATGGAGGCCCAGTCATTGGTGGTGAAGTGGTGCTGTTCTGTAGTGCGACTGACTCGTGCGTGCTGCAGCTGAAACTCCACTATGGCCTGCTGCTGCTCGCACAGTCTGTCCAGCATGTGCAAGGTGGAGTTCCACCTGGTGGGCACGTCGCATATGAGGCGGTGAGCGGGAAGGCCGAAGTTACGCTGTAGCGCAGACAGGCGAGCAGCAGCAGGATGTGAACGCCGGAAGCGCGAACAGACGGCCCGCACTTTATGCAGCAGCTCTGACATGTCGGGGTAGTTGTGAATGAACTTCTGCACCACCAAATTCAGCACATGCGCCAAGCAAGGGATGTGCGTCAAATTGGCTAGTCCCAGAGCTGCAACGAGATTTCGCCCATTATCACACACCACCAGGCCGGGCTTGAGGCTCACCGGCAGCAACCACTCGTCGGTCTGTTGTTCAATACCCCGCCACAACTCCTGTGCGGTGTGGGGCCTGTCCCCCAAACATATGAGTTTCAGAATGGCCTGCTGACGTTTACCCCGGGCTGTGCTGAAGTTGGTGGTGAAGGTGTGTGGCTGACTGGATGAGCAGGTGGAAGAAGAGGAGGAGGAAGCCGAGAAGGAGGAGGTGGCAACAGGAGGCAAAGAATGTTGCCCTGCGATCCTTGGCGGCGGAAGGACGTGCGCCAAACAGCTCTCCGCCTGGGGCCCAGCTGCCACTACATTTACCCAGTGTGCAGTTAGGGAGATATAGCGTCCCTGGCCGTGCTTACTGGTCCACGTATCTGTGGTTAGGTGGACCTTGCTACAGATGGCGTTGCGCAGTGCACACTTGATTTTATCGGATACTTGGTTGTGCAGGGAAGGCACGGCTCTCTTGGAGAAGTAGTGCCGGCTGGGAACAACATACTGTGGGACAGCAAGCGACATGAGCTGTTTGAAGCTGTCTGTGTCCACCAGCCTAAATGACAGCATTTCATAGGCCAGTAGTTTAGAAATGCTGGCATTCAGGGCCAGGGATCGAGGGTGGCTAGGTGGGAATTTACGCTTTCTATCAAATGTTTGTGAGATGGAGAGCTGAACGCTGGCGTGTGACATGGTTGAGACGCTTGGTGACGGAGGTGGTGGTGGTGGTGTTGGTGGTACATCCCCTGTTTGCTGGGCGGCAGGTGCCAACGTTCCTCCAGAGGCGGAGGAAGAGGCCGAGGCGGCAGCAGCAGAATAGGCCGAGGCGGCAGCAGCAGAAGAGGTAGCAGGGGGAGCCTGAGTGACTTCCTTGGTTTTAAGGTGTTTACTCCACTGCAGTTCATGCTTTGCATGCAGGTGCCTGGTCATGCAGGTTGTGCTCAGGTTCAGAACGTTAATGCCTCGCTTCAGGCTCTGATGGCACAGCGTGCAAACCACTCGGGTCTTGTCGTCAGCACATTGTTTGAAGAAGTGCCATGCCAGGGAACTCCTTGAAGCTGCCTTTGGGGTGCTCGGTCCCAGATGGCGGCGGTCAGTAGCAGGCGGAGTCTCTTGGCGGCGGGTGTTCTGCTTTTGCCCACTGCTCCCTCTTTTGCTACGCTGTTGGCTCGGTCTCACCACTGCCTCTTCCTCCGAACTGTGAAAGTCAGTGGCACGACCTTCATTCCATGTGGGGTCTAGGACCTCATCGTCCCCTGCATCGTCTTCCACCCAGTCTTGATCCCTGACCTCCTGTTCAGTCTGCACACTGCAGAAAGACGCAGCAGTTGGCACCTGTGTTTCGTCATCATCAGAGACATGCTGAGGTGGTATTCCCATGTCCTCATCATCAGGAAACATAAGTGGTTGTGCGTCAGTGCATTCTATGTCTTTCACCGCTGGGGAAGGGCTAGGTGGATGCCCTTGGGAAACCCTGCCAGCGGAGTCTTCAAACAGCATAAGAGACTGCTGCATAACTTGAGGCTGAGACAGTTTCCCTGGTATGCATGGGGGTGATGTGACAGACTGATGGGGTTGGTTTTCAGGCGCCATCTGTGCGCTTTCTGCAGAAGACTGGGTGGGAGATAATGTGAACGTGCTGGATCCACTGTCAGCCACCCAATTGACTAATGCCTGTACCTGCTCAGGCCTTACCATCCTTAGAACGGCATTGGGCCCCACCATATATCGCTGTAAATTCTGGCGGCTACTGGGACCTGAGGTAGTTGGTACACTAGGACGTGTGGATGTGGCAGAACGGCCACGTCCTCTCCCAGCACCAGAGGGTCCACTAACACCACCACGACCATGTCCACGTCCGCGTCCCTTACTAGATGTTTTTCTCATTGTTATGGTTCACCACAACAACAAATATATTATTTGGCCCAATGTATTGTATTCAAATTCAGCGGGATATAAATTTGAGGCCTAGTATTTAGGCGCTGGGTGACCGGTATGGATTTAGTGACAGAATTAGACTTGGAAATGCACAGAAGCGTGTGTGTGTGAAGTTATTCTGAATGACCCAATGTGCACCTTGAATATTATATACCCTTTTAGGGATAGATTTCAAATAGCTCTGATATAGCAGAAACCACTAAATTATGAAATTGCTAAATTGGGAATTGTATTTCAACCCAGAACAAGAAATGTGCTTGAACGGACACTAAATAACTCGCCCAGCTACAGCACTAACGAGAGATTTAGCAGGATATAAATTTGAGGCCTAGTATTTAGGCGCTGGGTGACAGGTATGGGTTTAGTGACAGAATTAGACTTGGAAATACACAGTAGCGGGTGTGTGTGAAGTTATTCTGAATGACCCAATGTGCACCTTGAATATTATATACCCTTTTAGGGATAGATTTCAAATAGCTCTGATATAGCAGAAACCACTAAATTATGAAATTGCTAAATTGGGAATTGTATTTCAACCCAGAACAAGAAATGTGCTTGAACGGACACTAAATAACTCGCCCAGCTACAGCACTAAGGACAGATTTAGCTGGATATAAATTTGAGGCCTAGTATTTAGGCGCTGGGTGACAGGTATGGGTTTAGTGACAGAATTAGACTTGGAAATACACAGTAGCGGGTGTGTGTGAAGTTATTCTGAATGACCCAATGTGCACCTTGAATATTATATACCCTTTTAGGGATAGATTTCAAATAGCTCTGATATAGCAGAAACCACTAAATTATGAAATTGCTAAATTGGGAATTGTATTTCAACCCAGAACAAGAAATGTGCTTGAACGGACACTAAATAACTCGCCCAGCTACAGCACTAACGAGAGATTTAGCAGGATATAAATTTGAGGCCTAGTATTTAGGCGCTGGGTGACAGGTATGGGTTTAGTGACAGAATTAGACTTGGAAATACACAGTAGCGGGTGTGTGTGAAGTTATTCTGAATGACCCAATGTGCACCTTGAATATTATATACCCTTTTAGGGATAGATTTCAAATAGCTCTGATATAGCAGAAACCACTAAATTATGAAATTGCTAAATTGGGAATTGTATTTCAACCCAGAACAAGAAATGTGCTTGAACGGACACTAAATAACTCGCCCAGCTACAGCACTAACGAGAGATTTAGCAGGATATAAATTTGAGGCCTAGTATTTAGGCGCTGGGTGACAGGTATGGGTTTAGTGACAGAATTAGACTTGGAAATACACAGTAGCGGGTGTGTGTGAAGTTATTCTGAATGACCCAATGTGCACCTTGAATATTATATACCCTTTTAGGGATAGATTTCAAATAGCTCTGATATAGCAGAAACCACTAAATTATGAAATTGCTAAATTGGGAATTGTATTTCAACCCAGAACAAGAAATGTGCTTGAACGGACACTAAATAACTCGCCCAGCTACAGCACTAACGAGAGATTTAGCAGGATATAAATTTGAGACCTAGTATTTAGGCGCTGGGTGACAGGTATGGGTTTAGTGACAGAATTAGACTTGGAAATACACAGTAGCGGGTGTGTGTGAAGTTATTCTGAATGACCCAATGTGCACCTTGAATATTATATACCCTTTTAGGGATAGATTTCAAATAGCTCTGATATAGCAGAAACCACTAAATTATGAAATTGCTAAATTGGGAATTGTATTTCAACCCAGAACAAGAAATGTGCTTGAACGGACACTAAATAACTCGCCCAGCTACAGCACTAAGGACAGATTTAGCTGGATATAAATTTGAGGCCTAGTATTTAGGCGCTGGGTGACAGGTATGGGTTTAGTGACAGAATTAGACTTGGAAATGCACAGTAGCGGGTGTGTGAAGTTATTCTGAATGACCCTATGTGCACCTTGAATATTATATACCCTTTTAGGGATAGATTTCAAATAGCTCTGATACAGCAGAAACCACTAAATTTTTAAATTGCTAAATTGGGAATTGTATTTCAACCCAGAACAAAAAATGTGCTTTGACGGACACTAAATAACTTTCCCAGCCACAACAGGACAGCGGTAACGAGAGATTTAGCGGGATATAAATTTGAGGCCTAGTATTTAGGCGCTGGGTGACCGGTATGGATTTAGTGACAGAATTAGACTGGGATATGGCCAAAAAATAACCACACTATTGCTGGTTAAATGCACTTGGTGATGGGCGCAGCTTGCCCCTGATGTAGTATATGGCCAAAAAATGAACAGACTATTGCTGGTTAAATGCACTTGGTGTCACAGCTTGACCAACCACACTACTGAGGGTTAAATGCACTTGGTGACGGGCGCAGCTTGCCCCTGATTTAGTATATGGCCAAAAAATGAACAGACTATTGCTGGTTAAATGCACTTGGTGTGATAGCTTGACCAACCACACTACTGAGGGTTAAATGCACTTGGTGTGACAGCTTCACCCTGATGTAGGCTTTAGCCAAAAAACAACCACACCATTGAGGGTTAAATGCACTTGGTCGCAGCTTGTGCTGGCGCACCACAAGACACAAAATGGCCGCCGATCACCCCAGAAAAATGTGACTGACAAACGGTCTGGGCAGCCTAAAAACAGTGAGCAATTGAGGATCAGCAGCTCAATGATCCACAGCTGCAGATCGATCAGTTAATCAAGTCCTTTGGAGGAGTTAATCTGCCTAATCTCGCCCTACTGTCGCAGCCGCAACCTCTCCCTACGCTAATCAGAGCAGAGTGACGGGCGGCGCTATGTGACTCCAGCTTAAATAGAGGCTGGGTCACATGGTGCTCTGGCCAATCACAGCCCTGCGAATAGTAGGCATGGCTGTGATGGCCTCTTGGGGCAAGTAGTATGACGCTTGTTGTTTGGCTGCTTAGCAGCCTTTCAAAAAGCGCCAAGAAAGCGTCACAAAAGCGCGAAGAAAGCGACGAACACCGAACCCGAACCCGGACTTTTACGAAAATGTCCGGGTTCGGGTCCGTGTCACGGACACCCCAAAATTCGGTACGAACCCGAACTATACAGTTCGAGTTCGCTCATCCCTAATTATGAAAGAATCATTTGCTATCAGTCAGGAATTGGCCCAGAAGTTGATAGAGAGCATGCCCAGTCGAATTGCAGAGGCCCTGAAAAAGAAGGTCCAACACTGCAAATACTGACTCTTTGCATAAATGTCATGTAATTGTCAATAAAAGCCTTTAAAACGTATGAAGTGCGTGTAATTATATTTCACTACATCACAGAAACAACTGAAGCAAAGATCTAAAAGCAGTTTAGCAGAAAACTTTGTGAAAACTAATATCTGTGTCATTCTCAAAACTTTTGGCCACGACTGTACATGCGGAGGCTCGTACATGCGGAGGCAGGGTGTGTGTAGACTATTTATGTTTGCATATACACGGCCGCTTCGCGGCCATCATAGTGCCGAGGCTGACACCAAGCCACTTTAGCACGCCGACTCTCACACTAGAGAAGTGCGGCTTAGACAGGTTCTGTTTTTCCAATTCTATGGCTCCATGCTCCTGATGAAGTGCGCGTCATTTGTGCACAGAAACGCGTAGCGCCGAGCTGTATTATACTGTGATTCTCTGCTGCTGGTTGCGGCTGATGACTGGCTGTGGATAAACCAGATCAGCTGCTACGTTTCCCCGGTGGATGGCTGAGTGCACGGCCATCTTCTGGGTGAAGCCTATCTCCCAGTAATGGTTTTTCTTTTTGCGTGCAAGTATTGAACCCCGTACTGGAACCACTGCCTCACTGTGGAGGCCAGTGCCACATATCCCTAGAATGTCCACATTGTAGAATTCCGCATTACCCTATACCTTGGCACACTATAGGATGTATATGGTTGTGGCAAGACACATCAGCTGCCACATATTACTCTAGGGATTGTGAGTGGCACCGGACCCACTCTTATTGTCTTGACACTTTTGGAGGTTTCATATACGCCCCTTTTTAATTCTAAGTACTCCCCCAAAATGTTTTGTGTTTTGATTTTAGCATCCTCTAAAATCTACATGTGCAGTAAATGCTTTCACCATATATGACTGCAGAAGTGAAATGCGTATATATCTTTCTTTTTTGTACTGAGATAGGCCAATAAACTCTTTCACAAATAAATGCAACAGTGAAGTGCATATATTTTTTTTCCTTTTTGTACTGAAATAGGACACTGAACGCTTTCACCACATATAACTGCAGAAGTGAAATGCGTATATATTTTTCCATTTTTGTAGGTTACTAAACTCTTTCACAAATAAATGAAAGTGAAATGCGTATATATTTTTCTTTTTCCACAGATATAAGCCACTAAAGGCTTTTCAACTTAGCACTTGCACCCCAATAACAAGAACAATTTGCTAGAATGCCAGAGCTGTATAATGGCTATTTGGATCCCCAAATAATGTTTCCCTGTACTTGTATATCGCTTTTTTTTCAAAATGAGGTTTTTCTAGCACTGTCTTAAGCGACTTCAGACGTCTCTCCCTGCACTTAGATGCTGTGAAATGATTCCTCCCTATGCTTTCCAAGCACTTATAAATTGTTTTCTCATCTTTTTTTTTTCACAATGAGGTTTTTCCTATTGCTGTGCCTAGAGCCTTCTTACGTCTGTCCCTGCACTCTGAATGCTGGAAAATGTCTGACTCTAAGATGGCCGCTGTATTTATAGGGCTGTGACATCACAGGGCTGGCTGGCTGCTGATTGGCTGCATGAATGGCATTATGGGTCAGCCCACCTTCCCAGAGTTCCTTGCCCCATGTCCTCACACGTGTAGCCAAATTGCGATTCGTTACCATGAAGCGTGAGGAAATTGGCATTAGTTGCGAATCAAATTTTTCCTGAAATTCGGATCAAATTCCACTTTATCTGATTCGATTCGCTCATCTCTAGCTACAGACATCTTCACATCATTTTTTTTATTCTTTATATTTTCCAACATTAATCCTCTGCAGCATGAATGTTTTCACACATATTGCATGCTGCTCTGTCCTGTGAAATCCATCAAACAAGCTATCTGCTTAGGAAAGAGAACTTGTCTAATGAATTTACTCTGAATGGAACTGAGCAGCCTATCACATGATAGATGCAGTTCAATAAAATGTTTGATGCAAAGTAAATATCAGACTTTTGGCCTGATAAAGAGCTGTCACTTGTATTATAGCCTTGCTTCAAGTGCACCAACATACTGTATGTTTTCTGATAATAATTCAATTTGTCACTTATAACATATGTATGTCATACTGGAGACAGAGTAGCTAATTGCCAAGGTTGGATTTTTGGCTTATACAGTCACAAGAGGTATAGAACATAAACAGTTATGTAAGATCAGTCTATGTTAATTACCAAATCTTATTTTGCTTATTAAAACAGACCCTTATCATCCATCACATATTCTATTATTTACTCACTTTTCTTATCGAAAGCCAACATATTCTGTAGCACTGTATGGAGATTTCTTTCAGTCATTTATTGTCCCCTGTGAAGCTCACAATCTAAATTCTCAGGCATACACTAGCAACAATTTCATAAAAAGCCAATTAACTAGAGATGAGCAAATTTCTTGACATTCGTTTCGGGTCTAGTTCTAACAAATGATCAAAAAATTTGATTCAGATCCAAATCGATTCTACCCAAATCAATAGTCATCTAATTGGCCCTTACATTTGTATATGACCCTCTGAGGTCTCCTATGACTCATATTTTTCTCTTTTGTCTTTCTCTTTTTACAAAATGTTTTTTTCTCTCCTCCCCCCCTTTTAAACTCTTTAAGGCAATTAGAACAATAATATAAATAGCTATTTTGAAAATTTAAAAGTTATAAAAATTGATCCTTATTGAGGGCAGATGGTATTTAAACACACATGTGCGCACATTTGTTAAGACCCGCGTTTTAGACGCTGGTCTTAATGAACCCCAAAGCAGGAGGTGGATCCGGCCTCTTCATAACTTCTGTGGATCCTCCGTCAGTTCTAAATGTAAGACAGCTTCCTAGCTGGTTACATTTTGACCTTTTTTTTATTCCTGAAACAGACGTACAAATGGGATGAGCGAACCTAAACTTTACAGGTTTGGGTGTGGCGCTAAGGCTATGAAGGAATTCCAGTATGGATTCCGTCATAACAGAAATTTAATTGAATGAAAGATTTCCATTATTTTTCATTATAACGGAATCCATACCGAAATTCCTACACAGCCCGAACACCAAATACGAACCTGTAAAGTTCAGGTTCGCTCATCCCTCGTAATCACATATTTCTTGAGCTTCAGTTTTATAAGCTCATATCTGCCATATTAGGCTTAAGCGAATCGACCTTCGGATCATCGATCTAAAGTCGATTTTTTTCAAATACTTCCATTTTAATGCTATTTCCATACAGTATTTATATCTGTGTATTTAAAAACAATTTAAAATAGATAGTACTAAAACCCTGACAGTACTAAATAGACAGTACTAAAACCATCCAGTACCAAAGCCCAGTTCAGATTCCTATTTTAAATTGTTTTTAAATACACAGATATGAATACAGTAGTAATTCACCAAAATAAAATAAATATATTTAAACAAATTGACTTTGGATCTATGATGAGATGAGCACGCTGATTTGTAACAAACACAATTTTTTTGTGATTTGTTTCAGGCAAATCAGAGAGGGAGGAAAAGAGAGAGCCCAATATGCCACTCTGGGTTTTCAGACAATATATATGGGTTACTGTATCTCTGGGTAGTTCTCCTTCTTATTATGGAGAGTGCCTAGAAACCATAGTATGTGTGCAGAGTATTGTAGGCCAGACCATGCCCCACTGGATTTCTGGGAAAGATATTCAAATTAGCTTTCTTAAGCCCATCTGGTGCTAGCACATGTAAGATGTGCTAATTTTCATATATTGTTCTCAGAAACCCAGAGGAACCTTGACTGGCTTACGATACTACTTATGCATACTCAGTGTCCAAATATTACCCCAACCTAGGACAGCCAAACAAGTTTTTTGTTCATCTTTGTTAAACGAGTGCTGGATTTCTGGGTTGAGAGAGTTTTTGCTTTCCTTTTGGAAAATGAGACTAGCTTTTATGTCTCTTTCCCAGAAAAGCATTATGTGGGGACACAAGCATAGCAATAGACACATTAAAGATCTTATTGTGAAAAAGCACTGATTGAACAGTTTGAGGCTACCACCAAAAACTTACTGGAAAAATATTAGTTTTACATCTACTGGTATCAGCAAGGCTTAAGAAAGCTAATTTGAATAATTTTCCCCAAAAATCTCAAGGGCATTGTCTGGCCTACAATACTTTGCACACGTACAAAGCATACTAGGTTCTCTCCATGATAAGAAAGAGTACCCCCAGACATAGCATATTTATTAGTGTTGATCGAGCATGCTCGGCCTCAGTCTTAGTCTGGGAGAGCTGTGCAGAGGAAGGGAGCGACAGTGTAGGGAGTGATATACAAATATTTTTATTAGAAAAACTTGTGTGTGGCAGCAGCAATATCTATTTTTAGCACAAACTGTACTAAATAACTAAAACTTTACAGACCCAAAAGTCCTTTTAAGGACTATTGTGTGTGGCAGCAATATCTATTTTTAGCGCATCCAGCAAAAGTTAGGCCGCTACAGACAGCGACATTAGCTGCGCCACATCTCCTGTGTAAAGTGTGCGCATCCAAACAATATCTGTTACATTCAGTGTACATTTTCCGTAGACGTGTCCGCTGCGGACAGTGACATCAGTTGCGCCACATCTCCTGTGTAAAGTGTGCTCATCCAAAAAATATCTGACATCCAGTGTACTAATTCCACAGACTGTGTCCGCTGAGGACAGGGACATTAGCTGCACCACATCTCCTGTGTAACGTGTGCGCATCCAAAAAATATCTGTGACATCCAGTGTACGTTTTCAATAGACGGTGTCCACTGCAGACAGTGACATTAGCTGCGCCACATCTCCAGTGTAAAGTGTGCGCATTCAAAAAATATCTGTGGCATCCAGTGTACTTCTTCCATAGTCGGTGTCTGCTGCGGACAGTGACATTAGCTGCGCCACATCTCCAGTGTAACGTGTGCGCTTAAAAAATGTATTTGTGACATACAGTGCGCTTTTTCAATAGACAGTGTCCACTTCTGACAGTGATATTACCAATGCCACATCTGCAGTGTAACGTGTTCGCTTAAAAAATGTAACTGTGACATACAGTGTACTTTTTCAATAGACGGTGTCCGCTTCTGACAGTGACATTACCAATGCCACATCTCCAGTGTAACGTGTTCGCATAAAATTTTTATTTGTGACATACAGTGTATTTTTTCCGACATTACCGGTGGTACCTCTCCTGTATAACGTTTCCTCATCCAAAAAACCTGCGACATTCCCTGTAAATTTTTGTTAGCTGCTGGTGACAGCATTGACATTATCTGCGGGATATCTCCTATGTGACGTTTCCACATCCCAAATACTTTTTTAAAGGGAGTCTGTCATAAGCTTTTTACTTTTTTAACCCTTCCCATAGCTCCCTAGCATTCTTACAGTTAATAAAAACGTTACCTCTGGCATCAATCCTGGACTTATAAAACCATCAAAAACGATCTTTATAACATATGCAAATGAGGGCTCGCAAGTGCCCAGTGGCTGCGTTACCCTCGTAGGTGCCCTGCTAGCTCAGCCTTTTCATCGCTTACCCCCACCCCTTCCTACCCTCCGCCCACCCATCCTTTCCCTCTGACTGCCTATCTACCAACTTGCGCAATAGTTACTGTTATGCCATACAAGGAATGGGCATCGCAGTGCACATGCGCCGGCCAAAAGAATGAGTGCGCAGGTGCGGGATCTCGGCAGAATAACAAGTTGGTAGATAGGCGGTCAGAGGGAAAGGATGGGCGGGCGGAGGGTAGGAAGGGGCGGGGGGAAGCAATGAAAAGGCTGAGCTAGCAGGGTTATAGCCAGACTACACTCAGTTCGTCTTCTCAGCGCGAATTGGACAATGAAGAGCAGGAGGAGAGGGAGGAGGAGGAGCAGGAGACGGTTGCCTCCGCTACAGATTGTAGTACCCATGGAATTCTGTTTAATTCCATCTGTTCTACATGGGTGGGCAGAAGAGGAGGAAGAGGATGAGGAGATTAAGAGTCATCCTCCTGATGATGACAGCGAAGTCTTGCCTGTTGTTACTCTGGCACACATGGCTGACTTCATGTTAGGCTGCCTTTCCCGCAACCCGCGCGTTATACGCATTTTAGACAACATGAATTACTGTATGTTCACCCCCGCTACAAAGAGAACTTATCATCTCTCATTCCTCTGGTGGAGATGATGAGCAAAACGGTTCAATACTCGAAAGTCCTTGTTGAAAAATTGCTCCGAAAATTTCCATCGGACATCTCTGGCGGCAGTGTCCGTAGTTCCTTGTGCAACCGAGGATGGGAGACAAGGGGAACACACAGCAGTTCTAACAGAGGCAGGGCAACACTCTCCACAGCCAGGGACAGTTTCATGACACCCCGCCAGCACCCTCACCCTGATGCGCGGCCTACTGTCACAATGAGGGAAATATTTTGGAAGATGATGAAGGAGTACATAGCAGACCATGTCAGCGTCCTCAATGATCCCTCACAACTACTGGGTGTCCAAGCTGGACACGTGGCACAAACTGGCCCTCTACGTCTTGGAGGTGCTGGCCTGCCCTGCCACCAGCGTTTTGTCTGAGCGGGCATTTAGTGCTGCTGGTGGCATTATAACAGATAAGCGTATCAGCCTGCCAACTGAAAATGCTGACAGGTTGACTATTATAAAAATGAACAAGGCCTGGATTGACCCCGACTTCTCGACTCCACCAGAGGAAAGCTGATGAACATAAAGGCACTTTAAATGTGTTGTTTATATTGTACTGAATACACTGCAGGGGCGGAGTGAGAACTCTCAGGGCCCCCGGGCAAAATAAATAAAGGGCCCCCTTACAGGCCCCACCCATGTTCTGCTGCAAGCCCCACCCTTGTCCCGCCTCTATGCCCCGCCTCCAGCCACACCCTACACAATCTTTAATAAGATTTCAAAGTTAAAGTGACACAAAAGGCACCCAGACCACTTCAGCTCATTAAAGTGGTCTGGGTACAGTGTCCCTTTTGCAAATCGAGCTGCAATGTTATAGAGAAACTGCATTGTTTACGTTCCAGCAATAAGTCAGCCTCTAGTGGCCGGCAGCTACCTGAGGGCTTCCTGGATTAAAACAGACCTTTGGTCTGGTATCTGACGCTGGACGTCCTCACACCCTGCATGATGACCTCCAGGGTCAAATTTTTCCCCATACGAAAGCATTGATTCAATGCTCTCGTATGGGGTGATCTAATCTCAGCGTCCATTAGTGAGCCTCTGTTAGAAGCAGTGTGGGCATAACTACTGTGAAGGGGGCACATATCTGGGCATAACTACTGTGAAGGGGGCACATATCTGGGCATAACTACTGTGAAGGGGGCACATATCTGGGCATAACTACTGTGAAAGGGGGGGAGGCCCTTCACAGTAGTTATTAATCCCTTTCAGCAGTCCCTCCTTCAGTGAATGGGGGACTGCTGAAAGGGGTTAATAACTACTGTGAAGGGCCTAGCCGTCTGGGCAACCCCACAGATCATCCCCCCACCCACCTTGTACTTGTTCCACTGATCCGCTACTTGCGGGCTACATGGGCATGAATTCAGTCACTTCGGTGCGCAATCCCATCCTGTGGCGCGTGATCCCGCGAGACCTGTGACTTACAGCGGCAGGTCTTGCGGGATCACACGCTGCAGGACGGGATTGCCCACTGAAGTGACTGAACTCATTCCCGTGCAGCCCACAAGTAGCGGAACAATTACAAGAGAGGTGGGGAATAGCCAAATTAAAAAATATTTTGAACCAAAAGGTGTTATGGGGGATCTGTGGATGACACTGTTGTGGGGGGGATCTGTGGATGACACTGTTGTGGGGGGGATCTGTGGATGGCACTGTTGTGGGGGGGTGATCTGTGGATGGCACTGTTATGGGGGGCTCTGTGGATGGCACTGTTATGGAGGCTCTGTGGATGGCACTGTTATGGGGGGATCTGTGGATGGCACTGTTATGGGGGCTCTGTGGATGGCACTGTTATGGGGGCTCTGTGGATGGCACTGTTATGGGGGCTCTGTGGATGGCACTGTTATGGGGGCTCTGTGGATGGCACTGTTATGGGGGCTCTGTGGATGGCATTGTTATGGGGGCTCTGTGGATGGCACTGTTATGGGGGCTCTGTGGATGGCACTGTTATGGGGGCTCTGTGGATGGCACTGTTATGGGGGCTCTGTGGATGGCACTGTTGTGGGGGGGGATCTGTGGGTGATGGTGGTGGTGGTGTAATGGTGTGGGGGGTGTTTTCTGGGCACACTTTAGGCCCCTTAGTGCCAATTGGCCATCGTTTAAATGCCACGGGCTACCTGAGCATTGTTTCTGACCATGTCATCCCTTCATGACCACCATGTACCCATCCTCTGATGGCTACTTCCAGCAGGATAATGCACCATGTCACAAAGCTCGAATCATTTCAAATTGGTTTCTTGAATGACAATGACAATGAGTTCACTGTACTAAAATGGCCCCCACAGTCACCAGATCTGAACCCAATAGAGCATCTTTGGGATGTGGTGGAACGAGAGCTTCGTGCCCTAGATGTGCATCCCTCAAACTCCATCAACTGCAAGATGCTATCCTATCAATATAGGCCAACATTTCTAAAGAATGCTATCAGCACCTTGTTGAATCAATGCCACGTAGAATTAAGGCAGTTCTTAAGGCAAAAGAGGGTCCAACATCGTATTAGTATGGTGTTCCTAATAATTCTTTAGGTGAGTGTATAGCACCTTATGCTATATATGTGTCATCCACAGATCCCCCCATAACAGTGTCATCCACAGATCCCCTCATAACAGTGTCCCTGTGAGTGAATGATCCCCAATACAGGGACTGGGGGCCGGCATCTGGTGTTGTAATGGCAGCGGGGCCCGGTGCAGTCACTGTATTCTATTACACCGGGCCCCGCTCACTGTAATACTAATATTCATATGTGAACAACGTGAAATCCTCTGCGATCCTCTCCCTCTGAGCTCTCTGTACTCACAAACTCAGTAGCAGGCCGGGCGGCAGTGCAACTCACTGACGTCACGCGCCTGTCCTCCCACTTTATGAATGAAGTGGGAGGAGCAGGCGCGTGATGTCAGTGAGTTACGCTGCCGCCCGGCCTGCTACTGAGTTTGTGAGTACAGAGAGCTCAGGGGGAGAGGATCGCAGAGGATTTCAAGTTGTTCACATATGAATATTAGTATTACAGTGAGCGGGGCCCGGTGTTATGTTATTCTGCGGCGGGCCCCCATCCCGGCCAGGCCCTCGGACCATGTCCGAAGTGCCCGACCGGTCAGTCCGCCCTTGATACACTGTAGTCCCATGCAACCCTTCCACCACAAAAAAGGGTTGAATCTTCCTTTTCTCATCCTTCTCCTCCTCTTCCATCATATCAACATGCTTATTAGTCGCATGTACTGTCCTCACATATATCCCCTGACATATGTTTTACAGCATCAGCTCACCTGCAGGACCTCGCATATAATGTTTTCCAGGGTCAGCTCACCTGTAGGCCCTCACCTACAATCTTTTTTAGGGTCAGCTCACCTGCAAGCCTAACATATAATGTTTTAGAGGGTCAGCTTACCTGCATGCCCTCGCATATAATGTTTTACAGGGTCAGCTCACCTGCAGGCCCTCAACTACAACCTTTTAGAGGGTCAGCTCACCAGCAGGCCCTCAACCATAATTTTTTCAATGGTCAGCTAAGTAGCAGTCCCTCACACCTAATGTTTTAGAGGGTCAACTCAGCAGTAGGCCCTCTCCCCTAAGGTTTCAGATGGTCAGATCAGCAAGCCCTTGCACCAAATGTTTTTGAGGGTCACCAGCAGGCCATCAATCATAATTTCTAAAGGGTGTGTATGATGCCCTCCATTATGTGTAGTAAACGCTGTATTGTAGTGCCGGTTCCTTGTAATTTTTGGCAGCCCTTTCATTTGCATAGGCTTTATGAGTGTAGGAGTCCCACTGCCTGAACAATTGTACCACAATGTGAATGAGGCCCTCCTTTGTGTGATATACAGGTTGTATCGGAGTGCTTCTTGCTTGTTATTTTTGGCAGCACTTGCACTTTATATACAAGTAAATATACAGGAAAGAATGGTTTTGGGCGTATTATTGTCAGTCTGTAAAAGTGGTGTACTGCTCGGACAACATCATTCCCAGCAGCGACCTGGGAGTCCAAGATGCATCCAGACATCCTCCCCATGCTGTTCCCGAACCATTTCGGTGGTGTTTCTATCAATGTCTGACCTTTTCCTATGAACCAGGCACCCTCCCCTCTTCAGAGCAGGGGCTGCCTGGTTTAATGCTCGGGTTCTCCCATTGACTTCCATTGAGCTCAGGTGCTCGGCAGAGCACCTGAGCATCCCGAGGTGTTCGGTGCCAGCACCCGAGCACTTTGGTGCTCGATGAACACTAATATTTATTGTTGAGAAACCTAGAGTAGCATACTAGTCTTGAGCTGTCTATGTATTTGATGGCTATTGATCTGGCTGCCATGTAATATTACATTTTTGCTGCAGCAGTCACTCCAATGAAAAAGTTTGAGGATTTCCCTTGCAAAATCATCTGCTTCTTGGTCATTGGGGAAGCTGTTCGCTGGAGGGGCTCTAATATGAAAATGGGTGTGCCTAATGAGACAAGTCTCTTTAAATTTTTCCATCTTGCAGTGCAGAGACTAGCTTGTGGGCACACTTAGCATCCAGCACTTGTAGTATATGTTCTGCTAACCCTCCCTGAGTGTACAATAATACAATACAACAAACTTTTTGGGATGCCATATAAGTAGCTGGCACCGACAGTAATTTCAGATTATTTCATAAAGTTGGTGGCGCCTTACTTTAGAAGCTTTTCAAAACTTTGTCCCAATATGTGTAATACAATGACACTTTTCACAAAATTCTAACATTTCAATGGTAACAAACCTTGAACATACATTGCCAGTAGGGTATTTTTTTTTTTAACAAAGCCAACTCCGCTGCTCTGAAATGTCAGCCTTCATAGGAGGAATGTCAGCCTTCATAGGAGGAACAAAAGACTCCTATTATGGTCCTTCTTGCATAAGTACTTGTCATTGCAGTGCATGCATTATGAATGGAATGTTGTCACTGAGATTTCCATTTTCATACCTATTCAATACACTCATTGCATCAGTAGTTTTCTTTATACTCTTTACTTTATACATGTAATCACTTACCGTTTTGCCTCCAAGCTACATTAATATTGTTGATTGGATTTTTCTTTGGTTCAGACTCCAGGAAATAAAAATAAAAAAATAAAAAATGTAGCTATTATTGATAGCTATGGCAACTCTTTCTGGGTAACTGGTATCTTGCTCCCAGATATAGAGAGTAGCGTGTCAATATTAAAGGGGTCATATAAGATTAGAAATACATGGCTGCTTCCTTCCACGAATAGCGGCACACTGGTGCATATGTTGCTTTTGGTATTGCAGCTCCACTCCACTGAAAGGAGTGGGGCTCAGTTACAATACTGTGTACAACCTGTGGACAGATGTTTGCCTACTTTTGGAAGAAGGTAGCCATGTTCTTCTAATCCTGTTCAACCTCTTTGACATAATACACTACTGAAATCCACAGGGAGAAACTGGCTGGCCATCTATTATCCCTGGAGTAATCACTATGATGAAATTTAACTTAGCATGAAAGCCCTTCAGGTGATGTCCATAAGCCCTAATGGGACATAGAATGTTCTCTGTGTTCTCTAAGGTGACTATTTAAAAAAAAAAAATTATCCTGATTATCCCCTGAAAGTTCAAAAATGTAGCCTCTGATGCTGTGATCAGCGATGAACGTGGCATCTGAGGGGTTCAATGAGGGTGGCGTGATTGCCATTCCCCGCCATTGCACCTGCTACATACAAAGGAACGTACATTGCAATGAAGTAATTCGTCACAAATCAAATTTCTTTGTGAAATTCGACGAAGCAGTCAAATCTAATTTTTCATAACTTCACTCATCTCTAGCTGACAGCTATCTCTCCCAACTCCCTCCTGGTTCCCCCATACACATACACGTTCAGCTCCACCGAATGTGTGTATTCAATCATGAGACCGGTGAAAGTCCTTTCAGACATGTCTGCCGATCTTCCATGAGAACAAAAGAAAAGGGCAAAAATAATAATCTTACCCGATCTTTCATTTCCCGACATGATCTGTTGGAGTAGAGTTGGGAGCTCCCCACACACATTAGACTGTTGGCCAATCCCAGCGTTCTCAGCGGAGAACTGGATAGGAGCTTTAACAAGAGGGCATTATCAGTGTCCAACATTGTAATGGATTCATTACTCTAAGGCCTCATGCACATGACCGTTCCGTTTTTTTCGGCCCATTGTACAAATGCCTATTCTTGTCCGCAAAACGGACAAGAATAGGACATGCTATTTTTTTGGGCAGGGCCACGGAACAGTTGAACGGATGCGGACAGCACACAGAGTGCTGTCTGCATCTTTTGCGGCTCCATTGAAGTGAATGGGTCTGCATTTGAGCCGCAAAAACTGCGGCTCGGATCCAGACCCGAACAACGGTCGTGTGCATGAGGCCTAAGACCAATGAGACTAGGCTTGAGCAAATCGACCTTTGGATCAAAAATCCAAAGTTGATTTGTCCAATAATTTCAATGTTAATGCTGTTTTTGTACAGCATTAAAATATATCGGCTCAGTGTAGCCAAACTTCGTCTCGGCTGAAGTTGCACGAGACTTCGGTGAATTACTACGGTATTCCTACCTGCGTATTAAAATTATTTTAAATCAGAATCCAAAGTGGGCTTTGGTACTAAGGTACTAGCCAGTACCAAAGCCCACTTCGGATTCCTATTTTAAATTGTTTTTAAATCCGCAGATATGAATGAAGTAGTAATTCCCCAAATCTCACGCGACTTCGGGCGAGATGAAGTTTGGCTCCACGGAGCCAATATATTTTAATGCTGTATGGAAGGAGAATTAACAACGTTTTTGAACAAATTGACTTTGGATCTACGATCCAAAGATCGATTCACTCAAGCCTAAATCAGACTATGGAGGTTTCTGCCAGAGGAGACTGTGATGATTAATTCACTAAAAGACTTCAAGGAGTTGTCCCACTAAAAATATTCTACAGTTTTCAAACCAGCACCTGGATCTGAATAATTTTGTAATAGCATATCATTAAAAATGTAGTATAGACACTGAGTAGGGATGAGCGAACTCGAACTGTATAGTTCGGGTTCGTACCGAATTTTGGGGTGTCCGTGACACGGACCCGAACCCGGACATTTTCGTAAAAGTCCGGGTTCGGGTTCGGTGTTCGTCGCTTTCTTGGCGCTTTTGTGACGCTTTCTTGGCGCTTTTTGAAAGGCTGCAAAGCAGCCAATCAACAAGCGTCGTACTACTTGCCCCAAGAGGCCATGACAGCCATGCCTACTATTGGCATGGCTGTGATTGGCCAGAGCACCATGTGACCCAGCCTCTATTTAAGCTGGAGTCACATAGCGCCGCCCGTCACTCTGCTCTGATTAGCGTAGGGAGAGGTTGCGGCTGCGACAGTAGGGCGAGATTAGGCAGATTAACTCCTCCAAAGGACTTGATTAACTGATCGATCTGCAGCTGTGGATCATTGAGCTGCTGATCCTCAATTGCTCACTGTTTTTAGGCTGCCCAGACCGTTTGTCAGTCACATTTTTCTGGGGTGATCGGCGGCCATTTTGTGTCTTGTGGTGCGCCAGCACAAGCTGCGACCAAGTGCATTTAACCCTCAATGGTGTGGTTGTTTTTTGGCTAAAGCCTACATCAGGGTGAAGCTGTCACACCAAGTGCATTTAACCAGCAATAGTCTGTTCATTTTTTGGCCATATACAAAATCAGGGGCAAGCTGCGCCTGTCACCAAGTGCATTTAACCCTCAATGGTGTGGTTGTTTTTTGGCTAAAGCCTACATCAGGGTGAAGCTGTCACACCAAGTGCATTTAACCAGCAATAGTCTGTTCATTTTTTGGCCATATACAAAATCAGGGGCAAGCTGCGCCTGTCACCAAGTGCATTTAACCCTCAATGGTGTGGTTGTTTTCTGGCTAAAGCCTACATCAGGGTGAAGCTGTCACACCAAGTGCATTTAACCAGCAATAGTCTGTTTATTTTTTGGCCATATACTACATCAGGGGCAAGCTGCGCCCGTCACCAAGTGCATTTAACCCTCAGTAGTGTGGTTGGTCAAGCTGTGACACCAAGTGCATTTAACCAGCAATAGTCTGTTCATTTTTTGGCCATATACTACATCAGGGGCAAGCTGCGCCCGTCACCAAGTGCATTTAACCAGCAATAGTGTGGTTATTTTTTGGCCATATCCCAGTCTAATTCTGTCACTAAATCCATACCGGTCACCCAGCGCCTAAATACTAGGCCTCAAATTTATATCCCGCTAAATCTCTCGTTACCGCTGTCCTGTTGTAGCTGGGAAAGTTATTTAGTGTCCGTCAAAGCACATTTTTTGTTCTGGGTTGAAGTACAATTCCCAATTTAGCAATTTCATAATTTAGTGGTTTCTGCTATATCAGAGCTATTTGAAATCTATCCCTAAAAGGGTATATAATATTCAAGGTGCACATTGGGTCATTCAGAATAACTTCACACACACCCGCTACTGTGTATTTTCAAGTCTAATTCTGTCACTAAACCCATACCTGTCACCCAGCGCCTAAATACTAGGCCTCAAATTTATATCCTGCTAAATCTCTCGTTACCGCTGTCCTGTTGTAGCTGGGAAAGTTATTTAGTGTCCGTCAAAGCACATTTTTTGTTCTGGGTTGAAGTACAATTCCCAATTTAGCAATTTCATAATTTAGTGGTTTCTGCTATATCAGAGCTATTTGAAATCTATCCCTAAAAGGGTATATAATATTCAAGGTGCACATTGGGTCATTCAGAATAACTTCACACACACCCGCTACTGTGTATTTTCAAGTCTAATTCTGTCACTAAACCCATACCTGTCACCCAGCGCCTAAATACTAGGCCTCAAATTTATATCCTGCTAAATCTCTCGTTACCGCTGTCCTGTTGTAGCTGGGAAAGTTATTTAGTGTCCGTCAAAGCACATTTTTTGTTCTGGGTTGAAGTACAATTCCCAATTTAGCAATTTCATAATTTAGTGGTTTCTGCTATATCAGAGCTATTTGAAATCTATCCCTAAAAGGGTATATAATATTCAAGGTGCACATTGGGTCATTCAGAATAACTTCACACACACCCGCTACTGTGTATTTTCAAGTCTAATTCTGTCACTAAACCCATACCTGTCACCCAGCGCCTAAATACTAGGCCTCAAATTTATATCCTGCTAAATCTCTCGTTACCGCTGTCCTGTTGTAGCTGGGAAAGTTATTTAGTGTCCGTCAAAGCACATTTTTTGTTCTGGGTTGAAATACAATTCCCAATTTAGCAATTTCATAATTTAGTGGTTTCTGCTATATCAGAGCTATTTGAAATCTATCCCTAAAAGGGTAGATCATATTGAAGGTGCACATAGGGTCATTCAGAATAACTTCACACACACCCGCTACTGTGTATTTCCAAGTCTAATTCTGTCACTAAACCCATACCTGTCACCCAGCGCCTAAATACTAGGCCTCAAATTTATATCCCGCTAAATCTCTCGTTACCGCTGTCCTGTTGTAGCTGGGAAAGTTATTTAGTGTCCGTCAAAGCACATTTTTTGTTCTGGGTTGAAGTACAATTCCCAATTTAGCAATTTCATAATTTAGTGGTTTCTGCTATATCAGAGCTATTTGAAATCTATCCCTAAAAGGGTATATAATATTCAAGGTGCACATTGGGTCATTCAGAATAACTTCACACACACCCGCTACTGTGTATTTTCAAGTCTAATTCTGTCACTAAACCCATACCTGTCACCCAGCGCCTAAATACTAGGCCTCAAATTTATATCCCGCTAAATCTCTCGTTACCGCTGTACTGTTGTTGCTGGGCAAGATATTTAGTGTCCGTCAAAGCACATTTTTTGTTCTGGGTTGAAATACAATTCCCAATTTAGCAATTTCATAATTTAGTGGTTTCTGCTATATCAGAGCTATTTGAAATCTATCCCTAAAAGGGTATATAATATTCAAGGTGCACATTGGGTCATTCAGAATAACTTCACACACACCCGCTACTGTGTATTTCCAAGTCTAATTCTGTCACTAAACCCATACCTGTCACCCAGCGCCTAAATACTAGGCCTCAAATTTATATCCTGCTAAATCTCTCGTTACCGCTGTACTGTTGTTGCTGGGCAAGATATTTAGTGTCCGTCAAAGCACATTTTTTGTTCTGGGTTGAAATACAATTCCCAATTTAGCAATTTCATAATTTAGTGGTTTCTGCTATATCAGAGCTATTTGAAATCTATCCCTAAAAGGGTATATAATATTCAAGGTGCACATTGGGTCATTCAGAATAACTTCACACACACCCGCTACTGTGTATTTCCAAGTCTAATTCTGTCACTAAACCCATACCTGTCACCCAGCGCCTAAATACTAGGCCTCAAATTTATATCCTGCTAAATCTCTCGTTACCGCTGTACTGTTGTTGCTGGGCAAGATATTTAGTGTCCGTCAAAGCACATTTTTTGTTCTGGGTTGAAATACAATTCCCAATTTAGCAATTTCATAATTTAGTGGTTTCTGCTATATCAGAGCTATTTGAAATCTATCCCTAAAAGGGTATATAATATTCAAGGTGCACATTGGGTCATTCAGAATAACTTCACACACACCCGCTACTGTGTATTTCCAAGTCTAATTCTGGCACTAAACCCATACCTGTCACCCAGCGCCTAAATACTAGGCCTCAAATTTATATCCCGCTAAATCTGTCCTTAGTGCTGTAGCTGGGCGAGTTATTTAGTGTCCGTTCAAGCACATTTCTTGTTCTGGGTTGAAATACAATTCCCAATTTAGCAATTTCATAATTTAGTGGTTTCTGCTATATCAGAGCTATTTGAAATCTATCCCTAAAAGGGTATATAATATTCAAGGTGCACATTGGGTCATTCAGAATAACTTCACACACACCCGCTACTGTGTATTTCCAAGTCTAATTCTGGCACTAAACCCATACCTGTCACCCAGCGCCTAAATACTAGGCCTCAAATTTATATCCCGCTAAATCTGTCCCTAGTGCTGTAGCTGGGCGAGTTATTTAGTGTCCGTTCAAGCACATTTCTTGTTCTGGGTTGAAATACAATTCCCAATTTAGCAATTTCATAATTTAGTGGTTTCTGCTATATCAGAGCTATTTGAAATCTATCCCTAAAAGGGTAGATCATATTGAAGGTGCACATAGGGTCATTCAGAATAACTTCACACACACGCTTCTGTGCATTTCCAAGTCTAATTCTGTCACTAAATCCATACCGGTCACCCAGCGCCTAAATACTAGGCCTCAAATTTATATCCCGCTGAATTTGAATACAATACATTGGGCCAAATAATATATTTGTTGTTGTGGTGAACCATAACAATGAGAAAAACATCTAGTAAGGGACGCGGACGTGGACATGGTCGTGGTGGTGTTAGTGGACCCTCTGGTGCTGGGAGAGGACGTGGCCGTTCTGCCACATCCACACGTCCTAGTGTACCAACTACCTCAGGTCCCAGTAGCCGCCAGAATTTACAGCGATATATGGTGGGGCCCAATGCCGTTCTAAGGATGGTAAGGCCTGAGCAGGTACAGGCATTAGTCAATTGGGTGGCCGACAGTGGATCCAGCACGTTCACATTATCTCCCACCCAGTCTTCTGCAGAAAGCGCACAGATGGCGCCTGAAAACCAACCCCATCAGTCTGTCACATCACCCCCATGCATACCAGGGAAACTGTCTCAGCCTCAAGTTATGCAGCAGTCTCTTATGCTGTTTGAAGACTCCGCTGGCAGGGTTTCCCAAGGGCATCCACCTAGCCCTTCCCCAGCGGTGAAAGACATAGAATGCACTGACGCACAACCACTTATGTTTCCTGATGATGAGGACATGGGAATACCACCTCAGCATGTCTCTGATGATGACGAAACACAGGTGCCAACTGCTGCGTCTTTCTGCAGTGTGCAGACTGAACAGGAGGTCAGGGATCAAGACTGGGTGGAAGACGATGCAGGGGACGATGAGGTCCTAGACCCCACATGGAATGAAGGTCGTGCCACTGACTTTCACAGTTCGGAGGAAGAGGCAGTGGTGAGACCGAGCCAACAGCGTAGCAAAAGAGGGAGCAGTGGGCAAAAGCAGAACACCCGCCGCCAAGAGACTCCGCCTGCTACTGACCGCCGCCATCTGGGACCGAGCACCCCAAAGGCAGCTTCAAGGAGTTCCCTGGCATGGCACTTCTTCAAACAATGTGCTGACGACAAGACCCGAGTGGTTTGCACGCTGTGCCATCAGAGCCTGAAGCGAGGCATTAACGTTCTGAACCTGAGCACAACCTGCATGACCAGGCACCTGCATGCAAAGCATGAACTGCAGTGGAGTAAACACCTTAAAACCAAGGAAGTCACTCAGGCTCCCCCTGCTACCTCTTCTGCTGCTGCCGCCTCGGCCTATTCTGCTGCTGCCGCCTCGGCCTCTTCCTCCGCCTCTGGAGGAACGTTGGCACCTGCCGCCCAGCAAACAGGGGATGTACCACCAACACCACCACCACCACCTCCGTCACCAAGCGTCTCAACCATGTCACACGCCAGCGTTCAGCTCTCCATCTCACAAACATTTGATAGAAAGCGTAAATTCCCACCTAGCCACCCTCGATCCCTGGCCCTGAATGCCAGCATTTCTAAACTACTGGCCTATGAAATGCTGTCATTTAGGCTGGTGGACACAGACAGCTTCAAACAGCTCATGTCGCTTGCTGTCCCACAGTATGTTGTTCCCAGCCGGCACTACTTCTCCAAGAGAGCCGTGCCTTCCCTGCACAACCAAGTATCCGATAAAATCAAGTGTGCACTGCGCAACGCCATCTGTAGCAAGGTCCACCTAACCACAGATACGTGGACCAGTAAGCACGGCCAGGGACGCTATATCTCCCTAACTGCACACTGGGTAAATGTAGTGGCAGCTGGGCCCCAGGCGGAGAGCTGTTTGGCGCACGTCCTTCCGCCGCCAAGGATCGCAGGGCAACATTCTTTGCCTCCTGTTGCCACCTCCTCCTTCTCGGCTTCCTCCTCCTCTTCTTCCACCTGCTCATCCAGTCAGCCACACACCTTCACCACCAACTTCAGCACAGCCCGGGGTAAACGTCAGCAGGCCATTCTGAAACTCATATGTTTGGGGGACAGGCCCCACACCGCACAGGAGTTGTGGCGGGGTATTGAACAACAGACCGACGAGTGGTTGCTGCCGGTGAGCCTCAAGCCCGGCCTGGTGGTGTGTGATAATGGGCGAAATCTCGTTGCAGCTCTGGGACTAGCCAATTTGACGCACATCCCTTGCTTGGCGCATGTGCTGAATTTGGTGGTGCAGAAGTTCATTCACAACTACCCCGACATGTCAGAGCTGCTGCATAAAGTGCGGGCCGTCTGTTCGCGCTTCCGGCGTTCACATCCTGCCGCTGCTCGCCTGTCTGCGCTACAGCGTAACTTCGGCCTTCCCGCTCACCGCCTCATATGCGACGTGCCCACCAGGTGGAACTCCACCTTGCACATGCTGGACAGACTGTGCGAGCAGCAGCAGGCCATAGTGGAGTTTCAGCTGCAGCACGCACGGGTCAGTCGCACTACAGAACAGCACCACTTCACCACCAATGACTGGGCCTCCATGCGAGACCTGTGTGCCCTGTTGCGCTGTTTCGAGTACTCCACCAACATGGCCAGTGGCGATGACACCGTTATCAGCGTTACAATACCACTTCTATGTCTCCTTGAGAAAACACTTAGGGCGATGATGGAAGAGGAGGTGGCCCAGGAGGAGGAGGAGGAGGAGGAGGAAGAGGGGTCATTTTTAGCACTTTCAGGCCAGTCTCTTCGAAGTGACTCAGAGGGAGGTTTTTGGCAACAGCAGAGGCCAGGTACAAATGTGGCCAGCCAGGGCCCACTACTGGAGGACGAGGAGGACGAGGATGAGGAGGAGGTGGAGGAGGATGAGGATGAAGCATGGTCACAGCGGGGTGGCACCCAACGCAGCTCGGGTCCATCACTGGTGCGTGGCTGGGGGGAAAGGCAGGACGATGACGATACGCCTCCCACAGAGGACAGCTTGTCCTTACCCCTGGGCAGCCTGGCACACATGAGCGACTACATGCTGCAGTGCCTGCGCAACGACAGCAGAGTTGCCCACATTTTAACCTGTACGGACTACTGGGTTGCCACCCTGCTGGATCCACGCTACAAAGACATAGTGCCCACCTTACTTCCTGCACTGGAGCGTGATAGGAAGATGCGCGAGTACAAGCGCACGTTGGTAGACGCGCTACTGAGAGCATTCCCAAATGTCACAGGGGAACAAGTGGAAGCCCAAGGCCAAGGCAGAGGAGGAGCAAGAGGTCGCCAAGGCAGCTGTGTCACGGCCAGCTCCTCTGAGGGCAGGGTTAGCATGGCAGAGATGTGGAAAACTTTTGTCAACACGCCACAGCTAACTGCACCACCACCTGATACGCAACGTGTTAGCAGGAGGCAACATTTCACTAACATGGTGGAACAGTACGTGTGCACACCCCTCCACGTACTGACTGATGGTTCGGCCCCATTCAACTTCTGGGTCTCTAAATTGTCCACGTGGCCAGAGCTAGCCTTTTATGCCTTGGAGGTGCTGGCCTGCCCGGCAGCCAGCGTTTTGTCTGAACGTGTATTCAGCACGGCAGGGGGCGTCATTACAGACAAACGCAGCCGCCTGTCTACAGCCAATGTGGACAAGCTGACGTTCATAAAAATGAACCAGGCATGGATCCCACAGGACCTGTCCGTCCCTTGTCCAGATTAGACATTAACTACCTCCCCATAACCATATATTATTGGACTCCAGGGCACTTCCTCATTCAATCCTATTTTTATTTTCATTTTACCATTATATTGCAAGGCTACCCAAAGTTGAATGAACCTCTCCTCTGCCTGTGTGCTAGGCCTAAATATATGCCAATGGATTGTTGCAGTGGTGGCTGACGTGAAGCCTCATTCTCTGCTATGACATGCAGACTGATTCTCTGGTGACATGAAGCCAGATTGTCTGTTACGGGACCTCTCTCCTCTGCCTGGGTGCTGGGCCTGAATTTATGACAATGGACTGTTGCAGTGGTGGGTGACGTGAAGCCTGATTCTCTGCTATGACATGCAGACTGATTCTCTGGTGACATGAAGCCAGATCCTCTGTTACGGGACCTCTCTCCTCTGCCTGGGTGCTGGGCCTAAATTTATGAAAATGGACTGTTGCAGTGGTGGGTGACGTGAAGCCTCATTCTCTGCTATGACATGCAGACTGATTCTCTACTGACATGAAGCCAGATTGTCTGTTACGGGACCTCTCTCCTCTGCCTGGGTGCTGGGCCTGAATTTATGACAATGGACTGTTGCAGTGGTGGCTGACGTGAAGCCTGATTCTCTGCTATGATATGAAGACTGATTCTCTGCTGACATGAAGCCAGATTGTCTGTTACGGGACCTCTCTCCTCTGCCTGTGTGCTAGGCCTAAATATATGCCAATGGATTGTTGCAGTGGTGGCTGACGTGAAGCCTGATTCTCTGCTATGACATGCAGACTGATTCTCTGGTGACATGAAGCCAGATCCTCTGTTACGGGACCTCTCTCCTCTGCCTGGGTGCTGGGCCTAAATTTATGAAAATGGACTGTTGCAGTGGTGGGTGACGTGAAGCCTGATTCTCTGCTATGACATGCAGACTGATTCTCTGGTGACATGAAGCCAGATCCTCTGTTACGGGACCTCTCTCCTCTGCCTGGGTGCTGGGCCTAAATTTATGAAAATGGACTGTTGCAGTGGTGGGTGACGTGAAGCCTCATTCTCTGCTATGACATGCAGACTGATTCTCTGCTGACATGAAGCCAGATTGTCTGTTACGGGACCTCTCTCCTCTGCCTGGGTGCTGGGCCTGAATTTATGACAATGGACTGTTGCAGTGGTGGCTGACGTGAAGCCTGATTCTCTGCTATGATATGAAGACTGATTCTCTGCTGACATGAAGCCAGATTGTCTGTTACGGGACCTCTCTCCTCTGCCTGGGTGCCGGGGCCTAAATATCTGAGAATGGACTGTTCCAGTGGTGGGTAACGGGAAGCCAGATTCTCTGCTATGATATGAAGACTGATTCTCTGCTGACATGAAGCCAGATTGTCTGTTACGGGACCTCTCTCCTCTGCCTGGGTGCTGGGCCTAAATTTATGAAAATGGACTATTACAGTGGTGGGTGACGTGAAGCCTGATTCTCTGCTATGACATGAAGACTGATTCTCTGCTGACATGAAGCCAGATTGTCTGTTACGGGACCTCTCTCCTCTGCCTGGGTGCCGGGGCCTAAATATCTGAGAATGGACTGTTCCAGTGGTGGGTGACGGGAAGCCAGATTCTCTGCTATGGAACCTCTCTCCAATTGATTTTGGTTAATTTTTATTTATTTAATTTTTATTTTAATTAATTTCCCTATCCACATTTGTTTGCAGGGGATTTACCTACATGTTGCTGCCTTTTGCAGCCCTCTAGCCCTTTCCTGGGCTGTTTTACAGCCGTTTTAGTGCCGAAAAGTTCGGGTCCCCATTGACTTCAATGGGGTTCGGGTTCGGGACGAAGTTCGGATCGGGTTCGGATCCCGAACCCGAACATTTCCGGGATGTTCGGCCGAACTTCTCGAACCCGAACATCCAGGTGTTCGCTCAACTCTAACACTGAGTTATTCAATAAAATGTATCTGTATATCGCCACCTGCTGCTTTAATTTCTTTGTCCTACTTACTGAGAAGGTCACACATGCTCAGTTTCATCCTACAACTGCCTCCTGATTTGTGATAGGGAGAGAGCTACAGAAGAAAGAAATGCCCCCTGGGAAAGGACACTAGATATAAATCTAGCAGAGGAATTGGAGAAATGAATGAGGAGATTTCTGGATCCATGTGAGGTACAGGGCTGGTTCTAGCTTTGTTAAAAAGAGCTTACCAAATACTATATGATGTCTGATTTTCATTATTTACATTATTCTTGGAATAAAAGTGTCCTGGATGCATTTCTGGAGTTTCACAATGTTAAAAGTTATGGTTTTTCTGGAGAAGTTTCATTTATCCAGGGATGTGTTCTTCTGGGCAGCAGATTGTGGTGTCTAAACAGCGATCTGCTGGCCAGTAACAATGCAGCTGTATAAGGATGAGCGATCACAATAGCGATCGCTCATTCTCGTACTGTGGAGGTGATCGCTTCATGTAAATACAAAGCTTTACAGCGTTGGGAAACTTAAATCTTGACATGCTAATGCTTTCAGTGACACTAGTCTCCTCCAAAATTGCAACGTCATTTGGAGCTATGTGAATTTACTTGCATTTTGCTATGATCAGAAATAAAAGCTAATTTCCATTCTAGCCATCTCTAAGTTACTGAAATGTGGGGACCATAATGAAGTTTATTCATCAGCACATTTACTTTATTTATAACACAGAGCATATGGAACAAACCGCAGGCATCAGTGGCAGCGATCCTCATTCACATAGTACAGAGGCGCTGTTGTTTTCACAATTTTACCTGTGATTATTGATGCAGAGCTGGAAAAATATTCTCAGCTGGAAATAAGCTTGTTGTATGTTCCAAGACATAACGTAGTTCATATAAGGTTTCAGCTCCCTCTATTCTGTTCTGTTCTTGTCTTGGGTTATTTATATCTGCACCACTTACCACCTCCTCCAATCTGCTCAGGTTCACTACATATGGGATGTCTATTAAGTTAGCTATAAGAACAGGTATAATTATTCATTTTGTTCCACAGTAGTTGGTATATTATTGATTCTTTTGTCTCATAATTTTCTGACATTTAAACTCGTAGAAAATGGAGACTTCAAGAACATTTCATATAATTTTGACTGGTAGAAAAGGTGGTTTATACATTTAAAGGGAATTTTTTTTAAACCATAATTTTATAATAAACATATTTTTAAGGATTTTTTTGCTGATGTTCTTTTTGTGTGATTCTCCATCCACAACTAGGTAATCTCCATACACAGTACAAGGCTTTCTCTCCATAGAAGAGAAACCAACAGACAAGGTGACATTTTCTAATAGCCCTTCTGAAAAAAGATCCAGCTGTTGACAATTGAAAGATAGAACTGAGCTTGTGTAACCTACTCATTCAGCTCAGTAGGGGGACATGAATATTTTTAATACAGATAGAACACCAGGGGGGGCACTATTACGGTGACGTAAAGGGGAATTCTCGCAACGGGGGCATGTTTGTAACAGAAAATAAATTATAAAGCCAATTCATTTTCCATACTCAATAATATTAAAATAATATTTAATGTTTGGATAACCCCTTTTAAAGTAATTTTAGTGTTCATCTCATCTTAACAAATCCATATGTCTTATTAGAGCACATGGATTTCACACTGGAAACTCTATCCATAAGTCATAGAAAATGATGCAAGGCGGGTTAAAACAATACAAGGAGGGTTAAAACAACAGAAAAGCAGGAATGCTAAAGTATAAGGTTGCACTGGTATAAAATATTCATGAAGACCCATTCATGCACTTATCATTCGGAAGGTGAATTTTTTAAATTTAAATTTGTTCCAGTTAACAAAAACATTGTAAATTCATCAGAAACCTTGGAAACAATGTTTTGCATTTTGCGTAGCCTTGCAGTGTTTGTTGCACACATAATGGGAAACCTTAGGGGGTGGGGGCCTCATACTGTTTTGCTATGGAACCCAATGAAATCTGTGAATACCCTCTTTAACCTCTTCCCACCCAGTGCCGTACATATACGGAGCTGGGAGGGTCTTTAAAGGTTTCACCAGCTTGCGAGTGCAGCAAGTGCTATAGCCGCTAGGTGCCTGCTATTTTAAACAGCAGACATCCTGCCTATAGTCTGCGATCGACAATAACATTGATTGCAGACATTTGACCCATAAGAGGCTGTGGTCAAATGTGACTGCTACAACTGGGAGCTAAAAAAAGGTGGACCCTGCACTCTAGAGACTGAAATGGTGACCCCTAGCAGTCATGGGTGGGGAGCTGGATACTGTGTGCAGCAGCCTCAGTCCTCCTGAATGATCTGAAGCTGCCACAGATATGTTCCTATGGAGATCATGCCTGAGGCAGGGCTTCCTACGACCATAATGAAATTCTCATAGACTACAATGCATTGTAGTCTATGACAGAAGCGATCTAAGGATTGCTTGTTCAAGTTCCCTAAGAAAACTTTTTAAAAAGTGTAAAAAATGTTTTAAAAAATCCAAAAAAAATCCAAAATCTAAATCAAAATTGATAAACAATAAAAAAATATAAAAATATTTATCCCATAGAGCAAAGGACGAAGTGAAGAAAAAAAAATGGTCAATTTGCCGTTTTTGGGCCGCAGATCCTCCTCAAACTAATTAAATAAAAAGTGATCCTAAAGTTATACACACCCCAAAATGGTATAAATGAAAAGTACAGATCACCTCTCAAAAATGAGTTAAAGGGGTCAGAATATGGTGATAAAAATAAATAAAATCTATTTTTTTAATTTTTTTTCAGTATTAAAACTAGAAAATATATACAAATGTGGTATCACAGTAATCATATTAACCTAGAGAATAAAGGTACCAGATCATTTTTACCGCCTAGACAACATCGTAATAGTAAATCAAATTCCATTTATATTTTTTTCCTGTTTCCCACTACATCATATGCAATATTAAATGGTGCCATTAATAGGTGCAACTTGTCCCTCAAAAAACAAGCCCTTATATGGTTATTTGAACAGAAAAATAAAAAAAAAGGTTATGGCCCTGGAAAGGCAGGAAGTGGAAAATGAAAACTCAAAACTGAAAAATCCTCCTGGGGTAAAGGGCTTAATATGTTTATATATTAGTTTGTTAGTTAAGTAGTTGAGAAACACCCAGGTATATGACCCCTATGTACAGTCCTGATTAAAAGTTTAAGACCACTTGAAAAAATGTCAAAAAATCATATTAAGCATGGCTGGATCTTAACAAGGTTCCAAGTATAGCTTCAACATGCAACAAGAAGAAATGGGAGTGAGACCCAAAAAATTTTTTGCATTCAATTTAATGTGACGGTCACGTACACTACACACAGGGGGGAGGATAGTGACCACTGCGCTCCACCCTCACCCCTGGCCCTGCCTACTTGCCTCACAAGTCCTAATGACAGGGGACAACTAGACAGCAGTCCCTAACTTAGGATATGTGCTGGGAAGACAGACAAGACAAATAACGAAACGTGAATGGACCGGGTCAATGCCTAGAGAGCTTTGCAGCACTAAGGAATGAGCAGAGAATAGTCAGGAAAAGCCGACGTCAAATACCAGGAGAGAAACGAAGTACAACAGGAGTCCGCAAAGAATCGTCAGGTGGAAGCCGGGGTCAGGATACCAGGAGAGATGCGCAGTACAGGAGGAGAAGGCAAAGGATCGTCAGGGAACAGGATCAGGTAGTATTCAGTAGTCCAACAAATAGCCAGGAACCTAGAATTAACAGGCAACCTGTGGCCAGCAGGCTGCCTGTATTTATAGTGGGGTCTGAGGGTCATGAGATGTGGCCAGCGTCACATGACCGACAGACAAGTCGAGCACCGAGTGATCAGCTCGGCGCTCAAGGCAGACCTAGGAGCAGGGAGCCTCTCAGCTAGCAAAGCCGCCCTGGGAACGAGGCCAAACACAGATCCTCGCTCCCGAAGCTAAGCAGCAGGTCTACGGCTGATGGGAGACCGAGTGCGCCTTTGGCGCCCTGGGACATTTAATGAAAACAACAAATAAAATGAAACAGGCTGTTTTTCAGCTGATCAAAAGTTTAGGATCACACCTTATCACTTCAAAAATTAGTTTCGGCATGCTTGATGCAAGCGTTTCCATGAGGTGAGTGGGAACATTTCTCCAAGTGGTGAAGACGGCCGCACGAAGGCCATCTACTGTCTGGAACTGTTGTCCATTTTTGTAAACTTCCCTTGCCATCTATCCCCAAAGGTTCTCAATTTAGATCAGGGAACACGCAGGATGGGCCAAAAGAGTGATGTTATTCTCCTGGAATAAGTCCCTTGTCCTGCGGGCATTGCCTACTGTAGCGTTGTCCTGTTGAAAAACCCAGTCGTTACCACACAGACGAGGGCCCTCAGTAATGAGGAATGCTCTCTGCAACATCTGGACATAGCCAGCAGCCGTTTGACGCCACTGCACTTCCCGAAGCTCCATTGTTCCACTGAAAGAAAAAAGCACCTCAGACCATTATGGCGCCCCCTCCACTGTGGCGCATAGAAAACATCTCAGATGGGATCTGCTTGTCATGCCAGTAACGTTGGCAACCATCAGGACCATCGAGGTTACATTTTTTCTCATCAGAGAATAAAACTTTCTTCCACCTTTGAAAGTCCCATGTTTGGTGCTCTCTTGCAAAGTCCAAACGAGCAGTTCTGTGGCGTTCAAGGAGACGAGGTCTTTGAAGACATTTTTTGTTTTTGAAGCCCTTCAGTCTCAGATGCCGTCTGATGGTTATGGGGCTGCAGTCAGCACCAGTAAGGGCCTTAATTTGGGTCGAGGATCGTCCAGTGTCTTGACGGACAGTCAATTGGATCCTCCAGCTCAGTGCTGATGACATTTTTTTGGGTCTTCCACTTGACTTTTTTGTTCCATAACCCTCAGGCTCAAATTCCAAATGTCTGTCTTACTGCGTCCCACCTCAGCAGCGATGGCGCGCTGTGAGAGACCCTGCTTATGCAGTTCAACAACCTGACCACGTTCAAAAATCTTTGCACAGATTTGGCCTTTTAAAGGCATGTGGTCCTAAAATTTGGGTCAGCTGAAAAACTGCCTGTTTTAGTTTAATCGTTATTTTCAATTGAATGCACAAAAAATGTTTTGTCTCACTCTCATTTCTTCTTGTTGCATGTTGAAGCTCTACTTGGAACCTTGTTAAGATCCAACAATGTTAAATATGATTTTTTGCCATTTTTCAAGTGGTCTTAAACTTTTGATCAGGACTGTATGTCCATCTACGAGCACAGTTGTTTGGATACTGCATGGTAAGTATTAAACGACATGTATTCTATGGTTTCCTGTATACAGGTAAGTAATAAGTATCCTCCGTGGCCTGTGTTGATGTATTGCATAGGCAGAATGGATTTCAGGATGTACTTCTTGAAAGACCATGAAAAATGACTGAGACTTACTAATGTACTGAATTCATAGGCAGGTCATTAGCTTTTTTGCTTATCTTTCATGTCTAGCCGTCTGCTCCATTGGGAAGTATTTACTGTCATGGAGCTGATGCGTTGGTCAGCAGAGCTCAGCTGTTGTTAATATCTGATAGCGAAACCCATGATTAATGACTTTAGGTGTGCAAATGTAATATTACACTATAGTTAAAATTCATTAGCCACTTGGTCATACTGAGCCACATTGGACAAGTGCTTCAAATGCATTTCAACCAAAAAGAAAACATACATATAACAATAATAAAATATATATCTAATAAATCTGACAGGTGACATCAGTTCCAGACGGTTTAAAGTATGTTATTCAATCGGTGTGATGACATCACTGGTGTCCAGATAACACAGAGAATTATCACCAGGGTACAAGGCCAGAGCTGGGTTTTTAATTTACTATGCATTGAGTTTTGACAGCCTGCACAATTTATCAGTAAGTTCATAACTGAATTAATTTGTTTCCTGTCTGTCTCCTATTTTTACACTTAGGATACCTCAGGTGGCTCCGGTAGGAGTGGGGGATATTTTTGTATCATTATATTTTCATAATGTTAGGATTCTTTTCAGAAAATATGTAAATTTAACATTAAAACACCAGATTGTCCATCAAGTGTTGCACAACGTACCATTTTACAGTCCGTGAGCAATTTTCAGACAGTACATTAATACTCTTAGAGACTAATTACTAATAAAATGTATTTAGTTATCGAGGGTTTTAGAGATTTGTAACTTGCAGAATAAGACATGAAAGTAGGCCAGTGGGACAGCACTTTAAGGTTTCCCCTGGATATTTTCTGTATTTGAAATAGATTTTGCCTTTGGATTACAAGTATTATTACTAATTCCACTAGTAAGTAATTTTCATGAGCCTGGGTATTCTGGCCTTAAGTGGGTGCGTTTTCTTTTACAGCTAGGGATGAGCGAACCCAAACTGTAAAGTTCGGGTTCGTACCGAACATTGAGGGTTCTGACACCAAACACAAAACCGGACTTTGTTACAGAAGTCCTTGTTTGGGTTCGGTGTTAGAATGCTGAAAGGCTGCATTAGTATTATCATGTCTGTGATTGGCCGACACAGCACGTGATCCGGCCTTTAACTAACTAGTGTAGGGGACAGGGGCACAGCTCAAGTGGGGTTAGGCTGTTAATCTGTCTGTTATTTCTGTGGGTGACATAAACCCATTTTTGGGGTTGAGATAGAAATGCAATAGTTAATCTGTCTGTTAATTCTGCGGGTGACCTATAGCCATTTTTTTTAGTGAGATAGAGCTCCTTTGCATCTGTGACACAGAAATACAATAGTTAATCTGTTAATTCTGCGTGTGACATAAACCCATTTTTTGGAGTGCATTTCTCTATCCACACTTGTTTGCCCTGCCTTTACTCCCATTTTGCTTCCTTTTGCAGCCCTCTAGACCTTACTACGACTATTTTACAGCCATTGTACAGCCCCAAAATTCAGATCCCCATTGACTTCTATGAACTTTGGGTTCGAGTTCAGGTCTAGTTCGGGTACCCGGAACGAACTTTGAACTAAACTTCGGCAGAACCTGTCGAACCCAAACATCCACGGGTCCGCTCATCCCTAATTGCAGCCAGCGTGCTAGGATGGGCTATCTACTAGTATATGCAATGGCACATACTGTGCACTAAAGCATGCTTCTGATCTTATACATTCTTGGTGAGATTTATCAAAACTGGTGTAAAGGAAAACTGGCTGAGTTGCCTGTAGCAACGAATCAGATTCCACTTTTCATTTTTCAGAGCCCCTTTGGAAAATTAAAGGTGGAATCTGATTGGTTACTATGGGCAACTCAGCCAGTTTCCCCTTACACAAGTTTTGATAAATCTACCTTACAAGTTTTTGTGATGGAAGACCTCCGAATCATGTCGCTGAAGTTGTCCTAAAGCATAACACAAAGGCCTCTCACCCAGTTAAGCCAGTTTTTCTTCTCTGCACTAGTGATGGACGAACATCTGCCGGGACGGTTTGCGAACGCGATAGTGATCAAATGTTCGCGAACCTCAAGTTCGCGGCGGGCCCCATTCATTTTAATGGCAGGTGAACCTGAAAAACCTTTAGCTCATATTTGCAGCCAAGAAATAATTACTAGAAGTGCACAAATAGTCCTGCAACATGGACAGTGACATAACAGATGTATTATTCGAATTTGCGATCTCCATTCATCATTTTTTTCAATGCGAAATATCGGCAATATAATTTTTGCGTACGCGCATGCACAAATGCACTATATAGATACCAAATGCACTATAAAGAAAGTATATTGGTATATAACACCCTGCTTCAATCAGTTTTTTTGGGGGGGCGACTGGTATATCACACCAGTAGATATTATTTGTTCCAATAACGCTTGTCCCTCTATATACCTGCAGTATCGCAGCAGAACCGCACACAACTGCCGCACAATACAAATGCACTATAATATACTTTCTAACATATTGTGCAAGGAAGGCAATCCATTAGAATATACATAAAGATAAAACAAAACCTTTAATAATGTTACTATGAGGGTCCATTCACACATCCGTAAGTGTTTTGCAGATCCGCAAAACACGGACACCGGCAATGTGCATTCCGCAATTTGCGGACCGCACATCGCCGGCACTATAATCGAAAATTCCTAATCTTGTTTGCAATTGCGGACAAGAATAGGACATGTTCCATTTTTTGGCGGAAACGGAAGCACGGATGCAGAAGTGCGGATCCGCAAATGTGGATGTGGATCCGCAAATGCGAATGCGGACAGCACATTCCGGCCCCATTGAAAATGAATGGGTCTGCACCCGTTTAGCAAAATTGCCGAACGGATGCGGACCCATTTTGACGACGTGTGAATGGAAAAGATATCCCTCAAAATGAAAATAAATAAAATTATTAAAGTTAAGCAAAAAGCATAGATGTGGTCGGCAATAACAAATGCTTGGCGGCACCAAATCAGGTGCTCGGCGGCACCAAATCAGAAACCATATGTCCTCCCACAATCCGGGGGATTCCAGTGCACATCCATGATTCCCGGAGGGAAAGCAAAAAACATCCATCCCTGGGCTAGATGATGATGTGGTATTGAAGGATAGGGTGGGCAAAGAACTGTCCCTGATATTGCCCTACAGGGGGGTGCTTTTCTGGCCATGATAGCCTAACCACAGACCACCCGCCCTGATAAGAGTGACCCCATCCGGAACCTTACCCTATATAAAAATGGCCCTAGTAAGCCCCTAGCCCCCTGACTTCCAGGTGATCACTATATAGATCTATGTGTTTTTGACTCATTATAAAAGTATATTATAAGTATATCGCACCCCTCTGTGTATCACACCTATCGATAGCACACCTATACCAGTCCTTAAAAAGTTTTGTGGCCCTATTAGCTAGCGTTTGGTGTCCCTAACAGCCTGTCCCTGCTCCACACAGCAACCTCTCCCTACACTGGCAAAATACTGAATGTAAAATGGCAGATCAGGTTTATTTATAAGGTAGGGGGTATGTCCATGTGCTGAAACGTCTCAATTGGCTGTCCTGTACTACCTGATGGATGTGTCATGGGTTAAAGTTCTTCACAATGTAAAAGAATATGGTGGGCATGAATATATCCATATGTTTGCATGTTCGGTGAATCGCGAACAGGCAAAGTTTGCCGCAAAATGACTGCGGGGCGAACCGCAAGGCCATCTTTACTCAGCACCAATGGGAGCAATCACTCAGAATCAGTTGTCTGCAGGTGAAGTACTGGCTTAGCTATAAGTTATGTCTCATGGCCTATTTTAAAGGTTGATCATTAACTTATAAGATAGCTGTGGCATTAGAGGCTCAGATCTGTTTTCTTTTTGTAAAGAGAGCTCATTTGCATACATGGAGAATGTTCTGTTTTAAACCCCCTGCACTGCTGGAGGATGTTCTTAGTTTATAAGGAGGTGCAGGCCTCTTCAGTCTGTGTGCCTAAACTGAAAGTCTTTTTAGCGTAGACAGTAACCCTCTGAGCTGATTTAAAGGGGTTGCATGAGCTTCCTGGTACTCTGTAAGAAACTTAACTGTCCCAACTCCAGCAACATGATCCTCAGCCTTGGTGTGGTCATGCTGGGAGAGATGCGCTGCTGAGCCGTGCCAGTATGCAATGCTATATATCTCCCTGGAGTGGTTGTGTGCTGGGGGAGATTAGCAGGGGGCTGATTACTCAGCTGCTCTATTACTGCGTTTCTGACTAATGGAGTGCAGAGTCATGGACCTATCAGGTTCTTATCCAAGGACTTGGCGCTCTATTTAAAACAATTCCTGGCCATACACCAGTGCCAGTGATAGTAAGTCAGAGACTATCTGTGTTCCTGGTTCCTTGTTTCTGTGCTTATTGGATTGCTCATTCCTTTGACCCCGGCCAGTCCTCTGACTACTCTGTCACTTGTTTGGTACTGTGTTGTCCATCTGGTTATGATCTCAGCTTGCCTTCTGACCACTCACTGTCTCTCGTTTGGTACTGCATAATCTGTATGATTCTATCCCATTTACATATGACTATGGTATTGTGTTTGTCTGTCTTGGTTGTTTTTCCGTCTCTGCACTCAAATAGCGTAGGGACCATTGGCCAGTTGCAGCCTAGCTATCTAGGGTTTGTACTTCAAGTAGATAGGGAAAGTGGGCTGGATTCTAGCTTTACTCTAGGCTCATTGTCCTTGTCTGTCCCTACCTACAGTTGTAATATTATCACTGGCCCAAAAAATAAGACTTTGTATCTGCACTACTATGGATGCCATGGTAGCTTTAGCCTCATAGATGGAGGGCATTGCTTAGTTGGTGCAGGATTTAGTTGAGAGGGTCCAACAGCAGGAGTCCCGTCAGACCAGTCCCCCTGCTTCAGCAACCCTGTCAAAAATGGAGCCTAAGATTATGCTCCCAGACCCCTTCGGTGGTGACCATAAGGATTTTTTAACTTTTAGGGAAAGTTGTAAGCTGTATTTTCAATTGAAACCTCGCTCCTCAGGAACTGAGGCACAGAGAGTTGGTATTATCATGTCTCTGTTGCAAGATGACCCGCAAGCGTGGGCATTTGCTTAATATCACGCTCATGTGTGGGAGGCAAACACCACACTGAGCATAGAAACTAGGGAATGAAGATGGAAACCTCCTAGAGAAAACCCAAACTCCAGTCCTGACAGACTACCAGTATGACCAGGCCCCAAAGGTAGGCAAGTTCATACACCGGATACCTAGAATCCTATCTCACCCTATAGAACCCTGGAACTAATGTCAGGACTGAGTCTACCTATTCCTCCAAAGGGAAGGACGAACAGGAGTCTCCCTCAGGCCTAATGACAAACAACACTTAAATTACCACATAGATGAAGGTGTGAAAGAAGGTGTGGCAAGCACCAGAAACAACATAGATGTCATTTGATCCAAAAGGAAAACATGTCAGATCAAACCACGTGTTGCCAGTCTCACAGATCTCCTGCCACCTGTCACGGGAAGGTCCGTATATCTCGGTACGTCCATGACACCTAATTCTCCTGAGCGGTATTCTGTAGACTGTTTTTCTTCTGCCCTTGGTCTTATGTATGATGAGACTGACAGGGCCGCCTATGCTGAAAGTCAGCTCCTCTCTTTGCATCAAGGCAGGCGGCCTGTGTGATTTCGTACGAGTTTAACAGGTGGTGTACGTACTGCATCTGGCTAGAATCCGGCCCTCTCAGACACTCTGAGGGATCTGTTAGTCGCTGGGCCTTGTTCTTCACTTGGTTTAATTTTATTGTTATATATTGTCCTGGGCCTGGTAATGTGAAAGCGGATGCCTTGTCACATAGTTTTGGGACTAGTGAGTGTATTGATACTAAACCTGTTAACATTATTCCTTCTGGCATTGTCATTGCTGCTGTTAATCCTTATCTTGCCTCTGAAATTCAATATTGTTAGGATTTAGCTCCCAGTAATCTTCCTTTTGGTAAATTGTTTGTGTCTCCAAATCCTCCTGTTGACGTCTCATCGCTCACTACTTGAAGGTCCTCTGGGAGTTGCTGGGACTTTACTTCTGTTCTCCAGAGCTTATTGGTGGCCAACTTGGTCACGAGTTGGGATTGCCCTTGTCTCAGCATGTGATGTTTGCACAAGGGCTAAGGTACCCAGGAGACATCCTGCGGGTCTACTTTGCCCCTTGCCCATTTCACAGAGACCCTGGATCCACCTCTCTATAGACTTTATAACAGTTTATCCCTCGTCTCAGGTGAAAACTGTTATTTGGTTAGTCATTGACAGATTTTCAAAGACGTGTCATCTGGATCCGCTAAAGAAACTTGCAATTTTTTTCATTTATAATATTCTTAAATTGCATGGGATATCTGAGTCCATTGTCTCTGATAGGGAAGTACAATTTGTTTCTAGATCCTGGAGAGAGTTTAGCAATAGGTGGGAATCAAAATGTCCTTCTCTTCAACGTTTCATCCTGACACAAATGGACAAACTGAAAGGGTAAACCATATTTTTGAAAAGTTTTTGAAGTGCTTTGTATCTGATTGTCTGAATCAGGGATGCTCAAACTGAGGAAATCCAGCTGTTGCAAAACTACAACTCCCAGCATGCCCGGACAGCCTTCAGTTATTGTCCTACAGCAGGGCATGATGGGAATAGTAGTTTTAAAACAGCTGGAGGGCTTCAGGTTGAGCATCACTGGGGTAAATAAATAGAAAACATTTTTGTCACTAGCAGAGTTTGCTATCAACAACCACGTCAACTCCTCTAGTAGCTATTCTGGTATTCTGCTGGTATGCTGGAACAGAATACCAAAATCTGATCACAAGTGATCACCTGGCCTAAGGCTAGGTCTACACGACGACATTTGTCGTGCGACAAAAAGTTGCGCGACAGATAGGGCGCAACATTTGTCGCGCAACATTTTGTTGCACTAATGTTGCGCAACAATTTTTATAATGGCAGTCTATGGTATCGCACTGCAACATGGGACATTCTGCGACTGCGACGCAACAGTCGCAGAAAAATCCATCTCAAATGGATTTTCTGCGACTGTCGCGTCGCAGTCGCAGCATGTCGCATGTTGCAGTGCGACACCATAGACTGCCATTATAAAAATTGTCGCGCGACATTAGTGCAACAAAATGTCACGCGACAAATGTCGTCGTGTAGACCTAGCTTTACCTGATGAATTGTGCCCACTGCTGCTGCTTTTTATGTAGCGTGTCATCCTTCCCCCATGGACTGTGCCTGCTCCAGCTTCACCTCCTTCCCAATGCTGATTTAGGCTTCGTCCATGTGTCATCTATAATTCACTGACGTTGCTCAGTTGAAAATAAATTTACAAAGAATCTCCTATTAGTCTTTAGTAAAAAACAGACGCAACACGGATGTGTGTAAGTGACTTTCACTGACCCATATACTTCAATGGACATGCTTGGTCTGTATCATGGATCAAAGTAGTCTACCCACGGTCAGTAAAAAAATACTGAAATGTGAATAGATACATTTAAATCAATGGGTACGTGTGTTGTCCATGAAAATGCAGACAGCGCACGTCAGTGAAAAACAGAAATGTGGACGAGGCCTTACTGTTTGTGCTACTGGCAGAGAGCAGTCAGGGCCTGGGGCTGATCTTCACAGAGCTGGACTGGAGTCTGGATTGGTGACGCTGCTGGATCAGGTCAAGTGTGGACTGGTCAGTCTGGTCACAGTGCAATGCATGATGGCAGAGGAACAGGACAGGGACATTTTACAAAGTGCAGACATAGAAAACTAAAGTATTTAATCCAGTCACAACTGATGCTTCTCTGACTGCTGCTGAACCCCTTTATACACACCTCAGCTGCTACAGAACCTCCTAATACATACCTCAGCTGCTGCATAACCTCCTAATACACACCTCAGCTGCTGCAGAACCTCCTAATACACACCTCAGCTGCTGCAGAACCACCTAACACACACCTCAGCTGCTGAAGAACCTTATAATACACATCTCAACTGCTGCAGAACATCATAATCTGATGCAAGAGTACATATAAAGTTTCAATAATATCTGTGTTGGGGCCTCATTCGCGGATCAGGTCATAAATGCTGGACACAAATTTTATAGCCTGGTAGATGGAAACCCGTCAGATCTCATCATAGTCAGTGGGATAAGTCAGGTGTAGTTGTCCATGAAGTGCCAGATCCAAGACTACAGTGATTTTCGTTGTTGTGCTCCTATGACAAGTCGGAACAGCGAACATCATCAGCACAGATGTGAACAAGGGCTGACCCATATACTTCAATGGGCGTGCTTGGTCTGTATCACGGATCAGACCCCCCATCTCTCCAAAAGGTAGTGCACTACGTAAAGGATTAAGACCGGTGCCGAACATTTGCTAAAGGTCCGCGTGGAAGGCATCATCACATCGGGTCCGAAGCCAAACCGGCGGACGTGCGCAGATCCACGACACGGCAAACAAAATCATGCTGGAGTGAAAGGAAAATTCCATTGAACACTGCAGGACGGGCGGGGTCGCACCAAGCGGGTAAGACCGTTCCGACACTGAAGTCGGTGTGACTAAGTCTACTACACAGTTACTGTTAGCGGGACGCCGCTGAGATATATATGCAGCGGGACGCCGCTGTATATTAGTTTGTTTCTGCATCGAACAGCATCACTGTGTGCGCTATCAAGGTGGTACAAAGTTGCTTGTTAGCGATACGAACTTACAGCTACCTTGCTACTTGTTGCTTTCTGTTCCGCTGCTGTGCTGCTATTCCCATAGGACATTGTTTCCAATATTAGCGGTTGATATTTTCTGCTATTGGGGACCGAGCTACCCAAGTCTATTTGCGCTGCTGCACATATACATCCAGTAATTAAAAAAATATATTTGCTGCTATTCAGGATCACTACTGCTTTTAGTGTATTTAGAATGATTGCACCATTATATTAATTTATTATTTATTTTATAGATACTGTTTTACGATTGTTACCCTTTAAGGTATTATTTTGAACTGTCTTAATAAATAAATGTAAGTGGCTTAATATCTTGAGGTGTGCCCATTCTTTTATATATTGCTTTTACAATATATTGAATGTTATACTATAGAGGGGGCAGCATGAATCATTATTAATTTAATTACACATTTTATAACTGTACTGGAGTGGCAATGGGGGGGTCTGTGGATGGCACTGTTATGGGGTGGGGGGTGTCTGTGGATGACACTGTTATGGGGTGGGGGTGAGGTCTGTGGATGACACTGTTATGGGGTGGAGGGGTCTGTGGATGGCACTGTTATGGGGTGGAGGGGTCTGTGGATGACACTGTTATGGAGTGGGGGGGTTTGTGGATGGCACTGTTATGGGGTGGGGGGTCTGTGGATGACACTGTTATGGGGTGGGGGGGGTCTGTGGATGGCACTGTTATGGGGTGGGGGGTCTGTGGATGACACTGTTATGGGGTGGGGGGGGTTTGTGGATGGCACTGTTATGGGGTGGGGGGGTCTGTGGATGGCACTGTTATGGGGTGGGGTGGGGTGGGGGACTGTGGATGGCACTGTTATGGGGTGGGGGGGTTTGTGGATGGCACTGTTATGGGGTGGGGGGGTCTGTGAATGGCACTGTTATAGGATGGGGGGTCTGTGGATGGCACTGTTATAGGATGGGGGGTCTGTGAATGCCATCCACAGATCCCCCATAACAGTGCCATCCACAGATCCTTCACCCCATAACAGTGCCATCCACAGATCCTCCACCCCATAACAGTGCCATCCCCAGATCCCCCATTAACAGTGCCATCCTCAGATCCCCCATTAACAGTGCCATCCCCATCTGGGGGGTTTCTTTGCTGGGCTGGACTTTTATAGCCCCCCAAAATTTTACTTGCATCCCTGTTCTCTAAAGGGGCGGTTTTAGGGGGCGGTCCTAGGGGTGGGTAGGGGCGTGGCCAGGGGAGGGGGGTGAGTTCCACCACCTTTTCTCTGAGAAAAAAAGCCCTGGCTAATACACACCTCAGCTGCTGCAGAACATTATAATAGTGACAAAGGAACTACAAGTCTCATCATCACCAGATTGTTATTATTGGAAATCAGAGGGCAACACAGGGAGAGGTAAAAGTGGAGAGAACTACAAGATAAGATAAGATGCCTTTATTGTCACTGTACAATACAATGTAATACAATGTACAATACAATGAAATGTTGTTTGGAGCAATCCTAGATGCCATGGACAGAGGAACAAGAACTGACATTTAAACTAAAGCATTACACTAGAAAAAAACAAAACATTGCACTAGAAGGCATTACTATTCACAGTTCACAGCATATATATAGCAAGAGAAAAGTAGGAAGTGCTTGTGAGTATATATACACTGATTCAGACACCACTGCAGACAAGAGGTCCTCATGGGTTCATGAATGCAGCAGTCACTTTCAGTCTGTGGTAGTTTCTATCCTAGGAAGGGGCAATAATCTCCAAGCATTTAGGAGACTGATTGCTTTGGGGTAAAAGCTGTTCTTCAGCCTAGTGGTGCGGGCATGTAGGGCTCTAAGACGCCTACCAGAGGGTAGGGGAATGAAAAGGCTGTGGCCGGGGTGAGTTGGATCCCTGCAGATAATTTTTGCCCTGTTGCTGCAGCGAGCAGTGAAGATGTCACCCAGTGATGGTAACTGAGGACCAGTGATTCTGCCAGCCATTCTGATGATGCGCTTGAGGGTCTTCTTGTCCTCAGAAGAGCAGCCGGAGGACCCCACTGTGATGCAGTATGTGATAACAGATTCTATGGTGCACCTGTAAAAATTGACAAGCAGCTATTTTGGGAGTTGTGCTTTCTTTAGACTCCTCAGAAAATAAAGCCTCTGAAGGCCTTTTTTGGTCATTTCTGTTGTGTTTTTTATACATGACAGGTCCTGACTAATATGAACTCCCAAGAATCTGAAACTTTGAACTATCTCCACGTTTCCACCATTAATGCTAATGCGATGGTGTCTATTTTGTTTCTTCTTCCTAAAATCCAGAATTAGCTCCTTTGTTTTCTTGGTATTGAGTATGAGGTTGTTGTTCTTACTCCATCTCTCTAGGTTCTCAACCTCTTTCCTATAGGCTGTTTCATTATTGTTGGAGATTAGGCCTATCACGGTCGTGTCATCTGCAAATTTTATAATGGTATTGGTATTGTGAATAGGTTTACAGTCATTTGTGAAGAGGGAGTAAAGGAGAGGGCTCAACACACAGCCTTGCGGTACCCCAGTGTTTAGTGTTAAGGATGAAGAAAGGTGCTTGCCCATGTGTATGATTTGTGGTCTTTTTGTAAGAAAATCCAGTATCCAGTAGCACAGGTGTGAGCTGAGACCCAAGTTGTTCAGTTTCGTTGCCAACTTGTTGGGAGGGATGGTGTTAAAGGCCGAGCTGTAATCAATAAACAGCATCCGCACATAGCTGTCTGTCTGCTCCAGGTGTGACAGCACAGTGTCTCCCAGCATGTCCAGGCTGTTATTATTGGATACAAGTGGATATTACATAGAGAGAGTATAAGGCCAGGTTCACATCACTGTTTCGTTTTCCGTACCTCTGACACATGAAAAGAACAAAAACATAAAGAAAAAAACAGATCCTGTATTTCAAGCATTAGTTCTGCATATTTGGCATCAGTTTGAGTCTGAGATCTGTTATTTTAGATGGAAAAAAGTCCTGCACGCAAAACGGAAAACTAAACGTGAAGAGAAACCGGCCTAAGAAGAGAGAACTACAACTCCCAGCATGTTCAGTTTATTATAGGGCATGATACAGTTTTACTTGGTGAGAGCCTTAAAAGGAAATACCTATAACCCCCAGTATGGCCAGACTTATTATTGGGCATCAGTGTACAGAGGGGGGTATAAGAGGAGAAAACTACAACTCCCATCATTACCAGACTGTACTAGGGCATAAGTTGAAATTACATAGAGAGGGATATAATAGGACAGAACTACAACTCCCATGATTACCAGACTGTACTAGTGCATAAGTTGAAATTACATGGAGACGGATATAATTGGACAGAACTACAACTCCCAGCTTTTAGAGGACGTTATATGGGGTAAACCAGGATGCCACTAACCTCCTCAAGGCACCAAACAGAAGTTCATCTCCCTCATAGTGACATCCCACAGGTCTTTCACCAGGTCTCTGCACTGGTCACATAATGATGACATCCCCACAGGTCCTTCAGACTTCTTGGCTTCCTGTGCTGATCACATGGTTGATAACACCATTAAAGGTCCTTCTCCACTCCTTACATTCTCTTTTTAACAGGTAGTAGTTATATAAATGTAATTAGTGGGCGGGGCCTCTCCTCCATTGTGGGCCCCCTTCCCCCAGGGGCCCCATAGCAGCTGTGTGTGGTCTGCCTCTATTGGAGGTACGCCACTGGGCCCAGGCTTGAAAGAGCCTGGAAAAAGCTCAAAGGATCCAGTGTCAACAAGCCATTAGGAAATTTTCCTTGGTCCCGAATTTTGTTCTAGGGGAACTTGTATGGCTTTCTAATAAGAATTTGCACCTTAGGTCCCATCTGGTAAACTCACTCTGAAATTTATTGACCTATAGGGGAACTCTTGACTCCTGCAAAGTTCAGGGCTTTCTGCAGTAGTTTATCAATTGGAAGGGATGTGGTGAAGAGGCGAAAACGTGGGTTGTTCATGCTTCTTGTCTGACTAGGAAGTTTCATCTCAAGTTTCCATTGAAAGCTGTTCCTTATGTTGGGGGTCTAGTGGCGCCTCCTACGATGGAGATAATGTATAAAACGTACCTGTCCAAGCTCCAGCAGCGTGATCCTCAGCCTTGGGGTGGCCACCCTGGGAGAGAGGAGCTGCTGACCCATGAATCCTGTTGATGCGACGGCATCCTTAGCAATCAGAAGCAATGCTCTGTTTCTCCCTGCAGCGGGCATGTGCTGGGGGAAATTAGCTGTGGGCTGATTGCTCAGCTGCTCTATTACTGTGTGCTAATGTTTCTAACTAATGGAGTGCCAAGTCAAGGACCTATCAGGTTTTGATCCAGGGACTCAGCACTCTATTTACACCCCTTCCAGGCCATACACCAGTACCAGTCATCGTCTCTGACTCACTAGCTTTGTTCCTGGTTCTTTGTTCCTGTGCTTATTGAATTGCTCGTTCCTATGACCGCAGCTTGTCTTCTGACCACTCCCTGTCTCTCGTTTGGTACTGCGTTGTCTGTCTGGTTCTGATCTCAGCCTATCTTCTGACCACTCTCTATCTCTCATTTGGTACTCCATAGCTCTTATGATTCTGACCCATTGACATACGACTCTGGTATTGTGTTTGTCTGACTTTGCTGTTTGTCTATCTCTGCGCTTAATAGTGTAGAGAACGTTGACCAGTTGCAGTCTAGGGCAGTGATGGCTAACCTTGGCACTCCAGCTGTGGTGAAACTACGACTCCCAGCATGCTCCATTTATTTCTATAGAGTTCTGAGAGCAGCCAAGCAAGGGGGGCATCTTGGGAGTTGTAGTTTTACCACAGCTGGAGTGCCAAGGTTAGCCATCAGTGGTCTAGGGCTTGTACTGCAAGTAGGTAGGGAAAGCAGGCTGGATTCTAGCCTTAGGGCTAACTGTCCTTTTCTGTCCTTACTTACAGTTGGAACATACTCACTCCATTTAAGTGAATGGATTGAGTACTCATTAGAGATGAGTGAATTTCTAAGAAATTCGATTTGGCCGGGCCCAGTCAGAGCGCTCTTTAAACATGAGGGGGCGCAGAAGCAAGGGTGGGGGAGACGCACTCTTGTCACTGCCAGGCTCTTTCCTCGGTCCAGTGGACACTCTTCTGCCTGATGAAGGGCATCCTATTTGCCCCGAAACGCTGCTTTGTGTACTGTGAAGGGCACATATCTGGCTATACTTACTGTGAGGGTACATAATCTGGCATAAGTACTGTGAGGGGCACATAATCTGGCATAACTACTGTGAGGGACACATATCTGGCTATAACTACTGTGAGGGGCACATAATCTGGCATAACTATTGTGAGGGGCACATAGTCTGGCATAACTACTGTGAGGGGCACATATCTGGCATAACTACTGTGAGGGGAACATATCTAGCATAACTACTGTGAGGGGCACATAATCTGGCATAACTACTGCGAGGGGCACATATCTGGCTATAACTACTGTGAGGGGCACATATCTGGCTATAACTACTGTGAGGGGCACATAGTCTGGCATAACTAATGTGAGGGGCACATAGTCTGGCATAACTACTGTGAGGAGCACATATCTGGCATAACTACTGTGAGGGGCACATATCTGGCATAACTACTGTGAGGGGAACATATCTGGCTATAACTACTGTGAGGGGAACAATCTGGCATAACTACTGTGAGGGGCACATTTCTGACATAACCACTGTAAGGGGCACATATCTGGCATAATTACTGTGAGTGGAACATGTCTAGTTATAAATACTGTGAGGGGCACATAATCTGGCATAACTACTGTGAGGGGGCACAAAAGTGGGCATAACTACTGTGACATGAACAAAGGTGGGCATAACTGCTGCGAGGGGCCACAAGGAGGACATAACTATTTTGAAGGGACCACTAGGTGGGCTTAATTACTGCGAGGGGCCACAAGGTGGGCATTAGTACTGTGAGGGGCCACAGTGTGGGCATTAGTACTGTGCAGCACCACTTAGGGTAAATGTTCTAGATTACCCTGCTATACATTGGCATGGCTCAGTCTTACAGGCCAGCACAGCAGCCCCTGCTGGTGATTTACCAGGCACAGTCACCAACTCTTCCTTATGTGATTATTCTTTTTTTTTTCTATCACCATAGGGACCTTGTTCTGGATCCAGTGGACATGTTGGGTATGTTATCTTTGGCCCTACAGTACAAGGTGTGTTTAGGAATAGCATTTATGTCAATTTCAGAGTGTGGTACTATAAAGGTGGCAGGAGTAAGCCTGGCAATGGTGCACAGTCCTGTGACATTCTCGGATAACCATTTGTACGCTTTGTGTCCACAAACTAAGTATATGTCCTCTGGAACTGCCACTGCTGTGCTATTGAATAATTGGGCAAATAATTTGGCTAATTGTTCCTTTTGCCAGCTCATATCCTTTTAACTGATCTTCGGTGGTGTAGGCTAATATGCCTGTGATAAGGTCCTGTACAGTACAGTGGATACAGGGTAGGTCTTTTCCGTTCACGGCATCTACACCAATACACTGCACGTGGCTGTCTGTTTCTGAGTCATTGCAATCTGAGTGTATATGTGGACATACATGTGACATTAGCCCAGTATCCCTCTTGCCAGGGGGTAGAGCTATGATCTATCGAGGGTCCTGATCTGTTTATCATGAGCCATGGGGCATCTGCCCACCCTGCGACAGGCAAAGGCACTTCCCTATCCTTGTCTTTACTGGATTTAAATTGGTATATGGGTCAAAGGCATGATAAGTAGGTGGATCGTCATGGCTTATTGTTCCAGGGTCGTCAGGACGGCCTTTACTCTTTTACAATGTGAGGCGTGGATCCAGGTGGGTCTCCCTTCGAGTTTCACAGAAGTTGGGACAGTCAACAGCACTTGGTAGGGTCCCTCGTATCGTGGCTCGAGGATACTACCACCAACTCTCCAGATTTCAGAGTGTGGCAAACAGTTTCCTGCATTAGTTTCTTAGCAGTGGTGGTTGCTGTCTGGTTTCGGATGGAGTAGGCTTCTGGCCACCCAGAGAACAAGTTTATCACTACTAGCACATATTGAAACCCTTGGAACATTGGCATCTAGATGTGGTCAATTTGGATCCTTTGGAATGGGTACAGAGCTCTGGAAAGGCACTTGGTGGGCGTGGGTTTAGTCCTGCCTGTGTTGCACTCAGCACAAATGAGGCAAGACTGGGCATGTCTTACCAGGACAGGGGTGATTCCTGGGGTCACCCATATTTTGTCAATTAGTTCTTTCGTGATGGTTTTGGATTAGTGGGTGAGCCCATGGGCCACTGAGGCTATTAAGGGATAGAGGGCTCTAGGTAGGCACACTTCTCTTTCCTTGTTTCCAGAGTCCAGATTCTTCTTCCAGGGCTGACTCTTTCAGCCAGGTTTCCTATTCCATGGGAGTGGCCTGTTTCTGCATTTGTTTCAATAGGTACAATGTGACTTCTTTCTGTTCCAGGTCTTCCTGTGCTACCATAATCTGGTCTGACTGGGCTCTTTCCTCTTCCACTGCTGCTTTCTTGGCTGCTTGGTCAGCTAGGGAATTTCCTTTGGCCTCAGAGGTGTCAGCTCGAGTATGGACCTTTACTTTGATCACTGCCACTTGGGTGGGCAAGAGTACTGTTGCCATTAGAGCAGCTACTGCTGAAGCATTCTTGATTGGGGTTCCTGCGGCTGTGATGTAATCCCGGGCTTTCCATATTACTCCAAAGTAATGAACCACTCCAAAGGCATATCTAAGGTCTTTTACCATGAGGCAGGCTTCAGTGAGGGCAATGAGTTCAGCCTCCTGTGCGGACTGGTCTGGGCGCAATTGTCTTGCACACAGCACCTCATGCTCACTATGACCGCCATGCCTGTATGGAACTTCCCTTTGTCATCGGCATACTTTGAGCCATCCACAAAGAGAGTCCAATGTGGGTTTGTCAGAGGAGTGTCATGGACTGATGGTGGTGCCCCCACTTCAACTTCCATCATTGTGATGCAATTATGATCTTGTTCCTTGTAAAGAGAATGGGTTGAGGTCCATAGTTTTTCTTCCTGAAGATCCTCTTCATCATGTAGATCAAAAAAATCTTCAGAATCTCCATCTCCAGTATACCCCCTGGAAGAGGAAGGAGTGCAGCAGGGTTGAGGATGTGGCATCTCTGAATGGTGACATTATCTGGCAGGAGCACATTACACTGGAGCCGGAGGTGGCGCTGTGCAGTGAGGTGTTCAGGCTGAGTCTGCTAGAGGATGGCAGAAATGTCATAGGGGGCCAGAATTGTGAGGGGGTGACCAAGCACAATGTCAGATGTGACGTCCAGAATAGAGTTGACAGCATGGACAGCTCTGACACAGGAAGGGACGGCTCTGGCTATGGGGTCAAGGCGCTAAGAATAGTAACCCAGGGGTCTATTGCGACCACCATGAGTTTGAGTAAGGACTCCAGTCGCATGGCCCTGACGTTCCATGATATACATTCTGAAGGGAAGGTTGTAGTTGGGGATGCCAAGAGCAGGGGCAGATGCAATGGCGGCCTGCAATGTCTGAAAGGCTTCTCTGGCCTCCATTGTCATCTGGAAAGGAGTAGTAGCATTGAGAGTAATGCAGTCATATAGGGGCTGCATTAGGAATAAAGCATCAGGGATCTAGGGTTGCAGTAGGAGATAAGTCCCAGAAAGGTTTGCAGCTGATGAGGGGTGTCCGGGAGTTGGATGTCAGAGATGGCCTTTTTCCTGGCATCAGTAAGGTTCTTACTACCTTGAGAGATACAATGACCTAGGAAGACAACTTTGGGGAGACACAGCTGCAATGTGGCTTGTGAGACTCGACAGCCAGCTGGGTAAAGGGGCGTGTTACAGGGAGAGGTAGTGATTTTGATTGCCCCATTCTGCAGAAGGGCCTGCACTTAGAGTGTAATAGCATCCTGTTATGAGACAGAAAGGTTAGACCCCTTAGAATAGGGTTGGGGACACGGTCCATTATTAGTGAAGAATACTCCCCCTGTCTTGTTTTTCACAATACTCTGTAGGTCTGACCATGTACATCCATACGTTTGATGTACCTGTGACAGTTTCCTGAAATAAGGCATGGGATGGGTTTCAGGATCTGGCAGCAGGTTCACTATGGTGCCACCAATATAATAACCGGATCAATGATTTTAATACTACGAAGAGGGCAACAACATGTAAACTAAACCACAGACAAATTAGCAACGCCACACTTCGGTAAGAAAGTGGTAAATACAACCTTTATTAAATGTAAAATATTACAATACAATAAATAGATAATTATTTAAGACAGCAGCCATAATAAAATGGAGGACACAAAACCAAGGAGGGGGCTGAGGGGTCAGCACATGAGGGACACTGTGAACAGCATGAACAGAGCAGGCATCCACATTCACCTGTCAGTAAGGTGCATAAGCTCCGGGACAAAACCAAGGAATAAGGAAAAAGCACAAGTGACATGTGGAGAAATTATTCCTTGGTTTTGTCCGGGAGCTTATGCACCTTACTGACAGGTGAATGTGGATGCCTGCTCTGTTCATGCTGTTCGCAGTGTCCCTCATGTGCTGACCTCAGCCTCCGTCTTGGTTTTGTGTCCTCCATTTTGTTATGGCTGCTGTCTTAAATAATTATCTATGTATTGTATTGTAATATTTTACATTTAATAAAGGTTACATTTACCACTTTCTTACTGAAGTGTGGCATTGCTAATTTGTTTGTGGTTCAGGTTCACTATGGTGAATAACTGCTGCGGGGTAAAGGATACATATTTTGGAGGTCCTTGTGGTCGGGTAAGAGCAAGGACTTCCTTTACAACTTCGAAATTGCCCCTTTCTAAAGCTTGCATATTCCTTTGTAATTCATTAATCTGTTCCTGGAGCATAGTTGGTCTGGGCAGGTCAAGGTTTGGGTGCCGGAGCCACTATAGTCTATTGGGGGTGGTCGCTTAGGGGTCTCTGTATCTGAGTCTACAGGACCAACAACACTGTCCGGTTTCTATTGTTCAGGTGCTTCTGACTGTCCCCCTATCATGATTGCGGCAGGAGGTGGATTACTAGGGGCCATAAACCTGCCGTCTGGATTTATCATGGGATATAACTGAGCCATTGGTGAGACTACAGGGGCAACGGGAGGATCAGGGCTGAAGGAGATTAATTGTCCAGCCGTGGGCATCGGCTAGGAATAAGATGGCGCCATAGCAGGGACTGGGAGGACATGCTTGGGGCGCACAGGGGTGTGACTATGTGGGTGTGGAGCACCACAGGCAAAACACGTCTCTCGGGAGGTGGGATTTTGCTGACAACATACATTACAGACCCGCCCATTTTCTTTCTTCTCAGTGCCATTGTAGAACAGTGGCTGGCCCAGCCCAAGATTACCAGGTTTACAATAGTATCTGCCACTAGCTTCATCAAGATTTTGCTCTCCTCCCATCTGTTCAAATGCCTTGCTACAGTCCAGCCACACTCGGACTGTATCCACTAACTTCTCATCTTCTAATCTACCTTTCTTTTTTGTCAGCAAAGTTTGCCATGTTGTACAACACAAAGTACCACCTTTACATATACCATATCCTTTCTCTAGCTTGCTCAGACTTTTCACAAATAATTTTTCTCTCCTGTCCGCCACGTACTGCTCAGGTAAGCAGTAACCCTTTGGGACACTTGCGTTATGTCCCATCGTCTCTCACACCTACTGGAGCTGTCTAGAGACCTCTGTATAGAGTAATCACTGGACCTGATGAAGCTTTGAGTCCCAGACAAGCCCACTTCTGGGCTGCTGCGGACCGCTTTCCCCCCTTCTGTGATCGAGTCAGACAACCGGGCTGCACTTTGATACAGGCAAATAGGAGAACTCTCTGTCTCTCAGTCAGTGATACTTGTCAACAGAGTCTTCAGAGTTTTTAAACACAGTACACAAGACTTTAAAACACATGGGGTTCTTACTTTCATGCCCTCGAGGACGCCCCAAGCTGACACGGCACCCCTCCCTCAGACAGGCACGGATGGACTACACCAAAGGACACATACTTCTACCTCTTATCACAGGCTGCAGTCCCAGTGTCTGTTAGTGAGGTCCTCCTCATCTGGTCATCAGGGGTACTGGATCAGGGATCATGTCCTTCCAGCCCCACGTTGGGTGCCAAGTGTTTTGGTTCTGGTCAAGATACCAGGTAGGTTAATGTACTGCTCCAAATTAGGAGATGTTGTCTTTACGTGCACTGAGAAATTAAGCAAAGACACACACGTGGGGGTCAAAGCAAAATCTCTAGTTTGTTGGGAGTGTTTCCACTTATACACACAGCAAAAGGCTTTAGAACATATAACTGCACCGCAGAACGGCAAATAATATGTATTTTTTTGCCACTAATACACGACAAAAAGGGCTGCAATTTTCTCACTTCACCACACAATGGTTAATATGCCCTTTTTTCACCACTAATATAAGCCAAAAAATGCTTTAGAACATATAACTGCACTAAACAAGGGCAAATAAGATGTAGAAATATTTCCTTCTAATAAATCCTGTTAATGGCTGTATTAAACAGCACTTGCACTCAAATATCAAGAATGGTTTGCTGGAATTACAGAGCTGTATAAAGACAAATTTTATCCCCAGTCAGTGCAGCAAGGTGTTATAGGATTGTTCCTATTACCCAGGCTGTAAACTCCCCTACTTAAACTCCCCGAACTTGAACCCTAACTCCATTGAAGTCAATAGGGACCTGAAATTTGGGGCACTAAAATGCCTGCAAAGTCATAGTAAAGGCTAGAGGGCTGCAAAAGGAAGCAAAATGGGGGTACGAGCATGACAATCGCCCAGCAAACAAATGTGGATAGTGAAATGACATAAAAAATATAGAATATAAAAAAATAATAAAATAATAATCTTGAACTAGGAGGCCGAGGTCAAAGTAGAGTAGGAGGTTGAGGAGATGATGGACGTGGCCATGTAGGTAGAAGTGATGGGGGAGGAGGTAGACAACACTGTTTTTGTTGTTTTTATTTTTATATTTTTTTCCTTTATTTTTAATTAATTTGGGAAGACCCAAAAACATTGAGAAATAGAAAAGAGAATGCAAAGAGAAAGTTCACTGGAGTATAACAATGGCTGGGTGCGGCCGGTATACTTGTCTATTCTGCACAAAGTAAGGATAAGTCCTGTGGGATCCATGCCTGGTTCATTTTAATGAATGCGAGCTTGCCCACATTGGCTGTGGACAGGCGGCTGCGCTTGTCTGTGATCACCCCTCTGCCGAGCTAAACACACGTTCGGACCATACTCCGGCCGCAGGGCAGGCCAGCACCTCCAAGGTGTAAAGGGCAAGCTCAGGCCATGTGCCCAATTTGGAGTCCCAGAAGTTGAATGGGGCAGACCCATCAGTCAGTACATGTAGGCGTGTGCACACATACTGCTCCACCATGTTGCTGAAATGCTTCCTCCTGCTAAGACGTTCCATATCAGCTGGTGGCGCTGACAAAGCTTTTCCACATTTTGGCCATACTAACCCTCCCTTATGAGGTGCTAGCAGTGTCCCAGCTGCTTCTTCCTCATCCTTTGCCTTCACCTTGTGCTTCCACTGAGCCCCCGCTGTCAGGTGGGAATGCCATCATCAGCACGTCTACTAGCGGCGCTTGTACTCGTGCATCTTCCAATCCCGCTCCAGTGACGGAATTAAGAATGGCACGTTGTCCTTGTAGTGGGGATCCAGAGCTGCTACGAGATTTCGCCCATTATCACACACCACTAGGCCGGGCTTGAGGCTCAGTGGCACCAACCACTCATTGGTCTGTTGTTCCATGCCTGTCCACAGCTCCTGCGCCGTGTGGGGTTTTCCCCACAAACAGATGAGTTTTAAAACAGCCTGCTGTTGTTTCCCACTGGCTGTGCTGAAGTTAGTGGTAAAGGTGTTACGCTGACCGGAAGCGGAGGTGGTAGAGGAGGAAGCGCAGTAGGAGGATGAGGCAACAGGAGGCAAAGAGAAACGTCAAGCAATCCTCGGTGGCGGAAGGACATGCGGCAAACTACTATCCTCCTCAGGCCCAGCCGCCATTGCATTTACCCAGTGTGCAGTTAGGGAGCTATAACCTCCCTGCCCGTGCTTACTGGTCCACGTATCAGTGGTTATGTGGACCTTGCCAACGATGGCATTGCACAGTGCACACCTATTTTTGTCTGTCACTTGGTTGTGCAGGGCAGGGATGGCTCGTCTGGAAAAGTGGTGGCGGCTGGGAACCACATACTGTGGGACAGCCACCGCCATAAGTATTTTTTAAATTAATTTTTAATTTTAAAGTCTCCGTCTCCACCAGACGGATTGACAGCATTTTAAAGGCCAGGAATTTTGAAATGCTGGCATTCAGGGCCAGGGATCGCGGGTGTTTAGGGGGATACTTCCTCTTTCTCTCCAGTGTTTGGGAGATGGACAACTGAACGCTTCCATGGGACAGTGTGGAGATGCTTGGTGATGGTGACGGAGGTGGTGGTGTTGCTGCCACATCCTCTCTTTGCAGGGTGGCAGGTGCCACTGTCACTCCAGAGGGGGAGGAAGAGGCCGAGACAGCAGCAGAAGAGAGAGCAGGAGGAGCCTGAGATCTTTCATGGTTTTTGAGGTGTTTACTCCACTGCAGAACATGCTTTGCATTTAGATGCCTGGTCATGCAGGTGGTGCTCAGGTTTAGAACAGTTATGCCTTGCTTCAGGCTCTGATTGCACAGCGTGCAAACCACGTGCATCGTCAGAACATTGTCTGAAGAACTGCCACGCAAGGGAACTCCTTGGAGCTGGCTTTGGTGTGCTCAGTCCCTGGTGGGCATTAGCAGGCGTACTGGCTAGGGGATGGCCACTCTGCTTTTGCACCCTGCTCCCTCTTTTGCGGTGCGGCTGGCGCTGTGTGACCTCCACCTCTTCCTCCGAACTGCACACGTCACTCACATGACCTTGATTCCATGTGGGGTCTAGGACCTCATCATCCTCCACATCATCTTCCACCCACTCTTCACCCCTGCCCTCCTTGCCGGTCTGTATACTGCAAAAAGCCGCAGCAGTTGGCACCTGTGTTTCGTCATCATCAGAGACGTGCTGCGATGGTCCTCCCATGTCCACATAAGTGGAGACATAAGTGGTTGGGCATCGGTGGGCTTAATCTCTTCCACTTCTGGGGCAGGGTTATGTTGACGGCCCACGGGGACCCTGCCAGCAGAGTCATCAAAAAGCATAAGAGACTGCTGCATGACTTGGGGCTCAGACTGCTTGGATGATTTGCAAGGGGATGAGGTGAAAGACAGATACCCATGGGCTGCAGGTGCTAACTCTGCGCTTTTAGCAGGGGACCGGGTGGGAGACAATGTGAAGGAACTGAAGGCACTATAACCAAATCTACTACCGCCTCAACTTGTTATTGACTCACCATTTGCACACCGGTATTCAGGCCTACAAAATAACGCTGAACGTTATGTTGCCTACATGCACCTGAAGATGTTTGATTTGGGCGTGTAGCTGGCACAGATCGACCACGTCCTCTCCCTGCAACAGGAGATCCACCAACACCAGCACCACATCCCTTATTTGATGCTCTCCTCATTCTTTGAGGTAACAATGACATAGTTTATAAAGCCGAAAAAATACATCTGTCCATCCAGTTCGGCCTGTTATCCTGCAAGTTGATCCAGAGGAAGGCAAAAATACCCTTCTGAGGTCAAAGCCAATTTTCCTCACTTAAGGGGAAAAAATATTCGCATGCGTCAGGCCGGCACATGCGCACTTCGCTCAACGAAGCCGCTGCCAGGAGTCCGCGGCGCATCAGGCTGAGCCTAGTGCGGAGGTGCCGGATCTGGCAGAGGGACGGGAGGATTGCAGATGCGGCGCTGAGGTGAGGAAGGCGGCGCTGGGCACCAAACGGCAAGGGGTGTGGTCGGGCACCCTGGATTAACGTAAAACCCCTTGGACACCTTAGGTAGGTGAGTGACAGCTTATAGAAACCAGTTTTTTGGGCTAATAGAGCCACAAGCAGGTTTAATAAGGGCAGTTTAGGATTCATGTTATTAGTACGGACATGGGCATATGTATAGCTTATAGGGCTCAAATCTCATGACAGAATCCCTTTAATTTCCCTGTCATGTATGTAGTGCAGGGGTACCTCACACAAAAAGTGGGAATATGTCACCCACCGAACTAACAGTCAGATTAATTATGATATTTCTGTGTCAGGGGTTCAAAGATGGTGCATTGCACCCACAAAAGATCGCTATAGATCACCCACAGAATTAACAACTAGATTAATTATTATATTTCTTTGTCAGGGGTGCAAAGCTGGTGTATAGCACCCACAAAAAATTCACTATAGGTCACCGACAGAAGAAATAGCCAGATGAGATTCCTAATACTCTCCCTCACTTCAGCTGCCCGCTTCCTGTCCCTGCACTACTCAGAGCTGATGGGCGGTGCTACACGTGATCCAGCTTTTATAGAGGCTGGGTCACATGATGCACCGGCCAATTACAGCAATGCCATTACTAGGCATGGCTGTGATGGCTTTTAAGTGCCCACAGCTTAAAAGCTTGTTGATTGGCTGCCCTACAGCCTTTCAACAAGCTTTATTAAATGAATCAGAACCACAACCTCTCTCTTCTTCACAGATGCTTCCCAGAGTTCCATGCCCTAGATGCCTCCGACAGTTCTTAACTTACAACACCATGGGGGTTGGTTAAGACACCCCTGATAGTACCTATTAATTTATGGTGTTTTATATGTTTTTTTTTCTGTTTTTAATTTTTTAAGACAGGTGGTCATGCCTTTGGTGCCTTATCATTTTTAGGTAACCTAATTGTGCAAGCCTTCACACATAAAACAAAAAAAAAAAGTTAGATTTTGTTCATTGGATATGCAGCTTCTTCCAGCATAATTAAACAATATAGAAATGTATGCATACTTACTTCAATTTTGCATGTCTCCTTTTAAACTCTATGCAATCAACTTTTCAATTCACAGTTCATTCATCTCAGACGGCTGAAAGAAGAGACTAGAAAATATGATCCTTTTCCATCAAAATCAATTGGGAAGTTAGATGGAACAGCAAACTAGTTGCCTTAGAAATGCACACAAACAATTTCCTTTTGTTACAACTTCTAAGAGGCAATTATCCCACAAAATAATTGCTGTCTCTTATCTTCGAGGGAGCAAAATTTTCAAACTATGAGGATATGGTCTGGAGATCTGGACTCAATGGCTTGTCATCACTTACATGTACGGGGGTTAGGAGACCACCTTAGAGAAGTTGAAGTCTCAGTCATGTCTTGATTAACTGAATTACCACTGCTGAAACCAATATGTAACTGAATATAGCAAAAGTTATATGGACGTATCCAGTTGTGATACATGAAAACCACCATAGTCTAAACAAATCCATCCTTGTCCATAGGAATGATCTTATTACATCAATTTCTCCTAGAGGAGATTAAGGTGAAGTCCATCTGTTATGCAACAAGCATTGAACAGCTGTGTAAATCAGCATGATATATATTTTTCCTAATGCCAGCAAATACTACATGAAACTGTATATCTAACGCTTCCTCTAGAGAATTTTTGATGAAAAGCTCCTATCCTTCATTCTATTTTTATGGCAGACAGTTTGTTTCTGTACATCGGGAAATTGAAAATTCCTCAAAAATAAAAACAGAAGGTTTAGATAAAATCTATGCTCAAAATGAACAGGGATATTTTTGTCTGAATAGAAGTATTCTAACATTAAATGGACAGAAACAAAATTGGAAAAAAGGCAAAGAGAAAAAATTGAGTAATTACAATCAACTGTAAAAAGAATGCAATGGGGCTTCTAAAGTAAATCATTGTTCACTTCCAAACCTTTTAAAAATGGAAAATTAAATTCTAAATATGTAAATATAAAAATAGATGTTTGATATGGAGTGCAGAACAGTACAGCCTTGAAAGTAAGTCACAGACCTTTTCAGCCTGCCATTTAATTCAAATAATTTGTATTCAAAATTGACCTTTCAAATTTAGAAATTCACAAATCACAATTTAACCCTTTCAGCCCTGGAAGCTTTTTCGTTTTTGCCTTTACATTTTTCACTTCCTGCCATTCTGGGGCCATAACTTTTTTATTTTTCTGTTCACATAGCGTATGAGGGCTTGTTTTTTGTGGAAAAAGTTACACTTCCACCATTTAATGTTGCATTATGATTAGAGATGAGCAAATCGAATCCAATGAAGTGGAATTCGATCCGAATTTCAGGATAAATTCAACTTGTCGTGAAGCAGAATTTCCTCGTACTTCGTGGTAGCAAATCGTTTTAACCTGAAATAGTGTAAAAAATATATATAAATCATACTTACCCCCTCCGTTTGCTTGCGACGGGCCGGCCGCAGCCATTTTGATTGAAAATCTCTGTCGAAATCCTGTGCGTGGTGACGTATGGCAACATCATCTCGAGTCGCTCAAGATTTCGTGCAAGATCTTTAAGCAAGATGGCGGCAGCCGGCAAGTCGCGAGCAAATGGAGGCGGTAAGTATGGTTTAATTTTTTTTTCTGTTAATTTTAAACTCTATTATTACTCTCATCATCTGAGGGGTACAATGATGGGGAGCGGTGCTATCGCCGCTCCCTGTCATTGCACCCACTACTTACAAAAAAATTTGCTTTGTGATAAAGTCATTTGTTATAAAGCACATTTTTTTGTAAAATTCGCTGAAGCAGCCGAATCGAATTTTTCAAAAGTTCACTCATCTCTACATAATATAGTGGGGAGCTTTCAAATGGTGTGAAATTGAAAAAAAGAAACCCAATTCCACAACAGTTTTATGCGTTTTGTTTGCCAGTTTCTTTTATTCTCCAGGTCAGAACGATTGTGGTGATGCCACATATGTATTGTTTTTCTTGTGTTTTTATACTAAAAAAAACAAACCTGAGAACATTTTTTTTCTTTTCGTCGCCATATTCTGACCCCTATAATTTTTATATAGTTATGTGGATGCAGCTGTGTAGGGCTTTATTTTTGAAGTGCAGTCTGTACTCTTGATTGATACCATTTTGGGGTGTGTAAAACTTTTTTATCATTTTTTTTAAATCATTTTTTTAATCTTTTTTTTTACATTTTTGTAGAAGGAGAAGAGAACGACGGAACGGCGAAATGGCGAATTGGCCATTTTGACTTTTTTTTTCCCTTTCGCTATTTTCTGTATGGGATAAATATTTTCATATTTTAATAGTACGGGCATTTTTGCATACAGGGATGCCCATGATGTGTATTTTTTTTATTTTTTATGTTTTTTTATTTTTATTTTAGGGAAAGGAGGGTAATTAGAATTTTTATGTTTTTTATAATTTTTTTTAAAATATGTTGAAAAAATTTATTTTGCACTTTTTATTTATTATTTCCATAGTGAAATATAACAAGCAGTCATTAGATTGCTTCTTTCATTGGCATTGGAGTCTATGGGGATTATGCTATGTTCCTATGGAGCCCTACCACAGACACATCCGGGTCCCCCGATAGAGCATGCGCTTCTGGGTTTTAGCGTGTCCAGATGCTGTGGTCACGTTTGACCATGGCATCGGAAAGGTTAAGTCAATTTAAAAAATCAGTTTTGAATAACTAGTTTCTAAAATGTGGTAATTTATGGGTAGTTTCTACTATGTAAGCCCCACAAAGTACCTTCATAACTGAACTGGTCCTTAAAAAAAGTGGGTTTTGGAAATGTTCTTACATTTTAAGAATTGCTTCTACAATTCTAAGCCTAAGTGTCACATGTGTGTGTGAATAGGGTGTCATCTATGTGGTGTGTGTGTGAATAGGATGTCATGTATATAAGGTGTTGTGAGTGTGAATAGTGTGTTATCTATACAGTGTGGTGTGCGTGTGTATAGGGTGGGCATTACTAATGCGAGGAGGCATAGAAACTATTATGGGTGCACAGAGAGGGTGTAACTACTCTGAGTGGGCACAATGTGGGCACAACTATTGTGAGGGGGCATAATGTTGGCATAACTTCTGTGAGGGGGCACAATGTGGGCATAACTACTTTGAAGGAGTGCAATGAGAGCATAAATACTGTGAGGTGGCACAGTGTGGCATAACTACTGTGAGGGGACACAATATGGGCATAACTACCATGAGGGGCACAATGTGGGCATAACTATTGTGAAGGAGCACAAAGTGGGCATAACTACTATAAAGGGGCGCAATGAGGGCATAACTACTGTGGAGGGGGCACAATGAAGGTATATCTACAGTATGGGGGGAAAATGTGGGCATAACTACTGTAAAGTGGGGAAACTACTGTTCAGGGGTGCAATGAGGGTCTTCCACCCTGCATTTTTTATCCACGCTGCAGGAAGACAAAAGCATTGCCTTGTACAAGAGCAAAATAAGACGTGGGCAGGCAAACACAAAAGTAGGCACCAATAGTTCTTTTGTACCACATGATCCGGCATTACCCCACCCAGATGGCAAACAGAGGTGTCTGACAGCCACCACAGCAGGAGTTCCCTCCTTCTCCCAGTCCCCCTTGCGCCAGCCAGGTCGCATCCATGAGGCAGCACACCGGCAACAAGGCCATGTCCTTTTGACACCCCCCACGTTTGTGTCGGCCTGGCTGACACACTAGGCACTTATCTGCCTCCTCCTCCTCCATGGACATATTCCCGTCCCTAATAGCAACTGGGCACAGGGTTGCGCACACTACCCCTCCTTCATATTACATGTGTCAGGTCAAGCATTGCCAGGCCGTGTTGGAGCTCATTGGCCTGGGAGAGAGTAGCCAGCAAGCAGTTGCTCGAGTACAACATCCCGCTGGCTGTCACCCCACCGACTTCAGTTAGGCAAGGTAATCAGCAGCAATGGGCACAAAATCCTGGCCGCCCTGAACCTGGGGGCGAAATAACACATTCAAGGTGCATGTCATCAACCTAGTGGTGCAGCATTTTCTAAATAAATAGACTGGCTTGTGCAAGATGCTGGCAAAGTCCAGGAGACTGTCCAAGCACTTCAAACGCTCTCCTGGACCTGCAGCAACAGAACAGCCTGCTGCTACACCGCGTAATCCGCTACGTGCCAACTCGCTGGAATTTGACATTGCACATGCTCAAATGTCTGTACAAGCAGCAGAAAGCTGTGAATGATTTTGCCTCAGCAGCAGGGAGCATGTGTTGCTTCAAGGTCAGGCAGTGGCAGCTCATCCGAGACACCTGTCGGTTGCTGACGCCCTTCGAAGAGACCACAAAGTTTGTCAGCAAAGACAACTGCGGCATGAACAACGTCATCTCTCTCATATTTTTCTTAGAACAGACGCTGACGCTCATGCAGCTGGGGACCATGGTGCCGCATCTTGCTGTCCGCCCTATATCTGTTGGGGTCACACAAATGGAATGTGCCATGGAGTAGGATGACGAAGATTGGGAAGATGCCACTGCAAGAGGAGGAGTCAGAGGTGGATGAGCAAAAGGACAATGATGAGGATGGCACCAGCAAAGATCCCAATGGTCTCATTTGGGGGCAGACATAAAGCAGTCTGATGATTACTGGATAGCCATGATTTTAGACCCTCACTTTTCGAAGAAAAATGGGGGAATGTTTTCGTCTGGCAGAAAGGGAGGACAAATTAAGTTACTACCAGGATACACTGTGTATGCAGCTTGCGGTGAACAGACACCTGCCACCAGCATTTCTGAAAAGGAGGCCACTATCCAGCCCCTGCAGAGTCACCAGCCTTTCAGTCTCCTCAAGATTAGTGTTGAGTGGGAATTTTAACTGCGAATGTCGCCACTTTGAGAATTTGAAAATATTTAGAATATAGTGCTATATATTTGTATTCGCAAATAGTGTTAATCATAAATATACTAATCGCGAATGCAATTTTTATCGTGAATTTATTGTGAATATCGGCACTTAGCAACATCCCTAGCAACAAATAGGAAAGTTGCCTACCCCCTAGTGTTGATCGCAAATATTCTAATCGCTATTTTTTATCGTGAATATATAACATTGCCAATTTTCACAATCAAGAAAATAATGACTTGAGTTCACAAATTCTCTTATTTGCGAATTTATGGTGAATATTCGGCCCAAAATTTGCGAAATATCGCAAATTTGAATATTGCCTATGCTGCTCAACACTACTCAAGATGATGGAGCAATTTTTCCACATGCCGCGCCCAGCTGAGGCTTGTCAGCAAGCCTACAGCTTCTGACTCAACGCCCAGCTTCAGGCCTACCTAAACTATGGCCAGTCTCTGCAGTATACCCAGTTTCCTGATTCCATGAATCTCTGGGCAGGCAGACTTTAAAAGTGGCTGGTCACAGCACGCTCTTTATCTTCTTTCTTGCCCTGCCTCCAGTTTTAAATATATATATACATATTGTGAGACAGTGACAGGTCTCACACAGGTTAGAGGCAAGGAAGGGGTGGATAGTGCGGTCTATGCCCCTATTCCACCACAGGTGAGACCAGCTGGAGGTACTCAGCCTGGCATAAAGCACCTCCCAGAGTGTCAGCAAGGGGGGAGTGTGTTACCTGTGGACCTGAAACCTGGTGTCCTGAAGACGATTCTTGTGAGAATGACCCCCGGAGAAGGTGGAGGATGTGGGTAAGCGTCTCTGCTGACAAGTAAAAGGGCTGGAAGCCTGTTAGTTTGCAGGAGCAGGGACTGTTGGAAAACTGCTGGTGTTAATCAGGACATTTTTTTTTCCTGTGGTGCAAACTGTGCAGGATTTAAAGGGCCAGTTGGCCAAATATTAAAAAAATAAAAATAAAAAATGACCTGTGAAAATGGCTGCGGCTTGGTATCATCTGTGGGAGAAGGACTGCGAGTTAGCGATTGGGGGAATCCCGCTGGGGGTCACTCTAGATGCCTGGCAGCAGGTGTCTCGGGTCAGGCCTGGTATGAGTGGGTCTGGAGATGGTGGTGCTGGGGTGCTGGCTGTGGCAGAGAAGATGGAAGATGCTTATGCTGAACCAGTTGATGGGGCTGATGTGGCTGCCGAAGACCACAGACCCGTGGTAGAGTGTAGTTCAGGCCTGGAAGACGTCCCCTCTGCCTGCAAGGCCTTCCAAATAGCCATCAGCCTGCTGGGGGAGAAGTACGAGGAGGTGAACGAATAGTTTTTGGATCCGGGCTATTACGATGGGTTGTCTCTCCTGACTCCTCCCCAAAAGGAGACCTGTGTCCTGGGTGAGCCTCTGGAGAAAATGCCAGAAGACGAGGAGTCTGCTGAAGACGCCGGTGCCTCCTGCCTCGATGAGAAAGAGGGGGAGGAGTTAAGAGGGCAAGTGTATGGTGCCATGTCCGAGAAGTCTGAGAAGGCTCTCAAAGAGACTGGAGACTCCGAGATGACAAAGGCTGAAAAAATTAAGGCCGATGTGTTGGTTGACATGAAGTCCCCAGGTGCCTCAGAGACCAAAGTTAAGACAAAGGGAGTGGCAGCCAAAGTGGAAAAAGACACTAAAAAAGCAAAGGTCTCTGAAACTGCCACCATAGTTGGGGTAACTACTGCTGGAAAGAAGGAAGTGACCCAGATGCACGTAAAAGAAGCAAGCAGGGGCAAGCATGCTCTGCTGAAGGAGCCCCGCAAAGCAAAGGAGAAATTGTCTGGACATGACCATGACTGGGAACAGTTCAGTCAAGAGCTGCAGCAGTCCAAGAAAGGACATGAGGCGCATGTGCGGAAGCCAGAGGATCAAAAAAGAGAGAGAGATCAAAATTTACGAGAGCGCATCATTATCACCCGGAAAAGAGTAGAAAAAGAGTATCTGGCCATTAGGCAGTTTATATTGGGCAAGACGTCAGTTTTGATGATAAACCAAGCTCTGCTGGCGTGGGTCTGGCAGAACAAAGGGAAAGTGCGTGTCACTGAGGTTCCTGGCCTCTGTGAATTAAGAATCGGTAATTTTGTGTGTCAGCGGCAGCTAGTGCTCGCTGACACTGTGTTACTTAATGTGGCTGTAAAGCCAATCCGGGCCGGTTCTTATTGGGAGCAGCCAAAGAGCAGGGTGGGTGGCTGTTTCCCATGTACAGGCCAGGTGGATGCCCTCTCACCAGCCTCCCGTGGTTATGCAGGTGTTCACCCTCACGGGCTTGAACAAAGGGGGGGGGGGTATGTGAGACAGTGACAGGTCTCACACAGGTTAGAGGCAAGGAAGGGGTGGATAGTGCCCCTATTCCACCACAGGTGAGACCAGCTGGAGGTACTCAGCCTGGCATAAAGCACCCCCCAGAGTGTCAGCAAGGGGGGAGTGTGTTACCTGTGGATAGAGGCCTGGAGGCTCTGTCAGTTTGCTCTCAGCTGGGCAAGGCTGAGGGACCACATGGCTGGGAGATAGCCTGGAGTTGGGTGACAAAGCGATGCCTGGGAGGGTCGCAGGGCTATAGTCAAGCAGACTACTAAGTCCCAGTCCCCCACAATAAACACTGAACTGAAGACATTGTGCGTACTGGACTGGGCATGGGTTCACAGGGTGTGAACTGTGACTTAGGTGAGTCAGGAACTTCATGTTTAGTTAGAGCCCAGCCTGGCAGGTGTTTATTTTGTATTATTTATGTTTGGTTTGCTGAGGCACAATAAATGCACTGTTTGGACCTGAAACCTGGTGTCCTGAAGACGATTCTTGTGAGAATGACCCCCGGAGAAGAGCTAACCCCCCACAATATATATATGTATACTCTCCAAATAACGAGGCAGCACTTCCAGCTTTTGGTCACAGGGTGAAGACCCTAAAACTTTATTCCCAGCAACGTTTCGGCCTACTCAATAAGGCCTTTGTCAAGCTATTGAGTAGGCCTCATTGAGTAGGCCGAAACATTGCTGGGAATAAAGTTTTGGGGTCTTCACCCTGTCACCGAAAGCTGGAAGTGCTGCCTCGTTATTTGGAGAGTACGTATTGTGGAGGAGAAGCCGACCTCTGTGAGGAATTGCACCCAGTGCACGCTGTCTGACTGTGCTGCTGCTGTATTTGTTGGTGTATATATATATATATATTTTTTTTTTTTTTTTTTTAAAGAGAGATAGCTAAAATGTATTTATTGTAATTTATTTTGTTCTAATACATTTTTGTTAGTGTTGATCGAGCACCAAAGTGCTTGTGTGCTCTGGCCGAACACATCGGTATGCTTGGGTTCTCTACCGAGCATAATGGTAGTCAAAGGGAGAACCCCAGGCACCCCCTGCTCGGAAGAGGAGAGGGTGTCTGGTTCACAAAAAAAGATTGGAAATTGATGGAAAAACCAACAAAATGGTTTGGAAACAGCATTAAGAGTATGGCTGGATGCGTCTTTGACTCCTATTATCTATGACATACAATAGACAACTACACAAAGGCTATATGCCAAACGCCAGGTATGTGGAAGCCAACAATTTATCCATGAGAAAGATAACAGTCAGCATACCTTACAATGGCAGCCTTGTGCACTATGAGACATTCCAAACCAGCTCTCATCTGACTGAGAGCCAGTAAGCCTCAAAGTTGCTTCACATCTGTTGGATTGCTTGGGTGGACCTGCACACCTAGATCAATATCATTAGGGTGACAACAAGTTTTCTGATTGTCCTAACATAATATTCAATAACTTTTATATACAGTTTTGTCATGTAAAAACGAATTTGCATAAATATGGGCATATGGGAAAGACATGCAGATAAGCAGAATCTGCCTTGTTTTTCAGCTGAAAAAAACTTTTGCATGTAAAATTTGCGATCTACACTACTCATGAACAGCGCCATCTATTGGATTCATAGTCTTATCATAAGACTATGAAACCAATAGATGGCGCTGTTCATGATTAATTTCCATCAATTTCTGACCTTTTCCTGTGAACCAAACACCCTCTCTTCTTCAGAGCAGGGGGCGCCTGGTTTGATGCTCAGGTCTTCCATTGACTTTCATCGTATTAAATTGTAGCACCCGCAGTATTCGGCCGAGCACTGTAATGTGCCGAGCATTGCAATGCTGAAGCCGAACAGCAGTTCAGCTGAGCATGATCGTTCAACACTAAATTTTGTGATTATTAAATAAATTAGGCTTATATTGTTTTCCTAATGTCCTGGTAAACGGAGATGAATCTGTAGAAACCAGTGCATTGCACATTTATACTAATAAAGGTTTTTTAGCTACAGAAATTTTTACCATAAACAACAGTGTACTTTGTAGCACATCTGGTAAGGCTTCTGTCTCTCAAGCAGGTAGTTCTGTTTTCAAATCTCTTTAATAACAGTTTAAAAGAAGAAACAAGAAAAAATGTAAATACACAGGGATATCCTCATACACACAACCACGAAAAGAGCGAGACAAAAATATCACATAATTCTATTAGTGCAAAATTACAAATATATTAAAAAATAGTAGTACTGCTGTATATTATTGAAGGTAAAAGCATCCCAACAATACTGAGAGCACCCTGGTGGTGCAATACACACACTGCGTCACAATGGATATGTACCAAAAAGATCCAAAAGAAATAATATACAACAAACACAAAATAGAAACAGATATAAAGCTGTGATGACAAAATCTGATATGTAAATAAACTGTGTCACTCAAATTATTGGATAAAGTGGTCACTAAATACCAATGAAGACAGCCACACATTTACCATTATTAAGTAATACATGCAAATACCACAATAATATATATGATATTTGCACACAGAAAGAACCCCAAATAGGGAAACCACAAAGTAAGGAAAGCCTAAGGTAAGAAATAATCCTATAAACGCATACCCTGAGACAGCATGAAAGTGTGGCGTTGCATCGCCAGGAACAAAGTCCACCTCGACACGCGTTTCACTTGCTGGCTTCGTCAGGAGGTGTATTTAGTTAAAAAAGCCAGACATATGTAGGCCCCTACTCTAGTACGTCTAATTAAGCCCCCATTAAGCTCACCTGTGACATGCAAAGCCACGCAACAGCATGTTGATGTGCTCCACAAGTCTGCACCCACTCCAAAGCGTGCTTCTGGGTCATGTGACATCCGATGTGATCTGGACCGCACGCCAATCTGGTGCGCTGCAGCCAGTGGAACGCAGCACACCAGTGATGTGCATCTGTGCATAAAAGGAAATGAGCCGTACAATGTGTGGAGAAAGAATATATCAAAACCTAATCTAAGTGTAAGCAAAACATGTAGCGTGGCATAGCGAATTATGCATATGATGAATGTGTGACGTGAAACAATACTAAATCACATAAATACATGATATAATAAAGTGCCAATAAAAAGAAAATGCATGATTACAAATATACAGGTGAAACTCGAAAAATTAGAATATCGTGCAAAAGTCCATTTATTTCAGTAATGCAAATTAAAAGGAATTGCATTAATGCTGCTTAAAATTTGAATTTTGTGAAAAGGTTCAATATTTTAGGCTCAAAGTGTCACCCTCTGGTCAGCTAATTAATCCATACCCCCTGAGCAAAGGGGACCTCAAAATTGAGACTTTGGGGTTTCATAAGCCGTAAGCCATAATCATCCAAATTAGAACAAGTAAAGGCTTGAAATATCTCGCTTTGCCTGTAATGAGTCGATCTCATATGTTAGTTTCACCTTTTAAGTTGCATTGCTGAAATAAATGAACTTTGCACGATATTCTAATTTCTTTCGAGTTTCACCTGTATATGATTACAAAAGAAATATAAATATATATTATATACAGGTGCAACTCGAAAAATTTGAATATCGTGCAAAGTTAATTTATTTCAGTAATGCAACTTAAAAGGTGAAACTAACATATGAGATAGACTCATTACAGGCAAAGCGAGAGATTTCAAGCCTTTATTTGTTATAATTTGGATGATTATGGCTTCTAGCTTATGAAACCCCAAAGTCACAATTTTGAGGTACCCTTTGCTCAGGGGGTATGGATTAATTAGCTGACTAGAGTGTGAGCCTAGAATATTGAACCTTTTCACAAAATTCTAATTTTAAGCTGCATTAATGCAATTTCTTGTAATTTGCGTTACAGTGTTTGGGGGTAACCCCAAGGATTACTCTATTTATGGAAATAGCCATATATGGAGTTAGGCAGAGCAGGAGTGGATACAAACTTCTCAATAAAAGAGAACATCAATAGAGTTGAGCGGACACCTAGATGTTCGGGTTCGGCAGGTTCGGCCGAACTTGAAAAAAAAAAATTCGGGTTTGGGATCCGAACTTGACCCGAACTTGACCCCCGAACCCGAACCCCATTGAAGTCAATGGGGACCCGAACTTTTGAGCACTAAAATGGCTGTAAAAATAACATGGAAAGAGCTAGTGGGCTGCAAAAGGCAGCAAAATGTGCTTAAGAGCATGGCAAATGCCCTGCAAACAAATGTGGATAAGGAAATGAATAAAAAAAACATAAAAGACCTTAAAATAATAAAAAATAGGAATGATGTAGGAGGAAGAGGTTGAGGAGGCGGTGAATGGGTGGATGTGGTCGTGTAGGCTTACGTAGCGGTCTAGGTGGAAGCGGCGGAGAAGGAGGAATAGGTAGCCAACACAGATGTGTGTTATTTTGCATTTTTACATAGAGGTATCCCCCAAAATATTGGGACATATAAAAAATAAAAAAAAGGAATAAGTGCACTTGAGTACAAGGATGGATGGTTGAGGCTGTTAGAACTTTCTATTCTGCACAAGGTACAGACAAGTCCTGAGGGATCCAAGCCTGGTTTATTTTAATGAACGTGAGCTTGTCCACGTTGGCTGTTGACAGGCGGCTGCATTTGTCTGTTATGACGCCTCCTGCCGTGCTAAATACATGTTCAGAGAGTACACTGGCTGCAGGGCAGCCCAGCACCTCCAAGGCATACAGGGCAGTATATCAGAGGATTTTTTCACCCCAGTAAGCAAAAAGACATATTTCTGGCCTAAATGTGACACTCACTTATGCATGTCTAATCCTAGATGTGCAGTATATTAGAGGGCTTTTTCACCCCAGTAACCAAAAAACCGTATTTCTGGCCTAAATGTTACAGTCACTTATGCATGTCTAATCCCAGATATGCAGTATATTAGAGTGTTTTTCCATCCCAGTAACCAAAAAGCCGTATTTCTGGCCTAAATGTGACAGTCACTTATGCACGTCTAATCCCAGATGTGCAGTATATCAGAGGGTTTTTTCACCCCAGTAAGCACAAAGCCGTATTTCTGGCCTAAATGTGACAGTCACTTATCCATGTCTAATCCTAGATGTGCACTATATGAAACAGATGTTTTTTTTTCACCCCAGTATGCCCCAGTATGAGAAAGCCGTATTTGTGGCCTAAATTTCACAGTCACTTATGCACGTCTAATCCCAGATATGCAGTATATCAGAGGATTTTTTCCCCCCAGTAAGCAAAAAGACGTATTTCTGGCCTAAATGTGACACTCACTTATGCACGTCTAATCCTAGATGTGCACTATATGAAACAGATGTTTATTTTTCACTCCAGTAAGCAAAAAGCTGTATTTCTGGCCTAAATGTGACACTTACTTATGCATGTCTAATACTAGATGTGCACTATATGAAACAGATTTTTTTTTCCACCCCAGTAAGCAAAAAGCTGTATTTCTGGCCTAAATGTGACACTCATTTATGCACGTCTAATCCTAGATGTGCATTATATGAAAAAAGTTTTTTTTTAACCCCAGTAAGCAAAAAGCTGTATTTCTGGCCTAAATGTGACAGTCACTTATGCACGTCTAATCCCAGATGTGCAGTATATCAGAGGATTTTTTCCCCCCAGTAAGCAAAAAGACGTATTTCTGGCCTAAATGTGACACTCACTTATGCACGTCTAATCCTAGATGTGCACTATATGAAACAGATGTTTATTTTTCACTCCAGTAAGCAAAAAGCTGTATTTCTGGCCTAAATGTGACACTTACTTATGCATGTCTAATACTAGATGTGCACTATATGAAACAGATTTTTTTTTCCACCCCAGTAAGCAAAAAGCTGTATTTCTGGCCTAAATGTGACACTCATTTATGCACGTCTAATCCTAGATGTGCATTATATGAAAAAAGTTTTTTTTTAACTCCAGTAAGCAAAAAGCTGTATTTCTGGCCTAAATGTGACAGTCACTTATGCACGTCTAATCCCAGATGTGCAGTATATCAGAGGTTTTTTTCACCCCAGTAAGCACAAAGCCGTATTTGTGGCCTAAATGTGACACTCACTTATGCATGTCTAACCCTAAATGTTCACTATATGAAACAGATGTTTTTTTTCACTCCAGTATGCCCCAATATGAGAAAGCCGTCCTTGTGACATAAATTTCGCAGTCACTTATGCATGTCTAATCCCAGATGTGCAGTATATCAGAGGATTTTTTCACCCCAGTAAGCAAAAAGTCGTATTTCTGGCCTAAATGTGACAGTCACTTATGCATGTCTAATCCCAGATGTGCAGTATATTAGAGGGTTTTTTCATCCCATTAACCAAAAAGCCGTATTTCTGGCCTAAATGTGACAGTCACTTATGCATGTCTAATCCCAGATGTGCAGTATATCAGAGGGTTTTTTCACCCCAGTAACCAAAAAGCCGTATTTCTGGCCTAAATGTGACACTCACTTATGCATGTCTAATCCCAGATGTGCAGTATATCAGAGGGTTTTTTCACCCCAGTAACCAAAAAGCCGTATTTCTGGCCTAAATGTGACACTCACGTATGCACGTCTAATCCCAGATGTGCAGTATATCAGAGGGTTTTTTCACCCAAGTAAGCACAAAGCCGTATTTCTGGCCTAAATGTGACACTCACTTATGCATGTCTAATCCTAGATGTGCACTATATGAAACAGATGTTTTTTTTTCACCCCAGTATGCCCCAGTATGAGAAAGCCGTATTTGTGGCCTAAATTTCACAGTCACTTATGCACGTCTAATCCCAGATATGCAGTATATCAGAGGATTTTTTCCCCCCAGTAAGCAAAAAGACGTATTTCTGGCCTAAATGTGACACTCACTTATGCACGTCTAATCCTAGATGTGCACTATATGAAACAGATGTTTATTTTTCACTCCAGTAAGCAAAAAGCTGTATTTCTGGCCTAAATGTGACACTTACTTATGCATGTCTAATACTAGATGTGCACTATATGAAACAGATTTTTTTTTTCCACCCCAGTAAGCAAAAAGCTGTATTTCTGGCCTAAATGTGACACTCATTTATGCACGTCTAATCCTAGATGTGCATTATATGAAAAAAGTTTTTTTTTAACCCCAGTAAGCAAAAAGCTGTATTTCTGGCCTAAATGTGACAGTCACTTATGCACGTCTAATCCCAGATGTGCAGTATATCAGAGGATTTTTTCCCCCCAGTAAGCAAAAAGACGTATTTCTGGCCTAAATGTGACACTCACTTATGCACGTCTAATCCTAGATGTGCACTATATGAAACAGATGTTTATTTTTCACTCCAGTAAGCAAAAAGCTGTATTTCTGGCCTAAATGTGACACTTACTTATGCATGTCTAATACTAGATGTGCACTATATGAAACAGATTTTTTTTTCCACCCCAGTAAGCAAAAAGCTGTATTTCTGGCCTAAATGTGACACTCATTTATGCACGTCTAATCCTAGATGTGCATTATATGAAAAAAGTTTTTTTTTAACTCCAGTAAGCAAAAAGCTGTATTTCTGGCCTAAATGTGACAGTCACTTATGCACGTCTAATCCCAGATGTGCAGTATATCAGAGGTTTTTTTCACCCCAGTAAGCACAAAGCCGTATTTGTGGCCTAAATGTGACACTCACTTATGCATGTCTAACCCTAAATGTTCACTATATGAAACAGATGTTTTTTTTCACTCCAGTATGCCCCAATATGAGAAAGCCGTCCTTGTGACATAAATTTCGCAGTCACTTATGCATGTCTAATCCCAGATGTGCAGTATATCAGAGGATTTTTTCACCCCAGTAAGCAAAAAGTCGTATTTCTGGCCTAAATGTGACAGTCACTTATGCATGTCTAATCCCAGATGTGCAGTATATTAGAGGGTTTTTTCATCCCATTAAACAAAAAGCCGTATTTCTGGCCTAAATGTGACAGTCACTTATGCATGTCTAATCCCAGATGTGCAGTATATCAGAGGGTTTTTTCACCCCAGTAACCAAAAAGCCGTATTTCTGGCCTAAATGTGACACTCACTTATGCACGTCTAATCCCAGATGTGCAGTATATCAGAGGGTTTTTTCACCCCAGTAACCAAAAAGCCGTATTTCTGGCCTAAATGTGACACTCACGTATGCACGTCTAATCCCAGATGTGCAGTATATCAGAGGGTTTTTTCACCCAAGTAAGCACAAAGCCGTATTTCTGGCCTAAATGTGACACTCACTTATGCATGTCTAATTCTAGATGTGTACTATATGACACAGATGGTTTTTTTTCACCCCAGTATGCCCCAGTATGAGAAAGCCGTATTTGTGGCCTAAATTTCACAGTCACTTATGCACGTTTAATCCCAGATGTTCAGTACATCAGAGGATTTTTTCACCCCAGTAAGCAAAATGACGTATTTCTGGCCTAAATGTGACACTCACTTATGTACGTCTAATCCTAGATCTGCACTATATGAAACAGATGGTTTTTTTTCACTCCAGTAAGCAAAAATCTATATTTCTGGCCCAAATGTGACGCTTACTTATGCACGTCTAATACTAGATGTGCACTATATGAAACAGATTTTTTTTTTCACCCCAGTAAGCAAAAAGCTGTATTTCTGGACTTGCAGACATGCAGATATCCTGTGCTGGTTCACTATCATTGCATAAAATGGCTGCCGATTATGTATTGATATTGACAAACTGAAGTAAAAAAAAGTTCGTTTTCAGCAGTAGTTGGCTCAGGGCAGGATTAAAAAAATTGTGCACTGCACCCACAAAACACATTTGCTGTAGATCGCTGAGTAAAAAAGCAGTTCTTCATAAGATTTCTCCCTGATCTCTCCCTCACAGCAGCTGCAGCCTCTCCCTACACTAATCCGAGCAGAGTGACGGGCGGCGCTACGTGACTCCAGCTTAAATAGAGGCTAGGTCACATGCTGCAGTTGTTCAATCACAGCCATGCCAATAGTAGGCATGACTGTGATGGCCTTTTGGGGCAAGTAGTATGATGCTTGTTAATTGGCTACTGTGCAGCCTTTCAAAAAGCGCCAAGAAAGTGCCGAACACCGAACCCGAACTTTTACGTAAATGTTCGGGTTCGGGTGCCGAAAAACATAAAGTTCGGTACGAACCCGAACTTTACAGTTCGGGTTCGATCAACTCTAAAGATCAACGCACTTCATATGAAGGACAGTTGGCCCACCAGCATTTCTCAGTAAGGTACATTGCCAATCTGCCCCTGATACCCTGAAAAAGTAAAGAAAAACAGAAAACCAAATGCAAGAAGACAGAGACTAAGGTCTAATCAGTGTAGTACTAAACTGAGATCTTGGGCATCTGGCATAATCTAGGAAGACAGGGATTAACACTTCAGAGTTCTGGTTAGGTGCTACCTTGTTTTCCCACAGGTTTAGTTAAGATCAATACACTCTGTTAGTCAAGGACTTTGGTAACTCAAGCTAACCAGTAGGATGGCATAGCAGAACAGCAAATCTAAGGACATAGTACAGGTGCAGTAGTCAGAAGAGTGGTCTGGCAATCTCTACAGGGCGATGTTATAAAAGCAGTTTCTTCTTTATTGCAGCAAATTTACAGAGCTTCAGTACAAAATACAGTGAACTAGAACTTACATGTTTCAGATGAAATCCATCCTTTATCATTCAATGGCTATGATTAGGCATGTTTCTCATCAGAAACAGGTGAGCGAGTTCTAGTTCACTGTATTTCGGACTGGACCTTTGTGGATATGCTGAAATAAAAAAGAAACTGCTTTTTATGACATTGCCCTACAGTGCAGAAGTTTCCTTCTTCTATTTGTGCCGTTCCTTCATCCTTCCTGCACGTCAGATGCCTCCAGTTGATGCGGGTGAGCTTGCTTTGACTAGTTTTTTTTTTGCCAATGCCGTAGCAGAGCTTGGTACCTGGTACAGAAGCAGCAGTAGTCAGGGCATTTTTTAGGCAATCCAGGGTTCAGTTACGGTGATGAAGCAGAGCTTAATGTGCAGTACAGAGGGGATCATTGAATACAGGGGGCACCTCTGTCAACCACTTAGAGGCATCCAATGGGTTAAACTTCCAGGATCGCTGCCAGCTCAGCAGTTGCAGCAAGATGTCAGCTGACATCCGCTGTGGATGACGCAGACTTATCACCAGAGCCCACATCATCCACGTGACTTATCTATACTCCAGATTTGATTAAACATACATACAGTTACATACTTTTTTGGAAAAGGGTTAAAGGGAACCTGTCACCGGGATTTTGGGTATAGAGTTGAGGACATGGGTTGCTAGATGGCTGCTAGCACATCCGCAATACCCAGTCCCCATAGCTCTGTGTGCTTTTATTGTGTAAAAAAAACGATTTAATACATATGCAAATAAACAAGAAAGAGTCATATCTTACTTGTGTGACCAGAGAAGAGTCATATTTTCAAGCTCTGACTCATCTCAGGTTAATTTGCATATGTATCAAATCGGTTTTTATACACAATAAAAGCACACAGAGCTATGGGGACTGGGTATCGAGGATGTGTTAGTGGCCATCTAGCAACCCATGTCTATCCCGGTGACAGGTTCCCTTTAAGGAGAACCTTTCACCAGCGACCTCACTATCCACCTGTTGGCATAGACATGTAGCTGTGGTTCACCTGTTTAAACTCTTTTTCTTTTCTTGATCCAAGGCTCCATTCCTAAGTTATGATACTTTTTCTTAATAGGCAAATTAGGCGCTTGATGCAATGAGGGTGTCACCATTGTTCTTGTTGCACCCAAGCTCTACTCCTTTCTGTGGCCAGCCACTGCTTCACTGATTTGGTTGACAGGGCCAGGCAGTGGCAAAGCAGTGAGGGAGAGGCTAGCTACAGAAATGAGTGGAGCTTGGGTGCAGCAAGAGCAAAAGTGACACCCTCATTACACCAAAGACCTAATTTGCCTATTAAGACTCGGGAACAGAGCCTCGGATCAACGAAAGAAAAACTGTTTTAATCAGATCAACCACAGCTATGTGTTTATGCAAACATCTGGATAGGGAGGTTGCCGGTGATAAATTCCTTTTAGCGTATCGCCAAACAATGTGCACCTACAGGCTCCTGAGATGCTTTTGTTGCTTGTTTTTTATTTATTTTTCTTATCCATGTTTATATCTATGGAATGGGTATAAATGCTCTTTAGTTTTAGGACAGAAAATATAAAAAAAATATCTAATCATTTTTTACATCTAGATCGTTAAAATGTGAGTGCAAACAGATGAATTGGTAAGATATGGAAAAACTAGTTTTATCAAAGTAAACACCCCAAACAGATTGGAAAAATATATTTCAAAATCATATATTAATACAATTTCTTGGCAGGTTTGTGTTAACATTGTAACCCACAGTTTATTACATCCTTTATCTCTCTCACTGGCCGCATCTCCGATTCAGCACTCAGGATGTTTCGGTGCACGCTATAATGAATTGGCATCAGTCATATTGTGTTCAACTCTATGAAATATTGGCTTTATCTAGCTGCAGTTATAAACACAATAATGATAGACAATTGTGCCATTGAACACCATACAGGGGAATACACCATTGCCAATGCTTGTTGCTTACTCTAATATGACTATACTTTTTCGCAAGGATTTATGACCCTGATTGAATCCGATAATTGGATTAGGCAATACTGTCATTTGTTTATTTTTCTTAAAAGGTTCATCCCAAGAAAAATATTCTAGATTTTTCAAACCAGCATCTCAATACTGTGGCAATTGTTTGTAATAAAAATTTAATATAGCCACTAAATTCAATAACATCTGTATAGCACCACCTGCTCTTTGTTATTTTTCTTACTTCTCTGCCCACCTGAGTAACATCTTTGAGTTGGTCGCACATGCTCAGTTCCATCCTCCAACTGCCACCAGCCATGTTGTGTTAAGCCTACACCTTCGATTGCTTTTCAATTAGGAAAATAAATTTGAATTAAGAGTTTGAGTGTTAACATCCATATATACTGTTAGAAGCTGTGACCGATACCGAGAGATAGCTGCAGCAGAAAGGACACGACCCGTTGAGCTGCCAGCCTACATTCCATTCATTGTGGAATAAGCCATCTAATCTAAAGAGGTACATTCACATTTTGTTCCTAAAAAGGTCTCCAAGCTTTCTTAAAGGGATTGTCTGTTCTTGCTGTTACTAAGGAGAGATGAGATACAGTTCTGACCACCTCCTGGCCAGAAAACAGCAGAGCGCTCTGGCATGAGAGCTTCTGAAACAGCGTAGCACAGCAAGCTATGCTGTTTCTGAGTTAGGGACTGTATCTCATTTCACCTAAGTAACAGCAAGATATGTTAGAGTGGGGCTAGATAGTGATCTTGGCCATGACACTCATTGCGTGACTAATGATCGCTGTTGTCGCAGACTTTCCCGCCACAGATGGCAGGAGATCAGTGAGACTAGCAACACGTGGTATCTTTCCCCAGGTGTGGCTATTAGGGTCATTTAACCTTCTCTATTTATAGTTGCTTCTCCCACAATGCTGTGCGGTTTATAGCTTCTGTTTGGACCTTTGGATAGATTGTGGTTGGATCTTGGTGGAGTTCCTGATGCTTCCATTGCTCCTTTGAAGTTAAATCTTTCCTTTCCCTTTTGTATTTTGTTTGGGTTCTGTGTGTTGCATTTTTTTTATTGTTGTATTAGGCCTGTAGGAGACTCCTGTTTGTCCTTCCTTTTGGAGGAACAGGTAATCTTGTCCCTGCCATAAGTACCAGGGTTCTATAGGGTTTGATATAACTCTAGGTATTCCTGCATAGGAACTCACCTATCTTTGGGTTCTGTTCATACTGGTAGTCAGTCAGGATTTTGGGTAAGGTTTTCACTTGGAGGTGTCCATTTTCCTTCCCTAGTTCTCAGGCCTGATTCCCTGTTCACCCTTCCCTCCTATGCTCGGTGTGGTGTTTCCCTCCCACACTGAAGAGTGGCAGCTGTGCAGCAGTGCAGCCATTGAAATAAATGGGGTTACAGAGTAACTCTTGATGGATGCCACTGCAGAGTCACAAAAAATACAGCAATGTTGGATTTTTTGTGATTCTGGGGTTGTGGTCATGGCAAATTGTAAGTTGCTCTGTGACCCCATGCAGTTCAATGCCTGCAGTGTTACAAAGTGATCTTTAGTCACAGAATGGTTGTCACGGCCATGATCACCATGTAGATTCAGCCTTTTAGGTGGGTAAAAAAGAATTACATAGCAAGACACTGTCTGTTAAAGATGATTGGCAAGTACTGTGGGATGTGTTATGTCAGCCGCATTGGTTGTCATCTCTCTCTCCCTCTCTCTTGTAGAACTGTTTCGGAACCCAAGTTTTTTAAAGATTTGCTGAACCTGAAATGAACCGAATCTCAAAAGATTCCCTTAATTTCTAATCTATCTAATCTGTCATCAATATTTATCTCCCTATTTCTTAGTAAATTTGTACCCATAAACAGGCCATTTCTACACCCCATCTGTATTCTCCTAGTCTACCTTCACACAATAGTGAAAACAGCTGTTAAAAATGGACAGTTTTAATGGGCATTTTCCAACCATTTGTGCATCCATTTTCTGTCCATCTGTCCATTTCTAATGGCTGTTTTGCATCCATTGTTAACTGCCTTGAAAAATGGCCATTAGAAACAGATGATTTTTATTGGGTTTTTAAGTGAAAAACCCAACCTCTGCAGTGGCCTTTATGTACAGTATATATTATGCCTCTCCAATAATGCCTGCAGTATAAATAATGCACCCCTTTGTGTCCCCTTTATTTATAATGGCCCACGATTGCGTCTATCTATCTATCTGTCTATCTATCTATCTATCTATCTATCTATCTATCTATCTATCCCTATCTATCCCTATCTATTTATCTATCTAGTTGCGTTCCCTGTAGATATAATGGCCTACTGGCCACCAGTTGAGCCCCAGCCTTCCCCTCATCCCCGCTTGTGCTGACATTAATAAAAATAAAAGCCCTCAACTCATCCACTTCAATATGCAGTGACACTTGCTCCTCACTGGATACACAGGACAGGACATTCTGTAAGAAGCGAGTATTACAGAGTGTGCAAGTGGATGAAGTAAGTATTATAATATTTTTTTTAAACATTTTTTTACTCCTGAAAGGCAATTTTATACTAGTGTACCCATTTATAAAAGCCATTAGACAGGTGCACTCTAGTGTTGGGCAAGCATGCTCGGCCGAACACTAATTTTACTCGAGCATCGCGATGCTCGGCACATGACTGTGTTCGGCCAAATACCGTGTGTGCTCGAGTGCGATGCTCAAGTCTCCTCCCTGCTACGCAGCCAATAAATGTGCATGTGAGTACTGCCATTCACTGTAATTCCGTAGCCATGTTGGCTACTGGCATCACAGTGATTGGCTGACCAGAACGCGTCATCAGGTGCTATATATCACCCGATGACACTTGTTCGGCTCAGTCGTAGTCAGGGAGAGCTGAAGAGCAGAAGGGAGAGATCATGTAGGGAGTGAAATAGGAATATTTTAACTTTTATACTTGTTTTAGACCCAAAAGTCCTTTTCAGGACTATTGTTGTGTGTATTAGCAATATACAGTACAGACCAAAAGTTTGGACACACCTTCTCATTCAAAGAGTTTTCTTTATTTTCATGACTATGAAAATTGTAGATTCACACTGAAGGCATCAAAACTATGAATTAACACATGTGGAATTATATACATAACAAAAAAGTGTGAAACAACTGAAAATATGTCATATTCTAGGTTCTTCAAAGTAGGCACCTTTTGCTTTGATTACTGCTTTGCACACTCTTGGCATTCAATTGATTAGCTTCAAGAGGTAGTCACCTGAAATGGTTTTTACTTCACAGGTGTGCCCTGTCAGGTTTAATAAGTGGGATTTCTTGCCTTATAAATGGGGTTGGGACCATCAGTTGCGTTGTGGAGAAGTCAGGTGGATACACAGCTGATAGTCCTACTGAATAGACTGTTAGAATTTGTATTATGGCAAGAAAAAAGCAGCTAAGTAAAGAAAAACGAGTGGCCATCATAACTTTAAGAAATGAAGGTCAGTCAGTCTGAAAAATTGGGAAAACTTTGAAAGTGTCCCCAAGTGCAGTCACAAAAACCATCAAGCGCTACAAAGGAACTGGCACACATGCGGACCGCCACAGGAAAGGAAGACCAAGAGTCACCTCTGCTGCGGAGGATAAGTTCATCCGAGTCACCAGCTTTAGAAATCGCAGGTTAACAGCAGCTCAGATTAGAGACCAGATCAATGCCACACAGAGTTCTAGCAGCAGACACATCTCCAGAACAACTGTTAAGAGGAGACTGTGTGAATCAAGCCTTCATGGTAGAATATCTGCTAGGAAACCATTGCTAAGGACAGGCAACAAGCATACGAGACTTGTTTGGGCTAAAGAACACAAAATATGGACATTAGACCAGTGGAAATCTGTGCTTTTGGTCTCATGAGTCAAAATTTAAGATCTTTGGTTCCAATCACCGTGTCTTTGTGCGACGCAGAAAAGGTGAACGGATGGACTCTACATGCCTGGTTCCCACCGTGAAGCATGGAGGAGGAGGTGTAATGATGTGGGGGTGCTTTGCTGGTGACACTGTTGGGGATTTATTCAAAATTGAAGGCATACTGAACCAGCATGGCTACCACAGCATCTTGCAGCGGCATGCTATTCCATCCGGTTTGCGTTTAGTTGGACCATCATTTATTTTTCAACAGGACAATGACCCCAAACACACCTCCAGGCTTTGTAAGGACTATTTGACCATGAAGGAGAGTGATGGGGTGCTGCGCCAGATGACCTGGCCTCCACAGTCACCGGACCTGAACCCAATCCAGATAGTTTGGGGTGAGCTGGACTGCAGAGTGAAGGCAAAAGGGCCAACAAGGCTAAGCATCTCTGGGAACTCCTTCAAGACTGTTGGAAGACCATTTCAGGTGACTACCTCTTGAAGCTCATCAAGAGAATGCCAAGAGTGTGCAAAGCAGTAATCAAAGCAAAAGGTGGCTACTTTGAAGAACCTAGAATATGACATATTTTCAGTTGTTTCACACTTTTTTATGTATATAATTCCACATGTGTTAATTCACAGTTTTGATGCCTTCAGTGTGAATCTACAATTTTCATAGTCATGAAAATAAAGAAAACTTTTTGAATGAGAACTTTTGGTCTGTACTGTATATTTTTAGCGCAACCTGCGCTAAATTGATAAAACTTGTTAGAGACCCAAAAGTCCAAAAGGAATATTGTGTGTGGCAGCAATATACAGTGGATATAAAAAGTCTACAAAACTCTGTTAAAATGTCAGGTTTCTGTGATGTAAAAAAATGAGACAAAGATAAATCATTTCAGAACTTTTTCCACCTTTAATGTGACCTATAAACTGTACCACTCAATTAAAAAACAAACTGAAATCTTATAGGTGGAGGGAAGAAAACTAAAATAATGATAATAACTGGGGATGTAGCTGCGTTCAGAATTAAGCAATCACATTCAAAATCATGTTAAATAGGAGTCAGCATACACTTGCCATCATTTAAAGTGCCTCTGATTAACCCCAAATAAAGTTCAGCTGCTCTAGTTGGTCTTTCCTGAAATTTTCTTAGTCGTATCCCACAGCAAAAGCCATGGTCCAAAGAAAGCTTCCAAAGCATCAGAGGGATCTCGTTGTTAAAAGGCATCAGGAGAAGGGTACAAAAGAATTTCCAAGGCATTAGATATACCATGGAACACAGTTAAGTCATCATCAAGTGGAGAAAATATGGCACAACAGTGACATTACCAAGAACTGGAAGTCCCTCTAAAATTGATGAAAAGACGAGAAGAAATCTGGTCTGGGAGGCTACCAAGAGGCCTACAGCAACATTAATGGAGCTGCAGGAATATCTGGCAAGTACTGGCTGTGTGGTACATGTGACAACAGTCTCCCGTATTCTTCATGTATCTGGGCTATGGGGTAGAGTGGCAAGACAAAAGCCTTTTCTTATGAAGAAAAATATCAAGTCAGGCTACATTTTGCAAAAACACACCTGAAGTCTCCCAAAAGCATGTGGGAAAAGGTGTTATGGTCTGATAAAACCAAGGTTGAACTTTTTGGCCATAATTCCAAAAGATATGTTTGGCGTAAAAACAACACTGCACATCACCAAAAGAACACCATACCCACAGTGAAGCATGGTGGTGGCAGCATAATGCTTTGGGGCTGTTTTTCTTCAGCTGGAACTGGGGCCTTAGTTAAGCTAGAGGGAATTATGAACAGTTCTAAATACCAGTCAATATTGGCACAAAACCTTCAGGCTTCTGCTAGAAAGCTGAACATGAAGAGGAACTTCATCTTTCAGCATGACAACGACCCAAAGCATACATCCAAATCCACAAAGGAATGGCTTCACCAGAAGAAGATTAAAGTTTTGGAATGGCTTAGCCAGAGCCCAGACCTGAATCCGATTGAAAATCTGTGGGGTGATCTGAAGAGGGCTGTGCACAGGAGATGCCCTCGCAATCTGACAGATTTGTAGTGTTTTTGCAAAGAAGAGTGGGCAAATCTTGCCAAGTCAAAATGTGCCATGCTGATAGCCTCATACCCAAAAAGACTGAGTGCTGTAATAAAATCAAAAGATGCTTCAACAAAATATTAGTTTAAGGGTGTGCACACTTATGCAACAATATTATTTTATTTTTATATTTTTTCTTCCCTCTACATAAAAGATTTCAGTTTATTTTTCAAAAGAGTTGTACAGTTTATAGGTCACATTAACTGCCTCCGGACCGCCTAACGCAGGATCGCGGTCCGGAGGCGGCGAGACGCGAGATGACGCGGCAAAAGTTAGAGTTGGGTCACGTCACCAGCCTGCCAGCCAATCATCGTTGCTGGCAGGCTGGCGATTTTTTAAAAAACAAATCACAAGCCATCTAACACATCATATTAGTAAATATGATGTGTTAAATGGCTTCCCTGCTCCTCTGCTGGTCCTTTTCGTCGGTTGGTTCCAGCAGAGGAGCAGGCTTCACAGTGAGTAGCACCAAACACTACACATAGCCCCAGATCACACCCCTGCACCCCAATTAACCCCTTGATCACCCCTTCTTGCCCCAGTCAATCACTAGTGAAAGTGAAAAAAGTGATCAGTGTAAACTGTCACTTTTTTTTTCACTGGTATTGACTGTTAGGTTTTAGGGATAGTTTAGGCCCCTTGGTTAGGTAGTTTAGCGATCAGTTAGCGCCCAGCCCACCGCACCGCAGTCACTTATTCGCTGATTAGCGTATCGCTAATCAGCTTTTGTACTTTTATAGTATCTGTAAGTGATCAAAACTGATCACAGTCAGATCTATAATTGTATTAGTGTCACTTTAGCTCGCCCTCCACCCAAAACGCAGTGTTTGCCCGATCAGGCCTGATTGGTCGCCCACACGTGCGTTCACCCACGCCCGCCCGACCGCAGTGACACAATTTATTTAATTTTTAATCACTGCACAATCACTTTACACGCGCTGCGGCGATAAAAAAATCAGTTTTGATATTTTTTATCAACCGCAGCGGCCTCCGGTACTTCGCTAGCCTCCCATTTGCAAGACAGGCTTGCTTTTTTTCTTGGGTAGTCTCAGGGAATACCCCTAAATTTAGTTGCCCAAATGTCAAACAGGGGGTATTCTTCTGAAGAGGCCTACAGGCTGCTGACCCAGTCGGATGAGGAATGGGAACCCTCATCTGATGAATCCAGCGGGTCAGAATATGAACCTGTAGAAAGCAGTGGCAGTCTGACCCAAAGTTCGGACGAGGAGGTTGAGGTCCCTGATAGCACCAGGCGCACCCGGCCCCGTGTCGCTAGACCACAGGTTGCGCAGGATCCGCTTCAAGGGCAGCAGAGTGGGGCTGGCGCTGTCGGATTACGTGGTGAGGCATACACCAGCAGCGCAGCCCTCCCTGGACCTAGTACCAGCACTGCCGTACAACATGGTGAAGTGGCGAGCACCAGAAGGGCAGTTGAAGCTGGTACAGTGGCACGTGCATTAGTTACCCCGTCGCAGCTACCGCACAGACGGGCCCGTAGACCCCCTAGAATCCCTGAGGTGCTGGCAAATCCTGATTGGCAGTCCCCAACTTCAGCCGCACCAGTAGTTCCCCCTTTCACCGCCCAGTCTGGAGTTCGGGTTGAGACAGCTCAGATCGGTTCGGCCCTGGGATTTTTTGAGCTGTTCTTGACTGCGGAGCTCTTGGACTTAGTTGTGGCAGAAACAAACCGGTATGCCACACAATTTATATCCGCCAACCCGGGAAGCTTTTATGCCCAGCCTTTCCGGTGGAAACCAGTCCAAGTTTCCGAAATTAAAATTTTTCTGGGCCTTCTCCTCAACATGGGTCTAACCAAAAAGCATGAATTCCGGTCATATTGGTCCACGAACCCAATTCATCACATGCCCATGTTCTCTGCTGCTATGTCCATGGCACGATTTGAGGCCATTCTGCGTTTCCTGCACTTTAGCGACAACACCACCTCCCGTCCCAGAGACCACCCAGCTTTTGACCGGCTCCACAAAATTCGGCCCCTCATAGACCACTTCAACCAGAAATTTGCAGATTTGTATACCCCTGAGCAAAACATCTGCGTAGACGAGTCCCTAATACATTTTACCGGGCGCCTTGGCTTTAAACAATACATCCCAAGCAAGCGCGCCCGGTATGGGGTCAAATTGTATAAGCTCTGTGAAAGGGCCACAGGCTATATCCACAAATTTCGGATCTATGAGGGAAAAGATCAGACCCTGGAGCCGGTCGGTTGCCCTGACTACCTGGGGAGCAGTGGGAAGACAGTCTGGGACTTGGTGTCACCCTTATTTGGCAAGGGGTACCATCTTTATGTGGACAATTTCTACACAAGTGTGGCCTTCTTCAGGCATTTGTTTCTAGAACAGATTGGCTGCTGTGGCACCGCGCGAACTAGTCGCGCGGGCTTCCCCCAACAGCTCGTTACCACCCGTCTTGCAAGGGGGGAGAGGGCTGCCTTGTGTAACGAAGGTTCCGTGGCCCCATCCACCAGTTTAGTTAGCCGTCTACACGAGCGACAAAAAAAAAAAAAATCAATTTCCGCTAACTTATGCCAAAAAAAAAAATTCTATGAACTCGCCAGGCCCCTCATTGAATACCTTAGGGTGTCTTCTTTCCAAAACGGGGTCACATGTGGGGTAATTATACTGCCCTGGCTTTTTAGGGGCCCTAAAGCGTGAGAAGAAGTCTGGGATCCAAATGTCTAAAAATGCCCTCCTAAAAGGAATTTGGGCACCTTTGCGCATCTAGGCTGCAAAAAAGTGTCACACATGTGGTATCGCCGTACTCAGGAGAAGTTGGGGAATGTGTTTTGGGGTGTCATTTTACATATACCCATGTATATGTCAAATGCCAACTTTGTATAAAAAAATGGGAAATGTTGTCTTTTGCCAAGATATTTCTCTCACCCAGCATAGGTATATGTAAAATGACACCCCAAAACACATTCCCCAACTTCTCCTGAGTACGGCGATACCACATGTGTGACACTTTTTTTTTTTTTTTTTCCTTACAAAGTCTCATATTCCACTAACTTGCGACAAAAAATAAAAAATTCTAGGAACTCGCCATGCCCCTCACGGAATACCTTGGGGTGTCTTCTTTCCAAAATGGGGTCACTTGTGGGGTAGTTATACTGCCCTGGCATTTTAGGGGCCCATATGCGTGAGAAGTAGTTTGCAATCAAAATGTGTAAAAAATGGCCTGTGAAATCCGAAAGGTGCTCTTTGGAATGTGTGCCCCTTTGCCCACCTTGGCTGCAAAAAAGTGTCACACATGTGGTATCGCCGTACTCAGAAGAAAATGGGGAATGTGTTTTGGGGTGTCATTTTACATATACCCATGCTGGGTGAGATAAATATCTTGGTCAAATGCCAACTTTGTATAAAAAAAATTGAAATGTTGTCTTTTGCCACTTTTTTGCATCCAAGGTGGGCAAAGGGGCACACATTCCAAAGAGCACCTTTCGGATTTCACCGGTCGTTTTTTACAGATTTTGATTTCAAACTTCTTTTCACGCATCTGGACCCCCAAAATGCCAGGGCAGTATAACTACCCCACAAGTGACCCCATTTTGGAAAGAAGACACCCCAAGGTATTTTGTGATGGGCATAGTGAGTTCATGGAAGTTTTTATTTTTTGTCACAAGTTAGTGGAATATGAGACTTTGTAAGAAAAAAAAAAAAAAAAAAAAAAAAAAATCATCATTTTCCGCTAACTTGTGACAAAAAATAAAAAGTTCTATAAACTCACTATGCCCATCAGCGAATACCTTAGGGTGTCTACTTTCCGAAATGGGGTCATTTGTGGGGGTTTTCTACTGTCTGGGCATTGTAGAACCTCAGGAAACATGACAGGTGCTCAGAAAGTCAGAGCGGCTTCAAAAAGCGGAAATTCACATTTTTGTACCATAGTTTGTAAACGCTATAACTTTTACCCAAACCATTTTTTTTTAATCAAAGACATGTAGAACAATAAATTTAGCGAAAAATTTATATATGGATGTAGTTTTTTTTGCAAAATTTTACAACTGAAAGTGAAAAATGTCATTTTTTTGCAAAAAAAATCGTTAAATTTCGATTAATAAGAAAAAAAGTAAAAATGTCAGCAGCAATGCAATGAAATACCACCAAATGAAAGCTCTATTAGTGAGAAGAAAATGAGGTAAAATTCATTTGGGTGGTAAGTTGCATGACCGAGCAATAAACGGTGAAAGTAGTGTAGTGCAGAAGTGTAAAAAGTGGCCTGGTCATTAAGGGTGTTTTAGCTAGCGGGGTTGAAGTGGTTAAAGGTGGAAAAAGTTCTGAAATGATTTATCTTTGTCTCATTTTTTTACATCATGGAAACCTAACATTTTAACAGGGGTGTGTAGACTTTTTATATCCACTGTATATTTTTAGTGCAACCTGCGCTAAATAGCTTTCTCTACCAACACTAGTTCACTTCTTACACACATCACGGGAGAGCATCTTTTTAGGCAGACTGGGCACAGGTCATTGACTTCTGTATATTATTTCATACACACGTTTCATACACACGTTCATGCATTGCTGTGTTTCCATTATATGTTTCTATGTTTTGCTCTGTCTACAGGTTGTGCCAGTTCCTCTAATAATGCATGAAACAGACCAGAGGACACTTACCAAAGACAAAGCAGTCCTTTTACAAATATCTATTCCAAGGATTTGTCGATAAACCTGACTGCAAAACTAGCCACCGTAATCCAATATTTGCACATATATTACTTTTTGTTAAGAGCTCAGTGATTTTTAATAGGTATTCATCAGAATGTGAACTGAAATAATCCTGATCTGTGTATGTCACCAGAATGTCACACTGTACAGTGTCGTCACTTTCACATCTCATCTTAAGTGTCTGAGAGGGGTTAACTACAATTGGCCTTGCTGTTGTTCCTCATTTCCCCACAGGGCGCTATCAATTACTGCCATGTGAGGACTCATTAATGTCACGGCACAAAGACTTCCAATTGACATTACTTAAAAGTTATGCAGACTGATAACAGGCACAAATTACTTTAATTCATTTTGACCTGAGATGACAATTTTTTTTTTTACTACAGTTAAACTTTAGACTCAAGCTTTCCTTTGTCTTTGTAATAATGTTTTAGCTCAGCATACTAGTATTGCTCTTTATTAGAGGATAGTGAATAATAAAAACTGTAGAAGAAGAATTCATAGGTGAGGTCTATTGTAAAGTTATATTGTATACAGTGAAATATCTTTAAGACAACCCACTAGCATAGCTAGGAGTATGGGGGAGGTATGTATGTGCCTAAATGCCATGAAAGACACCTTGAAGTCACTCAACGTTAAGGTATTTATATAAAGAGCTAGAGTACAAAAAATAATGGTTGCCATAGAAAACTTAATGATCGCTCTATAATGACTGCCTAGAAATTGGGACCAAATGACCTTCTAAAGGGTTGTCTCCTAAAAGAAGAAAACCAATAAACATATAACTGTAAGTCTGAACCGGAAATAACTGATAGGGTGGTCTTCTCAGAAAGGTAAGCTGTTAGAGAGGTTTGTAGAGCGTTTCTGGTTGTAGCATATTTTTTTTTTAGTTATGATCATGACTCGTCCACCAGAAGACCAGAGGTTATTCAAGCAGGTTTCTAACATGGTAAGAATACCCATCCAAAAAAGAACCCATGAGGTCCATGAAAAGTGTCCATGTTCCACAATTCTGACGCATAAAGTTGGCACAGACAAAAGTATTTGGTGGACAGAATTTTGGCACATTGATACAAAATTGTTTGGCGCATTGAGTAAGATTTGTGTGCATTGGGAGAACATTTTGGCATACTGGGAAAAATTTTCAGGGCATGTAGACAGTTTATTTTTTTACAAACATCTTTATTGAAGATTTTAAACATTTTGTATAATTGACAGCCAACAGAATATGACAAAGTAGACTAGTAATATGTGGTAAAAACAATTCTGTTTATCAAAGTATAACTATGAGGAAAGAAAATTTGTTGGCACTAATAGTTCATAATGTCCCTACCCACTATGTGGTCAACTGAAAATGGTCATTATGGCCAACTAAGAAAGCAAATAAGGATAACTGACAAACGTGACGAACAGGGAAAGTAGATGAAAAAAAAAACTGAGGCAAGCACCGTGAGTGGTATTTGGTTAATTGTAAGTTACAGTTCTGTTTTCCATCATACAGCTCAGCCAATAAACTAATGGTCAAACAGTATTGAGGCAGTAGAAATTAAAGTGGGTATAAAGCATTATGTATAGGCCAGTATGCTGTCGTTATCGCTACCATTATTTAATCATATCTGGGTGATAACGGATAAGCCACATGGGGAGGGAAAGGGGAAGGCATCTCTTGTGGGGTGGCAGACTTAATGTAGGCACTCACCAACATGTATACATAGATTCTTAAATAGATAGCAGAGGTCTGTTAGAAAGAGCTGGAAGGGTTAATTCCACCCAAGGGGCCCATACTGTTAAGAATTGATCATGTGGTCTGCAAAAAAATTTCGCTGGATTTATAAAAATCTATTTTGCGCTTCACTTCAGAGAAGTCCAGGGAAGTTTTTTTTCCAGGCCGTTGCAATTGTTTATTTGGTGGCCAAGAAAAAGAAACCTATTAACCATTGGGAGATCGGGGGGATTCTTGGAATTGTTGTTAAGTAATGGCTCACATGGGCATGTGGATAGGTTTTCAGGGAATGTGAACAAATTTTTTGTGTTAAGCCAACAAATAGGTGATATAAACTAGATAGTACTAGGGCATGGCCACATGCAGGCTCGGACTGTACCACAGGGGAACAGGGGAATTCCCCGGTGGGCCCCTGAGAAAGTCCACCAGCACAGCATCTCAAATAACCTATAGCAATATAAAAAACTGGGTAGACTATCCAGTTTATTATTATATAAGCATCGGAAGGTTAAGATGGCCAGCCAGTATCTTTTCCCTGGGACCCACCTTTTGAAGTTGTTTCAGAGAACCCCAAAATCAATCATCTTGTAGCGTCTTGTTGCTGTCTGCCTCCGTGTGTGCAGGTAATATTTGCATGTCGCTGTACAGTGGGCTCCCAGAATGAATTTTACTGGTGGGCCCTAGGTATCCTAGTCTGACACTGGTCACAAGGTCAGGTTTGCTGATGCAGTTTTGTAAGCCAAAAACAGGAGTGGATCATAAAAGGAGAAAAAGTGTAAAAGACAGATACAACTTCTCCTTTTTTGAATTCACTTCTGGTTTTGGATCGAAAAACTGCATTATGGATCCCAAACTTGTTATGTGGCCATACCCTAAATATGCACCATATTTAACATCCTGCATGAGCTGCTATGGGACATTTGGTGCACTTTATGAGTTTACAAATTAGACAGGATTGGTAAAATTTGGGCCAATGTTTTTCCACCCTTGAATGGCTTATAAAAAGAAATGGTATATTAAATATAACTGCACAGAACATAGAGATAACTTAGAGTTTAATAGAATTTAGTTTGAGTGCCCCTTTATACTAAATATAAAAGACAGTGGAATATTGTAGAGATATTTGATCTTCCATATACAATGCACAGAATTTATCCCTGAGCCGAAGGATAATCATACTGGGATCTCATCTGTTCTTTTGAACTGATGGGGCATTTTTATTTGCTCTAGATGAGAGTCTACTTCATAACATGTGTCTGTTTTTTCTTTTATTACAATTTATATTTTCATTTTTGCTTAGGACAAAAGCAGTTTCTAAACAATCGGTCCAAGAAACCTTCCAGCTGCTCTGCTCTTAGCTTCCCAATACCCTCTTCTTTCAGCCCTCTTGTGAGGTTGTTAATCCCTCTAGCATGAATTTCTGTCTAAAGTACATTGTGTACTTGTATGTTACTTTCCTTCATCCCATATCTCAAGCAGCTTTTAAGGGCCTTCCTTATCTAAACATCAACTCAGTAAAATACAGTGTCCACTGGGAGTAACTCTATATTGAAACAGACTGCATAAAACAAGAGATAAAAACCCGATAGTGAATTTTGTCCCTGTATAAACAATTTAAGGTTAAATCTTTAAAATGAGTTAAAAGGAACTTACTAATAAATATCACATAGTGATGCATATTCTTTTTTTTGTAATCTGGTTCATTGTAGATGTTGTTATTGTATTTTCTAGTGTTGAGTGAATTTCTTGGTGCTTCGTGGTAACGAATGAATTTTTCCTGAAATGGCGGTAAAAAAGAAACAACATACTAACCTCATCCATTTGATTGTGGAGAGGCCGTCGGGACCATGTTGATTGAAGAAAACACGCTTAGTGCGATGACATGACGACATCATCACATCAGGGCGAGCAAGAATTGGTGCTTTTTCTTCAATCAAGTTGCCGCGATGGGCTCCCAGTGATCAGATGGATGAGGTGAGTATGTATTTTTTTTGTTTTAACCCCTAATTAACCCCCTGATAAGCTGAATGGGACTCTCAGATGCTGCGATCAACGTTGAACGTATTCATAACTAATGAGTAATGTCCTCCTGCTTCTTCTGAGGTTGTGCTACAGAACATGAGAGATCAGATTATCCTGTTTCTTTATGTGTGGTGTATGGGCAGACATGATACCTACTAATCTCCAATAACCAGCTCAGAAAAAATAGAATTACAAACAGATTACAGAGGGGAAAGCTGGTTAAAAATTAAAATAAAAATCACATAATATACACCCACATGGCAGACTTGTTCTTGTGGCTCCTGCTCTCTCCAGCGCAATCAAGTTACAGGCAATGCTCACCCCTCAAAACCAGGTGATGTGGACCAGGAGCCAAAGGTGATGTGGACAGTGACCACATTTCTTTACACCTTCAGCCTCCCAGATCACGAATACCATGGCCTTCAAGATGGTGCGGGAGCAGGATGCATCCTTACCATGCTATCACGTGACAGCGTAAACCACAGAGCTTCCTCCCCCTCAACCAAGATCACTAATTCGAAGCTGTCACTTTTTGCTAATGACCTAATACTTGTACCATCACCTAGAGTGTGGATTACGAACTATGCTACAGTAATTTAGGCAAGGTTACTAATTTTGAAATGAATGTCTAGAAATCAGAAAAACTGAATATAACCCTCCCAACTACAAAAGGGTGTCACCTTAGTGAGATTTTACCTTTCAGAAGGCAAACTACATCCATAAAATACCTCAGGATCCATCTCCCAGCCAACCCCACCAATACATTCAATCTTAAATAAAAACCTTTGCTCTCAGCAGTGGATAGGGAACTCCAAAAAATGGCAGCAGCCCTCACTGTCCTGGTTTGAATGAATCAACGTTTTGAAAATGCACACCGTTCCTAAGCGTTTCAACTTATTTCAAAGCCCCGTGACAAAGAAGTTGTGAGTTGCTTTTGAAGCATTTAAAGTGGGCTTCCCCAATTTTACTCATTATTTCCACGCCACCATTTGCAAATGCATCCTTGATTTACGACATCTCCGCTCCACCAACTTGTGGGTGCAGATGAAACATAACACATCTTCTGTATAGACACAGGGGATATTTTGGCTCCCAGATACTGACTAGAGATGAGAGAATGTTTCAAAAGTTTGATTCGGCTGGCCAGACTGTGCGAGCAGCAGCAGACGATAGTGGAGTTTCAGCTGCAGCTCGGCGGAACAGCACCACTTCACCACCAATGACTGGGCCTTCATGCGAGACCTGTGTTCCTTGTTGCACTGTTTTGAGTACTCCACCAACATGGCCAGTGCAGATAACGCCGTTCTTAGCGTTACTATCCCACATCTATGCCTTCTTGAAAAAACGCTCCCGGCGATGATGGAAGAGGATGTGGCAAAGGAGGAGAGGAGGAGGAAGAGGGATAATTTCGTAGGGTTTCCGGACAGTCATTCACAAGTGGCTCCGTGGGTGGGTTCCTGCATCCACAAACGCCTTGTACACAATTGTCCAGCCAGGGCACAGTTCTGGAGGATGACGAGGTGGAGGATTACGAGGTGGAGATGGAGGAGGAGGAACCGTGTTCACAGCAGGGTGGCACCCAGACCAGCTTATGGCCATCACTGGTGCGTGGCTGGGGGGATACAGAGGACACAGACGATATACCTATAACAGAGGACAGCTTTTCGTTGCCTCTGGGCAGCCTGGCACACATGAGCGATTACATGCTGCAGTGTCTCCGCAACGACTCCGCAACCACATTCTAACTTGTGCTGATTACTGGGTGGCCACGCTGCTGGATCCCTGTTACAAGGACAACGTTCCGTCCTTAATTCCCTCACTGGAGCGTGATCGGAAGATGCGCGAGTACAAGCGCACACTGGTAGAGGCGCTGCTGGTGGCATTCCCACCTGACAGCGGGGACACAGTGGAAGCACAAGGCAAAGGCAGAGGAAGAGGTCGCCAATGCAGCTGGGGCACCGCCAGCACCTCAGAAGGCAGGGTAAGCATGGCCAAAATGTGGAAAAGCTTTGTCAGCACACCACAACAACCAACACCACCAGCTGATATGGAACGTCTTAGCAGGAGGCAGCATTTCACCAACATGGTGGAGCCGTATGTGTGCACCTGCCTACACGTACTAAATGACGGGTCTGCCCCCCTTCAACTTCTGGGTCTCCAAATTGGGCATATGGCCTGAGCTTGCCCTTTACGCCCTGGAGGTGCTGGCCTGCCCTGTAGCCAGTGTATTATCTGAACGTGTGTTTAGCACAGCAGGGGGCGTCATCACAGTCAAATGCAGCCGCCTGTCCACAGCCAATGTGGACAATCTCACGTTCATTAAAATGAACCAGGCATGGATCCCTCAGGACTTGTCCGTAACTTGCGCAGAATAGACATGTATACCGGCACTAATCAGCCATTGTTATACTGCAGCGCAATTGCTCATTCTTGTATTTTGTATATTTTACACTCTTTTAGTGTGTACTCTAATTTAAAAAAATTAAATTAAAACCAAAAACCTTGGCTACCTCGTCCTCCTCCACCGCCGCTTCCAGCTACACCGCTACGTCCACCGCTTTCTCAAACTCCTACTCATATGGAACGCCACCCAGTCATAAATTTATATTTTTTTTTTATTTGTACGTATTTTATTTTATGTCATTTCACTATTTTGTCGATGACATTTTTGGGTGAAATTCACAAATTTTTGGGTGTATAGTACTACTGCTATACCTAGTAGACCGGTAAAAAAAAATAAAAAAATTGTAATTTACATTTTCGGGTGAAATTCACATGTATAGTACCACTGCTATACCTAGTAAGACAGGATAAACAAAAGAAAAATTGTCATTTACATTTTCGGGTGAAATTCACATGTATAGTACCACTGCTATACCTAGTAAGACAGGATAAACAAAAGAAAAATTGTCATTTACATTTTCGGGTGAAATTCACCAATTTTTGTGTGTATAGTACCACTGCTATACCTAGTAGACAGTAAAAAAATATAAATAAATTGTCAGTTACATTTTCTGGTGAAATTCATCAATTTTGGGTGTATAGTACCACTGCTATACCTAGTAGACAGGTTAAAAAAAAATTTGTCAGTTACATTTTCAGTTGAAATGAAACATTTTTTGGGTGTGATGTACCGCTGCTATACCTAGTAGACAGGTTAAAAAATAAAAATAGTCAGTTACATTTTCCGGTGAAATTCACCAATTTTTGGGTGTGATGTACCACTGCTATACCTAGTTGACAGGTTAAAAAAAATAATTGTCAGTTCCATTTTCTGGTGAAATTCAAAAATGTTTTGGGTGTGATGTACCACTGCTATACCTATTAGACCGCGCCACATCCTTTCATTCAATGCTTAAACTTTTATGCTTTATTAATTTCTCCCATATTTCAACTCTATAATTTTAAATTTGAAAAAATGAATCCTCCCTTGGATGTGGTCTCTCTTTCTCACGCTCCCTCTCCGGCGTGGAACCCTGATTCTCCGCCACCCGTGAGCACCATGGTAGGCGCAGAAAAGAACATCGAAAGTTGATAGAGCAGATATAAAATTGGATTGTGAACATAATGAATTTTGAATATTCGCTATATTTCTATATATTCTTGTTTTAGAATATTACGAATATTCGAAAAAACAAAGTTATAGCAATATAGCGAATATTAGAAAAAAACGAATATAGAGCAATTTAGCTAATATAGTGCTATAATCTTCTTTGTCTAATAGTTGTAATTTTTTTCTCATCTGAAGTTCAGATTGGAAAAAAATTACAACTATAAAAAAAAGATTATGGCACTATATTAGCTAAATTGCTCTATATTCGTTTTTTTTCGAATATTCGCTATATTGCTATATATTCTTGTTTTAGAATATTACGAATATTCGTAAAAGCTAAGTTATAGCAATATAGTGAATATTCGAGAAAAAAATAAATCGAATATAGAGCAATTTAGCTAATATAGTGCTATAATCTTCTTTGTCTAATAGTTGTAAGTTGAAAAATTCTCAATAAAAAATTAGAATTGCGAAAATTCTTTTTTTTCGAATATTCGCTATATTGCTATATATTCTTGTTTTAGAATATTACGAATATTCGTAAAAACTAAGTTATAGCAATATAGTGAATATTCGAAAAAAAAATGGAATATAGAGCAATTTAGCTAATATAGTGCTATAATCTTCTTTGTCTAATAGTTGTAAGTTGAAAAATTCTCAATAAAAAATTAGAATTACGAAAATTCGCATATTACACAATCATTACCTTGCCGATTTTTAGAGTAAAAAAAATCGTAGAATATAACGAATATTCGAATTTGTGAATATTCGACGAATATTCTACAAAATATTCATGAAATATCGCGAATTCGAATATGACCCCTGCCGCTCAGCACTACTCTTAACCTCTAGCCTTTTCCATGACATTTTTACAGCCATTTTAGTGCTCAAAAGCACTAACTTTCCAAAGTTCGGCCGAACCCGTCGAACCCGAACATCCAGGTGTCCGCTCAACTCTACCTATAAGCCTTTAACACCCTTTGAGAACATATAGAGGACATTTATTAACACCAGTGTTTTGGACACGGGTCTTAATAAGCCCTTTAGCTGGTGCTGGATCCGCTGAAGTTATGTAGAGGCACGACCTCTCCATAACTTTGGCTCATCCACTACCGGTCTAAATGTTAGCCAGCTTCCTTGCTGGCTTAAATTTAGAACGTCTTCTATGCCTAAAACAGGTGTAGAAAACGATGAATGAGATGAACGGGCCCACCCGTACCCTTCTTCACCAACGCCACGTCCACTTTTTTTTTCACCTGACGTGAGTGGGGAAAAGTTGCAGATTGCAGCCCAAATAACCTTTGCTCCACAATCTACTCCAGAAATATGGCTAATATTAGCATATTTCTTATAGTAAATAACCCCCTATGTTTTTCTCTACTGCTTCTGCTCATGCCATCTCTTTGATCTACCACATGTTTGTTGAGGAGTTGACAGAGGCCTACGAACTGGGATACATCCTGTCCTGGGAAACTGAACCACAGCCATTCTTTATGGGAGACCAATGGAATACATTTTTCTTTAAACTCATAATTTGTCTAGCTCAGGAAACACATTTTAAGATTAATTTCACAATAGTACATGACTCTTGTTTGTCTGTAGAAAATGTTTCTCCAGCTTTCACTGTTTTGCTGGAGATGCAGTTAGTCACAGGATACTATATCACATATTTGGTGGGGCTGCCCCAAGATCACTTCATTAAGGAGTGATATTGGGGCATTCAATTATGAAGTGATACTGACAAAACAAAAATACTAACCCCACTTACACACCCCAGAGGTAGTTCTACTGTCTATCTCCCTAGAGTTGATATCTAAAATTAGGTAAGGCCTTCTGCATCACTTTATTCTATCTACACGGCAGGTTATTCCACAAAAATAGAAATCCTCCACTCCTCCCTTTTGGGCACAAGAGGTGGCAGCTCTTAAAGAGATAATGAGGATAAAGAAGCTTGAAGCGGAAGATGCAAAAACTCACATTATCTTCCTTGACACTTGGTTACCCTGGTCTTTAGATCCTTTCCAGGCTTGATGCTTTAGGCAGACAGTAGAACTCTGCCCTCGGAATCTTAGTGTTTCTCTGTTTGATATCTGTCCATATTCAATATGTCCATTATCTTTATTTCTCTCACTGATTCCACCAGGTGTCATTATACATTCCCTTCCTTTGTTCCCCTCACCCTTGTCTCTTCAACAGTTTATCTTGTCTTCTTTAAGTTATACCTGCATTATATGCTTGATGATGTATAGTATGTTAAATGTGTACATCGTTCTGGACCCTGGTCCTATTTATGTTCAACTGCAGGTCTTCAATAAATATATTTTGACCAAGAAAAAAATATAACAATACAGTAAAATAAATTCTTTGCATTCTGTAGGGGAGCCTGGCTGTCACAGCTACACAATTAGCATGCAATTGCCATCTCAAGGACTGGCAGGATGTGTAAAGTCTATGGGCAGTCCATAAAAGGTTAAAGAAGGAATTTATATTAAATTAACCAAGGGAGTATAATGGTCACTAATAATAACCAAAAAATGGGTACCCAATTGTAAATACAAAAAAATTAACAGAACTGGTGGGTAACATAACTTTTAATACACCATTAAAAATACCTCAAAGGAGGCGAAAAGGTTGCTCGCCACAGTACAAGACAATTATTACAAATCACTCAATGGTGAAAAAGTAAAAAATTGCTATATGTGGTGCCAACAATTGTCGATCGAGAGGCGTGATCTACAAAAGTTTTTGTGGCTGTGAAATCGAATAAGTGGTCAAAACCACCACAGAACTTCAAAGAAGAGTGGGCGAACACCTGGGTGATATGTGTCATAAAACAGATACTCCTCTGGCCATACATGTTGAACTTTTACATGGAGGTGTAAGGTATTGTTTATGGGGATTGAATCCATCTCCCCTTCAAAGAGGTGGCGATTAGGAGAGGAGGGTACTGCAGAGGGAGACCTGGTGGATTTTTGAGCTCAAAACTATGCAACCTAAAGGGTTAAATGACCAACTTCCCTTTGATTGTTTGATTTGACTTCACCAGGTGCTCCTCCTGTGGTGCTGTCCAACGTTGGTGTTTCACCTCACTGTTTGGTCCTACTATATTGAGTTATCTTGCCATACTAAGCCTTTATTCAGACCTGGCAGTAGTTACTGTGTACAGTCGTGGCCCAAAGTTTTGAGAATGACACAAATATTAGTTTTTACAAAGTTTGCTGCTAAACTGCTTTTAGATCTTTGTTTCAGTTGTTTCTGTGATGTAGTGAAATATAATTACACACACTTCATACGTTTCAAAGACTTTTATCGACAATCACATGACATTTATGCAAAGAGTCAGTATTTGCAGTGTTGGCCCTTCCTTTTCAGGACTTCTGCAATTTGACTGGGCATGCTCTCAATCAACCTCTGGGCCAATTCCTGACTGTTAGCAACCCATTCTTTCATAATCACTTCTTGGAGTTTGTCAGAATTAGTGGGTTTTTGTTTGTCCACCCGCCTCTTGAGGATTGACCACAAGTTCTCAATGGGATTAAGATCTGGGGAGTTTCCAGGCCATGGACCCAAAATGTTAACGTTTTGGTCCCTGAGCCATTTAGTTATCACTTTTGCCTTATGGCACGGTGCTCCATTGTGCTGGAAAATGCATTGTTCTTCACCAAACTGTTGTTGGATTGTTGGAAGAAGTTGCTGATGGAGGGTGTTTTGGTACCATTCTTTATTCATGGCTGTGTTTTTGGGCAAAATTGTGAGTGAGCCCACTCCCTTGGATGAAAAGCAACCCCACACATGAATGGTCTCAGGATGCTTTACTGTTGGCATGACACAGGACTGATGGTAGCGCTCACCTTTTCTTCTCCGGACAAGCCTTTTTCCTGATGCCCCAAACAATCGGAGAGAGGCTTCATCTGAGAATATGACTTTGCTCCAGTCCTCAGCAGTCCATTCGCCATATTTTGTGCAGAAGATCAATCTGTCCCTGATGTTTTTCTTGGAGAGAAGTGGCTTCTTTGCTGCCCTTCTTGACACCAGGCCATCTTCCAAAAGTCTTCGCCTCACTGTGCGTGCAGATGCGCTCACATCTGCCTGCTGCCATTCCTGAGCAAGCTCTGCACTGGTGGCACTCCGATCCCGCAGCTGAATCCTCTTTAGGAGACGATCCTGGCGCTTGCTGGACTTTCTTGGACGCCCTGAAGCCTTCTTAACAAGAATTGAACCTCTTTCCTTGAAGTTCTTGATGATCCTATAAATTGTTGATTGAGGTGCAATCTTAGTAGCCACAATATCCTTGCCTGTGAAGCCATTTTTATGCAACGCAATGATGGCTGCACGCGTTTCTTTGCAAGTCACCATGGTTAACAATGGAAGAACAATGATTTCAAGCATCACTCTCCTTTTAACAGGTCAAGTCTGCAATTTTAACCCAATCAGCCTGACATAATGATCTCCAGCCTTGTACTCGTCAACATTCTCACCTGAGTTAACAAGACTAGAGTTGAGCGAACACCTGGATGTTCGGGTTCGAGAAGTTCGGCCGAACATCCCGGAAATGTTCGGGTTCGGGATCCGAACCCGATCCGAACTTCGTCCCGAACCCGAACCCCATTGAAGTCAATGGGGACCCGAACTTTTCGGCACTAAAAAGGCTGTAAAACAGCCCAGGAAAGAGCTAGAGGGCTGCAAAAGGCAGCAACATGTAGGTAAATCCCCTGCAAACAAATGTGGATAGGGAAATGAATTAAAATAAAAATTAAATAAATAAAAATTAACCAAAATCAATTGGAGAGAGGTTCCATAGCAGAGAATCTGGCTTCCCGTCACCCACCACTGGAACAGTCCATTCTCAGATATTTAGGCCCCGGCACCCAGGCAGAGGAGAGAGGTCCCGTAACAGAGAATCTGTCTTCATGTCAGCAGAGAATTAGTCTGCATGTCATAGCAGAGAATGAGGCTTCACGTCAGCCATTACTGCAACAGTCCATTGGCATATATTTAGGCCCAGCACCCAGGCAGAGGAGGGAGGTCCCGTAACAGAGAATCTGTCTTCATGTCAGCAGAGAATTAGTCTGCATGTCATAGCAGAGAATGAGGCTTCACGTCAGCCACCACTGCAACAGTCCATTGGCATATATTTAGGCCCAGCACACACACAGGCAGAGGAGAGAGGTCCCGTAACAGAGAATCTGGCTTCATGTCAGCAGAGAATCAGTCTGCATGTCATAGCAGAGAATGAGGCTTCACGTCAGCCACCACTGCAACAGTCCATTGGCATATATTTAGGCCCAGCACACACACAGGCAGAGGAGAGAGGTCCCGTAACAGAGAATCTGGCTTCATGTCAGCAGAGAATCAGTCTGCATGTCATAGCAGAGAATGAGGCTTCACGTCAGCCACCACTGCAACAGTCCATTGGCATATATTTAGGCCCAGCACCCAGGCAGAGGAGGGAGGTCCCGTAACAGAGAATCTGTCTTCATGTCAGCAGAGAATTAGTCTGCATGTCATAGCAGAGAATGAGGCTTCACGTCAGCCACCACTGCAACAGTCCATTGGCATATATTTAGGCCCAGCACACACACAGGCAGAGGAGAGAGGTCCCGTAACAGAGAATCTGGCTTCATGTCAGCAGAGAATCAGTCTGCATGTCATAGCAGAGAATGAGGCTTCACGTCAGCCACCACTGCAACAGTCCATTGGCATATATTTAGGCCCAGCACACACACAGGCAGAGGAGAGAGGTCCCGTAACAGAGAATCTGGCTTCATGTCAGCAGAGAATCAGTCTGCATGTCATAGCAGAGAATGAGGCTTCACGTCAGCCACCACTGCAACAGTCCATTGGCATATATTTAGGCCCAGCACCCAGGCAGAGGAGGGAGGTCCCGTAACAGAGAATCTGTCTTCATGTCAGCAGAGAATTAGTCTGCATGTCATAGCAGAGAATGAGGCTTCACGTCAGCCACCACTGCAACAGTCCATTGGCATATATTTAGGCCCAGCACCCAGGCAGAGGAGGGAGGTCCCGTAACAGAGAATCTGTCTTCATGTCAGCAGAGAATTAGTCTGCATGTCATAGCAGAGAATGAGGCTTCACGTCAGCCACCACTGGAACAGTCCATTCTCAGATATTTAGGCCCCGGCACCCAGGCAGAGGAGAGAGGTCCCGTAACAGAGAATCTGTCTTCATGTCAGCAGAGAATTAGTCTGCATGTCATAGCAGAGAATGAGGCTTCACGTCAGCCACCACTGCAACAGTCCATTGGCATATATTTAGGCCCAGCACCCAGGCAGAGGAGAGAGGTCCCGTAACAGACAATCTGGCTTCATGTCAGCAGAGAATCAGTCTGCATGTCATAGCAGAGAATCAGGCTTCACGTCACCCACCACTGCAACAGTCCATTGTCATAAATTTAGGCCCAGCACTAGTGTTGAGCGGCATGTCCCATATTCGAATTCGCGAAATTTTGTGAATATTCGAAAGAATATTCGTAAAATATTCGCGATTATTCAAATTCGTTATTATTTCGCATATGCGATAATTCGAATTATCGCATAATACATATGCTATGCAAAATTCACATGTGCGCTAATGAAATCGCCTTACGAAGATTCGCAACTCAATTCAATCACTAATGTATGAATGCAATGCCCTTTGCCTCTGTTCTGGGACAAGTGTAGATATTCGCATGTGCGCTAATAAAATCGCCTTACGAAGATTCGCACCTCAATCACTTTCTAGGGAATGTGAGACTTTTGGGAATCAATCGAGATACAGTGGGGGGTGATGACAGTAGTTGACAGAGTACAGATCAATGTAATCTGTAAGGTGGAAAGTAAAATAAAAAATACGAATATTCGTAAATCGAATTTTACGAAGTTCTACGTATTCGCGAATATGGTGCTATACTATATGAATGCACAGGCCTTTGCCTCTCTGTTCTGGGGACAAGTGTAGATATTTGCATTTGCGTTAATAAAATCGCCTTACGAAGATTCGCAGCTCAATTCAATCACTAATGTATGAATGCAAAGCCCTTTGCCTCTGTTCTGGGACAAGTGTAGATATTCGCATGTGCGCTAATAAAATCGCCTTACGAAGATTCGCAACTCAATTCACTAATGTATGAATGCAAAGCCCTTTGCCTCTGTTCTGGGACGTGCCGATATTCGCATGTGCGCTAATAAAATCGCCTTACGAAGATTCGCGCCTCAATCACTTTCTAGGCAATGTGAGTAAGATCTGAGCTGTTGGACCTTTGGGAAACAATCAATTATATGTGTACTGTAATTTTGTGGGGGGGGGGGGGAAACAAAAAACGAATATTCGTTTTTACGAATATATAGCACTATATTCGAAATATTCGCGAAATCGCGAAGTTGAGATATTCGCGAAAAAAATTTGCTTTTCGAATATTCGCGCTCAACACTACCCAGCACCCAGGCAGAGGAGAGAGGTCCCGTAACAGAGAATCTGGCTTCATGTCAGCAGAGAATCAGTCTTCATATCATAGCAGAGAATCAGGCTTCACGTCACCCACCACTGTAAGAGTCAATTTTCATAAATTTAGGCCCAGAACCCAGGCAGAGGAGAAAGGTCCCGTAACAGACAATCTGGCTTCATGTCAGCAGAGAATCAGTCTTCATATCATAGCAGAGAATCAGGCTTCACGTCACCCACCACTGCAACAGTCAATTGTCATAAATTTAGGCCCAGCACCCAGGCAGAGGAGAGAGCTCCCGTAACAGAGGATCTGGCTTCATGTCAGCAGAGAATCAGTCTGCATGTCATAGCAGAGAATGAGGCTTCACGTCACCCACCACTGCAACAGTCCATTGGCATATATTTAGGCCTAGCACACAGGCAGAGCAGAGAGGTCCCGTAACAGACAATCTGGCTTCATGTCAGCAGAGAATCAGTCTGCATGTCATAGCAGAGAATGAGGCTTCACGTCACCCACCACTGCAACAGTCCATTGGCATATATTTAGGCCTAGCACACAGGCAGAGCAGAGAGGTCCCGTAACAGACAATCTGGCTTCATGTCAGCAGAGAATCAGTCTGCATGTCATAGCAGAGAATGAGGCTTCACGTCACCCACCACTGCAACAGTCCATTGGCATATATTTAGGCCTAGCACACAGGCAGAGCAGAGAGGTCCCGTAACAGAGGATCTGGCTTCATGTCAGCAGAGAATCAGTCTGCATGTCATAGCAGAGAATGAGGCTTCACGTCACCCACCACTGCAACAGTCCATTGGCATATATTTAGGCCTAGCACACAGGCAGAGCAGAGAGGTCCCGTAACAGACAATCTGGCTTCATGTCAGCAGAGAATCAGTCTGCATGTCATAGCAGAGAATGAGGCTTCACGTCACCCACCACTGCAACAGTCCATTGGCATATATTTAGGCCTAGCACACAGGCAGAGCAGAGAGGTCCCGTAACAGACAATCTGGCTTCATGACAGCAGAGAATCAGTCTGCATGTCATAGCAGAGAATGAGGCTTCACGTCAGCCACCACTGCAACAGTCCATTGGCATATATTTAGGCCTAGCACACAGGCAGAGCAGAGAGGTCCCGTAACAGACAATCTGGCTTCATGACAGCAGAGAATCAGTCTGCATGTCATAGCAGAGAATCAGGCTTCACGTCAGCCACCACTGCAACAGTCCATTGTCATAAATTTAGGCCCAGCACCCAGGCAGAGGAGAGAGGTCCCGTAACAGAGAATCTGGCTTCATGTCAGCAGAGAATCAGTCTTCATATCATAGCAGAGAATCAGGCTTCACGTCACCCACCACTGTAAGAGTCAATTTTCATAAATTTAGGCCCAGCACCCAGGCAGAGGAGAGAGGTCCCGTAACAGACAATCTGGCTTCATGTCAGCAGAGAATCAGTCTTCATATCATAGCAGAGAATCAGGCTTCACGTCACCCACCACTGCAACAGTCAATTTTCATAAATTTAGGCCCAGAACCCAGGCAGAGGAGAAAGGTCCCGTAACAGACAATCTGGCTTCATGTCAGCAGAGAATCAGTCTTCATATCATAGCAGAGAATCAGGCTTCACGTCACCCACCACTGCAACAGTCAATTGTCATAAATTTAGGCCCAGCACCCAGGCAGAGGAGAGAGCTCCCGTAACAGAGGATCTGGCTTCATGTCAGCAGAGAATCAGTCTGCATGTCATAGCAGAGAATGAGGCTTCACGTCACCCACCACTGCAACAGTCCATTGGCATATATTTAGGCCTAGCACACAGGCAGAGGAGAGGTTCATTCAACTTTGGGTAGCCTCGCAATATAATGGTAAAATGAAAATAAAAATAGGATTGAATGAGGAAGTGCCCTGGAGTCCAATAATATATGGTTATGGGGAGGTAGTTAATGTCTAATCTGGACAAGGGACGGACAGGTCCTGTGGGATCCATGCCTGGTTCATTTTTATGAACGTCAGCTTGTCCACATTGGCTGTAGACAGGCGGCTGCGTTTGTCTGTAATGACGCCCCCTGCCGTGCTGAATACACGTTCAGACAAAACGCTGGCTGCCGGGCAGGCCAGCACCTCCAAGGCATAAAAGGCTAGCTCTGGCCACGTGGACAATTTAGAGACCCAGAAGTTGAATGGGGCCGAACCATCAGTCAGTACGTGGAGGGGTGTGCACACGTACTGTTCCACCATGTTAGTGAAATGTTGCCTCCTGCTAACACGTTGCGTATCAGGTGGTGGTGCAGTTAGCTGTGGCGTGTTGACAAAAGTTTTCCACATCTCTGCCATGCTAACCCTGCCCTCAGAGGAGCTGGCCGTGACACAGCTGCCTTGGCGACCTCTTGCTCCTCCTCTGCCTTGGCCTTGGGCTTCCACTTGTTCCCCTGTGACATTTGGGAATGCTCTCAGTAGCGTGTCTACCAACGTGCGCTTGTACTCGCGCATCTTCCTATCACGCTCCAGTGCAGGAAGTAAGGTGGGCACATTGTCTTTGTAGCGTGGATCCAGCAGGGTGGCAACCCAGTAGTCCGCACAGGTTAAAATGTGGGCAACTCTGCTGTCGTTGCGCAGGCACTGCAGCATGTAGTCGCTCATGTGTGCCAGGCTGCCCAGGGATAAGGACAAGCTGTCCTCTGTGGGAGGCGTATCGTCATCGTCCTGCCTTTCCCCCCAGCCACGCACCAGTGATGGACCCGAGCTGCGTTGGGTGCCACCCCGCTGTGACCATGCTTCATCCTCATCCTCCTCCACCTCCTCCTCATCCTCGTCCTCCTCGTCCTCCAGTAGTGGGCCCTGGCTGGCCACATTTGTACCTGGCCTCTGCTGTTGCCAAAAACCTCCCTCTGAGTCACTTCGAAGAGACTGGCCTGAAAGTGCTAAAAATGACCCCTCTTCCTCCTCCTCCTCCTCCTCCTCCTGGGCCACCTCCTCTTCCATCATCGCCCTAAGTGTTTTCTCAAGGAGACATAGAAGTGGTATTGTAACGCTGATAACGGTGTCATCGCCACTGGCCATGTTGGTGGAGTACTCGAAACAGCGCAACAGGGCACACAGGTCTCGCATGGAGGCCCAGTCATTGGTGGTGAAGTGGTGCTGTTCTGTAGTGCGACTGACCCGTGCGTGCTGCAGCTGAAACTCCACTATGGCCTGCTGCTGCTCGCACAGTCTGTCCAGCATGTGCAAGGTGGAGTTCCACCTGGTGGGCACGTCGCATATGAGGCGGTGAGCGGGAAGGCCGAAGTTACGCTGTAGCGCAGACAGGCGAGCAGCAGCAGGATGTGAACGCCGGAAGCGCGAACAGACGGCCCGCACTTTATGCAGCAGCTCTGACATGTCGGGGTAGTTGTGAATGAACTTCTGCACCACCAAATTCAGCACATGCGCCAAGCAAGGGATGTGCGTCAAATTGGCTAGTCCCAGAGCTGCAACGAGATTTCGCCCATTATCACACACCACCAGGCCGGGCTTGAGGCTCACCGGCAGCAACCACTCGTCGGTCTGTTGTTCTATACCCCGCCACAACTCCTGTGCGGTGTGGGGCCTGTCCCCCAAACATATGAGTTTCAGAATGGCCTGCTGACGTTTACCCCGGGCTGTGCTGAAGTTGGTGGTGAAGGTGTGTGGCTGACTGGATGAGCAGGTGGAAGAAGAGGAGGAGGAAGCCGAGAAGGAGGAGGTGGCAACAGGAGGCAAAGAATGTTGCCCTGCGATCCTTGGCGGCGGAAGGACGTGCGCCAAACAGCTCTCCGCCTGGGGCCCAGCTGCCACTACATTTACCCAGTGTGCAGTTAGGGAGATATAGCGTCCCTGGCCGTGCTTACTGGTCCACGTATCTGTGGTTAGGTGGACCTTGCTACAGATGGCGTTGCGCAGTGCACACTTGATTTTATCGGATACTTGGTTGTGCAGGGAAGGCACGGCTCTCTTGGAGAAGTAGTGCCGGCTGGGAACAACATACTGTGGGACAGCAAGCGACATGAGCTGTTTGAAGCTGTCTGTGTCCACCAGCCTAAATGACAGCATTTCATAGGCCAGTAGTTTAGAAATGCTGGCATTCAGGGCCAGGGATCGAGGGTGGCTAGGTGGGAATTTACGCTTTCTATCAAATGTTTGTGAGATGGAGAGCTGAACGCTGGCGTGTGACATGGTTGAGACGCTTGGTGACGGAGGTGGTGGTGGTGGTGTTGGTGGTACATCCCCTGTTTGCTGGGCGGCAGGTGCCAACGTTCCTCCAGAGGCGGAGGAAGAGGCCGAGGCGGCAGCAGCAGAATAGGCCGAGGCGGCAGCAGCAGAAGAGGTAGCAGGGGGAGCCTGAGTGACTTCCTTGGTTTTAAGGTGTTTACTCCACTGCAGTTCATGCTTTGCATGCAGGTGCCTGGTCATGCAGGTTGTGCTCAGGTTCAGAACGTTAATGCCTCGCTTCAGGCTCTGATGGCACAGCGTGCAAACCACTCGGGTCTTGTCGTCAGCACATTGTTTGAAGAAGTGCCATGCCAGGGAACTCCTTGAAGCTGCCTTTGGGGTGCTCGGTCCCAGATGGCGGCGGTCAGTAGCAGGCGGAGTCTCTTGGCGGCGGGTGTTCTGCTTTTGCCCACTGCTCCCTCTTTTGCTACGCTGTTGGCTCGGTCTCACCACTGCCTCTTCCTCCGAACTGTGAAAGTCAGTGGCACGACCTTCATTCCATGTGGGGTCTAGGACCTCATCGTCCCCTGCATCGTCTTCCACCCAGTCTTGATCCCTGACCTCCTGTTCAGTCTGCACACTGCAGAAAGACGCAGCAGTTGGCACCTGTGTTTCGTCATCATCAGAGACATGCTGAGGTGGTATTCCCATGTCCTCATCATCAGGAAACATAAGTGGTTGTGCGTCAGTGCATTCTATGTCTTTCACCGCTGGGGAAGGGCTAGGTGGATGCCCTTGGGAAACCCTGCCAGCGGAGTCTTCAAACAGCATAAGAGACTGCTGCATAACTTGAGGCTGAGACAGTTTCCCTGGTATGCATGGGGGTGATGTGACAGACTGATGGGGTTGGTTTTCAGGCGCCATCTGTGCGCTTTCTGCAGAAGACTGGGTGGGAGATAATGTGAACGTGCTGGATCCACTGTCGGCCACCCAATTGACTAATGCCTGTACCTGCTCAGGCCTTACCATCCTTAGAACGGCATTGGGCCCCACCATATATCGCTGTAAATTCTGGCGGCTACTGGGACCTGAGGTAGTTGGTACACTAGGACGTGTGGATGTGGCAGAACGGCCACGTCCTCTCCCAGCACCAGAGGGTCCACTAACACCACCACGACCATGTCCACGTCCGCGTCCCTTACTAGATGTTTTTCTCATTGTTATGGTTCACCACAACAACAAATATATTATTTGGCCCAATGTATTGTATTCAAATTCAGCGGGATATAAATTTGAGGCCTAGTATTTAGGCGCTGGGTGACCGGTATGGATTTAGTGACAGAATTAGACTTGGAAATGCACAGAAGCGTGTGTGTGTGAAGTTATTCTGAATGACCCAATGTGCACCTTGAATATTATATACCCTTTTAGGGATAGATTTCAAATAGCTCTGATATAGCAGAAACCACTAAATTATGAAATTGCTAAATTGGGAATTGTACTTCAACCCAGAACAAAAAATGTGCTTTGACGGACACTAAATATCTTGCCCAGCAACAACAGTACAACGGTGGGTAACGAGAGATTTAGAGGGAATTAAATTTGAGGCCTAGTATTTAGGCGCTGGGTCACCGGTATGGATTTAGTGACAGAATTAGACTTGGAAATACACAGTAGCGGGTGTGTGTGAAGTTATTCTGAATGACCCTATGTGCACCTTCAATATTATATACCCTTTTAGGGATAGATTTCAAATAGCTCTGATATAGCAGAAACCACTAAATTATGAAATTGCTAAATTGGGAATTGTACTTCAACCCAGAACAAAAAATGTGCTTTGACGGACACTAAATATCTTGCCCAGCAACAACAGTACAGCGGTGGGTAACGAGAGATTTAGAGGGAATTAAATTTGAGGCCTAGTATTTAGGCGCTGGGTCACCGGTATGGATTTAGTGACAGAATTAGACTTGGAAATACACAGTAGCGGGTGTGTGTGAAGTTACTCTGAATGACCCTATGTGCACCTTCAATATTATATACCCTTTTTGGGATAGATTTCAAAGAGCTCTGATATAGCAGGAACCACTAAATTATGAAATTGCTAAATTGGGAATTGTATTTCAACCCAGAACAAGAAATGTGCTTGAACGGACACTAAATAACTCGCCCAGCTACAGCACTAGGGACAGATTTAGCTGGATATAAATTTGAGGCCTAGTATTTAGGCGCTGGGTGACAGGTATGGGTTTAGTGACAGAATTAGACTTGGAAATACACAGTAGCGGGTGTGTGTGAAGTTATTCTGAATGACCCTATGTGCACCTTCAATATTATATACCCTTTTAGGGATAGATTTCAAATAGCTCTGATATAGCAGAAACCACTAAATTATGAAATTGCTAAATTGGGAATTGTACTTCAACCCAGAACAAAAAATGTGCTTTGACGGACACTAAATATCTTGCCCAGCAACAACAGTACAGCGGTGGGTAACGAGAGATTTAGAGGGAATTAAATTTGAGGCCTAGTATTTAGGCGCTGGGTCACCGGTATGGATTTAGTGACAGAATTAGACTTGGAAATACACAGTAGCGGGTGTGTGTGAAGTTATTCTGAATGACCCTATGTGCACCTTCAATATTATATACCCTTTTTGGGATAGATTTCAAATAGCTCTGATATAGCAGGAACCACTAAATTATGAAATTGCTAAATTGGGAATTGTACTTCAACCCAGAACAAAAAATGTGCTTTGACGGGCACTAAATAACTTTCCCAGCTACAACAGGACAACGGTAACGAGAGATTTAGAGGGATTTAAATTTGAGGCCTAGTATTTAGGCGCTGGGTGACAGGTATGGGTTTAGTGACAGAATTAGACTTGGAAATACACAGTAGCGGGTGTGTGTGAAGTTATTCTGAATGACCCTATGTGCACCTTCAATATTATATACCCTTTTTGGGATAGATTTCAAATAGCTCTGATATAGCAGAAACCACTAAATTATGAAATTGCTAAATTGGGAATTGTACTTCAACCCAGAACAAAAAATGTGCTTTGACGGACACTAAATATCTTGCCCAGCAACAACAGTACACCGGTGGGTAACGAGAGATTTAGAGGGAATTAAATTTGAGGCCTAGTATTTAGGCGCTGGGTCACCGGTATGGATTTAGTGACAGAATTAGACTTGGAAATACACAGTAGCGGGTGTGTGTGAAGTTATTCTGAATGACCCTATGTGCACCTTCAATATTATATACCCTTTTTGGGATAGATTTCAAATAGCTCTGATATAGCAGGAACCACTAAATTATGAAATTGCTAAATTGGGAATTGTACTTCAACCCAGAACAAAAAATGTGCTTTGACGGGCACTAAATAACTTTCCCAGCTACAACAGGACAACGGTAACGAGAGATTTAGAGGGATTTAAATTTGAGGCCTAGTATTTAGGCGCTGGGTGACAGGTATGGGTTTAGTGACAGAATTAGACTTGGAAATACACAGTAGCGGGTGTGTGTGAAGTTATTCTGAATGACCCTATGTGCACCTTCAATATTATATACCCTTTTTGGGATAGATTTCAAATAGCTCTGATATAGCAGAAACCACTAAATTATGAAATTGCTAAATTGGGAATTGTACTTCAACCCAGAACAAAAAATGTGCTTTGACGGACACTAAATATCTTGCCCAGCAACAACAGTACAGCGGTGGGTAACGAGAGATTTAGAGGGAATTAAATTTGAGGCCTAGTATTTAGGCGCTGGGTCACCGGTATGAATTTAGTGACAGAATTAGACTTGGAAATACACAGTAGCGGGTGTGTGTGAAGTTACTCTGAATGACCCTATGTGCACCTTCAATATTATATACCCTTTTTGGGATAGATTTCAAAGAGCTCTGATATAGCAGGAACCACTAAATTATGAAATTGCTAAATTGGGAATTGTATTTCAACCCAGAACAAGAAATGTGCTTGAACGGACACTAAATAACTCGCCCAGCTACAGCACTAGGGACAGATTTAGCTGGATATAAATTTGAGGCCTAGTATTTAGGCGCTGGGTGACCGGTATGGATTTAGTGACAGAATTAGACTGGGATATGGCCAAAAAATGAACAGACTATTGCTGGTTAAATGCACTTGGTGTGACAGCTTCACCCTGATGTAGGCTTTAGCCAAAAAACAACCACACCATTGAGGGTTAAATGCACTTGGTGACAGGCGCAGCTTGCCCCTGATTTTGTATATGGCCAAAAAATGAACAGACTATTGCTGGTTAAATGCACTTGGTGTGACAGCTTCACCCTGATGTAGGCTTTAGCCAAAAAACAACCACACCATTGAGGGTTAAATGCACTTGGTGACAGGCGCAGCTTGCCCCTGATTTTGTATATGGCCAAAAAATGAACAGACTATTGCTGGTTAAATGCACTTGGTGTGACAGCTTCACCCTGATGTAGGCTTTAGCCAAAAAACAACCACACCATTGAGGGTTAAATGCACTTGGTGACAGGCGCAGCTTGCCCCTGATTTTGTATATGGCCAAAAAATGAACAGACTATTGCTGGTTAAATGCACTTGGTGTCACAGCTTCACCCTGATGTAGGCTTTAGCCAAAAAACAACCACACCATTGAGGGTTAAATGCACTTGGTCGCAGCTTGTGCTGGCGCACCACAAGACACAAAATGGCCGCCGATCACCCCAGAAAAATGAGACTGACAAACGGTCTGTGCAGCCTAAAAACAGTGAGCAATTGAGGATCAGCAGCTCAATGATCCACAGCTGCAGATCGATCAGTTAATCAAGTCCTTTGGAGGAGTTAATCTGCCTAATCTCGCCCTACTGTCGCAGCCGCAACCTCTCCCTACGCTAATCAGAGCAGAGTGACGGGCGGCGCTATGTGACTCCAGCTTAAATAGAGGCTGGGTCACATGGTGCTCTGGCCAATCACAGCCATGCCAATAGTAGGCATGGCTGTGATGGCCTCTTGGGGCAAGTAGTATGACGCTTGTTGATTGGCTGCTTTGCAGCCTTTCAAAAAGCGCCAAGAAAGCGTCACAAAAGCGCGAAGAAAGCGACGAACACCGAACCCGAACCCGGACTTTTACGAAAATGTCCGGGTTCGGGTCCGTGTCACGGACACCCCAAAATTCGGTACGAACCCGAACTATACAGTTCGAGTTCGCTCATCCCTAAACAAGACGATTACTAAATCTGATCTCAGCAGGTCCTTTAATGACAGCAATGAAATGCAGTGGAAAGGTTTTTTGGGATTAAGTTAATTTTCATGGCAAAGACGGACTATGCAATTCATCTGATCACTCTTCATAACATTCTGGAGTATATGCAAATTGCTATTATAAAAACTTAAGCAGCAACTTTTCCAATTTCCAATATTTATGTAATTCTCAAAACTTTTGGCCATGATTGTACTGCCCTGGTCTATTTGTGTTTGGATCGGCGCTGGAACTTATTTAGCACCACTTTGGGGAAACTGACAAGGATAGCTGTGACTTAACTGACATCCTCTCCCTTGTTTATCCACCCCTTGCAGCATCACAGAAGGGGAGTGCCTGGTATTTTACAGACACTCCCTATATTGATCCTGTGATTGCTGCTCCGACCCTTGTTTGATCACGTGATGGCCCATGTGCCGGATGGGATGAGATTTACGTGCAATTTGTTTACCTTTAAAAGGCTTTTTTGCTCACTAGCATATGCGCCGCTGCCACAAGCCTGGCTGGATGACTATCAGCTTCAAAGAAACTAGAGGTCTGTGCTATGAGGACAAAACACTCCATCAGTTGGATCAGATGCAGCCTCTGCCCCTGCTGCTAAGCTAAGTTTTGACTGCTGTTTGCACTTTATCTCTTGACTATTTTGCTTTGTGCACTTCATATATTGACTACTTTGTATTGCTGTACTTCATCTATTCAAGTCTCCTGATGAATTGGCCCTAGGCAAATGAAACATGTTGGGCAGTGTGTTTTTGGGATATAGCTGTATTTTGCTTGCTATTGTGGGTTATTTATAGTATATCCCTTAGTGTGCCAACATAGTTCCCCCTCTTGCTCCCTTCTCTGACAAAACTGGGTAGTCACATGGTGCAGCGTAGGGACACCTAGGGACAACTTAGGAGATGTAGAAATATAGGGAGGGATTAATAGGATGTATTAAAAGTTAAGTCTTATTTGAGGTTACCCTCAAGGAATTTATTAATTATGATCTAATTAGCAAATCAGAATCTTACTTTAGTGAAATACAGTATAAAGTTAATTTAAAGGCTATGTACAGTGGATATAAAAAGTCTACACACCCCTGTTAAAATGAGTCTATCAGCATGGCACATTTTTACTTGGCAAGATTTGCCCACTCTTCTTTGCAAAAACACTACAAATCTGTCAGATTCCGAGGCCATTTCCTGTGCACAGCCTTCTTCAGATCACCCCAAAGAATTTCAATCGGAATCATGTCTGGACTCTGGCTGGGCCATTCCAAAACTTTAATCTTTTTCCGGTGAAACCATTCCTTTGTTGATTTTGATGTATGCTTTGGGTCGTTGTCATGATGAAAGATGAAGTTCCTCTTCATGTTCAGCTTTCTAGCAGAAGCCTGAAGGTTTTGTCCCAATATTGACTGGTATTTACAACTGTTCATAATTCCCTCTAGATTAACTATGGCCCCAGTTCCAGCTGAAGAAAAACAGCTGCAAAGTATGATGCTGCCACCACCATGCTTCACTGTGGGGATGGTGTTCTTTTGGTGATGTGCAGTGTTGTTTTTGTGCCAAACATATCTTTTGGAATTATGGCCAAAGAGTTCAACCTTGGTTTCATCAGACCATAACACCTTTTCCCACATGCTTTTGGGAGACTTCAGATGTGTTTTTGCAAAATGTAGCCTGGCTTGGATGTTTTTCTTCGTAAGAAAAGGCTTTCGTCTTGCCACTCTACCCCATAGCCCAGACATATGAAGAATACGGGAGAGTGTTGTCACATGTACCACATAGCCAGCACTTGCCAGATATTCCTGCAGCTCCTTTAATTTTGCTGTAGGCCGCTTGGTAGCCTCCCAGACCAGTTTTCTTCTCGTCTTTTCATCAATTTTGGAGGGTAATGTTACTGTGTTCCATGGTATATCTAATGCCTTGGAAATTCTTTTGTTCCCTTCTCCTGACTGATACCTTTTAACAATGAGATCCCTCTGATGCTTTGGAAGCTCTCTGTTGACCATGGCTTTTGCTGTGGGATGCGACTAAGAATATTTCAGGAAAGACCAACTAGAGCAGCTGAACTTTATTTGGGGTTAATCAGAGTCACTTTAAATGATAGCAGGTGTATGCTGACTCCTATTTAACATGATTTTGAATGTGATTGCTTAATTCTAAACACAGCTACATCCCCAGTTATAAGAGGGTGTGCACACTTATGCAACCACATTATTTTAGGTTTTTTAGTTTTCTTCCATCCACCTAAAAGATTTCAGTTTGTTTTTCAACTGAGTGGTACAGTTTATAGGTCACATTAAAGGTGGAAAAAGTTTTGAAATGATTTATCTTTGTCTCTTTTTTTTTTTTGCAGCACAGAAACCTGACATTTTAACAGGGGTGTGTAGACTTTTTACATCCACTGTACATCTTTGGTACTTTTATTATTATTATTATTATTATTTTGCACCTATTATGGCTATAAAATAATTTTCCTAATTAAAGTATAGATCCATTTGTATTCTAGAGCTGCTTGTTTTCACACATACACCAAAATTTGGTCTGTCAGCTCACTGTGTGACTTTTTTCTCTATTGTCCTCAGTGGTTATAAACACTCATCCAAGCTAAATAATGGTTAGATTGTTAAGATTCCATAATAACTGCAGCAAAATAATGTTAAAAAATATAAAAAATGCCCTTGAAGGCGTACATACACTTACAGAGGTTTTCCAAGATTATTTAAATTTTGCTGTGTAAAATGAAAAAAGACCTTTAAAATGTCCCACTGCTACCACGCTGATACACTGGTTTGGAGTCTCCGAACCCCCCTGGGTCTACAAAAAGCCTATGCTATTCATTATTCCTGTGACTGCTATAGCCAATCACTGGTCTTAGCAGTCATGCACACATAACTGCTGAGTCCAGTGATTATTTGCAGTGGTCATGTGAATGATGAACATGAGGTCATCACTAGAGATGAGCGAATCGAAGTTGACAAATTCGATCAGAATTTCGAGAAAAATTTGATTTGCACCGAATCCGAATTTCCTCACGCTTTGTGGTAACGAATCGCATTTTTTCCTAAAATGGCTGCTGCACGTGTGAGGACATGGAGCACGGAACTCTTGGAACGTGGGATCACCCATAATGCCATGCATGCAGCCAATCAGCAGCCAGCCAGCCCTATGATGTCACAGCCCTATAAAAAGCCTCAACCATCTTGGATTCTGCCATTTTCCAGTGTGCTTAGTGCAGGGAGACACTTAGAGGCACTAAGGACAGTGCTAGGAAAGACTTCATTGTGCTAAAAAAAACTATTTACAATTTCAGGGAAAGATTATTCAAGGTGTAGGGAAAGGATAGGGAGGAATCATTCCACAGCATTTATGTAGAAAAGGGTTCAATAGGGGAGGTTACAGCCTGAGTAATAGGAACAATCCTATTACACCTTGCTGCACTGACTGGGGATCCAAATTGCCATTATACAGCTCTGTAATTCCAGCAAACCGTTCTTGTTATTGGGGTGCAAGTGCTGTTTGATACAGCCATTAACAGGGTTTATTACAAGGAAATATTTCTACGTCTTATTTGCCCTTGTGCGGTGCAGTTATATGTTCTCAAGCATTTTTTGGCTTGTATTGGTGGGGAAAAAAAGGGCTTATTAGCCGTTGTGTGGTGAAGCGCGACAATTACAGCCCTTTTTGGCATGTATTAGTGGCACGAAAAAAATTAAATATTTGCCGTTAAGCTGTGCAGTTATATCTTCTAAAGCCTTTTGTGGAGTGTATAAGTGGCAAAAGAAAAATATATTTTCCATTCAGCGGTGCAGTTAATGTATTTTTCACCCAATAAGACGCATTGGCCCATAAGACGCACTTAAGTTTTAAAGGAGGACAATAAGCATTTTTTTTTTCATTACACCTCTGGTCAGACCACCAATCAGACCTCAGATGACAGCCCCAATAAGACCGCCAATGTTACCAGCTTCATATCAGCCTTTAGCAGCCTCTCACCAGCCCCCAGCAGCCTCTCTTCAGCACCCAGCCATGTTATATTAGCCCCCATCAGCCTCTATTCAGCCCTCAGCCATGTTATATTAGCCCTCAGCCATGATATATTAGCCCCATCAGCCTCTCTTCAGTCTCTCCTCATCCCCCAGCCATGTTATTTTAGCCCCCATCAGTCTCAATAAATAAAATAAAAAAACATTTACCTCTCCTGCTCCTGGATGCTGCCGCTGCTAACCTACATCGCGATCCTCCTCCTCCTGCTGTCACCTGTGCTGTAAACTGACGCTCACAGAGTGAGGTCATATAGCACCCTCACGCTGTGTGCAGCCTTGACAGCCGAGCACCAGGAAGCGGTGAGCACTATTGGGTGAAAAATACATTAACTGCACCGCTGAATGAAAAATATATTTTTCTTAGCTTGATGCTATTTCAAGTGCTGCTTGTATAAGTGCATTGGAGATATTCAGGAGATACTCAGGAGGTAATCTAGAGGTGGATACAATCTAAACAAGTAAGATTTGTTTGTTTCAAATCTTTCCCCTCTTTACAATGGCAGACCTGGTTCTGTGCAGGAATTGTTGTGCTTTTATTTCAGCTTCCACTCTTCAAAGGTTTGGATACTGTCTGATCTGTAGAGAGCTCTCCATAATGCAGCAGGAAATTACCTTTTTGAAATATGAGATTTTTTAATTAACCACTAAGCAAACTCAAGCTGATAACATTGCAATGCCACTGCCACAGAGGCCCCCTAGAAATGGAAGATGGGTTACTGTAGGTTCTCGTAGACTGAGAGTTGTGGATAGAAGACATGTCCCACAGTCTGTGGCTCTCCATAATTCATTTGCAGCACTTTCAGAGTGCAAGAGCAACATGGAGGATGGCTCAAGCACAGTGGGTGAGAAACAATCATCTCCCATGCCTAAAGTATGTAAGACTGCAGCCAAAGACAAAAAGGAGAAGGTGAGGATTGATAGTAAGCAGCTGTTGGTGGGCGATTCCATCATAAGAGGTATGAAGTTTGAGGAGAATGGTGTTGTAAGATGTCTCCCTGGTGCTACCGCTAGCAGGGATAGACGACGGATCCTAAATATTGTTAGGCAAGCAAAGCAGGAAAGGGAAGTGGATGTTATTCTCCATCTTGGGACAAACGATCTGGCTTGCAATGAGGTTTCAAAGGTGAAGGAAGCTTTTCACACACTTGGAAATGATATACGGGAGGTTGCATCAACTGTTTCATTCTTTGCAGTTTTGCCTGTGCAGAACCTTCAGCATGACAGGAAGATGCGCATTAAGGAATTCAATGTATGGCTTGGTGAATGGTGTCTGAACCAAGGGTTTGGCTTTGTGTCTCATGTTAGCTCTTTTTGGAATGGAAAAGAACTGTACAAGAAAGATGGTTTGCATCTTTCTCTCAAGGGAACGAATGTCCTCGGTGAACAGTTCCAAGTATTTGCTAAGAAGCATTTAAACTAGGAAAGGGGGGCAAAAGAGTGATAATCCAGCAGCCCGACTGCCCCCCGGAATAATGCCAGAAGAGGCCAGTAGCACAAAGGTTAAGAAATGACAAGCTCAAGGCGGAGCTTGCGCCGGATGGAGATGGTCGCATAGCTCCGTGCTCTGTGAAGAGACTCGTCCCTAACGCCAGCAAACATTAGCCTACAGAGACGGAGATGGTTAAGATTGGGAACAACAAGCATGTGGACACCCCAGCTCCCTCTAAAACTCAGATCGCAGGAGGTGAGATGGAGAAATTCCTAAAGAAAGCCGCCGCTACTGTGGCCGCCAGGGAGCCCAAGATGGCGCCGACACCACAGGCCAAAGCTCCGAAGCGCGCCCCTGCTCCATCGGAGGGTGAGAGCGATTCGGATGAAGCGCAAGCCAGCTCCGATCTTCCGGTCACAAGGAAGTACCTCGACCGCGCTCTGAGTAGAATAATGGAGCCGATACTAGCAGAACTATCTGCCTGCAGGAGCGAGGTGAGACAGATAGGGGACCGCGTGGAGAGTCTAGAACAACATCAGGCAGAAATACTGAACCATCAGTCTGCAGTAACAGACTCCTTTCGCCGCTGTGCCCTTTATTTAAATGACCTTCACTGCTCCCTAGAGGATCAAGAAAACAGGGGGCGCCGGAACAACCTCAGGTTCAGGGGAGTGCCAGAGTCAGTTTCCCCAGGAGAGGTCTCGGCGTCCATTACTGAAATATGCGGATCACTGCTGGGACCTGACTTCCCCCAAGAAATAATCATCGAACGGGCACACAGGGCCCTCAGACCCAAGCCCAAACCGGATGAGCCGCCCAGAGACATTATTTGCAAGTTTCTGAATTTTCAAGTGAAAACAGCCATCCTGGAAGCCGCACATTGTCACCCTGAATTGGCTTATGAAGATTCCAAGATTGAAATATATCAGGACTTAGCTCCTTCGACCCTAAAGAAGCGCAGAGCCCTTAAACCCCTGACGGATTGGCTGCGCTCCAAAAAGGTGCTTTACCGCTGGTCTTTCCCTTTTGGTCTATCCTTCTCGTACGCAGGAAAGAGAGTGAACATCTCGTCATTTACAGACCTCACATCTGCCTTTGAGCTCCTGAATGTGCCACCCATGCAGATTGAGAATTGGGAACTTTTCCAAGACCTCAGCACCTTACCTGAGATACCCAAAGTGGCTCCATTTGAAATATTACGCACGCCAAAGTCTTCCCGTTCTAAGAAGAGGGGCCACCAGCTCACCCCGAGAAGTCTCTCACAAGATCATTAGAGAGACCTGCTTATATACAGCATAGTAGCCTTAAGTAATTTTGTCTCCATAACTCACTTACATTTTTGCTTAGTTTTCATGCACTTATCGCTAGCGTGATGTCTCATAGCCTAAACTTTGCAATTCAATGTTCCTTTTGTACTATATTGCATTATATTCTAATTCCGTCCTACCACTGCCCTTCCTCGGGCGTTAAACGATCTCTCAAACGGTCTACAGACCAAGTAACCCCCACCAGATCAAGACATACAGCACTATTTCTATGTTTGTATCCTTTGTTTGTTTAATATGTTCTGTTTTACTCCCTTTATTTTCCCCCAACTCAAGGTACTCGACCAACATATCAAACAGGATCGTCCCTAATACACGTGCGACACCATTGGTACATGAGATAATGGTCCATAATAAGCCCGATGCGTCTCCTGGAGGGAGGCCACAACAGCTCCAAGGTAAATTCACACACACCGTAAATTATGGCTGACATCTCAGTGGCCTCTTACAATGTCAAGGGCTTTCACTCCCCATCTAAACGGAGCCAAATTTTTGCCATTCTGAGAAAGGCCGGAGCGGGGGTGGTGTTTCTCCAGGAGACGCATCTCCGTTTTAATCACTACCCAGACATGAGGTTCTCGCACTTCTCCAACTGGTACCACTGTGGGAGTAGCTCCTCAGCTTCCTGCGGAGTTAGTATAGGGTTCCAGAGGAGAATCCCCTTTAAATTTGCCAGTCAGAGTTTGGATCCAGAGGGCAGGTATATCCTCCTTAAGGGCACTATAGGACCACAAATATATACCTTTGTCAATTTGTATGCCCCTAACACCAACCAAACCCGTTGGTTCTCTGACATCTTTCCCATCATAGAAGCCTTTAAAGAGGGTATAGTAATTGCAGGAGGTGATTTAAATGTCGCTCTTTACCCTCAACTAGATATCTCCACCCATAAATCGTTCCACTCTAAAAGTTTCTTAAAAAGTGTCAGAGATACCCTCTGGGAGCTGCATCTGGTTGATGTCTGGTGGTCCCTTAACCCGAGTTCTTTGGATTACACATTCTTCTCCCCGGCACACAAAACTTACCACAGACTAGACTACCTGTTCATTTCTAAAGAACATTTACACCTGTGCAGGGAAGCATCTATTGGTGCTATTCATATCTCAGACCACTCTCCAATTTATCTCTCAGTTATGGCCCCCAGTGTAATGCCTTCGTGCTTTAACTGGCGCTTAAACGAAACCCTACTAGGTTTCCAGGACTCGGTTGATCGGATTTCCAAGCAAATTGCTGAATACTTCTCCCTCAACAAAAGTACTGATATAACGGCCAATACACTCTGGGATGCACATAAACCCGTAGTCAGAGGGCATTTTATTAGCATGGGCACACACCTCAAGAAAGTGAGGGAAAGAGAAATAGATGACACCCTAAAAAATATACAGATATTAGAATCATACCATAAAGCTCAACCCTCCGATGTTCATCTCCCAAAACTATCAGAATACAGGGCAAAACTTAGATCTCTGTTAGCCAATAGAGCTGCTAAATATCATATGAGCTCGCAGCACAAATTTTTCGCCCACGGAGATAAGGCCACCAAATTTGTAATGAGCAGAATTAAAGGGAGGAGATCTACAAACTTCGTCCACCAACTATCATCACAGGATGGGACCCCTATCTTCTCAGTCGAACAGATTGCCGCCCAATTTTGTTCTTTCTATAATGATTTATATAACCTCCCCCCATCAACAGCCCCGGAAACACGCGCCTCTGTGATATCTTCCTTTTTGGAAGCAGCTAAACTCCCCAGCATTGACCCAGACCAGAAGCTACGCCTTACAGCCCCCTTCTCTCTAAACGAATTAAAGGAAGCAATGAACCAAATGCCGACAGGGAAGAGTCCAGGCCCGGATGGCCTGCCGTTAGCCTATTATAAAACGTTTCAGGCAGTACTCCTCCCTCACCTTTTGGATGTATGCAACCAGACTCTTAAGGGGTCTCCGCTTTCGAGAGATATGACAGCGGCACACATTACTCTCATTCCCAAAGAAGGGAAAGACACTAGATTGTGTTCTAATTACAGACCCATCTCCCTCCTAAACATAGACCTCAAGCTCCTGGCCAAGATGCTAGCCAACAGATTAGCTATCCTCCTCCCTCACCTTGTTCATGGAGATCAGGTAGGCTTCGTCCGTAACAGGGAAGGGAAAGATAACACCACAAGGGTTATTAATACCTTCTGTCATGCTAAACGACTTTCCTCTCCTCTGCTTTTACTCAGCACAGATGCTGAAAAAGCATTCGATAGAGTCAATTGGTCATACTTAAAACAAGCGTTAGCGGGATTTGGCCTACCTGACTCCTATATCAAGGCAGTCTTCTCGATGTATGAACAAGCCACAGCCTCAGTCCTAGTTAATGGCACCATATCACCTTCCTTTGCTATTAGAAATGGGACTCGCCAGGGCTGCCCCTTATCACCCCTCTTATTCATCTTGGCTCTGGAGCCTCTCCTAGCGAACATAAGATTGGACCAGGAGATAGGGGGTCTATGTTTGGGAGGCAGGGAACAGAAAATCGCCGCCTTTGCGGACGATGTTCTCGTAATGACAACTAATCCAAAAACATCCCTCCCCAGACTCCAGTTCCACATCAATACATATAGTATAATGTCTGACTTTAAAATCAAAGCTAATAAATCTTTAGTCCTTTGCTTAGGTATTCCCAAGACAACCAGACGTCTCCTAATGAAGGATTCCCCATTTAATTGGTCATCTCCTAATATCACATACCTAGGGATCAAAATTAGCCCAGACATAACGGAACTCTTCTCCCTAAACTATATTCCCTTAAAAAAGTCTATCATCGACACTATTGACAATTTGGCTCGAACCAATCCAACTCTCTCTTGGTTCGGTCGAAAGAACCTTCTTTCCTCCTTGATACTTCCCAGACTCACATACCTGCAACAAGCTCTCCCCATCTCTATTCCCAAACATTACTACATCTCGATTATGAAAAAATTTAGATCCTTCATTTGGAACGGGAGGAAGGCGAGACTCTCCTCCTCCCTCCTTATTAAGCCCAGACATGCTGGAGGAAAAGGCTTACCAAGCCCTGAATTGTATGGAAAGGCTATTCTTCTCTCCCGCGCATTAGCTTGGCTGAGCCCTTCCCCACCCTCCACTGTGGCCCAAATAGAACTGGATATATTGAACAGACCGGCTAGGGCGCTTCTCCTGGGCCAAGAGACTGCTCTTTCTTGCCATATGTCTTCATACCCAATTATTGGGGCCACACTAGAAGCGTGGAAGTGGCTATCTTACACACACTGCTCCATTCCATTGCCTTCGCCCACTCTGACCGTAGCAGATGCACTGAACACGGCTCCCTTCACACTAAGAGAAGCTACCTCACCAGGACTGCTGTCCTCCTCGACTCCATTAATTTCCCTAGCTCTCCCGACTGGAGAGTGGATGGATTTAAGGGACACAAATGCTCTACTTAACCCTCACCCACGGGATTTTATCTCAGTTGCTTATCTTAGGGCTTACCTAAAGCAGCACATCAAGGTAGGGGATCTCCTACGTCCCTTAGTCTGGATGGAAGCCTTGTCTGCCTCACAAACATTGCCCAGAAAACTCACCTCACGGTTGTACAGCAAACTACGTCTACCTCCTATGTTAGCCAAGCCCTCTTTTGTCAAGCAATGGGAATTAGACCTAGGTATCACATTCCCTTTTGAGTCCCTACCTAAACTCCTTGACTCCCCCCACGGTGTCTCCCACTGTGTCAGGATCCGGGAAAATAGCTACAAAATCCTCACGAGATCGTACAACACGCCAGATAAGACATCGAGATATACTGGACCTGCTTCTGGCATATTCTGGAGATGCCTTGGGGAGAGAGGAACCTTCCTCCATGTTTGGTGGACTTGTCCTCCCATCCAGGAATGGTGGTGCGACATCTTCACTATCGCAAATAAAGTTTGTGGTACAAAGCTCCAGCCCTCCCCGCAAATTGCCCTCCTCTCATTCTCCCAAGAGAAGGGGAAGGCCAAGCCACCATTTGTGTTTACACAGATGATCCTGGCGGCCCGCCTTCAACTCCCCAAATTCTGGCTCCAGACTACTGTCCCAACTTTAGACCAGTGGCAGCAAAAAATTGATCAGATCTATAGATTTGAGGAACTATCCTCATGGGAATCCCGCACACATTTGGTCTTCCGTAAAAAATGGTCACTGTGGGCTAAATACAGATCCCCCAAACCTTAGTTTTCTCCCTGGAACCTAAGTTAGTTGTCTTAACCCTATAACTGCTGAACATAAATGTGCAACACGCTCTAAACACCACCCCAGCAACCTACACCCCACACAAAGGATTAAAACATCCTATCGTCAGGGTCTCATCGCTTTTCTTGGTACTAATCCATTATAAACATCACACTCATCGGTAATTCTTCATTTTGTAACTAGAGATTGATTGGTCTCCTTGATCGTATACTCTGCTTAATGCTGATCCTTTCTCTGTAATTGATATGTACTTACTTCTACATTGTCGAGGCCTGCGAGCCTATACCTTGATACTTTGTTCTCTCTGTTATATTGTAAAATTTACAATAAAATATAAATAAAAAAAATAAAAAAAATAAATGACAAGCTCAGAGTCTTGTCTACAAATGCTCGCAGTCTAGGGAATAAGATCAATGAACTTGAGGCTAGAATGGCATCTGAGAATATAGATGTAGTGGCTGTTACTGAGACGTGGTTCAAGGGGAGTAATGACTGGGATATATCAATACCAGGGTTCTCTCTATACAGGAAAGACAGAGAAGGCAAGAAGGGGGAGGGGTGGCCCTGTATGTGAAAGATAGCATAAAATCTAATTTGATACAAGTTATCGAGAACAATTTAGAGTCAGTTTGGGTTACCTTGCAGCTTGATAATCATAAGGTAACTCGTGTAGGTGTGATATATAGACCACCTAGCCAAGTCAAAGAATTAGATGATCTACTAGTTGAGGAAATAGCTAAAATGACATTGAAGGGGGAAGTTATCATTATGGGAGACTTCAATCTTCCAGATGTAAACTGGAAAACCAAAATAGCTAGTTCTGCCAGGAGTACAGATATTCTAAATTCCCTACTGGGATTATCTCTACAGCAAGTAGTGGAGGAGCCAACCCGGAAGGAGGCCATTTTAGATTTAGTATTCACAAATGGGAATTTGGTATCTGATATTACTGTAGGGGAAGGCTTGGGATCTAGTGATCACCAGTCAGTGTGGTTTACTATAAGTACAGTGACTGAGTCACACCACACAAAAACAAAAGTTTTAGATTTTAGAAAAACAGACTTTTCTAAAATTAGATTAGTGGTATACGAGTCCCTATCAGACTGGAACAGTCTCATTGGAGTCCAGGAGAAATGGGACTACTTAAAAGTGGCACTATTGAAGGCAACAGAAAATTGCATTAGGCTTGTCAGTAAAAGCAAAAAAAGGAAGAGACCACTGTGGTACTCAGCAGAAGTGGCCAAAATCATTAAAAACAAAAAGATAGCATTTAGGAATTATAAAAAAAAAAAAAACGAGGATGACAGACAAATTTATAAGATTAGGCAGAGAGAGGCCAAACAAGTTATAAGAGCTTCTAAAGCACAGGCAGAAGAGAAATTAGCTCAGTCCGGGAAAAAAAGGCGATAAGGCATTCTTCAGATACATAAATGAAAAAAGGAAACTAAAACAAGGAATTACCAAATTAAAAACTAAAGAAGGAAGGTATATGGAAGAAGATAAAGAACTAGCTGACTGCCTCAATGAATACTTCAGTTCAGTTTTTACAAAGGAAAATGAAGGAGAAGGACCTCAGTTAGGAAAGAAGACTAATGAATCTTTTGACGCATGTGTCTTTACAGAGGAAGAGGTTCTAAGTCAACTGTCTAAAATTAATACAAATAAGTCACAGGGGCCTGATGGGATACACCCAAAGCTATTAAAAGAGCTCAGCGGTGAACTAGCAAAACCATTAACAGATTTATTTAACCAATCACTGGCAACAGGAGTCGTCCCAGAAGATTGGAAATTAGCAAATGTTGTGCCCATTCACAAGAAAGGTAGTAGGGAGGAATCGGCAACTATAGGCCAGTAAGCCTGACATCAATAGTGGGGAAATTAATGGAAACCATACTTAAGGAGAGGATTGTGGACCATCTAAAATCCCATGGATTGAAAGATGAAAAACAGCATGGGTTTACTTCAGGGAGATCATGTCAAACTAATCTTATTGATTTTTTTGATTGGGTGACTAAAATAATAGATGGAGGAGGTGCAGTAGACATCGCTTATCTAGACTTTAGTAAGGCTTTTGATACTGTCCCACATAGAAGGCTTATCAATAAAGTGCAGTCATTGGGCTTGGACTCCCATATTGTTGAATGGATTAGGCAGTGGCTGAGGGACAGGCAACAGAGGGTTGTAGTCAATGGAGTATATTCAGACCAAGGTCTTGTTACCAGTGGGGTACCTCAGGGATCTGTTCTGGGACCCATATTGTTTAATATCTTTATCAGCGAAATTGCAGAAGGCCTCAATGGTAAGGTGTGTCTTTTTGCTGATGATACAAAGATTTGTAACAGGGTTGATGTTCCTGGAAGAAAAAAACCAAATGGAAAAGGACTTAGGAAAACTAGAGGAATGGTCAAAAATCTGGCAACTAAAATTTAATGTTGATAAGTGCAAGTTAATGCACCTGGGACGTAAAAACCCAAGAGCAGGATATAAAATCAGTGATACAGTCCTAACCTCAGTATCCGAGGAAAGGGATTTAGGGATCATTATTTCAGAAGACTTAAAGGTAGGCAGACAATGTCACAGAGCAGCAGGAAATGCTAGCAGAATGCTTGGGTGTATAGCAAGAGGAATTACCAGTAGAAAGAGGGAGGTGCTCATGCCGCTCTACAGAGCACTAGTGAGACCTCATTTGGAGTATTGTGCTCAGTACTGGAGACCATATCTCCAGAAGGATATTGATACTTTGGAGAGAGTTCAGAGAAGAGCTACTAAACTGGTACATGGATTGCAGGATAAAACTTACCAGGAAAGATTAAAGGACCTTAACATGTATAGCTTGGAAGAAAGACGAGACAGAGGGGATATGATAGAAACTTTTAACCTCTTAAGGACATAGGGCGTACAGGTACGCCCTTGTGCCCTGGTACTTAAGGACACAGGGCGTACATGTACGCCCTGTGTATTTCCGATCACTGCCGTGCGGCTGGCAGTGATCGGAACCCGGTGCCTGCTCAAATCATTGAGCAGGCACCTAGGCTAAATGCGCGGGGGGGTCCCGTGACCCCCCCATGTCGGCGATCGCGGCAAACTGCAGGTCAATTCAGACCTGCGGTTTGCTGCGATTTTTTGCAGTTTCTGATCCCCGCGGTCCCTGACCGCGGGGATCAGAAACTTTAGTATTCCTAAAATACATCTGTATCCCCCCCTGCACCCCTGAGTGATTTTTGCCTGGTGGGAGGTGCAGGGGGAGGGTTGCGGGCGGTGCGGGCGGTGCGGGAGGCGGGCGGTGCGGCAGGCGGTATCGCGATCCCCCGCCCGCCTCCCCTTGAATAATCGTTGGCGTCTAGTGGGTATACCAGGGTGCCAGCACATTGCTGGCACCCTGGTATAAACGGCTGACATCTGTGCTGCGATGTCAGACGTTTAACCCTTTCCATACCGCGGTCCGTACGGGCAGCCCCCCGAAGCCCCGTCCTTACCCTTCCCCGTCTGCGCAGTTCTAACCACTACTGAGCAGACGGGGAAGGTTCCCATGGCAACAGGACGCCTTCTCAGGCATCCTGCTGTCCATGGTGCTGAACAGATCTGTGCTGAAAGGCATAGATCTGTTCAGACAAAGTGTAAAATACAGTACAGTACTATATATTGTACTGTACTGTATTATACAGACATCAGACCCACTGGATCTTCAAGAACCAAGTGGGTCTGGGTCAAAAAGAAAGTGAAAAAAAGTGAAAATAAAGTAAAAATCAAAAAACACATTTTTCACTGATTAAAAATAAAAATAAATTAAATTCCCTACACATGTTTGGTATTGCCGCGTCCGTAACGACCTGATCTATAAAACGGTCATGTTGGGGACTTCCGGTTCCGGCGCTGGGATGCAGGAGGCGGAGTGAGTGAGCTCCGGCACCTGCCCCTGTAAATCCTCCTGCGCTCCGACATAGTGGACGAAAAGGGACCCCGAAAGTCACCTGGGGGTTCCCGCTGAGTGCCGGCCGACGGTCCATGGACCGATATTTACTGAGGAGCGGCAGACGACAAGTGGTGAGCGGGACGAAAATGACCGCAAGTGCAGCGCAGGGCAAGATGGCGGATTCCCGCCCTCACTCCCCGATTGCGATCCAAGAGGCCACAGAGGTGGTGGAAAGCGGAGGCAAGCCTGCAGGGGATCTAAGGGATCTAAATAATATCGATTACAAGACGCTGGCTATCGAAGTGGCCCGCTACCTGGCCCCAGATATAAAAGAGACTCTTGCCAAGACCCTCACACAGTCTTTGCATGAACTGCACTCTACGGTAGCAAGGCATGAGGCAAGCATAGAGGAGTTGGAGCAAAGAGTCTCGGCGATGGAAGAGGATGTGACCAGATGTACTCATGAAGCCCAAGATCTTTATAAGCAAAACATCGTGCTGAAAGACCGCCTGGAGGACCTGGAAAATAGGTCCAGGCGGAATAATTTAAGAATAGTGGGCCTGCCAGAAAGTGTGAAACAGCCTGCCTTGAAAGAGATCTGCGAGATAGAAATACCTCAAGCGCTGAACCTGGCCGGGAGGCGCATTGTGGAGCGGGTCCACAGAGTAGGACCTGCGGTGGACTTTCAGTCGCAAGACCGTAATGTTTCGCAGAACCTCCAGTCTAGGCCGCGGCAAGTTATTATGCGGTTCCTAGACTATAACGACAAGGAAGCAATCCTGAGAGCTTTTCGGGCTCGCAAAGGGCCATTGAAGGTCAGAGGACATACCTTGCTAATGTTTGCTGACTATTCTGCCATGGTGGCAAAAAGGAGGCGTGACTTCAGCGCGGTGTGCTCGGAATTGTATAAGCGACAAGTACGGTTCCAGTTATTGTATCCGGCGATTTTGAAGATCTCAACGGCGGATGGCGAGGTCAAAACCTATCAAGACCCTGTGGCAGCGGAGGAGTTCCTGCGGACTGACAGCACGGAGGGTGAGCCAAGGCGCAGAGGACGGTCGCCAGGACAGCAACAGCGGAGGAGGGAGAGGACAAGAAGTCCGGAGTGGAGACGCTCGCCTCTCACAGACAGACGGGGACGAGACTGGGAGATGGTTCCAGTGGATAAGAGAGGGCCTCGTTCTTTCAGAAGAAGGGACTCTTGGTCAAGATGAAGTGGACATTATTGGTAGCTATGTTTAGTTCTGTTCTGAGTCATTTTTCTACCAGCAAGGAAATATGGACATGGTTTAAAATGTGCAGCGGGAGTGTGATTGCGCATGGCAGTATTGTCTAAAATTTAGCCTGTGGGATTGCATGGTTATATGTTTTGAAGAGAAGAGCACTGCGGTTAGAATAGTGTAAAGTATGGGGGACGGGTGGTTGAGTGCTGCAGCCTAGAAAAAAGGGAAGTCGATAATAAGGGAGGAGGTTGTTAGTTGGGTAATATGTGTCATAGGGATGATATGGTTTTAGGGGTTTTGTCTAACAGGGGTGAGGGAGGGGGGTAGTTTACAATATTGTATGTGAAAATGTTCATGTTTATTTTTGTGCATCAGCTGGCGCTTGTCCTGGGAGCATCTGGGTAATGGGATATGTTTCTCCAGTCATCATTCTAGTCATTATCCTAGAATATGAAGATAGTTAGTTGGAATGTTAAGGGCCTCCGCTCTCCGCAGAAGAGATGGATGATTCTTCGCCATCTTAAAAAATTAAAACCTGATATAGCATTACTTCAGGAAACTCATCTACCAGCAGGGGATTTTGGCAGGATGAAAAAGTTATGGGTGGGTCAGGTGATAGGGTCCTCCTCCTCAGAGCGGAAAGCGGGGGTCCTGATCTTGTTCAACAAAGCTTTCAACTTCACTTTGCTGAGTTCAGTAGCGGATGACTACGGGAGGTGGGTGAGGGTGTCGATACGGGTCCAAAATATGGAATACACTGTTTTCAATGTATATGGTCCGAATGCCAATAACTCTTCAGGGCGCTGGAAAGTAGGTTATTGTTGGATAAGACCTCACACCTGATTGTAGGGGGCGACTTCAACTCAGTGATGATGGGGCAGGAGGATAGAAAGACTGAGGCGAAAGGGGGCAGAACTACGGTGGCCCATGACGCAGTTTTGGGGCAGCTGACAGAGTCAGTCGGTCTGATAGATCCCTGGAGGCAGCTACATCCTGATGACAGGGAGTATTCCTTTTACTCTCACGCTCAGGATTCTTGGTCACGCATTGACTACATCTTTGTCCAGGGCTCACTAGCGGGGTTGGTAGAACAGGCTGAGGTGGGGGATATTATGGTGTCAGATCATGCTCCGGTGTCCCTGATATTGAGAGACACTTTTCCAAAGGGATCAGATTACCTGTGGAGGTTCCCCTCGGGGCTAGTGGGAAATGAGGACTTTCAGAATAAGTTAATTGGCTGGTGGGAAAAATATAGGGAGGATAATCAGGTCCACATAGACAACCCGGAACTTTTTTGGCAAACATCAAAGGCAGTTTTGAGGGGGCGTATTATGAGTTACATTTTTGGTAGGAAGAAAGCTTGTCAGCGGTCATTGGAAAGAGCCAGTAATAGAGTCAGACAAATGTACAGGCAGTTCACAGAAATGCCTACAGCGGATAATAAAGTGAAATGGGTTGAAGCACGTCAGGCTTTTGAAGCTAGTGAAAAGCATAAAGAATCTCTCAGACAAACCCAGTTTGAAGCTAAATTATATCATTTTGGTAATAAAGCGGGTCGCTTGCTGGCCAACCTAGCGAAAGGCCGGAGAGAGCCCCAATATATACTTAGTTTGAAAGATGGTGACGGGAAGATAGTCATTGACCCGGCGGGTATTAGCAGGATAGTAGGTCAATATTATGAGGCTTTATATAAGGATCACTCTTCAGCGTCGTTAGTTGATACTCTCTTAGATAAGGTGGAGTTGCCCACGGTGACATCTGAACAGCTTATGAAATTAAATGCGGATGTGACTGTGGAGGAACTCCAGCTGGTCATTAAAGGGCTGAAGAACGCAAAAGCTCCAGGGCCTGATGGCTTTACGGGAGAATATTATAAGGTGCTAATCTCGCAGGTTTCCCCAATAATGTTACAGCTTTATAATGACGTGTTGAAGGGCAAGGCCCGTCCGGATAAGGATAATGTATCTTATATTAAGCTCCTACCTAAACCAGGGAAAGACCCGCTTATGCCTAGTTCATATAGGCCTATATCCCTAATAAACGTAGACACAAAGATCTTATCTAAGATTATTGCCGACAGGTTAGCCTCTTTTTTACCATCTTTAATAGGTGCTGAACAGGTGGGATTTGTCCAGGGCCGCTCAGCGGTTAAGAATATTCGGACGGTTTTAGCAGTGTTGGATAGAGTTAGACATGACCCTCGTCCAGGGGAACGTCCAGCCATGCTCACCCTAGACGCAGAAAAAGCTTTTGATAATGTTCGGTGGGCGTGGCTGGAGGCGGTACTGGATAGATTGGGATTCAAGGGGGCTTTTAGGACGTTTATTGCAAATTTGTATAGTAACCCGAGAGCGCGGGTATATACTCAGGGCTACCTCTCCAAACCTTTTGAACTGGAAAAGGGTACAAGACAGGGATGCCCGCTTTCACCCCTGCTCTTCAACCTAGCACTTGAGCCATTATCACGGCTTCTTTGCACTTCGAACCTGTATACAGGGGTTGAGGTGGGAACAAAACAAGTGAAGGCGGCGCTCTTTGCCGATGATGTAGTATTATTTCTGGCTAGACCGGGAGTGCATATCCCAGTTATTTTCGAGGCTTTGGAGGCTTTTGGAAGTTATTCTGGGTACAGGGTGAATATTTCAAAATGTGAACTCTTGCCTTTGGTGCCCATGAATGATATCTTACAAAAAGTAAAAAGGGATCAAGGAATTAGCATAGCCAAATCCAGCATAACTTACCTAGGGGTGAAGATAGGGAGGGACCCGCACTCTTTATATCAATTAAATTTTCCACCATTACTGTCCCGTATAGGGGCCGACCTGGATAGATGGCAAGGCCTACCTCTCTCCCTGATGGGGAGGTGCTGCTTGGTGAAGATGATGGGAGTCGCTAGGTTGTTATATCCAATGCAGACTATTCCATTACTGCTAAGACATGCTGATGTCAAACTCTTGGAAAGCAGATTTGTGCGGTTCATATGGCAAGGCAAAAAGCCGAGAGTGGCTCTGGACAAATTGAAACTGAGAAGGGAGGTGGGGGGAATCAATTTCCCGGACATCAGGGGTTATAATATAGCGTGTAACAGCAGGTACATATTGGATTGGGCAAATCAGACCTCTTATTACACAAATCTCAGTCTGGAGAAACAGTTAGCAAAACCTTGGGACCTGATGGCATTATTGCACACCTAGTTTGCCTAACTTGCCGAGATCAATTAAAATGTCATTGCTGTTAAGGGATACTATTGTAGTGTGGAAAATACTGAGGAAGATGTATGATTTGCCCTATCAAATATCTAAGCATCTCCCAATAGCAGCCAACCCTAGTTTTGAGCCAGGAAGGAGTAGCAAAGGTATAGCAATGTGGTTAAGCAAAGGGATAAGAACGATGGGTGACGTATTTCATGAGACAGAACCTCGGTGGAGGACACAGGAGGAGTTGAGGGAGAGGTGGGGATTGCAGGGTCTGACATTCTTGCCGTACATGCAACTTATGTCATATGGCAAAGGATTATGCAGGGATCTAACAAAAGAATGGAGGACGAATGATTTTGACAGTCTTTTGCGGCAAAAGGTTAGACCGACAATCTCACTTCTTTATCAATCCCTGAGAAATAGATGGGAAAGGGTGGATGCCAAGAACATGTTTCGGAAGTGAGGAATATTATTGGAGGTTGAGGATGTGCACCAGTTGGTTTGGACGGGCATAGGGACGCTGCATCAGGCTGTTCCGGATGAAAACTGGCGCGAGACTCACTTCAAAATTCTACATCGCGCAATATATGGTTTTGATGTTCCAAGGGACAGGTTTAAACTAGGACAGAATAGTGGCATGTCCAAAGTGTGATGCCCCTAGAACAGATTTATACCATGGACTATGGAGCTGTCCGAGATTGAGATCATATTGGGATGAAGTCTCTGATTTACTAAAAAAGTGTGGTAGGAGTGAGACGGAGATTACTCCTGTAGTGGTGATCTTGCATGTCCAATACCACAAAGATGACCGGTCCGATAGTTACACAACGTCGTCTCTAGTACCAATGGAGCATAAAATTGTGCTAGGGGCAAAAAAATGCTTGTTAAACTTGTGGCTTCAATCTCAGACTCCCTCGATATCCATGGTCATCACGTGTCTCAGACGCTATATTCCATCTGGAAGTGGTTGGAAGCGACGCAACAAAAAGAGGTTAGAGGGAAAAAATTATATCTAACATGGCGCAAATTTATTCTGGGTCATATTGATCACGGTGAGTACAACCGGATTATGTCCCCCTTCAAGTTGACGGAGTGGTATTTGTTGGAGGACCTCAAGGATAGACTGGGAATGTTAAAAGTGACATAGGTGTTACCAGATGCAGTATGTACTTATGTGTAGCCAGGTGTGGTGTTTCAGCTGATGCAGGGAAGGGGGGGAGGGGGGAATTGTGTTTTATATTGGGGGGTTTTGTTTTAACTTTCCAAATGATGTAACGTGCCGAGCATGCTTTTCCTATGTCAAAGTCATCTTCATGTACATTGTGATATGATGTCAATCTGTTACTTTTGGATTGTGGGAGAAAAAGTAAACTAAAAAATTATGTTTAAAAAAAAAACGGTCGTGTTACTTTACCCAAATGGTGAACGCCATAAAAAAATAAATTAAAAACTATGATGAAATTGAAATTTTGCCCACCTTACTTCCCAAAAAAGGTAATAAAAGTGATCAAAAAGTTGTATGTACGCCAAAATTGTAACAATCAAACCATCATCTCATCCCGCAAAAATCATACCCTACCCAAGATAATCGCCCCAAAACTGAAAAAACTATGGAAACACTAAAACATGATTTTTTTTTGGTTCAAAAATGAAATCATTGTGTAAAACTTACATAAATTAAAAAAAGTATACATATTAGGTATCGCCGCGTCCGTATCGACCGGCTCTTTAAAAATATCACATGACCTAAGCCCTCAGGTGACCACCGTAAAAAAAAAAAACGGTGTAAAAAAAGCAATTTTTTGTCATCTTACTTCACAAAAAGTGTAACAGCAAGCGATCAAAAAGTCATATGCACCCCAAAATAGTGCCAATAAAACCGTAATCTCATCCCGCAAAAAATGAGACCCTACTTAAGATAATCGCCCAAAAACTGAAAAAACTATGGCTCTTAGACTATGGAGACACTAAAACTTTTTTTTGTTTTAAAAATTAATTCATTGTGTAATGTTAACCCTTGCTTTGTTAGTGGAAAAAATGGGTTAAAATGGAAAATTAGGCAAAAAAATGAAATTCTAAAATTTCATCCCATTTGCCAATAACTCTTGTGCAACACCTAAAGGGTTAATGAAGTTTGTAAAAATCAGTTTTGAATACCTTGAGGGGTGTAGTTTCTTAGATAAGGGTCACTTTTATGGAGTTTCTACTCTAGGGTTGCATCAGGGGGGCTTCAAATGGGACATGGTGTCAAAAAAACAGTCCAGCAAAACCTGCCTTCCAAAAACCAGGTGTGCAACACCTAAAGGGTTAACGAAGTTTGTAAAATCAGTTTTGAATACCTTGAGGGGTGTAGTTTATAGAATGGGTCATTTTTGGGTGGTTTCTATTATGTAAGCCTCGCAAAGTGACTTCAGAGCTGTAGTGGTCCCTAAAAATTGGGTTTTTGTAAATTTCTGAAAAATTTCAAGATTTGCTTCTAAACTTCTAAGCCTTGTAACATCCCCAAAAAATAAAATATCATTCCCAAAATAATTCAAACATGAAGTAGACATATGGGGAATGTAAAGGCATCACAATTTTAGGGGTATTACTATATATTACAGAAGTAGAGAAACTGAAACTTTGAAATTTGCAAATTTTTCCAAATTTTTGTTAAATTTGGTATCTTTTGGTGCAAAAAAAATATTTTTTTTTACTTCATTTTACCAGTGTCATGAAGTACAATATGTGACGAAAAAACAATCTCAGAACGGCCTGGATAAGTCAAAGCGTTTTAAAGTTATCAGCACTTAAAGTGACTCTGGTCAGATTTGCAAAAAATGGCCTGGTCCTAAGGTGTAAAAAGGCTGTGTCCTTAAGGGGTTAAATACATAAAGGGAATCAACAAGGTAAAAGAGGAAAGAATATTTAAAAGAAGAAAAACTGCTACAAGAGGACATAGTTTTAAATTAGAGGGGCAAAGGTTTAAAAGTAATATCAGGAAGTATTACTTTACTGAGAGAGTAGTGGATGCATGGAATAGCCTTCCTGCAGAAGTGGCAGCTGCAAATACAGTGGAGGAGTTTAAGCATGCATGGGATAGGCATAAGGCCATCCTTCATATAAGATGGGGCCAGAGGCTATCCATAGTATTTAGTATATTGGGCAGACTAGATGGGCCAAATGGTTCTTATCTGCCGACACATTCTATGTTTCTATGTTTCTATGTCTTATGGGGCGAAAAATACGTTATATGTTCTAAAGGCCTTTTTGTCGTGCATTACTGGCAAAAGAAAAATATATTTGCCGTTCAGCAGTGCAGTTATATGTTATAAAGCTCTTTTTGTCGTGTATTAATGGCAAAAGAAAAATATATTTGCCGTTCAGTTGTGCAATTATATGTTCTAAAGCCTTTTGTGGAGTGTATAAGGGGAAAAAAATAAGGGCCTTTTTTGCCGTTCATTAATGGCAAAAGAAATGGCAAAAGAAAAATATATTTGCCGTTCAGCGGTGCAGTTATATATTCTAAAGCCCTTTTGCATGTATTAGTGTAAAAAAATATATATATATTTGCCGTTCTGCGGATATGTTCTAAAGCCCTTTTTGGCACGTATTAGTGGGAAAAAAGAAAAAAAGCTTATTAGCCATTGTGTGTTGAAGTGAGAAAATTACACTCTTTTTGGTGTTCCTTAGTGAAGTTCCATTGTATCCATTGTATTAATAATTAAGGAGTGGGTACAAAACACAGAAGACATGCAAATATTCCATTCACGTGTCATCTCTGTTTTGGATCCACTCCTGTTTTTTTGGCATTAGCAATACTGTCGGATTACTGACCAAATGCTGACCGAGTGAAGGCAGATGCTCAACAGACAGGATCAATTTTTTGGGGGGTTATTGTTCTGATGGATCAGAGGAAGGGCAAAATAATCAGTGACATTAACACAAACTTACTGCTGACACCCTCTCCACTCTGTCGGGGGGCTTTAATTGTATAAGCGTTTACTAGAACAGGTTCTGTAGACATCTATGTTGAATCAGCTGATGACGGTGTAAAAAGAGTGCGCTTCTTCTTGGCGCTAACATCGATCTGTAAGGCTGAGTTCATACTTGAGTTATTTGTTCAGTTTTGACCCCGTAGCTGCCCAAATAAGTGACGTGTTCAGTGATTCTAAGAGCGACGCCTGTCATCTGCATGTCATATGGATTCACAGTTTTATTTCACTACCACAGCAGAGTCCCTGTGCGTGTTACTGCAAGGCACAGTGTTCTACACCACTATAAAGGCTCTCTGCAGCCAGGAACACGATTCGCCGCAAATAAATTCGTATCAAACCAAAAAAAAACTATTTTTTTTCCGAAAGGGCCAAATAAAATTTTTGTGAAATTTCGCTCATCTATAGTCATCACTACAAGTCAAATCGTCACGGGGCCCATGGGGACCACAGCAATGGCATGGGACCAATGGTACATTTTAAAATTAAGTAAGGCTTTTTTTATTTATTTTGCACAGTTCCAGATTAAAGTATTACTTTTATCTGAATTCATGAATAATCTATAATCTATATTAAAGAATTTTATTCATCTAAGGGCAAAGTTGGACATTTATTATTCTTTTGTTTTCCTGCAAACCAAGTAGAACTTAATGGGCATTTGTAGTTTTTTCAACCTTGGGACCCATTTATAGTAAATTCTTGCTGTGTTTTTGCTCCATTATTGGATTTTACCGCTGAAGTTGCTTTATATAGCAGCATCCTTACATTATGTATATAAATCAGAAGGACTAATGCGAAATATGTGTGTGCCCGCCTATATAGGTGCTATATATTTTATGATATTGCCTTCACACTCCATAGTTTCCAGCTGCAGACAACATCGACACGTTATAAATAAGAATTGCAATAAATTGAGAGACATCCAGCTGAATTTGATGTTTCAAGACATTTGAGGCATTTTGCACACACATGGTCTTTTCAGGAGCAAAGTCTAATTAAAAATGTGTTTGAAAAGATTAATGTTTTATACATATATTTGGCTGTGTTTTTAACTTTTTTTCCGTTTGCCAAGAGCCGGTTTCGAGTTTCAGTACACTGGTGCACAATGTTATAAATTACAGTATTTTCCTGTTTTTCTAAGGAAAGAAGGTGTAATGTTAAACCTTAAATGTCCCTTTGGAGTTTAAAGGTCACTTTGTAAAAATTAGACCTTTTGTTTTCTATGTGAATTCCAGATCACGTGACCTTAAATCGCCTGGTAAATCACTTACTGATCCTTCTAGAAACATTAGCAATTACCCAAGTTTAGGTTCAAAATAGTTAATTAATTCTGTGAGTTTTTTATTTTATTTCTACATTGTGTTTATTATTGATTTACTCTGGTGTTTTTTAAAAAGGAGAAAATTGTATTTCTATCTTTAACCTCTGAATCATGCTGCCAATTTTGGAATTCACAACACAGCACTTGTTTTGTTTTTTCATTTCTTCATTTTAAAAATCATATCTTTTTATTTTTTCATTGGCATGGCCATATAAGTGCCTGTTTTTTGCAGAACGAGTTGTATTTTTAAATGACAACAATTTATGGTAAATATAATGTATTTTATAATGCTTATTCATTTTTTGGATTGAAAGCATGAAAAAACACAGCAATTCTGCCATTAATATTTAGGCTTTGTTTTTATGGCCTTCACTGTTAGTGATGGACGAACATCAGCCGGTACGATTCGCAAACGCAATCAAATGTTCGTGAACCGCAAGTTCGCGGAGGATCCCATTCACTTTAATGGCAAGCCAAGAGTTCCATGGCAAATTGTGTCAGCTCTGGCCACAGGTCAAGCCTGCACACCCAGTAGTCAAGGGGTTCCTCGCTTCTCAGAGCGTCCACATCAGCCGTTAACCTGATGTAGTCGGACACCTGCCGGTCTAGGCGTTCTCTCAGGCTGTATCCGGAGGGCAACAGTCGATGGGTTGGCTGCAAGAATGATCTCATATCTGAAGTGACCAACACATCTTCAAACCGCCCTTTTCTTGCATGCGCTGTAGGATTGGTACTCACAACTGTTTCTCTGTGGGTGGAAATTCCTCTGCCAGCGCCCGCAACAGCAGAATGCAGGATCTCTCAAAGTAAGGCCTGGAAATGCTGCATTCTGACAGCCCTCTGTGATGCTGGTAACATGTCCGCCATTTTGTGTTTGTACCGGGGGTCTAAGTACGTTGCCACCCAGTACTGGTCTGTGCCCTTTATGCTTTTTATACGGGGGTCCCTCTTCAAACACTGGAGCATGAAGGCCCCCATTTGCACTAAATTGGAAGCAGTGGAGTGGGCTGGCTCCTGCTCATCATCCAGGATAATGTCGTCCTCGGTCTCCTACCCCATCCAAGAACAACACCAGGGATCCCAGAAAAGTTTAAAGCATGCTCTTCTTGCTCCTTCTCCTCCGTCCCGCCACCATCCTCCTCTCACTTCTCTTCAGACTCCTGTTGTCGTGTCTCAGTTAGCCACTGATCGGCCTGTGATCGCAAAGCTTAAAGTGCAGGACCGCTGTGACTCTTGACTTCCAGGCACAACAGCCACAGCATGGCAACGTCTCACCTGGCATGTCAAATAGGTTCTGGGGAGCTTAAGGGGTGCAGCGGAAGAGGCGGTAGCAGTGGAAAAGGAGGAGTCAGCCAAGGAGGAGTAGGAGGCTGGGGTAGGAGGAGGAGAAGAAGAGGCAGGCCTGCATGCAATCCATGGCGGCAACACCAAATCCACATGGGTGCCATGGGTTGCATGCTTGACGGCCATCAGAAGGTTTACCCAGTGGGCAGTAAAAGTTATGTACCTTGCCTGCCCGTGTTTGCTAGACCACGTGTCTGTGGTCAGATGTATTTTAGCACCGACACTGTGTGCCAGAGATACATTCACTTGCCGCTGAAGGTGGCCATATAGCTCCGGGATGCCCTTCTGTGAGAAATATTTCCTTCCGGGGACCTTCCATTGTGGTGTGCCAATGGCCACAAATTTTCTAAAGGCCTCCGAGTCCACCAGTTTATATGGCAGTAGTTCTCAGGCTAGCAGTTCCAGTGGTCAGCCGTTGGGCAAGAGGGTTATCCGGTGTCATCATCTTTTTTCGCTCGAACATTTGGGCCACGGAAGCCTGCCTTTTGCCAGATAAACGCGACAACGGTAAAATTAAAGGTGGGAGTGGAGGACAAATAGAAGGAGAAGGAGGAGGAGAAGAGGGAGGATGTGGAGTGCCGGGAGTGTGGCTTTGTGGGCTCTTACGGTGTTGCTTCCACTGGGCTCGATGATGGAAGACCAGGTGCCTTATTAAGGTGGTCGTCCCTAGATGAGTGTTGGGCTTACCGCGACTTATGCGTTGACAGTAAAGGCAGCAGATGGCAACACTATTGTAAGCAGCGAACAGTTGTGACCGTGCATGGTGAATGGCTCATTCCAGATACATTAGCAGTCTGCTTTTTGCCTCCTGTGCACTGTAAATTCTGCCTGCTTCTCCACCTTCTCCTCCCTATATGCTGCTCCGTCTCTCCCTCTGAACTCCCCTCCTCTTCCTCTCTTATGGGCACCCATGTGATGTCCATCGACATGTCATCATCATCTCCTTCACCACCACTGACATTAGAGATCTCGGCGTAGGCAGCAACAGCCGGGACCATCCTCCTTGGACTGATCTCGGTACTGTTGTCAGACTTTTGGGTGGCGACCATTGTTACCTCCTCTTCCTGATCCGATGCCAAGAATGGCTGCTCATCGGTAAGGTCTTGGAATGGATGGGAAAGTAATATCTCTGACTTGAGCGGAGGGGATATGGTCTTTGGTGGTGCACACAGCAGAGAGCTTAGAGGGTGCAGATAGAGAGAATGAGGAGGGTGCAGAAGCGGAAAGCTAAGTGAGACACTCAACCAATTGTGGTGTGTCCTTTGACGTAATCACACGCATCTTCTGCAACTTCCCACTTAGGCTCCAGCCTGGTTCACCTGCCTGACCCCTACCACCCCTGCGGAATGGCCTGCCTCTTCCTCTGCCTGTCATTTTCAAAATGATCCTGTGACAAATATATATAGAAGAGCAGTATTTGTGGAAGAAGGTATATCACACCCTTGCCGTAATCAGGGAAACTGGTATATCACACCAGTAGAAATGATTTGTTCCAATAGCGTTTGTCACTCTGTGTAGCTGCGGTAACGAAGCAGAACCGCAAACAAATGCTGCACTACCCAAATGTACTTTATAGAAAGTATATTATTGGTTTATAACACCCCAGCTTCAATAATTTTTTTTGGGGGGGGGGGGGGCATCTGGTATATAACACCAGTAGAAATTATTTGTACTAATAGCGTTTGTCACCCTGTGTAGCTACGGTAACGCAGCAAAACCGCAAACAAATGCTGCACTGCCCAAATGTACTATATAGAAAGTATATTATCGGTATATAACACCCCTGCTTCAATCAGTTTTTTGGGAGGGCAACTGGTATATCACACCAGCAGAAATGATTTGTTCCAATAGCGTTTGTCACTCTGTGTAGCTGCAGTAACGCAGCAAAACCGCAAACAAATGCTACACTACCCAAATGCACTATATAGAAAGTATATTATTAGTATATAACACCCCAACTTCAATCATTTTTTATTGGGGGGGGGGGCAACTGGTATATCACACTAGTAGAAAATATTTGTACTAATAGCATTTGTCACCCTGTGTAGCTACGGTAATGCAGCAAAACCGCAAACAAATGCTGCACTACCCAAATGCACTATATAGAAAGTATATTGTTGGTATATCACACCTCTGCCTCAATCAATTTTTTGGGGGGGCAACTGGTATATCACGCCAGTTGAAATAATTTTTTCCAAGAGCGTTTGCCCCTCTGTATAGCTGCAGTATCACAGCAGAAACACACACAACTGCTGCACAATACAAATGCACTATAATATACTTTCTATGTTAGACAGTATCTTATAAGTATATCAAACCCCTCTGTAAGTCACACCTATCAATTGCACACCTATACTAGTCCTTAAAAGGACTTTTGTGACCTTATTAGCTAGCATTTGGTGTCTCTAACATTCTGTCCCTGCTCTACACAGCAACCTCTCCCTACACTGGCAAAAGACTAAATGTAGAATGGCGGCCAGATCAGGTTTATTTATAAGGTAGGGGGTATGTTTATGTGCTAAAAATGTCTCAATTGGCTGTCCTGTCATGGGTCAAAGTTAGTAGACAGACTTTAGAAAGGTCACGGCACTCTCAAACTTCAAAATTTAGTGTTTTATTACACCAAAGTAATCAGCAACGTTTCGACATCCAAGTCTTTCTAGCTTAAGAAAGACTTGGATGTCGAAACGTTGCTGATTACTTTGGTGTAATAAAACACTGAATTTTGAAGTTTGAGAGTGCCGTGACCTTTCTAAAGTCTATCTACGGTTTTTGAGGGGTTCCTGAGGCCGGGACCTGACGCTGCGAGCACCGCTGCCAGCATTGAAGTGTCTTCAAGTAAGTGGTGTTGTCCTAATCCAGTTTTTTGTTCTTCATGGGTCAAAGTTATTCACAATGTAAAAGAATATGGCGCCGGCAGAGATCGCCATATGTTCACCCATTCGGCGAACCGCGAACTAGCAAAGTTTGCCACGAAACGACCACCAGGAGAACGTCAAGGCAATCTCTAGAAGCAGGTATATTAAACCCCTTAATCTGCATTTTGTGGAAGCAGGCATATCGCACTCCTCAATCAGTATTTTGTGGAAGCAGGTATATAGAACCCCTTAATCAATATTTGGTGTAAGCAGGTATATCGCACCTCTTAATAAGTGATTTGTGGGGCAACAAGTATATCACACATAGTTTTTTCAATAGCGCTTGTCCCTCTATATAGCTGCAGTATCGCAGCAGAACCGCACACAACTGCTGCACAATACAAATGCACTATATACTTTCTATGTTAGAAAGTATATTATAGGTTTATCACACCCCTCAATAAGTTTTCTTGGGGGGAAACAGGTATGTCACACCAGTTGCAATTAGTTATTCCAATAGTGTTTGTCCCTCTATATACCTGCAGTATCGCAGCAGAACCACACACAACTGCTGCACAATACAAATGCACTATAATATACTTTCTATGTTAGAAAGTATATTATAGGTATAAAACACCCCTCAGTAAGTCACACCTATCGATAGCACACCTCTACCAGTCCTTAAAAGGACTTTTGTGACCCTATTAGCTAGCGTTTGCTGTCCATAACAGTCTGTCCCTGCTCCACACAGCAACCTCTCCCTACACTGGCAAAACACAGAATGTAAAATTGCTGTCATATTGGGTTCTGTTATAGGGCGGGGGGTGTGTCCATGTGCTGAAACGTCTCAATTGGCTGTCCAGTCCCACCTGATGGATGTGTCATGGGTCAAAGTTCGGCGCAATGCAAAAGTTCGCTGAACATGCGAACATCTCCATATGTTCGCATGTTCAGCGAATTGCGAACACATAAAGTTTGCAGCCAAACGACCGCCGGGCGAACCGCAAGGCCATCTCTAACCACCATAGAAAGCAGAAGACCCATCGTTTTTTTTTTAGAAAGGCCCATTACTTTCTTTAAATTACATACCTACTTTTGGCCAACATTATCCATGTGTGGTACTCCACTTGGAACCCCATCAAGTGGTGACATCAATGTGGACAACATTATTATGTTCGTAATGTTATAAATCTGAAAATAATGTTTGTTACTAGGACACACATGTACAATTTGAAGTAAGGATGCACATTAAGCTTTCACACATCAAAGGGAACCTGCCACTACCTTTGGGGGCACTATACCACCAGTATGGGATTTAGGATCTCAAATCTGCTAATAACAAACCCCTCCTATCCTTTCAAAATAAGGTACTGTAACCGAAATTCAAACTTACCGGGAGAAGAGTCTAACAGCATCAGGTGTATGCTTACAGCGCCGATGAAACCGGGGACGGTACACCTTGCATCACTAGACATGAACATGACGTGAACAGTGTAGCCAGGTGTATCATCCTCACGTCCATTGATGCAGTGCACATGTAGTGTACCTGATTTTGCTGGAGAAGAGTCTCCAACTATTCCCTCAGTAAATTTTAATTGTTTTTATTTTCTTCTGCAGAGACAGATGGGTGTGCTATTCGTAGATTTGAGACCCTAACCTCCAGCTGCATAATAGAAAACTGATGGTTTAGTAGTCCCAAACCAGGTGAAAGATTGCCTTTAAATTGAAGAAATGGACAAAAGGAAAGCATTCTATGTATACTATTTATCTTCCTATACCTGTTATTCATTGATTCAAACCATAAAATTAACTATATACCCAGTGAATTGTTCTACTGGAAGAGCAATAGAAGATGGGACACGATCCAGGAGCTTCATAGGCTCCAAATCATTTCCAAAATATTCCTTCTCAGAAATGAGACGGCTGTACAGCCAGAACTCTAGGGCTGTTGATGAAATCAAGGTTTATGTTCTGCATATTTTTACTTGCAAAATGTGCAAATGTTACTAGGAAATGGGAACCTGTCCATCTAGTTGTGCCCCAAGAGCTGCATTGAATTATATCTGTATTAATGTAATACATTGTGTCTGCTGGAACTAAAATAATTTACAGACCTCAATTTGTTTTTCACAGATATCAAATCTAGTACATCTAGAACAAAAAATCACCCTGAGACTTGGACTATATACAGAATTTGTGTAGTGTGATCTAAAAGATGTAGTACTCCATAGGTATATAACTTGCAGGGATGTCTCAATTACTAAAGAAGCTGTTGCCATAGTACTAATATGAAAACAATTCACCGTAGTATTTATAGGGTTGGAAAAGTATCAATATAATGTATCACAGAGAAAAATTACCTTTTACATAAAACATAACTTTTACTGTCATTAGTTAAAATATTACCTCATCTATATATAATCTTAAACTATGTCAGATAGTACAATCTGATATAGAAAATTGCGGCAACTTACAGTTTGATGACTGTGGACCTGGCCAGACGGTGAATGAGAGGTGAAGTCTGGGCAGGGGAGGGGGGGGGGGGGGGGGGGGGGGAATCCCTAATGTGTCCCTCAATGTACCCCTGCCTACAGGCGGAGCACCCGCCCCGAAAGGGGCGACCCCTCCTCTCGGTGGCTAAGCCCTCACTATCGCCTACTTTTACCCTGCCTGTAGAGATTGAAGATGTTCGTCCCTTCTTAGCAGTTTGTCCCGACGCGTTTCCCCAGTAAAGAATCAATTGTTGCAGGCTTCACTCTGGGTAATTGCCCATCTGATATTCTTGGGCAAAAAATATATGGTAATTATATCACAGACCTCCTGGTATAGTAAGGTGTACTTGTGTTGGTGTGCCACTGATCTAATTACCTTGTATTTGGCACCTGAAACTCTACCCTGCCTCCTGGATAATCCAATGGCTGCTTGACTATTAATAAAAGCGCCACTTCCGGTCTTTGGAATGCACGCGGCGAGTGTGGAACGCACATGTGATCCCAAAACCGGAAGTGATCGGGCGCTATTCTCCCCGACATTTCCTGCCTATGGAAAGCATGCAGGGGTGTAGGAACAGACCCCGCAAGCGACCGAAGATACTGATAGACCATGATAAAAGGGGAGGGAATAGTTAATGCATACGTTTTAGATATATAATATCATATAAGTAAATAGTGCATCCTTGTAAATACTGAGTCCCACATTCTTATAGAGGGGTGTTAGAGGGACTGGATAAATAAACTGTATGGACAAATACTAATGTCCCAAAACAGGCACCCCATTCAAACTATATATCACAATGAACCAATTTCGATCTGATATTGTGCAGATTATTCTTGAACTCACATTTTTATTTGAGAAGATCACCATAGAGTATGGTTATTATACGAAAGAGAGGGATACTAAATAAAACAACCGAAGGAGATCTGTTCATTCAGTCCCAAGGGATATACTGTTTTAAGGCGGTATATCCACTGGGCTTCTTTACGGAGAATTCTGTTATCCCAGTCGCCACCCCCTGGTGACTGCCGTAGAACTTCAATAACCTGAAATTTGAGTGTACTCACATCGCCTTCGTGTACCTCAAGTACATGACGCGCGATTAGTTTGTCTCTGCGATTCCTTAGATCACCTAAGTGTTCCGCAACCCGTCTCAGTTCACGTTTGGTTTTTCCAACATACAGTTGTGTTCAAAATTATTCAACCCCCAATGCTGTAAAGGGTTTTAGGGAATTTAGTGTACATTTGTAATTGTGTTCAGAATGAAATCTTGCAAGGACTTTTTAAAGGGATTCTGTCACCTCCCCTCAGCCAAAAAACGATTTAAAAGCAGCCATGCAGCACAGCTTACCTGGATTAAGCTGTGCTGTTTAATCTTGAAATCCGTCCAGCAGTTACTTTAAAAAACGACTTTGATCAATAAGGAAATGCGTCCTGAAGGTGCCCAGAGGGGCGTTTTTTTCTTCCTAGTGAGCCCAGTACCGCCCCTCTTTCAGTGCCCAGCCCGCCTTCCTTGTATTTTCTAACTGCCGCCCCCAGCCTGCCACAGCCTCTCCTGCCTCTCCTCCCCCTCCCTCACGCCGAACGAAGTCTCGCACAGGCGCAGTACCCACTGAGGGCTGCGCCTGTGCGATCAGCAGGAGACTGAGGGCAGCAGCTTCATCTTCGTCACTGGGCATGCGCCGAGCCCAGTGACGTCCGATGCTTGCTCTTCCCTGCTGACTGAGGGAAGAGCGAGCATCGGACGTCACTGGGCTCGGCGCATGCCCAGTGACGAAGATGAAGCTGCCGCCCTCAGTCTCCTGATGATCGCACAGGCGCAGCCCTCAGTGGTTACTGCGCCTGTGCGAGACTTCGTTCGGCGTGAGGGAGGGGGAGGAGAGGCAGGAGAGGCTGTGGCAGGCTGGGGGCGGCAGTTAGAAAATACAAGGAAGGCGGGCTGGGCACTGAAAAAGGGGCGGGACTGGGCTCTCTCAGAAGAAAAAAACGCCCCTCTGGGCACCTTCAGGACGCATTTCCTTATTGATCAAAGTCGTTTTTTAAAGTAACTGCTGGACGGATTTCAAGATTAAACAGCACAGCCTAATCCAGGTAAGCTGTGCTGCATGGCTGCTTTTAAATCGTTTTTTGGCTGAGGGGAGGTGACAGAATCCCTTTAAAGAACCAAATGCAACTAAAATGACATCAATTGTTTTTGTAATACAGTATAAAATGTTTTTTTTTGTGATTTCTTCATTGACACAATTATTCAACCCCTTAAAGACTACCACTCTTAAGAACAGAGGTTCATTCCAAGAGCAAAAAAGTGTGACACATCTGGTATCACCGTACTCAGGAGAAGTTGGGGAATGTGTTTTGGGGTGTCATTTTACATATACCCATGCTGGGTGAGAGAAATATCTTGGTCAAATGCCAACTTTGTATAAAAAAAATGGGAAAAGTTGTCTCTTGCCAAGATATTTCTCTCATCCAACATGGGTATATGTAAAATGACACCCCAAAACACATTCCCCAACTTCTCCTGAGTACGGCGATACCAGATGTGTCACACTTTTTTGCTGCCAAGGTGGGCAAAGGGGCACATATTCCAAAGTGCACCTTTCAGATTTTGCAGGCCATTTTTTACACATTTTGATTGCAAGGTACTTCTCACACATTTGGGCCCCTAAATTGCCAGGGCAGTATAACTACGCCACAAGTGACCCCATTTTGGAAAGAAGACACCCCAAGGTATTCCGTGAGGGGCACTGCGAGTTCCTAGAATTTTTTATTTTTTGTCACAAGTTAGCGGAAAATGATGATTTTTTTTTTCTCTTTTTTCCTTACAAAGTCTCATATTCCACTAACTTGCGACAAAAAATAAAAAATTCTAGGAACTCGCCATGCCCCTCACGGAATACCTTGGGGTGTCTTCTTTCCAAAATGGGGTCACTTGTGGCGTAGTTATACTGCCCTGGCAATTTAGGGGCCCATATGTGTGAGAAGTACTTTGCAATCAAAATCTGTAAAAAATGACCGGTGAAATCTGAAAGGTGCACTTTGGAATATGTGCCCCTTTGCCCACCTTGGCATCAAAAAAGTGTCACACATCTGGTATCGCCGTACTCAGGAGAAGTTGGGGAATGTGTTTTGGGGTGTCATTTTACATATACCCATGCTGGGTGAGAGAAATATCTTGGCAAAAGACAACTTTTCCCATTTTTTTATACAAAGTTGGCATTTGACCAAGATATTTTTCTCACCCAGCATGGGTATATGTAAAATGACACCCCGAAACACATTCCCCAACTTCTCCTGAGTACGGCGATACCAGATGTGTCACACTTTTTTGCAGCCTAGATGCGCAAAGGGGCCCAAATTCCTTTTAGGAGGGCATTTTTAGACATTTGGATCCCAGACTTCTTCTCACGCTTTAGGGCCCCTAAAAAGCCAGGGCAGTATAAATACCCCACATGTGACCCCACTTTGGAAAGAAGACACCCCAAGGTATCCAATGAGGGGCCTGGCAAGTTCATAGAATTTTTTTATTTTTTTTTGCATAAGTTAGCGGAAATTGATTTTTTTTTTTTCTCACAAAGTCTCACTTTCCGCTAACTTAGGACAAAAATTTAAATCTTTCATGGACTCAATATGCCCTCAGCAAATACCTTGGGGTGTCTTCTTTCCAAAATGGGGTCAGTTGTGGGGTGTTTGTACTGCCCTGGCATTTGAGGGTCTCCGCAATCATTACATGTATGGCCAGCATTAGGAGTTTCTGCTATTCTCCTTATATTGAGCATACAGGTAATGAGATTTTTTTTTCCGTTCAGCCTCTGGGCTGAAAGAAAAAAATGAACGGCACAGATTTCTTCATTCGCATCGATCAATGTGGATGAAAAAATCTCTGCCAAAAAAAAAAAAATGGAGGGGAAAGGCGTCTGCCAGGACATAGGAGCTCCGCCCTACATCCATACCCACTTAGCTCGTATGCCCTGGCAAACCAGATTTCTCCATTCACATCAATCGATGTGGATGAATAAATCATTGCCGGGATTTTTTTATTTATATATATATATATATACAAAGTGCTTGCCAAAGCATAGGAACGCCGCCTCCTCCTCAGCTCGTATGCCTCGGCAAACGTATCTGTCACTGCAGAGGAGAAAATCCCGTCTTGCAGCGCCGCATACACCGACTTGCGTGTAATCTGACAGCAGCGCAATGCTTCTGTCAGAATGCACATCGGTGCTGCAGCTGGTCGATCGGTTGGTCCACCTGGAAGGTAAAAAAAAAAAAAAAAAAAAAAAAAAAGAAAAAAACAGGCCACAACGCAATAATTTTATTAACTTTGGAACAGAACATGTAACTTTAACTTTTGGAACTAAACATTAACCTGTTTGCTTACCTGTTTTTTTTTTTTGTTTTTTTTTTTGTTTTTTTACCTTTTATAGAACAAACCTCTCCTTCCCCATGGGACAATGTGCAAAGCGCAAATCGCCCAAAGATGTGGCGAAGTGCGTTATGCACTTTGTCCCATGTGAAAGGAGACGTTTGCAGCAGCAGTGAGTGAATGGGCCCTAATAGCCCTGTGTGCCTATCCTGGTGAGATGATCCCTATGCTAATAGTGTACCTGTGAGTGGTACTTCCGGAAACACTCTCCAAAGCATAGGGCAGGGTGGTCCGGACAGTCAGGACAGAAATAGCGGGTGTCACGCCTTATTCCACTCCTGCTACAGACACGACATCTTTTTCGGGGTGACGGTTGGGTTGAGGTACCAGGAACGACATTGGGAAAATGTCGCTCGTGTAGACGGCTAACTACACTGGTGGTTGGGGCCACGGAACCTCCTGGATACAGGAGGTTCTCGATGATCTCTTCCTGAAATTTGAGGAAGGATCCAGTTTTCCCAGCCTTACTGTAGAGAACAAAACTATTGTACAGAGCCAATTGAATTAAATATACAGACACCTTCTTATACCAGCATCTGGTGCGTCGGGAAACTAAATACGGAGACAATATCTGGTCATTGAAGTCGACCCCTCCCATGTGGAGGTTATAGTCGTGGACTGAGAGGGGCTTTTCAATGACACGGGTTGCTCGCTCAATTTGTATTGTCGTGTCTGCGTGAATGGAGGAGAGCATGTAAACGTCACGCTTGTCTCTCCATTTCACCGCGAGCAGTTCTTCGTTACACAGTGCGGCCCTCTGCCCCCTTGCAAGACGGGTGGTAACGAGCCGTTGGGGGAAGCCCGCGCGACTAGTTCGCGCGGTACCACAGGCGCCAATCCGTTCTAGAAACAAATGCCTAAAGAGGGCCACACTTGTGTAAAAATTGTCCACATAAAGATGGTACCCCTTGCCGAATAAGGGTGACACCAAGTCCCAAACTGTCTTCCCACTGCTCCCCAGGTAGTCAGGGCAACCGACCGGCTCCAGGGTCTGATCTTTTCCCTCATAGACCCGAAATTTGTGGGTATAGCCTGTGGCCCTTTCACAGAGCTTATACAATTTGACCCCATACCGGGCGCGCTTGCTTGGGATGTATTGTTTGAAGCCAAGGCGCCCGGTAAAATGTATCAGGGACTCGTCTATGCAGATGTTTTGCTCTGGGGTATAAATATCTGCAAATTTCTGGTTGAAATGGTCTATGAGGGGCCGAATTTTGTGGAGCCGGTCAAAAGCAGGGTGGCCCCTGGGACGGGAGGCGGTGTTGTCACTAAAGTGCAGGAACCGCAGGATGGCCTCAAAACGTGCCCTGGACATGGCAGCAGAGAACATGGGCATGTGATGAATCGGGTTCGTGGACCAATATGACCGCAATTCATGCTTTTTTGTCAGGCCCATGTTGAGGAGGAGGCCCAGAAAAGTTTTAAGTTCGGAAACTTGGACTGGTTTCCACCGGAAAGGCTGGGCATAAAAGCTTTCCGGGTTAGCGGTGATAAATTGTGTGGCATACCTGTTTGTTTCGGCCACAACTATGTCTAAAAGCTCCGCAGTCAAGAACAGCTCAAAAAATCCCAGGGCCGAACCGATCTGAGCCGTCTCAACCCGAACTCCAGACTGGGCAGTGAAAGGGAAAACTACAGGTGCGGCTGAAGTTGGGGACTGCCAATCAGGGTTTGCCAGCACCTCTGGGATTCTAGGGGCTCTACGGGCACGTCTTTGCGGTGGCTGCGACGGGGTCACTACTGCACGTGCCACCGTACCAGCTTCAACTGCCCTTCTGGTGCTCGCTACTTCACCAGGTTGTACGGCAGTGCTGGTACTAGGTCCAGGGAGGGCTGGGCTGCTGGTGTATGCCTCACCACGTAATCCGACAGCACCAGCCCCACTCTGCTGCTCTTGAAGCGGATCCTGCGCAACCTGCGGTCTAGCGACACGGGGCCGGGTACGCCTGGTGGTATCAGGGACCTCAGCCTCCTCGTCCGAACTTTGGGTCAGAGAGCCACTGCTTTCTACAGGTTCGTATTCTGACCCGCTGGATTCATCAGATGAGGGTTCCCACTCCTCATCCCACTGGGTCAGAAGCCTGTAGGCCTCTTCAGAGGAATACCCCCTGTTAGACATGTGGGCAACTAAATTTAGGGGTATTCCCTGAGACTACCCAAGAAAAAAAAAGCAAGCCTGTCTTACAAAGGGGAGGCTAGCGAAGTACCGGAGGCCGCTGCGGTTGATAAAAAATATCAAAACTGATTTTTTTATCGCCGCAGTGCGTGTAAAGTGAATGTGCAGTGTCACTTGCGGTGGGGCGGGTGTGGGCGAACGCACGTGTGGGCGACCGATCAGGCCTGATCGGGCAAACACTGCGTTTTGGGTGGAGGGCGAACTAAAGTGACACTAATACAATTATAGATCTGACCGTGATCAGTTTTGATCACTTCCAGATACTATAAAAGTACAAATGCTGATTAGCGATACGCTAATCAGCGAATAACGGACTGCGGTGCGGTGGGCTGGGCGCTAACTGATCGCTAACTACCTAACCAAGGGACCTAAACTATACCTAAAACCTAACGGTCAATAACAGTGAAAAAAAAAAGTGACAGTTTGCACTGATCACTTTTTTCTTTTCACTTGTGATTGACAGGGGTGATCAAAGGGGTGATCAAAGGGTTAATTGGGGTTCAGGGGGGTGATCAGGGGCTATAGTGTAGTGTTTGGTGTACTCACTGTGAAGCCTGCTCCTCTGCTGGATCCAACCGACGAAAAGAACCAGCAGAGGAGCAGGCAGCCATATAACAGATCATATTTACTAATATGATCTGCTATATGGCTCTGTGATTGGCTTTTTTAAAAATCAGCAACCTGCCAGCCACGATCATTGGCTGGCAGGTTGCTGACAAAATGGTCCTGAACGAAATGCCGGCGCGAACTGCGCACGCGCGGGCGCATACTCGCGTCATCTCGCGTCTCGCGAGATGACGCGTATATGCGTGACTGTGCGCAGCGCTGCCACCTCCGGAACGCACATGTGCGTTAGGCGGTCCGGAGGTGGTTAATATATCTACCCCATAATAATATATTCGGGTTCCATTGACGACATAGTACTGATATGGCCACACAACTTGCAAGCAGCAGCTTTGTTGGAAACTGAGCAGTGTTGATCGAGCATGCTCGGCCGAACACCAGTTTGGCTCTAGAATCTCGATGCTTGGCACATGTTGGTATTCGGCAGAATACCGCATGTGCTCGAGCAAAATGCTCGGGTCTCCTCCCCGCACGTTTGTTGGCTGCAACGCAGCCAATAAATGTGCAAGTAAGTACTGTCCTTCACTGTAATGCCGTGGCCATGTTGCTGGCATTACAGTGATTGGCTGGCCGAAACGCGTTATCAGGTGCTATATAGTGTTAGTGTTAGTCAGGGAGAGCTGTGCTGGAGAAGGGAAAGATAATTATATTTTTTTATTAAGTTTAAAAACTTGTCAGAGACCCAAAGGTTATTTTAAGGACTATTGTTGTGTGTGGCAGCAGCAATATATATTTTTTGCGCAACCTGTGCTAAAGTGCTAAAACTTTACAGACCCAAAAGTTCTTTTAAGGACTGTTGTGTGTGGCAGTAATATCTATTTTTAGCGCATCCTGCGCTAAATACTGTGCAGTATTTAGGCCCCTGTAGACAACGACATTATCTGCGCTGTGTAACGTCTGCGCATCCCAAAAATATTTGTGACATCCAGTGTATTTTTTCCGTAAGCGGTGTCCGCTGCGGACAGTGACATTAGCTGCGCTACATCTCCTGTGTAACATGTGCACATCCCAAAAATATCAGTGACATCCAGTGTACTTTTTCCGTAGACGGTGTCCACTGCGGACTGTGACATTACCTGGGGTACATCTCCTGTGTAAAATTTCCACATCCAAAATACCTAAGACATTCCCTGTAATTTTATATTAGTCACTGCTGACATCAGCGACATTATCTGCTGTGTTTCTCCTGTGTAACGTTTCCACATCCAAAGTACCTGTGACATTCCCTGTCATTTTATATTAGCCGCTCTGACATCAGCAATTGTTAGGCCGCTGTAGACAGCAACATTATCTGCGCTACATCTCCTGTGTAACGTGTGCACATCCTAAAAATATCAGTGACATCCAGTGTATTTTTTTCCGTAGACGGTGTCCACTACACACAGTGACATTACCTGGGGTACATCTCCTGTGTAACGTTTCCACATCCAAAATACCTGTGACATTCCCTGTAATTTTATATTAACCGCTGCTGACATCAGCAATAGTTAGGCTGCTGCAGACAGTGACATTATCTGCGCTACATTTCCTGTGTACCGTATGCGCATCCTAAAAATATCTGTGACATCCAGTGTACTTTTTCAATAGATGGTGTTCACTGCGGACAGTGACATTACCTGGGATACATCCCCTGTATAACGTTTCCGCATCCAAAATACTTATGACATTACTTGTAATTTTATATTACCCGCTGCTGACATCAGCGACATTATCTGCGGTATTTCTCCTGTGTGACGTTTCCACATCCCAAATACCTTTTTAAATTTTTTGCGCATACACTTACAAATCCTACGCTACTGTACGTGTGATATACTTTCAAGCATATATAACATTTAATATGAAGAAGGCAAGCAGTAAGGGACGGGGAAGTGGCTGTGATGCTGTTGGTGCATGCAGAAGCCGTGGCACTGAATGCATTAAAACTGTGCCTGCTGCTAGAGCACAAGAAAAACAATCATCCACGATACCTAGCTTCATGTCCCAGTTTGCAGGGTGTCGCATGACAACGCTCTCCAAGTCAGACCAGTGTGACCAGGTGGTCGGTTGGATTGCAGCAGATAATGCTTCCAGTCGCTTAAGCACCACCCTGTCTTCCACCAAGTTCAGTCTCAGTAGCCAAGAGTCTGGTCAACACAATTCTCACCCTGATCCTCCTTCCTTCGACCATGGAGAGTCTTGCCAAACAAGTGATCCCAAAATCAGATATTCCGTGGAGCTCTTTTCAGCGCCATTCCTTAATTTGGGCCTCGACAAACCCGCTTGAAGAAGGACATGAGATCTTGTGCCCTGATTCCAAAACTCTTGAGCATCCACAGTTACAAGAACGGCAATTAGTGTTTCATGAGGTGGATGCTGATGATGAAAGAAAGTTGCCAATAAGTCAACGGTAATTAGTGTCTCAAGAGGTTGATGATGAGGATGAGACACAGTTGTCAATAACTGAGGTTGTTGTTAGGTCAACAAGTCAGGAGGATGAGCAGAGTGAGGAGTGGAAGAGGAGGTGGTGGATGATGAAGTCACTGACCCAACCTGGGAAGGTGGCAAGCCAAACAAGGACAGCAGTACAGAGTGGGAGGGATCTGCTACACCGCAACAGGCTGGACGAGGCAGTGGGTTTGTTCTGCAGTCTGGCGATTATTTTAGGAGAGTGCGGACGACAAAAGAATTGTAATTTGCAACCTGTGCCATACAAAAATGAGCAGGGGAGTAAACACTAGCAACCTCACCACCACCAGCATGATCCATCTCATGGCATCAAAACACCGTAATAGGTGGGCCAAACGCCTGGGTCCACAATCTGTGTCTGCAGGTCACACCACTGCCTCCTCTTCCCCTGTGTTACCTGCTGGCCAATCCCCTGTCAAAGTCGCAGGCCCGAATGCCTCACGCCCTGCACCTGGACCTTGCAAGCACAATCAGCGACCACATCCACTTCCGTTTCCCAGGGCAGCATCCAAATATCCTTACCCCAGGCCTTTGAACGCAAGCGCAAATTCCCACCCACAGGCCATAGCCCTGGAAATGATGCCATTTAGGCTTGTGGACACTGAGGCCTTCCGCAGCCTGATGTCGGCAGCCATCCCTCGTTACGCAGTGCCGTGTGCCGTGCCCGCTGTACACCAGCATGTGTCCCGTAACATCACCCGTGCCCTGACCAACACAGTTACTGGGAAAGTCCACTTAACCACTGACCCATGGACAAGTGCTTTCGGCCAGGGATGCTACATTTCCCTGACGGCACACTGGGTGAACAATGTGGAGGCTGGGAGCGAGTCGCACCCTGGGATGGCTTAGGTGCTACCTACGCCAAGGATTGTGGGCCCTAATTCCGTCAGGATTTCCGCCACCACCTACATTAGTGGCTACAGCCCCCACTTCTCCTCCTCCACTTCATCCTCAGAATTATCCTCTTGCAGCACTAGTCAGCCATCAGTCGGTAGCTGGAAGCAGTGTAGCACTGCAGTGGGAAAGCTGCAGCAGGCCGTGCTTAAGCTGATCTGCTTAGGTGACAAACAGCACACTGCCGCAGAGCTGTGGCAGGGGATAAGAGACCAGATTGAGCTGTGGCTCTCGCCACTTAACCTAGAACCAGGTATGGTTGTGTCTGATATTGGCCGTAACTTGGTGGCGGCTTTGGAGCTCGGCAAGCTCACACACATCCCAACATCCCATGCCTAGCCCACGTCTTCAACTTAGTGGTTCAGCGGTTTCTCCAAACCTACCCCAATTTGCCTGAGCTAGAGGTGAAGGTGCGCTGCGTGTGTGCCTATTTCCGCAAGTCATTGACAGCCTCCGCTGGTCTGTCAACGCTGTAGCAGAGCTTACAATTGCCAGCTCACCGACTGTTGTGCGATGTGAGCATGCGTTGGAACTCGACGTTCCACATGTTGGCCAGGCTTTGTGAGCAGCAGAGGGCAGTAGTGGAATTCCAGATGAAACATGGTCGTCGCCTTTCCAGTCAGCTTCTGCTCTTCACAAGCGAGGAGTGGGCACGGATGTCTGACCTCTGTGATGTTTTAAGAAACTTTGAGGAATCCACATAGATGGTGAGCGGTGATAACGCTATTATTAGCCTCACCATCCCACTTCTGTGTCTAATCAAACGCTCGCTGTTCACAATTTAGGCCAACAGGGTGATAGCCAGACCACCCTCAGTTTGTCTTCTCAGCACAAATTGGATGATAATGATGAGGAGGAGATGGTTGCCTCCACTACAGTGGGTACTACCCATTGAATTTTAATTCCATCTGTTCAGCATGGATGGGCAGAAGAGAAGGAAGAGGATAAGGAGATTGAGAGTCATCCTTCTGATGACGACAACGAAGTCTTGCCTGTTGGTACTCTGGCACACATGGCTGACTTTATGTTAGGCTGACTTTCCGGTGACCCACGCGTTTTACGCATTTTGGCCAACACCGATTACTGGTTGTTCACCCTTTTTGACCCCCGCTATAAAGAGAACTTTTCATCTCTCATTCGTGTGGTGGAGAGGACGAGCAAAATGGTGCAATACCAAAAGGTCCTTGTGGAAAATTGCTCCAGCTGACAACGCTGGTGGCAGAGTACATAGTTCCTTGGACAACCGAGGAGGGGGGACGAGGGGAACACACAGCAGTTCAAACAAAGGCAGGGCAACACTCTCCAAAGCCTTGGACAGTTTTATGACACCCCGCCAGCACCCCCACCCTGATGCGCGGCCTAGTGTCACAAGGAGGGAAACATTTTGGAAGATGGTGAAGGAGTACGCAGCAGACTGTGTCAGTGTCCCCAATAATCCCTCTGCGCCTTACAACTACTGGGTGTCCAAGCTGGACATGTGGCACGAACTGGCGCTCTACGCCTTTTGTCAGAGCGGGTATTTAGTGCTGCTGGGGGCATAATAACTGATATGCGCATCCGCCTGTGAACTGAAAATTCTGACAGTTTGACTCTTATAAAAATGAACAAGGCCTGGATTGCCACTGACTTCTCTACTCCATGAGACGAAAGAAGCTGAACATAAAGGCACTTTAAATGTGTTTTTTATAATGTACTGAATACAATGTATTCTCATGCACCTTTTCCACCACAAAAAAAGGTATATGGTTCAATCTTCCTTTTCTCGTCCTCCTTCTCCTCATCTTCCATCATATCAACATGCCCTCGCTCCTAATGTTTTAGAAGGTCGGCTCACCTGCAGGTCCTCGCATATAATGTTTTAGAGGGTCAGCTCACCAGCAGGCCTTCAACCATAATGTTTTACAGGGTCAGCTCACCAGCAGGCCATCACCTACAATCTTTTAGAGGGTCAGCTCATCAGCAGGCCCTTGGATATAATGTTTTTGAGGTTCAGCTCACCAGCAGGCCCTGAACCATAATGTTTTACAGGGTAAGCTCACCAGCAGGCCCTCGCCCATAATTTTTAAATGGTTAGCTAAGCAGCAGGCAATCGCCCATAATTTTTTCAATGGTCAGCTCAGCAGCAGGCACTCGCCCATATTTTTTTTGATGCTCAGATCAGCAGCAGGCACTCACCTCTAATGTTTTAGATGGTCATATCAGCAACAGGCCCTCAGCCATAATGTTTTAGAGGGTCACCAGCAGCCCCTTGCTCCTAATGTTTTTAAGGGTCACCAGTAGTTCTTGCTCCTAATGTTTTTGAGGGTCACCAGCAGGCCATCAATCATAATTTTTCAAGGGTGTATGATGCCCTCCTTTATGTGTAATATAGGGTTTATTGGAGTGCCAGTTCCTTGTAATTTTTAGAAGCCATTTCACTTAGTGCATAGGCTTTATGAGTGTAGGAGTCCCACTACCTGAACAATTGTCCCACAATGTGAATGAGGCCCTCCATTATGTGATATACAGGTTGTCTCATGCATCTTGCTTGTAATTTTTGGAAGCACTTACACTTTATATACAAGTAAATATGCAGGAAAGAATGCAGACATCCTCCCCATGCTGTTCCCGAACCATTTCGGTGGTGTTTCCATCAATTTCTGACCTTTTCCTATCAGACACCCTCCCTCAGGTTCTCCCATTGACTTGCTCACCCGAGCATCCCGAGGTGTTCGACCCGAACACCCGAGCACTTTGGTGCTCGATCAACACTAAAATTGAGACATCTCTGCTTAAGGACCTGTGTGTTGCCTTTGCTGCATGAGGACCTGTATGTTGCTCTAGGTGCTTTCTGTAGCAAATCTACAGATCATGCACATAGACACAGAGAGAGTCACAGGGACCCACACATCCTACTTAAATCCTGGTTCCCATTTATTAGTTCTAATGCAGTAGGTGAGTATTGGTAATAAAGATGTTGAAAGAGAGGGTCCATCATGACCCTATGTCTCCTACTCTAGTGGTTCTAATGCATACTTGTTCCAAATGGCTCACTGCTTACATTTTCCCTAGTGCACATTTTCAGGTGGTTTAAGCCAAACCTGTTCCTAGGGGTGCATTGCAACCTTCTCTGTCTTGTGGTTTTAAATATTTCTGGTTGGGATCTGAAGGCTACCACCATCTGGTTATCTCGCTAACATTTAAGAGTAGATATCCAGCATTCATACGATGCCCTGTGGTTTACAGATATTTGTGAGGTAGACCATTGGAATTACCAACGCTTGTGCTTTAGCCAGTAGTTTACTAGTGGAAATTACTATATATTCCTTGCCTTGTGTGAGTGTCTTGGTTATAGACCAGGGAGGGTGAGTATCGGAAGTGCTTTCAGCGCTTCTTCCCCGCTCCCGGCACCTAATGCATACTAGTCTGCGCTCACTAGTATTTGCTTTGTAAGATGAGCGGCCATTTTCCCCCTACTTTTGGGGAGAAAACTGCGTCTAATAAAGCGAAAAATACAGTACTTATTTATTTTATGCACTTATATAGCGCTGACATATTCCGCAACACTTTACAGACATTAGCATCACAGTGTCGCCAATAGGGCTTACAATCTAAGGTCCCTATGAGTGTGTCTTTGGAGTGTGGGAGAAAATCGGAGAACCCGGACGAAACCCACGCAGACACGGAGAGAACGTACAAACTCCATGCAGATGCAAGTGCTTCAAAGCAACAGTGCTAACTACTGAGCCACCGTGTTGCATACATCATTGCAATCTACAAGGAAAGTATGAACACTGGTAATATTACAAGGTATATGACAAAATAAAAATGCAACCTCTAGGGCAAAACATGGGTGTTAAACACCTTCTGGTCTTCCTGTACAGCATCAGGACGTAGTGCTCATACTATGACCTGACCTAAGAATCACCCTCATGGACGTGAATTGAAGCATCTGAAGTGGAATTCGATCCTAAGTTTAGGAAAAATTTGATTCACAACAAATCCAAATTTCCTTGCGCTATGTTGTAACTAACCGTTTTTTTCTTAAAATGGCAGGAACATGTGTTACAAACTGAAAGTAAGAAGCCCAGGAACGTGATATCACTCATAATGCCATGCAGACAGCCAATCAGCAGCTAGCCAGCCCCTGTGAGGTCACAACCCTATAAAAGCCTCATCCCATGTGGTCTCTGCCACTTCACTGTGAGCTGAGCATAGGAAGAGATGTGACAAGTGCTAGGATCAGTGTTGCTAAAGTTTTTCCTTGTGGAATATAGGATAGGGAGAATGCAGGGACAGTGTAGGGAGATTGTAGGAAGAGTTTTTACACACAGTAGGGAGAGTATAGGGAGAGCATAGGGAGACTGAGGGACAGTGCAGGGACTGTAATCTGAAGCTGAATGGATCTAAAGGAGACAGCGCAGTTTACATCAATCCCTGTGTACAGCACAGAGCTATCTAATTGAACAGTGTCCTCCTTGTTTAATGGATAAGCAATTCTATTAGGCCTTGAGTCTCAAATTGGTGTGAATAATCTTTTAATTTTATTGTTATTGGGGTGTCCACCTTGTTTAATAGATAAACAATTCTATTAGGTCTTCATTCTCAAATTGGGGTGAATAACCTGTCTTGTTCTATTCTGTTAGTGGGTGCCCACTTTTTTTATACATAAGCAATTCCATTAGGCCTTGAATCTCAAATTGGTGTAAATAACATGTATAATTATATTGTTATTGGGGTGTCCACCTGCCTATCACAGTAAATGTTACTTGTCGGTTTACATTGCCAGGTCTCAAAATGGCCAAACTATTAAAATATCAATATATTTATCCTGTATGGCAAACATTGTAATAGAAAAAAATGGGCGATTTTACCTTTTTTGTCACTTCACTTACGGTACCCCAAAAAATACTGAATAAAAAGTGATGAAAAAGTCAAACACACTTCAAAATGGTATCACTAAAAACTACAGATGACCCAGCAAAAAGAAAAAAAAATCCCTCACATAGATCCATAGACATAAATATAAAAAGGCTACGGAGGCTCAGAATATAATGATACAAAGAAACGTTTATTTCATAGTTTTATTTTTTTCATTATTTAAACGCAAAAACACAATATAAATGTAGTATTGCTGTAATTGTACTGACCCTGAAAAAGGAAGGTAATCCATAAACCCGTAATAATAAGGCAGAATTGCATTATTTCTTCCCAATTCCCCATATGGATTTTTTTTTTCAACCTCCCACTACATTGTGTCCAATATAAAATATAGAAAATTCAACTTGTCCTGCGCAATACCTACCCTCATATGGCTATGTGAATGAAACAATAAAAAATTTATGGCTCAGAAATTCAGGGAGTAAAAAAACAAAAATGCAAAAATGTTCATTTGTTCTGTTCTCGCTCCTGTATCTGTATAGTGCTGTATATGACAAAATGCTGGATAGCTGTTGTCTGAATGTGTAGATGAAACAACATGCTCCTGTAGATCGCTGATTTAATGTTCCTTGCAGCCAAAGCACAGTCTAGGAATAATTACTGTATTACCTGACACATGATTAAAGTTATCTAATAAAGGAATATGTAATTAGGTGCTTATCTGCCACGCTCACCTCAGCCGGGATGCTGGCCAGCGAATGAAAGAAGTGTTATAGATATTCTTTCTGTAGGTTTATTAAAATGAATATTTTAGGTTTTGTTCACATCATGAATTCTTATACCAGAGGTTTAGCCTGAAGTCCCCAGACCCTGATTCAAAATCTGTAGCCTCCCTAATTAGCATATTAATTATATTACTATTATTATTTTATGGGGCATAGGGAACATTTGTCCACTGCATCTGCAACAACTGCTTGTTGCTTCTATTCCTGAAAATGAACATAGTTATGACACTGCACAGGATCAATGATGTCACAGTGCAGAGTTATTGACTAGTGTTGAGCGAAGCCAACTTCAGATCATAGATCCAAAGTCGCTTCGGTCAAAACTTCGTAAGATCCGTCTCCGTACAGCATTCAAATGTATCTGCTCCGGCAAGGTGAAATTCGCTATCTCCGAAGTCTCGAGACTTCGATGAATAACTTCGGACTTCGATTTTTAAACTTGAAAAACATTTTCAAACTTGAATCTGACGTCGGCTTCAGTACTAAGGTACCAGCAAAATCTCTCCTCACTAATGACGTCACTGTGCCTGGCCAGCACGCTGACTTGGTGATGTCAAACGTCAAGAGATTTTGTTTCTTCATTTAAATGGATGTGACAGCCTCTCCGCAAGCAAATGGATGATGTGAGTATGTATTTTTTCCATTTCAGAGAAAATTTGATTTGTTACCATGTACCGCGAGAAAATTCAGCTTTGTGGCAAATCAAATTTTTCCTGAAATTAAGATCAGAGTCCACTTCGTTAACTTTGATTCACTCAACACTAACAGCGATTGTAGTCACATTGTATTACAGTAACTGGATACTGTGACATCACAAAATTGTGATAACAAACACCAAAGTTGTTCAGTGATGTCACAGAACTGGAACATCAGAATTAATGTCACAGCTACTGTGATTGCTAAGGACCACAGTGATGTCGCATTACAGGAATCATGAAGGCAGTAATGTCACAGAACATGGATGATGAATAGAGTTGAGCGGACACCTGGATGTTCGGGTTCGAGAAGTTCGGCCGAACTTCCCGAAAATGTTCGGGTTCGGGATCCGAACCCGATCCGAACTTCATCCCGAACCCGAACCCCATTGAAGTCAATGGGGACCCGAACTTTTCGGCACTAAAAAGGCTGTAAAACAGCCCAGGAAAGGGCTAGAGGGCTGCAAAAGGCAGCAACATGTAGGTAAATCCCCTGCAAACAAATTTGGAAAGGGAATGAATAAAAATAAAAATTAACCAAAATCAATTGGACAAAGGTCCCATAGCAGAGAATCTGGCTTCACGTCACCCACCACTGGAACAGTCCATTCTCAGATATTTAGGCCCCGGCACCCAGGCAGAGGAGAGAGGTCCCGTAACAGAGAATCTGTCTTCATGTCAGCAGAGAATCAGGCTTCACGTCAGGCACCACTGCAACAGTCCATTGTCATAAATTTAGGCCCAGCACCCAGGCAGAGGAGAGAGGTCCCGTAACAGACAATCTGGCTTCATGTCAGCAGAGAATTAGTCTGCATGTCATAGTGGAGAATCAGGCTTCACGTCAGCCACCACTGCAACAGTCCATTGTCATAAATTTAGGCCCAGCACCCAGGCAGAGGAGAGAGGTCCCGTAACAGACAATCTGGCTTCATGTCAGCAGAGAATCAGTCTTCATGTCATAGCAGAGAATCAGTCTTCATGTCATAGCAGAGAATCAGGCTTCACGTCACCCACCACTGTAAGAGTCCATTTTCATAAATTTAGGCCCAGCACCCAGGCAGAGGAGAGAGGTACCGTAACAGACAATCTGGCTTCATGTCAGCAGAGAATTAGTCTGCATGTCATAGCAGAGAATCAGGCTTCACGTCAGCCACCACTGCAACAGTCCATTGTCATAAATTTAGGCCCAGCACCCAGGCAGAGGAGAGAGGTCCCGTAACAGAGTATCTGGCTTCATGTCAGCAGAGAATCAGTCTGCATGTCATAGCAGAAAATCAGGCTTCACGTCAGCCACCACTGCAACAGTCCATTGGCATATATTTAGGCCCAGCACACAGGCAGAGGAGAGAGGTCTCGTAACAGACAATCTGGCTTCATGTCAGCAGAGAATCAGTCTGCATGTCATAGCAGAGAATCAGGCTTTACGTCAGCCACCACTGCAACAGTCCATTGTCAGATATTTAGGCCCAGCACCCAGGCAGAGGAGAGAGGTCCCGTAACAGAGAATCTGTCTTCATGTCAGCAGAGAATTAGTCTGCATGTCATAGCAGAGAATCAGGCTTCACGTCACCCAACATTGGAACAGTCCATTGGCATATATTTAGGCCCAGGCACCCAGCCAGAGGAGAGAGGTCCCGTAACAGAGAATCTGGCTTCATGTCAGCAGAGAATCAGTCTGCATGTCATAGCAGAGAATCAGGCTTTACGTCAGCCACCACTGCAACAGTCCATTGTCAGATATTTAGGCCCAGCACCCAGGCAGAGGAGAGAGGTCCCGTAACAGAGAATCTGTCTTCATGTCAGCAGAGAATTAGTCTGCATGTCATAGCAGAGAATCAGGCTTCACGTCACCCAACATTGGAACAGTCCATTGGCATATATTTAGGCCCCGGCACCCAGACAGAGGAGAGGTTCATTCAACTTTGGGTAGCCTCGCAATATAATGGTAAAATGAAAATAAAAATAGGATTGAATGAGGAAGTGCCCTGGAGTACAATAATATATGGTTAAGGGGAGGTAGTTAATGTCTAATCTGGACAAGGGACGGACAGGTCCTGTGGGATCCATGCCTGGTTCATTTTTATGAACGTCAGCTTGTCCACATTGGCTGTAGACAGGCGGCTGCGTTTGTCTGTAATGACGCCCCCTGCCGTGCTGAATACACGTTCAGACAAAACGATGCCGCCGGGCAGGCCAGCACCTCCAAGGCATAAAAGGCTAGCTCTGGCCACGTGGACAATTTAGAGACCCAGAAGTTGAATGGGGCCGAACCATCAGTCAGTACGTGGAGGGGTGTGAACACGTACTGTTCCACCATGTTAGTGAAATGTTGCCTCCTGCTAACACGTTGCGTATCAGGTGGTGGTGCAGTTAGCTGTGGCGTGTTGACAAAACTTTTCCACATCTCTGCCATGCTAACCCTGCCCTCAGAGGAGCTGGCCGTGACACAGCTGCCTTGGCGACCTCTTGCTCCTCCTCTGCCTTGGCCTTGGGCTTCCACTTGTTCCCCTGTGACATTTGGGAATGCTCTCAGTAGCGTGTCTACCAACGTGCGCTTGTACTCGCGCATCTTCCTATCACGCTCCAGTGCAGGAAGTAAGGTGGGCACATTGTCTTTGTAGCGTGGATCCAGCAGGGTGGCAACCCAGTAGTCCGCACAGGTTAAAATGTGGGCAACTCTGCTGTCGTTGCGCAGGCACTGCAGCATGTAGTCGCTCATGTGTGCCAGGCTGCCCAGGGGTAAGGACAAGCTGTCCTCTGTGGGAGGCGTATCGTCATTGTCCTGCCTTTCCCCCCAGCCACGCACCAGTGATGGACCCGAGCTGCGTTGGGTGCCACCCCGCTGTGACCATGCTTCATCCTCCTCCACCTCCTCATCCTCGTCCTCCTCGTCCTCCAGTAGTGGGCCCTGGCTGGCCACATTTGTACCTGGCCTCTGCTGTTGCCAAAAACCTCCCTCTGAGTCACTTCGAAGAGACTGGCCTGAAAGTGCTAAAAATGACCCCTCTTCCTCCTCCTCCTCCTCCTGGGCCACCTCCTCTTCCATCATCGCCCTAAGTGTTTTCTCAAGGAGACATAGAAGTGGTATTGTAACGCTGATAACGGCGTCATCGCCACTGGCCATGTTGGTGGAGTACTCGAAACAGCGCAACAGGGCACACAGGTCTCGCATGGAGGCCCAGTCATTGGTGGTGAAGTGGTGCTGTTCTGTAGTGCGACTGACCCGTGCGTGCTGCAGCTGAAACTCCACTATGGCCTGCTGCTGCTCGCACAGTCTGTCCAGCATGTGCAAGGTGGAGTTCCACCTGGTGGGCACGTCGCATATGAGGCGGTGAGCGGGAAGGCCGAAGTTACGCTGTAGCGCAGACAGGCGAGCAGCAGCAGGATGTGAACGCCGGAAGCGCGAACAGACGGCCCGCACTTTATGCAGCAGCTCTGACATGTCGGGGTAGTTGTGAATGAACTTCTGCACCACCAAATTCAGCACATGCGCCAAGCAAGGGATGTGCGTCAAATTGGCTAGTCCCAGAGCTGCAACGAGATTTCGCCCATTATCACACACCACCAGGCCGGGCTTGAGGCTCACCGGCAGCAACCACTCGTCGGTCTGTTGTTCTATACCCCGCCACAACTCCTGTGCGGTGTGGGGCCTGTCCCCCAAACATATGAGTTTCAGAATGGCCTGCTGACGTTTACCCCGGGCTGTGCTGAAGTTGGTGGTGAAGGTGTGTGGCTGACTGGATGAGCAGGTGGAAGAAGAGGAGGAGGAAGCCGAGAAGGAGGAGGTGGCAACAGGAGGCAAAGAATGTTGCCCTGCGATCCTTGGCGGCGGAAGGACGTGCGCTAAACAGCTCTCCGCCTGGGGCCCAGCTGCCACTACATTTACCCAGTGTGCAGTTAGGGAGATATAGCGTCCCTGGCCGTGCTTACTGGTCCACGTATCTGTGGTTAGGTGGACCTTGCTACAGATGGCGTTGCGCAGTGCACACTTGATTTTATCGGATACTTGGTTGTGCAGGGAAGGCACGGCTCTCTTGGAGAAGTAGTGCCGGCTGGGAACAACATACTGTGGGACAGCAAGCGACATGAGCTGTTTGAAGCTGTCTGTGTCCACCAGCCTAAATGACAGCATTTCATAGGCCAGTAGTTTAGAAATGCTGGCATTCAGGGCCAGGGATCGAGGGTGGCTAGGTGGGAATTTACGCTTTCTCTCAAATGTTTGTGAGATGGAGAGCTGAACGCTGCCGTGTGACATGGTTGAGACGCTTGGTGACGGAGGTGGTGGTGGTGTTGGTGGTACATCCCCTGTTTGCTGGGCGGCAGGTGCCAACGTTCCTCCAGAGGCGGAGGAAGAGGCCGAGGCGGCAGCAGCAGAAGAGGCCGAGTAGGCAGCAGCAGAAGAGGTAGCAGGGGGAGCCTGAGTGACTTCCTTGGTTTTAAGGTGTTTACTCCACTGCAGTTCATGCTTTGCATGCAGGTGCCTGGTCATGCAGGTTGTGCTCAGGTTCAGAACGTTAATGCCTCGCTTCAGGCTCTGATGGCACAGCGTGCAAACCACTCGGGTCTTGTCGTCAGCACATTGTTTGAAGAAGTGCCATGCCAGGGAACTCCTTGAAGCTGCCTTTGGGGTGCTCGGTCCCAGATGGCGGCGGTCAGTAGCAGGCGGAGTCTCTTGGCGGCGGGTGTTCTGCTTTTGCCCACTGCTCCCTCTTTTGCTACGCTGTTGGCTCGGTCTCACCACTGCCTCTTCCTCCGAACTGTGAAAGTCAGTGGCACGACCTTCATTCCATGTGGGGTCTAGGACCTCATCGTCCCCTGCATCGTCTTCCACCCAGTCTTGATCCCTGACCTCCTGTTCAGTCTGCACACTGCAGAAAGACGCAGCAGTTGGCACCTGTGTTTCGTCATCATCAGAGACATGCTGAGGTGGTATTCCCATGTCCTCATCATCAGGAAACATAAGTGGTTGTGCGTCAGTGCAGTCTATGTCTTCCACCGCTGGGGAAGGGCTAGGTGGATGCCCTTGGGAAACCCTGCCAGCAGAGTCTTCAAACAGCATAAGAGACTGCTGCATAACTTGAGGCTCAGACAGTTTCCCTGATATGCATGGGGGTGATGTGACAGACTGATGGGGTTGGTTTTCAGGCGCCATCTGTGCGCTTTCTGCAGAAGACTGGGTGGGAGATAATGTGAACGTGCTGGATCCACTGTCGGCCACCCAATTGACTAATGCCTGTACCTGCTCAGGCCTTACCATCCTTAGAACGGCATTGGGCCCCACCATATATCGCTGTAAATTCTGGCGGCTACTGGGACCTGAGGTAGTTGGTACACTAGGACGTGTGGATGTGGCAGAACGGCCACGTCCTCTCCCAGCACCAGAGGGTCCACTAACACCACCACGACCATGTCCACGTCCGCGTCCCTTACTAGATGTTTTCCTCATTGTTATGGTTCACCACAACAACAAAAATATTATTTGGCCCAATGTATTGTATTCAAATTCAGCTGAATATAAATTTGAGGCCTAGTATTTAGGCGCTGGGTGACCGGTATGGATTTACTAACAGAATTAGACTTGGAAATGCACAGTAGCGTGTGTGTGAAGTTATTCTGAATGACCCTATGTACACCTTGAATATTATATGCCCTTTTAGGGATAGATTTCAAATAGCTCTGATATAGCAGAAACCACTAAATTATGAAATTGCTAAATTTGGAATTGTATTTCAACCCAGAACAAAAAATGTGCTTTGACGGACACTAAATAACTTGCCCAGCCACAACAGTACAGCGGTAACGACAGATTTAGCGGGATATAAATTTGAGGCCTAGTATTTAGGCGCTGGGTGACCGGTATGGATTTAGTGACAGAATTAGACTTGGAAATGCACAGTAGCGTGTGTGTGAAGTTATTCTGAATGACCCTATGTGCACCTTGAATATTATATACCCTTTTAGGGATAGATTTCAAATAGCTCTGATATAGCAGAAACCACTAAATTATGAAATTGCTAAATTGGGAATTGTATTTCAACCCTGAACAAAAAATGTGCTTTAACGGACACTAAATAACTTGCCCAGCCACAACAGTACAGCGGTAACGACAGATTTAGCGGGATATAAATTTGAGGCCTAGTATTTAGGCGCTGGGTGACCGGTATGGATTTAGTGACAGAATTAGACTGGGATATGGCCAAAAAATAACCACACTATTGCTGGTTAAATGCACTTGGTGTGACAGCTTGACCAACCACACTACTGAGGGTTAAATGCACTTGGTGACGGGCGCAGCATGCCCCTGATGTAGTATATGGCCAAAAAATGAACATACTATTGCTGGTTAAATGCACTTGGTGTGACAGCTTGACCAACCACACTACTGAGGGTTAAATGCACTTGGTGACGGGCGCAGCTTGCCCCTGATGTAGTATATGGCCAAAAAATTAACAGACTATTGCTGGTTAAATGCACTTGGTGTGACAGCTTGACCAACCACACTACTGAGGGTTAAATGCACTTGGTGATGGGCGCAGCTTGCCCCTGATGTAGTATATGGCCAAAAAATTAACAGACTATTGCTGGTTAAATGCACTTGGTGTGACAGCTTCACCCTGATGTAGGATTTAGCCAAAAAACAACCACACCATTGAGGGTTAAATGCACTTGGTGACAGGCGCAGCTTGCCCCTGATGTAGTATATGGCCAAAAAATGAACAGACTATTGCTGGTTAAATGCACTTGGTGTCACAGCTTGACCAACCACACTACTGAGGGTTAAATGCACTTGGTGACGGGCGCAGCTTGCCCCTGATGTAGTATATGGCCAAAAAATAAACAGACTATTGCTGGTTAAATGCACTTGGTGTGACAGCTTCACCCTGATGTAGGCTTTAGCCAACAAACAACCACACCATTGAGGGTTAAATGCACTTGGTCGCAGCTTGTGCTGGCGCACCACAAGACACAAAATGGCCGCCGATCACCCCAGAAAAAAGTGACTGACAAACGGTCTGGGCAGCCTAAAAACAGTGAGCAATTGAATTTCAGCAGCTCAATGATGCACAGCTGCAGATCGATCGATTAATCAAGTCCTTTGGAGGAGTTAATCTGCCTAATCTCGCCCTACTGTCGCAGCCGCAACCTCTCCCTACGCTAATCAGAGCAGAGTGACGGGCGGCGCTATGTGACTCCAGCTTAAATAGAGGCTGGGTCACATGGTGCTCTGGCCAATCACAGCCATGCCAATAGTAGGCATGGCTGTGACGGCCTCTTGGGGCAAGTAGTATGACGCTTGTTGATTGGCTGCTTTGCAGCCTTTCAAAAAGCGCCAAGAAAGCGTTACAAAAGCGCCAAGAAAGCGCCGAACACCGAACCCGAACCCGGACTTTTACGAAAATGTCCGGGTTCGGGTCCGTGTCACGGACACCCCAAAATTCGGTACGAACCCGAACTATACAGTACGAGTTCGCTCATCCCTAATGATGAACAGTGAAAAGGTTTAATGCACACAGTAATGTCACACTATGGGATCAATGTGCACAGTGATGTTACAGAAAAGGCATAATAAATATAGTGAAATTACAGTGTGCTCATATTTCGATCTGCAAAAAACTGATACATAAAATGTGGATAGCTTTTGTGTGCATTCTATACGGGTCCTTCTAAAAAAATTAGCATATTGTGATAAAATTCATTGTTTTCTGTAATGTACTGATAAACATTAGACTTTCATATATTTTAGATTCATTACACACCAACTGAAGTAGTTCAAGCCTTTTATTGTTTTAATATTGATGATTTCGGCATACAGCTCATGAAAACCCAAATTTCCTATCTAAAAAAATTAGCATATTTCATCCGACCAATAAAAGAAAAGTGTTTTTAATACAAAAAAAAGTCAACCTTCAAATAATTATGTTCAGTTATGCACTCAATACTTGGTCGGGAATCCTTTTGCAGAAATGACTGCTTCAATGCGGCGTGGCATGGAGGCAATCAGCCTGTGGCACTGCTGAGGTGTTATGGAGGCCCAGGATGCTTCGATAGCGGCCTTAAGCTCATCCAGAGTGTTGGGTCTTGCGTCTCTCAACTTTCTCTTCCCAATATCCCACAGATTCTCTATGGGGTTCAGGTCAGGAGAGTTGGCAGGCCAATTGAGCACAGTAATACCATGGTCAGTAAACCATTTACCAGTGGTTTTGGCACTGTGAGCAGGTGCCAGGTCGTGCTGAAAAATGAAATCTTCATCTCCATAAAGCTTTTCAGCAGATGGAAGCATGAAGTGCTCCAAAATCTCCTGATAGCTAGCTGCATTGACCCTGCCCTTGATAAAACACAGTGGACCAACACCAGCAGCTGACATGGCACCCCAGACCATCACTGACTGTGGGTACTTGACACTGGACTTCAGGCATTTTGGCATTTCCCTCTCCCCAGTCTTCCTCCAGACTCTGGCACCTTGATTTCCGAATGACATGCAAAATTTGCTTTCATCCGAAAAAAGTACTTTGGACCACTGAGCAACAGTCCAGTGCTGCTTCTCTGTAGCCCAGGTCAGGCGCTTCTGCCGCTGTTTCTGGTTCAAAAGTGGCTTGACCTGGGGAATGCGGCACCTGTAGCCCATTTCCTGCACACGCCTGTACACGGTGGCTCTGGATGTTTCTACTCCAGACTCAGTCCACTGCTTCCGCAGGTCCCCCAAGGTCTGGAATCGGTCCTTCTCCACAATCTTCCTCAGGGTCCGGTCACCTCTTCTCGTTGTGCAGCGTTTTCTGCCACACTTTTTCCTTCCCACAGACTTCCCACTGAGGTGCCTTGATACAGCACTCTGGGAACAGCCTATTCGTTCAGAAATTTCTTTCTGTGTCTTACCCTCTTGCTTGAGGGTGTCAATGATGGCCTTCTGGACAGCAGTCAGGTCGGCAGTCTTACCCATGATTGCGGTTTTGAGTAATGAACCAGGCTGGGAGTTTTTAAAAGCCTCAGGAATCTTTTGCAGGTGTTTAGAGTTAATTAGTTGATTCAGATGATTAGGTTAATAGCTCGTTTAGAGAACCTTTTCATGATATGCTAATTTTTTTAGATAGGAATTTGGGTTTTCATGAGCTGTATGCCAAAATCATCAATATTAAAACAATAAAAGGCTTGAACTACTTCAGTTGGTGTGTAATGAATCTAAAATATATGAAAGTCTAATGTTTATCAGTACATTACAGAAAATAATGAACTTTATCACAATATGCAAATTTTTTGAGAAGGACCTGTATATTTCTCACTGCCATCAACAGGAAGAGCTATTCTCATCTGCTTCATGTTGTATCACATTACTGGGATATTGCACACACTTGTGTCACTGTACACATACATGGTAATGAAGGTGAAAGAAGGTACACTAAATTATGTCCCAGCTTAAGTTTTTTTTATTTTTTTGCGGACCCATTGAAGTGAATGGTTCCACATACGGTCAGCAAAAAGAACGAAAGGGAGACGGAAATAAAATATGTTCGTGTGCATGAGCCCTAAGAGGTAGAGGCTAGTGCCTGCTAAACTACACACCTGACCAGACCTGCAGCTCCAGGTCAGGCACTGTCAGAAGTTGAGGACCAAAAATAAGAAGCCAAGCAGCAGTGACTACTTATTACTTAGTGCAGGAGGGACTTAGCGGTAAGAAGTGCAGCAATATGGGACAGGGGCCAATTGTTTTATATATAATCACCGTTCACTGACTTTCACCCCAGTTGCTCTGGCCAATTATGGCCACAGCATCTAAGCGTCTAATTAGCAGAAGCACTGCACTCCTGGTGACTAATTGCTCCCTCACAGCGTGATCGCAGAAACCATTTGGTTGCTATGGCAACCTTACTCCTTCTGAAGAATACGAGGCACGTTATATTGAGGTTCCTATCAAGCCCTGTGGCAGGGCTCCATAAGGGCATAGGGGGTCATTTACTATCCTGAAATATGCCTATATTTCTGGCGCAGATTGCAGAGGGTGTGGACAGGGAAGGGGACGGGTAAAGGTGACAGGGTATGATTAAGGGGTGCAGGTGACTGGCTATGGGTGACACTGGGTATGATTAAGGGGGGCAGGCTCTAATTGAGGGGGCAGGGGACTGGGTATGGGTGACACTGGGTATGATTAAGAAGGGCAGGGGACTGGGTAAAGGTGACAGGGTATGATTAAGGGGGGCAGGAGACTGGCTCTGGGTGACACTGGGTATGATTAAGGGGGGCAGGGGACTGGGCAAAGGTGACAGGGTATGATTAAGGGGGTCAGGAGACTGGATATGGGTGACACTGGGTGTGATTAAGAAGGGCAGGGGACTGGGTAAAGGTGACAGGGTATGATTAAGGGGGCAGGGGACTGGCTCTGGGTGACACTGGGTATGATTAAGAAGGGCAGGGGACTGGGTAAAGGTGACAGGGTATGATTAAGGCCCTTAATTATACCCAGTGTCACCCATAACCAGTCCCCTGCCGCCCTTAATCATTCCCTGTCACCTTTACCCAGTCTCCTGTCCCCCTTAATTATACCCAGTGTCAACCAAAGCCAGTCTCCTGCCCCTTAATCATACCCAGTGTCACCCTTATCCAGTTCCCTGCCCCCCTAATCATCCCAGTGTCTGTCACCCTTATCCAGTCCCCTGTCCCACTTAATTAGACCCTGCCCCCATTTAATAAAATATATTTGGTAAAAAAAAAACCAATAAGAACAGGTACTCACTATTTGAAGTCTTCTGCTCCCTCCCTGTCTGCAGAGCACCGGGCGCCTCCCTCTCACATTGAGCGGATCCTTCCACGGCTCTCTGTGAAGGCGCAGCACTTGGACGCTGCGCCTGCGCCCCTAAGCTCCTCCTCCACGCTCCGGAACCTGACCTGGCAGCTGCAGCGGCTCAGCTCGCCTGGCTCGCCTCACAATATCTCGGGCCTGCCTGTTGCCATGGCGCCCTGTGCGGCCGCACAGCTCGCACACCCCAAAGGCCGGCCCTGCCTCAGAATAGGCCATCAGTATCAAATTCTTTTAATCGGCTTTGACAATCTCACATATGCTCTTTTGCTGTTAGTATCAGTATTTGTTTAGCAGTGCATACAAATTAGTTGTTGCAGTTTTTTAAGCATATCATCCACGCATGCGCCAACACATTCAGTAACAGCACAAGTACTATCAATGTGCAGCTACGCTAATCTGCCGGCAGAGGGAGCGTCTAGAGGTGGGGTGACCCTCTCTCACAAGTGTAACTTCATTTAGATGAATGAATCAATTTATGTGATTCGCTCAACCCTAATTTAGAAGTTAGAACGTTCCCAACTGTACATCCCATGCAGAAGGTGTTGTAGCACTGAGGTCTAGAAGGTCCCATAGGAAGCAGACTAACTTTTTCTGGGAATTAACGTTTTAATAGCATTCTCAATACTTTCAGCCTTGTTCTCACTGTTATCGATGTAATCCTCTGGCATCAGTTTGAATCTTTCCCAATCAATACTGCAGATTTCATTTTCAACACTAAATATATTTACAATGGTGAGGCTAGAATAAATACAGTGGAAAATAATGAAATAAAGTGATAATTAAGGTGTTTGCTTTTCTGGTTTTGAGCAACACTATGTATGACCTGTAAAACAAGCTGATACGAAATGAAGTAGTCAAATACAGAAGTTGAATTACTTCAGGCCTGACCAGAACATTTTTTTTTTTTTTTTTTTTTTTACATTAGAATGGTTCAATTAGAACATACCAAACATTTTTTATTTGATTGAAAAAGGTATGTTCAAGGAACAAAAGCAAAAACACTTAAAAAGTCCCCAAAAACTCAGCCAGGACCAGGATAGAAGTATGCTATAAGGGTTCATTCACACGTCTGCAAAACGGGTCTGCATCTGTTCCGCAATTTTGAGGAAAAGGTGCGGACGCATTCATTTTCAATAGGGCCAGAATGTGCTGTCCGCATCCGCATTAGCAGATCTGCACTTCCGGATCCGCACTTCCGTTCCGCAGAAAAATTGATCATTCATGTCCTATTCTCGGACAAGAAAAGGCATTTTCTATGAGAGTGCCGGAGATGCGTGGTCTGCAAAATACGGAACGCACATTGCCAGTGTCCGTGTTTTGCGGATCCGCAAAACACATACGGACGTGTGAATGGACCCTAAGGCCTTGTTCACACTTCAGTGTTTAGTCAGTGATTTCCATCAGTGATTTGTGAGCCAAAACCAGGTGCAACTCTAAACACAGAACAGGAGCAGATCTTTCCCTTCTACCTCATGTCTGTGGAGGCTCCACTTCTGGTTTTGGCTCACAAATCACTGAGGGAAATCACTGACCAAACACTGAAGTGTGAACGAGGCCTAAGAGTGAAGAAGGTAGATCTCTACTCCTGAGCATTGTCTCCCATAGTTTGTGTTGGCCATTCCTAAACTGGCTCAAATCACATGATCAAGACTTTAATCATTATTGAATAATAATAAGTGGTTTTCTCTGAGTAAAACAAAAAAACGAATGGCAGCAGCAAATGTTAAATTCCCTGCCGCTCCAGCACCAATTTTCTCATGGTACTCTGCCAGTCTTGGTTTACTCTTCCAAGAGGAATGACATGCTGTACCTTTACATGAATGGTGCAGCCAATCATCAGACTCATCAGTGATTCCAATAAGTATGTCACATGACCAATGAGGGCAGTGATTGGCTGAAGCTGTCACTTCCTGGTATAGAATGTCACCATTGTAAATTAAACAAAGATGGCAGTGGGGACAATGGGGGCATTGGCACTGTTGCAGTAGGACATTTAAAGGGGGTGTCACATAAAGGACATTATTTATCATTAGCATTTTTTGTCTATTAAAATATCTCCAGATGTTCCAGGTATAAGGTTAGTGTAGTGCCACTAGCTGTTTCTATTCAACAGCTTTTTCATGTCCACCATAGTAAATGTACTGAAGTGGACACACATACTCAGTCTTTCCTCTCTCTCTGCTTCTTTGGGTAGACGGGAGGAATCCCTGGTGAGCCGATTGCTTCCGAAGCTGCGTTGTCTTCTCTGCTTCTCTGAGAAGATAATGGGCAAGTTCAATAACAGTCATGCCATCGTACTTTCTTTGGATCTGTTGTGTAACATTGTGATTACACATTATCACAACATGAACACAACCTTCTCATTTGATCTATATGTCCTCTGAGAAGCACAGAAGACACTGAGGCATCAGAAGTAGCAGGCTCGCCACACCAGGATTCCTCTACATATCCAAAGGAGCAGGGAAAGAGAGAGAGAGAGTCAAGAATGAGTATGTGTGTCCACCTCAGCACATTTACTCAAGTGGACACAGAATGGCTGTTCAACATTTGCATTTGCATGATTGAACTACTGTACCTTGTTGCAAATTTTTGCTCTTGATTCACTAATTGAAAATCCACAGCACATGCTTTCCTGTCCAGGCACTCTCTTAAAATAATATGGAAACACCTCGTTATATATGAAACATTAGGCTGCTGGGAGGTAGAAATGAGCATTTGAATTTTAATTTAATTGCTAATTGGACATAATTTCTCTTTGTCTTGTCAGGATGCACTTATTGAATGACTTTGATTCATATTGGTAGAAAGTGACCTCATATACATAACCATATCACAGTTGTATGGTGCTGTATAAGGCTACTTTCACACTTGCGTTCAGAACGGATCCGTTTGCATTACCATAAACAGTGCAAACGGATCCGTTTTGACTTTACATTGAAAGTCAATGGGGGACAGATCCGTTTGAAAATTGAGCCATACTGTGTCAACTTCAAACGGATCCGTCCCCATTGACTTACATTGTAAGTCTGGACGGATCCGTTTGCCTCCGCACTGCCAGGCGGACACCCGAACGCTGCAAGCAGCGTTCGGGTGTCCGCCTGCTAAGCGGAGCGGAGGACAAACGGTGCCAGACTGATGCATTCTGAGCGGATCCGCATCCACTCAGAATGCATTAGGGCTGGACGGATCCGTTCGGGGATGCTTGTCAGAGCCTTCAAACGGAACTCACAAGTGGAGCCCCGAACGCTAGTGTGAAAGTAGCATAAGGCGGTAATGTTACAATATGGACAAAGGGCGTAGTTATAAGGCGGTACTGACTGGGCTCAGGTGCTTGGTGCCAGGAAGGTGCCAAAAAGTAATTCTGTTTTTTCCCAGGATATATTTAAACAGGGCTTGGACAGTAAGTTGAATCTTTGCCCTTTGAAGCAAAGTGTAGCTATGACTTTGCTATGGGGGTTTTCACATTCATATGATGCTCTGTGTTTGCGCAGAGGTGGTTTAGTACACCCTCCAGGGGCCTAAGGGGTAAAATATATCTGTAATGAAAATTTAGCAGAAACGTAGTATATTTTATAGAGTAGCAGATATAAAAACACTTTACATGCAATATCATGTAACAATATGAAATGAATTAACACATAACCATATATTTGTGTGTTTTCAAGGGACATGTATACAGTGAAACCTGTCCTGAACAATCCTATTCACAGGATAGTCAAATAAACTTCAGCTGAATTGAATGCATTCACCTCCTACATTCAATTCATAAATTTACTATTCCTCATGCACCGTCTGAGGTTTTATTGCCTCTTTGAAAACCAATGTATATTTCATAGTATATCAGAACTGCTCTTGCCTTACTCTTCTTTGGCAGTTTAATGCCGGCAATTAGTTAGAATGATAGCAATCTTTCTGTAATTCCTCAACTGGTTCAAGAATATTTTAGGGGAACCTACATTACAAAAGCTACAGTATTTATTTATGGTTGAAATACAGTACATCATAAATTTATCATTAGTGGGGTTTTTTTATTACATTCTATAACCTTTTTTTGTAATGTTTATATTGGGCAGATATACACACATGGGCAAAATTGTTGGTACCCTTTAGTGTTGATCGAGCACCAAAGTGCACCCGAGCACAGTGGAAATCAATGGGAGAACCCGAGCATTAAACCAGGCACCCCTGCTCTGAAGAGGGGAGGGTGTCTGGTTCATAGAAAAAGGTCAGAAATTGATGGAAACACAACCAAAATGGTTCGGGAAAAGCATGGGGAGGATGTCTGAATGCATCTTGGACTCCCAGGTCGCTGCTGGGAACGATGTTATCCGGGTAGTACGCCACTTTTACAGACTGACACTAATACGCACAAAACCGAAGATAAAATCGATTTTAGATGAAAAATTGTTAGGAAGCATTCTTTCCTGTATACTTACTTGTATATAAAGTGCAAGTACTTCCAAAAGTTACAAGGAAGAGGCATGCCGATACAACCTATATATCACATAATAAAAGGGCCTCATTCACATTGTGGTACAATTGTTCAGGTAGTGGGACTCCTACACTGATAAAGCCTATGCACTAAGTGAAAGCGCTTCCCAAAATTACAAGGAACTGGCACTCCAATACACCCTTTATTACACATAAAGGAGGGCATCACAAACCCTTGAAAAATTGCTAGTGAGCTTACCATCTAAAAAATTATATGCAAGGGCCTGCTGGTGAGCTGACCCTATAAAAGATTTTAGGTGAGGGCCTGCTGCCGAGCTGACTCTGTAAAACACTATATGTGAGGGCCTGCAGGTGAGCTGACCCTGTAAAAATTTTTAGGTGTGGGCCTGCTGTTGAGCTGACCCTGTAAAACATTATATGCGAGGGCCTACAGGTCAGCTGACCCTGTAAAACATTATATGCGAGGGCCTGAAAGTGAGCTGACACTCTAAAAAACTTATATGCGAGGGCCTGCAGGGAAAGATTGTAGGTGAGAGCCTGCTGGTGAGCTGACCCTGTAAAAGATTGTAGGTGAGGGCCTGCAGATGAGCTGACCCTCTAAAAAATTATATGCAAAGACCTGCAGGTGAGCTGACCCTATAAAAGATTTCAGGTGCGGGCCTGCTGTTGAGCTGACCCTGTAAAACATTATATGCAAGGGCCTACAGGTGAGCTGACCCTGTTAAACATTGTATGCGAGGACCTGCAGGTGAGCTGACCCTCTAAAAAATTATTTGCAAGGGCGTGCAGATGAGCTGACCCTGCAAAAGATTGTAGGTGAGGGTCTGCTGGTGAGCTGACCCTGTAAAAGATTGTAGGTGAGGGCCTGCAGGTGAGCTGATCCTGTAAAAGTTTTCAGGTGCGGGCCTGCTGGTGAGCTAACCCTGTAAAACATTATATGCGAGGGCCTGTAGGTGAGCTGACCCTGTAAATCATTATATGCGAGGGCCTGCAGGTGAGCTGACCCTGTAAAAGATTGTAGGTGCAGGCCTACTGGTGAGCTGACCCTCTAAAAAATTATTTACGAGGGCCTGCAGGTGAGCTGACCCTGTAAAAGATTTTAGGTGCGGGCCTACTGGTGAGCTGACCCTGTAAAACACTACATGCGAGGGCCTGCAGGTGAGATGACCCTGTAAAAGGTTTTAGGTGCGGGCCTGCTGTTGAGCTGACCCTGTAAAACATTGTATGCGAGGACCTGCAGGTGAGCTGACCCTCTAAAATCCCAAAAAATTATTTGCAAGGGCGTGCAGATGAGCTTACCTTGTAAAGGATTGTAGGTGAGGGCCTGCAGGTGAGCTTACCTTGTAAAAGATTGTAGGTGAGTGCCTGCAGGTGAGCTGATCCTGTAAAAGATTTCAGATGCGGGCCTGCTGGTGAGCTGCCCCTGTAAACCATTATGTGCGAGGGCCTGCAGGCGAGCTGACCCTGTAAAAGATTGTAGGTGTAGGCCTGCTGGTGAGCTGACCCTCTAAAAAATTATTTACGAGGGCCTGCAGGTGAGCTGACCCTGTAAAACATTATATGCGAGGGCATTATATGCGATAAATAAGCATGTTGATATGATGGAAGAGGAGGAGGAGGATGAGAAAAGGAAGATTCAACCATAAACCCTTGTTTGTGGTGGAAGGGGTGCATGGGAATACAGTGTTTTCAGTACATAATAAACAACACATTTAGAGTACCTTTAAGTTCAGTCACTTTCCTCTGGTGGAGTCCAAGTCATGGTCAATCCAGGCCTTTTTTATAAGATTCAACCTGTCAGTATTTTCAGTTGACAGGTGGATACGCTTATCTATTATAATGCCACCAGCAGCACTAAATACAGACGTGGACAAAATTGTTGGTACCCTTTGGTCAATGAAAGAAAAAGTCACAATGGTCACAGAAATAACTTTAATCTGACAAAAGTAATAATAAATTAAAATTCTATAAATGTTAACCAATGAAAGTCAGACATTGTTTTTCAACCATGCTTCAACAGAATTATGTAAAAAAATAAACTCATGAAACAGGCATGGACAAAAATGATGGTACCCCTAGAAAACACAGAACATAATGTGACCAAAGGGACATGTTAATTCAAGGTGTGTCCACTAATTAGCATCACAGGTGTCTACAACCTTGTAATCAGCCATTGGGCCTATATATATGGCTCCAGGTAATCACTGTGTTGTTTGGTGATATGGTGTGTACCACACTCGACATGGACCAGAGGAAGCAAAGGAAAGAGCTGTCTCAAGAGATCAGAAAGAAAATTATAGACAAGCATGTTAAAGGTAAAGGCTATAAGACCATCTCCAAGCAACTAGATGTTCCTGTGAGTACAGTTGCACATATTATTCATAAGTTTAAGATCCATGGGACTGTAGCCAACCTCCCTGGACGTGGCCGCAGGAGGAAAATTGATGACAAATCTAAGAGACGGATAATCCGAATGGTAACAAAAGAGCCTAGAAAGACTTCTAAAGAGATTCAAGGTGAACTTCATGCTCAAGGAACATCAGTGTCAGATCGCACCATCCGTCGTTGTTTGAGCCAAAGTGGACTACATGGGAGACGACCAAGGAGGACACCATTGTTGAAAACGAATCATAAAAAAGCAAGACTGGAATATGCCAAACTACATGTTGACAAGCCACAAAGCTTCTGGGAGAATGTCCTGTGGACAGATGAGACAAAAATCGAAGTTTTTGCCAAGGCACATCAGCTGTATGTTCACAGACGAAAAAATGAAGCATATCAAGAAAAGAACACTGTCCCTACTGTGAAACATGGAGGAGGCTCTGTTATGTTCTGGGGCTGCTTTGCTGCGTCTGGCACAGGGTGTCTTGAATCTGTGCAGGGTACAATGAAATCTCAAGACTATCAAGGAATTCTAGAGAGAAATGTACTAGCCAGTGTCAGAAAGCTTGGTCTCAGTCGCAGGTCATGGGTCTTGCAACAGGACAATGACCCAAAACACACCGCTAAAAACACCCAAGAATGGCTAAGAGGAAAAAATTGGACTATTCTAAAGTGGCCTTCTATGAGCCCTGACCTCAATCCTATTGAGCATCTTTGGAAGGAGCTGAAACATGCAGTCTGGAAAAGGCACCCTTCAAACCGGACACAACTGGAGCAGTTTGCTCATGAGGAGTGGGCCAAAATACCTGCTGAGAGGTGCAGATGTCTCATTGACAGTTACAGGAAGCGTTTGATTGCAGTGATTGCCTCAAAAGGTTGCGCAACAAAATATTAAGTTAGGGGTACCATCATTTTTGTCCATGCCTGTTTCATGAGTTTATTTTTTTACATAATTCTGTTGAAGCATGGTTGAAAAACAATGTCTGACTTTCATTGGTTAACATTTATAGAATTTTAATTTATTATTACTTTTGTCAGATTAAAGTTATTTCTGTGACCATTGTGACTTTTTCTTTCATTGACCAAAGGGTACCAACAATTTTGTCCACGTCTGTACTTGCTCAGACAAAACGTGCTCAGTTCGTGCCACGTATCCAGATTGTACACCCAGTAATTGTAAGGCACTGAGGGATCATTGAGGACGCTGACACGGTCTGCTATGTACTCCTTCACCGTCTTCCAAAATGTTCCCCTCCTTGTGACACTAGGGTGAGGGTAAATATACACATCTGACAAACCAAAAGTAGAGTACAAAAGTATATTACATTGCAAATGCTATGCTAATAACTTAGAGATGCTTAGCAAATACATTTTGTACAAAATCATTTGAGCCCGTCTGCCGAACGCCAAGGCGACCTCTATAAGACGGGTCCTAACACTAAAACTCACCTGTTGGGTGCCATAACTGAGACCATGAATCCATGAAAGTGCAGGTCCCACATGCATGCTGGGCCCCCTTGATTTACGTCTATGTGGAGCCAAAATGGCCTTCATTGAATCCAGGGGCTACAAGTACCAGCATGCATGCTGAGCAGACTATATACTCAATCTAATTAAAATCAACCTGCGAGGCAGGGGAGGGGCAGAAGGGAGTGCACGACCCAGCATATAGGAGTCAGCCACTACTCCTATATATAACACTAGAAACACAAAAAGGGGGGGTCAGCTCATCCCAATATGCAGGTGCACGTTGCTTGTGGCTGCAAATATACACATCTGACAAACACAAGGTGCAACAGCACTCTACAAACCAAAAGTAGAGTACAAAAGTATATTACATTGCAAATGCTATGCTAATAACTTAGAGATGCTTAGCAAATACATTTTGTACAAAATCATTTGAGCCCGTCTGCCGAACGCCTAAGGCGACCTCTATAAGACGGGTCCTAACACTAAAACTCACCTGTTGGGTGCCATAACTGCGACCATGAATCCATGAAAGTGCAGGTCCCACATGCATGCTGGGCCCCCTTGATTTACGTCTATGTGGAGCCAAAATGGCCTTCATTGAATCCAGGGGCTACAAGTACCAGCATGACTCCTATATGCTGGGTCGTGCACTTCCTCCTGCCCCTCCCCTGCCTCGCAGGCTGATTTTAATTAGATTGAGTATATAGTCTGCTCAGCATGCATGCTGGTACTTGTAGCCCCTGGATTCAATGAAGGCCATTTTGGCTCCACATAGACGTAAATCCCCCTTGATGCATGTGGGACCTGCACTTTCATGGATTCATGGTCGCAGTTATGGCATCCAACAGGTGAATTTTAGTGTTAGGACCCGTCTTATAGAGGTCGCCTTGGCATTTGGCAGACAGGCTCAAATGATTTTGTACAAAATGTATTTGCTAAGCATCTCTAAGTTATTAGCATAGCATTTGCAATGTAATATACTTTTGTACTCTACTTTTGGTTTGTAGCGTGCTGTTGCACCTTGTGTTTGTCAGATGTGTATATTTGCAGCCACAAGCAACGTGCACCTGCGTATTGGGATGAGCTGACCCCCCCCTTTTTGTGTTACTAGGGTGAGGGTGTTGGCAGGGTGTCATGAAACTGTCCCAGGCTTTGGAGAGTGTTGCCCTGCCTCTGTTGGAACTGCTGTTTGTTCCACTTGTCAGCCGTCCTCGGTTGTCCAAGGAACTACGGACTCTACCGCCAGCATTGTCAGATGAAAATAATTTTTCAACAAGGACCTTCTGGCATTGCACTGTTTTGCTCATCCTCTCCACAAGAGGATTAAGAGATGAGAAGTTCTCTTTGTAGCGGGGGTCGAGAAGGGTGAACAACCAGTAATCAATGTTGTCTAAAATTCGTATAACGCGGGTCACGGGAAAGGCAGCCTAACATGTAGGCAGCCATGTGTGCCAGAGTACCAACAGGCAAGACTTCGCTGTTGTCATCAGAAGGATGACTCTCAATCTCCTCACCCTCTTCCTCCTCTTCTAGCCATCCACGAAGAACAGATGGAATTAAACTTCCATGGGTACTACCCTCTCTAGCGGCGGCAACCATCTCCTGCTCCTCCTCTTCATTGTCCAAATCGCGCTGAGAAGAACTGAGGGTGGTCTGGCTATCACCCTGTGCAATGTCTACCCCCATTTCCACATCTTCCACATGGAAAGCGTCGTCCTTAATTGTGAGCAGCGAGGGTTTGAGTAGACTAAGAAGTGGGATGGTTACGCTGATTATAGCGTTACCATCTGTGTTGATTCCTCAAAGTTTCTTAAAACCTCACAGAGGTCAGACATCCATGCCCACTCCTCGCTTGTGAAGTGCGGAAGCTGACTGGAAAGGCGTCGACCATGTTGCAGCTCGTATTCCACTACTGCCCTCTGCTGCTCACAAAGCCTGGCCAACACTTGGAACGCCGAGTTCCAGCGTGTGCTCACGCTGGACAACAGCCGGTGAGCTGGCAATACGTGCGGGGAGGAGACTCGACCATTGCGCTCGAGCACATGCGGTATTCGGCCGAATACCGCCTTGAGCCGAATGGCTAAGAGCAAAGCTTCAGACTGTTCTGTAGTGGTCTTCTATCAGCCCTGATCTAAATCCTTTTTTAAAACCTGTGGAAAGAATTAAAACATGCAGCCTGAAGAAGGCACCTTTCAAACCTGAGACAGCTGGAGCAGTTTGAGGAGTGTGCCAAAATAGTTGTGGACAGGTGCAGAAGTATCATTGAAATTGCATGATTGCAGTGATTGCTTCAAAAGGTTGTGGAACAAAGTATTAAGTTATGGGTACCATCATTGCTGTCCAGACCAATTTTATTAGGTTGTTTTTATAAATTATTCTGTTGAACCACAATTCAAAAGCAATGCCTTATTTTCAGTAGCTGATTTTCAGAGAACTTTCGAGGACCACTTTCGAATTTGAAGCAAATCAAATTTTAAAAAATTCACTCACCTCTTTCTGTAATCCAACATTAATGCTACCTGCACATTATGTGCATTTTTTTCTAGCGGATTTTTGTGCGGAAAAAACACAGTGATACAGTATCAGCAAAGTTAATTAGATTTAACAAATCTTATGTACACTTTCCGTATTTTTTCCATGCAGAAATTGACCTGCTTTGCAGCTTTTGATATCTGCAGCATGTTAATTGTTTCTGTGGATTTTTTGTGCATATTTCTCTCTTTGAAATGCAAAGGGTGAGATCCAAGCAAATACACATCAGATGCAGATTTGGTGTGGAAATGCAGATAAAGCTGCACAAAAATCTGTTTGTAAAACCCGCACCTGCGTGCAAGTAACCTAATTGGGTCTGATAGGTGATAGATTGCTAAATATTCAGAACTCTCAAAAAATGTATCACTGTATTTTTGAAAGGCTTGTCTCATTTATTTTTATCGATGACCAATACTCAGGATAGCAATAATGAAGGACCAGCACTCACTGTTCATCTTATATAGAACAATCGTTTATTGCCACATACTAGTGATCTGTGCCTTTCTCAGGTCTGTTTTCCTGATTCTTGTAGTTACATCTGCTCACCACTGCAGTTACAATGGCGAGCAGGTAAACAATGAAGGGAAGGCTATGCTGGCATGGACCACGCCTTCTCTTTAACCAGCTTATCAGCGTGGGTCCTGGATAACTGCCGATCTGATATTGATTGTCAGGATCTTGCCCGATTCCTTAGGTCGCAGTACCTGATCAGACCGGGATCCGGTATCAGCGGTCAATCGGGACAAGTACTGACACTACAGACACTATCGAATTTGATCACTCTGCTTCCTACAATCTACCAGACTGCACGGGAGATCAAATTGTTGCCTGTTTCTTCTAACAACTACTAAACTTCAGAGATTTGCATTTTAAAGCAAACAGGTAGCTGAAAATTAGGAACTCTAATTGCCTTACAAAATATTGCCCATGCTAAGTTAAATAATTGGTTTTAAAAAAAATTGAAAGATGTAAAAAACAGAAGCATACAAATATACACAGAACAGTTATTAAGATAAAAGGATGAAAGAAAACTGATGCCTACTTTACCCACACAGAGACTTGCAGCTATCAGGTCCTGAGGCAAGACAGAAAGACATGGATCCTCATTCAATCAGATTGGCCTCAAAATGGGGAACACTGTACAATCTGCTCTGTCCAATTTATAAGAATTGGTCCAGGCAGTCTGTAAGCCCACCTTTAGGGCGTGACATATCGGTTGGCTGTGACTTTTATGAACTGTCAGTCATGTCTAAAATGGATTTCTGCCTATAACTCTACACAGGAGAATGCCCGGCCGATAATTGTGGGCTAATTTTTCAGCTCATTGTCATCCGTGTGCTGTCCGTTCTGTGTGTCCGTTCCTTTTATTTTAGAACATGTCCTATACCTGGCAGCAAATTGCGATCCGTGGCCCCATAGAAAGTCATTGGGTCCATAAAAAACTGATAGCACACGGAAATGCATCTGTATGTCATCCGTTTTTTGCGGACCCCTGGACTGAAAACATTCTAGGAAACCCCATTTCAGTCACATGTGGCTGCACCTAGGACCAGGAAGAAGAGAAAGGAGGCTGCAAGAGAATTATGGCCATCATCAATGTTCAGAAGCTCATCATTCTTGTACAAGAACCGCCCATATTATGGGACACCTGGTCCGAACTATACCATGACCGTGTCCAAACAGATGCGGCATGGAAGGAACTAACAAAGGAGCTGCATCCCGAGGAGTGGGAGAAAGCAAGCAAGGTCCAGTGAAAGAACATGGGTATGTGTAGACCTGTGATGTTACCATGTGCACCCCAAAGTATGTGACAACACTAAGTGCACCCCAAAGTATGTTACAACACCAAGTGCACCCCAAAGTATGTTACAACGCCAAGTTTACCTCAAAGTATGTTACAACACCAAGTGCACCCCAAAGTACATGCCTCCCCAAGTGCACCCCACAGTATGATACACCCCCCAATGTACCGCAAAAGTATGTGACTCCCCCAGCGCATCGCAAAGTATATGACATCAAGTGCACCACAAAGTATGTTGCAACACCAAGTGCACCCCAAAGTACGTGCCCCACCAAAGTATGATACGCCCCCCAATGTAGTCGAGTCGAGTACTAGACTATTTAAATAGAAATCAATCAGAGAGCCCTGAGGAATTAATGCTCCGATCTCTGGCTCTATTCCTCTCTCGTGTGCCAGAAGTGCATCGGCCAGTGTTCCTGTCTACCATGAACACAATCCTTGATATTTTTTCATGGCCCCAAGATCCCGCAGAATTGATACATATAATAGAGCAATACAAATGGAGAGTAATTGGAACACCATGGGTTCCAGTAAGCACCCCTGAGCCTCGTCGATCTGTGTCCAGATGCCCTGTTACTTCCCCACCACTGTACAGCCATGATTGACCAGCAGCCAGCAGCTCTTATACTGGCCAGATACACCAATGTGAACATGAAGAGGGACGAGCCACCTCCACAAGGCCTGCAGGCCAATTTACTAGGGAATTTTTTGACTTGTAAAATTGTATTTTTGTTTTATATATGCCTATCTTCAGACATAAAGTTTATTTTGGTTCTAACGTATTTGTGCAATGTATTTTTTAAAAAGGGATGTGAAACCTCTCATTTTTTTAGTACAGTTAGGAGCCTCTATTAAAGCTCTTTCGCACAAGTGGATGCAGAGTGCAATACCCTGTTCCCTGTGGTAAGCACGGTGATGTGACCACAGGTCCTGCAGAATGAATATAGAGAAACCTATCTCTGTACATCAAAATGGTATATTTTAGTTTCCCATTACATCAACCTCATAGGTGACATAGTACCCGGATATGGTCCCAGTGTATGATAGGTATGTATCCAGCGGGTGACACCAATACCTATCACATACTGGGACCATATCATGATGATATGCCCCCATCTCATACATCAGCTGAAGTACTGATTTTTATTAGAATCATTTCATGGCAATGGTTGATAGTAATGAGGTATTAGAGGGTATCTAATGGCAAAATCAAATTTTAGTTTTTAATATGTAGACAAAATAGTAATTAAAATTTAGATTAGAAAAAAAAATTCAGTAGAGAATTAAATTAGAATTTGGCATTGAAAGATTACCCAGCCCGCAAGCCCGCGTCAAGGGTCCTCATTCTCTTGCGAGTCCCTACTGTAACAATAACAACTTGGAAATGAACTGAAATGAATAAACTAAACTAAACTAACTGATCAATATTGTTCTGAGTCAATATTCATTCAGTGCCTGCCATGAATTGCTTCTAACTGCCATGACAATACGCCCTCTGGGCTGATAAAATAGTCAGCATATAAATCACGAATATGCAGGCCTGATGATCCTGGTCTTTTCCATGCAGTGTCTGGTCCAGGCCAAACGATGAAGAGGTCATGTATTGGTCCAGGTCTGCATCGAAGGAAGCATAATACATCCTGATGTAATTGGGAAGAAGAACACACGCTTGAATCACCAGGGTAGCATTCTCAGGATCCATTTGTATAGCTGACATAAAGACCCTCCACTTATTGTCCAAAAGTGCACTCAACATAACGGCATGCACGAGTCAGCCTGGAGTTGAAGACAGACCTCCTTTCATCTAAATCACATCTTGGGAAGGGCTGCATCACATGTGGTGTCAGTGCAAAACCTTTGTCAGCCACAATGACAAAAGGAGCCGGACGTCCATCTGATCCAGGCAGTCTTCTTGGCTGTGGCAGGTCGAGTTGGTTGGACTGAAGCCGTTCACCAATTCTGGAAGCACGAAATATTTATGGTATTTACCTCAAGGTGACGATTAGCCTTTCTTCAGGTGATATGTTGAGACCAGGACGAAGAGACTCCAGCAGACGGTCAAAGGTGGACACCGACATCCGTCAAAATAGATGAAATTTAGATGAAATTCCTCAAGTCTGCGTACAAAGTATGAAAGTGTCTCTTCCTGCACCATTGTGAGACAATGGGGTGAACCCAAAGTCGCTTCCTACTCGGTTCCTCGTCCAACATTGGTGACTCGTATCGCCGAGAGAGAAGCCAGTACAGGAGAACTGTATCCGCACGTGTTTTGGGCATGCTTAACCAACAAAAATCGCCAGAAAGCTATGCAAGCAAAACTTAGGATTCAAACAAAACACACTACTCTCTAAAAGCACAATGTGAATAAAGGCATATGGATCTGACACCATGATTACAATAAAAACAACACACGAGGCATCAGCTAAAATAGATATTATAGTGTATCTGAAGCACAAACACAGGGGCATAAGAATCTAGAATCTGTTTGTACAGACTTTCTGGTATTTGTTATACTGGCCAGCCCTATGACACATCAGACTGCCATTGTGTATATGATTCTGAATCTACTGTTGAAAAAAAAAAAACGCATACATGCTTTCATCCTGTGGTAATGTGTACAGTGCTTAAAGGTGTCTTGTCCCACTTTAGGTACCTCAGATGGGTGAGACAGATAAAATCCAGAGAGTGGTAGTAGTCTCAGCAAAGCATAGTTTGCTGAGACATTTTTGTATACATTTTCTGGGCTGGATTTTACTTGGACTGGTGGCTAGGCTTGGTAGAGGGATTTGCCAGTCCACACCCGTCCAGTACGGGTTTTCCTTTCTACCTGAGATGATCGCAGATGAGGCCTGCTGTAATCAGGCTGGCATAAAGCGCCTCAGAGTAGGTCAGTCTGAGGAGGAAGAAGTGTGTGTGATACTGGAGCAGAGGCTTTGTGTGTTGTCTCAGTCAGGAGAACTGAGGGGCAACATGGCTAGGCGAAGCCTGATCTCTCCCCTGTGTGGACTGATGCTTTATGAGTGCAACCTGCTAAGGCTTGTAGCCTGAGACCCTGACACTAAGCGTTACTTAGAGGTGAGTCAGGGAAGCCTATATGTTTAGGTAGAGCCCAGACGGGCAGGAGTTTATTTTGTAAAACTGTTTATGTTTACGCGGACGTGCCGCAATAAAACACAGATTGGCCCTTAAATCCTGGTGTCTGTGAAGATGTCTGTGAGTGTGACCCCCTGAAATAGAGCTACCCCTTACAATCCTCAAATCCTTTTGTGCATTGTATTAAAGCGTATGGGCGCTACATCGATGATGTGCTTCTGGTATGGAATCACAATGTAGCGCCCTCTCAGACATTTTTAAATTATTTAAATAATAACACCTTAAATTTGAGGTTCACGGGGGATGTGAGGATGACAGTATTTCCTTTCATTCATATATCTTTGAGGGGTGATACTAATCTCCGTCGGGTGTTCTCATTATACTGTAAACCTATAGCTGGAAAAATTTTCTTCAATGCACTTTAGTTGCCACCCAATCCTATCAAGGATGCTTGATAGGATGCTTGTAGGAAAAGAGAGTGCTATACACGGTGTGTTATTGCAGGATGCATCAGCAAAACCTAAAGAGACGAAACGAAGAAATGTGGTGTTCTCTACAGCTTACAGTAATAACTTTAAGGCGATCAGGAATATTTTTTACAAGCATTAACCAGTTTTCCGCCAGGATGAAATTCTGAACAATATTCTGGAGAATATTGTGAAATGTGTATCTCTGGGTGATATGCTCTCATTCAGTCTTTTGCGTGAAACAGATCCGACAGGTTGTTCCGGTCAGGAACAGCCTGTTTAATACGTCCTGTGCCACGTGCTATCGGCATTCCATCCAGCTCCATTCACTATAATACTGCTAAACGCAGCAGTTTCCATCCGGCCACTCCTCAATATATTTAGGGAGTTGCAGCTAGATCTCCACTGTCCCTATTATAGTTAAAAAAAGGGTTACACCCATGCCCCAGACACCTCCCTTTTTGTGGTACATAAAGAAAAAATGATCTGGATCTGTCATTACTGAAAAGGAACACGTGAGGCATCAAATAAAATGGATATTATAATGTAGCTAAAGCACAAGCATTGTGAACAGATGTATACACTGTGAATGATGCTGCCAGAGCCACTACTACTCCCATCTTTCTCTCCGCTCCTTTGGGCTTTCAGCAATTCTATAAGGTAAAAAAAAAGTTACAATAAAATAAAGGCCTCTTGCACATGAGTTTCTTACAGATACGTGTTGTACAGGTCTGTAGAACAATATCCAAAACTCCAGGAGCAAAATCCACTGTTTGAACATCCTCTAAAAGGGTTCTCTGTGCTTTTTTTCTAACAATTAGCCTTCCTTCAAAGCTGCAGAAGATGGTTTGGTTAACACTTACTTATCCGTCACTCTGTTGATGCTGACATTCCTGCTGCACATCATAGGGACTGTGGGTAGTGTTGAGCGCGAATATTCGAATTGCGAATTTTTTTCTCGAATATCACGATTTCGAGATTTCGTGAATATTTAGAATATAGTGCTATATATTCGCGAAATCGAATATTCGTTTTTTTGTTTTTTTTTAATGCTCCATTCAGGGCCCGTTGCCGTGCTCATGGAGCATCCCCATCACCATGGGGACGCTCCATATACTAGAATGTACTGTCGGATTAGAGAATTACGTTGAAATCACCATGCGATTTTTTCGTGTTATATTAATCGCATCGCAATTTCAGCTTCGCACTGCTATATTCCATACATGTGTATTTTACGAAATTTCGTACTATTGCTCTAACTTCGTCTTTTAGAATATTACGAATATTCTAAAAGACGAAGTTAGAGCAATATTACGAAATTTCGTAAAATACACATATATATTGTAATTTAGCTAATATAGTGCTATAATCATTTTTTTTTTCTTTCATTTTTTTTCCCTCTTCTGAACTTAAGCTTTGTAAAATATGTACACTGTTAAAAAAAATCAATATAGCAGTATATTAGCTAAATTACAATATATATGTGTATTTTACGAAATTTCGTAATATTGCTCTAACTTCGTCTTTTAGAATATTCGTAATATTCTAAAAGACGAAGTTAGAGCAATAGAACGAAATTTCGTAAAATACACATATATGGAATATAGCAGTGCGAAGCTGAAATTGCGATGCGATTAATATAACACGAAAAAATCGCATGGTGATTTCTACTTATTACTGCTATAGTCCATCAGTTGAAATCGCCATGCGATGAATATAACTCGAAGAATAGTACTGCTATATTCCATATTCGCCGAATATGGACTATAGCAGTACTAAGTAGAAATCACCATGTGATTATTTCGTGTTATATTAATCGCATCGCAATTTCAGCTTCGCACTGCTATATTCCATATATGTGTATTTTACGAAATTTCGTACTATTGCTCTAACTTCGTCTTTTAGAATAATACGAATATTCTAAAAGACGAAGTTAGAGCAATATTACGAAATTTCGTAAAATACCATTGCCTTATACTAATATACTAGAAAATTCGCAACATGCGATTAAAATAATCGCATATTATTCGCGAAAATTGCAATAATTACGAATATTCGATTTCGACGAATATAACACGAATATTCACTCGAATATTCGCGATATATCGCAAAATCGAATATGGCACCTCTCGCTCATCACTAACTGTGGGCTCTTCTGCCCGAGTCCCAATCAGATATGTGCGCTTCTTTTCCTGTTCAGCTGTGTAATAGTAAATGTAGATGAACAGGAAGAGAAGGGCACACACCAAGTCAGGACCCAGGCAGATGAGCCCGTGTGAGTGCTTTGGGAATGGCGATATCGGTGGAGCGAGAGATGGGCAAGTATTAACCAAATGATCTTTCTTCCACTGGTTAGAAGAGAGGCCAGTTTTTATAAATAGCCCAGAGAACCACTTTAATGCATGAAATACACAGTATAATTGTGCTAAGGTAAAGCTGAATGCTAAATGTCATGTTAGGACAAATGACTAAATATAAAATTCCAAAAATAATATGTTAAAGAAATTAAGAAATGAATTGCTAAATCCAAGTGGTAATGGTAAAATGTTACAGTACATTTAAATTCTAATTTTAAATAAGAAAAGTATTGAATCGACAAAACCTCTTAGGAGTAACTACTGTATTTTACAAGTATAAAAATATAATTTGTTTTAAAGGAAAATTAATACATTAAAGGCATGAGACTTTAAATATTGTAATTATTTAATGTACAAAATTCTCATGTCTTAGATTACAAATGGTGTTTGGAGCCACGATAGGACACCCATTGCTCCTCTATATGCCATTGATTTTTTTCTCTGTATGACTGCTGAAGTGCATGCTTCTTCAGGTGCCATATATACACTACTATCAGAAGTGTATATTTTATCTATTACATTTAATGTTTGTGTGTGTTGTTAAAAGATATAGACAGTATCCCCCATAACAGTGACCTGTACAGCACCCCACCCCCTTAACAGTAAACTCCACAGCCCGACACCCCAAAGTGACCTGCCTCCTTAAAATGGGACCTCCACAGCAGCCCATCCCCTTTACTTTCACCTTCACAGCAGCCTGCCTCCTTAACAGTGACTTTCACAGCACCCCACAACCTTGACAGTGACCTCTACAGCACTCTGCCCCTGACCTCTATAGGGGACTGTCCCCTTATCTGTGACCTCCACTGTTCTCTGCCCTCTTAACAGAGACCTCCATAGCACCTGTCCCTTTAACAGTGACCTCCACAGTACCCCGTTCCCTTAACAGTGGCCTCCAAAGTACCCCACTCCCTTAACAGTGACCTCACAGTACCCTGCTGCCTTAGCAGTGACCTCCACAGCAGTTGTCCCTTTAATAGTGGCCCCTGCCCCCTTTACAGTGACATCCACAGTGCCCACCCCTTTAACAGTGACCTCCACAGCGGCCTGCCACCTTAACAGTAACATCCATAGTAAACGCACCTTTAACAGTGACCTCCACAATGCCTGTTACTTCAACAGTGACCTCCACAGCAGCTGCCCTTTTAATAGTGGCCCCTGCACCCTTAACAGTGACCTCCACAGGGCCCTGCTTCTTTAATGCTAGGGCTACATGACGACATGTCGCATGACATCATATCAACAATTTGTAATATAGTCGCAGCATGCTGCATGTCGCAGTGCAATAGCATAGACTATCATTCTAAACATTGTCGGGCGACATTAGTGCAACATCAATGTCGCAGTGTAGTTGTGCCCTATGTGCCCTTATTGTCGCGCAACACATGTCGTCGTGTAGCCCTAGCCTATAGCTGACCTACAGTACAGCAGTGAAGAAAAATGGATGGGTTGTTATGGAAACCTGGAGTAAAACTGTGTGTATGTGATCATGTGTATGGCAGTTGGGATATGAGTGAAAGACTTCCAGGCTACTATTGGCTAATGCAGGTAATTGCTTGGGAATATCTCAGGAACAGTACATCCTAGAGATCTGAGATCTGTGTGCCCAATTTGGTTAAAATCGGTCCAGTCGTTTGGTTGCACATAAAGAACAGACAGACAGAAACTCCTTTTTATATACAGTGGATATAAAAAGTCTACATACCCCTGTTAAAATGTCAGGTTTTTGTGATGTAAAAAAATGAGACAAAGATAAATCATTTCAGAACTTTTTCCACCTTTAATGTGACCTATAAACTGTACAACTTAATTGAAAAACAAACTGAAATCTTTTAGGTAGATGGAAGATAAAAATATAAAGATAAAATAATATGGTTGCAGAAGTGTGCACACCCTTAAACTAATACTTTGTTGAAGCACCTTTTGATTTTATTACAGCACTCAGTCTTTTGGGGTATGAGTCTATCAGCATGACACATTTGTTTGCAAAAACACTCCAAATCTGTCAGACTGCGAGGGCATCTCCTGTGCACAGCCCTCTTCAGATCACCCCACAGATTTTCAATCGGATTCAGGTCAGGGCTCTGGCTGGGCCATTCCAAAGCTTTAATCTTCTTCTGGTGAAGCCATTCCTTTGTTGATTTAGATGTATGCTTTGGGTCGTTCTCATGCTGAAAGATGAAGTTCCTCTTCATGTTCAGCTTTCTAGTAGAAGCCTGAAGTTTTTATTGCCAACATTGACTGGTATTTGGAACGGTTCATAATTCCCTCTAGCTTAAATAAGGCCCCAGTTCCAGCTGAAGAAAAACAGCCCCTTGGCATGATGCTGCCACCACCATGCTTCACTGTGGGTATGGTGTTCTTTTGGTGATGTGCAGTGTTGTTTTTGCGCCAAACATATCTTTTGGAATTATGGCCAAAAAGTTCAACCTTGGTTTCATCAGACCACAACACCTTTTCCCACATGCTTTTGGGAGACTTCAAATGTGTGTTTGCAAAATGTAGCCTGTCTTGGATATTTTTCTTTGTAAGAAAAGGCTTTCGTCTTGCCACTTTACCCCATAGCCCAGACTTTTTAAGAATACGGGAGATTGTTGCCACATGTACCACACAGCCAGTACTTGCCAGATATTCCTGCAGCTCCTTTAATGTTGCTGTAGGCCTCTTGGTAGCCTCCCAAACCAGTTTTCTTCTCGTCTTTTCATCAATTTTGGAGGGACGTCCAGTTCTTGGTAATGTCACTGTTGTGCCATATTTTCTCCACTTGATGGTGACTGTCTTCACTGTGTTCCATAGTATATCTAATGCCTTGGAAATTCTTTTGTACCCTTCTACTGACTGATACCTTTTAACAATGAGATCCCTCTGATGCTTTGGAAGGTCTCTGTGAACAATGGCTTTTGCTGTGGGATGCAACTAAGAAAATTTCAGGATGGACCAACTAGAGCAGCAGAACTTTATTTGGGGTTAATCAGAGGCACTTTAAATGATGGCAGGTGTATGCTGACTCCTATTTAACATGATTTTGAATGTGATTGCTTAATTCTGAACAGTTATAAGAGGGTGTACACACTTATGCAACCAGATAATTTAGTTTTCTTCCCTCCATCTAAAAGATTTCATTTTTTTTCCAATTGAGTGGTACAGATTATAGGTCACATTAAAGGTGGAAAAAGTTCTGAAATTATTTATCTTTGTCTCATTTTTTTAGAGCACAGAAACCTGACATTTCAACAGAGGTGTGTAAACTCTTTTTTATCCACTGTATATAAGAGATATGGGCAAACGTATTGGGACACCTACATATTACACCTAAAAGAACTTCTGTGACTTCCAATTCTAAATCCTTAGGCATTAATATAGAGTTGATCCCCATTTTGCAGCGTAAACAACTTTTACTTTTCTGGGAAGGTCTTTTACAAGATTTTGGGAAATTTTTGCACATTCATTCAGAAGAACATTTGTGAGGTCAGATGTTGAATGGAGATTGTGAGCTAGGCCATGTCATCCGAGTTCATCCCAAAGGTGTTTGATGGGATTGAGGTTGGGGATCTTTGTGGGCCAGTCAATTTCTTCTATGCAACTGTCACCCCTGCTTTTGCATACCAGGATACTGGAAAACCCAGAAGAAACCCAGGACATCAGTGCTGCAAGGCTTTGGTTGGATTTAACATCAAGACCTCAGTGCTGCAAGACATACAAGCTCCAAGCAGATGTTGCCCTTGGTTAGATTTAAACCCAGGACATCAGTGCTGCAAGGCTTTGGTTGGATTTAACATCAGGACCTCAGTGCTGTAAGACAACATTTACCAAATTGTATCAAAAAAGAACACCAGGTTATGGCAGATTCAGCACACACCTATAAAGGTGGGACTGGTGGGTCATTCATCATTTTTAAAAACATTTGTAGAAATGGGTTTTGAGTCATTGCCTAAGCCTATGTCAAATTGGAGGCTCAATGAGACATTATTGGATTCACCGGAACATGTTCAGAAGGCTACAGAAAAACTAGAGGAATATTTTCAACTCAATGCAACTCCAGATATTGCACAAGGAATGATCTGGGAGGCCCATAAGGCTGTAATAAGAGGTCACTTTATAAGTTTGGGATCCTTCCTTAAAAAGAAAAGAGAAGAACAGGTGGCATTTCTAGCGAAGAAAATACAGACGTTAGAAACTTCTCATAAAAGAACTAGATCGGAGGAGGACCTATTAGAGCTGAATTTAGCACTCTCATCCCTCAAAAACATTCTGAACCCAAAAACGGCAAAGCTTTTTCTCTCTGCGCATTTTAAATATTATGCGCACGGGGACAAAGCTTCAAAGTTTTTACTCGCACAGATTAAAAAGAGGAAAGCTAAATCATTCATACAAAAGATTCGCACAACGACATCCTCACTAGCCAGGAATACAGAAGATATAGCGGTACGGTTCAAAGAATTTTATGAGGCACTATATAATCTCAGGTCCAATGATACATTACGGGATAGAGATCAGAGATCAAAAAGGATTGATGAGTGGTTAGCGTCTCTGGAGCTTCCTACATTGGAAGATCAACAGATAGCTTCTCTACTCAGACCTATTACATTACAAGAATTAACAGAAGTAGTTAAATCAATTCCGATGCATAAAAGTCCGGGCCCTGATGGCCTGCTCTACTACCGTAAATTCCAGACAGTTCTTCTCCCCCAATTTTTTAAATTATGTAATGATACATTTAGAGGAACGCCACTGCCAGAACAGATGTTGATGGCCCATATCACCATCATCCCTAAAGAGGGGAAGGATGAGACGAACTGTAAGAGCTATAGACCCATATCTTTATTAAACAATGATTTAAAAATGTTTGCAAAAATTTTAGCGCTTAGGCTAAAACCATTATTACCAAACCTTATAAGTAGCAAATAAGTTGGATTTGTAGCGGGGAGAGAGGGTAGGATGAACACTACTCGTCTTCTTAACATTATTCAATACGCACGTAGCCGTTCTGTTCCATTATTGTTGTTGGGGACAGACGCCGAAAAAGCGTTTGACCGTATAGATTGGCTGTTTATGCAGAAAGCCTTGGCAAAGTTTAAAATCCCTACAGATTTTGTCAATGCTATCATGGCTATGTATTCCAAGCCATCTGCAAGGGTGGTGGTTAATGGTACACTCTCTCCCCCTCTACACATTTCCAATAGGACAAGACAGGGTTGTCCTTTATCGCCCCTGCTATTTGTCTTGACAGTTGAGTGTCTATTCCAGGCCATAAGGCAGGATGATAGAATACGGGGTGTTGAGCTACAAGGGGTTCACCACCAACTAGCAGCATTTGCTAATGACCTTTTGGTATTAATTACAAACCCGCATGAAGCGTTCACGGCTATACAGTTACTATTTGAACTCTTTGGGGATCTATCAAACTTTTTGATTAATCCCACAAAGTCTCAAGTTTTAAATGTGACATTAGATACCCGGAACCAGAAAGACCTGGAGCTCCACACCCCGTATCAATGGTCGACCACTAGCATGAAGTTTTTGGGCATTAAACTCACACCGGACCCTACTAGGTTATATGATGAGAACTATATAGGTCTATCTGATGAAATTAGACATAAGCTAGACTCATGGAAAATACCATTCACTTCCTGGTTCGGCAGACGTTCCTTAATCAAAACCATTATATTACCCAAAGTTTTATACTTCCTCCAAACCCTCCCTATTCCCCTTCCTCGCTCCTTTTTCGCCAAAATAGAGTCAGTTCTCTCCAAGTTCTTGTGGAATAAAAATAAAACTAGACTTACAAAACAAGGCACTTACTTGCCTGTCAAACAAGGAGGTATGGGGGTGCCGGACTTTTATGGCTATTATTTAGCAGTTCACGGAATGAGATGCTTAGAATGGCTGCGTTACAAAGGTGACAGATTGGATATTCAATCTGAGTTTGCCATTAGCCAATTCGCAATTCGGCCAATACTTTTACACGGGAAGTATGCAACTGAAACAGGTATTGGAAACCCCATTACTAAAAATATGATACGGTTATGGAAACAAAAATTGAGCCCTCACTTTCTCACTGCTACAATTTCCCCTCTGCTAGAGCTGAGGGATATCCTGCAGGACGCATCCTCGCAATTTACACAAACTTTGCCTGGAAAGGCAAAAGATTTTACCACGCCAGTTGTAGATTTATTAGATGAATGGGGTGCAATGAGAGAGGATTGGGATAAAGGGGACAGTATTTCTTCTCTGTCTTTTCTACATAGCTCATATATAAGGGACTATTTAAAACCAATGACTCCACTACATAAGACAGATACAACAGGGTTTGAGAAAATGGCCCTCCAGAAACAGGAACCTGTTAAAAAAATCTCTATATTGTACTCTATGATACTTACCCTTTCAGGCTTAGAGATTAACCCATATCTAGTGAAATGGGGATTGGATTTAAGCTTAGATACGGAAGATAGATCACTAACCAAGTGTCTCTCAATGACCCCGAAGATTTCAACTTGTGTGAGACTGCAGGAAAACTATTTTAAAATACTTACCAGATGGTATTACACTCCAGATATCCTGCATAAAATGTATCCTGATGTTAGTAAGCGATGCTGGAGATGTAAAAGGGAAATAGGTACCTTTTTTTTTATATATGGTGGAATTGCGAGATAATTGGGGACTATTGGAGACAGATCTGCTCAACAATTACGAGGATATGCAAGAGCTCGGTCCAGCCATCCCCACAGATTTTTCTATTGAACTTATTGGATAAATTAAAATGTTTAGGCCCGACCAAACGTCTCATCACACACTTGCTGGCAGCTGCACGAGTATTAATTGCGGTTAATTGGCGAGATACCTCCCCCCCCTCACTGAGTACCTGGGAACTTAGATGTGATGATATATATAGGATGGAACAAATAGCAGGTTGGGAAAACAGATCCACCCATGTTTTTCAAAAAGTTTGGAGCCCTTGGATAACATACAGAGGCTTCCAATCTCCGTAAGGCAACTCCTCTATCAGCCTTTTATTATGAGACTTGATAAGTCTGAGGTTTGACTATCTGAGAAATGCTGAAACATGCGATGCAACATCCAACCCCCCCTTCCTCTCTTTCCCCCCCTCTCTCCCCGTTATATGTACTTAATTTCTTGTATTATTTATATGCTTTAAATTATAAGTGACATAGGCTGTCTTATAATGTATAAGATGTCACTCTCATTTTCATTGATAATTGTAAAGAGATATGCAACACTTTTGTACTTATGAGACAAATATGTACAAACCGGATTCCAAAAAAGTTGGGACACTATACAAATCGCGAATAAAAACTGAATGCAATGATGTGGAGGTGCCAACTTCTAATATTTTATTCAGAATAGAACATAAATTACGGAACAAAAGTTTAAACTGAGAAAATGTACCATTTTAAGGGAAAAATATGTTGAATCAGAATTTCATGGTGTCAACAAATCCCCAAAAAGTTGGGACAAGGCCATTTTCACCACTGTGTGGCATCTCCCCTTCTTCTTACAACACTCAACAGACGTCTGGGGACCGAGGAGACCAGTTTCTCAAGTTTAGAAATAGGAATGCTCTCCCATTCTTGTCTAATACAGGCATCTAACTGTTCAATCGTCTTGGGCCTTCTTTGTTGCACCTTCCTCTTTATGATGCGCCAAATGTTCTCTATAGGTGAAAGATCTGGACTGCAGACTGGCCATTTCAGTACCCGGATCCTTCTCCTACGCAGCCATGATGTTGTGATTGATGCAGAATGTGGTCTGGCATTATCTTGTTGAAAAATGCAGGGTCTTCCCTGAAAGAGATGACGTCTGGATGGGAGCATATGTTGTTCTAGAACCTGAATATATTTTTCTGCATTGATGGTGCCTTTCCAGACATGCAAGCTGCCCATGCCACACGCACTTATGCAACCCCATACCATCAGAGATGCAGGCTTCTGAACTGAGCGTTGATAACAACTTGGGTTGTCCTTGTCCTCTTTGGTCCGGATGACATGGCGTCCCAGATTTCCAAAAAGAACTTCGAATCGTGACTCGTCTGACCACAGAACAGTCTTCCATTTTGCCACACTCCATTTTAAATGATCCCTGGCCCAGTGAAAACGCCTGAGCTTGTTGATCTTGCTTAGAAATGGCTTCTTCTTTGCACTGTAGAGTTTCAGCTGGCAACAGCGGATGGCACGGTGGATTGTGTTCACTGACAATGGTTTCTGGAAGTATTCCTGAGCCCATTCTGTGATTTCCTTTACAGTAGCATTCCTGTTTGTGGTGCAGTGCCGTTTAAGGGCCCGGAGATCACGGGCATCCAGTATGGTTTTACGGCCTTGACCCTTATGCACAGAGATTGTTCCAGATTCTCTGAATCTTCGGATGATGTTATGCACAGTTGATGATGATAGATGCAAAGTTTTCGCTATTTTTCGCTGGGTAACACCTTTCTGATATTGCTCCACTATCTTTCTGCGCAACATTGTGGGAATTGGTGATCCTCTACCCATCTTGGCTTCTGAGAGACACTGCGACTCTGAGAAGCTCTTTTTATACCCAATCATGTTGCCAATTGACCTAATTAGTGTTAATTGGTCTTCCAGCTCTTCGTTATGCTCAAATTTACTTTTTCCAGCCTCTTATTGCTACTTGTCCCAACTTTTTTGGGATTTGTTGACACAGTGAAAATTTGAATCAACGTATTTTTCCTTTAAAATGATACATTTACTCGGATTAAACGTTTGATCTGTCATCTACGTTCTATTACAAATAAAATATTGACATTTGCCATCTCCACATCATTGCATTCAGTTTTTATTCACAATTTGTTTAGTGTCCCAACTTTTTTGGAATCCGGTTTGTACAATAAAAATTGTTTGAACATAAAATTTCTTATAAATCAGTAATTACCTGCCCTTCTACTCCATCCCCTTGCCATTCTCAAACTAAAACGCTAACAAATCTAACAAATAATGAAGGATTAACATGGTTACCAGATTCTTTTTTTCATTAAGTGAAAAGGCTCTATAAAAAATGGGGTCACCTTTCTGGATTGGATACCTGTCGATCTGATATTGATGACCCACAACTAGAGTTGAGCGAACACCTGGATGTTCGGGTTCGAGAAGTTCGGCCGAACATCCCGGAAATGTTCGGGTTCGGGATCCGAACCCGATCCGAACTTCGTCCCGAACCCGAACCCCATTGAAGTCAATGGGGACCCGAACTTTTCGGCACTAAAAAGGCTGTAAAACAGCCCAGGAAAGAGCTAGAGGGCTGCAAAAGGCAGCAACATGTAGGTAAATCCCCTGCAAACAAATGTGGATAGGGAAATGAATTAAATTAAAAATTAAATAAATAAAAATTAACCAAAATCAATTGGAGAGAGGTTCCATAGCAGAGAATCTGGCTTCCCGTCACCCACCACTGGAACAGTCCATTCTCAGATATTTAGGCCCCGGCACCCAGGCAGAGGAGAGAGGTCCCGTAACAGAGAATCTGTCTTCATGTCAGCAGAGAATTAGTCTGCATGTCATAGCAGAGAATGAGGCTTCACGTCAGCCACCACTGCAACAGTCCATTGGCATATATTTAGGCCCAGCACCCAGGCAGAGGAGGGAGGTCCCGTAACAGAGAATCTGTCTTCATGTCAGCAGAGAATTAGTCTGCATGTCATAGCAGAGAATGAGGCTTCACGTCAGCCACCACTGCAACAGTCCATTGGCATATATTTAGGCCCAGCACACACACAGGCAGAGGAGAGAGGTCCCGTAACAGAGAATCTGGCTTCATGTCAGCAGAGAATCAGTCTGCATGTCATAGCAGAGAATGAGGCTTCACGTCAGCCACCACTGCAACAGTCCATTGGCATATATTTAGGCCCAGCACACACACAGGCAGAGGAGAGAGGTCCCGTAACAGAGGATCTGGCTTCATGTCAGCAGAGAATCAGTCTGCATGTCATAGCAGAGAATCAGGCTTCACGTCAGCCACCACTGCAACAGTCCATTGGCATATATTTAGGCCCAGCACACACACAGGCAGAGGAGAGAGGTCCCGTAACAGAGAATCTGTCTTCATGTCAGCAGAGAATTAGTCTGCATGTCATAGCAGAGAATCAGGCTTCACGTCACCCACCACTGCAACAGTCCATTGGCATATATTTAGGCCCAGCACCCAGGCAGAGGAGGGAGGTCCCGTAACAGAGAATCTGTCTTCATGTCAGCAGAGAATTAGTCTGCATGTCATAGCAGAGAATGAGGCTTCACGTCAGCCACCACTGCAACAGTCCATTGGCATATATTTAGGCCCAGCACACACACAGGCAGAGGAGAGAGGTCCCGTAACAGAGAATCTGTCTTCATGTCAGCAGAGAATTAGTCTGCATGTCATAGCAGAGAATGAGGCTTCACGTCAGCCACCACTGCAACAGTCCATTGGCATATATTTAGGCCCAGCACACACACAGGCAGAGGAGAGAGGTCCCGTAACAGACAATCTGGCTTCATGTCAGCAGAGAATTAGTCTGCATGTCATAGCAGAGAATGAGGCTTCACGTCACCCACCACTGCAACAGTCCATTGGCATATATTTAGGCCCAGCACCCAGGCAGAGGAGGGAGGTCCCGTAACAGAGAATCTGTCTTCATGTCAGCAGAGAATTAGTCTGCATGTCATAGCAGAGAATGAGGCTTCACGTCAGCCACCACTGCAACAGTCCATTGGCATATATTTAGGCCCAGCACACACACAGGCAGAGGAGAGAGGTCCCGTAACAGAGGATCTGGCTTCATGTCAGCAGAGAATCAGTCTGCATGTCATAGCAGAGAATCAGGCTTCACGTCAGCCACCACTGCAACAGTCCATTGGCATATATTTAGGCCTAGCACACAGGCAGAGGAGAGAGGTCCCGTAACAGACAATCTGGCTTCATGTCAGCAGAGAATCAGTCTGCATGTCATAGCAGAGAATGAGGCTTCACGTCAGCCACCACTGCAACAGTCCATTGTCATAAATTTAGGCCCAGCACCCAGGCAGAGGAGGGAGGTCCCGTAACAGACAATCTGGCTTCATGTCAGCAGAGAATTAGTCTGCATGTCATAGCAGAGAATCAGGCTTCATGTCAGCCACCACTGCAACAGTCCATTGGCATATATTTAGGCCTAGCACACAGGCAGAGGAGAGGTTCATTCAACTTTGGGTAGCATCGCAATATAATGGTAAAATGAAAATAAAAATAGGATTGAATGAGGAAGTGCCCTGGAGTCCAATAATATATGGTTATGGGGAGGTAGTTAATGTCTAATCTGGACAAGGGACGGACAGGCCCTGTGGGATCCATGCCTGGTTCATTTTTATGAACGTCAGCTTGTCCACATTGGCTGTAGACAGGCGGCTGCGTTTGTCTGTAATGACGCCCCCTGCCGTGCTGAATACACGTTCAGACAAAACGCTGGCTGCCGAGCAGGCCAGCACCTCCAAGGCATAAAAGGCTAGCTCTGGCCACGTGGACAATTTAGAGACCCAGAAGTTGAATGGGGCCGAACCATCAGTCAGTACGTGGAGGGGTGTGCACACGTACTGTTCCACCATGTTAGTGAAATGTTGCCTCCTGCTAACACGTTGCGTATCAGGTGGTGGTGCAGTTAGCTGTGGCGTGTTGACAAAAGTTTTCCACATCTCTGCCATGCTAACCCTGCCCTCAGAGGAGCTGGCCGTGACACAGCTGCCTTGGCGACCTCTTGCTCCTCCTCTGCCTTGGCCTTGGGCTTCCACTTGTTCCCCTGTGACATTTGGGAATGCTCTCAGTAGCGCGTCTACCAACGTGCGCTTGTACTCGCGCATCTTCCTATCACGCTCCAGTGCAGGAAGTAAGGTGGGCACATTGTCTTTGTAGCGTGGATCCAGCAGGGTGGCAACCCAGTAGTCCGCACAGGTTAAAATGTGGGCAACTCTGCTGTCGTTGCGCAGGCACTGCAGCATGTAGTCGCTCATGTGTGCCAGGCTGCCCAGGGATAAGGACAAGCTGTCCTCTGTGGGAGGCGTATCGTCATCGTCCTGCCTTTCCCCCCAGCCACGCACCAGTGATGGACCCGAGCTGCGTTGGGTGCCACCCCGCTGTGACCATGCTTCATCCTCATCCTCCTCCACCTCCTCCTCATCCTCGTCCTCCTCGTCCTCCAGTAGTGGGCCCTGGCTGGCCACATTTGTACCTGGCCTCTGCTGTTGCCAAAAACCTCCCTCTGAGTCACTTCGAAGAGACTGGCCTGAAAGTGCTAAAAATGACCCCTCTTCCTCCTCCTCCTCCTCCTCCTCCTGGGCCACCTCCTCTTCCATCATCGCCCTAAGTGTTTTCTCAAGGAGACATAGAAGTGGTATTGTAACGCTGATAACGGTGTCATCGCCACTGGCCATGTTGGTGGAGTACTCGAAACAGCGCAACAGGGCACACAGGTCTCGCATGGAGGCCCAGTCATTGGTGGTGAAGTGGTGCTGTTCTGTAGTGCGACTGACCCGTGCGTGCTGCAGCTGAAACTCCACTATGGCCTGCTGCTGCTCGCACAGTCTGTCCAGCATGTGCAAGGTGGAGTTCCACCTGGTGGGCACGTCGCATATGAGGCGGTGAGCGGGAAGGCCGAAGTTACGCTGTAGCGCAGACAGGCGAGCAGCAGCAGGATGTGAACGCCGGAAGCGCGAACAGACGGCCCGCACTTTATGCAGCAGCTCTGACATGTCGGGGTAGTTGTGAATGAACTTCTGCACCACCAAATTCAGCACATGCGCCAAGCAAGGGATGTGCGTCAAATTGGCTAGTCCCAGAGCTGCAACGAGATTTCGCCCATTATCACACACCACCAGGCCGGGCTTGAGGCTCACCGGCAGCAACCACTCGTCGGTCTGTTGTTCTATACCCCGCCACAACTCCTGTGCGGTGTGGGGCCTGTCCCCCAAACATATGAGTTTCAGAATGGCCTGCTGACGTTTACCCCGGGCTGTGCTGAAGTTGGTGGTGAAGGTGTGTGGCTGACTGGATGAGCAGGTGGAAGAAGAGGAGGAGGAAGCCGAGAAGGAGGAGGTGGCAACAGGAGGCAAAGAATGTTGCCCTGCGATCCTTGGCGGCGGAAGGACGTGCGCCAAACAGCTCTCCGCCTGGGGCCCAGCTGCCACTACATTTACCCAGTGTGCAGTTAGGGAGATATAGCGTCCCTGGCCGTGCTTACTGGTCCACGTATCTGTGGTTAGGTGGACCTTGCCACAGATGGCGTTGCGCAGTGCACACTTGATTTTATCGGATACTTGGTTGTGCAGGGAAGGCACGGCTCTCTTGGAGAAGTAGTGCCGGCTGGGAACAACATACTGTGGGACAGCAAGCGACATGAGCTGTTTGAAGCTGTCTGTGTCCACCAGCCTAAATGACAGCATTTCATAGGCCAGTAGTTTAGAAATGCTGGCATTCAGGGCCAGGGATCGAGGGTGGCTAGGTGGGAATTTACGCTTTCTATCAAATGTTTGTGAGATGGAGAGCTGAACGCTGGCGTGTGACATGGTTGAGACGCTTGGTGACGGAGGTGGTGGTGGTGGTGTTGGTGGTACATCCCCTGTTTGCTGGGCGGCAGGTGCCAACGTTCCTCCAGAGGCGGAGGAAGAGGCCGAGGCGGCAGCAGCAGAAGAGGCCGAGGCGGCAGCAGCAGAAGAGGTAGCAGGGGGAGCCTGAGTTACTTCCTTGGTTTTAAGGTGTTTACTCCATTGCAGTTCATGCTTTGCATGCAGGTGCCTGGTCATGCAGGTTGTGCTCAGGTTCAGAACGTTAATGCCTCGCTTCAGGCTCTGATGGCACAGCGTGCAAACCACTCGGGTCTTGTCGTCAGCACATTGTTTGAAGAAGTGCCATGCCAGGGAACTCCTTGAAGCTGCCTTTGGGGTGCTCGGTCCCAGATGGCGGCGGTCAGTAGCAGGCGGAGTCTCTTGGCGGCGGGTGTTCTGCTTTTGCCCACTGCTCCCTCTTTTGCTACGCTGTTGGCTCGGTCTCACCACTGCCTCTTCCTCCGAACTGTGAAAGTCAGTGGCACGACCTTCATTCCATGTGGGGTCTAGGACCTCATCGTCCCCTGCATCGTCTTCCACCCAGTCTTGATCCCTGACCTCCTGTTCAGTCTGCACACTGCAGAAAGACGCAGCAGTTGGCACCTGTGTTTCGTCATCATCAGAGACATGCTGAGGTGGTATTCCCATGTCCTCATCATCAGGAAACATAAGTGGTTGTGCGTCAGTGCATTCTATGTCTTTCACCGCTGGGGAAGGGCTAGGTGGATGCCCTTGGGAAACCCTGCCAGCGGAGTCTTCAAACAGCATAAGAGACTGCTGCATAACTTGAGGCTGAGACAGTTTCCCTGGTATGCATGGGGGTGATGTGACAGACTGATGGGGTTGGTTTTCAGGCGCCATCTGTGCGCTTTCTGCAGAAGACTGGGTGGGAGATAATGTGAACGTGCTGGATCCACTGTCGGCCACCCAATTGACTAATGCCTGTACCTGCTCAGGCCTTACCATCCTTAGAACGGCATTGGGCCCCACCATATATCGCTGTAAATTCTGGCGGCTACTGGGACCTGAGGTAGTTGGTACACTAGGACGTGTGGATGTGGCAGAACGGCCACGTCCTCTCCCAGCACCAGAGGGTCCACTAACACCACCACGACCATGTCCACGTCCGCGTCCCTTACTAGATGTTTTTCTCATTGTTATGGTTCACCACAACAACAAATATATTATTTGGCCCAATGTATTGTATTCAAATTCAGCGGGATATAAATTTGAGGCCTAGTATTTAGGCGCTGGGTGACCGGTATGGATTTAGTGACAGAATTAGACTTGGAAATGCACAGAAGCGTGTGTGTGAAGTTATTCTGAATGACCCTATGTGCACCTTGAATATTATATACCCTTTTAGGGATAGATTTCAAATAGCTCTGATATAGCAGAAACCACTAAATTATGAAATTGCTAAATTGGGAATTGTATTTCAACCCAGAACAAAAAATGTGCTTTGACGGACACTAAATAACTTTCCCAGCCACAACAGGACAGCGTTAACGAGAGATTTAGCAGGATATAAATTTGAGGCCTAGTATTTAGGCGCTGGGTGACAGGTATGGGTTTAGTGACAGAATTAGACTTGGAAATACACAGTAGCGGGTGTGTGTGAAGTTATTCTGAATGACCCAATGTGCACCTTGAATATTATATACCCTTTTAGGGATAGATTTCAAATAGCTCTGATATAGCAGAAACCACTAAATTATGAAATTGTTAAATTGGGAATTGTATTTAAACCCAGAACAAAAAATGTGCTTTGACGGACACTAAATAACTTTCCCAGCCACAACAGGACAGCGTTAACGAGAGATTTAGCAGGATATAAATTTGAGGCCTAGTATTTAGGCGCTGGGTGACAGGTATGGGTTTAGTGACAGAATTAGACTTAGAAATACACAGTAGCGGGTGTGTGTGAAGTTATTCTGAATGACCCAATGTGCACCTTGAATATTATATACCCTTTTAGGGATAGATTTCAAATAGCTCTGATATAGCAGAAACCACTAAATTATGAAATTGCTAAATTGGGAATTGTATTTCAACCCAGAACAAGAAATGTGCTTGAACGGACACTAAATAACTCGCCCAGCTACAGCACTAGGGACAGATTTAGCTGGATATAAATTTGAGGCCTAGTATTTAGGCGCTGGGTGACCGGTATGGATTTAGTGACAGAATTAGACTTGGAAATGCACAGAAGCGTGTGTGTGAAGTTATTCTGAATGACCCTATGTGCACCTTGAATATTATATACCCTTTTAGGGATAGATTTCAAATAGCTCTGATATAGCAGAAACCACTAAATTATGAAATTGCTAAATTGGGAATTGTATTTCAACCCAGAACAAGAAATGTGCTTGAACGGACACTAAATAACTCGCCCAGCTACAGCACTAGGGACAGATTTAGCTGGATATAAATTTGAGGCCTAGTATTTAGGCGCTGGGTGACCGGTATGGATTTAGTGACAGAATTAGACTTGGAAATGCACAGAAGCGTGTGTGTGAAGTTATTCTGAATGACCCTATGTGCACCTTGAATATTATATACCCTTTTAGGGATAGATTTCAAATAGCTCTGATATAGCAGAAACCACTAAATTATGAAATTGCTAAATTGGGAATTGTATTTCAACCCAGAACAAGAAATGTGCTGGAACGGACACTAAATAACTCGCCCAGCTACAGCACTAAGGACAGATTTAGCGGGATATAAATTTGAGGCCTAGTATTTAGGCGCTGGGTGACAGGTATGGGTTTAGTGCCAGAATTAGACTTGGAAATACACAGTAGCGGGTGTGTGTGAAGTTATTCTGAATGACCCAATGTGCACCTTGAATATTATATACCCTTTTAGGGATAGATTTCAAATAGCTCTGATATAGCAGAAACCACTAAATTATGAAATTGCTAAATTGGGAATTGTATTTCAACCCAGAACAAGAAATGTGCTTGAACGGACACTAAATAACTCGCCCAGCTACAGCACTAAGGACAGATTTAGCGGGATATAAATTTGAGGCCTAGTATTTAGGCGCTGGGTGACAGGTATGGGTTTAGTGCCAGAATTAGACTTGGAAATACACAGTAGCGGGTGTGTGTGAAGTTATTCTGAATGACCCAATGTGCACCTTGAATATTATATACCCTTTTAGGGATAGATTTCAAATAGCTCTGATATAGCAGAAACCACTAAATTATGAAATTGCTAAATTGGGAATTGTATTTCAACCCAGAACAAGAAATGTGCTTGAACGGACACTAAATAACTCGCCCAGCTACAGCACTAAGGACAGATTTAGCGGGATATAAATTTGAGGCCTAGTATTTAGGCGCTGGGTGACAGGTATGGGTTTAGTGCCAGAATTAGACTTGGAAATACACAGTAGCGGGTGTGTGTGAAGTTATTCTGAATGACCCAATGTGCACCTTGAATATTATATACCCTTTTAGGGATAGATTTCAAATAGCTCTGATATAGCAGAAACCACTAAATTATGAAATTGCTAAATTGGGAATTGTATTTCAACCCAGAACAAGAAATGTGCTTGAACGGACACTAAATAACTCGCCCAGCTACAGCACTAAGGACAGATTTAGCGGGATATAAATTTGAGGCCTAGTATTTAGGCGCTGGGTGACAGGTATGGGTTTAGTGCCAGAATTAGACTTGGAAATACACAGTAGCGGGTGTGTGTGAAGTTATTCTGAATGACCCAATGTGCACCTTGAATATTATATACCCTTTTAGGGATAGATTTCAAATAGCTCTGATATAGCAGAAACCACTAAATTATGAAATTGCTAAATTGGGAATTGTATTTCAACCCAGAACAAGAAATGTGCTTGAACGGACACTAAATAACTCGCCCAGCTACAGCACTAAGGACAGATTTAGCGGGATATAAATTTGAGGCCTAGTATTTAGGCGCTGGGTGACAGGTATGGGTTTAGTGCCAGAATTAGACTTGGAAATACACAGTAGCGGGTGTGTGTGAAGTTATTCTGAATGACCCAATGTGCACCTTGAATATTATATACCCTTTTAGGGATAGATTTCAAATAGCTCTGATATAGCAGAAACCACTAAATTATGAAATTGCTAAATTGGGAATTGTATTTCAACCCAGAACAAGAAATGTGCTTGAACGGACACTAAATAACTCGCCCAGCTACAGCACTAAGGACAGATTTAGCGGGATATAAATTTGAGGCCTAGTATTTAGGCGCTGGGTGACAGGTATGGGTTTAGTGCCAGAATTAGACTTGGAAATACACAGTAGCGGGTGTGTGTGAAGTTATTCTGAATGACCCAATGTGCACCTTGAATATTATATACCCTTTTAGGGATAGATTTCAAATAGCTCTGATATAGCAGAAACCACTAAATTATGAAATTGCTAAATTGGGAATTGTATTTCAACCCAGAACAAGAAATGTGCTTGAACGGACACTAAATAACTCGCCCAGCTACAGCACTAAGGACAGATTTAGCGGGATATAAATTTGAGGCCTAGTATTTAGGCGCTGGGTGACAGGTATGGGTTTAGTGCCAGAATTAGACTTGGAAATACACAGTAGCGGGTGTGTGTGAAGTTATTCTGAATGACCCAATGTGCACCTTGAATATTATATACCCTTTTAGGGATAGATTTCAAATAGCTCTGATATAGCAGAAACCACTAAATTATGAAATTGCTAAATTGGGAATTGTATTTCAACCCAGAACAAGAAATGTGCTTGAACGGACACTAAATAACTCGCCCAGCTACAGCACTAGGGACAGATTTAGCTGGATATAAATTTGAGGCCTAGTATTTAGGCGCTGGGTGACCGGTATGGATTTAGTGACAGAATTAGACTGGGATATGGCCAAAAAATAAACAGACTATTGCTGGTTAAATGCACTTGGTGTGACAGCTTCACCCTGATGTAGGCTTTAGCCAAAAAACAACCACACCATTGAGGGTTAAATGCACTTGGTGACAGGCGCAGCTTGCCCCTGATTTAGTATATGGCCAAAAAATGAACAGACTATTGCTGGTTAAATGCACTTGGTGTGACAGCTTCACCCTGATGTAGGCTTTAGCCAAAAAACAACCACACCATTGAGGGTTAAATGCACTTGGTGACAGGCGCAGCTTGCCCCTGATTTTGTATATGGCCAAAAAATGAACAGACTATTGCTGGTTAAATGCACTTGGTGTGACAGCTTCACCCTGATGTAGGCTTTAGCCAAAAAACAACCACACCATTGAGGGTTAAATGCACTTGGTCGCAGCTTGTGCTGGCGCACCACAAGACACAAAATGGCCGCCGATCACCCCAGAAAAATGTGACTGACAAACGGTCTGTGCAGCCTAAAAACAGTGAGCAATTGAGGATCAGCAGCTCAATGATCCACAGCTGCAGATCGATCAGTTAATCAAGTCCTTTGGAGGAGTTAATCTGCCTAATCTCGCCCTACTGTCGCAGCCGCAACCTCTCCCTACGCTAATCAGAGCAGAGTGACGGGCGGCGCTATGTGACTCCAGCTTAAATAGAGGCTGGGTCACATGGTGCTCTGGCCAATCACAGCCATGCCAATAGTAGGCATGGCTGTGATGGCCTCTTGGGGCAAGTAGTATGACGCTTGTTGATTGGCTGCTTTGCAGCCTTTCAAAAAGCGCCAAGAAAGCGTCACAAAAGCGCGAAGAAAGCGACGAACACCGAACCCGAACCCGGACTTTTACGAAAATGTCCGGGTTCGGGTCCGTGTCACGGACACCCCAAAATTCGGTACGAACCCGAACTATACAGTTCGAGTTCGCTCATCCCTACCCACAACCCCTTTAAAATAAATAGACAATGAGACAAAGGAAAAAGCTTACAGTCTATATGGAGTATCTATATGGAGTAAGTGCAGACATGGCAGACAGAATCTAGAGAGGATCTTGTTAATCCATGGATTTCGCCCCTTGTAAAGGGTGAAATCTGCAAAGAAAATCTGCTGCAAATCTGCAACATTGTAGCCAGCCTCAGATCTCCTCTAGAAAAATCTGCAACCTACTGTATGAATAGAATAAAAAAAAACTGTCACATTAAATTTTATGGTAAGTTGTTGAAGGTTTTGGCTGTGAAAGCCACTTCCAAATCCTGAAGAAATTATAAAGAATCTTTAAGCCACTTCCCTTCTTTGCAGAAGATGTGACCCCTGTAGAAAAGATAATCCTTGTGTATATACTGTATACAGCACACCTGCAAACTGAAATAGGGGGCTGCCATAAGTTTAGCCAGAGTTCTCTTTTAAAAAACAAACAAACCTTTATTTTCAGTTAAAAAAAAAGCACGAATAGGGGGTGGATTCACATCAACGTTATGGATTCCGTGTTTGTTTTCCGTTATAACCATAAGACGGAAGTTAAAACGGAAGCCTTTAGGAGGCATTCCATTTTGTTCCGTCAGAATAGAAGTCTTTGGGAATCAACAGATCCGTCTGGCTCCCGTTATGGGTTGACAGGACTTTTTTTTCCGTTCTGCATAACGGGAACCAGACGGATCCGTTATGATTCCCATAGACTTCTATTATGACGGAAAGCAAAACGGAATGCCTTTTAAAGGCTTCCGTTTTGCATTCCGTCAGAATGCAAGTCTATGGGCAGCATAATGAATCCGTCTTGGTTTCCATTATGCAGGACTGGACTCCTGCATAATGGAAACCAGGACGGATCCATTATGCTGCCCATAGACTTGTATTATTAAGGATCAAAACAGAATGCCTCTTAAAGGTTTCCGTTTTGACTTCTGTCTTTTGGATTCCATTATAAACAAAACGGAATCCATAACGCTGATGTGAACCCACCCTAACATGGGAACCTGCTTATTATTATATATCAGACCAGATCTGCGGCTTATCTCCCTTGTTTTATTGTCAGCTTCCTACCATCTAGATAGAAAGCAGCAGCGTAATCTTTTTCCCCGTGGCAGGAAAGGCATTTTTCTCCTTTACTGATATACAGGCAATAGGTTTTTTTCTTGTGTAATATTGCAAGGCACAGATAGTCATCTCTGTATATATATAATTAGGAACATTCCACCTCTGAGAAAGTACAATCCATTCATTGACTTGTTTCTCTATCAAAGACCAAAAAGTTTCACTAAACTGTGTTGCTGTATTACAGAGGTGCGGTTCCTGGATAAATAGAAGTGACTGCAAGAATTAATTTCATTTGTAATGCAGGAATGCAATGCAGATAAAGAACCATGATTGCTGATAATGGGAACCGCTGCTCAGTAATTACTTCAGACTCAGATATTCCTTCCAGTGCCAATCCTTATACTTCCCTGGCAGAAATCAACATTCATTGGAAGGAAGTGGAAACATATAAAGTATGTTAAATGGTAAATGCAGTGCAAAAATAATGCTAAATAATTAAATCTATTGCGCTATGGCCTTAGGCAACTCATCTAAGAATTTTATGTGAATGATCACAAGCCATTCGTTTGCCAAGGTGTCTTAAAACGTGTTTTTTTTCTGGCATGGAATTGCGGGAATTTTTAGAATATGATGCTTCAAATGATGTGCACATTGTTTTTCTAGTTTCCTACAAGTATATATAATTTAACCAGAGTCGTTAAAGTGAAAACAAACAGGAAAACTGTTAAATGCATAGCAAACAACATGTGACTCTAATCGAGAGTAAGGTATTAGAATAACAGCATGAAGAACGCTTGGGGTCAGTTATGTTTCTTAACGTGAACATGAAAAATTTTAAGGGTCAATTAGTTTTCATAAAAATTTTAATAGATCATAGAGACATAGCAAAGGTTTTAATCAGTGAGAGATCTGAGTGCTGAGACCCCCCTCTGATCGCTAGAACAAGGGGTGAGAAGTGCTTGCATATTACGCTCTCTCTTCCCACTGAAGTGAGATGGACTCAATAGAAAGTCTAGGGGTCCATCTAGATTCCATCTCCAGCACCGAGAACAGAGATCATGCTATGTGAGTACTTCTCTTTCCCCATTCTAGTGACCTATGGGGGTCTAAGCACTTAGACCTCCCACCGATCAAAACCTTCAATATGTCTCAAAAGTTTTATGAAATTGAATCGACTGAGTAGGTTAATATCGCTGTATAGAGATTGGAAAATATATGTACAGTTGCAAGAAAAAGTATGTGAACCCTTTGGAATGATATGGATTTCTGCACAAATTGGTCATAAAATGTGATCTGATCTTCATCTAAGTCACAACAATAGACAATCACAGTCTGCTTAACCTAATAACACACAAAGAGTTAAATGTTACAATGTTTTTATTGAACACACCATGTAAACATTCACAGTGCAGGTGGAAAAAGTATGTGAACCCTTGGATTTAATAACTGGTTGAACCTCCTTTGGCAGCAATAACTTCAACCAAACGTTTCCTGTAGTTGCAGATCAGACGTGCACAATGGTCAGGAGTAATTCTTGACCATTCCTCTTTACAGAACTGTTTCAGTTCAGCAATATTCTTGGGATGTCTGGTGTGAATCGCTTTCTTGAGGTCATGCCACAGCATCTAAATCGGGTTGAGGTCAGGACTCTGACTGGACCACTCCAGAAGGCGGATTTTCTTCTTTTTAAGCCATTCTGTTGTTGATTTACTTCTGTGCTTTGGGTCGTTGTCCTGCTGCAACACCCATCTTCTGTTGAGCTTCAGCTGGTGGACAGATGGCCTTAAGTTCTCTTGCAAAATGTCTTAATAAACTTGGGAATTCATTTTTCCTTCAATGATAGCAATCCGTCCAGGCCCTGACACAGCAAAGCAGCCCCAAACCATGATGCTCCCACCACCATACTTCCCAGTTGGGATGAGGTTTTGATTTTGTGTGCTGTGCCTCTTTTTCTCCACACATAGTGTTGTGTGTTTCTTCCAAGCAACTCAACTTTGGTTTCATCTGTCCACAGAATATTTTGCCAGTACTGCTGTGGAACATCCAGGTGCTCTTGTGCAAACTGTAAACGTGCAGCAATGTTTTTTTTGGACAGCAGTGGCTTCCTCTGTGGTATCCTCCCATGAAATCCATTCTTGTTTTGTGTTTTACGTATCGTAGATTCGCTAACAGGGATATTAGCATATGCCAGAGACTTTTGTAAGTCTTTAGCTGACACTCTAGGATTCTTCTTCACCTCATTGAGCAGTCTGCGCTGTGCTCTTGCAGTCATCTTTACAGGACGGCCACTCCTAGGGAGAGTAGCAGCAGTGCTGAACTTTCTCCATTTATAGACAATTTGTCTTACTGTGAACTGATGAACAGCAAGGCTTTTGGAGATACTTTTATAACCCTTTCCAGCTTTATGCAAGTCAACAATTCTTAATCGTAGATATTCTGAGAGCTCTTTTGTGCGAGGCATCATTCACATCAGGCAATGCTTCTTGTGAAAAGCAAACCCAGAACTGGTGTGTGTTTTTTATAGGGCAGGGCAGCTGTAACCAACACCTCCAATCTCATCTCATTGGTTGGACTCCAGTTGGCTGACACCTCACTCCAATTAGCTCTTGGAGATGTAATTATTCTTGGGGTTCACATACTTTTTCCACCTGCACTGTAAATGTTTACATGGTGTGTTCAATAAAAACATGGTAACATTTAATTATTTGTGTGTTATTAGGTTAAGCAGACTGTGATTGTCTATTGTTGTGACTTAGATGAAGATCAGATCACATTTTATGACCAATTTGTGCAGAAATCCATATAATTCCAAAGGGTTCACATACTTTTTCTTGCAACTGTAGATGGTTATGGTCGATTATGTGATACAGTTTGACTAAATGACACTGTGTCATAGATTTTTAGTTGGTTTGCGTTTTTGTAGAAGTGTAGCAGAAATGTACTAAAGATCCATATCGTTCAAGTATGTAAAGAAAGTAGTAATATTCTATACTACTATTTCAATAACATACTTATAGTCTATACAGTTCTAGTATAAAGAAGTGCTATAATTAGAAAGTATTGATACTTTCCATACTACTTATCCATACTACTATATAAAGAAAACAATTACAGACTGGATAGTACTACTATAGAAATAATTTGCAGTCTCTATGGTAGTGCTAAAAAAAGAAAGTGCTGATAGTCCATAGTGGACAACTGTATTAAGAAAGTGTGTGAAAACAAGAGGTGTGGGGGGGCACACTCCAAGAGGAAACACAAAGCGGTATAGTGATAATACACTTTAATATGCTAAAATTTTAAGAACATACCCCTAAAACATACATAAAATATATATGGTTCATATACAGATAAAGGTGCAAACCGATATGATCCACGCTCAGTCTCTATGGCACACACCAATAAATTGCAATGGAACTGCGTGATGGCTAATAGTCCCAATCCTGTGACGCTGTCCAGAATCAATTATATCCAGCAAGTATTATAATACTGAGAAGTCCTCATCCAATAGCCCACTTCGCTATTCAGTACAATAGTGCACTATCGGGGCCCAATAAACTGTCCAGTGCGCTTGTGGTGTAACGCCCGCAATTGTGGGCTCAATCTCGCTTGCTTCCACAAACAATACTAATGGTAATAACGCTCAAAACCAAGCCCGGTCTTACCCGTCTTCACTGCTTCTCCTGCAGCGTGAGTCCAGGTGGCTGCACACCCGCGGCGTCCCACGTCGTGTGCTTCTGCCTGTACGTGGCGTCCCACGTGACCTGGTTGCCAAGGGGACCGGATAGACGCTCGTATTTAATCACTGGGAAAGAGGACCTCACTGTGCAGAGCCAAAGGACGGACTGAAGCTTCAAATATTATCCTCTGAACTCCAAGGATTAGGATATGGAAAGGGAATGTATCTTTGAATAAGGCTTTATCCCCTCAGATCTCCTTGTAGTTCTCCTCCTCATTATTAGAGCTGCCCCGGGATGTTATAAAGTGTAGTAAAAGGCTGCCTTTTTCTTTACATTCCCTTTCCATATCCTAATCCTTGGAGTTCAGAGGATTATTTTTGGAGGACATTACAAGGCTTAGACGCAAATCTTAAAATTTCTCAGAAATTTTCAAAAAACAACTTTTTAAGGTTTAACAGTTTAGGTCTGAAGTCACTTTGTGAGGCTTACATAATAGAAACCACCCAAAACTACACCCTTCAAGGTATTCAAAACTGATTTTACAAACTTTGTTAACCCTTTAGAAGTTTGACAAGAATTAATGGAAAATAGAGATACAATTTAAAAATTTAACTTTTTGGGCAGATTTCCATTTTAATAATGTTTTTCCAGTTACAAAGCAAGGGTTAACAGCCTGAAAAAACTCATTATTTATGGCCCGGATTCTATAGTTTACAGAAACACCCCATATGTGGTCGTAAACTGCTGTACAGGCACACGGCAGGGCACAGAAGGAAAGGAATGCCATACGGTTTTTGGAAGGCAGATTTTGCTGGACTGTTTTTTTGACACCATGTCCCATTTGAAGCCTCCCTGATGCACCCCTAGAGTAGAAACTCCAAAAAAGTGACCCCATTTTAGAAACTACGGGATAGGGTGGCAGTTTTGTTGGTACTAGTTTAGGGTAAATATGATTTTTGGTTGCTTTATATTACACTTTTTGTGAGGCAAGGTAACAAGAAATAGTTGTTTTGGCAGTTTTTATTTTTTGTTATTTACAACATTCATCTGACAGGTTAGATCATGTGGTAATTTTATAGACCAGGTTTTCACGGACACGGTGATACCTAATATGCATACAATTTTTTCATTTATGTAAGTTTTACATGATGATTTCATTTTTGAAACAAAAAAAATCATGTTTTAGTGTCTCCATAGTCTGAGAGCCATAGTTTTTTTCAGTTTTTGGGCGATTATCTTGGATAGGGTATGATTATTGCGGGATGAGATGACGGTTTGATTGGAACTATTTTGGGGTGCGTATGACTTTTTTATCGCTTGCTATTACACTTTTTGTGATGTAAGATGACAAAAAATTGTTTTTTTTACACTTTTTTTTTTACGGTATTCATCTGAGGGGTTAGGTCATGTGATATTTTTATAGAGTAAGTTATTACCAACGCGGAGATACCTAATATGTATACTTTTTTAATTTACTTAAGTTTTACACAATAACATCTATTTTAAGACCAAAAAAATGATGTTTTAGTGTCTCCATATTCTGAGCCATATTTTTTTTTTTTTTATGTGCAAATTTTTTGTGGGATGAGGTGACGGTTAGACTGGTACTATTTTGATGGGCATACGCCTTTTTGATCGCTTGCTGTTGTACTTTTTGTGATGTAAGGTGACAAAAAAATTGTTTATTTAGCACAGTTTTATTTTTATTTTTTTACGGTGTTCATCTGAGGGGTTAGGTCATGTGATATGTTTATAGAGCCGGTCGATACAGACGCGGCGATACCTAATATGTCCCTAATTTTTACCAAATTTTCTTACATTATTTGGGGAAAATTACGTTTTTGTTTATTTTTACTTGAAACTTTAAATTTTTTGGGTGGAAAACTTTTTTTTCTCACAGGCTCATCATCAGAAGGCAGCACCGATGCCTAAGGAAGGCAACGCGCTGCCTTCCATGCCATCGGGTCCCCCTTACAGCCGCACGGGGACCTGATGGCACCGCCACCCGCCGCTCGCAACATGTAAAAGCCGCAAACCGCAGGTCTGAATTGACCTGCGGTTTGCGGCGATCGCCAACACGGGGGGGGGTCACAGGACACCCCCGCGCATTGTCCCCGGGTGCCTGCTTAATTATTTGAGCAGGCACCTTGTTCCGATCACCGCCCGCCGCCGGCGGTGATTGGAACTACACATGACGTACCGGTACGTCATGTGTCCTTAAGTACCGGGACATCATGCCGTATCGGTACGTCATGTGTCAATGATTGTTCAATGCCCACTGGGCAGTAATGAGCTAACACAATTTACTACTGATCATTTGTCTCCCTTGCAGTTTCCATCTACAGATGTAAAGAATAGTGATGATTTCGACGAAATTCGCGAATATTCGATAGAATATTCATTTTATATTCGTCGAAATCGAATATTCGTCATTATTCTTGTTATCGCGATTAATATGCGATTTAAAAAATCAAGTTATAATAATCGAATTTCAATTTTAACTCAGCACTGCTATATTCCATATTAGGCTAGAATTAACGAAATTCGATTATTATAACTTGAATTAATCGCATTGCTATTTCAATAGGAGAGTAGCCTTTAAGTTACAATCGATATTCGATTATTATAACTGGAAAAAATCGAATTGCGATTTCAAAGTAATTCTCAAATCCGACAGTACATTCTAGTATATGGAGACGTTCCCATGGTGATGGGGACGCTCCATGAGCACGGAAGTCGGTAGAAGCGGCAACGGGCACTGACTGGAGCAGCCAGGAAGCCAGGAATCCAAAGGACAGGTAAGAACAACTTTAGGGAAGTGGGAAAGAAAAAAATATAACAATTTAAAAAAAACAAAAAAAAATGAATATTCGAAATATCGAATTTATATCACTATATTCGAAATATTCGCGAATTAGCGAAGTGCCGATATTCGCGGAAAAAATTCGATATTCGAATATTCGCGCTCAACACTAGTAAAGAATATGTAAGATAATGATAATTGACTTATTTTATTGTCATTTGGTGCTCACTATAGCCCCATATGGGGCATTGTACACCAATAGTCCATAGCTACTACTAAGATAAGAAAATATTCATAGGCCATTCTTTAGCATTAAAGTAAGGAAATATTTATAGTTAATACTATACTACTATATATTTAAAGTACTCTTAGTCCATAATATACTACTACATAAAGAATGTACTCCTAGTCCAATCCTCTAAAAATACAGGGGGTCATTTACAGAAACTTGCCTATTTTTGTTATATTTCTGGCACAGATTGTGGCATAAAGGTCATTTGCACCCCAATCTGCGACTTTTTACTTGCTCACACAAGGGGCAGGGAAGGGGACGGGCTGATAGGTTCATCTCAATTATCATTTTCTATGCCTGTTTTAGGTGTAGAAAATTGTCTAAATTAAAGCCAGCAAGGAAGTTGGCGTAGATTTAGACCAGTGGTGAATGTGCCGAAGTTATGTAGAAGCCTTCATAACATTGGCAAATCCACCGCCAGGTATAAAGGTTATTCAGACCGGTGTCTGAAACGTCAGTCTTAATAAATGACCCCTACAGTGTTTAGTACATAAGAAGTATTTTGAAAGTCACTAAATTGCAAACTTCCAGAACTCAGTCATTCCAGATTTATAACATTTGAGTGAAAAATGTCCTTCAGTTGTTTTGTTGTCTTCAAGAGTTACAGAACCTTTGAAGGGAGATCAGATAGAAGAGGTTTCAAAAGGAGCTCGCAGCAGCAGTGTTTGTAGGTCAACATTCAGCTGGGTGCAAGGAACACATCCCTTGGCAAAAATCTCACTAATGACCACTTTCAAAGCAAAGTGATGTCTGAAAATGTTCAGAAACCCAGAGCTATTAAGGGTGGAGATATCTGTAATGTTTCACAAATTTGACAAAGTGTTCATTAGATTAGGCATTAAATATGTTGCTATGACATATAAGATTTCAAGGTTTAGATTTATGAATGTGACTCATTGTCATATAAGTGGTGGGTTGTAAAATGTACCAAATGGAATCTTCTACTGGAATCACTTTCATTTGACTCTTCATAAGGGAATGGAAAAGTGTTTGTTAGAGGTAATAATCTTAGCATCTTTTATAATAAAATGTTATTAAAGCAAAAATAAATGAAAAGGATATCATAACATAAGCTCATTATGTATTCTAGTAGTTGACCTGGGGGACAAAATGAGTTTGCTGCCCTAGCGTTGTATCCAGGTAACTTGGTCAAGGCAGAATAGAACCCAAGTCATAGAGTCTAACGACTTGCATGTTGCATTAATAAAAAAAAGATAATTTGAAATCATCCCCCCTGAATAGATATTTATGGCAGTCACTGGTGCCAGAAACATAACAGTGATCAGGGCTTAAAGCGGGAGGCTCTGCCCAGTGTGCTCAAGCCATGGCACCATACTACAGCTCAGTTCTGAGTCCAGTGAATGGACTGCGGTACCCTGGAATGGCCACTACATAGTGGACAGAGACTTCTGCTTCTGTCTTCATCCTCCGATATGTTTTCAGAAGCAGGTGGCTGCTGCAAACAGCTAATTGGTTGGGGTACGGAGTGTGAGAACCCCACCCATCTGAAGTTGATGACTTATTCTGTTCTGAGGATAGGTCATTAATATATAAGCTGAAGAACTCCTTTTACAGCATTTATAGATATGCTTTAAAGCAGTCACTTGGGTCATAAACACAATAGACTGGATGGGACTCCTGGCCTTTCAAGGCAGAGTTTTCTAGACATGCAATGTGACCTGTTGAGAGGCAATTTTGCAAGTACGGGCAGTAGATAAGCTGTGACCATAACCTATTGTGAATGGTGGAATCAGTTTTTATCTGTACACAAGTGATATCTATCATTGTAATCCTGCCTGTGATGATAATAAGATAATCACTGAAAAAGTGATCTGTACAGAACTGGAAGTGTGAGCATATTATTAGGCTTAGTATCCAGTGTGAGCACTGCAGGAAAAAATATATAGATAGTGACACGGTAACCAAAAACTCACCAACATATGCTTAACAAACGTGATTTAACAATTGGTCATTTTCTTATGACCCATTCATTTTAAGTGTCAAAAACTGTGAACCTTGCCCCGTAGACCAAGGCAGCTATGTGCGTGATGGATGTATAAACCCAACACAACAGCTTATGAATGTGCACAACTGTGGACTTGGTCCTATTAATAAATCCAGCTCATCTTCAGATTATCTATATTCTACTGCATTGTATTTGTCCAAATTTTATCACAATTTTGTACAAAAGTTGCCACTTGACAAATGCAACTACAGAACCGTGGTCACCAAACACTTCCCTGCTTTTGGGTGTTGCAGCCTGTCTGCAAGCAGAAGAAATGCTGATGTCTCCGTCTGGTACTTCAATACACACAATAACAAGCTTTAGATCCCCAGGGAGCTAACTTTAATGCACACTAAATCTTGGCAGGACGTCTTTAACCATAAAGTGTTAATATTAGTAATACATGTTAGACACCAAGCTGTTAAAGCTTCTTCACAAAGTGCTAATGAAAAGTTTGAACCTTCCGTGGAGACCGGCTTCTTTTGTCAGCGCCGTTTCTATTAAACTGCAGTTCATAGAGATTTAAGTTGCTTTTTTACCTCTAGTATTGTTTAAAAGTAACATAGCTTTGGCAGGGTAATCCATGATTAATTCACTATTGACGTGCCTGACATTTACTACATAATAAAGCTGCATGTGACCTTTTTTTAGTGGTCAATTCTTTGCAAGCCATCAAGTAATGAACAGATTAAAGTTACTTGAAATGTCTGGAAATGTATGGAATTCCTTACAATAGTGCTCTGATTTTCTTAATGTAGAGGATAAAGTACCCCCTGTTGGATGCAAGGCATTGGGAAAGATGTTTTTTCTTTGCATGCACAGTGTGGTACTATACATCAGCTTTTCTTAGAATAAAGTATCGGCACCTGGGTTTGTCAAAGGTATTCAGTTCCCCACATTAAACTTTTGTGTTTAGTGCCAAAGAAGAGAAAAAGTTCAAGGTCACTTATTCTGTCACTGAAATTTTTTAAAAAGAAATTTTTTAATCACTTTAAGAAGTAAAAAAAATAATAATTGCCAACTTTATTATGATATTTGCAGTAATGTAGTATTATGCTCTCCCCATGTTTGTATGGGTTTGTAACAGGGATCTGTCAGGTTGATATTCATTTTGCATCACAGCTGTAATTTATGTCAAGAAGCTTTTACTGTTCTCTGTGATAACTTGCAATGTTTTGGCCGTGTGTTCCAGCTGAGGAGGCAGTGGTCGACTGTGGTTGGCAGGGACAGAGCTAACCACCCTGTTCCTACCCTCTTGGTAGGAGTGGGCTGCCTGGAGGAGGAGTTCCAGTCTAGACAGAGAAGGGACAGGAAGCACATGTGAGAGCTCCTACTCCTTGGAACCAGATACATTATTCTCCTGTGAGACCTCTTAAAGAAATTAACAATACTGCTTCCAGAAAGCATTAATGGGACACGACCGAAAAGTGATCAGCGAAATACAGCTTTAAAGACACTGCTGCAAGAGGATGGACTATGGCTAAGACATCCATCACACAAAACACCACTAGGCCAGACAAAGATCAAGCCTGTGTTACAGGGGATACATATAGCCACAGCTAATAACCTTTCAACCTGCCACTATACCCCCTCATCTGGGGCCAGAGCATCTGCACTTTGTATTTAATGTTGCAGGGTGTGCCACAAGTTATAATTTGGGAAGAGAGGGTGCTATACGTTTATATTATTATTATCTATTTGAAAGCACCATTAATTCAATGGCGCTCTACACACCTGATATAAAAATACAAATACAAGAAACTATTAACAGACTGGTGCTGTGGGGCAGAGGACCCTGCCCGCAAGAGCTTTCAATCTACATTTTACTTCCGGCCTGATTCTTCAAACTACATTTCCACTGCACCAATCCCCAGGGAGCAATGGCCTAAGAGAGTACACCATGACATAACACCTCATCAGGGCCACTACCACCCCTATCCTTTGCACCAGCCCAACAGGGGCTCCCAGCATATGCGCTGTTCATGACCATAAAACCCATTGCGAAACCGAGGTTCGCAGTTTCATACTGATGGAGTCCTCCTGAGATTCGTCTGCTACCATGAACGGATTTATGGATTTCTTATGACTCGATTGTGGTGGTCGTGGCAATCCAAGATCACTATGCTTCCATGTAGCGCAGCAGAAGTGCAATCTTTGGTCAACGAGTCTATAGGCCAAGATCACTGGGTAGCCCTAGCCTAATATTTTGGTCAATACACGCTTACTTGACAATGTTCTCCTTGCAAATGATATAAATTGTAAAACAATAGCTTCCCTATTTTCTTAAGGGCCATAGCACAACAGTTCTGAAATATGGACAAGTAGCTGTATAATCCTGCATGAGTCTCTAAAAGAGACAGGATCCCAGTCTAATTTCACCGATTCTGTATAACCAGTCTTCTACTGATCTTTATTATACAGTCTTTACAAGAACAATATGTTATCTCCACATCCACTTAAACACCTACAACAACCTCATCACATAAAAAAAAAAAATGACCTATAGATTTACAAACACAGACCAAGCTAAAAAAAAAAAAGATCAATGGGATATCATAAAATTATGCAAAAATCTTTATTTATCAAAATTCCATAGTATTGATCAGGTATTAGAAGGAAAGAGAGCATACAGCCGTTGTTCCGTTCCGCGGCCCCGCAAAAAAAATATAACATGTCCTATTCTTGTCCGCGCTTTGCGGACAAGAATAGGCATTTATATTGCCGGCGCCCGTTCCGTTCCGCAAATTGTGGAAGGCAACACGGGCGGTTTCCGCTTTTTGCAGATCTGCAAAAAACGGCACGGTCGTCTGCATGAGGCCTTATATTGTATGTCTGTCCATCAATAGATATAAAGCTAACCATAATAGGTCAAAAACATACCCAGGGACATGGTTCACAGAAAATGGAATGTCTCCCCACGTACTGACACCTTGACACGTGTTTCGCCTCACCAGGAGGTGATAATGCATGGTCAAATAGGGGTATATATAGAGGAAAGGGGCGGGTAATAACTTAATCTACAACTATAATCACCTGGGAAGTATCAGCGGCGGCGCGGCCCCGCCATGATGGCCGACACGATCTTTCAGCGCGTCCCCACATCCACATAGCGCGCGGCGCACACAGTGACATGAAACGGAGCGCATCCAGAAGGAGCCGGACAGCGCATGCGCCAGGTCACGTCTCTGGTATAATCATGTGATCGAGTATCATAAAAAGGATAATATGACCGATCCTATAGAAATGACCCTCTCTCCAACTGCCTCAGTTTACTAAAATATTGGCCACATATTGGGACATTGAGTGATGACAATCTCTGTATAACAATGTGACGATAATAATGATGACCTTCACCATTGTCCCATTTTAAGCCTTCACCATTGTCCCATTTTAAGCATTTGTTTTTTCACAGTAAATCAAATAGACAAACAACGTACTCTTCCTCAGCCAGCCTTATTATATGATACATGAGGAGGCCTTTCTAGTCAGCCAGCCTCCATCCCAAAAGCTACTTAAGAATGAGCCTGACCCTACATCGATGAAGCAGTTATTCAGAGGTTTAAACTTTGTCCAGGGATTTTACCTTTTCTTTATGGTGCAAAGTGGGATAAAACACACCTTATTACCCTTGCCATATCCCGCTTTTGCTGTTCCAACATTTATTGGCCCCTACTGTTCTCTACTTTCTGGTTACAGCTCAACATGCTTGTGTGGAGAATGCCCGCCAAGGCAGTCACCATGTGTTGAGCTAGCATGAGGATGTTGAGAGCAGCTGGGATTTTGAAGGAGGCAGAATGGCAGCAGGAGGAAGGGGGGGGGGTTGTTGGTGAGGATGAGTAACATCTTTGTTAACCCACTTTATGGCCCTATTGGAGTAAGTGCTTACCCATAATTTTTTTCTATTTGGGGGATCCTTCTTCCTGCAGCTCCAGGGGACTGCAATGGGGGCTTCTTGTGCACCATCATATGCTTATTTTTTATCGGGGGCTGTGGGAGAGGGATATCCCTTCACCTATGGCTAATAAAATCCAATACTAGGGTCGCTATATTGATGACCTGCTTATCATCTGGAAGGGTACTGAAGAAGAATTTGGGGCGTTCATTGAAGTACTGAATGTGTATACTAAGAACATTGGATTGGCCTATAAAAGTTGTACACAGGTGGATTTTTGGGGATATGAGTGTGGCCAATTAGGGCCGCATTGCAGTAGACTTATATAGGAAAAATACCTCAGTAAATGCCTTATTATGCGCTACAACGGCCCACCCCCCTAAATTGATTAATAGCATACCGATAGGGCAATCTATAAGAGCGAGGAGAATCTGCTCTACTGAGCAGGCATTCGAATCACAGGCTGGAGAACTGCGTAAAAGGTTTTATGAAAGGGGCTAGTCCACCCGCTCAATAGACGGTGGGTATCATAGGGCCCAGAGGTTCAGACGCTCAGAGCTTCTCCATACGAGTGTGGAGGAACGCAGCTGAGGAGACACGGTTCATCACCACATTTAGTGCAAGATGGAGGGAAGTTCATGGAGCCCTTGAGAAATATTAGTAACGATAAAAAATGGACCCTCAATTAAGTTCAGCAATTGCAGAACACCCTCATATGACCTATAGGAGGGCCAAAATCTAAGAGATCATTTGGTGACGAGCCATTATGTAGTGAAACAACCAGGGATCTTTGGTTCTAGAGGCCCTCCCTGAGGTAATAAGGAATGTAGAATAAGATGTGTTGCCTGCAAAAATATGGATAAATCCAATACATTTTGGGATTCATTGCAGAAAAAACTATATAAAATTACTTACCCAATCACATGCATGACTATTGGAGTCATATGGGCCATCTGTCCCTGTAATAAGATTTATGTGGGAATGACTTCTTGGCAGTTCAAAAGACGTATTCGGGAGCATGTGTTGGCGATGGAAGCGGTCAGTGAGAATGATGAAAATGAGACCTTGAAAACAATTCCAAGACACTTCAAGGAGGTACACAATTGTGGCAGCTCTTTTCTCTGTTTTAGGGGATTTATCATGTTCAAATATCCCCTGGGGGTGGTAACTGGAAGAAGCTTTTGAGCCAGAAGGAAAAACTTTGGATTTATGTGCTTAATACCATTACACAATTCTGTTTAAACGATGGGAATAGTTTAGCTTTTTTTTTATAGACTCCTTCGTGCTCCCCGTTCCTATTTTAACTGTGTGTATTTTATTTGTAATATAGTCTTATGGTCTTTTACTAGCTGTTTGGTGGTCTTTGCGTGTACTTACCATCATATAAATTTTTTATCTCCTCCACAATTTACTCCTCGTTCTTATGTCGTTATATACGTGGGATGACCGGTGGTCATCATTTTTGATAATCACAATATCTACAAGTATAGTAGGAAGATGATGCCGCTTTGGATGTATACCATATTCTTTAGGAAACCTGGGGCAAATTATGGGACAATTCATGTGGATGGGTGCTGGCTTTAACGTAACTCAAGTGTACTGGGGCTGGTATGATGGTAATCTTTTACTATAGGGTACCTAAGTATCAATATATTGTGAAGTCTTGTGGTGATATTATACTATGACATCATGACAGACACAGTTATATGATTGTGTGGTTTTAGCATTATTTTGTTACGGTATATTGATATATATACCTTATCTACGTGTTTTTTCAACACTTCTCACACTTTACACATATATCTCTTTTTTTTAGTGTGTTAACTTTTGACGCCATTCACTCGCACTTTTTGCACTATGGTACTTGCACTTTACTTTTATAACAACTTGATGTAATCATAGTGGATCTATATGCCTGCCAATTTCACTAGGGTATTTAATGGTTTTATATATTTGTTTAGTCATGATTATTATGTATTTTTAGGTTCACTATTAATCATTAGAAATGTCACAAACATAAAATTTTCCATTCGCAAACTGCGAACGCAAATTTCTGCAAATGTTTGCGAGCAGGTGAACCGGGCGAACTACCATAGACTTCAATAGGCAGGCAAATTTTAAAACCCACAGGGACTCTTTCTGGCCACAATAGTGATGGAAAAGTTGTTTCAAGGGGACTAACACCTGGACTGTGGTATGCCGGAGGGGGATCCATGGCAAAACTCCCATAGAAAAGGTTTAGAGTCTGGTTTTAACCCATAAAGGGCATAAATCACCTAACATTCCTAAATTGTTTGGAATAACGTGCTTTAAAACATCCAGTGTGTGTATACGATCAGGTATGATGTTGTATCAATCAGGTAGTGTAAGGGTTACGCCCGCTTCACAGTGACAGACCAAACTCTGACAGATCAAACTCCCCATTTAACGCACCGCAAACAACCGCAAACAGTCCATTTGCACAACCGCAAACTCCCCATTTGCACAAGGTTGGATACCAAGCTAGCCATGTCCCGTTCCTTGTCCTCACTGACGTCATTGAAGGTCTCTTCCTCCACCCAGCCACGTACAACACCAAGGGTCCCCGAAAGGTGACAACAAGCCCCCTGGGATGCCTGCTGTAGTTGGTCTTCCACCTCCTCAAAGCCACATTCCTCCTCTGACTCCTCTTCTTCAGACTCCTCTATCTGCGTTGCCGCAGGTCCAGCAATCGACGACGACAAGGCTGCTTCTGGTGGTGATGGTGACCACAACTCTTCCTCTTCATGCTCATCTACGGCCTGATCCAGCACTCTTCGCAGGGCACGCTCCAGAAAAAACGCATATGGGATGAGGTCGATGATGTTGCCTTGGGTTTGACTGACCAGATTTGTCACCTCCGCAAAAGGACGCATGCTGTGACATCACCCTTATACGCTGTGTAAAGCTTACTTTTTAACTTGATTTGGAACTGCTGCATCCTTTCCGACTTCCGGTAATTCGGTAACATTTCATCCACTTTCTGCTTATACCGGGGGTCTAGTAGCGTGGCCACCCAGTACAGGTCATTCTCCTTCAGCCTTTTTATACGAGAGTCCCTCAACAGGCATGACAGCATGAAAGACCCCATTTGAAAGACCCCAAGGTTCGATACCGAGCTACTCATGTCCAGTTCCTCGTCCTTACTGACGTCATTAAAGGTCTTTTCTTCCTCCCAGCCACGTACAACACCTCGGGTACCAGATAGGTTACAACGAGCACCCTGGGATTCCTGCTGTGGTTGGTCTTCCTCCTCCTCAAAGCCACATTCCTCCTCTGACTCCTCTTCCTCAGACTCCTCTTCCAGCGTTGCCGCAGGTCCAGCAAGCGATGCTGATAAGGCTGTTTCTGGTGGTGATGGTGACCACAACTCTTCCTCTTCACGCTCATCTACGGCCTGATCCAGCACTCTTCGCAGGGCACGCTCCAGGAAGAAAACACATGGGATGAGGTCGCTGATGGTGCCTTCGGTGCGACTGACTAGGTTTTTCACCTCCTCAAAAGGACGCATGAGCCTACAGGCATTGCGCATGAGCGTCCAGTAACGTGGCAAAAAAATACCCAGCTCTGCAGAGGCTGTCCTAGCACCCCGGTCATACAAATACTCGTTTACGGCTTTTTCTTGTTGGAGCAGGCGGTCGAACATTAGGAGTGTTGAATTCCAACGTGTCGGGCTGTCGCAAATTAAGTGCTTTATGGCATGTTGTTTCGCCGCTGAATATCGGAAAAGTGCGCCATGGCCATGTAGGAACGCCTGAAATGGCCACACACCTTCCTGACCTGCTTGAGGACGTCCTGTAATCCTGGGTACTTATGCACAAAGCGTTGTACAATCAGATTTAACACATGTGCCATGCACGGCACATGTGTCAACTTGCCCAAATTCAATGCCGCCAACAAATTGCTTCTGTTGTCACACGCCACTTTGCCGATCTCCAGTTGGTGCGGGGTCAGCCACTGATCCACCTGTGCGTTCAGGGCAGACAGGAGTGCTGGTCCAATGTGACTCTCTGCTTTCAGGCAAGTCAACCGCAAGACGGCGTGACACTGTCATTGGTGTCACCAACTCCTCTGCAGAGCCACGCATTCCATGTTTGGCAGCCATCAGCAGGTTTACCCAATGCGCTGTGTACGTGATATACCTGCACTGACCATGCTTTGCAGACCAGGAATCAGTGGTCAGATGGATCCTTGCCCCAACACTGTGTGCCAGACATGCCATGACTTCCTTTTCCACAACAGAGTACAGGTTGGGGATTGCCTTTTGTGAAAAAAAAATTCGGCCGGGTACCTTTACTGCGGTGTCCCATTAGCTACAAATTTTTTTACGGCCTCAGACTTCACCAGCTTGCATGGTAAAAGCTGGCGGGCTAAGAGTTCCAACAAGCCAGCTGTCAGACGCCGGACAAGGGGGTGACTCTGTGACATTGGCTTCTTACACTCAAACATTTCCTTGACAGACACCTGACTGTGGGCAGATGAGCAGGAACTGCTGAAGGTGAGAGGCGGAGTGGCAGGTGGTTGAGAGTGGGCAAGGAGGACAGCAGTGGTTGACGTAGCCAAGATGCTGGACCAGGAGGAGGATGGTGGCTTTGAGTTTGTGTGCTGCTTGTACTCATCATGTGTTGATCCCATAGGCGTTTGTGATGTGAGCTCATGTGCCTTCGCAAAGCAGTTGTACCTAGGTGGGTGTTGGACTTCCCACAACTCAGTTTCTTTTGGCACAGGTTGCAAATGGCATCGCTGTTATCAGAGGCAGACACACAAAAAAAATGCCACACTGCTGAGCTTTGCAATGACGGCATTCTGGTGGTGGCAACAGCATGCGTTGATTGGCGTGCTGTCTGGCTGACCCCGGGTGCCGATACATGCTGTCTGACTGTGCCACTAGCTCCTTGCGATGACCTCCCCATACTTCCAACTCGTCTCCTCCTCCTCTCTGTCTCCCCGTCTGAACTTTCCCCCTGTTCTTCTTCTCTTCGAGCGGGCACCCACGTGACATCCATGGACACATCGTAAACATCAACCGCCTCACTTGTATCTGACAACTCAGCAAAGGAAGCAGCAGCGGGTACAACATCATCATCATCACACAGTACGTTCATGTGTGTAATGCTGCCTGACTGAGACATATCCCTAATAAATTCAAAGACTCCAGTCAAGTTTTATGCGAAGTGCAATTTTTGTTTATTCAGCAAACAATGAAATGTTGCTACGGCAAAGTAAATGGTGACGTTTCGGCACATCCGTGCCTTCATCAGACTGTAGCAAAATAAAAGAGATAATTCAATAAATAAACGTACAGTAAGTGTATCAGGTATTTACATCAGCATACATGATAGCGACTGTATGTTTACAAAGTATATATATTTCTCTCAGTGTTACAAACACATAGTTGTAGAGATAGAAATAATGATTTTACTAGCGAATAATAAGCAAAAATAAAGTAAAAAGTGGTAAACAAACAAAAGTGAAAGGGAAATATATGACAGAGTTCTGCTACTGCAGTTCAAGGCCATAAACCAGGTCAATATTGGTAAGGACACAGTCATTGGCAGCCATCCTCCTATAGAAGAACAGTCATATCTGGGGTGTATTAAGTAAATACGGAAATCATAATGGAAATTGCTATTAGGACCACAGGTGACAGTGTTCTCTTTGGTCTATTGCGGAATAGAAGATACAGATAGTCAAACAGAGGTTGTTGGTAGATTCTGTCTATCACTATGTGCCAGCAGTTAAATACAGGGAATGGTGGTCCAGATACTTCAGGAGAGACTTACCCAGTGCCGCTTGTGGTGCAGATGATCGTAGGTGCAGACGTAGATGTGGACGCAGTGATAGAGAAACGTGCGGATTTACCGCTGAAGTGAGGAGGCGCCATGTCTGGGATCATATGTGTGGGGATTTAAATACCCGCACGCCTTCCCGCTGATTTCCGCAACTCCCGGACCGGAAGTGCGTCACGTGGAACGCAAGCTAAAGCCTCCATGCGTTCCACCGACAGGAAGTGTCTGGGTGGAGCGCAGGGAGGTCCCGCAGATTCATTGCGATGGATAGGAAACATAGAACACAGCCATATATGTGGAAGTGTGTTGTATTGGGGAGAATCGGATAGATTATTATGTCATCCATGAGATATAATAGAGTAAAAACGATTTTGGTAGAAAATGTGCATCACTGGCCAGAACTCTATGGGGAATGTCAGGAATAGGATTTAAGTGTGGGAGGGCTTAGTGCAGGGGCTATTTGATACTATGGAGGAATGGGAAGAGTTGGAACAATGTTTATGGCTAAGGTTGGATAAGGTCCTATGTGGGTAAATTGGGAGAATGGGATATTATAGGGGATGTTCATGACTCTGCATTTTGTATGATGGTCCTGTAGGTATATTTACAGGGTTGGGTTTGTATGGTGAGTAGGAAAATGAGAACCGGCTATCTATAGTAGTGAATACCAGAGTGTGGTCTATTGAATTATAAGTATGGAATGTAAGCACGGTGAGGACAGTAAAGTGAATTTCATATGAAGCGATGATATATTGGTGTCCATAGTGGGTATATGGTAAAATGTCTAGGGATACGTGTAACGTATTAGGGGTTGTGTATGGAAAGACACAATGTTATGGTGGAACTTGAATATAAATGTGAGTTAGTGATATGTAACATTAAACATATAACATTATAACATGATATAACATAATATAACAAGACTGCGTAACTGGTGACATGGTATGTGTACATATAGAGACTAGACATAACGAACCACATAAAAGGATACATTCTGCGGCACTGGAGTAGTCCTGAAGAGTCAATGGGCCTGTGGAGAAAAAACGAGATTGGTTAATATATGTATGTATCTTATAATAGGGTTTGTATCTCATACTCCCTATTGAGACCCCTCGGTTCCATGCTTTCCAATTTGTGAATCCAGAAGGCTTCTCTTTGTTTTAGTAATTTTATTCTATCGCCACCCCTCCTTGGTGCTGGGACATGCTCTATGATTTGGTATTTGAGTTGGGAGATCGAGTGTGAGGCTTGATTAAAATGGTATGGGACGGGGAGTAACAGATTTGGTTTGCGTATGGTAGATTTATGCTGACATATTCGGTTCCGGATAGTTTGGGTGGTTTCGCCAACATAAATGAGTCCGCATGGGCATTTGAGAGTGTAAACGACGAAGTCAGAATCACATGTGAAGAAATCATTAATTTGGAATAGTTTTCCTGTGTATGGGTGTGATATGCTACTGCCTTTTTGTACATGTGAGCATTGTATGCAGTGGTGACAGGGAAATGTACCTTTTTTGGGGGTTCTGAGGAATGTCTGGCGGGATATCTTGGTAGCAGAGCCAATGTCTGCTCGGACTAATATGTCCCGTAGATTCTTTGGACGTTTATTGCACATCAGAATTGGATTCTTGAATTCTTCAATGTCTGGATATGCTCTGGCCAGGAGATGCCAGTGTGCTCTGAGGCAGTTCTCCATTTTCCTAACGTTTGGATGATACGTGTGAACAAATGGTATACGTTTGCCCAATGTTTGGTTAGTATTGCGGGGGTGTGTTGGTGGTCTGATTAAGTGTGCGGGATAACCTCTCTCCCTGAAGCGTTCTTGCATTTCCTCGATTCTCTTAGTTTGGATGGGTTCCGTCTGTACTATCCTGTTGATTCTTTGGAATTGTGACATGGGGAGTGATCTTTTTGTATTAGTGGGATGAAAACTTGAGAAGTGTAATAGATTATTTCTGTCAGTTGGTTTTCTGTATAAATCAGTTATGAGACTCCCATCTGGATTTTTGGATACTAGTGTGTCAAGGAAGTTGATTGATGTATGGTCGTAATGAATGGTAAACTGGAGTTCTGGTGTAATGTGATTCAGAAATTCATGAAAATTTAATAGTGTTTCAGTTGTCCCTTTCCAAATACAGAAGATGTCATCGATATACCTTCGCCAGAGTTGTACATGTCTGGCGAAGGTATTATCTGGGTATATGTGAGTCTCTTCCAGATCTGCCATGTAGCTGTTGGCATATGGGGGTGCTACATTGGATCCCATTGCGGTCCCTTGTTTCTGTAGGTAAAATTGGTCTTGGAATAGAAAGAAATTATGGTGTAGTACTATGGAAAGTAGATCATTGCATAGAGAGATTACATTGGGATGTTTGTCAGTTTTTTTGAGAAGTTTGTCTACTGCTGTCAGGCCTTTGTGATGTTGAATTGAGGTATATAGGCTACATACGTCCCAGGTCACTAAGATGGTATCTTGTTGTATCGGACCTAGATTTTTAAGAGTGTCTAAGAAAGCAGAGGTGTCAAGTAGGAAAGATGTAGTTTTTTTGATTTCTGGGGTCAGTATCTTTTCAAGAAAGATGGACAACGGTGAGAGGATGGAATCGGTTGAGGCTACAATCGGGCGTCCAGGTGGGTTAAGCAGGTTCTTATGGATTTTGGGTAAGGTATAGAAAACTGGGGTAATTGGATGTCTATTGATCAGGAAATTGGCTGTTTCTTGGTCTATGGTGCCCTTGTCAATGTGTAGGGTAAGAGTGTCCTTGATTTTGCGGGCTATATCTGTAGTGGGATTATGAGTGAGTTTCTCGTAAATGTTCTCGTCGTTAAGCTGTCTCGTGATTTCCGCTATATAATGGTCTTTATCCATTATGACTAGGGCACCGCCTTTATCGGCTGGTTTAAAGATCAAGTTTTTTTGTGTTGATAGATTTTTTATTGCCTGTTTGTCAATCTGAGTAAGGTTACTTGTGAATTTCAGTTCTTGTTTTTCTATACTTTTTCTGAATGAAGACATATCCTTTTGAACCAATGATATAAAAGTTTCTACCGGTGGTTGGGTTTTTGGAGGCATGTATGTACTTTTATTTCGTAATGATAGGTCTTTTGCTGAGATGAGAGTTGTGGGGATTTGAGGAGTGGGTGTCTCTTTGATGGTACTGAAATGGGTTGTCAATCTGATACGCCTGAAAAATCTATGGAGGTCTAATTCTAATTGGAAGGTGTTTAATGTATGGGAAGGACAAAAGGATAGACCTTTTTCTAACAGTGTCATGTCTGCTGGGCTAAGCGATTGAGAGGATATGTTAACTACCAATGACTGCGTCCTTACCTGGGATCTCGTGGTTATTGTAGTCGGTTGTTGTCCTTGTGGATACGTTCCTCTGTTAGGTCATATCCCTGTTATCTACATCCTCTGGCAATAATGTTTTCACATCACTTATTTCTTCCAACTGATGTGTAAATAACTCCTCTGACAGATCAAGTGAAGTGGCTGTGGTGCTAGTGTTGTTGGTGGTGGCAGGTGGGCGAGTGGTAACTTGAGAGGTGCCTGAAGCTGGGCTGGAGGAGGATGGTGCGTCAAGGTTCTGAGCGGAAGCTGTAGAAGATTGGGTGTCCTGTGTAAGCCAGTCAACTATGTCCTCAGAACTTTTCGAGTTCAGGGTACGTGGCCTCTGAACACTGAGCATTATTCTAGGGCCAAATCACAGCACCATGACCACAACGGCCCCTGCAGGGTGGCCTGCCTCTGCCTGTCATTTTTTTTAGATTAGTGGCACTCTGCGTGCAAGGTACTGTGCCACCAGATATGAGTGGTGGGCAGTGGGCACAGTACAGTCTGTGGGCCTGACACACACTGGCAGGCAACTGCAATTATATTACAGAGAAAAAATGGTATTACTTTTTTATCTGCAAGGTACTGTGCCACCAGATATGAGTGGTGGGCAGTGGGCACAGTACAGTCTGTGGGCCTGACACACACTGGCAGGTAACTGCAATTATATTACAGAGAAAAAATTGTATAACTTGTTTTATCTGCAAGGTACTGTGCCCGCAGATATAAGTGGTGGGCACTGGCAGTGGGCACAGTGCAAGGTACTGTGCCCGCAGATATGAGTGGTGGGCACTGGCAGTGGGCACAGTACAGTCTGTGGGCCTGACACTGACTGGCAGGCAACTGCAATTATATTACAGAGAAAAAATGTTATGAATTTTATATCTTCAAGGTACTGTGCCACCAGATATGAGTGGTGGGCACTGGCAGTAGGCACAGTACAGTCTGTGGGCCTGACACACACTGGCAGGCAACTGCAATTATATTACAGAGAAAAATTTGTATTACTTTTTTATCTGAAAGGTACTGTGTCACCAGATATGAGTGGTGGGCAGTGGGCATGTCATGGAACCATGAACCAGACGTACAACAAGAGATAAGTGGAAATAAGAAGGCTTTATTGAAAATCAAGCTGTAAGGCAAAAGTCCAAACGGATGGCTAAACCGAAGCAGGGTCTTGCGAAGCCAGAGGTCAGGAACCAGAAGGGTAGTCAGACGAAGCCTGGATCAGGAACCAGCAGGGTAGTCAGACGAAGCCTGGATCAGGAACCAGCAGGGTAGTCAGACGAAGCCAGGATCAGGAACCAGAAGCAGCAGCAGTCTTAGAAGCATGTGAACACAGGAGGACCAAGCAAGGAACTGAAGCCACAGACCTCCTATATATATGAGCTAGGCATCCAGCTCCTCCCAGTAGGAAGGAGGAGCCGCAGGGTGGAAGGCTACAAGAAACCCAGAAACCAAGATGGCCGCCAGCACATGTCAAACGAAGGAGAACAGCAAGAAGGTAAGACCATGACAGTACCTCCCCCTCAAGGGCCCCTCCTCCGCGGAGTAAAGAACGGTTTCTGAGGGAAGCGTGCGTGGAAGGCTCGGAGCAAGGCAGGAGCATGGACATCTGCGGAGGGAACCCAGGAACGCTCCTCTGGACCATAACCACGCCAATGGACCAAAAACTGCACCCGACCGCGGACCAAGCGTTAGTCCAGGATATTGCTCACCTCATACTCCTCACGATTGCCCACTTGGACCGGACGAGGCCGAGGAACCGAGGAAGTGAAACGATTACACACCAGTGGCTTCAACAGGGAGACATGAAACACGTTGGAGATCCGCATGCCAGGAGGAAGCGCAAGGGCATAGGCTACCGGGTTTACCCTGCGAAGCACTCGGAAGGGACCAACAAAGCGAGGCGCCAGCTTGGGAGTGGGAACTCGAAGGTTGAGGTTGCGGGTGGACAACCATACGCGGTCTCCGACCTGGTAGGAAGGAGCGGGCGCTCGTCTGCGATCAGCCTGGAGTCTCTGGCGCTGCGCAGAGACCTCAAGGGACCTCTGGATCTGTACCCAAGAAGCACGTAGGACGGAAAGGTGATCCTCCACAGCCGGAATATCCTGGGGAGAGAATACCTCCGGTAACACGGCAGGTTGGAACCCATAATTGGCCATGAAGGGAGACGTCCCAGAGGAAGAGTTCACCGCCGTGTTCCTGGCAAACTCAGCCCAAGGCAGGAGGTCAACCCAATTGTCTTGGTGATCGGAGACATAGCAACGAAGGAATTGCTCCAAGGCCTGATTGGATCGTTCTGCGGCCCCATTGGACTGAGGGTGGTAGGCCGAGGAGAAAGAGAGATGAATCCCCAACTGGGAGCAAAAGGAGCGCCAGAACCTGGACACAAACTGACTCCCCCGATCCGACACAATCTCCTTGGGCAAACCGTGCAACCGAAAGACCTCCCTGGCAAAAATCGTGGCCAACTCTTGTGCAGAGGGTAACTTCTTGAGAGGAACACAGTGGCACATCTTGGAAAACCGATCCACAATCATGAGAATGACCGTATGGCCTCGGGATGCAGGGAGGTCCACAATGAAATCCATCCCCAGGTGTGACCATGGACGCTCCCCGGTGGCTATGGGTTGCAAAAGGCCCAATGGACGGTGCCGAGGGGACTTACTCTGGGCACAAACGGAGCATGCCGCTACATATGCGGCGATGTCGGAACGTAGAGAAGGCCACCAGAACAGACGTGAAACAGCCCAGGACAGCTGATTCTTTCCAGGATGCCCCGCGGCCTTGGAGTTATGGTAGGTTTGCAACAACCGAGTGCGCAACTCCTCAGGCACAAAACATCTGCCGTTGGGTCTCCCAGAGGGAGCACCAGATTGAGCCGCCAAAATCTGCTCACCCAGGGGAGAGGTCAGGCTGGTGCGAATGGCGGCCAGGATCTGATTCGGAGGTATGACCGAAGTCGGAATCGACTCCTCCCCGGACAGCTCGGTGTACTGCCGTGATAAGGCATCCGCTCTGATGTTCTTGGAACCGGATAGGTAGGAGACCACGTAATTAAAACGTGACAAGAACAGAGCCCATCTGGCCTGACGTGGTGTCAATCTCTTGGCCTCAGAGAGGTAGGTCAGATTCTTGTGGTCCATCAGGATGAGAACCGGAACCACCGAGCCCTCGAGCAAGTGCCTCCATTCTTTAAGGGCCTGCACGATGGCCAATAACTCCCTGTCACCAATCTGTTAGAAGACCTCCGCAGGCTCTCCTTAAAGGAAGGTCTCTCCCTGAGTCTGGTGTCAATCAAAATCAGGAAAGAAATAAGAGACTCGAGCTCCACTGGTAGGTCCTTAGCTGCAACCTCATCCTTCAAGGCATCCGAGAGACCATGAGAGAAAGCAGCGACCAGAGCCTCATTATTCCAGCCCACCTCTGCTGCCAGGGTACGAAACTCAATGGCGTATTCAGCTACCGATCGTGAACCCTGTCTGATGGACATAAGGAGCTTCGCAGCAGAGGCAGCACGAGCCGGCACATCGAATACCTTCCGAAGAGAAGCAACAAAACCGGAAAACTCGGCAACCACCGGATTGTTGTTCTCCCATAAAGGGCTGGCCCAGGCCAAGGCCTTGTCCGAGAGCAGCGAGATCAAGAAGCCCACCTTTGATCTCTCAGTAGGAAAGGCATGTGGCAGCAACTCGAAATAAATGCCCACCTGGTCAAGGAAACCTCGGCACTGAGTTGGCTCTCCCCCAAAGCACTGTGGAAGGGGGGCAGAACCGGTCATACCCCGAAACACCGCAGGAGCAGCAACAGGTGTCGGGGTAGACTCTGGCGCAACAACCGGAGCGGCAGTAGGAGCGGGCCCAGGAGCGACAACCGACCCATCGGCAACGGAAGCTAAATGAGCCGTGCGTTCAAGCAGGGTTTGCAACGCCACAGCGAACCGACCCAACAGGTGATCCTGCTGATCAAGTCTGGCAACCAGCGTAGGTAGCGAGGATGGCCGTGTACCGTCAGAATTCATGGCTTGGTCCTAATGTCATGGAACCATGAACCAGACGTACAACAAGAGATAAGTGGAAATAAGAAGGCTTTATTGAAAATCAAGCTGTAAGGCAAAAGTCCAAACGGATGGCTAAACCGAAGCAGGGTCTTGCGAAGCCAGAGGTCAGGAACCAGAAGGGTAGTCAGACGAAGCCTGGATCAGGAACCAGCAGGGTAGTCAGGCGAAGCCTGGATCAGGAACCAGCAGGGTAGTCAGACGAAGCCAGGATCAGGAACCAGAAGCAGCAGCAGTCTTAGAAGCATGTGAACACAGGAGGACCAAGCAAGGAACTGAAGCCACAGACCTCCTATATATATGAGCTAGGCATCCAGCTCCTCCCAGTGGGAAGGAGGAGCCGCAGGGTGGAAGGCTACAAGAAACCCAGAAACCAAGATGGCCGCCAGCACATGTCAAACGAAGGAGAGCAGCAAGAAGGTAAGACCATGACAGGGCACAGTACAGTCTGTGGGCCTGACACACACTGACAGGCAACTGCAATTATATTACAGAGATAAAATTGTATTACTTTTTTATATGCAAGGTACTGTGCCACCAGATATGAGTGGTGGGCACTGGCAGTGGGCACAGTACAGTCTGTGGGCCTGACACTCACTGGCAGGCAACTGCAATTATATTACAGAGAACAAAAATTATTACTTTTTTATCTGCAAGGTACTGTGCCACTAGATATGAGTGGTGGTGACTGGTAGTGGGCACAGTACAGTCTGTGGGCCTGACACACACTGGCAGGCAACTGCAATTACATTTTAGAGAAAAATTTGTAATACTTTTTTATCTGAAAGGTACTGTGCCACCAGATATGAGTGGTCGGCAGTGGGCACAGTACAGTCTGTGGGCCTGACACAAACTGGCAGGCAACTGCAATTATATTACAGAGAAAAAATGTTATTACTTTTTTATCTGCAAGGTACTGTGCCACCAGATATAAGTGGTGGGCAGTGGGCACAGTACAGTCTGTTGGCCTGACACACACTGGCAGGCAACTTCGATTATATTTTAGAGAAAAATTGTATTACTTTTTTATCTGCAAGGTACTGTGCCACCAGATATGAGTGGTGGGCAGTGGGCACAGTACAGTCTGTGGGCCTGACACACACTGGCAGGCAACTGCAATTATATTTAAGAGAAATTTTTTTATAACTTTTTTATCTGCAAGGTACTGTGCCACCAGATATATGTGGTGGGCAGTGGGCACAGTACAGTCTGTGGGCCTGACACACACTGGCAGGCAACTGCAATTATATTTTAGAGAAAAAATTGTATAACTTTTTTTATGCAAGGTACTGTGCCACCAGATATGAGTGGTGGGCACTGGCAGTGGGCACAGTACAGTCTGTGGGCCTGACACACACTGGCAGGCAACTGCAATTATATTACAGAGAAAAAATGTTATTACTTTTTTTATCTGAAAGGTACTGTGCCACCAGATATGAGTGGTTGGCAGTGGGCACAGTACAGTCTGTGGGCCTGACACACACTGGCAGGCAACTGCAATTATATTTTAGAGAAAACATTGTATTACTTTTTTATCTGCAAGGTACTGTGCCACCAGATATGAGTGGTAGGCAGTGGGCACAGTACAGTCTGTGGGCCTGACACACACTGGCAGGCAACTGCAATTATATTTTAGAGAAAAAATTGTATTACTTTTTTATCTGCAAGGTACTGTGCCACCAGATATGAGTGGTGGGCAGTGGTCACAGTACAGTCTGTGGGCCTGACACACACTGGCAGGCAACTGCAATTATATTTTAGAGAAAAAATTGTATTACTTTTTTATCTGCAAGGTACTGTGCCACCAGATATGAGTGGTAGGCAGTGGGCACAGTACAGTCTGTGGGCCTGACACGCACGGGCAGGCAACTGCAATTATATTACAGAGAAAACATTGTATTACTTTTTTATCTGCAAGGTACTGTGCCACCGATATGAGTGGTGGGCACTAACAGTGGGCACAGTACAGTCAGTGGCCCTGACATACATGGGCAGGCAACTGCAATATATATACCGTATATAAAAAAAAAAAAAAAAACTGACTGATGTACTAGCCATAAAAAGGGCTTTTTGGGGTGCTGTCAGGATGCTGTCCTTACAGCAGATGAGTCTTTGAGGACTGGAGTGGACACAGAACACTGGCCTAGCTAACGATTTCCCTATTAATTCAGCAGCAGCAGCACTCTCCCTGCTCTCACTAACACTGCAGCGTCAGAATTAATCTAAGATGGATGCTGTCCTTGCTTTTTGATAGGAGGTGGGAGGGTCTGGGAGGGAGGGTATGCTGATTGGCTGGAATGTGTCTGCTGACTGTGAGGTACAGGTACAGGGTCAAAGTTTGCTCAATGATGAAGTATAGGGGCGGACCGAACATCGCATATGTTCGCCCGCCACGGCGAATGCGAACAAGCGATGTTCGCCGGCGAATAGTTCGGGACATCTCTATTAATTATACACTACATTAAGAGTACCGGGTCACCTATTATTGTGGGTAACATTGCCCATTCCCAACATGGAGCAGATTGTCCCTCTTGAGGCGGAAACATCATCCTTTGTTGTGTCATTCTATTGACGCCGCACGAAGAGGCTAGGCACATGCGCTGTGTTCCGATCATGTGACTATGTCATGTGATGAACGTCACGTGACCTTTGTGGTGACGTGGGTCGGATCATCATCGTGAGACTAACCAGTAATTTCAATTAGCCTAAGTGCTTTATAAGTGGACTTAATGGGAGTGGTATATGTACGAAGGATAGTGGATGGTTTGACACGCCCCCTAAGGAAGCGCGTTTATGAAACGTATGTCGGGCTCTTTGGCTCTTTGTGGATTGGCCTCTCTCTGTCACCTCTACCTACATTACATGATATTGGCTTGTGGGTAGAACTAGTTATGCCAGTTATGGCATTGTGTTCACATGGAGCTTACCGCCTGGTATGTTCTTGTCTAGCTCTACCACTTTGGGATCAATAGATTACTTATTCTTTTGGGGATTTGTTACATATCCTTCTTATTATATACAGTCTATTTTTTCCCGCCACATTAATCTATATCAGGATTCCCCAAATAGCATATCACTGCTGGGTCATGTGCCGCTTGGGTACACATCACCTCTGAGGCCAGTCATTGACTATGCTGAAAGTTTACATGTGGGGACCGAAGTGAAGATACCCAGGAGTCAGAACTGAGCAGTGGGGTGCAGGGAGGTATGGTTGTCTTCACAGATCAAGTGGTTGGCATAATTTAAAGAACAAATCAATTCTGAACAACCCCTTTTAGGTGTGTACTAGAGATTCTAATCAATCAATTTATCAACAGGGCTTCTCCACCACTGGGTGATTGCCCCCGCAGGTAAAAAAGTGCCCACCTGCCACAATACTGATGGGGCTGGATATGTAGCAAGGCCCTGACAATTTCTTCACCTAAAGATCCCACTGGCTAAAAAGCCCTACTGATGAGACAAACTGATTCATTAGAATCGATTTGCTCATGTCTAATAAGTAGAGTTGAGCGGACACCTGGATGTTCGGGTTCGAGAAGTTCGGCCGAACTTCCCGGAAATGTTCGGGTTCCGAACTTCGTCCCGAACCCGAACCCCATTGAAGTCAAAGGGGACCCGAACTTTTCGCCACTAAAAAGGCTGTAAAACAGCCCAGGAAAGGGCTAGAGGGCTGCAAAAGGCAGCAACATGTAGGTAAATCCCCTGCAAACAAATGTGGATAGGGAAATGAATTAAAATGAATATAAAATAAATGAAAATTAACCAATATCAATTGGAGAGAGGTCCCATAGCAGAGAATCAGGCTTCACGTCAGCCACCACTGCAACAGTCCATTGTCAAATATTTAGGCCCAGCTCCCAGGCAGAGGAGAGAGGTCCCGTAACAGAGAATCTGTCTTCATGTCAGCAGAGAATCAGTCTGCATGTCATAGCAGAGAATCAGGCTTCACGTCAGCCACCACTGCAACAGTCCATTGGCATATATTTAGGCCCAGCACACAGGCAGAGGAGAGAGGTCCCGTAACAGAGGATCTGGCTTCATGTCAGCAGAGAATCAGTCTGCATGTCATAGCAGAGAATCAGGCTTCACGTCAGCCACCACTGCAACAGTCCATTGTCAGATATTTAGGCCCAGCACCCAGGCAGAGGAGAGAGGTCCCGTAACAGAGAATCTGGCTTCATGTCAGCAGAGAATCAGTCTGCATGTCATAGCAGAGAATCAGGCTTCACGTCAGCCACCACTGCAACAGTCCATTGTCAGATATTTAGGCCCAGCACCCAGGCAGAGGAGAGAGGTCCCGTAACAGAGAATCTGGCTTCATGTCAGCAGAGAATCAGTCTGCATGTCATAGAGGAGAATCAGGCTTCACGTCAGCCACCACTGCAACAGTTCATTGGCATATATTTAGGCCCAGCACACAGGCAGAGGAGAGAGGTCCCGTAACAGAGAATCTGGCTTCATGTCAGCAGAGAATTAGTCTGCATATCATAGCAGAGAATCAGGCTTCACGTCACCCAACATTGGAACAGTCCATTGGCATATATTTAGGCCCCGGCACCCAGACAGAGGAGAGGTTCATTCAACTTTGGGTAGCCTCGCAATATAATGGTAAAATGAAAATAAAAATAGGATTGAATGAGGAAGTGCCCTGGAGTACAATAATATGTGGTTAAGGGGAGGTAGTTAATGTCTAATCTGGACAAGGGACGGACAGGTCCTATGGGATCCATGCCTGGTTCATTTTTATGAACGTCAGCTTGTCCACATTGGCTGTAGACAGGCGGCTGCGTTTGTCTGTAATGACGCCTCCTGTCGTGCTGAATACACGTTCAGACAAAACGCTGGCCGCCGGGCAGGCCAGCACCTCCAAGGCATAAAAGGCTAGCTCTGGCCACGTGGACAATTTAGAGACCCAGAAGTTGAATGGGGCCGAACCATCAGTCAGTACGTGGAGGGGTGTGCACACGTACTGTTCCACCATGTTAGTGAAATGTTGCCTCCTGCTAACACGTTGCGTATCAGGTGGTGGTGCAGTTAGCTGTGGCGTGTTGACAAAAGTTTTCCACATCTCTGCCATGCTAACCCTGCCCTCAGAGGAGCTGGCCGTGACACAGCTGCCTTGGCGACCTCTTGCTCCTCCTCTGCCTTGGCCTTGGGCTTCCACTTGTTCCCCTGTGACATTTGGGAATGCTCTCAGTAGCGCGTCTACCAACGTGCGCTTGTACTCGCGCATCTTCTTATCACGCTCTAGTGCAGGAAGTAGGGTGGGCATATTGTCTTTGTACCGTGGATCAAGCAGGGTGGCAACCCAGTAGTCCGCACACGTTAAAATGTGGGCAACTCTGCTGTCGTTGCGCAGGCACTGCAGCCTGTAGTCGCTCATGTGTGCCAGGCTGCCCAGGGGTAAGGACAAGCTGTCCTCTGTGGGAGGCATATCGTCATCGTCCTGCCTTTCCCCCCAGCCACGCACCAGTGATGGGCCTGAGCTGCGTTGGGTGCCACCCCGCTGTGACCATGCTTCATCCTCATCCTCCTCCACCTCCTCTTCATCCTCGTCCTCCTTGTCCTCCAGTAGTGGGCCCTGGCTGGCCACATTTGTACCTGGCCTCTGCTGTTGCAAAAAACCTCCCTCTGAGTCACTTCGAAGAGACTGGCCTGAAAGTGCTAAAAATGACCCCTCTTCCTCCTCCTCCTCCTCCTCCTGGGCCACCTCCTCTTCTATCATCGCCCTAAGAGTTTTCTCAAGGAGACATAGAAGTGGTATTGTAACGCTGATAACGGCGTCATCGTCACTGGCCATGTTGGTGGAGTACTCGAAACAGCGCAACAGGGCACACAGGTCTCACATGGAGGCCCAGTCATTGGTGGTGAAGTGGTGCTGTTCCGCAGTGCGACTGACCCGTGAGTGCTGCAGCTGAAACTCCACTATGGCCTGCTGCTGCTCGCACAGTCTGTCCAGCATGTGCAAGGTGGAGTTTCACCTGGTGGGCACGTCGCATATGAGGCGGTGAGCGGGAAGGCCGAAGTTACGCTGTAGCGCAGACAGGCGAGCAGCGGCAGGATGTGAACACCGGAAGTGCGAACAGACGGCCCGCACTTTATGCAGCAGCTCTGACATGTCGGGGTAGTTGTGAATGAACTTCTGCACCACCAAATTCAGCACATGCGCCAGGCAAGGGATGTGCGTCAAACCGGCTAGTCCCAGAGCTGCAACGAGATTTCGCCCATTATCGCACACCACCAGGCCGGGCTTGAGGCTCACCGGCAGCAACCACTCGTCGGTCTGTTGTTCTATACCACGCCACAACTCCTGTGCGGTGTGGGGCCTGTCCCCCAAACATATGAGTTTCAGAATGGCCTGCTGACATTTAACCCGGGCTGTGCTGAAGTTGGTGGTGAAGGTGTGTGGCTGACTGGATGAGCAGGTGGAAGAAGAGGAGGAGGAAGCCGAGAAGGAGGAGGTGGCAACAGGAGGCAAAGAATGTTGCCCTGCGATCCTTGGCGGCGGAAGGACGTGCGCCAAACAGCTCTCCGCCTGGGGCCCAGCTGCCACTACATTTACCCAGTGTGCAGTTAGGGAGATATAGCGTCCCTGGCCGTGCTTACTGGTCCACGTATCTGTGGTTAGGTGGACCTTGCTACAGATGGCGTTGCGCAGTGAACACTTGATTTTATCGGATACTTGGTTGTGCAGGGAAGGCACGGCTCTCTTGGAGAAGTAGTGGCGGCTGGGAACAACATACTGTGGGACAGCAAGCGACATGAGCTGTTTGAAGCTGTCTGTGTCCACCAGCCTAAATGACAGCATTTCATAGGCCAGTAGTTTAGAAATGCTGGCATTCAGGGCCAGGGATCGAGGGTGGCTAGGTGGGAATTTACGCTTTCTCTCAAATGTTTGTGAGATGGAGAGCTGAACGCTGCCGTGTGACATTGTTGAGATGCTTGGTGACGGAGGTGGTGGTGTTATTGGTGGTACATCCCCTGTTTGCTGGGCGGCAGGTGCCAACGTTCCTCCAGAGGCGGAGGAAGAGGTCGAGGCGGCAGCAGCAGAAGAGGCCGAGGCGGCAGCAGCAGAAGAGGTAGCAGGGGGAGCCTGAGTGACTTCCTTGTTTTTAAGGTGTTTACTCCACTGCAGTTAATGCTTTGCATGCAGGTGCCTGGTCATGCAGGTTGTGCTAAGGTTCAGAACGTTAATGCCTCGCTTCAGGCTCTGATGGCACAGCGTGCAAACCACTCGGGTGTTGTCGTCAGCACATTGTTTGAAGAAGTGCCATGCCAGGGAACTCCTTGAAGCTGCCTTTGGGGTGCTCGGTCACAGATGGCGGCGGTCAGTAGCAGGCGGAGTCTCTTGGCGGCGGGTGTTCTGCTTTTGCCCACTGCTCCCTCTTTTGCTATGCTGTTGGCTCGGTCTCACCACTGCCTCTTCCTCCGAACTGTGAAAGTCAGTGGAACGACCTTTATTCCATGTGGGGTCTAGGACCTCATCGTCCCCTGCATAATCTTCTACCCAGTCTTGATCCCTGACCTCCTGTTCAGTCTGCACAGTGCAGAAAGACGCAGCAGTTGGCACCTGTGTTTCGTCATCATCTGAGACTTGCTGAGGTGGTATTCCCATGTCCTCATCATAAGGAAACATAAGTGGTTGTCCGTCAGTGCATTCTATGTCTTCCACCGCTGGGGAAGGGCTAGGTGGATGCCCTTGGGAAACCATGCCAGCAGATTCTTCAAACAGCATAAGAGACTGCTGCATAACTTGAGGCTCAGACAGTTTCCCTGATATGCATGGGGGTGATGTGACAGACTGATGGGGTTGGTTTTCAGTCGCCATCTGTGCGCTTTCTTCAGAAGACTGGGTGGGAGATAATGTGAACGTGCTGGATCCACTCTCGGCCACCCAATTGACTAATGGCTGTACCTGCTCAGGCCTTACCTTCCTTAGAACGGCATTGGGCCCCACCATATATCGCTGTAAATTCTGGCGGCTACTGGGACCTGAGGTAGTTGGTACACTAGGACGTGTGGATGTGGCACAACGGCCACGTCCTCTCCCAGCACCAGAGGGTCCACTAACACCACCACGACCATGTCCACGTCCGCGTCCCTTACTAGATGTTTTCCTCATTGTTATCGTTCACCACAACAACAAAAATATTATTTGGCCCAATGTATTGTATTCAAATTCAGCTGAATATAAATTTGAGGCCTAGTATTTAGGCGCTGGGTGACAGGTATAGGTTTACTGACTTAGACTTGGAAATGCACAGTAGCGTGTGTGTGAAGTTATTCAGAATGACCCTATGTGCACCTTGAATCTGATATACCCTTTTAGGGATAAATTTATAGTAGGCCTGATACAGCAGAAACCACTAAATTATGAAATTGCTAAATTGGGAATTGTATTTCAACCCAGAACAAAAACTGTGCTTTGACGGACACTAAATAACTTGCCCAGCCACAACAGTACAGAAGTAACGACAGATTTAGCAGGATATAAATTTGAGGCCTAGTATTTAGGCGCTGGGTGACAGGTATAGGTTTACTGACAGAATTAGACTGGGATATGCACAGTAGCGTGTGTGTGAAGTTATTCAGAATGACCCTATCAGCACATTGATTCTGATATACCCTTTTAGGGATGTATTTAAAGTAGGCCTGATACAGCAGAAACCACTAAATTATGAAATTGCTAAATTGGGAATTGTATTTCAACCCAGAACAAAAACTGTGCTTTGACGGACACTAAATAACTTGCCCAGCCACAATAGTACAGCAGTAACGACAGATTTAGCAGGATATAAATTTGAGGCCTAGTATTTAGGCGCTGGGTGACAGGTATAGGTTTACTGACAGAATTAGACTGGGATATGCACAGTAGCGTGTGTGTGAAGTTATTCAGAATGACCCTATCAGCACCTTGATTCTGATATACCCTTTTAGGGATGTATTTAAAGTAGGCCTGACACAGCAGAAACCACTAAATTATGAAATTGCTAAATTGGGAATTGTATTTCAACCCAGAACAAAAACTGTGCTTTGACGGACACTAAATAACTTGCCCAGCCACAACAGTACAGCAGTAATGACAGATTTCGCAGGACATAAATTTGAGGCCTAGTATTTAGGCGCTGGGTGACAGGTATACGTTTACTGACAGAATTAGACTTGGAAATGCACTGTAGAGTGTGTGTGAAGTTATTCAGAATGACCCTATGTGCACCTTGAATCTGATATACCCTTTTAGGGATGTATTTAAAGTAGGCCTGATACAGCAGAGACCACTAAATTAGGAAATTGCTAAATTGGGAATTATATTTCAACCCAGAACAAAAAATGTGCTTTGACGGACACTAAATAACTTGCCCAGCCACAACAGTACAGCAGTAACGACAGATTTAGCAGGATATAAATTTGAGGCCTAGTATTTAGGCGCTGGGTGACAGGTATACGTTTACTGACAGAATTAGACTAGGAAATGCACTGTAGCGTGTGTGTGAAGTTATTCAGAATGACCCTATGTGCACCTTGAATCTGATATACCCTTTTAGGGATAGATTTCAAATAGCTCTGATACAGCAGAAACCAATAAATTAGGAAATTGCAAAATTGGGAATTGTATTTCAACCCAGAACAAAAAATGTGCTTTGACGGACACTAAATAACTTGCCCAGCCACAACAGTACAGCAGTAACGACAGATTTAGCAGGATATAAATTTGAGGCCTAGTATTTAGGCGCTGGGTGACAGGTATAGGTTTACTGACAGAGTTAAACTGGGATATGCACAGTAGCGTGTGTGTGAAGGTATTCAGAATGACCCTATCAGCACCTTGATTCTGATATACCCTTGTAGGGATGTATTTAAAGTAGGCCTGATACAGAAGAAACCACTAAATTATGAAATTGCTAAATTGGGAATTGTATTTCAACCCAGAACAAAAAATGTACTTTGACGGACACTAAATAACTTGCCCAGCCACAACAGTACAGCAGTAACGGCAGATTTAGCTGGATATAAATTTGAGGCCTAGTATTTAGGCGCTGGGTGACAGGTATAGGTTTACTGACAGAATGAGACTTGGAAATGCACTGTAGCGTGTGTGTGAAGTTATTCAGAATGACCCTATGTGCACCTTGAATCTGATATACCCTTTTAGGGATAGATTTAAAATAGCTCTGATAGAGCAGAAACCACTAAATTAGGAAATTGCTAAATTGGGAATTGTATTTCAACCCAGAACAAAAAATTTGCTTTGACGGACACTAAATAACTTGACCAGCCACAACAGTACAGCAGTAACGACAGATTTAGCTGAATATAAATTTGAGGCCTAGTATTTAGGCGCTGGGTGACAGGTATAGATTTACTGACAGAATTAGACTTGGAAATGCACAGTAGCGTGTGTGTGAAGTTATTTAGAATGACCCTATGTGCACCTTGAATCTGATATACCCTTTTAGGGATAAATTTATAGTAGGCCTGATACAGCAGAAACCACTAAATTAGGAAATTGCTAAATTGGGAATTGTATTTCAACCCAGAACAAAAAATGTGCTTTGACGAACACTAAATAACTTGCCCAGCCACAACAGTACAGCAGTAACGACAGATTTAGCTGAATATAAATTTGAGGCCTAGTATTTAGGCGCTGGGTGACAGGTATAGATTTACTGACAGAATTAGACTTGGAAATGCACAGTAGCGTGTGTGTGAAGTTATTCAGAATGACCCTATGTGCACCTTGAAAATTATATACCCTTTTAGGGATAGATTTCAAATAGCTCTGATACAGCAGAAACCACTAAATTAGGAAATTGCTAAATTGAGAATTGTATTTCAACCCAGAACAAAAACTGTGCTTTGACGGACACTAAATAACTTGACCAGCCACACCAGTAACAACAGATTTAGCTGGATATAAACTTGAGGCCTAGTATTTAGGCGCTGGGTGACAGGTATACATTTACTGACAGAATTAGACTGGGATATGGCCAAAAAATAACCACACTATTGATGGTTAAATGCACTTGGTGTCACAGCTTGACCAACCACACTACTGAGGGTTAAATGCACTTGGTGACAGGCGCAGCTTGCCCCTGATGTAGTATATGGCCAAAAAATAAACAGACTATTGCTGGTTAAATGCACTTGGTGTGACAGCTTGACCAACCACACTACTGAGAATTAAATGCACTTGGTGACAGGCTCAGCTTGCCCCTAATGTAGTATATGGCCAAAAAATAAACAGACTATTGCTGGTTAAATGCACTTGGTGTGACAGCTTCACCCTGATGTAGGATTTAGCCAAAAAACAACCACACCATTGAGGGTTAAATGCACTTGGTGACAGGCCCACCTTGCCCCTGATGTAGTATATGGCCCAAAATAACCAGACTATTGTTGGTTAAATGCACTTGGTGTGACAGCTTCACACTGATGTAGGAATTAGCCAAAAAACAACCACACCATTAAGGGTTAAATGCACTTGGTCGCAGCTTGTGCTGGCGCACCACAAGACACAAAATGGCCGCCGATCACCCCAGAAAAAAGTGACTGACAAACGGTCTGGGCAGCCTAAAAACAGTGAGCAATTGAATTTCAGCAGCTCAATGATCCACAGCTGCAGATCGATCAATTAATCATGTCCTTTGGAGGAGTTAATCTGCCTAATCTCGCCCTACTGTTGCAGCCGCAACCTCTCCCTATGCTGATCAGAGCAGAGTGACGGGCGGCGCTATGTGACTCCAGCTTAAATAGAGGCTGGGTCACATGGTGCTCTGGCCAATCACAGCCATGCCAATAGTAGGCATGGCTGTGATGGCCTCTTGGGGCAAGTAGTATTACGCTTGCTGATTGGCTGCTTTGCAGCCTTTCAAAAAGCGCCAAGAAAGCGACGAACACCGAACCCGAACCCGGACTTTTACGAAAATTTCCGGGTTCGGGTCCGTGTCACGGACACCCCAAAATTCGGTACGAACCCGAACTATACAGTTCGGGTTCGCTCATCCCTACTAATAAGAACATAGAATTAGAGGAATAAAAAGGTACAATAGAGATACACATGGCGGCCACACTAGGGATCTGAACCATCTATATCCAAACTATGGTCATGTAGATGGGGCCCTTATTTTGATGCAATATTCTGCACTGTTGGCTTCTCAACCAACAATTAGAGAGTCTGGTGCTTGTCCATTGATTATGTGTTGGCTGAGTTATTTCTAGCGCCTGAATTCCTGCAGAATATCCCAGAAGCTCTGCTTTCCACCAACCTGATGTGAAGGGTGGCAGGTGTTAGCTGTTATGCAAATCCTTAATTGTTCTTTGTGTGACATCATTTAATCTATATACCGTACATTATTTACATCTGTGCACATTTAGGCACCAGAGATCCTTCCTTGAGAATAGTTTAAAGACAACACTAAGTCATAAAACTGCAGGGATTCTGAGAAGTCAATACCCCAAATGGTTCATTTAAATATTATGTTTTCTAACCTGAATAGTAAAACTGAATGCAAAATCCAGATGAATATTTACAGCGTCTAAGAATAAAACCTGATTATCTTCTGAGTGCCTCAAAAATAAATTGTACTAGCTGTTGTTGCTGAGCAACTGGCCTACTGTTTTTGTTCTATGTCTGTTGAATTGTAAAAAACTGCAACAAAAAAGGTGTACCAATTATAGATAAGAGGCAATGTTTAATCCTCTCCTCCTAGGCAGCACTCGCCTGCAGAGCGACTTCTCTCCTCCAACCTGATCAACTATTGCAGACTTACTGATATTGCTAAGGGATGTTCACATCTGCTGTTTTTGCTGCATTTTGATCACTGTAATATTTTACTACAGGTCCAGGCATTTTCAGGATTTCTTTTTATCATTGTCATATCCAAAGGCATAACTTGAGGGAGGCTCTAGCGGGTCTGTTCTTTGGATAATGTGGGGATAGTGGTGGGGGTTGATTATTCAGAGCAAAGAGTTTGCTGCACCACCCCTGTTTTAAAGAAATTTTCCAGTATTGTGATATACAATATCAGACCGTAGGGGTCCATCACCCTTCACCCCGTGCCGATCAGCTCTTTGGGGGTTGCTGCAGTGCTGGAAAAAGACACCAGAATGACACAGCTTCTTCCATTGTGTGGTTTACTGCAGAGCTGCTCTCATACAAGTGAATTGGTGCATCACCGCATTAATCAGCCCCAAAGATGAGCAAAGTTTTGAAAAATTCGATTTGGCAGCTTTGCCAAATATTGACAAGAAATGTAATTTGTTATAAATTAATTTGTCATGAATCGCTATGTTGAAACCCTAGAGAGGAGCAGGCTGCCTCTGCATGAGCAAGTGGATGAGGTGAGTATTTTTTTTCTGTTCTTTTCTAAAACAACTCTAGCCACCATTTAGGGGAAAATTATTTGTTACCAGGAAGTGTGAGGAAAGACCGCTTCATGGCGCATCAAAATTTTCCTAAACTTTGTGTCAAATCCCGCTTCGGATGCTTTGATTCACTCAACAATAATCGCCTCCTTTTGCTACAAGCTGATATTGATGGCCTACCAATAAGTATAGACCGTAAATATCAAAATACTGGAAAACTGCTTTTATATGGATAGGTCTAGTTGACACTTCACTCCCCTTGGAAAATTCCCTGCCAGTTCCCCTTTGCTATACTTATGGGAGGGCAACACGAAATACATTAGCCATATTATTTTTAAGGTGGTTATCCGACTATTTGTAACTAATGACCTATCCTCTGGATAGATCATCAGCATCTAATCGGTGCAGGTTCTGGGTGTCCTGTGAGTGCCGCAGCCTTCTCGCTGCTTAAGCTACGCTGGTGACATTACAACTATCGGCCCTGTGGTCTAGGTGCAGCTCAACCCCATTCAGAAGGAGAAGGATGGGCAAAGGTTGCACAGAGTGGCTTGGGCCCATCCTCAGTGCACTTAGCTGCTCATTTGCATGTGGATTAAAAGCATTTTTTCTACAGGAGGAAGCAACAGATCGCTAAGTGAAAGGCATCATTACATTCAGTTGAGATAGTCCTACAGGTAGTACCTGGTGTAACAGTGAATTTCTTGGTGACAGATTCCCTTCCACTTAGGGCTCATGCACACGACCGTGTGCTGGCCGGTGCAGTGCTGCGGACCGCAAATTGCAGTCCGCAATGCACGGGCACCGACCGTGGGGCAGCCGCATGCGGATCGCGTACCCACTCACTTGAATGGGGTCCACGATCCGCATCCGACAGTCCACACCGCAAAAAAGTAGTTCATGCACTACTTTTTTTGCAGTGCAGAGGTACAACCAAAAACACCATGAAAGATGTTGGCGGCCATACCGCGTTATGCAGTCCCCAGAGGTCACTATTTTTCACCGTGTGCCGTGCCCGCCTCACACCAACATGTGTCCCGTAACATCACACGTGCCCTGACCAACGCAGTTACTGGGAAGGTTCACTTAACAACGGACACGTGGACAATTTAACCCTCGGCAATGTACAATCTGAGGAACCTAATACACAGCAAAAACCTGAACTTCCTTCAGATCAGAAGTTTGATCCTAAAAGCCACATAAAACAAAAATGTTTAGTAAAACCAACCTGGAAAGTTCAACAGAACTATGAGGCTGACAAAGAAGAACTGCTGTGTAACGTCAACCACTTATGGTCTAACACTATTGAATGTATGTCAGCTCTGTCTCAACCTACTCATGAGGTATTGCACCTAGAGGGCGCTGTTAAGCAATTGAATGTTGCTTATGAGAACTATTAAAGACTGTCTGCCAAATATTCTGATCTCTTAAAGCGGTACAACACAGAAGATTCCTTGAAAGAATTAAAGGAATTGAATGAGCTCAATCTTGCATGAGATGATTTAGTAATACAAACAAGGACAAAAACAGATGTAAAAATCGCCATGAATCCAGATCCCATCTCTCCACAACTTCCCTGCGCTCCACATGATCTTTCAGATCCTTAAGATCAACATCTTCTACTCTCAGCCAACAACTCATCAAAGCCCGCACTGATGCAGAAGCTTTTAAAATCCAGGCAGCCTTCACCCAAGAGAAACCAAAGATGGAAGCTGAAGCCGCACGGAAGAAAGCAGAGATGGAAGCTGAAGTTGCAAAGAAGAAATCACAGATAGAAGTTTTGGAAAAACAATGTGAGCATGCCAAAGACATTGCAAGACTAAGTGTCTTAGAGCAGGCCGCAAGTGATAATGAAAGAGGTATCAGTAGCAGTCACTCTGTTATATCTTATGCATCAGATTCATCACAGACCTCTTCAGAACGCCATCACTCTGCCAGCAGCCAAAGCACTCAACCAAGATGTTTTCTCTGCACCTACTGCCAGTGGCATTGCCAAGGGGGGGTGGCAGAGAGGGCCATGCCCCCCCCCTACATCACTCTGTGCCCCCCATGTGCCCCCCAACTGAAATGCCCCCCACAGGGAGATGAGCGCTTCCATTGCGCTCATCTCCATAGTCATCGGCATCGCTGTCCTTGGGACAGCAATACAGATGCCTGTGCTAGTGCGGCAGAGCAGGGGAGGGAGAGGAGTGTCTCTGATAGGCTGCTGGCCTAGTGCTTACAGCCTATCAGAGGCCGATGCAGGCAGCGCGATGACATCATCGCGCTGCCTGAGCCACACAGCGTGGGGCACAGGCCAGAGGAGGCCTGCATCGCATCGCTGACATGGAGGTAAGTATTAGTGTTTTTTTTTTTATATGTACAATAGTTTTACAGGCACATTAGGGGGGCTCTTGTTACTTGCATATTGGGGAGGCTCTAAGCTCTTGTTACTGGGCTGGCACATGAGGAGGCACTTTCTGGCACATGGGGGCTCTTACTGGCACATGGGGGGCTCTTACTGGCTCATGGGTGGCTCTTGTTACTGGCACATGGAGGGGCTCTTGTTACTGGCACATGGAGGGGCTCTTGTTACTGACACATGATGGGGGGCTCATTACTGGCACATGATGGGGGGCTTGTTACTGGCACATGATGGGGGGCTCATTACTGGCACATGATGGGGGGCTTATTACTGGCACATGATGGGGGCTTATTACTGGCACATGATGGGGGGCTTATTACTGGCACATGATGGGGGGCTCTTGTTACTGGCACATTGGGGGGCTCTTATTACTGGCACATGATGGGGGGCTCTTGTTACTGGCACATGATGGTGGGGTCTTATTACTGGCACGTGATGGGGCTCTTGTTACTGGCACATGATTGGGTGCACTTATTACTGGCACATTATTGGGGGCACTTATTACTGGCACATTATTGGTGGGGCATCTATTGAGGCCACAAAGAAGGGGTATTTTATATGGGGCTCTGTACAGTAGTATTTTATACTGGGGCACATTATGGTGGGTTCTATGGGGAGGGGGGGAGAGGAGTACTATGGGGTCATCTATGGGGGGCACTAAGAAGGTGTATTTTATACTTGCAAATTATGGTGGACACTGAGGGCATCTACTGGGGCACCATATATGGGGCATTTTATACTGGTACATTACGGGGGGCACTATGGGGACATTAGCTCAACTGGGGGCATTACAAGAGGGTATTTTTTGCACTGTCACATTATAAGGAGAATTATTTCTACTGGGGGGGCATTATGGTGGGCTTTATTACTCCCCCATGGTATGACCCCCTAGTAGCAGCACCAGCCTCTCCCTGCTCTGCTATCCCTCTGCCCCTTCTCCAAATCCTTATTATGAAATCTTTCCCATTAGGATAAAACACAACATCAGCTTTGTCGAGCCCCCCAGCCAAAGTGTTGAAGTGGTGTCCGAGATCCCCAAGGGCCAAGCCAAGAAATAAGTTTTCATGTGAAATATGTTTGTTATACACATATAGCATACACTGTGCCACACAATATACAGTATACCGCTACACTGTGTAGTCTGATCTATAAGCACCATTGTTTTGTGGCGGAGGACAGAAAATAAACTGGAAGCGCCCCTCCTGAGACCAGGCTCTGGATCCGCCACTGATCTGGACCGCTCACAGGAGTGTACATTTTTTCTAAACTGTAATCCGTATGCTCTGACCTCCAGAAATCAGCGCTCACTCGGTAACAACTAACAGGCAGTGCCTGTAGGTTGTAGCCTGAGCCTGTTACCGAAGCTAGCTGAGTGGTGTAAGGTTAAGGTACTAATAGAGATGAGCGGCCGCTGAATCCTGATTTAAACCTAAAGTTACTGCACGATATGGATTACAGTTTACAAATGTCAAATGGACACTCCTGAGCGGCGGGGAGGGAGATGACACTGTTATGGAGGGGGATCTGTGGATGACACTGTCATGGGGTGGATCTGTGGATGACACATATATCATAAGATGCTATATACGGTATGTGTCATCCACAGATCCCCCTCCATAGCAGTGTCATCCACAGATCCCCCCCACCATAGCAGTGTCATCCACAGATTAGGACATGTTGAAATCTGAGTGATTTTATATTTTTTTTTAAACCACAGACAGAAGGACTTTTCTTCCCTGTTGCGGTTTTAGGTATTGGGTAAAGTATTACAGCATTTCTAAGCATACTTGTGTAAATGTATCGGTGTTATAGCTGCCCCCCCCCCTACTTTTGTTCTGGCCCCCAGTGACCCCCCCCCCCCCAAATTTGAAAGCTAGAGGCGCCACTGCCTACTGCACTTTCTCCAGCGGCGGAAACTGGTACAGATAGAAAAGACTTTCTACCTTACTATGGCACTAACCAGCTACCTCCTAACAAACCCACTACTATACAGCTACAAACCAACACACCCTTGGACTGTACGCCAGATCCAGTGTTGAACGCTTTAGCACCATCCTATGTGCCCAAGTCACTCAACATCAGTGTACTAGCCACTGCAACTAACTCTATCCCACCTGTAACTGTATACCCAAAGTCTGAAAATACAGACATGTCACAGTCTGCTAAATACATACTTCGCAGAGAACTCACTAGGACGGGCCTCATCACGTTTGATGACAAACCTGAAAATTACAGAGACTGGAAATTCACCTTTAAATCCACACTCAGTGAGCTAGACATCACTGCTGCAGAAGAACTGGATCTACTCATCAGGTGGCTAGGTCCCCAATCTGCTGAAAGTATCAAGAGACTCAAAACAGTTTAATAGTCGAGTGGGTTGGGATGGCTCACCCTCCAATAAACAAGGAATGGGTGCTCCCCTTGAAAAAATATACCCCAATCTTTTAAAAGAAAGTGACTTAGAAAAATAATTGAAAGGTGCACACCAGCATCCGGAATTCACACAGAGCACTAGCTAATAATGTTGCTAATTTATTTATTGAATATAATCATAAAAATCAATTCAAATAGGCGGTACCTCTATTAAATAACAATAAAAATGACATAAAATACATACATTAATATCTACTAAAAATGGTGTAACCAAACTAGGAAGTTGATTGTGTGCACAATAATAATTGCCAATAGTCTTGTAGGTGACTGTTAGACCGTGGCCAATAAGTGTTTGGTTAGTTCTCCGGTTTTATTGCACTTGCAAAGTGCGTGGCTCCCCTTTATATCCGCATTTTTTTTGCGACTGTTTGGTGTAAAAAGTTCCAATATAGCCAATGTTATGCGAAAGAGTACGATATCCTCTCAATTTATTGTATATACATATGTTCTTACGGCTATAGCATACTCGTCTGCTACTACACAGTAGTCTAAACAAGCTAAGTTACTCACTGTTTAGAGCGATAAGGTTTCCCAATGTTCGTGCCTGGCGTGGCGTCCCACATGGCGTCCAACAGTCACCTACAAGACTATTGGCAATTATTATTGTGCACACAATCAACTTCCTAGTTTGGTTACACCATTTTTAGTAGATATTAATGTATGTATTTTATGTCATTTTTATTGTTATTTAATAGAGGTACCGCCTATTTGAATTGATTTTTATAATTATATTCAATAAATAAATTAGCAACATTATTAGCTAGTGCTCTGTGTGAATTCCGGATGCAGGTGTGCCCCTCTCAATAATTTTTCAAAACAGTTTAAATTTCCAATCCTGCTGCAGGTTTCGACGCTGCTTGGGACAGACTTGAATGTAGCTTTGGCAGCTCTGATGCCATCAAAGATGCCTTATTCAAAAGGTTGCAATGCTTCCCAAGGATTATAGCTAAAGACAATCTAAAGCTTCCAGAACTCAGTGATCTTCTACTAGAGCTTCAACTAGCTAAGGCTGACACCATTCTACCTAGACTTAGTTACCTTGACACCCCTCATGGCATCAACCCTATTGTCCTTAACCTACCATATGCCATTCAAGAAAAATGGGTTAGTCAGGGATCAACTTACAAGAAAAAATGCGGAGTTGCCGTTCCTCCTTTTTCCTACTTCTGTGACTTCATAAGGTAAATCGCAGACTCAAAGTATGACCCAAGTTTCTTCTATGGTGACTGTAACCCTCTCAGTCCACCTCCTCCAGGACTTGCAAACACACATATAACGCACAGAGACCGCAGGGGCCCAGTATCAGTGAAGAGAACTAATGTTCAACCTGCACCCGCTACGGTTCTTCAAAGGACTGGGCAAAACAAGAAACTTGAACATTCCAAATTGCCATGCTCCCATATATAACAAACCATATCCACTTAAGAAATGCATCAGCTTCAGAAAGAAACCTCTACAAGAACGCAAGGAACACCTTGCAAAAGACTGTAAGGCCGTCATTAAATGCATGGAATGCGGTAGTGACAACCACTTACAAGCCCTTCATCTGTATCAACACAGCTCTACTCCATCCACACTGAACCAACAGTTGCCTCCACCCAGTATTCTCTACATGCAATGAAGTCTGTGGGGAAGGACTTTTTGAGAAATCCTGTGCAAAGATATGCTTGGTTCGTGTATACACAAAGGGCCAGCCAGAAAGGGCCATACTACTGTATACTATTCTTGATGATAAGAGTAACCAATCTCTTGCAAGTAGAAGGTTCTTTGATCTGTTAGGCATAGCAGAATATGCTCTACCTTATACCTACCTAGGTACCTGTGCAGGCATTACAGAAGTCTTGGGTAGAAGAGCCAGTGGCCTTGTAGTTGCTCGTCTCAATAGCAACATGGAAATACCCTTGCCTAATATCGAGTGCAATCAAATCCCAACTAACAAGGATGAGATCCCTACTCCTGAAGCTGCCTTGCACCATTCTCACTTGAAGGACATAGCTAACCAAAAATGCTGATATCCTGCTGTTACTCTGGGAGAGACATTTTAAGGGTGCACAAAGTTCACCATCAAATCAGTGGCCCACATCATGCATCTTACGCCCAGCGTCTGGATCTAGGCTGGGTTATTATAGGCAATGTCTGCCTTAGCAACGCCAGGAAACCTTTCTTAGTTTCTTCCTTTAAAACACACGTTCTGCCAAATGGACGCACTACTTGTTTTCCACAACGACAACATCACTACAGTGCGAAAGAAAAGCTGTGTGACATAGGTACGCAAGAGCGCATCATACTAAATGATAGGAAAGCATTTATCTTCTGGGATGACAACATTGTTAACACAGTGTTTGAGGTAACCACAAGAGACAATGAGTTAGCAGCCACGATGGAAGACAAGGAATTCTTGATAACCATGAGTAAAGAGTTCTACCAAGATGACTCCAACAGCTGGGTGTCACCGCTACCATTTCGCACCCCAAGGAAGAGAATTCCAAATAATAGACAACATGCAGATTTACGGTTCATCTCTTTAGAGAGCAACATGAACCGGAAACCGGAGATGAAGAAACATTTTGTCGCCTTTATGCAGAAGGTGTTTGAAAGAGATCATGCTGAGCCTGCACCCCCTCTTACACAAGGAGAAGAATGCTGGTTTCTCCCATGTTTTAGTGTCTACCATCCTCGCAATCCTGATCAGATTAGGGTGGTCTTCAACTCAAGTGCTCATCATGAAGGCGTTTCTCTCAATAACAATCTTCTCACTAGGCCTAACCTGAACAACAACCTCCTAGGAGTCTTACTCCGCTTTAGACAACAGCCAATTGCCATTATGGCCGACATCCAACAAATGTTTCATTGCTTCATCGTCCGTGAAGACAATAGAAACTTCCTCAGGTTCCGATGATACCGCAATAATGATGTCAACGACGAGATAATAGACTATCGGATGAAAGTACACATTTTCGGTAATGGTCCTTCCCCTGCAGTTGCCATTTATGGACTAAGAAAAATGGCCCAAGAAGGCGAACAAGAGTTCGGGTCTGATGCGCGTCAGTTTGTTGAAAAGAACTTCTACGTAGACGACGGTCTCAAGTCTCTACCTACGGAGGAAGAAGCCATCGACCTTCTCACCAAAACTCTGAAAATGCTCACTACTGCCAACCTCAGACTACACAAAATCATCTCCAACAGCAATTAGGTAATGAGAGCCATTTACACTACTCACGCCATTTAGGCACTCTCCATAAGAAAATAGAGTATCCCTTAAATCCTGACCTAGGCCTCTCACCCAGTTAAGCCAGTACTCTCAGCTCTGCACTAATGAGGGGCAATTACCCCTAAAAAACAAAAGGTGTCTGCAAATGAGGAACTGGCTTAATTATTATCCAAGTAACGTCTCAAGGCCTGTTTAAAAGGGTCAAACATTGCCTTATTTGATAGCTGCTTTATATCTGGTGGCATTAGAGAAAGCTTTTTTGGAGCTCATTTGCATCCCTTCTTCCCTACTCCTATAAATTCCATTGCATAGACCTGCACCTCGCCACCTTATATACTCCTTTTGCAGTGCCAAACAGGGGCCAGAAGACTCCTACACTGACACCATATGGAATCCCAAAGATGACCACACAGTATCCTATTGCTACTAATTCTGCTCCAATGCTATAAACTATTTTTCTTCTCTCTGACAAAAAAATAAAAATACATTTTAGCAGCCAACAGACACTGCAACTAGATGTTTAGGGCAAATGTCATCATGTCACGTGGCTCCGAGTTACAGGTTGCGCATCCCTGCCTTAAAGGCTAGAACATTCCTTGAATCACAAATTTGTGCACACAGTTGAACCCAGCGATTCCTTGCATACCATAGCCCTTAATAACCAGCATATTTTTGCCAAATCCAGCCAAGAACGAAGAAATTGGTCTTATAATAAGAGCTACTGGGTGTCTATAATTTACAGTGAATATGTGATATTGAAAAAGATAGATAGCCCTTCAGTTCCCTGTACTTGTGGGCTAATTATACAAATTTGTTACAGCGCATTGTGGAAATAGATGCATTTTGTTATTTGTCATTAATACATTACATTCAGTGGTGGACCTCAAAAATAGAATTGTCCCTGGGAAAAGCAATATATGGTAACTCTAAACTAACATTCATATCTAGGCTCAGGCTCAATTTACCTGACCTTCAAGCGCTACATGAAAACCCGTATTATTCTAGTCTATGTCTGTCTCCATTACCAGTCACTGAGCCATCAAGTCATGTTTCAATAATTGCTAATTGTTTTGGAATGCTTGATGTTATCTCTACCCAAAAAAGCTGCAGGGGGATTAACATTTATTTTTCTATGGTTACGTATATATACAGCTCACATCTGTATACGGAATATGGAAGAGGCCGAGGCTTGTAATAGTTTAGACTATTTTGTAGAAATTACATAAATTACTGCCATTATGTGTTATTATATTTTGTATCCCTTTTACAAGAAATATGATAGATATTATGGAAGCCATAATAACAGGTGATAATTGCAAGGGTTGCAGCCATTTTCACATCAATCGCATTAGTAAAATAGGCAAGACGATTTACTACTCGAATGATATTTGGATATTTCCAAACTCTTGACCTTAAGGTGTAACTTACAAGAAAATCTAAGTCTTGACTTTCATGTAAATAATGAAATCAGGTTTTATTTATAAAGCTAACTTTGGAAAGAAAACTAATCATTTTAGTTTATAGTTTTGTGTATAGAGGTTTATATTTCAGGCAATGCGCCATGAAGAAAAAACTATTTCAAATAACTCATACTAGTTAAACCATCTGGAGACAGCTGTTTCAGGGTTTTAGCCCCTCATCAGTACTGAGCAGGCTACTGGTTGACTGCAGTTCTGGGTGGGTACAGTTTTTTTTATTGGAGAGATACAGAAGTGTATAGACACATTTTTCAGGCATTGCTTCACAGGAAAAAAAAGTAGACTTGTCTAAGAAATAAGTCTCCAAGCACTGCCTCTTCAATGAGATACAGTATTCCAGAGCTGCATCTAAGGCATCTCATCCAGTACCCTGCTCAGTACTTATAGGGGACAATAACACCAAAACAGATATCTGTGGGCAATTTTTGAAATAAATTAGCATCTGTAAAATATTTTTACTACCAAAGTTTTCAGAGTGTAAAATTATAGGCCTGTTGTGAAAAGATCATTTGTGTCTGTGCCATCATGAAAATACTTCCTTCTGCTATGGTAGTTCAATATTCTTATATGGACATGGACCCCTTTGGAATTTTTAAAATACACAACTTTTAAAACAGTATTTTAGATCATATTGTATTATGAAAATGTAGGGATCTCGATGTAAGGGAATCTGTCAGGAGTTCTCCCAGCCACATCACTATGCAGGGCTGTATCAATGGAAGAAAAAAAAGAGCTGGATCGCACATCCACAAGCTATGCTTTGATCTAATATAACTCGCTTCTCAGCGCAATATAAAAGTGTACAGCCCCCAATACTGCATGCTGTAAAAGAGGCATTAGTGTACATTTTGATCAAAAGCCATAAGCCCACTCACCACGTCAAGGTTGCCTCTAAGAGTGGGACCTACTCTAAACTAGGTGCAGCGCGGCGAGGTGACAACACGGCACTGCCCTAGTAGGCGGCGGGACCCAGGAGTCAAACAGAAACCCTACGATCTGACGATGCCACCCACAGCACTGGGTCCCACCGACCCACCAGCACAGCGCCATGAGAACAAAGGCCACCACGCAGTACTGCTCCATCTGAACAGTTTTCTAACACGTGTCCTATGCTACCTGGTAAAAGGGGGAGCACCAAATCACTTACTAACAAGCTGTTATTAGTTGTTTTGTATGCCTTTCTGTAATGGCCCCTCCCTTCTCCTTCTCCTTTTCTCCCATCTTAATAGACTTGTATGTAATATGATCGTTCAGTGAGCAGGCAGCCCATTTTCACTGACAACAGATCTGAGCAGTGAGTTGAGAGTTATTGAAGTGAGTGGTGTTCAGGACAGGAGTATGAAAATGAAGCACCTTTTACTGATAAGAAATATTGCTAAGTTTCTTATTTTCACCTGTGCTATTCATTTAAGCAAGATAATTTATGGAACAGCAGTTACATTTTGAAAAGCTAGGTAATATACAATTTTTTTTTTTTACCCTATAAGACACACCTAGGTTTTAGAGAAGGACAATAAGAAAAAAATGTTTTATTAGACCTCAGATCAGACCACCAATCAGACCCTCAATGTTAATCAGACCTCAGCTCACAGCCCCAATCAGACCCCTAATGATAATAAGACCCTCAATTAGACCCCAGATCAGGCCCCCAATGTTAATAAGACCCCAGTAAGACCTCAGATCAGATCCACAATCAGACCTCAGTTCAGACCCCAATTTGAATGACCCCCAATCAGACCTCAAAGAGGAGCTCCAATATAAATAAGACCTCCCATTCAGATCTCAGATGAGACCCCCATACCTCAGATGAGACCACTATGCCTCAGATGAGACCCCTATGCCTAACAGCAACGAAAATTAAAAAAAATCATCTTACCCCTCCTGCTCCGAACACCGCTCATAGGATCCAGCGCAACGCGCACAGCGTGAGGTCACAGACCATCCTAGTGCTTAGCACAGTCACAGCACAGCTGACGGCAGAGGACCAGGAAGCAGTAAGTCCAGATGCCGGGGAATTTTGCATTAGTATCCTCCCCATAAGATGTGGTGACATTTTTCCCGCAGTTTGGGGGGAAAAAAGTGCATCTTATGAGGCAAAAAATATGGTAAATAAAATGTAAATGTTATTATTCTCATCCTTGTCTATCAAGTTAAAGGAGTTTTCACTTCAATGGGGCTGAGAGCTATACAACGTACGGCACTGTGCTTGGTAAGCACGGAGAAGGCTTCTACGCTCACAGGAGCACCCATACCTTCTTGACACAAGGAATGCGACAGTTGTAGCCCATGTCCCGGATACATCTGTGTCTGGTGGCTCTTGAAGCCCTGATTTCAGCCACAGTCCACTTCTTGTGAATCCACCCTAAATTCTTGAATGGCCTTTTCTTGACAACCCTTTCAACCCTTGATTAGCTGATGAGTAGTGGCGTACTTCCAATATAGGCAGACCACGCAGCTGCTATGGGGCCCACGGCACAGGGGGTTCAGAGCACATAGAAGGCCCCGCCCCCTACCTATACGTGACAAGTTTACTCTACCAGTTTATTCATAATTTACTCCCCACTTTCGCCCCGCTGTTCCGTTCCTAACTTGCTATGCTCAGTCAGGGCAATTAATGTTCTGGTATTTGCAGCCAGTCTATAGGCTCTCTGGCACATTTCTGAGCTTGTTTGTTCTTGCAGTCTGCAAACAAAGGGTGCTAGGTCCAGAGTGCAGTTTATTATTGGACACCGAATTCCAACCCCTCCCTGTCTGACCTGCTGTCTATGATCCAGGCACACTAAGCATCAGCAGCAAAAAGTTAAAGGGGTTATCCAATAGGGGTTATCTACAATATTGAACTTTTTCACAATATTCTTATTTTCTGACATACAGACATTTGGGTTTTCATTAGCTGTAATTCATAATCATCAACATTAAAATAAATAAATGCTTGAAATAGATGATTCTGCGTGGAATGAATCTTCATATATATAAGTTTTACTTTTTGAATTTAACTACTGAAATAAATGAACTTTTCAATGATATTCTAATTCATTGAGATGCACCTGTATATGCATATAATGTCACTGCATGACTAAATATTTACTGCTGTGGTTATATGTTGTGTTTTTTAAGGAGAGGTCCACTATTTTGTGTGAATGTTGACATAATTTTTGTTTAAACTTGTTTTTTGTCCCTTTTAGTGTCCTTAATCCAGATTAGATTTCCACTAAAAGCTTGTGTACTGGATAAATATAACAAGCAGAACTTACCTTTTCAGTTATAAACTTCTGAAGTAGAATGAGTAATAGATTGATTATATTAGAGTTCTCTGCCATGTCCAACAGGTGGTCTTCAGACCAATGATACTTGTTACTATTTCACCAAAAATTAAGAAGTGCTATTTCTCCTGTAAAATGTTAAAAGTTCACTGTGATTTATGTATGTTTATTATATTGGAAAGAAACGTTGGCAGATTTGCTGAAACCATAATTGGCTTTAATAATGTTACAGAAATAAGAATTACATCTACACCAACATAGTCACAAACACCAGGACTGCAGCCAGCATTGGGGCTCTTCGTAATATGACTTTGATCTGTATGTTTTAGACTTTCATTTGTACTCAATGTTAAATATTCAGGCAAATACATCCATGATCTTCCACTGGACATCAAAATTACATTGCAATGAGTTTGTGGTAAAAGTGGATAGACAGAGTGATTGGTATCACAATACAGGAAACACCCAAACATCACATGCCCCCTCTCTTTCTAACCGATAATTTAATTAGAGAGGGGTGCTAGTTATACAGCATCGCGAGTGACGCTAGGAAAGCTCGTTCCCGTCGCGACCTGATTCCCCCCCCTCCCGCCGATGCCGAATGTTTTCATCTGTGCAACTGGCGGCCGTGCTAGCATCAGAAGTGACGCGGGTGCTGAGAAGCGAGGCAAGTACAACCCCTGTGAGGGGTCCGGCATATGGGGGATAGGGCAATATAGGTCTTAGATAACCCCTTTAATGTAGAAAAAAATATGAAAATCAGACATCATATAGTACATGACTATCTATTTTTTACCAAAGCTAGAACCAGTTATGCACCTTACATAGATCCAGGACTCTCCCCATTCATTGCTTGAATTGCTCTGCTTGATTTATTTCAAGCTAGTACCTCAGGGGTGTGTCATTTCTCAAGGACTGTTTCCTTTCTGCTTCAGTTCTCTACCTATAACTTTCATAGCTTTTAACAGAAGATAGAGAAGGTGGCAGTTAAAGAATGGAACTGGGCATGTGCATCCACCTCAGTGAGGTGGACAGAGAAAAAAAGGGGGGAAAAAAACTGATGGTGCTATACAGATACATTTTATTGAATAACTCTGGCTATATTACATGTTTTATTACATGCCATTATGAAAGTATTCAGTTCCAGGTGCTGGTTTGAAAAATGTTTAATATTTTTTAGTGAGTCAACCCTTTTCAGAAAGTAAAACACTTTGAATTGACTATGGCTATCACAAGGGTTCAAGTCTTATCATTTTGTGACTTTAGTTTTAAGGCCTGCCTACCTACAGTATACTGAGCAGAAAGTCAAGGGATATGCATATATATAATACAAATATAATGCACATGACACTCTTTCAATTCTAGAGCTTTTCTGAGTATTAAAATCAAAATTCTTGGTCCATTGTATTCATTCATGGTAGTGTTTTGTCTGTCACGAATGGCAGTCCATAGGCTGATGGTTCAGTGAAGAGAACATGCATATCTTATCTTACAGTTTTGAAAAGTTAAACATTTATTCTTTGCAAGCACATTTCCCATTGTAATGGATCTTGGCAAGCAGACAGCATGTGCTTTTGGTTTACCGTGAGTGAACAGCTGAAGAAAGAAAAATTATATTGTAAGAAACAGTATTGATTCAATACTCTGAGCACTAAGTGATATTTATCATTTGAAAATGATGTGCTGGGATCCAAGACAGTACAATATTGGTCTAGTCATATGATTAACCTAAATGTTTGCATTCATATAAGCCTCGGGGAAAAAAAATAATCACATTGGCATTTTTACAACATCAATAGGTTTTTGGAAAAGCTTCAACACATTGTTATATATCAAAGCAAAGAAAATTGTGTTCTGTTTAGGCGTTTTGGCTGAAAAGCTGGAGAGAAGCCTGACCAAGAACGGAACCATCTTTATCAAAGTCAGATCTTATAAAGTAAAGCTAAAACAGTTCAGTGCTTCCCCGCTTATTATTTTAGGCTTAATCGTTAGCATTCAGCTACATTAATTACCTAATTGCACCCGAAGCATGAAATGTGAAAATGTGAAGCTTTGTTGAACATGAACTTTGAAATCAGGATTGTTTGGGGTAACGTTGCTTCAGAATTTTTACTATATTTTTTACCTATGGTAGAACAAAACCTGGGACTACAGGGGGAGATTTATCAAAGTGGTGTAAAGTAGAACTGGCTTAGTTGCCCATCGCAACCAATCAGATTACACCATCATTTTTCACAGCTCCTTTGGAAAATAAAAGGAGGAATCTGATTGGTTGTTATGGGCAACTAAGCCAGTTCTACTTTACACTAGTTTGATAAATCACCCCCAGAATACTGACATTACCTTTCTACTAAAGCTAGAACCAGCCCCATACCGCACATGGGTCCAGAGATCTCCATATTGACAGCTCCAATTGCTCTGCTACATTATCTTCAGCCTGGCAGCTCAGGAGAAGTGTCCTTTCTGCTGCAGCTCCCTCCTTGTAACTGCCACAGCTTCTAACAGAACATATGGCCGGTGGCAGTTGAAGATTTAAACTGAGCATGTTTGACCAACTCAGCGGGAAGGACAAAAAAAATTAAATGAACAGACAGCAGGTGGCGCTATACAGATACATGTTGTTGAATAGCTCATTGGCTATACTAAATATTTAATTACACAAAATTACAAAAGTATTCAGTTGCTGGTTTTAAAAATGTAGAATATGTTTTGTGACACAACCCCTATAAGTATAGAATAATCACTGCTGGATGGTCAATCATTATCCATCATTGTCCAAGATGCACATTTCCCCCCCAATGGCTAGTGTTATTATTTATATAATCAAACACTAATTGTAGAAAATGTAGTAAATGTTAAGACATAACATTAAGAAGATAAATTTCAACTTCTTCATTTGTACCCTATACAACCACCTACTCTGCCTATCGCTTATCCCACTCTTGTATTGAATGCTATTGAAGCCACCCTGGCTCACCCATTTAGTACTTTAGTATTGACTTTCAGTCTATCCCTTTCAGTCTTATTAAGCTGCATGATTTCTCTAATATTTCTCTAATATTGGCCGATAAGCTTTTTCACATGGACATCCATTAGATAGTGTCCATGCTTGATATTACAGCTCAGCCTAGGCCAAGTGACCAATGAACCTAATGTCACTGGCCTAGGAAGAGGCCGAGGCTTTTACCGGTGCTTAGCTGCATCTACAAAAAGTTGATTGTGGGGGTGCCGTGAGTTGGACCCAGTGATCTGATATTGATGACCTATACTGACGATAGGCCATCAATATCATAATCTTGGAAAACAACTTTGATAAACAATCACATATCGTCATTTGGAGATGAATATGAAAGTTTGGTCTTTGTATGTTTGTATGTTTGTGACTTTGTAAAGTTTTGAAACTTTTTCTACACAAAAAAGTATACTGCCATTGCCCATAAATTCCGCGTGAACTCTTAACTATAACTCAGGAACTTGGAACGTCTGACTTTCACAAAGAACAAATATCCAAGGGAAGCCCGGCTAATAATTCACTTCTCATGGCCTCCCTCACTGATAAACGACTATTTGCTGAGAAAATGCTTTTGTTTTCCCAGCTTTGCAAGCAGTAATACCTGAACAGAGCTGTCATTATACCAGCAGCTGGATGAAAGGGAAAATACAAAGAGAAAATTACTTTGGCTTGTTTTTCTCACCATTAAATATTTCTGGGTTTAAGGTGCATTTTAACAGTTTCTAATCCTATAATATCCCTTAAGATGTACAGCAATTTCAATGTCTCTCCTTGAAGTACCCAAATGGATGTGAACACTTGTTGCCCTCCTGTGCAGAGCTATTTTTCTTCTGGTAAAATCCACCATTATGTAGAAACGTTGATGTGATGGAAGAGATTTACTGATAATCCGTATTATTACTAAACAGTGGGTCATGTTTATGAAATAGTTGTAAATGGAGACGTTTTAACACATTTTCTATGAGTTTAGTTACAACATATTTTTGAAAACAATGTCCTGTTTCTAAGCAATGGCCTTGAAATGTTCAGTTCAGAGGCTACAGCATCAGTCTCTGTCAGCATGAGGGGTGTAAGAGTAGAAACTACCACTTGGGTGGTGAAAACGCATTTAACTCCTTAAGGACCCGCACTGTACATGTAAGGCAGGGTTTTTGGGCGGGTGCAGGTGCTGCGCCCGCCCGATCAGTGGCAGGGGTCCAGCAGTCACTGACAGCCAGACTCCTGCTGCATTTGCCGGCATCAGTGAAAATAGCGATGGCGGCGTATTTACCCCTTGTATGTAGTGATGGATGAACATCGGCTGGGACAGTTCGAGAACGCGGTCAAATGTTTGCGAACCGCAATTTCGTGGCAGGCCCTATTCACTTTAATGGCAGGCGAACCTGAAAAACCTTTAGCTCATATTTGCAGCCACCAAATACTAACAAGAAGTGCACAAATCGTCCCACAACATGGACAGTGACATACCAGAGGGGGATGGCAAAAATTCCCACAAAAAATATGTATTTTAATCAGGGGCCATTTTTATGCGTCTTAAATTGAAACTCTCAAAAATGTGACCTGCTGGAGCCTATTTTAGGCCAAGGGAGTACAGGCCCGCAAAATTAGGCATTCATCTGACAGAAAACATCAAGTGATTATGTGGCTGGAGGTATATTAGACGGTCATTGGATATAAATTTTACTGCAGGCCAGTGGACTACAGGCCCCAAAAATTATTCATTCAATGTACAGAAAAGAACAAGCTTTGTCTTCTTCTCATTGTCTGTCGCTAGTAGAGGCCTAAGCATGCCAGGCAGGTTCCCCCAGAAGTATCTTGCTGGATGAGCAGCCAATACCCCACTTGCATCAATCTTGACAGGATTCGGCTTCAGGTGTAGAGTAATTTTTTGGGGGGAATGCTTTCTCCACTGCAACACCACGTCGTTGAATAAACAGAAGACTGTCCGGTTCTCTCCTGTCTTACGCAACATTTAATTTTTATTATTACATTTAGTAAATATTTTAACATTGATTTTATTAAACCAAAACTTGATTAAAATGATAAGAAAGTATACTTAAATTTGCCAAAACTGGCCTAATAACTCAAGCATGAACTCAGCCTTACAGGTCAATGTTAGTGCCAAGAAGAAGCGCACTCCTTTTACACCATCGTCAGCTGATTCCACATAGATGTCTGCAGAACCTGTTCTATTACACACTTATACAAGTAGAGCCCCCCTGACAGAGTGGAGAGGATGTCAGCAATAAGTTTGTGTTGACGTCACTGATTAATTTGTCCTTCCTCTAAACTGTCAGAACAATAACTCACAAAAAACGGATCCTGTCTGTGGAGTATACGCCTTCACTCGGTCGGCATTTAGTCAGTAATCCATCAGTATTGCTAATGCCAATAAAATCAGGAGTGGATCTAAAACAGAGATGACACTTGAATTGAATATTTGCAAGTCTTCTGTGTTTTGTACCCACTCCTGCTTTTGGCTACCAAACCTTAAGACAATTCTGATGGGATCAAACAGGCCTTAAAGCTGCTACACAGACAGGATCTGTTGTGCGTCTCATTTTTCCTTCCTTCTGACTGATCAGAAGAAAAGTCAAATAAATGATAATGTCAGCCAGGCCAAAAGCCAAAATAGTGCCCCATTAATGAAGTGGGGAAGGTGTAAACAGCATGAGAAGTCCACAGAGTGTCCCTATGACAGAGTGGTGAGATGGAAGCAGCATGAGGAGACCACACAGTTGCCCAATGACAAAGTCTGGAGGTAGCGGCAGCATCAGAAGGCCACAGAGTGGCACAATGACAGTGGGGAGGTGGCAGCAGTATGAGGAGGCCACCGAGTGGCACAATCACAGAGTATGTAGTTGGCAGCAGTATGTGGAGGCCAGCAAGTGGCCAGGTTACATAGTGTGGAGATGGCAGCATCAGGAAGCCAGAGTGGCAAGGTGACATAGTGTGGACATGGCAGCAGCAGCAGCATGATACAACAGAGTGGCACTGTGACACAGTGTGGACATGGCAGCACCAGGAGGCCACAGAATGGCAAGGTGACATAGTGGTGAGGTGGGTGGCAATACTAGTACTCGCTGAACATGGTGGGTGAAAGAAGGAGCACTTGGCATTAGATGTTTGGCATCAGGCGGGTAACAGCATCAGAATAGTAGCTGAGGCAGGTAGCCAGAAGAAAACGGTCTCTTTTGTCAAAATGTTGGTGTGGCACCATGAGTGATCTAGTCTGATGCATCAGGCATTGGTGTGTTGAAATCCTGGCTGATCCACGCATGATTCATCTTGATCCACTATGTGCTATATGTGGGCACTTTAAACTATTGCTAATAATGAGATTCCTTACCATAAACCGTGAGGAAATTCGCATTCGCTCAGAATCAAATTTTTCCTGAAATTCGGAACGAATTAGACTTCGTCAGCTTCGATTCGCTCATCTCTAATCACAACAGTTGCAATTATTTGTTCCAATAGCGTTTGTCCCTCTGTATAGCTGCGGTATCTCATCAGAACCGCAGCCAAATGCTGCACAATACAAATGAACTATATATAAATTATATTATAGGCATATCACACCCCTGCCTCATTCTTTTTTTTTTTTTTGGGGGGGGGGGGGGCAACTGGTATATAACACCCGTAGAAATTATTGGTTCCAATAAAGTTTGTCACTCTGTGTAGATGCAGTAACGCAGCAAAACCTCAAACAAATGCTGCACTACCTAAATGCACTATATAGAAAGTATATTATTGGTATATAACACCCCTGCTTCAATCAGTTTTTTGGGGGGGCAACTGGTATATCACATCGGTAGAAATTATTGGTTCCAATAGCGTTTGTCACTCTGTGTAGATGCGGTAACGCAGAAAAACCGCAAACAAATGCTGCACTACCTAAATGCACTATATGGAAAGTATATTATTGGTATGTAACACCCCTGCCTCAATCAGTTTTTTTGGGGGGGCAACTGGTATATCACACCAGTAGAAATTATTTGTTCCAATAGCGTTTGGCACTCTGTGTAGTATCGCAGCAGAACAGCACACAACTGCTGCACAATACAAATGCACTATAATATACTTTCTATGTTAGAAAGTATATTATAAGTATATTACACCCCTCAGTATGTTACACCTATCGATAGTACACCTATACCAGTCCTTAAAAGGACTTTTGTGGCCCTATTAGCTAGCGATTTGTGTCACTAACAGTCTGTCCCTGCTCCACACAGCAACCTCCAAAAGGCTGAATGTAACATGGCGGCCAGATCAGGTTTATTTGTAAGGTAAGGGGTATGTCCATGTGCTGAAACATTTCAATTGGCTGTCCTGTACCACCTGATGGATGTGTCATGGGTCAAAGTTCTTCACAATGTAAAAGAATATGGTCGCCCATTAGGCGAACAGCGAATGAGCAAAGTTCGCAGCTAAACAACCGCCGGGCGAACCGCAAGGCCATCTCTACTTGTATGCCACAGTCAAAGCTATTCTCAGTATGCACGGGGTTTGCGGAGGGCACACATGCCATACCCTTCCCCGCACTGCAGTGACGGGGACTTGATGGCAGAGACGGCAGCCCGATGACTTCTATGGACTATAAAAGCCTGTGATATCAAGCCCTTAGGTTGGATCTCACAGGCAGGCTGTTAGCATACAAGCTGACATGCAATGCATCACAATACTTGATGTATTGTAATGCATTTCAGAGGCGATCAGACCCCCAGAAGTTGAAGTCCCAGAGTGGGACAAAAATAAAAAGTAAAAAAATAAATAAATAAAAAATGTGTTTTCTATAATAATAAAAAAAAAGTTTCAAGACAAAATATCGCCACCTTTCCCAAAATAAAACACATAATATTGTAAAAAAAAATAGGTAAAAAAAATAGGTAAATAGACATATTTGGTATCGCCACGTTCGTAACGACTAGCTCTATAAAAATATCACAACTAACCCCTCAGGTGAATACCATCAAAAAAATGAAATTAAAACTGTGCTAAAAAACATTTTTTGTCACCTTAGCAATCAAAAAGGCATATGCCCCCTAAAATAGTACCAATCTAACCTTCAACTCATCCTACAAAAAATGAGCCCCTACCTAAGACAATCTCCCAAAAATAAAAAAAACTATGGCTCTCAGACTATGGAGACACTAAAACATGATTTTTTTGTTAAAAAAATGCTTTTAAAAGTAGACATATTAGGTATTGCTGCATCCGTAACAACCTGACACTTGACCTAATCCCTCAGGCGAACACCGTAAAAAAATTAAAATAAAAATAAAAAGGTGTAAAAAAAAGCACCTTACATTACAAAAAGTGTAATAGCAAGCAATCAAAAAGTCATATGCATCCCAAAATAGTGCCAATCAAACAATCATCTCATACAGCAAAAATTCAGCAAAAATCTGACTATGGAGACACTAAAACATGTTATTTTTTTTGTTTCAAAAATGATATTATTGTGTAAAACTTAAATTAAAAAAGTATATATATTTGATTTTTCCACGTTCGTAACGACCTGCTCTATAAAAATACCACATGACCTAACCCCTCAGGTGAACACGGTAAAAAAATAAAAACGTTGTCAAAAAAGCCATTTTTTGTCACCTTACATTACAAAAAGTGTAATAGCAAGCAATCAAAAAGCCATACACACCCCAAAATAGTACCACTCAAACCGTCATCTCATCCCACAAAAAATTTGAACCTACCTAAGACAATCGCACAAAAAAAATAAAATATGGCTCTCAGAATATGGAGACACTAAAATGTTTTTTTGTTTCAAAAATGCTTTTATTGTGTAAAACTTAAATAAAATAAAAAAATATACATATTAGGTATTGCCGCATCCGTAACAACCTGCTGTATGAAAAATATCACATAAACTAACCCCTCAGATGGACACCGTAAAAAAACCGATTAAAAAGGCAATTTTTTGTCACCTTACATCACAAAAAGTGTAATACCAAGCGATCAAAAAGTCATATGCATCCCAAAATAGTGCCAATCAAACAATCATCTCATTCAGCAAAAATTGTACCCTACCTAAGACAATTGCCCCAAAAATAAAAAAAACTATGGCTCTCAGACTATGGAGACACTAAAACATGTTATTATTTTTTTGTTTCAAAAATGATATTATTGTGTAAAACTTAAATTAAAAAAAGTATATATATTTGATTTTTCCACGTTCGTAACGACCTGCTCTATAAAAACACCACATGACCTAACCCCTCAGGTGAACACGGTAAAAAAATAAAAACGTTGTCAAAAAAGCCATTTTTTATCACCTTACATCACAAAAAGTGTAATGCCAAGCGATCAAAAAGCCATACACACCCCAAAATAGTACCACTCAAACCGTCATCTTATCCTGCAAAAAATTTGAACCTACCTAAGACAATCGCACAAAAAAAAAAAATATATGGCTCTCAGAATATGGAGACACTAAAATGTTTTTTGTTTGTTTCAAAAATGCTTTTATTGTGTAAAACTTAAATAAATAAAAAAATATACATATTAGGTGTTGCCGCATCCGTAACAACCTGCTGTATGAAAAATATCACATGAACTAACCCCTCAGATGGACACCGTAAAAAACGATTAAAAAGGCAATTTTTTGTCACCTTACATCACAAAAAGTGTAATACTAAGCGATCAAAAAGTCATACGCACCCCAAAATAGTGCCAATAAAACCGTCATCTCATCCCGCAAAAAATGAGCCCCTACCTAAGACAATTGCCCCCCAAATAATTGCCCAAAAATATAAAAAACTATGGCTCTTAGAATATGAAGACACTGAAACATGATTTTTGTTGTTTCAAACCCCCTCAGATGGACACCATAAAAAATAAAAAATAAAAACTGTGTTAAAAAAGCAATTTTTTGTCACCTTACATCCCAAAAAGTGTAATACCAAGCGATCAAAAAGTCATATGCACCCTAAAATAGTACAAATCAAACCCATATTCTTTCCATCGATCCAACATTTATAAACTAGCCTTTTCATAGCTGCTAAATGTATTTGTGGTACAACCCCTTTTAACATATCTCAGTTATCACCAAAATATAAATGATGATGTAAGCTAATGAAGCAAAAGAATGGACCACACTGTTTCAGTGCACAAATCTAAAATACGGATGTCTCACACAAACTACTCCTTTGACTTCCAAGCAAAACAACAGCTGATGATTAGAGTTGAGCGAACACCTGGATGTTCGGGTTCGAGAAATTCGGCCGAACTTCCCGGAAATGTTCGGGTTCGGGATCCGAACCCGATCCGAACTTCGTCCCGAACCCCATTGAAGTCAATGGGGACCCGAACTTTTCGGTACTAAAAAGGCTGTAAAACAGCCCAGGAAAGGGCTAGATGGCTGCAAAAGGCAGCAACATGTAGGTAAATCCCCTGCAAACAAATGTGGATAGGGAAATGAATTAAAATAAAAATTAAATAAATAAAAATTAACCAAAATCAATTGGAGAGAGGTCCCATAGCAGAGAATCTGGCTTCACGTCACCCACCACTGGAACAGTCCATTGTCAGATATTTAGGCCCCGGCACCCAGGCAGAGGAGAGAGGTCCCGTAACAGAGAATCTGTCTTCATGTCAGCAGAGAATCAGTCTGCATGTCATAGCAGAGAATCAGGCTTCACGTCAGCCACCACTGCAACAGTCCATTGTCATAAATTTAGGCCAAGCACTCAGGCAGAGGAGAGAGGTCCCGTAACAGACAATCTGGCTTCATGTCAGAAGAGAATCAGTCTTCATATCATAGCAGAGAATCAGGCTTCACGTCAGCCACCAATGCAACAGTCCATTGTCAGATATTTAGGCCCAGCACCAAGGCAAAGGAGAGAGGTCCCGTAACAGACAATCAGGCTTCACGTCAGCCACTAGTGCAACAGTCCATTGGCATATATTTAGGCCCAGCACCCAGGCAGAGGAGAGAGGTCCCGTAACAGAGAATCTGTCTTCATGTCAGCAGAGAATCAGTCTGCATGTCATAGCAGAGAATCAGGCTTCACGTCAGCCACCACTGCAACAGTCCATTGTCATAAATTTAGGCCCAGCACCCAGGCAGAGGAGAGAGGTCCCGTAACAGACAATCTGGCTTCATGTCAGCAGAGAATCAGTCTTCATATCATAGCAGAGAATCAGGCTTCACGTCAGCCACCAATGCAACAGTCCATTGTCAGATATTTAGGCCCAGCACCCAGGCAGAGGAGAGAGGTCCCGTAACAGACAATCTGTCTTCATGTCAGCAGAGAATCAGTCTTCATATCATAGCAGAGAATCAGGCTTCACGTCACCCACCACTGTAAGAGTCCATTTTCATAAATTTAGGCCCAGCACCCAGGCAGAGGAGAGAGGTCCCGTAACAGACAATCTGGCTTCATGTCAGCAGAGAATCAGTCTTCATGTCATAGCAGAGAATCAGGCTTCACGTCAGCCACCACTGCAACAGTCCATTGTCATAAATTTAGGCTCAGCACCCAAGCAGAGGAGAGAGGTCCCGTAACAGACAATCTGTCTTCATGTCAGCAGAGAATCAGTCTTCATATCATAGCAAAGAATCGGGCTTTACGTCACCCACCACTGTAAGAGTCCATTTTCATAAATTTAGGCCCAGCACCCAGGCAGAGGAGAGAGGTCCCGTAACAGACAATCTGGCTTCATGTCAGCAGAGAATCAGTCTTCATATCATAGCAGAGAATCAGGCTTCACGTCACCCACCACTGTAAGAGTCCATTGTCATAAATTTAGGCCCAGCACCCAGGCAGAGGAGAGAGGTCCCGTAACAGACAATCAGGCTTCACGTCAGCCACCAGTGCAACAGTCCATTGGCATATATTTAGGCCCAGCACCCAGGCAGAGGAGAGAGGTCCCGTAACAGAGAATCTGGCTTCATGTCAGCAGAGAATTAGTCTGCATGTCATAGCAGAGAATCAGGCTTCACGTCACCCACCACTGTAACAGTCCATTTTCATAAATTTAGGCCCAGCACCCAGGCAGAGGAGAGAGGTCCCGTAACAGACAATCTGGCTTCATGTCAGCAGAGAATCAGTCTTCATATCATAGCAGAGAATCAGGCTTCACGTCAGCCACCAATGCAACAGTCAATTGTCAGATATTTAGGCCCAGCACCCAGGCAGAGGAGAGAGGTCCCGTAACAGACAATCTGGCTTCATGTCAGCAGAGAATCAGTCTTCATGTCATAGCAGAGAATCAGGCTTCACGTCAGCCACCACTGCAACAGTCCATTGTCATAAATTTAGGCTCAGCACCCAGGCAGAGGAGAGAGGTCCCGTAACAGACAATCTGTCTTCATGTCAGCAGAGAATCAGTCTTCATATCATAGCAAAGAATCGGGCTTTACGTCACCCACCACTGTAAGAGTCCATTTTCATAAATTTAGGCCCAGCACCCAGGCAGAGGAGAGAGGTCCCGTAACAGACAATCTGGCTTCATGTCAGCAGAGAATCAGTCTTCATATCATAGCAGAGAATCAGGCTTCACGTCACCCACCACTGTAAGAGTCCATTGTCATAAATTTAGGCCCAGCACCCAGGCAGAGGAGAGAGGTCCCGTAACAGACAATCAGGCTTCACGTCAGCCACCAGTGCAACAGTCCATTGGCATATATTTAGGCCCAGCACCCAGGCAGAGGAGAGAGGTCCCGTAACAGAGAATCTGGCTTCATGTCAGCAGAGAATTAGTCTGCATGTCATAGCAGAGAATCAGGCTTCACGTCACCCACCACTGTAACAGTCCATTTTCATAAATTTAGGCCCAGCACCCAGGCAGAGGAGAGAGGTCCCGTAACAGACAATCTGGCTTCATGTCAGCAGAGAATCAGTCTTCATATCATAGCAGAGAATCAGGCTTCACGTCAGCCACCAATGCAACAGTCCATTGTCAGATATTTAGGCCCAGCACCCAGGCAGAGGAGAGAGGTCCCGTAACAGACAATCAGGCTTCATGTCAGCCACCAGTGCAAGAGTCCATTGGCATATATTTAGGTCCAGCACCCAGGCAGAGGAGAGAGGTCCCGTAACAGACAATCTGGCTTCATGTCAGCAGAGAATCAGTCTGCATGTCATAGCAGAGAATCAGGCTTCACGTCAGCCACCACTGCAACAGTCTATTGTCATAAATTTAGGCCAAGCACCCAGGCAGAGGAGAGAGGTCCCGTAACAGACAATCTGGCTTTATGTCAGCAGAGAATTAGTCTTCATATCATAGCAGAGAATCAGGCTTCACGTCACCCACCACTGTAAGAGTCCATTTTCATAAATTTAGGCCCAGCACCCAGGCAGAGGAGAGAGGTCCCATAACAGAGAATCTGGCTTCATGTCAGCAGAGAATTAGTCTGCATGTCATAGCAGAGAATCAGGCTTCACGTCACCCACCACTGTAACAGTCCATTTTCATAAATTTAGGCCCAGCACCCAGGCAGAGGAGAGAGGTCCCGTAACAGACAATCAGGCTTCACGTCAGCCACCAGTGCAACAGTCCATTGGCATATATTTAGGCCCAGCACCCAGGCAGAGGAGAGAGGTCCCGTAACAGAGAATCTGGCTTCATGTCAGCAGAGAATTAGTCTGCATGTCATAGCAGAGAATCAGGCTTCACGTCACCCAACATTGGAACAGTCCATTGGCATATATTTAGGCCCCGGCACCCAGACAGAGGAGAGGTTCATTCAAATTTGGGAAGCCTCGCAATATAATGGTAAAATGAAAATAAAAATAGGATTGAATGAGGAAGTGCCCTGGAGTACAATAATATATGGTTAAGGGGAGGTAGTTAATGTCTAATCTGGACAAGGGACGGACAGGTCCTGTGGGATCCATGCCTGGTTCATTTTTATGAACGTCAGCTTGTCCACATTGGCTGTAGACAGGCGGCTGCGTTTGTCTGTAATGACACCCCCTGCCATGCTGAATACACGTTCAGACAAAACGCTGGCCGCCGGGCAGGCCAGCACCTCCAAGGCATAAAAGGCTAGCTCTGGCCACGTGGACAATTTAGAGACCCAGTAGTTGAATGGGGCCGAACCATCAGTCAGTACGTGGAGGGGTGTGCACACGTACTGTTCTACCATGTTAGTGAAATGTTGCCTCCTGCTAACACGTTGCGTATCAGGTGGTGGTGCAGTTAGCTGTAGCGTGTTGACAAAATTTTTCCACATCTCTGCCATGCTAACCCTGCCCTCAGAGGAGCTGGCCATGACACAGCTGCCTTGGCGACCTCTTGCTCCTCCTCTGCCTTGGCCTTGGGCTTCCACTTGTTCCCCTGTGACATTTGGGAATTCTCTCAGTAGCGCGTCTACCAACGTGCGCTTGTACCCGCGCATCTTCCTATCACGCTCCAGTGCAGGAAGTAAGGTGGGCACATTGTCTTTGTAGCGTGGATCCAGCAGGGTGGCAACCCAGTAGTCCGCACACGTTAAAATGTGGGCAACTCTGCTGTCGTTGCGCAGGCACTGCAGCATGTAGTCGCTTATGTGTGCCAGGCTGCCCAGGGGTAAGGACAAGCTGTCCTCTGTGGGAGGCGTATCGTCATCGTCCTGCCTTTCCCCCCAGCCACGAACCAGTGATGGACCCGAGCTGCGTTGGGTGCCACCCCGCTGTGACCATGCTTCATCCTCATCCTCCTCCACCTCCTCCTCATCCTTGTCCTCCTCGTCCTCCAGTAGTGGGCCCTGGCTGGCCACATTTGTACCTGGCCTCTGCTGTTGCCAAAAACCTCCCTCTGAGTCACTTCAAAGAGACTGGCCTGAAAGTGCTAAAAATGACCCCTCTTCCTCCTCCTCCTCCTCCTGGGCCACCTCCTCTTCCATCATCGCCCTAAGTGTTTTCTCAAGGAGACATAGAAGTGGTATTGTAACGCTGATAACGGCGTCATCGCCACTGGCCATGTTGGTGGAGTACTCGAAACAGCGCAACAGGGCACACAGGTCTCGCATGGAGGCCCAGTCATTGGTGGTGAAGTGGTGCTGTTCTGTAGTGCGACTGACCCGTGCGTGCTGCAGCTGAAACTCCACTATGGCCTGCTGCTGCTCGCACAGTCTGTCCAGCATGTGCAAGGTGGAGTTCCACCTGGTGGGCACATCGCATATGAGGCGGTGAGCGGGAAGGCCGAAGTTACGCTGTAGCGCAGACAGGCGAGCAGCAGCAGGATGTGAACGCCGGAAGCGCGAACAGACGGCCTGCACTTTATGCAGCAGCTTTGACATGTCGGGGTAGTTGTGAATGAACTTCTGCACCCCCAAATTCAGCACATGCGCCAAGCAAGGGATGTGCGTCATACTGGCTAGTCCCAGAGCTGCAACGAGATTTCGCCCGTTATCACACACCACCAGGCCGGGCTTGAGGCTCACCGGCAGCAACCACTCGTCGGTCTGTTGTTCTATACCCTGCCACAACTCCTGTGCGGTGTGGGGCCTGTCCCCCAAACATATGAGTTTCAGAATGGCCTGCTGACGTTTACCCCGGGCTGTGCTGAAGTTGGTGGTGAAGGTGTGTGGCTGACTAGATGAGCAGGTGGAAGAAGAGGAGGAGGTAGTCGAGTAGGAGGAGGTGGCAACAGGAGGCAAAGAATGTTGCCCTGCGATCCTTGGCGGCGGAAGGACGTGCACCAAACAGCTCTCCGCCTGGGGCCCAGCTGCCACTACATTTACCCAGTGTGCAGTTAGGGAGATATAGCGTCCCTGGCCGTGCTTACTGGTCCACGTATCTGTGGTTAGGTGGACCTTGCCACAGATGGCATTGCGCAGTGCACACTTGATTTTATCGGATACTTGGTTTCGCAGGGAAGGCACGGCTCTCTTGGAGAAGTAGTGCCGGCTGGGAACAACATACTGTGGGACAGCAAGCGACATGAGCTGTTTGAAGCTGTCTGTGTCCACCAGCCTAAATGACAGCATTTCATAGGCCAGTAGTTTAGAAATGCTGGCATTCAGGGCCAGGGATCGAGGGTGGCTAGGTGGGAATTTACGCTTTCTCTCAAATGTTTGTGAGATGGAGAGCTGAACGCTGCCGTGTGACATGGTTGAGATGCTTGGTGACGGAGGTGGTGGTGGTGTTGGTGGTACATCCCCTGTTTGCTGGGCGGCAGGTGCCAACGTTCCTCCAGAGGCCGAGGAAGAGGCCGAGGCGGCAGCAGCAGAAGAGGCCGAGGCGGCAGCAGTAGAAGAGGTAGCAGGGGGAGCCTGAGTGACTTCCTTGGTTTTAAGGTGTTTACTCCACTGCAGTTCATGCTTTGCATGCAGGTGCCTGGTCATGCAGGTTGTGCTCAGGTTCAGAACGTTAATGCCTCGCTTCAGGCTCTGATGGCACAGCGTGCAAACCACTCGGGTCTTGTCGTCAGCACATTGTTTGAAGAAGTGCCATGCCAGGGAACTCCTTGAAGCTGCCTTTGGGGTGCTCGGTCCCAGATGGCGGCGGTCAGTAGCAGGCGGAGTCTCTTGGCGGCGGGTGTTCTGCTTTTGCCCACTGCTCCCTCTTTTGCTACGCTGTTGGCTCGGTCTCACCACTGCCTCTTCCTCCGAACTGTGAAAGTCAGTGGCACGACCTTCATTCCATGTGGGGTCTAGGACCTCATCGTCCCCTGCATCGTCTTCCACCCAGTCTTGATCCCTGACCTCCTGTTCAGTCTGCACACTGCAGAAAGACGCAGCAGTTGGCACCTGTGTTTCGTCATCATCAGAGACATGCTGAGGTGGTATTCCCATGTCCTCATCATCAGGAAACATAAGTGGTTGTGCGTCAGTGCATTCTATGTCTTTCACCGCTGGGGAAGGGCCAGGTGGATGCCTTTGGGAAACCCTGCCAGCGGAGTCTTCAAACAGCATAAGAGACTGCATAACTGCATAACTTGAGGCTCAGACAGTTTTCCTGGTATGCATGGGGGTGATGTGACAGACTGATGGGGTTGGTTTTCAGGCGCCATCTGTGCGCTTTCTGCAGAAGACTGGGTGGGAGATAATGTGAACGTGCTGGATCCACTGTCGGCCACCCAATTGACTAATGCCTGTACCTGCTCAGGCCTTACCATCCTTAGAACGGCATTGGGCCCCACCATATATCGCTGTAAATTCTGGCGGCTACTGGGACCTGAGGTAGTTGGTACACTAGGACGTGTGGATGTGGCAGAACGGCCACGTCCTCTCCCAGCACCAGAGGGTCCACTAACACCACCACGACCATGTCCACGTCCGCGTCCCTTACTAGATGTTTTCCTCATTGTTATCGTTCACCACAAAAACAAAAATATTATTTGGCCCTATGTATTGTATTCAAATTCAGCTGAATATAAATTTGAGGCCTAGTATTTAGGCGCTGGGTGACCGGTATAGATTTACTGACAGAATTAGACTTGGAAATGCACAGTAGCGTGTGTGTGAAGTTATTCTGAATGACCCTATGTGCACCTTGAATATTATATACCCTTTTAGGGATAGATTTCAAATAGCTCTGATACAGCAGAAACCACTAAATTATGAAATTGCTAAATTGGGAATTGTATTTCAACCCAGAACAAAAAATGTGCTTTGACGGACACTAAATAACTTGCCCAGCCAGAACAGTACAGCGGTAAAGACAGATTTAGCGGGATATAAATTTGAGGCCTAGTATTTAGGCGCTGGGTGACCGGTATGGATTTACTGACCGAATTAGACTGGGATATGGCCAAAAAATAACCACACTATTGCTGGTTAAATGCACTTGGTGTGACAGCTTGACCAACCACACTACTGAGGGTTAAATGCACTTGGTGACAGGCGCAGCTTGCCCCTGATGTAGTATATGGCCAAAAAATGAACAGACTATTGCTGGTTAAATGCACTTGGTGTGACAGCTTGACCAACCACACTACTGAGGGTTAAATGCATTGGTGACAGGCGCAGCTTGTCCCTGATGTAGTATATGGCCAAAAAATATGAACAGACTATTGCTGGTTAAGTGCACTTGGTGTGACAGCTTGACCAACCACACTACTGAGGGTCAAATGCACTTGGTGACGGGCGCAGCTTGCCCCTGATGTAGTATATGGCCAAAAAATGAACAGACTATTGCTGGTTAAATGCACTTGGTGTGACAGCTTGACCAACCACACTACTGAGGGTTAAATGCACTTGGTGACGGGCGCAGCTTGCCCCTGATGTAGTATATGGCCAAAAAATGAACAGACTATTGCTGGTTAAATGCACTTGGTGTGACAGCTTGACCAACCACACTACTGAGGGTTAAATGCACTTGGTGACGGGCGCAGCTTGCCCCTGATGTAGTATATGGCCAAAAAATAAACAGACTATTGCTGGTTAAATGCACTTGGTGTGACAGCTTCACCCTGATGTAGGCTTTAGCCAAAAAACAACCACACCATTGAGGGTTAAATGCACTTGGTCGCAGCTTGTGCTGGCGCACCACAAGACACAAAATGGCCGCCGATCACCCCAGAAAAAAGTGACTGACAAACGCTCTGGGCAGCCTAAAAACAGTGAGCAATTGAATTTCAGCAGCTCAATGATCCACAGCTGCAGATCGATCAGTTAATCAAGTCCTTTGGAGGAGTTAATCTGCCTAATCTCGCCCTACTGTTGCAGCCGCAACCTCTCCCTACGCTAATCAGAGCAGAGTGACGGGCGGCGCTATGTGACTCCAGCTTAAATAGAGGCTGGGTCACATGGTGCTCTGGCCAATCACAGCCATGCCAATAGTAGGCATGGCTGTGACGGCCTCTTGGGGCAAGTAGTATGATGCTTGTTGATTGGCTGCTTTGCAGCCTTTCAAAAAGCGCCAAGAAAGCGACGAACACCGAACCCGAACCCGGACTTTTACGAAAATGTCCGGGTTCGGGTCCGTGTCACGGACACCCCAAAATTCGGTACGAACCTGAACTATACAGTTCGAGTTCGCTCATCCCTACTGATGATGCATATGGAAACTGTGGACATCCAGATATTATATTACATATTATATATCAAACATTCACATGAATGACTGTCCATGTAACACCCAAACACTTAATTTATAAATTAGCTACCTTTTAACATGTAGCGCATGAGAGAAAAAAAAAGATAATGTGCACACTAGACAGTAGCAAAAAAATGAAGAATGGGTATAGCAAGGGCTAAAATATGTCTCTATACCGGCTTCCATCATGCTTGAAAGCCCGGTTCCAGAATGTCCTGCTGTGGCTTGATGTGTATATAATCCAACTAAAGAAGGTTTACTTTTTGTTCAATAACCCTGTTACTCTTTGCTATAGTATAACATACAAAGCAAGGTAGATGAATCCAGGTGTAACAAGCAAATTAGCGAATGGATACAGTCTATAAACAAACACGAGCTACGCTGAAGTTTGCATTCATAATAGCATTTTATTCAATAAAACCTTCACTTACAGAATTCTCTGTGCATGTCTTGGAGCTATATTAATCCTAGGATAAAGATCTAGGCTGGTAGTTTATTTGCACAGGAAAATCACATAAATAATTACTATCTTCTCAGCAATGTTGGAGGCTAAATTAAGTTTCAGTAAGAGTTTGTATAACTTGAAATGGTATTGACATAACAAAATTAGGCCAATGAAAATCCTACATCATCTCATTGCTATTATTTCTTTGTTTTTGGTGATTTTTTAAAGTAAAGTCTACTTCTTTCACATAATATAAATTAACCTCTTCAAGACAAAGGCCATTTTCGTTTTTTGCATTTTTTTCCCCTATTAGATTGATAGATTTTCAGGCCAATTATCTGGAACAATCATTCATAGGAACGCTCATTCCCAAAAAATGCAAATGCTTGTTTTCGGCTGATCTTTTCTCTGAATTAAAGATTCACGATTACAAGCAGCATATCTCCCTGTATAATGAGGGATGTATTGCCAATAATCAGTAAAACTTAGTGATCTTGCCCTCAGTATGGGGATGAGCGATCGCTAATGCTATCGCCAGTTCCTATACCGAACATTGTTTGTTGGCAGAAGATCATGATTAGACAGCACAATGATTTTTAAATCTGCTGAAAGATGCCAATTGCCTGATGAACAAGCATTTGCTCGATCATCAGGTAATTGGTGGCAATGTTACACTGTCAGATCATCGCTAACGAGCGTCATATGAAAGCTCTTTAGCTATGATCTTCATTAATATCCATACCTGTAATATAAGCTTTAGGGATTCACATTCAATAAGACAAAGAGGCTCAAGACAAAAAAGGCACTTGACATAGATGGATTATAGTTCATGAAGTCATATAGTAGGAATTGTGATATACTATATCCAACTTCCTTATCCAGACCACATTTCCTGTAACACATTTTCGATTCCACCATATATTATGCATACTGAGCTATCTTCTTTGAGAAGACCATCCCCTCAGAAGACCATTTTTAAATGCAATTTTGGGTGGTCATCTCAAAGAGGATTCACTATATGCAATACATATAGTCGTAAGATTTCAGGTGTTCATGGCGTGCTGGTCTCTATGCCCTGGCTTATATGGGCTAATAAGAATCTTACTAGATATAATTTTGTGCCTACAGTCCCTTGATACTTTTATCCCATAATGTTCAATTACAAATAGGATTGTAGTAATGGAAATAGCTAAGGTTCTGCTCAATTTTGTGTGTTTTCAATCCTTTTGGGGGTTCCGGTGTATGGGGCAAAGTTACTCTTGTCCTGTAGATCATCTGCCATGGCAGACACCTGGAAAACGTATCTCAGCTTGTCACGGTAGAGTGATCCAGCTAATAGACGATCGTAAGGTGCATTACCACAACTCGATGCAGGAGACAACAAAGTTTATTACGAGACAATGCCTTTCGGGGTCTCGACGACCCCTTTATCAAGTCTACAAGGAACATAAATGGTAAAAATATAGTAGAAAATAAATAGTAAAAAATAAATGTATATTTATGTATAAAAGTCATATATAGAATTTGATATATAGAGATCTATGGATATATACTTGCATGAATAAATAAATATATAGGTAAAATAGAACACTTAATTAAGTGTGCAAGTACATCAATGAGTATAAGAAAGTATATATAAAAAGAGATCTGTAGGTATATGCTTATGTACATAAATTGAATTGAAACAAGGTAACTATCCTGAAATGAACATACTTATATATCCACAGACTGTTACATATATTCAAAGGTCCACTTCTCCAAAACAGTTACATACATATAGAGGGGAAAAAATTGAAAAAAGAGAAGGGGAAAAGGGAAAGGTATATATTCACCTGTTAGTCTCCCCTAGTCAACGTTCTAAAGACCTTCCCTCTCTGTTTTACATGACCGCATAGGCACCGACACGCGCCATTTTTAGAAGGAACCAGGCAGTATACACCCAGCTGCACTTAAACTAGGGTGACACAGGTACTTTTAAATATGTAAACATTTTTTGTCAATTTGTATTAACGTATGTCAGTCCTATCAACATAAAACGTCTCGTCACATTGAATTATGTATACATTAGTTATGTGGATAATGAATTATGTATACACTATTATTATATATACATATATTTACTGATGAATTTATGTTATTGAGGTACTTACTCACTCAATGAAGTATTTTAATTTTTACCTATTCTTCTATCAGTTTATGTACATAAGCATATACCTACAGATCTCTTTTTATATATACTTTCTTATACTCATTGATGTACTTGCACACTTAATTAAGTGTTCTATTTTACCTATATATTTATTTATTCATGCAAGTATGTATCCATAGATCTCTATATATCAAATTCTATATATGACTTTTATACATAAATATACATTTATTTTTTACTATTTATTTTATACTATATTTTTACCATTTATGTTCCTTGTAGACTTGATAAAGGGGTCGTCGAGACCCCGAAATGCATTGTCTCGTAATAAACTTTGTTGTCTCCTGCATCGAGTTGTGGTAATGCACCTTACGATCGTCTATTAGCTGGATCACTCTACCGTGACAAGCTGAGATACGTTTTCCAATTTTTACCCGAGTGGCGACCTGGCCTTCGCCCCAAGGGTTTGCTGATGCATCTGGCAGCACCAACCTGTTACCTACAAATCTCACAGCCTACCTTCAATACGGTTGCACCTGATTTCGGTGCAACCAAAAACAGGTGAGTTTATTGTATCCACCTGTTTTTGAAGGAAGCTGTTGCATCTTGACTTATTTACCCCATGAGCGCCTCTCTCACCCTGTGGCTGTAACCTTATGGCAGATACATGACAGGAGTCATAAGTCAAAAGAATCTGGTCATGGTCTATAGAAAAATGGAAGCCATAATCGGGGTGGACTTTACCACCAAATAAACCAAGCAAATGCTTGAGGTCCCAAAGCTGAGGAGTTCTCCGATACAAGCGGCTGGCTGAAAAAAAATAAAAAAACACTAAAGCAGTTAACATGCCATTTTAGCTGCACAGGGGCCCAGGGGTGAAGGAGCCCTTCCCACTTATAGAGCAGTATGAAAAGAGTCCAGACTGGTCTTTTAAGCTGAAATTGGGGCTTACTTAGCAGGGTGGAGTTTAGTAGTGCTTCATGGGTGGTACTTAGCGGTGCAGTGGGGCAGAGCTTAGGTATGCAATGGCAAGGAACTTAGTTGTGATAGAGCAGGCCTTAGTAGTGTTACAGGGGGCAGCAAACATAACTTTGCTTAAGTCCCCAGAAATGCCAAATCTTCCCCTGGCCATGATGATAGTATGAGTAGAATGTAAAGGACTCTAGTCTTTCTTAAGGAGGAATATATCTATATTAGGTTCTATTAACTTCATGTATATTGATTCAATTATTCTGCAACATTTCCCATGAAACTCCTCTAAAATAGAACAATTGCATTGCCCCGATAGGAAAGTCTTTACTGATTTTGTTTACACAGAAATGAAATGATAATCATCAGCAGGAAAACATCCAAGCCTAATAAATATTCCCACAGAATCATATTTCTGTTAGAAACATTTATTTGGTTACTATATACACACGGCCTGGCAGTGAAAATGCTTGTTATTAGTTTTCTTAATTATCTTCTGTGTCCAATTTTTTATGGTGATTGTACATATATTGCCCACAGATCCCAGTCTGTTGTACCCTCTAAGATTTGTCTGTCTTTAGAAATAGCAAGTACTGTAGTAATCTGATCAATACACCATGGACCTAGGGGTCATAACTTGTTGACAGGTTAACTTAGTAAAGCAATCACATGTTTGCTCAGCTGGACACACAGACGAAGAGGTTGTGGGTGTTCACCCTCAGTGTTGCACTACTGCCATGAAAAACAGAATATCGGAGCAGAGACAGCAGGTAACGTTTGGTTATTATGATCATCTTTCAGCATGCTGTCATGTTGGCCAAGGACCACATTTTGGAGGCACATAAGGGATTTTTTAAATGGAGAATTCTTGAAAAACTTGGAAACTTCATAATCTACTTGGTGGTTTTGGCTGTGTATATCAAAGATATCTACAAATCTATATCTACATATCTATCTGTCTATTTATTCATAATCTATCTACTGTCTGATTCAGATGTGGAGAACAATGGCAGGAATAGATACTCCTAGTAAAATATTTCCCATAGTCAACACTGGAGATGGCCGAGTAGGATTATATGGAAGGAGACGATTGATAGGATTGTAGTTAAAGGCAGGCAGCCCCTACTGGCAGTTTAAAGTGGCATTCAACTGGCACATGGACTGGTGAGACATATCAGCTGGAGGGTGGATACAGCGGGAATACAGCAGCTGGCTTGGATGGCATTCCCATCTTGTCAAGGCATGTCATAAGGTATGTCCAAGGCATTTAGAGACATAAGCAAAGTTAGGTTCAAGCCGGGTCAGTAATAAAGAACTCATCAGAGAAATCAAGAGATATCAGGAAAACAACTCTATGGGGATGGAGTTTAAGAACCTTTATACATGGGCAGATCAGCATAATACACTGTACATTGTTGATTGGCACTTGATTTGGGTTAAACATTTTCCAGTATAAAAGGACCTTTGATTTGCTACATCTTTTGGGCTCAAACAACATCACATTTGACTCCCCATAACCTCTTGCGAGGGTATGGCCACATGGTCAGGTTTCTGCATGCAGTTTTGGAAGCCAAAACCAGGCATCCTTTATATTTTCTCTCCATTTATGATCCACTCCTGCATGAAGAAACCTGATAGGTGGACCGTACCCTAAGATTTTTTTAGACCTAAAGCTCAGGTGGTGTTTGATTTTAAGTTTGCTTGTGGACATTTACTTCTTTGTCTGGAATGGACAAAAATCTGAAGGGTTTCCAGTGCATTTCAAATGCAATAAAATAAAAAAATTAATATTGTCATTCCTAGGCAAGACATTGGTCAGCCCCTTGCAAATCACTTTTATATCACTGAAAACACCTTGCTGTTTGATGACTATACAGTCATTTCTAGCTAGATTTCAATTTAATTTTGGTACATGATTTCTGTTTTTTCCACACAAAGCTATTAAAAAGTTTCTATTTATTAGGATCCAGTAATGTTGAATACACTTGATCTTAGTATTTGATCAAGAAATCGTTTAATTTTTTTGAATAGTAAAATGTTATGCCTCAAAGTGTTGCAACACAACAAATTCCCAGAGAGTTAGATCTTAAAAATAATCATAATTCATGAGAATCTTCAGATATGAGATGTGGTTTTTACAGGCTTCTTCTGAATTTTAAACTCTAACCATGTCTAAAATATTCATGACAACATTTGTCAGAGGAGAAAACTTTGCATAGATGAAAGAAAACTTTTAATCTCTTTTACTTGTAGATGAAACTTTTCAGCTTTACACATTCATAGCTAACTAGATGTTATTGTTTGAATTTAAATGGAAAACATAACTTGGATATTAGGAAATTTGTAAGCAGCTCTGATGTGGCAGATGCATTTTTTGGAAAGAGACTTACATTTACATGGTCAATAACTGTTGAAGAGTGGAAATAAACGTATTAAAGTTCATATTTTACCGTATACAGATGTAGCAGAGATTACATTGTCTCATTGATTCATCAAGATCACACAGTGAGTTGTCTACCATGGTGGGCGATACAAACTGACAAAAGCTGCTCATACATGTCACACAGCTTTCAGCCAAACGAATCGCCCAAAGACTTTCAGAGTTCATCTGGTGAGGAGAGCAATGGTAGGGGCAAGAATGGTGGTTGCAGTACTTACTTACTCTGAAGTTTCCCTAGGCCATGAAGTTATAGGAAGCATGCACCTGTTCTTCCCTTTGTGGCCCACCCTGGTTCTGGGGCTCCTTGCTCTTGTAGCTTGGGGTGCCCTTGATTCAAATGTAAACATATCAGGTTTATTCTTGGCATGCACAGACTGGCAGTTGTTACAAAAAATGCACTTTCCACAGATGATACAGGTTTCATGACTGCAAAAGTAATTAAAAGGACGAGATGTCTCATGAGAGCAATTATTCTCACACTGCACTCCTCTAGGTGAATATTGCATAAGCATCCAGGCATGGGTTGTAATTAGAGACGTGCGAATTTGCAAAACTTTGATTCGCCGGTTCGGCAAATTTTACGGAAAAATTTGGTTCAATCTAAATATATTCACGCCGAATTACGTAAAAAAACAGCTATTCCCTGGCTGCTAAGAGCCTTTATAGTGGTGTAGAACACTGTACCTTGTAGTAACACGCATAGGGAGTCTGCTTAGGTAGTGAAAAAATACTGTGAGTCCGTATGACATGTAGATGACAGGCGTCGCTCTTAGAATCACTGCACACTTCACTTATTAGAGCAGTCACTGGGCCAAAACTGACCAAATAACTCAAGTATGAACTCAACCTTACAGGTCGATGTTAGTGCCAAGAAGAAGTTCACTCCTTTTACACCCTCGTCAGCTGATTCCACATATATGTTATCAGAACCTGTTCTATTAAACGCTTATACAAGTAGAGCCCCCCCCCCCCCGACAGAGTGGAGAGTGTGTCAGAAGTTTATGTTGATGTCACTGATTAATTTGCCCTTCCTCTGATCCGCCAGAATAATAACCCCAAAAAAACTGATCCTGTCTGTGGAGCATCCGCTTTCACTCAGTCAGCATTTGCTCAATAATCCATCAGTATTGCTAATGCCAATAAAAACTGGAGTGGATCTAAAACAGAGATAACACGTAAATGGAATATTTGCACGTCTTCTGTGTTTTGTACCCACTCCTGCTTTTGGCTACCAAATTATAAACCAATACTGATGGGACCATACAGGCCTTACAGCTGCTGCACAGACAGGATCTGTTGTGCATCTCATTTTACCTTCCTTCTGACAGATCAGAAGAAGGGTCAAACAAATGATGATGTCAGCCAGGCCGAAAGGCAAAATAGTGGCCCAGTCATGAAGTGGGGATGGTGGGAACAGCATGAGGAGATGACAGAGTGTCCCAATGACAGGGTCTGGAGGTTGCGGCAGCATCAGGAGGCCACATAGTGGCACAATGACAGAGTCTGGAGGTGGTGGCAGCATGAGGAGACCACAGAGTGGCACAATGACAGTGTGGAGGGGGAGGCAGAATCAGGAGGCCACAGAGTGGCACAATGACAGAGCATGGAGGTGGCAGCGGCAGCAGTAGCAGCATGAGGAGAAGGCCACTAAGTGGAACAATGCAGAGTCTGGAGTTTGAAGCAGTATGAGGAGGCCACTGAGTGGCACAATGACTGAGTGGAGAGGTGGCAGCAGTATGAGGAATTCACCGAGTGACACAATGACATAATCTGGAGGTGGCGGCAGCAGCATCAGTAGAAGGCCACCGAGTGGCATAATGACAGAGTGTGGAGGTGGCAGCAGCATGAGGAGGCCACCAAGTGGCAAAATGACAGAGTCTGGAGTTGGCAACAGTTTGAGGAGGCCACTAAATGGCACAATGACCTAATATGGATTTGGCAGCAGCATGAGGAAGTCACCAAGTGGCACAATGACAGAGTGTGGAGGTGGAAGCAGTATTAGGAGGCCACTGAGTGGCACAATGACCAAGTGTGGAGGTAGCAGCAGTATGAGGAAGACACCGAGTGGCACAATGACAGAGTCTGGAGGTGGCAGCAGCAGAAGTAGCAGCATCAGGAGAAGGTCACCGAGTGGCACAATGACAGAGTCTGAAGGTGGCATCAGTATGAGAAGGCCACGAGTGACACAATGACAGAGTCTGGAGGTGGTGGCTGCAGCAGCATCAGGAGGAGGCCACAGGGTGGCACAATGACCAAGTGTGGAGGTGGCGGCAGCATCAGGAGACCACAGAGTGGCAAGGTGACATAGTGTGTAGATGGTGGCGGCAGCATCAGGAGGCCACAGGGTGGCAAGGTGACTTTGTTTATTCATTTATAGGGAATATGGGACTTAACAGAAGGTTAAAATTTCTCATCTTTATAAAGTGTTGCTTAAAACACGATTTAATAATACTCATTCTCCGGCACAAAAGGCTTGGCAAATTGATTTTCTGTAAATTTTTCTCAAAGATTGGGATTATACACTCACCTAAAGAATTATTAGGAACACCATACTTATACGGTGTTGGACCCCCTTTTGCCTTCAGAACTGCCTTAATTCTACGTGGCATTGATTCAACAAGGTGCTGATAGCATTCTTTAGAAATGTTGGCCCATATTGATAGGATAGCATCTTGCAGTTGATGGAGATTTGAGGGATGCACATCCAGGGCACGAAGCTCCCGTTCCACCACATCCCAAAGATGCTCTATTGGGTTGAGATCTGGTGACTGTGGGGGTCATTTTAGTACAGTGAACTCATTGTCTTGTTCAAGAAACCAATTTGAAATGATTCGAGCTTTGCGACATGATGCATTATCCTGCTGTAAGTAGCCATCAGAGGATGGGTACATGGTGGTCATGAAGGGATGGACATGGTCAGAAACAATGCTCAGGTAGCCCGTGGAATTTAAACGATGGCCAATTGGCACTAAGGGGCCTAAAGTGTGCCCAGAAAACATCCCCCACACCATTACACCACCACCACCAGCCTGCACAGTGGTAACAAGGCATGATGGATACATGTTCTCATTCTGTTTACGTCAAATTCGGACTCTACCATTTGAATGTCTCAAATCGAGACTCATCAGACCAGGCAACATTTTTCCAGTCTTCAACAGTCCAATTTTGGTGAGCTTGTGCAAATTGTAGCCTCTTTTTCCTATTTGTAGTGGAGATGAGTGGTACCCGGGGTGGGGTCTTCTGCTGTTGTAGCCCACCTTTCTTTCCCATTCTGACATTCAGTTTGGAGTTCAGGAGATTGTCTTGACCAGGATCACAACCCTACATGCATTGAAGCAACTGCCATGTGATTGGTTGACTAGATAATCGCATTAATGAGAAATAGAACATGTGTTCCTAATAATTCTTTAGGTGAGTGTATATTGGCTAATTTAAGTTTATTTTCTTATAATTTTAATCAAGTTTTGGTTCAATTTAATATTAAATATTTAATAAATTTAATAATAAAAATTAAGTGTTGCCTAAGGCAGGAGAGAATCCGCCAGTCTTCAGTTTATTCGACTACATGGTTACGATGGAGAAAGCATTCCAAAAAACAATTTCTCTCCGCCTGGAGACGAATCCTCTCAAGATTGATGCAAGTGCGGTATCGGCTGCTCATCGACCCAGAAGTGAACCTGCCTGGCATGAACAGGCCTCTAGTAGCTACAGACAATGAGAAGACAAAGCGTCAAGATAGCTTTGAGCCCGGAAGAGTGGCGAAGTTCATCAAGATAAGTCACTAAAGATTTTACCGCATATAACCGCAGCGCTGACCTCGGATTTAAATTTAGTTTTTCAGCCGAAATACTTCAATAAAGATTTTACCGCATATAACCGCAGCGCTAAGCTCTGAATAAATTTTGTTTTTTGACCGAAATACTTTAACAATATTATTATTTAACAATACTTTAACAATATTTTACCACATATAACCTCAGCGTTGACCACTGAATTAATTATGTTTTTCGACCGAAATACTTCAATAAAAATTTTACCGCATATAACCGCAGAGCAAAACGCTGAATAAAATTAGTTTTTCGACTGAAATAAGTCAATAAACACTTTACCACATATAACTGCAGCATTGAACGCTGAATAAAATTAGTTTTTCGACCAAAATGCGTCAATAATGATTTTACCACATATAACTGCAGCGCTTAACGCTGAATAAAATTATTTTTTTGACCGAAATACGCCAATAAAGACTTTATCACATATAACTGCAGCACTGAACGCTGAATAAAATTAGTTTTTCTACCAATATTTGTGTCACGGATGAAGTTGCAGATAGCTGGAACTTATAAATAAACGAGCGACTGGCTTGATCCCAAACTAAGGAGCATATAGGTGAGCCATATAAAACCCTAAGAGCTCTCCCTGAATGCTACACACATGCAAGGGTCTTTATGATAGACGAATGCATGCCCACGTACCTAAGACTGTGCGACACCTGAAAACCCTATAATAGTGAGGGGACACGACCACCGGCGCCTTGCACTTAATACGGACGGAGTCAGGGTCACCTAGAATCAAGCCAGCAAGGAAACACAATAAAGTAAATGACTTATCTGAGCAAACAGCAGAAGCAGCCTCCAGCAGTGAACACTTCATCCAGGAAGTAGTATAAACCGCAAAGTGAGGCAGTTTGGGAGGAAATATAAAGGAAGAGGATTAGTCTAAATAAGTGACACCTGGCAGAAGGAAAGGAGATGAGAAAGTGAAACCAAAACAAAGAACATCATACAAGAGGTAGAGAAATCAGTAAAGATTTTACCACATATAACTGCAGCGTTGAACGCTGAATTGTTTTTCGACCAAAATACGTCAATAAAGATTTACCACATATACATGCAGCGCCAAATGCTGAATAAAATTTGTTTTTTGACTACCAAAATATGTCACTAAAGGCTTGGGGCTCTCCACCTTGGCTCGCCACAAGCCATCAGTTCTCTGAAAAGTGCAGAGTCCACCACTTGGAAAGGGAGGGACTGCAGCACCAGCAACTTGGACAGCAGCACTTTCAGCTTCTGTGCCGTTGGATGCATGCACGCATACTGTTGTCTCTTGGCAATCCCTTCGGTGATCGATTGCTGACGGAATGACTGACGAGGAGTAGGAGGAGCAGAAGCATCTGGACCAGCAGACGATGGGAACGACAGACAGCTCCCTTTGCCTGAGGTGGTGGAGCCTTGACTGCCTGAAATTGGGTGCGGCATGTCACTGGGTGATGCAGCGGTTGCTGCGGCAGGCTGGACCACCATATTGGAGCCACGGTTTTCAAGGCCACTTTATAGTGACACTGCATATGTTGACGCAGGGCCGTGGTGCAAACATTGGCACACTGGCCACTCTTCACCTTCTGCCCACAGATTCTACATATGGCCATGTTCACTAAAAACTGCCACACCGCAGAGTAGGTGATTTTACCGACTAGACACTGACTGACTGCTACCGCAGCTGCTTCCGTGAACCCGTGGATCCCTCCTTAATAAGGATACATTTTTATAAGAATACATTTTTCGTTTTCTATTGAAATACGCAACTGAAGGCTTTATCACGAATAACTGCGGAGCTGAACGCAGAATAAATGTATTGTTTTCTACCAAAATACTTCACTAAAGGTTTTACCACAAATATTATTGCAACAGTGAACGCTGAATATATTTTGTTTTTCAACCGAAATATGTCACTAAAGGTTTTACCACATATAACTGCAAAAGTAAACGCTGAATATATTTTGTTTTTGTACTGAAATAATAATAACTGCAAAAAGTGTAATGCGTATATATTTTTCGTTTTTGTACTGAAATAGGCCAGTAAACGCTTTTAGCAGAAATAAATGCACCAGTGAAGTGCATATATATATTTTTTTCCTTTTTGTACTGAAATAGGCCACTAAACTCTTTTTCCAGAAATCAATGCACCAGTGAAGTGCGTATATTTTTTTCTTTCTGTACTGAAATAGGCCACTAAACACTTTTAATACATATAACTGCAGAATTGAACTGAGAATATATTTTTCTTTTTGTACTGAAATAGGCCACTAAATGCTTTTGCCACAAATAAGTGCACCAGTGAAGTGCGTATATTTTTTTATTTCTATAATGAAATAGGCCACTAAACGCTTTTGCCACAAATAAGTTCACCAGTGAATTGCGTATATTTTTTCTTTCTATAATGAAATAGGCCACTAAACGTTTTTGCCACAAATAAGTGCACCAGTGAACAGGCTTTTCAACATAACACTTGCACCCCAAGAACAAATTGCTGAAATGATAGAGCTGTATAATGGCTATTTGGATCCCCAAATAATCTTTCCCTGCACTTGTAAATCGCTTTTCTAGCAGTGTCCCTAGCACTTTCTGACATCTCTCCCTGCACTAAGATGCTATGAAATGATTCCTCCCTATCCTTTCCATCCACTTATAAATAGTTTTTTTCCATGTCTGTGCCTGCACTCAGAACTCTGGAAAATGTCTGACTCTAAGATGGTCGCCGTATTTATAGGGCTGTGACATCACAGGGCTGGCTGGCTGCATGCATGGCATTATAGGTCAGCCCATCTTCCCAGAGTTCCTTGCCCCATGTCCTCAGACGTGTATCTGCCATTGTAGGAAAAATTGTGATTCGTAACCACGAAGCACGAGGAAATTCACATTCACTGCTAATCTAATTTTTCCTGAAATTCGGATCAAATTCCACTTCATTCTAAGCTCTGCCTGCACCTTTTTTGAACAGGCTGCAAGTCCACAATGTCCATGTTGGGAAGTGGATATGTTACTTATGCAGATGGCCAATCTGCTGTGTATGTGTTCAGGCATGGAAAAAAATTCGTGAACAAGCGGCAATGGAGACTTAATGGTCCTTGTATGACAGCAATTCTCCAAAGGCTTTAGCTCTACACTTCCTTTTGACATCTGGCCTGCTTCTTAGGCAAATGAAGTTCTTTCTCTGGCCTAGCTCTGGCTGGTTCCTTTTCCAGGCTTGCTCCATGTCCAGCTGCTCCTTACATATACATGTTCCTCTCACTCAGAACTAGTCTAAACTACTCTCTCCCTTCTGAACCGGTCTAACCATTCCTCTTTATATAGAGAGGGTGACACTACCCCTATGTAGTGATGGCTGAAAACATGGCCTATTAATATTTTGTGCATAAGACAAGTCACTGAAAATATCAAGCAAGTAAAAATATATTCTTTAGCTCTGCCTCTGCAGTTTTTCAGTGTACTGGATTTTCAGAAAATAGAAAACATCTACCGTGTCTCTCCGAAAATAAGACAGGGTCTTATACTATTTTTTTCTCCCAAAAAAGGGTTAGGGCTTATTATCGGGGTAGGGCTTATTTTGGCTCCCTGAACAACAAACACACATTTATGCTTGAACAAAAAAACAGGGAGATATGGCGAGAGAGATGACAGGGTGCTGATTGGTGGAGGTGGGGGAGGGAGCAGGACGCGCTCACCACCAATCAGCACCTCCAGCTCCAGGCAGCAGAGAGGAGAAGGACATCCTCCTGCTGCCTCATTGTTAGAACGTGCGGGCTGGCGGCAGTACAGGGTAGAGAAGCCGTCTAGCCTGCCCAGCAATGTACCCGTACGGTAGATGGAAGCGCGGCTGCCGGCACAATTCTGCTTTTAGTTAAGGCGCTAGCCACGATGTATGCGCGGGCTAGCGGCTTCACTGAAGGCTAAGTGCTGGCAGCCTGTGCTGCTATAACTCCTGCCCGCCTCCGCCTTCGATCAGCTGGGAGAGCGGAGATTTCCGGCGCCGAGGTCCCGCCCGCCCTGGCATCTCATGAGCCATTAGTGAGCGCTCCTACGCTGCTGAATCACCCACACTTCCATAAATACAAAATTCATCTAGGGCTTATTTTTGGAGTAGGGCTTATATTTAAGCCCTACTCCCAAAACCCTGCAAAATAGGGCTAGGTCTTATTTTTGGGGTAGGGCTTAATTTTGGGGAAACACGGTATTGCTGGAACAAAGGCACATCTGGAAATAGGGTACTAAGTGTTATTAGGCCATGGCTTTACTTCAATAGCGATTATCCTGGTGACAGATTTCCTTTAAAGAGGTTGTGTTATTTGAGACATTGGTGGCATATCGCTAGCATATGCCACCAATGTCAGAAAGATGTGGGTCCCACCTCCGGGAACTTTACCTATCTCTAAAACAGGGTCCCAAAAGTGAAGAATGTGTGGCATGCTCTCCGTTCATTTGTGTGGAAGTTCTGAAAATAGCAAAGTGAGTAGTACTCTCAGCTATTTCCAGAACTCCCATAGAAGTGAAAAGAGAGCACACTGTGCATGCACAGCCGCCTCTCCATTTATCTCTATGGCAGTTACAGAAGTAGCTGAGCCAGCACTTGGCTTTTTTGGAACTACCATAAAAAAGAACAGACGGTGCTTTTGTGGTACTCCTTCGTTCACTTTGGGGACCCATTCTAGAGATAGGTGTGGGTCCCAGAGCTGCAGGTCCCACCTATAGGACCCACATCTATCTATTATATGTACATATACATATTATAGTGATATGCCACCAGTGTTTTAGATGAGGCAACCCCTTTTAATGACAGTTAAAGATATGCTTTGCAACAGCCACTATATGCTCTAGACACAAGGGACAAGAGGGGACCTTATTGACTTCTATGGGAGAGTTTTCTAGGCTTGCTTTGTGCAAGTCATTTAACAAGCAATTGGTAGATAAGCTTTAACAATCACCTACTGTGAATGATTAATCCAGTGTTATCTATTATAGAAGTGTTATCTGATATTGTAATCCTGCCTGTAATGATAGTGCGATGATTACTAAAAAGTAATCTGAACAGACCACATGGCAACTACAGTATTATTAGGCTTAATGGTCAGTTTTTATGAGATCCATACTGTCCATAGAAACATAGAATGTGTCGGCAGATAAGAACAATTTGGCCCATCTAGTCTGCCCAAAATCTGGTAAATCCATCTAGTCAATATGTACATCAAGTGAAGGTCCCATTCAATGGAAGCAATATATATTGTAATTGTGGAGCAAGTTGACCCCTCCAATGCTAAAGTATTCTTCATTCCAGCTACCACTGGAAATACTATAGCTTAGTAGTGGATCTGGGATAGCAATACTACATATGGAATGCATGGGAGGGTTTCCCTAGAAATGAGGGCAACGAACAGCCATACTATTCAAAACTGTGGTGAATTCAATTAGGCAAGGTGTTAAACACACCAGTCAAAATGTACAGAATTAAGCAAACCCCTGATCAGGACCAGCAGTGTACATACCATAGAAGAAGATAATGTCACTGCTATAAGGCCTTTGGAAAAAGCCCTAGTTGTTGTGTATCACTGGGGAAACAAATATTAGACCCTTATGTTCTGGGTGAGAAAACTGTGCCTTACAGATTCATTTTGTTAAATTCGATTTGGGGCTGAATTGGCTGAAACGGTTATCTGATTTGATAAATAATCTCTGAATCAGAAGTGCACAGATTACTCCTGTCTGTATTGGGATTCTCTTAAAAGCTATCATAAAATAATCAAATTCTTTTGAACCGAAACTTTAGTTTGAATGACTGTATTTTAGAATTGATTGACTCATCTCTACTGTGGACACCATAATGGGGGTCCATCTTAATCTCTGTTATCTGAATCACCCTTTTCTATACGGTATATTCTACTTCTGAGGTAAAAAATATAGGAAGCATAATTGGTCAGTTTCCTTGAATATTAGGGCACTGAACAGCCATTCAGTTTAAAACAAAGGTTTCTGAGTTTGCGCCAGCTCAAAAAGTTATGTCAAGAACGTAATTAGCTGGTGCGTAATCTAATTCACAATTCTGAGGTCTATAATCTACTTGAATAGACTTGCATGACTAACATGATATAAAAGAAGCTAGTTTATACTTTAAGATTGCTGAGGACTAGAATTCCCTCACCATTCCCCTCATTATGTAGGGCATGCCTGTTCTTCAGAAAACTCTCTGCAAACCCAGAGGATAGCAAGCTCTCATTAGCAATGTTTCAGTGAGCCCGGCTAATGGGAGTTAGTGCTGTGGCAGGATATACACTACGCTGGATAAGCTGTAAGGAGAATTATCAAGGTTTCATAACTATAAAGTGGCTGCTCCATTGCACTCTGCTCCAAAGTTACATAGTTACATAGTTAATACGGTTGAAAAAAGACATAAGTCCATCAAGTTCAACCAAGGGATAGGTGGGGATGCGAATCCCAGAAGGAATTGAGACTCAGATTTCTACACGTGTTCATAAGCATTAATGTTGTTTAGTTTTAAGAATTCATCTAAACCCTTTTTAAAACTTTTTCTTCTCCAGTCGGAGGCAGTGCCCCCTTGTCTTTTGAGTGCATTTTACATGGAACAGTTTTTCACCGTATTTTTTGTGTGGCCCATTTATATATTTGTATAGGTTAATCATGTCCCCCCTTAGATGTCTCTTCTCAAAACTAAATACATTAAATTATTTTAATCTTTCTTCATAACTAAGACCCTCCATGCCCCTTATCATTTTAGTCGCTCTCCTCTGTACTTTTTCCAGCTGCAGTGCGTCCTTTCTACGGACTAGTGCCCAGAACTGAACTGCATATTTCAGATGAGGCCGACACCAACGCTTTGTAAAGTGGTAATATCACATCCCTGCCCATGCCTCGTTTAATGCATGACAATATCCTGGTGGCCTTAGAAGCAGCTGTAATTTAATCTACCATCCACATGGACACCCAAATCTTTCTCTATAAGTGACTCTCCCAATGTTACATCACCTAGGACATATGAAGCACAGAGATTATTAGGCTACTTTCACACTAGCGTTCGGGTTTCCGTTCGTGAGCTCCGTTTGAAGGAGCTCACGAGCGGACCCGAACGCAGCCGTCCAGCCCTGATGCAGTCTGAATGGAGGCGGATCCGCTCAGACTGCATCAGTCTGGCGGCGTTCAGCCTCCGCTCCGCTCGCCTCCGCACGGACAGGCGGACAGCTGAACGCTGCTTGCAGCGTTCGGGTGTCCGCCTGGCCGTTCGGAGGCGTGCGGATCCGTGCGGATCCGTCCAGACTTTCAATGTAAGTCAATGGGGACGGATCCGTTTGAAGATGCCACAATGTGGCTCAATCTTCAAGCGGATCCGTCCCCCATTGACTTTACATTGAAAGTCTGGACGGATCCGTCCCAGGCTATTTTCACACTTAGCTTTTTTTTGCTAATATAATGCAGACGGATCCGTTCTGAACGGAGCCTCCGTCTGCATTATTATGAGCGGATCCGTTCAGAACGGATCCGCCCGAACGCTAGTGTGAAAGTAGCCTTACTACCAAGATGTGTAACTTTACATTTGTCCACATTGAACCTCATTTGCCAAGTTGATGCCCAATCACTCAGAGTGTTCAAGTCAGCTTGTATTATATGGACATCTTCCATAGACTGTACAGTAGTGATGGACGAACAACGGCTGGACGGTTCGCGGCGGGCCCCATTCACTTTAATGGCAGGTGAACCTGAAAAACCTTCAGCTCATATTTGCAGCCACCAAATACTTAGTAGAAGTGTACAAATAGTCCCACAACATGGACAGTGACATACTAGAGGGGGATCAATGACAAAAACTCCAACAAACAATATGTATCTTAATCAGGGGACATTTTTATGCGTCTTAAAGGGAAATTCTCTGAAATGTGCCTGTTGGAGGCGACAAAAAATTTATTTTAGGCCACAGGAGTACGGGCCTTAAAAATTAGGCATTCACCTGACATAAAAAAAATTGTGATTATGTGGCTCGAGGTACATTATGTGGTCAATGGATAAAAAGTTTACTGTAGGCCACTTTATTTTTCACTTTTTTTTTTGGGGGGGGGGGCAACTGGTATATCACACCAGTAGAAATTATTTGTTCCAATGTCGTTTGGCACTATCTGTAGCTGCGGTAACGCAGCAAAACCGCAAACAAATGCTGCATTACCTAAATGCACTATATAGAAAGTATATTATTGGTATATAACACCCCTGCTTCAATCAGTTTTATTGGGGGGCAACTGGTATATCACACCAGTAGAAATTATTTGTTCCAATAGCGATTATCAAAATTAGGGTTATTCACTTTAGAAAAAGACGACTGAGGGGAGATCGAATTGATATGTATAAATATATCAGGGGTCAGTACAGAGATCTATCCCATCATCTATTTGTCCCCAGGACTGTGACTGTGACGAGGGGACATCCTCTGCGTCTGGAGGAAAGAAGGTTTGTACACAAACATAGAAGAGGATTCTTTACGGTAAGAGCAGTGAGACTATGGAGCTCTGCCTGACGAGGTGGTGATGGTGAGTACAATAAAGGAATTCAAGAGGGGCCTGGATGTATTTCTGGAGCATAATAATATTACAGGCTATAGCTACTAGAGAGGGGTGTTGATCCAGGGAGTTATTCTGATTGCCTGATTGGAGTCGGGAAGGAATTTTTTATTCCCCTAAAGTAGGGAAAAATTGGCTTCTACCTGACATTTTTATTTTTTTTGCCTTCCTCTGGATCAACTTGCAGGTTAACAGGCCGAACTGGATGGACAAATGTCTTTTTTCGGCCTTATGTACTATGTTACTATGTTTGGCACTCTGTGTAGCTGCAGTATCGCAGCAGAACTGCACACAACTGCTGCACAATACTAATGCACTATGTGAGGAATACCACGCCTCGTGCCCGCTTGACGTCACCTACATTGATCTCAGTAGACGCAGTATGGTCACTTGTTACCAAAGCATGATGTTACACCCTCCAGAAGGGCAGGTAAGGTCAGCTTGGTACAGTTTACACAAACACCTCTTGTCCACGCGGACACAAGCTGAGAGGGCCTTTTCACTGCCGCCGTGAAACAGCGCCTCCTCAGCCCGGGTAATCTACCACCAGCTTCTCGTTTGATATAAGCCTGGTCCACTAATGGGATTATATAGAGTGAGAAACCAACTCGCGGTAAATTATAACTAGGTCGAAACACGGACTTGGGGATTCGTGATCGATATACAAGATAGCACAAGATTAAATTATATATTTAATTGCCTTAAGGGCACACTAGATGTACAATATACACAGGAAATATATGCAGCGGTCTGAGGTTACAGTTACAGGTGATATAGGTACAACAGGGTTAAGCAGAGAAAAAGTCAGTTACTGGCTAGATGAAAGTTCCTTGGGGTTATGATGGTGGAATAGTCCTTTGCTGCAGTCATGTGGGGGCGGTGATGTCAGCGGTTTCCAGGTCTCTCCAAACACATTTGCGCGATGTGACCCCCTTTCAGAAAAAGAAACGCCCGATTGCTTGCACAAGCCTTTTAAACTGTAGCAGGCCCCTCCCCTCCCTGCCTCAGGGAGGGGTCCCCTCCTCCTGTTCTGGAACTGGCATCAAATGAGCCAAAAAACCGATTATGGCTCATAGCTCCAGACCAGAATGTCGCAGGGAGGTGATTCTGGACCCAATTGATCCACCTGGGTTCCAGCTGCAACTAGAGTCCAAACATGGTGCCGCTATGGGGTTTATGTGGGGAGTTATGTATTTCTCCCCTCCCAGGCATCCTCACATACTATAATATACTTTCTATGTTAGAAAGTATAAGTATATTACACCCCTCAGTAAGTCACACCTATCGATAGCACATCTATACCAGTCCTTAAAATAACTTTTGTGGCCTTATTAGCTAGAGTTTAGTGTCCCTAACAGTCTGTCCCTGCTCCACACAGCAACCTCTCCCTACACTGGCAAAAAACTGAATGTAAAATGGCTGCCAGATTAGGTTTATTTATAAGGTAGGGGGTATGTCCATGTGCTGAAACGTCTCAATTGGCTGTCCTGTACCACATGATAGATGTGTCATGGGTCAAAGTTCTTCACAATGTAAAATAATATGGCGCCGGCGGACATCGCCATATGTTCGCCCGTTTGGCAAATCGCAAACAAGCAAAGTTTGTTGCAAAACGACCGTCGGGCGAACCGCAAGGCCATCTCTACTGTACAGTACTACATAGCTTAGCACCCCCCTGTGTTTTGCGGATCCGATCTATGGATCCGTGGATCCGTAAAACACATACAGAAGTCTGAATGGAGCCTTACAGGGGGGTGATCAATGACAGGGGGGTGATCACCCCATATACACTCCCTGATCCCCCCCTGTCATTGATCAACCCCCTGTAAAGCTCCATTCAGACGTCCGTATGTGTTTTACGGATCCACGCATCCATGGATCGAATCCGCAAAACACATACGGATGTCTGAATGGAGCCTTACAGGGGGGTTATCAATGACAGGGGGTGATCACCCCATATACACTCCCTGATCACCCCCTGTCATTGATCACCCCCCTGTAAGGCTCCATTCAGACGTCCGTATGTGTTTTGCGGATCCGATCCATGGATGCGTTGATCCGTAAAACACATACGGACGTCTGAATGGAGCTTTACAGGGGGGTGATCAATGACAGGGGGGTGATCAATGACAGGGAGTGATCAGGGAGTCTATATGGGGTGATCACCCCCCTGTCATTGATCACCCCCCTGTAAGGCTCTATTCAGACGTCCGTATGTGTTTTGCGGATCCGATACATGGATCCGTGGATCCGTAAAACACATACGGACGTCTGAATAGAGCTTTACAGGGGGGTGATCAATGACAGGGGGGTGATCAATGACAGGGGGTGATCAGGGAGTCTATATGGGGTGATTACCCCCCTGTCATTGATCACCCCCCTGTAAGGCTCCATTCAGACGTCCGTATGTGTTTTGCGGATCCGCGGATCCGTGGATTTGCAAAACACGGACACTGCTGATCCCCAAAACACATACGGACATCTGAATGGAGCCTTCCAGGGGGGTAATCAATGACAGGGGGGTGATCAATGACAGGGGGGTGATCAGGGAGTCTATATGGGGTGATCAGGGGGTTAATAAGGGGTTAATAAGTGACAGGGGGGGGGGTGTAGTGTAGTGTAGTGGTGTTTGGTGCTACTTTACAGAGCTGCCTGTATCCTCTGGTGGTCGATCCAAGTAAAAGCGACCACCAGAGGACCAGGTAGCATGTATATTAGACGCTGTTATTAAAACAGTGTCTAATATACCTTTTAGGGGTTAAAAAAACGCATCTACAGCCTGCCAGCGAACGATCGCCGCTAGCAGGCTGTAGATCAATTCGCTTCGCCTGTGTGCGCGCGTTCACAGGAAATCTCGCGTCTCGCGAGATGACGCCCCGGCGCGTCCAGGAGGAATTACAGTGCTGCCGCAAAGACGCATTCCTGCGTGCGGCGGTCCTGTAGAGGTTAAACACCAATATGAGGTTACTACATTCTTGAGTGACATATCTGACTCATTATTAGGGATTTTTCACCAAAAAGATGGCCATATTTGAGTAATGTGACATCATTAGATAAAGTTTAGTAATTAAGTTTCATATACTTAGAGATATTTGAGTTGTTATATTCAGTTTATATGCACATTTCTTGCGGAATAACAGGAAGCGTAGGCATATTGGCTTTGATCTAGTTTGTCAGGAACTCATCGATAGAACATACAATACAACGGTTGGTGGTCCGTTTCTGAGAAGATACTTTAGGAGTTACAAATGGCTTCCTGTAATGCTTAAAAAAAAACATTGCAGAAACCAATTTAAAAAATACCAACTATTTCTATAGTTAAAGAAACACATTTACCAAACTTACTAATCACTTTAACTTTTAGTTTACAAATTTATGGTCAATTTAATATTTTCTGTTCAGATCTTGCTTTATCATGTTTAATCTGAATTTTTTTGCTAATTGAAATCAAATGGGGACACATTCTTTTTATCTCCTTTTATTTTCTAATGGTAGATTTGTTTCTTATTCTATTTTCTATGCATCATTAATGAGCAGCCATCTTTTCTGAAATAGTGTTGAATATCATTCCTAGATATATTTTACAGCAGCCAACAGATCCATATGAACCTGCATGCGAGAGATGATTCATTGACTTCTGTGGGAGAGTGTTTTAGGCATACTCTGTGACCAGTGCAGAGGCCGCTGTGCGGAAAGGGGAGGAGGTGAGCTGTGGCATCTATTGGAATTGGTGGATTCTGTATTTATATATTGGTGTTACACATCATTGTACTCCTGCCTGTGATAATGATATGACTGCTGAAAAGTGATCTCTACAGAACAGGAAGCAACAGACTATTACAAGGCTTAAGTGAAACTGCAAGATTTATAATTTTTTTAAAGTTATGTATGGAATGTGTTTAAAAAAATCCCCAAGAATTCTTAAAAATATGTTCAATGTAAAAACATGATTTAAACAATAGGTCATTAACTTTTTTAATTAGTAATGGCAATTAAGGATTGCACATTGGAATTTTCAAGCTTCAGGATCTGCTGGGAGTAGACATGACTAGCGTCCTGCAGAAATAAAAAGTGCTCTCGAGACCGAGAGATTAATTGCCAAAGAGAGTAAAACTAACCCTAAAATGTTCTTCAATTATATAAATGTTAAAAAGTATAAATCTGAAGGTGTCGGCCATTTAAAGAGTAATGAGGGGGAAGTCGCAAAGAGCGATGGGGAGAAAGCAAAGCTGTTAAATATTTTTTTCTCCAATGTATTCACTGAGGAAAATAAATGGTCAGATGACATGCAGAATGTAAAAATAAATTCCCCATTTAATGTGCCCGGTCTGACCCAGGAAGAAGTACATCAGCGACTTAAAAAGATTAAAATAGACAAGTCGCCAGGACCGGATGGCATGCACCCCCGTATCCTAAGGGAATTAAGTAATGTCATAGCCAGACCCTTATTTCTGATATTTGCAGACTCTATACTGACAGGGAATGTCCCACAGGATTGGCGCATGGCAAATGTGGTGCCAATATTCAAAAAGGTCCAAAAACAGAGCCTGGAAACTGTAGGCCGGTAAGTTTAACATCTGTTGTGGGTAAACTGTTTGAAGGTTTTCTGAGAGATGCTATCTTAGAGGAACGGAAATAAGAAAATAATGCCACATCAGCATGGCTTCGTGAGGGATCGGTCATGTCAAACTAATTTAATCAGTTTCTATGAGGAGGTAAGTTCTAGACTTGACAGCGGCAAATCAATGGATGTCGTGTATCTGGACTTCTCCAAAGCATTTGACACTGTACCACATAAAAGGTTAGTATATAAAATGAGAATGCTCGGACTGGGAGAAAACGTCTGTATGTGGGTAAGTAACTGGCTCAATGATAGAAAACAGAGGGTGGTTATTAACGGTACACACTCAGATTGGGTCACTGTCACTAGTGGGGTACCTCAGGGGTCAGTATTGGGCCCTATCCTCTTCAATATATTAATTAATGATCTTGTAGAAGGCTTGCATAGTAAAGTATCAATTTTCGCAGATGACACTAAACTGTGTAAAGTAATTAACACTGATGAGGACAGTATACTACTACAGAGGGATCTGGATAGATTGGAGGCTTGGGCAGATAAGTGGCAGATGGGGTTTAACACTGATAAATGTAAAGTTATGCACATAGGAAGGAAAAATGCAAGTCACCCGTACATACTAAATGGTAAAACACTCGGTAATACTGACATGGAAAAGGATCTAGGAATTTTAATAAACAGCAAACTAAGCTGCAAAAACCAGTGTCAGGCAGCTGCTGCCAAGGCCAATAAGATAATGGGTTGCATCAGAAGGGACATAGATGCCCGTGATAAGAACATAGTCCTACCACTTTACAAATCGCTAGTCAGACCACACATGGAGTACTGTGCACAGTTCTGGGCTCCTGTAAACAAGGCAGACATAGCAGAGCTGGAGAAGGTCCAGAGGAGGGCAACTAAAGTAATAACTGGAATGGGGCAACTACAGTACCCTGAAAGATTATTAAAATTGGGGTTATTCACTTTAGAAAAAAAGATGACTGAGGGGAGATCTAATTAATATGTATAAATATATCAGGGGTCAGTACAGAGATCTATCCCATCATCTATTTATCCCCAGGACTGTGACTGTGACGAGGGGACATCCTCTGCGTCTGGAGGAAAGAAGGTTTGTACACAATCATAGAAGAGGATTCTTTACGGTAAGAGCAGTGAGACTATGGAGCTCTCTGCCTGAGGAGGTGGTGATGGTGAGTACAATAAAGGAATTCAAGAGGGGCCTGGATGTATTTCTGGAGCATAATAATATTACAGGCTAAAGCTACTAGAGAGGGGTCGTTGATCCAGGGAGTTATTCTGATTGCCTGATTGGAGTCAGGAAGGAAGTTTATGTTCCCCTAAAGTGGGGAAAATTGGCTTCTACCTGACAGTTTTTTTTTTTGCCTTCCTCTGGATCAACTTGCAGGATAACAGGTCGAACTGGATGGACAAATGTCTTTTTTTGGCCTTATGTACTATGTTACTATGTAATCTATCATCTCTATCTACGGAGATTATGAAATGACTACTTGACATTGTTGGATTAGATGTCCTTCATTGACTATGAATCCCTACATGAATTCCATTCCCCAATCATATCATGAGCCTCAAGAGTTGACAAGTCACTGCCTCCCACAAAATCAACCTACTCATCCCCTGCTGCTGTAAAGATTTCCATAATCTGAATAGTCTGTTGGTGTCCTGGCAAGGCTCTGTCCTAGGACCCCTGCTCTTCTCTATTTACACTTTTGGTCTGGGATATCTCATAGAGTCCCATGGCTTTTAGTATCACTCTTATGCTGATGACACACAAATCTACCTCTCTGGTCCAGACATCAGCACCTTATTATCTAGAATCCTACTATGTCTATCTGCTATATCACCCTTCTTCTCTTCTCGCTTTCTAACACTTAACATGGATAAAACAGAATTCATCATCTTTCCCCCACCCCCCACCAGACCTATCTATCATGATCAAAGGCTGCACACTCTCCCCGGTCAGCGAAGTCTGCTGCCTTGGAGTGACCTTGGATTCTGCCCTCTCCTTCCGACCGCACATCCAAGCCCTTTCCACCACCTGCCGCCTCCAACTCAAAAACATCTCCCACATCCGCGCTTTCCTCAACTTTGAATCTGCAACTTGCTACCCCAAAATATCAGACTCTCACCTACAGTGGAATCCTTCAAAAGAAACCTAAAAACCCACCTCTTCAGACAAGCCTACAACCAGTGACCCTGCTGCCTCTACACCGCCATGACCAGCTTCACCCTCACCTACTGTGTCCTTCTCCCATACATGTAGATTGTAAGCCCTCACGGGCAGGGCCCTCTCTCCTTCTGTACCAGTTTGTAACTTGTGTTGTTTATGCTTAGTGCAGTTGTCTGTATTATGTATGTATACTCCTTTTCATATGTACAGCGCTATGGAATGAATGGCGCTTTAATAATAAATAATAATAATACAGTATTTCTATCCCTTCTCTCATCCAAATCAGATACATAAACTGAGGATAAAGACTGAAGAAAGACTCTAGTCATTCACTTATTGTGCATCAGAGAAAGGAATATTCTGCCATTTACATGTTAGACATGTTATTCAGCTGAGTTCAGATTTCTAATGAGATTCAAATACTAATTAAAACACATCATTTTGATAATAATCTGCTCAAAATTCACTTTTTACAAAATTGAACAAATCCAGAACCACCCATTCTTTGTGGCTGTATGCACTTTCTCGAGCATACAGACCCTTGCCTCCATTCCCTGGCAGCGTTCATTAATTTTGCTATGTTTTGATGTTGTGTTTTTGTTAATGTATTCTAATGTGTCAGAGAATATGAAAGTAACACCTGGTATTCTTTGTGCAAGGGCTGTCTAGTGTTAGGGGCAAAGTACAAAGACATGCGGCTGAACCTCCAGCGTCATTATAAATGAGCGTAGGGGATTCGTAGGTTTTCTAGCCATGAAACATAAGAGCAAGCATTGCTCTTACTTGAAAATATAGCTTGCAGGAAAATAATTCTGTTGTATTCCTGTCCAGATAATGATGCAATACCTTGTGCGTCTAAGTTAGAAGGAGCATTTTTTATTTGGAGAAAATGCATTGCCAAGTCTGTCTTGGTATATTATCATCTCTTAATATAACCATGGGAGTCTTATATTTAACTTAATGGCATTAAATCAAATTCAACCCTTGGAACTCACTGAAATATTTTAGTCTGTAGAATCAAAGAGTCAAAAGAGGTCACTTATTCCAAAAGAGAGCACTAGAGGAAATACAGTATGTTATATCTTGATTTTTATCAGAGGTTCCCAATATTATTATCACATTCAGCTGTGGAAGATAATCCAGAGTCATGGCATTATGTTCCATTAAAATATGATCCCAAGACTTGTTCTTTCCCACTGGAACAAGAATCACTCCCCTTCTCCCTTCAACCCGGGGGCAAACAGAATTTTCTCTATTCCTCTTTTGCCAAGCCTTTATGTTCTCAAATACTGTACATATACATTGTGCAGTCTCATTAGATTTTTTTTAGTATGTTTGTAGGAAAAACCCTCTAGACTTAGTCTGAAAGTAACATCAATGGCTTACCTAAATTGGGGTCAATTTATATAATTTTAAAGGTTTGTTTTGGGTGATATAAATTTATGACCTCTTCTAAGAATATGTCACCAATATCTGATCTGCGGGGTTCTATCAGCCAGAACCTCTATTTAATGAGCAGAACCGGAAACTTTACGGTATGGAAGAAGAAGGTCTGTACAATGGGTAGTTTCAAGCATTGGTGTACTACAGCTAAGCTCCCATTCAGTTGAATGGAATCAGAGTTGCAGTACACTGGTAGGTCACTAAACAGTGTACAGAGCTATCTTCTTCCAGCTTCATACACTGTATAATTTCCAACTGCCTCAAATATCTGATTGTCGGGTCACCGGGTGTCAGACTTTCACTGATCTCATATGGATGACCTATTTTGAGAACAAGTCATAAATATTTGTAACCCAGACAATCCCTTCAAGACACTAGGAATGTGGCAACCTGTGTAGATATTCTAATTAAGCAGTATTGCTGAATTATCATGTGCCTAGCTCTGAGATCTACTATAGAGCTTCAGTGAAGTTGTTTTGCCACACATCTAGTGAAATTGGTAGTTACAAAAAAAATGTCCTTCACCATGAGCCTCAATCCAAACACTCATGTCTATGTGAGAGTTGGGGGAGATAACTGACCCAATATGACAAATACTACGATCAGACTACACAGAGTTTGCTTGTTGTCTGTTACCATGGAGACTCACATGCCTGCATAGTAGTTGTAGGCATAAAATAATTGGACATTTTTAGTTTTAAATTCATAAGTCTGAAAAAAACATACGTCCATTCAGTTTAGCCTATTATTCCGAAGTTGATCCAAAGGATGGCAAAAAAATCTTATCAGGTAGAAGACCTTATGCTAAATTGCTTAATTTATTATTTTACATGTATTGGGACAATAGCAAAGCAAAGAAGAACATTTACTGTATATTTCTATAATCATAGAAAATGTATTTTAGAACATTTGGCTGTTTTTATTCTCTATTTCAGCAGTCCTTTGTCATACTTTCTTTGAGTCACTACAATGAGACTGTTTGTTATGCTAAAAGTCCACACAAAGAGGAAGTTAAAGAGCCGAGACAGGAAGTAGAATACATGGAGTGACTTCAAGAAATTATTTCCAGAAAACCATCCACCAGTTTTAAAGACGTTATTCCATAGGTAATGTAAAAAATAAAAATCATTCATAACCTAAGTGCATGGCAGCAAAGCTAGAGCCAGCCCTGTGCCTCACATGGATCCACAGATCTCACCATTCATTGTTCCAATTGTTGTGCTAGATTTATTTCAAGTTGTCAGCTTGTCCTTTCTCAGAGTTATGCCCTTTCTGCTTCAGCTAGTGGCAGTTGAAGGATGGAACTGAGCATGTGCTTCCATCTCACTGAGAAGGATTGAGAAATTAGTAAAAGAGCAAACAAGAGGTGGCGCTATACGGATAGATTTTAGTGAATAACTCTGTAGCTATAATACATTTTTTATTATAAGCAGTTATAAAAGTATTCAGATCCAGGTGCTGGTTTGAAAACTGTAGAATATTATTCATAGGACAACCCCTTCAATGTAGAAAATTACATAGAATATTCACATATACTGTAGGCTGCTAATATGTGACAAAAATTATGGAAACATCTCTTTAAGTCTTTAGGTTTCACATGTACTTTTTATGATGATATATAGTAATGTTCACATGAAGTACACATGAGGGGAACCTAAAATGCTACCTTTTACCTGATGATCATTCTGAGCACGCTTGTATTGGGATCTTAGGGTGCTTTAAAGCACTTTCTACTTTATAGTTAGATTTTTTACAAGCACACGCACCACTTTATTGACCAAATGACCCCTTAGTGTGGCAAGTTTAAGCTACTGGTAAGTAACAATCAGCTATTTTGTATTCATAAGCCTTTCGGAATGCATTTCCATGTCAACAAGCAACACCAAGACTTGTGCCTTAATCCATTGGAAAAGAAGAACAATGTAATGGTCTGCTGAGCCCAAGCTATAGCTGATTAATAAGAGACTAACTGCTCTTCCAAGCTCTGCGGGGAAGAATACAAGAGTTGACTGGGAATGATGTTCAATGTTAAGATAGCAGGGCATGCTATGATTGCATTAATATTTATTTGCAGTCAGCTCTTCGAAGTACATTGGAAATGAAATGAAACATTGGCAACAAGTGCTGAAAGATATTGTGTGCTCTCTTTAGCTAGTGTTCTATATTTTGGCTTTGATATAAATTTGGTTTAGACTGGACTACACATAAACTAAGGAGGGATAAAAATGTAGATCATTTCATCCATAGACATAATGTGTGTTTCTTCAGGTTAGCATCCTAATAAAAATGCCAAGCTGAATCTCTATAAACAATATTTCTCATTAGAATCCTTTGCATATATCGGAATATGGAAAGGTGAAATAAGGGATGTAGATGGTGACTGTAAAATGCTGAGAAGTTCTTAAAGTGGCAATTTCACAGCACTATGAAAACAAAATGTTTAGATTGGAATCACACAGGAATTTTTTTCTAGCATAAGGCGAATATACAGTGTTATCATCCCTTACCATGGGACTAGCGTCGGACTGATTATCAGGAATGAATGTTCATATGAATGCTTGTTCCCTATAATTGACCCTTGTAAAGGTGTTGCTGATCACCTGATGAACTAGAAAACATTTAACGGGTGAAATCATCATTTATGATGACAAGTAAATCATTGATTCCGGGCAGCAGATCCTCCTGGGCAGCCCAGAAACAATTAATCTGTATGAGGAAGAGTGACTGTAGTAGCGAGCACTTGTCCCTATTCAGTGGAGATGATTGCTGCAGGTCATGAGCATGCCATTATCAGGAAGGAACAGTTCATTCCCAATAATTACCTGCTCAGTTGACACATGTAAATGCGCCATTAGTTAATAAAGAAGATTAATTCTCAGAATTCCAAGAGAAGCATTGCCTAACTCCCCATGCTGTTTAGACACTCTCCATAAGTGTAGCACCCCAGAGTGGTGTTACCACTTCTGCACCTTGCTTCTATCTTTTATGGTCTAACCTGTATGTCACCATTTCCAGGTCCCTCAACACTGCATTTATAATAATGTTATGTAACTGTTTATGTAATGCTCCTGGTTCACCAGCAGGTGGCAGCAAATACATAAGAGCTGTATGTAGGTAGAATAGAGTGTTCCATTCCATTCTAACCCCCCTCTGTAGGGAAGTGAGCTAGCCCAATTTCCTGAAGGAAGGGTGGGTACCAGTTAGAGTTGGAGTGTAGTGTACCTCCTGCAAGGTGAATGGTGTGCAGGGGCCCATCTCTTCTGGACATGCCCACATCAGCCAGAGCACCTTAAGATCTGCTGGCCAGGGAGGCTGAAGCATAGAAGCCTAAGAAGCCAGGAGATTAGTTCCTCATCTGAAGCTAAGTTCGACTAAAGAGAGAGGTGCAGCACAAAGAAGAAATCAAAGTTACTAAGCTAGCCTGTCAGTACAGCAGAGAGAGATAGAGAGAGAAAGCAGAGTTGAGTTTGCCTGCCAGTTCATGCTAAAGCCTGCTGAAACCAAGACAAAACTTGAAAACTGGAGAAACGTTTATTCAAGTAAAGCTGCCATTGAACTTTATCTCAAGGTCTGGACTCAAGTTATTCATCCAAATCCCTCAATTATTCCCCCTATTTATTGCTTCGGAGCTAAAGCCTTGGGTCCAGCTGTATGCATGTAGGAGCACCATAGCACACATAAAAATACATTTAGGCCGTACGAGAACCCAGCTTCTCGTCTTATCTGAAGTATACAAAAGATACACTGACTAAACTCCAAGAAATACGACTACTATGATTGCTAGTCTTGATGTAAAGGCTCTCTACACTGGGAAGTTTCATTCACAGACCACTGGGACAACAATAGGGACGATTTGTGCACCGAGTTTTGCAAATTTATATTTAGGGTGGTGGGAAGTAAGAACAGTATTTACAGAAGAGCACTATGATTTCACTAAACACATTTTATATAGGGGTCGATTTATCGACGATATTTTGATTCTATGGGAAAGAACTGAGAAGCACTTTTATGATTTTGTGGAATAACAATGCATTAGGCCCAATTTACAGCAGAGATAAACAAGAATAGCCTGAATTTTCTTGACCTGACAATTATCCTGGAAACTGATGGCAGTGTAAAAACAACACTATACAGAATACCTACATAAACAAACAGCCTACTACATTGGGAGAGCCACCACCCATCTACATGGAAGAAAAGCATCCTGATAGGACAATACCTTCGAGCAAAGCGTAATTGCTCAACAAATGAAGGCTTTGAAGATGAATGTAAACTACTGTACAGTAGATTTAAAGCTAGAGGCTATCCCAAAAAAGTACTATATAAGGCATACAATAGAGCTAAAAATAGTAATAGGACCAGTTTACTCTCAGATAACAAACAACAAAAAAACAAGAATGATAATAAAATAGTACGATGCGTAGGAAATTTTAATAGCCAACATGAGAAGGTTCGAAATATATTCAGACGTAATTGGCATATACTATTAATCAGATGAAGAGCTAAAAGAAATTATCCCTCCTAATCCGGCTATCACATATAGAAGGGGTCAAAATATAAAAGAAAAATTAGTACATAGCCATTTTACACGATACCAAAAACAAAATATACATACATGGTTTACTACAAAAGGATCATATCCCTGTGGTGATTGTATTTTTTGTGAAAAAAATGATACCAAAGAAGGAATTTTTAAATCCAGTGGATAACTAAAAATAAGTAATAAAAGAATACATTAACTGCAAATCCACAAGAGTTATCTATGCCATCCAGTGTGGATGCCCTAAGTTGTATATAGGAAAAACTATACAAGAACTTAGAAGACGCATATCAAAACATTTAAGTACCATCAATACTGACTCTGACACTTCCCTCTCCAGACATATACAAAATAAACATAATGGTAATATTCAGACCTTAAAAGTGTGGGGGATTCAAAAAATGACGTTAGGCCCCAGAATGGGAAACTTAGATAGAAGATTACAGCAGGAGGAAGCGAGATGGATTTACAGTCTAAGAAGTCTCGCCCCACATGGACTGAATGAGGGGTTCACATATGCATCGTTCCTCTGACAAATCAATGAGATCCCTAGGGATTAAAACAAAATAATAATAAGTATAAACAAACAAATGAATTATTCTATCTATTTAACAATAGAACAGTAAAACAGTAAGGCAGGAAACCAGACTTAAAAACAACAAAAAACAAGAAAAAGAGATACAAAAAACAGCCGAGGGGATAGTATATAGTTTATACCTTTTGAGTTAGGATATAGATATCAAGCCGGAATCATCAGGTCTAACACAGGAGTCTGAGGGGATAAAAAAAAAAGAAGAGATTTATCTAAGTGCCAGCACATGGGCAATAGCAAGCAAGAAGAAAAATAATGTCTATGTTCAAAGACATGCGCAGTTGGATATAACAACCCATAGAGTATAAGCTCAAAGCTAACAACTATCAAAAGTCAGGCGCAACAAGAACCTGATCTGTTCCAATTTAGAGACTAAGTTCTGTCGCATGCGCAATTAAAACTGCTTCCTAACAGAAAAGAATAAGTTCCAACGCAGGCGCTGAATGAGATTCTTCTTTAACATATGCACATCAAATATGGATCAGATAGTATGATCTAAGCCCTAGCGCAGGAGCAATAGCAATCTAATGTCCTAATCTAATGTGATAGAATCCATAAAAAAGTCTAAAGTCATGAACAATAAGATCTTGAACTGATCTCATAGATGCGCAACAAGAGCCCCTTGCGAGTAGAATGGCACAATTTTCACAGCATATGCCGTGATAAGCCCCTCTTCTAAATTGGAGAAAAGTTTACAGACAAGCGCACTGGAAAATAACATAGTCGATCATTCTGAGACTGAACTCAGGCGCAATAATCAGGACCTACCTCATTATGTATATAAGTCCACTGACATGCACAGTATAGATGAATAAGAGAACAGTCTCTATAAGTTCAAAGTTAGCTCATTAAGATCTGAATCTACATAGGCATGCGCAATGAGGTTAACTTGAAAGCTGAATGGTAAAAGTCCTGACGCATGCGCTATGATAAGATCTTCTCCTTAGGTGGAGAAAAGTTCACAGACATGCGCATTGGAAGGAAGTACTATCTGTGTACTCTAAGATTGAACGCAGGCGCAATAGTTAGACACAGAAAGCTCAATATACAAGTCCAATGACATGCGCAGTGTAAGATTGACAGGACAATCTTGTCTAAGTTCTAGCGCATGAGCAATAGAATACCCAGTACCGATTGGACCAGTAACAGAATGGGAATGACTAGGTGCTGTACCACCCCATTCGGTCACCCCTGATAGGCTATTAAGGCGAACACAGCAACAAAATAGTTAGTCATTAGTTAATGAGATGATGACATCATCAGAGGAAGGTTTTAAAAGCCTGGGTCCTGCCCCCTTCACCAGCAGACTGCCCGAAACCCCTGAGGACGCCAAGGTTTTGGCAAAACATGTTGGGGGGCAGCTTGTGAATAGCTTTTTTTAGACAGAGTGTGAATGTGAGAAGCAACAAACTACAGGGAGTGCAGAATTATTAGGCAAGTTGTATTTTTGAGGATTAATTTTATTATTGAACAACAACCATGTTCTCAATGAACCCAAAAAACTCATTAATATCAAAGCTGAATATTTTTGGAAGTAGTTTTTAGTTTGATTTTAGTTTTAGCTATTTTAGGGGGATATCTGTGTGTGCAGGTGACTATTACTGTGCATATTTATTAGGCAACTTAACAAAAAACAAATATATACCCATTTCAATTATTTATTTTTACCAGTGAAACCAATATAACATCTCAACATTCACAAATATACATTTCTGACATTCAAAAACAAAACAAAAACAAATCAGTGACCAATATAGCCACCTTTCTTTGCAAGGACACTCAAAAGCCTGCCATCCATGGATTCTGTCAGTGTTTTGATCTGTTCACCATCAACATTGCGTGCAGCAGCAACCACAGCCTCCCAGACACTGTTCAGAGAGGTGTACTGTTTTCCCTCCTTGTAAATCTCACATTTGATGATGGACCACAGGTTCTCAATGGGGTTCAGATCAGGTGAACAAGGAGGCCATGTCATTAGATTTTCTTCTTTTATACCCTTTCTTGCCAGCCACGCTGTGGAGTACTTGGACGCGTGTGATGGAGCATTGTCCTGCATGAAAATCATGTTTTTCTTGAAGGATGCAACGTTCTTCCTGTACCACTGCTTGAAGAAGGTGTCTTCCAGAAACTGGCAGTAGGACTGGGAGTTGAGCTTGACTCCATCCTCAACCCGAAAAGGCCCCACAAGCTCATCTTTGATGATACCAGCCCAAACCAGTACTCCACCTCCACCTTGCTGGCGTCTGAGTCGGACTGGAGCTCTCCGCCCTTTACCAATCCAGCCACGGGCCCATCTATCTGGCCCATCAAGACTCACTCTCATTTCATCAGTCCATAAAACCTTAGAAAAATCAGTCTTGAGATATTTCTTGGCCCAGTCTTGACGTTTCAGCTTGTGTGTCTTGTTCAGTGGTGGTCGTCTTTCAGCCTTTCTTACCTTGGCCATGTCTCTGAGTATTGCACACCTTGTGCTTTTGGGTACTCCAGTGATGTTGCAGCTCTGAAATATGGCCAAACTGGTGGCAAGTGGCATCTTGGCAGCTGCACGCTTGACTTTTCTCAGTTCATGGGCAGTTATTTTGCGCCTTGGTTTTTCCACACGCTTCTTGCGACCCTGTTGACTATTTTGAATGAAACGCTTGATTGTTCGATGATCACGCTTCAGAAGCTTTGCAATTTTAAGAGTGCTGCATCCCTCTGCAAGATATCTCACTATTTTTGACTTTTCTGAGCCTGTCAAGTCCTTCTTTTGACCCATTTTGCCAAAGGAAAGGAAGTTGCCTAATAATTATGCACACCTGATATAGGGTGTTGATGTCATTTGACCACACCCCTTCTCATTACAGAGATGCACATCACCTAATATGCTTAATTGGTAGTAGGCTTTCGAGCCTATACAGCTTGGAGTAAGACAACATGCATAAAGAGGATGATGTGGTCAAAATACTCATTTGCCTAATAATTCTGCACTCCCTGTATAGTGACCGCATGGAATAGGGGAGCCTGCAAAGCAGGAAATGCTTTATAGTCTCCTAGTTAGCTTTCACTGTGATACAAACAGTGGAAGTACATGCTAGAATGATAAAAAGCAACAAACTCACAGACACAGCTGACAATTTTAATCATAGTAATAGGTAGAAACATTTTATTAAAATAAATAAATGTTACGTTTTATATAAGATAATAAGTAGCACATGTACCCAAGAGACAATTATTGATCACACTGACCATTTAAAAATAACTCATATTGCAATCCCTCAACATGTGTAAACGGCCTTGATAATTAAATTTAGGCCGCACTACACCACTCGGAATTCCTACTACACTTGGGATGCGATATAGTGGGCCCTAGGGGGGAGGCGGCCCATTGCATAAGGAAATATAGTATCCTCCAAATCCTGGCCTAAGCCTCTCACCCAGTTAAGACAGTACTGTCTACTCTGCACTGATGAGGGACAATCACCCCAAAACAGCTGTCTGCAGATGAGACATTGGCTTAATTATTGTCCAAGTCATGTCTCAAGGCCTGTTTAAAAGGTTGAACATCGACTTATAGGATAACTGCCTTAAATCTGGTGGCACTGTCATTTGCATCCATTTCTTCCCAGAATTCCAGAGGAGCTTTCTGGCCTATAACAGTCCTCACATCGTTTAGGCGCTCTCCATTAGGAGATTTAATATTCTTCAAGTAAAGAAGATCAACTATTCAAGCCAATTATAATTTTCCCAGTTCTGTTTCTCATGACTTTTTGGGGATTCATCCCACACAAATCGCACAAAATGACTACCACTATTTTACATTTCAGTAGATAGAGAAGTAGGCTTCTTCCACCCAAAAATTATAATTTTTGGACTGTTGTTTTCATTTTAAAAAATCTGACAATATGATGTGTTATTAGACAGGTTGCTCGTTGCCACCACGTACAAACCATAGCCATAAGTGTTGATGTTACTTTGCCATTGCTAAAGCTGTCTTGGTGCTAAAAAGTTTTAAAGGGGATGGATAAAGTCCTAGGAGAAATCAAAGTGTGGTACACTTTTCAAGGCAGTTTTGATTTGGACTGAATTTATTCGACCAAATCGGACCAAACTAATTTTGGGTAATAGCTTTTTCTCAGTTGCCCTTTCATCCATTGTAATTAAAGTTTTTAAGCTGAGGTTTTAAAGTTTTCTCATTGAATGAATTACTACTGCAGAATTGAAAAGAATATGTACAGATATTATACAAGGTAAGGGCTAAACAGAGATTGATTTGGTCTATGAGGACTTGGCAAAGGCGCCTGTGAAGGATTGCATTAAGTACGTCTTAGAAGACAGGAAAAACTAAGAAGCAAGCAGTAATATGGCGGAGGAGTTGTTGGCCTGGAACTGTACCCATATGACCTATATCTATAATAGGGCTTAGCCTAGCCTTATACTGTATGCTTTTTGTTTGATACATGTCTCATCTACAACAACTCCACCACCACCCCACCTCCACTGACCTTCCATCTCAGGCTTTGCAGATATTTGTTAAATGGCCAAGGAAACTCAATATATTTTGATTACTTAAGTTTATTATTACAAAGATTTTGAGTCTAAGACTAGGTTCACATATATCTCTATATTAATTGAGTCCACCAGTTGTGTTATGCCTGAGCAAGACTCAACTGATTACTATACTTGTTTCAGGTGACCATTGTGTCCTGTGTAGTCTGATGACCATAACCAGAGAGATGCAGCATTTAGTGTTTTACAGTTCTGTTCAGACAGTTAACTTTATTTAAAGGAGTTGTCTTGACATTTAATTTAAAAGCCTCAGAATGGTGTAAAATAATAAAATAAGTCATGCTCACATTACCAACCCCCTGCTGCCTCTGTTCCTCTGTCCTAGTGCATACCTCGACACACAAGAATGACTAACTAACCACTAGTTCGCTGGTGATTGGCTGGGCAGTCATTTCCTGTGTGCTAAGAGGAGCCAGAAAGTAGAGGCCAGCAGGAGCAGACTGGAAGCTTAAATTGGTCCTGGTAAACAACCTAAAAGTGGCCCCATGTTGTAGGCAAGTCGAAACTGATAGAAGGTGCGGGCAACACAAGTAGACAGGAACGACAGAAGTGGATGGGGCCAGCAATCTGCAATGCAACACAAAATACCTCCCAGCAGAACCGAATACCATAGTACAGAATAAAATACTGCTTCCCCTGGTACAGTATTCGACTATATCACCACCCTCAGTTTAATTCAGGAAGGCTCCTTCAGCTGCTGGCTAGATACAAAATTACCTGATACCATCAGATCATTATGTACGATACCTGGCCAGCGGCCATGAGGAGTTCTCGGGAGGCCCTCAGGACAATTCCCCTATATGGTTTATGGGGAGTCCTCCCCTGGAGACCAAGAAATAGAAGGTCTGGAAAGTGTTAGAGCTTGAGCAATGTGGGATAAGTAAGGTGAATATTGCTTCTTTGAATTTTTTACACTATTTTGAACCTTAAAAGAAAAAACTTGACTATGTCTTCCTTTGTATTAAAGCAGTTAACTCATGAAATCAAACCCATTCCATTTGCCCTCTTAGGGTACAAGGATAAGAGGGTTTCCATTGGTCAGGACCCTCCTCTATTAGCTGAAACATCAAAGTGTAGTACTAACACAGTCAGGGCCAGCATGTCCACAGTGTATTATATGGCTGGCCATTTTTGAATGTATGGCTTGTAATACTACAGTTTTTTTTTATAGTGGCTGCTGCATAGTAAGCCACATCTACTCTCAACAAGAGCAGCTGACCACGTCAACTTTTGAAAGGTAGACTCTAGGCGATCAGGTGATCACAAGACTGTCTTGAATTTTAAAATTGGTTGTCTTCGTGATGCAACCCCCTTTATAGAAGAGAGCTATAGAAGCAAATATAACATAGCTAAATAGATTTTTCTTGGCAAAAGCGCCCTATACCTTATTATACAGAGCCAAGTCAGTTGTGTATGCAGATTATCCCTAACCCTGATTGCAAGTGAAGCATCCACTTGTTCCGAGCGAGGTGTGAATTAAGAGAGAGCGGCAATCACTGAAGGGAGCAGCTCTATCTAAGCTTTCATTATCATATTCAGGGGGTCATTATCATTCTCTTACCTTTTAATCACTGGCTTTGCATTTATTTTGCTCTCTAGGCAATGTGCAGCTAGTGAAAATGAAAACTCGATTCCCCTGTTGCCGCTGTTTTCCCGACACATTATGGATATATGTATATATTTATTTTACCCTGATGGATCTGTACAGCTTAGCACTGGGGAACTTCTATTATAATGCTAAAGATAAATATGTACGACTCTGATTTCAGCTCTTCACGCGCTTTATTATGATTTAAATTTTTGTCAGCTTATTGAATGCGAAACATGTATCTTCACACCATCTCGTGAAACTCTGATTCTATTTGTGTGGATGTTTTCTATCGAGATGTGATTTATTAGTATTTTTCTGCAAGAGTGTATGCTCCCATCAGTCTCTGTTGTCACTGGGGTTTGCAATCTAATTTACCTGTCTAACACGTGTATGAGTTGCAGTTTTAATAGGAAGAAATCTAGCAGTAGGGGTACTGGTTCTCATCGAAGAGAACCGGTGGACTATGGAGAATTACTTGAAAGCAATACTCTGTAGGAACAACATCTTGGTACGTGCAAATTAGCTATCCTCCAGAAGGAAGACAATGGGGGAGATTTATCAAACTGATGTAGAGTAGAACTGGCTTAGTTCCCCATAACAACCATTTAGATTCTACCTTTCATTTTCCAATGGAGCTGTGAAAAATGAAAGGTGGAATCTGATTGGTTGCTATGGGCAACTAAGCCAGTTCTACTTTACACAAGTTTGATAAATCTCCGCCAATGACTTCATACCAGCCAAACCAGTGACTTTAACTAGAGATGAGCGAATTTATAAAAATGTGATTCAGCTGCTTCACCGAAGTTCACAAAGAAATTTGATTAGTGACAAATTACTTTCTCATGAATCGCATTCCATTGTATGTAGCAGGCGCAATGACGGGTAATGGCAATCGCGACCCCCCCCCATGTCATTGTACCCCCCAAAATCACGGCATCTGACAGTCAAAGAGGTCATCAGGGGGTTATCACTAATGCCCGGCCAGCGCATGTGAGATTTGGTGCATTTTCTTCAATCAAGATGGCCATGACGGCCCGAGCAAATGGATGAGGTGAGTATGTATTCTTAGTTTTTTACCACCATTTCAGTAAAAATTGATTAGTTACCATGAAGCACGAGGAAATTCGGCTTCATGACAAATCACTTTTTTACTGAAATTCAGATCGAAGTACACTTTGTTAACTTCAATTCACTCAACACTAACTATAACCTTCTTAAGAAGAGCTAATTTGAATAATTAGACATAATTAGTTATTTTTTAAGGCAGTATTGTAGCTCAGTGATAGCATGATGGCTCATGGGTTAGCACTGGTGCCTTGTAGTGGGTCCTAGCTTTGAGTCTGACAAAGAACAACATCTGCATAGAGTTTGTATATTCTCCCCTGTGTTTGCATGGGTTTCTGACATACTGACATCTCTGTTGGGGATAGCCAGTGATGACAATGACGGTAAAGTGCTGAACTATATAATTATACTTATATACCTTTATAAAATTTTTTTTTTTTTTTGGGAAAGTGGATAAAAACAAAATGGCAGTCACTATAAAAAGGTGTTCCTAAGGCAGTGATGGCTAGCCTCCGACACTCCAGCTGTGGTAAAACTATGACTCCCAGCATGCTCCATTCATTCCTGTGCAGTTCTTAGAACAGCCAAGCAAGTGTGCATATTGGGAGTTGTAGTTTTACCACAGCTGGAGTGCCTGAGGTTAGCTATCACAGGCCTAAGGTTTCTTAAGACCTGAGCAACACATTTCTCTAGTTGTAGTGCACTGCATCTAAATGGGAATGTGTCCTCAGAACTGACATGCTTTATTCAAATTTTATATGATAAGAATTTTTAGTGATGCTTAGTTTTCCATATCACGATCTGTATTTTAGTAAAATCCTACAGTTTTTACACTAGCTACTGGAGATGAGTGAATTTTTATAAATTTGATTGGTGTCTTAATTGATTCTACCCAAATCAAAAGTGATTTAATTGGCTTGAAAATTGGTATATGACCCTTGGGTCTCCCGGGACTATTTTTTCTCTCCGGTGCTTTTGATTGGACAATTTTCCCCTACAAGAAAGGAGTAGTGAGCGACTCTTAACAGGATTCACAGTTCCATCAGCTGATGCCATAGAGCAGAATATGACAATGGAAATTGGCAAGACTGAGTTCGCCGAGCTGATCGTTGATAGTAGGAGGCGTAGTACACAACTAGACGTGAATATTATGATGAACTGGATTTTGTTTTGAGTTCAAAACAATGCGTTTCGGGGTGCGTAGGGCCCCATAATCAAGTCTGTGTAACTGGCGCTGATGCCAAAAGATAAAACGCTGAGAAGCGTGAGCTGTGTGTGCTGCAGAAGCACATGCAGCGACCAGGGTAGTCAGCACATTTTTAGAATGAGACAATTTAACACCTTCCTCTGTATGCAGTTGTGGCCTAAGGCTAATTTCACACAAGTTGTCTGTCCGGATGCGATGCATGTAGCAAACGCATCCGGACTGAATCTTGATTAGGGATGAGTCGATTACCATAAAACTTCATTCTAATACTATACGGAGCAGGAGCTCCGTACAGTTTTAGAATGTATTGGCTCCGATGAGCCGAAGTCATTACTTTGCGAAGTCTCGCAAGACTTCGCATAACAACTTCATAAATCAATTTCTACTGTAAAAAAAACATGAAAAACACTTGAAACTGAACCTGAGTTCGGGAAATGTTTTTTTACAGTTAAAATTGATTTATGAAGTTATTATGCGAAATGACTTCGGCTCATCGGAGCCAATACATTCTAATACTGTACGGAGCTCCTTCTCTGTACAACATACATATTTCAACATACAAGGAACAATAGTAAGTCAACATTCACAGATGTGTGAGCCATGTACATAATACTGTATTCCTTCGGTTCCTAATATGCTTTTCTACCAGTGGTTAAAAGGGTCACCAGATGATGGTAAGAAGGTAAAAGAAAACACTTTTGGGACTATTTTAGACACTTCGTAATTGAACAAAATGTGAAGCTAAAAAGAGAGAAGTAGAAGGGCCACCTTGGGCCATATTTGTTTACTTGACGTGCATAGTTTCGAGACAATTAGAACATCCCAGGAGGATACAGACCCAAACATGCTTTTAGATGATGATAAATTACATCCTGGAGACGTGATAAAATTAAAGTCAGCGTATGGATTATGTATATTTTGTTCTTGAACAGTTTATAAAGCCACACGCACATACCGGCTTACAGACAGATGTGACCTTCTGCCTTGCTCTATATTTATTGGTACGGGAGGCTATATTAATAACTTTTGATCACTTCCTATTCTTAGGTACATTAAAACACATTGCAAAATTCACAGCAGTCTGTACATTATTGCATCGCATGAAAGGTGTTTTAGGCATGTCATATTAATAAAATAAAATGCAGAAAAGTTAAGTAAAATAACATCTGTGCAAAGCATCGAGCAGGAAAACTTGGGGCAGCCATTCTGAAGGCTCTTATAAAGCTTTGGAATGGTAGTGCTTATCTTCATAAAGTCACAAGGGGGAATATCATAGACTGGTGTTTTTTTACGCTGGTCTATGACCTCCTCTGAGCAGCTAGAGAATGCACCTAATTTATATCCAGGAACAAGTATTGTCAAATATTAGCGACATCTTCCGGTAGTCAGTGCACCTAGACAGTAGTCTACTGCATCTCCTAGCTGCCATAGATTTCAGTCTTCTTTTATGCCAGAAAACTGATGTAAAATAAAATAAATTCTTGATGCCCATTGTCCCTGTCTTTCCCCACTCTTGCCATCCCTCCTTTTTGTGAAAGTGGCAAGGATAGATTTTGGCGCAATGGCATTGAAAACGCAAGAATTTGCTACTTTTTTTTACACCAAAAACTGGAGTGAGATGAATGATAAATCAAATCCCCCCATAAAGTTCTGCTTTGAAATCTGTTTCTCTGCGACACCCAAGAAATAAAGACCCCCACCAGAGATTAGGACAATGAACCTAAAGGTTATCTTAAGGTTGATCCACATGATCTTATTATGGATCTTCTGTACCAATCCTTTTCTGTATGATGCCTTATCCTACACCAAAAGGTTTTGTGCCATGTACTGTATAAAGGAAATTGCAGCATTTTATTTGTCTCCAGAGAAGTTGTGGAAACTTGATATAAATGGAAATGCCCCATAATGAGAATAGGTAAGAAGAGAATTTTTGTCTCTATTTTTTTTTTTCTGACTCTACTGGTACAAAACAGATCTAGTACCTGTTCTGAAAACCAAACGATAAAAAACATGACGTTGCACTTGGAATTTCAGTGGTGCCTTCATGTTACAGTCTGCTTATCCATATGGTACTGCATTTTTCATAGGCCACAATTTTATGGGGTAGTTTGCTTATCCATATGGAACTGTATTTTACATTGGTTATAATTGAGGCATTATATTTGTTTGCTGTAATACATATTCAGTTTTATGTTTTCTGTTATCAGCCATTTTGGACTAGCCTAGCCCACTAGCACTAATCTAGTTCTTAGTTATCATTTACTGTTTATGGGCTCTTGAAACTGTAATGGTTTAGTAGTAGCCTCATCCCACAACATGGTTAAAAGTGCTGCAACCCTCAAGGGCAGAGTCAGGTGCAGGGAATAATAGTTGTGGCACTGATAGTAGTGGTGGTGGTTCACATGGGCTGTCCATGCAGTAAATAGACTGCGCATCCTTTCTTTCCTTGGGGTATGCTTGGGTCTAATAAGGCTCCTGTCTGGTGTTAGGTGGATGGGTGCAAGACAGGAGGTCAAATGTAGGAACCAGCGGATGGATGGGGGAATCAATGAACAGGCCCGTTTGATTGCAATAAATCTCTCAGTTAAAATTCTGAGGTATATGACAGAGTAGGTTTTTCCTAGTTTTGTATAGTCAGAAGCAATGATGGTAGTAATCCTCCCTTAGTTTCACTCTAAGTTCACTTTTCAATCTTCTAAAATGACCACAGGGATCAAATCCCACTCTTATTAACTCTTTCTGAAATCCCCAGACTGCGGGGTGCAGATCTTAGATTTGAATGGCCAGTCTGTCTAAAAGTGTGGTGGGCACCGAAGCAATATACCCTTTCGACATACGGTAAAGTCTTATTGCCATAAACGTGCAGCTACCGTATATGAATCCAGCATGATCTTTTTCTGTCTCTCAGGGGTAGTCTTTCAGTTTAGTTGTCCATTGGCAGCTTTTAGTCTAAGGGAGAAAGATGTCCTGGACCAGGCTACTCTTTGGGCCTACTTTTCAGGAGCTTGCACATGTTCGTATTTGGCCTACTTTTAGATCTGTTGACTCGACTCTTTCTCTAACCAAAACGTGGGACCAGCAAATCACCCTGGAAACTGGGCTAATGCTCTAGTGTTAACTAATTGTTGCCTATATATAAATATTTGGGATATACATGGTGCATAGAAAAGAGTACCTTAACAATAAATCTCAGTATTAACTCTTTAGCATGCGGTTAACTCTTTATCATTAAATTAACCCTTCACAGTGGTACTCTGGGTCACTGCAAAAGCTACTTACCTCCATATTTTTGTTTTTCCAAAAAGCAAGGTACTTCTTTATAATGTCATTTTATATAGTGGTCAAAAATATTAGTCTCTTAGGGTCTAATAGTGGCCAATACAAAGCATTGCATATCGTTTTGTGGGACCATATTTTTCACCTAAAAAACAATGGGCTATGGCATGTACGAATGTGCCTCATGCATAAATATACAGGTTATATTATGTATTAAGTTGGGAATGATTTGTGAATTTTTACTACAATTTTAAATGCAAATATCTCCTACTTATTCAACAAGATAGCTTGCAAATTCTGATATTTGCATGCATGAATATGTTTGGCAAATATAGCACCCTTTCATACATTTATTCAAATGGAATATAAATAAGAGCTTAGGCATAGCCACGAATGCAGGATCAGATTGCCAAAAGCAGCATCTGGTTGCCAAGATGTGGATTGACAGGATGTCATGTGGGGTATGTGCTATGATCAAACTGTAATTAAGATGTATTATAGTTGAAAATTTAGTAGCGGAGCAGTAGCTAGTCTAGATCAGTAATTATATTTGGAGTTGGCCTGAAAAAATTTGGTGCTTAAGCATATTGTATGTTCACCCTTTATTGAGGCTCGTTTATAAATAAATATCTCCAAAGACCCAACAGGCACCTGCTGTTTTCTATTCATAGACATTGGGGGAAATTCTAATTATGTAAAATGTATTTTTATAAATATTTTTAAAGCGTTTGTCCTCTTTTTTATATTGATGACTTATCCTCAGGATAGGTCATCAATATCAGATCAGTGGGTGGCCGACTTCTAGCACCTCGCAGATCAGCTGTTTGAAGAGAAGGTAGCCCTCGTACAAACGCTGCCTTCTATTCATTGTTTACCTCCTCACTGTTGACATTGCAGTGGCGAGCAAGTGTAATTACTACTTAGCCATGTATTCAAGTGAATGGGAAGGAGCTGTCCCATTGAAGTGAAATGGGATGGCTGAGTTGTAACAACACCTGCTCACCTCTGTATTGTCAATTGCAGGCAGGTAAACAGTGAAGAGAAGGCAGCGCTCATGCGAGCACTGCTTTCTCTTCAAGCAGATGATTGGCATGGGTGTCAGCAGTCGGCCACCCACTGATCTGATATTGATGATCTATCCTGAGGATGTCATCAATATAAAAAAGCGGACAACCCCTTTAAGGTTTTGATTAGAGATGAGCGAAATTTTCAAAAATTCGATTCGGCTGTTCGCCAAATTTTTAAGGAAAAATTCAGTTCGATCCGAATATATTCGCTGCAAATTTCATTAAAAAGGGCTATTTCTGGGCTGCAGAGAGCCTTTATAGTGGTGTAGAACACTGTGCCTTGCAGTAACATGCATAGGGAGTCTGCTTTGGTACTGAAATAATACTGTGAGACCGTATGACATGCAGATGACAGGCGTCGCTCTTAGAATCACTGCACACATCACTTATTAGGGCAGTCAGAGGGCCAAAACTGACCAAATAACTGAAGTATGAACTCAGCCTTACAGGACGATGTTAGCGTAAAGAAGAAGTGCAAAGAAACGCGTATACAAGTAGAGCCCCCCCCCCCCCCCCCCGAACAGAGTGGAGAGGGTGCCAGCAGTAACTTTTTGTTGATGTGTCACTACCAGAGCTTTGAGACGTTCTCACAGCTCTGTGTCTCCACCCCTGTGATGATGTCACTTAGAGTTTGGAGGTGTTCTCACTGTTCTGTTTCTCCGCCCCTGTGATGAGGTCTTTACTCCCAGCTGTTCCTCCTGCGTTTGATTTCCCTGCCTTTAAATCACCCCTCCTCCTATTGCAGGGCGTGGATTATATTTCTCTTTTCAGTTGTAGCTCTGCCTTGAGTATCTTCACTTGTTAAGCTATTAGTTCTCTGGACCTGTGTTCTGTTGCTGCAAGCACTCCGGATATTGCCAGCGGCCCTTGGAGCCGTCTTCTCTGCGGCTGCAGCTCCATCAGCTAAGTGTGCAGACATTGTTGTGTACCTGGTGATTTTCTGACTGGATCTGAGGTGGCCACGGTTCCCTCCATATTCTGAGCAGGGCATCGGTGGCCGTGCCCCTTCCACTATTGTAGGGGTTACAGGGCTCATCAGTCTTAGGTACGCGGGCATGCCTCGTTCCACCACTTGGATCCGGGCATGTGCTTTAGCAGCATAGGGAGAGTGTTGAGGGTCTGACAGGGGTCACCCTTTCTCTTCCCTAGTTTTGGTCCGGTCAGTAGCTCTTGTTACTGTGTATGCTCTTGTTACCCTTAAACAGCCGTGACATGATGTCACTGATTAATTTGCCCTTCCTCTGATCCGAACAATAACCCACAAAAAAATGGATCCTGTCTGTGGAGCATATGCCTTCACTCGCTCAGCATTTGCTCAATAATCCATCAGTATTGCTAATGCCCAAAAAAAAAATATGGAGTGGATCTAAAACAGAAATGACCTGTGAATGGAATATTTGTATGTCTTCTGTGTTTTGTACCCACTCCTGCTTTTGGCTAACAAATCATAAGCCAACTCTGATGGGACCATACAGGCCTTATAGCTGCTACACAGACAGGATCCATTGTGCGTCTCATTTTCCTTCCTTCTGACCGATCAGATGAAAGGCCAAATAAATAATGATTGCAGCCAGGCATAAAGGAAAAATAGTGGCCCAGTCATGAAGTGGGGAGGGTGGGAACAGCATGAGAAGTCCACAAAATGGACCTATGAAATATTGATGAGGAGTAAGCAGCATGAGGAGACCACAGAGTGGCCCAATGACAGAGTGTGGAGGTGGTAGTGGCAACAGCAGCAGCATCAGGAGGCCACAGAGTGGCACAATGACAGAGTCTGGAGTTGGCAGCAGCATGAGGAGACCGCAGAGTGGCCCAATGACAGAGTGTGGAGGTTGCAGCAGCTGCAGCATCAAGAGGAGGCCACAGAGTCGCACAATGACAGAGTCTGGAGGTGGGCAACAGCATCAGCATCAAGAGGATACCACAGAATGGCAAGGTACCACAGAACGGCAAGGTAACATAGTGTGGAGATAGCAGTAGCAGCAGCATCAGGAGACCACATAGTGGCAAGGTGACATAGTGTGGATATGACAGCAGCATCAGGAGACCACGGAGTGGCAAGGTGACATAGTGTGGAGATGGCAGCAGCAGCAGAAGGTTACCACAGAGTGGCAAGGTGACAAAGTGTGGAGATGGCAGTAGCAGCAGCATCAGGAGACCACAGAGTGGCAAGGTGACATAGTGTGGATATAGCAGCAGCAGGAGGAGGATACCAAAGAGTGGCAAGGTGACATAGTGTGGAGATGGCAGTAGCAGCATCAGGAGATGAGGAAACCACAGAGTGGCAAGGTGACATAGTGTGGATATGGCAGCAGCAACATCAGGAGACCACAGAGTGGCAAGGTGACATAGTGTGGAGATGGCAGTAGCAGCATCAGGATACCACAAAGTGGCAAGGTGACATAGTGTGGAGATGGCAGTAGCAGAAGCAGAATCAGGATACCACAGAATGGCAAGGTGACATAGTGTGGAATTGGCAGCAGCAGGAGGATACCGCAGAGTGGCAAGGTGACATAGTGTGGAGATGGCAGTAGAAGAAGCAGCATCAGGATACCACAGAATGGCAAGGTGATATAGTGTGGAGATGGCAGCAGCAGGAGTATTCCACAGAGTGGCAAGGTGACAAAGTGTGGAGATGGCAGTAGCAGCAGCATCAGGAGACCACAGAGTGGCAAGGTGACATAGTGTGGAGATGGCAGCAGCAGGAGGATACCACAGAGTGGCAAGGTGACAAAGTGTGGAGATGGCAGTATCAGCAGCATCAGGAGACCACGGAGTGGCAAGGTGACATAGTGTGGAGATGGCATCAGCAGTAGCAGCAGGAGGATACCACAGAATAGCAAGTTGACATAGTGTGGAGATGGCAGCAGCAGGAGGATACCACAGAGTGGCAAGGTGACATAGAGTGGATATGGCAGAAGCAGCAGGAGGATACCACAGAGTGGCAAGGTGACACAGTGTAGAGATGGCAGTAGCAGCAGGAGGATACCAAAGAGTGGCAAGGTGACATAGTGTGGAGATGGCAGTAGAAGCATCATACCACAGAGTGGCAAAGTGACATAGTATGGATATGGCAGTAGCAGGAGGATACCACAGAGTGGCAAGGTGAAATAGTGTGGAGATGGCAGTAGCAGCAGCAGCATCAGGAGACCAGAGAGTGGCAAGGTGACATAGTGTGGAGATGTTGGCAGCAGCATCAGCAACATCAGGAGACCACAGAGTGGCAAGGTGGCATAGTGTGGAGATGGCAGTAGCAGCAGCAGCATCAGGATACCACAGAGTGGCACCGTGACATAGTGTGGAGATTGCAGCAGGATATGGCAAAGTGACATAGTATGGATATTGCAGTAGCAGGAGGATACCACAGAGTGGCAAGGTGAAATAGTGTGGAGATGGCAGTAGCAGCAGCAGCATCAGGATACCACAGAGTGGCAAGGTGGCATAGTGTGGAGATGGCAGCAGCAGCTGCATCAGGAGACCACAAAGTGACCTGGTAACAGAGCGGGACGGTAACTGGCAATACCAGTACCCGCTGACAAAGGTGTGTGAATGAAGGAGCACTTGGCATCAGATGTGTGGCATCAGGCGGGTTGCAGCATCAGAGAAGTAGCTAAGGCAGGTAGTCAGAAGAAACCGGTCTCTTTTATCAAAGTGTTGTTGTGGCACCATGGATGATCTAGTCTGCTGCATCAGGAATTAGTGGTTAGAAATCCTGGCTGATACATGCCTGATTCATCTTGACAAAGATCAGTCTCTCCACATTTTGGGTGGACAGGCAAATTCTCCTTGGGGAAACTATTGCACCCGCCGCACTAAACACCCGCTCTGATGCCACACTACTGGCTGGGAAGGACAGCTTTTCAAGGGTAAACTATGCTAGTTGTGGCCACAAATCCGACCTGGCGGTCGTTTCGTGGTGAACTTTGCTCATTCATGATTAGCAGAACTGGCGAACATATGCCGATGTCTGCCGGTGATATATATTCTTTTACATTGTGAAGAACTTTGACCCATGACACATCCATCATGTGGTACAGGACAGCCAATTGAGACGTTTCAGCACATGGACATACCCCCTACCTTATAAATAACCCTAATCTGGCAGCCATTTCACATTCAGTCTTTTGCCAGTGTAGGGAGAGGTTGCTGTGTGGAGCAGGGACAGACTGTTAGGGACACAAACACTAGCTAATAGGGCCCCAAAAGTCCTTTTAAGGACTGGTATTGATGCGCTATCGATAGGTGTGACTTACTGAGGGGTGAAATATACTTATACTTTCTAACATAGAAAGTATATTATAGTGCATTTATATTGTGCAGCAGTTGTGTGCGGTTCTGCTGTGATACTGCAGCTACACAGAGTGCCAAACGCTATTGGAACAAATAATTTCTACTGATGTGATATACCAGTTGCCCCCCCAAAAAACTGATTGAAGCAGTGGTGTTATATACCAATAATATACTTTCCATATAGTGCATTTGGGTAGTGCAGCATTTGTTTGCGGTTTTGCTGCGTTACCTCAGCTACAGATAGGGACAAACTTTATTGGAACAAATAATTTCAACTGGTGTGATATACCAGTTGGCCCCCAAAAAAACTGATTGAGGCAGGGGTGTGATATACCAATATTAAAATTTTTATATAGTACATTTGGGTAGCGCTGCATTTGTGTTATCGAATTTCAACTATTATCATTAGCGTTTTTTTTCAAGAGAGGGGATTTCATTAGCCATGTTTTTAATCCAATTATTTTTAGTTCTTTTAAACATATGTATTTGAACTGTATTTGTACTGGCCTATAGTAAAATATCCATTGACCGTGTAATATACCTGCGGCCACATAATCACTTGATCTTTTCTGTCCTGTGAATTGCCTAATGTTTGGGGCCCATAGTCCAGTGGCCTACAGTACAATTTTCCTCCATTGACCGCATAATGTACCTCAAGCCACATAATCAGATTTTTTTTTATGTCAGGTGAATGCCTAATTTTTAAGGCCCGTACTCCTGTGGCCTAAAATAAAAATTTTCTAGGCTCCAACAGGGCACATTTCAGAGAATTTCCTTTTAAAATGCATAAAAATGTCCCCGATTAAGATACATATTTTTTGTTGGAATTTTTGTCATTGATTACCCTCTAGTATGTCACAGTTCATGTTGTGAGACTATTTGTACACTTCTACTAAGTATTTGGTGGCTGCAAATATGACCTGAAGTTTTTTCAGGTTCACCTGCCATTAAAGTGAATGGGGCTTGCGGATCACGCGAACATTTGATCGCGTTCGTGCGATCGCGTTCGTGAACCGTCCCGGCCGATGTTTGTTCATCACTGCTGGTACTGCTCCTGCCACCCCTCCCCAGCTGCCATGGCAGTGGAATGTGAGCATAGAGGGCCCCCCGGTCAGACCTGCATGAGGAAGGACAATGGTGCAGATAGGCAGCGGCCAACTTACTACATAGGATGTCTCTGTAGTAGTTCAGTTTTTCCTCCCTCTCAGTGGGTGTAAAAAAGGCCCCCATTCTGAACCGGTAGCGAGGGTCCAACAAGGTGGAAAACCAGAAGTCATCCCTCTGCCAAATGGTGACAATTCGAAGTGAGCATGCATCAGGCCATTTGCGCAAGTGATTCCGAGGGACTCCCTGCCTCTATCTCTACAGTATACAGCCACGGTGTGTCTTGGTCCTCTAGCTCATCTTCCTCATCGCCCTGAAACTACTCTGGCTGCTCCTGCTCCTCCTCTCCTGTCACCTGAGTAGAAAAAACAACCATTTGGCTACTCATTGCCTGCGCTCCAATGTCCTCCTCCCCCTCCTCCTCCTTTTTCAGCCCCCACAGGGCTCATGTGGCCGTGAGATCTAGGTGCCACATCTACAGTTCACTGACCAGTCATTGCTACCAGCATCTGTTCCAGGACATGAAGCAGTGGAATGACGTTGTTCAGCCCGTAGTCCTGGCGACTGACAAATAATGTGGCGTCCTCAAAGGGCCTGAGGAAACTACAGGTGTCCAGCATGAGCTGCCACTAGCTGACATCGAAGTTACACAGGGGAGTACTCCTATCTGCTTGCATCATCAAGAAATCGTTGATGGCCTTTCTCTGTTCGTATAGTCGGTCCAGTCGTATGGAGGGTGGAATTCCAACAGTTGGAAATATCGCATATCAGCCTATGTTGGGGGATGCTGTTCTGCTGCTGCAGATCACGGAGGGTGGGATTTGCGGTATATGAGTAGTTGAAGTGCATGCAAAATTTTCTGTCCATTTTTAGTATGTCTTGCAGATGGGTGGAAGACTTCAGGAACCGCTTGACCATTAGAATGAACACGTGTGCCATGCAGGGAGCATGGCTCAGCCTTCCTTGATGCAGCGCTGACACAATGTTCTTCCCGCTGTCGGTCACCATGGTTCCGATTTTGAGTTGTCGGGAGAAAGCCAGAATTCGATTTCTTGATGAAGGACACGGATCAGTTCCTTCCCTGTGTGACTGTGTTCGCCCAGGGAAATGAGGTGCAGAACAGCGTGACACCACCGTGCCCTGCACATGTGGTATGCTGGAGGGGCACTGTGTCTTGTCCCTGCAGTGGAGGCTGAGGACATGGTGGAGGATGAGGAGGCAGAGGCAGACATTGTCCCGGCCGATGTTTGTTCATCACTGCTGGTACTGCTCCTGCCACCCCTCCCCAGCTGCCATGGCAGTGGAATGTGAGCATAGAGGGCCCCCCGGTCAGACCTGCATGAGGAAGGACAATGGTGCAGATAGGCAGCGGCCAACTTACTACATAGGATGTCTCTGTAGTAGTTCAGTTTTTCCTCCCTCTCAGTGGGTGTAAAAAAGGCCCCCATTCTGAACCGGTAGCGAGGGTCCAACAAGGTGGAAAACCAGAAGTCATCCCTCTGCCAAATGGTGACAATTCGAAGTGAGCATGCATCAGGCCATTTGCGCAAGTGATTCCGAGGGACTCCCTGCCTCTATCTCTACAGTATACAGCCACGGTGTGTCTTGGTCCTCTAGCTCATCTTCCTCATCGCCCTGAAACTACTCTGGCTGCTCCTGCTCCTCCTCTCCTGTCACCTGAGTAGAAAAAACAACCATTTGGCTACTCATTGCCTGCGCTCCAATGTCCTCCTCCCCCTCCTCCTCCTTTTTCAGCCCCCACAGGGCTCATGTGGCCGTGAGATCTAGGTGCCACATCTACAGTTCACTGACCAGTCATTGCTACCAGCATCTGTTCCAGGACATGAAGCAGTGGAATGACGTTGTTCAGCCCGTAGTCCTGGCGACTGACAAATAATGTGGCGTCCTCAAAGGGCCTGAGGAAACTACAGGTGTCCAGCATGAGCTGCCACTAGCTGACATCGAAGTTACACAGGGGAGTACTCCTATCTGCTTGCATCATCAAGAAATCGTTGATGGCCTTTCTCTGTTCGTATAGTCGGTCCAGTCGTATGGAGGGTGGAATTCCAACAGTTGGAAATATCGCATATCAGCCTATGTTGGGGGATGCTGTTCTGCTGCTGCAGATCACGGAGGGTGGGATTTGCGGTATATGAGTAGTTGAAGTGCATGCAAAATTTTCTGTCCATTTTTAGTATGTCTTGCAGATGGGTGGAAGACTTCAGGAACCGCTTGACCATTAGAATGAACACGTGTGCCATGCAGGGAGCATGGCTCAGCCTTCCTTGATGCAGCGCTGACACAATGTTCTTCCCGCTGTCGGTCACCATGGTTCCGATTTTGAGTTGTCGGGAGAAAGCCAGAATTCGATTTCTTGATGAAGGACACGGATCAGTTCCTTCCCTGTGTGACTGTGTTCGCCCAGGGAAATGAGGTGCAGAACAGCGTGACACCACCGTGCCCTGCACATGTGGTATGCTGGAGGGGCACTGTGTCTTGTCCCTGCAGTGGAGGCTGAGGACATGGTGGAGGATGAGGAGGCAGAGGCAGACATTGTCCCGGCCGATGTTTGTTCATCACTGCTGGTACTGCTCCTGCCACCCCTCCCCAGCTGCCATGGCAGTGGAATGTGAGCATAGAGGGCCCCCCGGTCAGACCTGCATGAGGAAGGACAATGGTGCAGATAGGCAGCGGCCAACTTACTACATAGGATGTCTCTGTAGTAGTTCAGTTTTTCCTCCCTCTCAGTGGGTGTAAAAAAGGCCCCCATTCTGAACCGGTAGCGAGGGTCCAACAAGGTGGAAAACCAGAAGTCATCCCTCTGCCAAATGGTGACAATTCGAAGTGAGCATGCATCAGGCCATTTGCGCAAGTGATTCCGAGGGACTCCCTGCCTCTATCTCTACAGTATACAGCCACGGTGTGTCTTGGTCCTCTAGCTCATCTTCCTCATCGCCCTGAAACTACTCTGGCTGCTCCTGCTCCTCCTCTCCTGTCACCTGAGTAGAAAAAACAACCATTTGGCTACTCATTGCCTGCGCTCCAATGTCCTCCTCCCCCTCCTCCTCCTTTTTCAGCCCCCACAGGGCTCATGTGGCCGTGAGATCTAGGTGCCACATCTACAGTTCACTGACCAGTCATTGCTACCAGCATCTGTTCCAGGACATGAAGCAGTGGAATGACGTTGTTCAGCCCGTAGTCCTGGCGACTGACAAATAATGTGGCGTCCTCAAAGGGCCTGAGGAAACTACAGGTGTCCAGCATGAGCTGCCACTAGCTGACATCGAAGTTACACAGGGGAGTACTCCTATCTGCTTGCATCATCAAGAAATCGTTGATGGCCTTTCTCTGTTCGTATAGTCGGTCCAGTCGTATGGAGGGTGGAATTCCAACAGTTGGAAATATCGCATATCAGCCTATGTTGGGGGATGCTGTTCTGCTGCTGCAGATCACGGAGGGTGGGATTTGCGGTATATGAGTAGTTGAAGTGCATGCAAAATTTTCTGTCCATTTTTAGTATGTCTTGCAGATGGGTGGAAGACTTCAGGAACCGCTTGACCATTAGAATGAACACGTGTGCCATGCAGGGAGCAAGGCTCAGCCTTCCTTGATGCAGCGCTGACACAATGTTCTTCCCGCTGTCGGTCACCATGGTTCCGATTTTGAGTTGTCGGGAGAAAGCCAGAATTCGATTTCTTGATGAAGGACACGGATCAGTTCCTTCCCTGTGTGACTGTGTTCGCCCAGGGAAATGAGGTGCAGAACAGCGTGACACCACCGCGCCCTGCACATGTGGTATGCTGGAGGGGCACTGTGTCTTGTCCCTGCAGTGGAGGCTGAGGACATGGTGGAGGATGAGGAGGCAGAGGCAGACATTGTCGCAGGACCAACGGTGTGACAACGCAGAAGCGGAAGCGGCGTGACCTGGCCAAGTTGCTGGTGTGGCTGTGCAGGAACCAAATTCACCCAGTGGGCCATAAAGGACATGTAGTGTCCCTGACCGTATTTACAGCTCCACGCGTTGGCGCTGTCGTGCACATTGGCAGACACCGACAGGCTCAAGGACTGGCCCCCCTTCTGCCCTTTTCGCAAAGAAATGATAGCTTGGGACTCTCCACCTCGGCTCGGCACAAGTCACCTGTTCTCTGAAAGGTGCAGAGTCTACTACTTGAAAAGAGAGGGACTGTAGCACCAGCAACTTGGACAGGAGCACGTTCAGCTTCTGCGCCATTGGATGTGTGCACGCATACTGCTGTCTCTTGGCAATCTCTTAGGTGGTCGATTGCTGACAGAATGACTGATGAGTAGGAGCAGGAGCATCTGGACCAGCAGAAGATGGGAATGACAGACAGATCCCTTCGACTGATGTGGTGAAGCCTTTACTGCCTGAAACCGGGTGTGTGCCACTGGGTGATGCAGTGGTTGCTGCGGCAGGCTGGACAGCCACATCAAAACCACAGTTCTCCCAGGCCACTTGATGGTGACGCTGCATATGTTGACGCAGGGCCGTAGTGCCAAAATTGGCACTCTTGCCACGCTTCACCTTCATAGGCCTAACTAACTGGGGCAAAGTCCTCCAAAATAAAAATATAGCCACAAAATGGAATATTTTTAAAAGCATCCTAAAATCTAATTATGAGAGGTATATACCTTATGGGAATAAATGGTTAAGGAACAAGAAAAAAACAATGTGGATAAATAGAACTGTAAAGAAAGCAATACATGACAAAAAGAAAACATTTAAATCACTAAAACAGGAGGGTAGCGAGGAAGCACTGAAAAACTAGTAAAAAATAGAATATTTTAAAAACAAATAATAGCAGCCAAACTAGAGACCGAGAGATTAATTACAAAAGAGAGTAAAACTAACCCTAAAATATTCTTCAATTATAAATGGTGAAAAGTATAAACCTGAAGGTGTTGGCCCTCTACAGAGTAATGAGGGGGCAGTTGCAAAGAGCGATGAGCAGAAAGCAAGGCTATTAAAAAAAAAAAATCTCCACTGTATTCACTGAAGAAAATAAACTGTAAGATGAAATGCAGAATGTAAAAGTTAATTCCCCATTAAAAGTGCCCTGTCTGACCCAGGAAGAAGTACAGCAGCAAAGATTAAAATAGACAAATCGCCAGGACCAGATGGCATACACCCCTGTATCCTAAGAGAATTAAGTAATGTCATAGCCAGACCTTATTTCTGATATTTAAGGACTCTATACTGACAGGGAGTGTTCCACAGGATTGGCACATAGCAAATGTAGTGCCAATATTCAAAAAGAGTCCAAAAACAGAGCCCCAAAACTATAGGCCAGTAAGTTTAACATTTGTCGTGGGTAAACTGTTTGAAGGTTTTCTAAGAGATGCTATCTTGGAGTATCACAATGGAAATAAGCAAATAACGCCATATTAGCATGACTTTATGAGGGATCGGTCATGTCAAACTAATTTATTCAGTTTCTATGAGGAGGTAAGTTCTAGACTTGACAGCGGCGAATCAATGGATGTCATATATCTGGACTTAAATCTAATTTCACCTGTAAATCTTATTTCAGTAAAGTTTATGGCAAGATTTAAAGTCACAACCTTTTGCATTAGAGGCAAGGCACTTAACCATTCAGCTATAAAAGCTGCATAGCCAGTTACTCAATAAAAAATAAAAATAAAATAAAAAATAAAAAAATTAGACTTCTACTGTGCTGTACTTCTACTGAGACCTATACAGTAGAAGATAGATAGATATATATACATATATATATATATATATATATATATATATATATATATATATATATATATATATTTTTTTTTTAAGTTAATGGGTTAGCAGCTTTATAGTGTAGTGGCTAAAGTTCTGGGCTATGATACAGCAGCTGTGAGTTCAAATCCTGTCACAAGCTTTTTTTAGAAATAGAGGTTGAATTAGATGTATATATTTTTATTTATTTTTTGTAATTGTAAAAAATGTATGGCACAAAATAAATGTGTAATTACTAGAAAAAATATATTCAAATAGATAGATAAAATCATACTTCTGATATATATATGAATGCATAATATGTGGGAAACTACTACTGATATTTTAGCCATAATATATTTACATATATTAAAATATATATTATATATTCTAAATATATAATAATATGTGTAAATATATTATGGCTAAAACACACACACATATATATATATGTTTAACCTCTATTCCCGAAAATGTTTGCGAGAGGATATGAACTCACAGCTTCTGCATCATAGCCTAGAACTTTAACCACTACACTATATAGCTGTATAGCCAATCTCTTAAAAAAATAAAAATATGAGACTTCTACTGTATAGGAATACTTACTAGTAGTAAGTATTCCTATACAGTAGAAGTCTCATATTTTTTTTTTTTTTTTGTGACTGGCTATGCAGCTATATAGTGTAGTGGTTACAGTTCTGGGCTGTAATGCAGCTGTCAAAGCCCATCACAAACTTTTTCAGAAATAGAGGTTAAATTCGATTTCTATATTTTATATTTTTTTTAGCAATTGTTAAAAATGTATGGCACAACATGCAGTGGATATAAAAAGTCTACACACCCCTGTTAAAATGTTAGGTTTTCGTGCTGTAAAAAAGTGAGACAAAGATAAATCATTTCAGAACTTTTTCCATCTTTAATGTGACCTATAAACTGTACAGCTCAATTGAAAAACAAACTGAAATCTTTTAGGAGGAGGGAAGAAAACAGTGTGCACACCCTCTTATAACTAGGGATGTAGCTGTGTTTAGAATTAAGAAATCACATTCAAAATCATGTTAAATAGGAGTCAGCATACACCTGCCATCATTTAAAGTGCTTCTGATTAACGCTAAATAAAGTACAGCTGCTCTAGTTGGTCTTTCCTGAAATTTTCTTAGTTGCATCTAACAGCAAAAGCCATGGTCCGCAGAGAGCTTCCAAAGTATCAGAGGGATCTCATTGTTAAAAGGTATCAGTCAGGAGAAGGGTACAAAAGAATTTCCAAGGCATTAGATATATCATGGAGCACAGTGAAGACCAAGAACTGGACATCCCTCCAAAATTGAAGAAAAGACGAGAAGAAAACTGGTCTGGGAGGCTACCAAGAGGCCTACAGCAACATTAAAGGAGCTGCAGGAATATCTGGCAAGTGCTGACTGTGTGGTACATGTGACAACAATCTCTCGTATTCTTCATATGTCTCGGCTATGGGGTAGAGTGGCAAGATTAAAGTCTTTTCTCACGAAGAAAAACATCCAAGTCAGGCTACATTTTGCAAAAACACATCTGAAGTCTCCCTAAAGCATGTGGGAAAAGGTGCTGTGGTCTGATGAAACCAAGGTTGAACTTTTTGGCCATAATTCCGAAAGATATGTTTGGCGCAAAAACAACACTGCACATCACCAAAAGAACACCTTCTCACAGTGAAGCATGGTGGTGGCAGCATCATGCTTTGGGGCTGTTTTTCTTTAGCTGGAACTGGGGCCTTAGTTAAGGTAGAGGGAATTATGAACAGTTCCAAATGCCAGTCAATGTTGGCACAAAAACGTCAGTCTTCTGCTAGAAAGCTGAACATGAAGAGGAACTTCATCTTTCAGCATGACAACGACCCAAAGCATACATCCAAATCAACAAATGAATGGCTTCACCAGAAGAAGATTAAAGTTTTGGAATGGCCCAGCCAGAGCCCAGACCTGAATCCGATTGAAAATCTGTGGGGTGATCTGAAGAGGGCTGTGCACAGGAGAGTCCGCAATCTGACAGATTTGGAGTGTTTTTGCAAAGAATAGTGGGCGAATCTTGGCAAGTCAAAATGTGCCATGCTGATAGACTCATACCCAAAAAGACTGAGTGCTGTAATAAAATCAAAAGATGCTTCAACAAAGTATTAGTTTAAGGGTGTGCACACTTATGCAACCATATTATTTTATTTTTATATTTTTTCATTTTCATTAATTGAGTGGTACAGCTTATAGGTCACATTAAAGGTGAAAAAAGTTCTGAAATTATTTATCTTTGTCATATTTTTTTACATCACAGAAACCTGACATTTAAGACGACTGAGGAGAGCTCTAATTACTATGAATAAATCAGGGGGCAGTACAGAGATCTCTCCCATCATCTATTCATCCCCAGGACTGTGACTGTGACAAGGGGACATCCTCTGCGTCTGGAGGAAAGAAGGTTTGTACACAAACATAGAAGAGGATTCTTTACGGTAAGAGCAGTGAGACTATGGAACTCTCTGCCTGAGGAGGTGGTGATGGTGAGTACAATAAAGGAATTCAAGAGGGGCCTGGATGTATTTCTGGAGCGTAATAATATTACAGGCTATAGCTTCTAGAGAGGGGTCGTTGATCCAGAGAGTTATTCTGATTGCCTGATTGGAGTCAGGAAGGAATTTTTTTTTCCCTTAAGTGGGGAAAATTGGCTTCTACCTCACAGTTGTTGACTTTTTTTTTGCCTTCCTCTGGATAAACTTGCAGGATAACAGTCCAAACTGGATGGACAAATGTCTTTTTTTGGACCTTATATACTATATACTATGTTGCTATGTTACTATGTTAAACCACTATACGCTTTCAACTGAAATAACTGCAACAGTGCAGTGCATATATATTTTCTGTTTTTTACTGTAATATGCCCCATATGCTTTCACCTGAAATAACTGCAACAGTCCAGTGCGTATATATTTTTCTTTTTTGTTACTGTAATACGCCCCTATACGCTTTCACCAGAAATAACTGCAGAAGTGAATTGAAAAAAAATATTTTTCTTGCAGTACTGATATAAGATACTAAGATATAATCCAGTAAAGGCTTTTCAACATAACACTTGCAGCCGAATAACAAAAACCTGGAATGACAGAGCTGTCTAATGGCTATTTGGATCCCCAAATAATTGTTCCCTGCACTTGTCAATTTCTTTCCTATCAATGTCACTTGCACCTTCTGACATCTCTCCCTGCACTAAGATGCTGTGAAATGATTCCTCCCTATCCTTTCCCTGCACTTGTAAATTGCTTTCCTATCAATGTCCCTCGTGCCTTCTAACGTATCTCCCTCCACTAAGATGCTGTGAAATGATTCCTCGCAATCCTTTCCCTGCATTTATAAATAGTTTTTTTCTGTCTTTTTTTTTCACAATCGTTTTTCCAATTGCAGTCCCTAGCGCCTTCACATGTCTGTCCCTGCACTCTGAACACAGGAAAATGTCTGACTCTAAGATGGCCGCCATAATTATAGGGCTGGCTGGCTTCTGATTGGCTGCATGCAGGCATGTCAATCTGGGTGATCCCACCTTCCCAGAGTTCCTTGACCCATGTCCTCAGTCATCACATGTGTAGCCGCCATTTTAGGAAAAATTTTATTTGTTACCACGAAGTGCAAGGAAATTTGCATTAGTTGGAATTGAATTTTTCCCGAAATTCTAAATGAATTCCACTTCGTCAGCTTCGATTCGCTCATCTCTAGTCACCATATTAAATTGCTTAACAGCAATTTTCTGATAAATTATTCAAAGGTTTTCAGTTCTAAAACCTTACTACAAATTAATTTCACAAACAGAAGTAGCTGATGAACAAAGCGTCCAGGGGAAAAATATGATCAGAGAAGCTGCTCCTCAATGCTAGGAGCCTCTCAATCTATCTTCATGCACAACAAACAAAGTTGTTCTCGGTTTGACAGAGTGACATTTAGCTGAGCTCAAATCCACTTCATACTCACAATGAATCATATGTCTTATGTCTATAATGACACCTATAATTGAGTATTTTATGCATTTACATGACATGAGGTATAAAGTTCATTTGTGTGTATAACTCAACATATGAATCACTGTTTTTTTGTTCAAAAGACAGCAATTGTACGTAAGTGACTTCAGGGAAAAGGGTTTAATGATGGCCTCAAAGCATTCCAGAGAAATGGAAACAGGCGTAATTTTAACCTATTAGACTTTTATGCTAAATCTGTGAACGGTTTCTCCAACTACCAGTTGCAATTCATAATACTGTTGTCTCTTTATGTGGTTGAGTAGTCTTAACATTCGCTTAGTTGCTATAGCTCTGGTGTGACTGGTAACTCCTACATCTATACCCCTGTGCCTACAGTTCTGATTAGCCTAAGTTTATATTTCTTCAGTTAGCAATATATGCAAATGAGCTCTTAACAACCTCTGCCGCTAATGCTACCAGATGTAAGGTACCAATAAGAGATGAGCAAAGTTTTTGAAAAATTCGATTTGGAAACTTCTCCGAAGTTAGCCAAGAAATTCGATTCATTACAATTTTTTTTTTTTTACGAATTGCTATAAATCAGGTATACCTAGGCCACTCTGCCTTAGGGTACGGCCACACGATAATAATTAAATCCCTCTTCATTGTTAATGGCCGCTCTGCACCTTTAACCGCCTCCGGACCGCCTAACGCAGAATCGCGGTCCGGAGGCGGCTGTCCCAGGTAGAGTGACGCATCTATGCGTCTTCTCGCGAGACTTCCTGTGAACGCGCACACACAGGGGCGCACGTTCACAGGATCGGAAGGCAAGAGAGTGGATCTCCAGCCTGCCAGCGGCAATCATTCGCTGGCAGGCTGTAGATGCGATTTTTTCAACCCCTAAAAGGTATATTAGACGCTGTTTTGATAACAGCATCTAATATACCTGCTACCTGGATCTCTGGTGGTCCCTTTTGCTTGGATCGACCACCAGAGGACACAGGCAGCTCAGTAAAGTAGCCCCAAGCACCACACTACACTACACCCCCCCGTCACTTATTAACCCCTTATTAACCCCTGATCACCCCATATAGACTCCCTGATCACCCCCCTGTCATTGATCACCCCCCTGTCATTGATAGCCCCCCTGTCAGGCTCCATTCAGACGTCCGTATGTGTTTTACGGATACACAATCCATGGATCGGATCCGCAAAACACATACAGACGTCTGAATAAAGCCTTACAGGGGGGTGATTAATGACAGGGGGGTGATCACCCCATATAGACTCCCTGATTACCCCCTGTCATTGATCACCCCCCTGTCATTGATCACCCCCCTGTAAGGCTCCATTCAGACGTCCGTATGTGTTTTACGGATCCACGGATGCATGGATCGGATCCGCAAAACACATACGGACGTCTGAATGGAGCCTTACTTGGGGGTGATCAATGACAGGGGGTGATCACCCCATATAGACTCCCTGATCACCCCCCTGTCATTGATCACCCCCCTGTAAGGCTCCATTTAGACATTTTTTGGGCACAAGTTAGCGAAAATTGATTTTTTTTTGTTAGTTTTTTCTTACAAAGTCTCATATTCCACTAACTTGTGTCAAAAAATAAAATCTCACATGAACTCACCATACCCCTCACGGAATTCAAATGCGTAAAATTTTTTTGACATTTATATTCCAGACTTCTTCTCACGCTTTAGGGCCCCTAAAATGCCAGGGAAGTATAAATACCCCACATGTGACCCCATTTTGGAAAGAAGACACCCCAAGGTATTCGCTGAGGCGCATATTGAGTCCATGAAATATTTAACTTTTTGTCCCAAGTTAGCGGAAAGGGAGACTTTGTGAGAAAAAACAAAAAAAAAATCAATTTCTGCTAAATTGTGCCCAAAAAAAATCTTCTATGAACTCGCCATGCCCCTCATTGAATACCTTGGGGTGTCTTCTTTCCAAAATGGGGTCACATGTGGGGTATTTATACTGCCCTGGCATTTTAGGGGCCCTAAAGCGTGAGAAGAAGTCTGGAATGCAAATGTCTAAAAATGCCCTCCTAAAAGTAATTTGGGCCCCTTTGCGCATGTAGGCTGCAAAAAAGTGTCACACATGTGGTATCGCCGTACTCAGGATAAATAGGGCAATGTGTTTTGGGGTGTAATTTTACATATACCCATGCTGGGTGAGATAAATATCTTGGTCAAATGCTAACTTTGTATAAAAAAATGGGAAAAGTTGTCTTTTGCCGAGATATTTCTCTCACCCAGCATGGGTATATGTAAAATGACACCACAAAACACATTGCCCAACTTCTCCTGAGTACGGTGATACCACATGTGTGACACTTTTTTGCAGCCTAGGTGGGCAAAGGGGCACACATTCCAAAGAGCACCTTTAGGATTTCACAGGACATTTTTTACACATTTTGATTTCAAACTACTTCTCACGCATTAGGGCCCCTAAAATGCCAGGGCAGTATAACTACCCCACAAGTGACCCCATTTTGGAAAGAAGACACCCCAAGGTATTCCGTGAGGGGCATGGCGAGTTCCTCAAATTTTTTATTTTTTGTCACAAGTTAGCGGAAAATGATGATTATTTTTTTTTATTACAAAGTCTCATATTCCACTAACTTTTGTAAAATGACACCCCAAAACACATTGCCCAACTTCTCCTGAGTACGGCGATACCACATGTGTGACACTTTTTTGCAGCCTAGGTGGGCAAAGGGTCCCACATTCCAAATAGCACCTTTAGGATTTCACAGGGCATTTTTTACACATTTTGATTTCAAACTACTTCTCATACATTAGGGCCCCTAAAATGCCAGGGCAGTATAACTACCCCACAAGTGACCCCATTTTGGAAAGAAGACACCCCAAGGTATTTCGTAATGGGCATAGTGAGTTTATGGAAGTTTTTATTTTTTGTCACAAGTTAGTGGAATATGAGACTTTGTAAGGAAAAAAAAGAATCATCATTTTCCGCTAACTTGTGACAAAAAATAAAAAGTTCTATGAACTCACTATGCCCATCAGCGAATACCTTAGGGTGTCTACTTTCCGAAATGGGGTCATTTGTAGGGTTTTTCTACTGTCTGGGCATTGTAGAACCTCAGGAAACATGACAGGTGCTCAGAAAGTCAGAGCTTCTTCAAAAAGCGGAAATTCACATTTTTGTACTATAGTTTGTAAACGCTATAACTTTTACCCAAACCATTTTTTTTTTACCCAAACATTTTTTTTTCTCTCACAGGTCTCTCACTTATTTAAAAAAAAATCAATCATTTTATTTATTTTCCTCTCTCTTAGGCCTCATGCACACGACCGTTGTGTGCATCCGTGGCCGTTGTGCCGTTTTCCGTTTTTTTTTTCGCTGACCCATTGACTCTCAATGGGCCCGTGGAAAAATCTGAAAATGCACCGTTTTGCAGGCGAGACCGTGATCCGTGTATCCTGTCCGTCAAAAAAATATGACCTGTCCTATTTTTTTGACGGACAACGGTTCACGGACCCATTCAAAACTCAGATCCGACAGTATATTCTAACACAGAAACGTTCACATGGTGATGGGGACGCTTCTAGTTAGAATATACAACGAATTGTGTACATGACTGCCCCCTGCTGCCTGGCAGCACCCGATCTCTTACAGGGGGCTGTGATCCGTACAATTAACCCCTCAGGTGCTGCACCTGAAGGGGTTAATTGTGTGTATCATAGCCCCCTGTAAGAGATCAGGGGCTGCCAGGCAGCATGGGGCAGCCCCCCCTCCCCAGTTTGAATATCATTGGTGGCCAGTGTGCGGCCTCCCCCAGCCCCCCCTCCCTCCCTCTATTGCATTATTAACATTGGTGGCAGTGTGCAGCCTCCCCCGGCCCCCCTCCCTCCCTCTATTGTATTATTAACATTGGTGGCAGTGTGCGGCCTCCCCCGGCCCCCCTCCCTCCCTCTATTGCATTATTAACATTAGTGGCAGTGTGCGGCCTCCCCCGGCCCCCACTCCCTCCCTCTAGTGCATTATTAACATTGGTGGCAGTGTGCGGCCACCCCCGGCCCCCCTCCCTCCCTCTATTGCATTATTAACATTGGTGGCAGTGTGCGGCCTCCCCCGGCCCCCCTCCCTCCCTCTATTGCATTATTAACATTGGTGGCAGTGTGCGGCCACCCCCGGCCCCCCTCCCTCCCTCTATTGCATTATTAACATTGGTGGCAGTGTGCTGCCTCCCCCGGCCCCCCCTCCCTCCCTCTATTGCATTATTAACATTGGTGGCAGTGTGTGGCCTCCCCCGGCCCCCCTCCCTCCCTCTATTGCATTATTAACATTGGTGGCAGTGTGTGGCCTCCCCCTGGCCCCCCTCCCTCTCTCTATTGCATTATTAACATTGGTGGCATTGTGCGGCCTCCCCCGGCCCCGCCTCCCTCCCTCTATGGCATTATTAACATTGGTGGCAGTGTGCGGCCTCCCCCGGCCCCCCCTCCCTCCCTCTATGGCATTATTAACATTGGTGGCAGTGTGCAGCCTCCCCTCTCCCCCCTCCCCCCCTCCGATTATTGGTGGCAGCGGTGTTCCGATCGGAGTCCCAGTTTAATCGCTGGGGTTCCGATCGGTAACCATGGCAACCAGGACGCCACTGCAGTCCTGGTAGCCATGGTTACTTAGCAATAGTAGAAGCATCATACTTACCTGCTGGCTGCTGTGATGTCTGTGTCCGGCCGGGAGCTCCTCCTACTGGTAAGTGACAGCAATGCGCCGCACAGACCTGTCACTTACCAGTAGGAGGAGCTCCCGGCCGGACACAGACATCGCAGCAGCCAGCAGGTAAGTATGATGCTTCTACTATTGCTAAGTAACCATGGCAACCAGGACTGCAGTAGCCGCACACTGCCACCAATGTTAATAATGCCATAGAGGGAGGGAGGGGGGGCCGGGGGAGGCCGCACACTGCCACCAATGTTAATAATGCAATAGAGGGAGGGAGGGGGGCCGGGGGAGGCCGCACACTGTCCACCAATGATATTCAAACTGGGGAGGGGGGGTCTGCCCCCTGCTGCCTGGCAGCCCCTGAGCTCTTACATGGGGCTATGATACGCACAATTAACCCCTTCAGGTGCGGCACCTGAGGGGTTAATTGTGCTGATCACGGCCCCCTGTAAGAGATCGGGTGCTGCCAGGCAGCAGGGGGCAGTCATGTACACAGTTTGTAGTATATTCTAACTAGAAGCGTCCCCATCACCATGGGAACACCTCTGTGTTAGAATATACTGTCGGATATGAGTTTTCACGATGTAACTCATATCCGACAGTATATTCTAACATAGAGGCGTTCCCATGGTGATGGGGACGCTTCAAGTTAAAATATACCATCGGATTGGAGAAAACTCTGATCCGATGGTATAAAAGAGACTCCAGACTTTACATTGAAAGTCAATGGGGACGGATCCGTTTGCAATTGCACCATATTGTGTCAACGTCAAACGGATCCGTCCCCATTGACTTGCATTGTAATTCAGGACGGATCCTTTTGGCTCCGCACAGCCAGGCGGACACCAAAACGACTTTTTTTTCATGTCCGTGGATCCTCCAAAAATCAAGGAAGACCCACGGACGAAAAAACGGTCACAGATCACGGACCTACGGACCCCGTTTTTGCGGACCGTAAAAAAAAACGGTCGTGTGCATGAGGCCTTACTCTCCAAAATTTGCCCGATAAAAAATTTCAACTGAATCAACAACCAATTTTTACAAAATTCAGGTGTAATCTGATTAATTTAGAATTGATACATTAATCTCTAATTGTAGTATGTAGTACAAAGAATGTTTTGAAAATGTCAACAGAAAATCATTGGCTAGTAATTGTCCATTTCAACCCAGTGGAGCCACACAAGGTAGAGAGCATAAAATCCACATAAATCCCAAATTCATGCAAACATAATCGCCAGGGGTACTGTATAGTCTTCTGTGTATAGTTCACGTGCATGTATTAGATTCAATTCCCATCATGAACCTGTGCAAAGGTTAGAATTGAACATAGTGTAAGACCTCTTACCGCCATTGTGCGTCCTTGATGCAACTGGGAACAGAAGACTATACATACCTCTGATGATTAAACCTTTTCTGCCCCTTCCTGTACGTGAAGGATGTGAGTCAATTACTATGGAAGAAACTGAATAGCTCATATCCTGTGCATTACCCGCAGAGGTAATTTTTTTGAGCATAGGAATTCTGATCAATAAGTGCTCTTAGATGCAGCAGTTTCCATTGGTTGAAATCCATTATTTTTAGTACCATTGCATGACAACGATTATAAACAGCAGTAAAATTGTTTGGCTAGTTGATAATAATTCATATGTCTATAGCTAGTGTGGGGATTCGCTCTGGTAGACAGGACAAGCGGACGCAGTATAGAGGCAAAGACCAGTTTGTAACTCAAAAACTTCAGTGTTTTATTTACACTTATGGCAACAGTATGACAGTCCATTTGCAGTTTTGGTGTTCGTTCACATCTAGACAGTTCATACAGCAAAAGAGTCACCTGTTATCCTAGGTGTTAGTTCACACCCGATCGGCATTGCTCAGGACAGAGCAGACCTCCTGAACCCAGGCCTCCAGCCTAGCACACGGCTCAGATCCCAATCCAGAGATTGCCAGAGCTCCTCTGTCAGAGAGAGAGGTAATTACCACCAGCTGACACTGCTGGCTGTGTTTTTTTATATAGGCCAGTCAAGACCGGGCATGGAACGTGGGAAGTAGTCACCCACCCAGCACTTTAACTACTCTCAGGAAGAGCCATCCCGGATCAGCTATTATAGCTATACTAAATAGCAAGGTGTCAAACAGCAACTGCTGCTGACACATGAAAACTGTCTCTTACTCCACTGAGGCCAGGAACCCCGGTGACATATGCCTTCCGTCAACGACAGTCCCTTGCGCCTTCCTACACTAGCTTTAGTGTACTTAAAAGAAAATGAACCTATTGTTTTTATCACGTTTTTATGTTACATATTTTTCGATCATTTTTGATGATTTTATTTTAATTTTTCATGTCAGTATCTATGTTTGATGATATCACCTCTGTGTATAGATAAGACAGGATCCACTGTTTACAATAGGTGATTGTCAAAGCTTATCTATTCTTTCTTTGTTCTATGACCTATGCAAAGGTCACAGAACATTCCAAGAAAACTCTCCCATTGATGTCAAAAGGGCCCCTCCTAACCATTGTGTCTATGGACCATGGGGCTGCCATAAAGCAATTTTCTTAATGCTTTCTAAATGCTGTTAAGAACTGCTCAGGCAAGATGGCCGCCCCTATAATGATGTTCAGCAAATAGAAAAGATAAATCTGCATGTCTGGTTTTAACTGGCAGATAACATTATTGACTACACATTCCTTTAACGACCTATTCTGCTAAATTAATGAAACATTATGTTCAGGTATCAGTTATTATAATAATAAAAAATATAATAAACTTAACAATTAAAAGGGAGCTATTAATATGTTATACAAACTGGATTCCAAAAAAGTTGGGACACTAAACAAATTGTGAATAAAAACTGAATGCAATCATGTGGAGATGGCAAATGCCAATATTTTATTTGTAATAGAACGTAGATGACAGATCCGAGTATATGTATAATTTTAAAGGAAAAATACATTGATTCAAATTTTCACGGTGTCAACAAATCCCCAAAAAGTTCGGACAAGTAGCAATAAGAGGCTGGAAAAAGTAAATTTGAGCATAACGAAGAGCTGGAAGACCAATTAACACTAATTAGGTCAATTGGCAACATGATTGGGTATAAAAAGAGCTTCTCAGAGTGGCAGTGTCTCTCAGAAGCCAAGATGGGTAGAGGATCACCAATTCCCACAATGTTGCGCAGAAAGATAGTGGAGCAATATCAGAAAGGTGTTACCCAGCGAAAAATTGCAAAGACTTTGCATCTATCATCATCAACTGTGCATAACATCATCTGAAGATTCAGAAAATCTGGAACAATCTCTGTGCGTAAGGGTCAAGGCCGTAAAACCATACTGGATGCCCGTGATCTCCGGGCCCTTAAACGACACTGCACCACAAACAGGAATGCTACTGTAAAGGAAATCACAGAATGGGCTCAGGAATACTTCCAGAAACCATTGTCAGTGAACACAGTCCACCGTGCCATCCGCCGTTGCCAGCTGAAACTCTACAGTGCAAAGAAGAAGCCATTTCTAAGCAAGATCCACAAGCTCAGGCGTTTTCACTGGGCCAGAAATCATTTAAAATGGAGTGTGGCAAAATGGAAGACTGTTCTGTGGTCAGACGAGTCACGATTCGAAGTTCTTTTTGGAAATCTGGGACGCCATGTCATCCGGACCAATGAGGACAAGGACAACCCAAGTTGTTATCAACGCTCAGTTCAGAAGCCTGCATCTCTGATGGTATGGGGTTGCATGAGTGCGTGTGGCATGGGCAGCTTGCATGTCTGGAAAGGCACCATCAATGCAGAAAAATATATTCAGGTTCTAGAACAACATATGCTCCCATCCAGACGTCATCTCTTTCAGGGAAGACCCTGCATTTTTCAACAAGATAATGCCAGACCACATTCTGCATCAATCACAACATCATGGCTGCGTAGGAGAAGGATCCGGGTACTGAAATGGCCAGTCTGCAGTCCAGATCTTTCACCTATAGAGAACATTTGGCGCATCATAAAGAGGAAGGTGCAACAAAGAAGGCCCAAGACGATTGAACAGTTAGAGGCCTGTATTAGACAATAATGGGAGAGCTATTGTCAGTTTAAACTTTTGTTCCGTGATTTATGTTCTATTCTGAATAAAATATTGGAAGTTGGCACCTCCACATCATTGCATTCAGTTTTTATTCACGATTTGTATAGTGTCCCAACTTTTTTGGAATCCGGTTTGTATCAAGTGGGCACTCGAGTCTCTCCGCTACTATTTGTTGGGGATAAAGTTTCGCCTGGTGACTGACCACTTGCCTCTCAAGTGGATAAGCCAGGCCAAAGAGAGAAATGGCTGAGTCACCAGGTGGTTCCTGTCCTTGCAGAACTTTAAGTTCTCCGTGGAACACAGGGCAGGCCGGATGCATGGAAACGCGTATGCCCTGTCCCAGGTATTCTGTATGGCACGTGTTCACCCCCTCAGGGTTGAACAAAGGGAAAGGGTATGTAAGACGGTACCTGGAATAATCGCGGATGGAAGGTATGTGTCACTGATGTTCCTGGCCTCGGTGAAGTAAAAGTGAAGTGTCAGCAGCAGCTATTGCTAATTGACACATAGTAACATAGTAACATAGTAACATAGTACATAAGGCCGAAAAAAGACATTTGTCCATCTAGTTCGGCCTGTTATCCCGCAAGTTGATCCAGAGGAAGACCCCTCTCTAGTAGCTATAGCCTGTAATATTATTAAGCTCCAGAAATACGTCCAGGCCCCTCTTGAATTCCTTTATTGTACTCACCATCACCACCTCCTCAGGCAGAGAGTTCCATATTCTCACTGCTCTTACCGTAAAGAATCCTCTTCTATGTTTGTGTACAAACCTTCTTTCCTCCAGACGCAGAGGATGTCCCCTTGTCACAGTCACAGTCCTGGGGATGAATAGATGATGGGAGAGATCTCTGTACTGCCCCCTGATATTTTTATTCATAGTAATTAGAGCTCTCCTCAGTCGTCTTAAATGTCAGGTTTCTTGAGATTTAGCATGGCAGTCATAGCTGATCCGGGACGGCTCTTACTGGGAGTAGTCAAAGTGCTGAGTGGGTGACTACTCCCCATGTTCCAGGCCAGATTTTGTCACGCAGGAGACTCAGGCCCCTCTAAAGGCGAACAGGCCACCCATGGACTTGATGAGGCGGAACTGCTAACAGGGTGTGAATTAACACCCAGGAGAAAAAGTGACTTTTATTGTTTATGGACTTTTCTTGTGTGTGAACAAACACCAAGCCATCTGAGTTTTGTGATACACCCTATCTGCATTTTGTTATACACCAATGTGTGAATAAACACCGCTGTTTGATTCAAGAACTGTGTACTTTGCCTCTATACTGCATCCGCTAGTCCTAACTACCAGAGCAAATCCCCACATATGGTCTTATTAACCCTACTAACTTGTATTGACCCCACTTGTGTTGCCCACCTACACCATTGGGGCCACTTCTAGGTCTTTCAGAGCCACTTTAAGTTCCCAATCCGTGCCTGCTCACCTGTGGTACCAATACCTTCATAGAAGTTATTGAAAGTGCGCTCAACGCAATAACTTCTTTATTGTGTCATTGTTTTACCACTGACATGTAAAAAATAATTCTAACCTCTGTAGTGAGTAATGGTAGAACAGAACTGAACTTGTTTAATCTTTTTAAAAATGTTTCAATGTAAATAGAAACTTGACCATTGAAGTAATTAGACATTGGAGCTATCACGTAGGAATGAGAATGTAGACATGTACAATGTCACAGTGAAAGGCAGGAAAACATTAATTTTCTAATAATAACAGTGGACGACTGTCCTTGAGGAAAGCTTTATAGCAACAGCCATAAAGTTCAAACAACTGATCTGTACAAATACCATTTATTTTCTATTCTTTCCAGTGAACGTAACAACACATTTCCAAGTCTAACTGTGTTAGCCGCAAGTTCCAACATTTCATAAATCTCTAGTAGAAGATTATCTCCTGATTTGTATTCTAAAGTCAAGACTGTGGGCTTGGGAATTTTAGATCCTGGCTCAAAAAGGCTCAAAAAGTAATATTTCAATGCCAAAAAACATGTATAAGTAGCATTTATGTCATATTCTTTACTTTTTAGCAACAAATACTCTCAGGAGGAGGTAGGAGCCGTAAGAGTATGGTATATCTTTATGTAATTTTCCATGCTTTATGAATTTTGCATCTTAATTTGCTTAATAAACATAAAAGAGTTTTCTGAGACTTTCCTACTGATGATCTATCCACTGATTGGTTGGAGTCCGACACCTGGGACCCATGCTGATCAGCAATTTGCTTTTCTACTGATGACCTATCATTTTAATAGGTCATCAGTATCTGATTGGTGTGGGTCAGAGAATTGGGACCTGCTAAACAGCTGTTTGAGAAGTCACTGGCGCTTACAGCAGGACCATGGCTTTCTTTCAGCTCACCAAGCACAGTGCCGTACATTGTATAGTGGCTGTGCTTGGTATCGCAGCTCAGCCACTTTCACTTCAATGGAGCTGAGCTGCACCGAGGCTATGTGGCCAATGAACGTGACATCACATTACCTAGACCAGGGGTACTCAGGTACTTTTTGTAAAGGTCTACATACCTGAGTCTGCTGTAGGATGAAGGTCCGAGCTGCAAAACAAAAAATATATAAGGAGAGACAACACCATTGGCATGTAGCGCTGCATTATTATTATTGCTTTTTTACACCGCCAAGCTCACCTAATCTCCTTTCTGACGACCAAACAGTAAGAATGTCCTTTCAGTGCCACCTAGCAATAATGATGCCCCTTTACTGCCCCTCAGATAGTATGATATCCCTTTAGTGCTCCACAGAGTGTGATACCCCTTAGTGCACCCTCACAGCAGGTTATGCCTTTGTGCCCTCACACATTATGAAGCTGCTTAGTGCCCCTGACACATTCCAATGCCTCCTTAGTTTCTCTCCACAGAGTATGAATACCTTAAGTGCACCCTCAAATTAGGATGATCCCTTAGCTGCCCCTCACACAGAATGAGCACCACTTAAAAGCCCCCAGAACAAAGTGATGTTCTCTACATGCTCCCTTCACACAGTATGATGTACACTTAAATGCTCCCCTCACAAAGTGATGCCTCTTAAATGTCCCCCACACAGTATGATAGACCCTTAAGTAGACTTCAAACAGTATGATGCCCAATTAAGTGGCCCCCACACAGTGCTGCCCCCTTAATTTCTCGCAACGTAGTATCATTCCCCTTTAATTAGCCCCACACACAGTGATGCCCCCAGCATAGATTATGCCCCTTTAGATGGTCCCTTTAGATGCCTTCCCACAAAGTTATGTCCCCACACTGCTGCCTTCTCCAGTGCCTCCACACATAGTGATGCCCCTTTAGGTGACCCCACAAACACAGTGATGCCCCTCTCATAAATTATGACCCCTTAGATGGCCCCCAAACAAAGTTATACCCCTTTTAGTGCCCCCCCACCTAGTTATGCCTGGTTAGATGCCCCCCATGCAAAGTCAAGTCCCCCCCCCTCCAGAGAGTTATGCCCCCTTTAGTGGCCCCCTCACAGTTTTGCCACTTAGATGTCCTCCTTCAAAGGATTATGCCACTTTATATGGCCCCCTCCACACACACACACAGTTATGCCCCCTTTGCTGCCCCCCTAGGGTTATGTAGCTCCCCTCTCACTAGAGATGGACTTGCGGTTCGCCTGGCGGACATTTCGCGGCAAACTTTGCTCGTTCGCGATTCACCGAACATGCGAACATATGGCGATGTTCGCATGCGCCATATTCTTTTTCACTGTGCCGAACTTTGACCCATGACACATCCATCAGGTGGGACAGGACAGCCAATTGAGACATTTCAGCACATGGACACACCTCCATCCTATAACAGAACCTGATCTGGCAGCCATTTTACATTCTGTGTTTTGCCAGTGTAGGGAGCGGTTGCTTTGTGGAGCACGGACAGACTGTTAGGGACACCAAACGCTAGCTAATAGGGCCACAAAAGTCCTTTTAAGGACTGGCATAGGTGTGCTATCGATAGGTGTGATATACTGAGGGGAGCTATATACTCATAATAAACTTTCTAACATACAAAGTATATTATAGTGTATTTGTAGTGTGCAGCAGTAGTGTGCGGTTCTGCTATGATACCGCAGGTATATAGAGGGACAAGCGTTATTGGAACAACTATTTGCAACAGGTGTGATATACCTGTTGCCCCCAAAAACTGATTTAGGGGTGCAATATACCTGCTTCCACAAAATACTGATTAAGGGGTTTGGTATTCCTGCTTCCACAAAATATTGATTCAGGGGTTCTATATACCTGTTTCCACAAAATACTGATTAATGGGTGCGATATACCTGCTTCCACCAAATATTGATTGAGGCCTGCGATACACCAGCTTCCAAAAAATACTGATTTAGGGGTGCAATATATCTGTTTCCACCAAATATTCATTCAGGGGTTCTATATACCTACTTCCACAAAATACTGATTGAAGGGTGCGATATACTTGCTTCCACAAAATACCGAATAAGGGGTTTGATATACCTGCTTCCACAAAATACAGATTGAGGGGTGCGATATACCTGCTTCCACCAAATATTGATTTAGGTCTTCTATAAACCTGTTTCCACAAAATACTTATTGAGGGGTGCGATATGCCAGCTTCTACAAAATACTGATTATGGGGTTCTAGATACCTGATTCCACAAAATACTAATTGAGGGGTGCGATATACCTGCTTCCACAAAATACTGATTAAGGGGTTTGATATACCTGTATCCACAAAATGCAGACTGAGGGGTGCAATATACCTGCTTCCACCAAATATTGATTCATGTGTTCTATATATCTGTTTCCACAAAATACTGATTATGGGGTGCGATATGCCAGCTTCTACAAAATACTGATTGAGGGGTGCGATATACCTGCTTCCACAAAATACTGATTAAGGGGTTTGATATACCTGTATCCACAAAATACAGATTTAGGGGTGCGATATACCTGCTTCCACAAAATACTCATTAAGGGGTTTGATATACCTGCTTCCACAAAATACTGATTATGGGGTGCGATATGCCAGCTTCTACAAAATACTGATTGAGGGGTGCGATATGCTAGATTCCACAAAATACTGATTGAGGGGTGCGATATACCTGCTTCCACAAAATACTAATTGAGGGGTGGGATATACCTGCTTCTACAAAATACTGATTGAGGGGTGCGATATACCTGCTTCCACAAAATACTGATTAAGGGGTTTGATATAATTGCTTCCACAAAATACTGATTGAGGGGTTTGATATACCTGCTTCCACCAAATATTGATTGAGGCTTGCAATACACCGGCTTTAACCAAATACTGATTGAGGTGTGTGATATACCTGCTTCCACAAAATATTGATTCAGGTGTTCTATATATCTGTTTCCACAAAATACTGATTGAGAGGTGGGATATACCTGCTTCTACAAAATACAGATTGAGGGTTGCGATATACCGGCTTCCACAAATACTGCTCTACTCTAGGGACTTTGGCACAGGGTCATTTTGAAAATGACAGACAGCGGATGAGGCGGGCCGAGATCAGCCCAAGGTGGGTGATCCCCGCTGTTGCTGTCTACTCCGAGATCTCTAATGTCATTAGTGGTGAAGGTGACGATGATGACGTGTCGATGGACGTCACGCGGGTGCCTACAAGAGAGGAACAGGAGGGGAGTTCAGAGGGAGAGATGGAGCATCAGATAGGGAGGAGAAGGAGGAGAAGCAGGCAGAACTCGCAGTGCACAGGAGGCAAAAAGCAGACTGCAAATGTATCTGGAGTAAGCCATCCACCATGCACGGTCACATCTTGCGATCCCAGAACGCCGACAAGTGGCTCCGCAGTGTGGGCTTTTTTTAACGTTTCAGCTGCTGACAATAGTGTTGCCATCTGCAGCCTGTGCTGTCAACGCATAAGTCGCGGTAAGCCCAACACGCACCTAGGGACGACCGCCTTAAGAAGGCACCTGGCCTCCCATCAGAGAGCCCAGTGGGATCAACGCCGTCAGAACCCACAAAGCCACACTCCCAATACTCCAGGTCCTGCCTTCTCCTCTTTCCTTGCATTTTTCTTCCACTCCACCTTCCACCGTGCCGTCGTCACATTCATCTGGCAGAAGGCAGGCTTCCATGGCCCAAATGTTCGAGCGTAAAAAGTTGATGACGCCGGATAACCCTCTTGCCCAATGGCTGACCGCTGGCTTGTTGGAACTGCTAGCCCACCAACTACTGCCATATAAAATGGTGGAATCGGAGGCCTTTAGAAAATGTGTGGCCAATGGCACACTGCAATGGAAGTATTTCTCCCAGAAGGGAACACAGTGTCGGTGCCAATATACATCTGACCACAGACACGTGGTCTAGAAAACACAGGCGGGGAAGGTTCATAACTTTTACTGCCCACTGGGTGAACCTTCTGATGGCCGTCAAGCATGTAACTTGTGGCACCTGTGCGGATTTGGTGTTACTGCCACGGATTGCATGCAGGCCTACCTCTTCTTCTCCTCCTCCTACTCCATGCTCTGTCTCCTTCTCTGCTGACTCCTCCTTTTCCACTACTACCGGCTCTTCCACTGCACCCCCCAAGCTCCCCAGAACCTATTTGACTTGCCAGGTGAGACGTTGACATGCTGTGATTCGGATGTTGTGCCTGGAAGCTAAGAACCACACCGGTCATGCTCTGCTTTCAGCTCTGTGGTCACAGGCCAATCAGTGGCTAACCCCGCTCAATTTGACAGTTGGTAAAGTGGTGTGTGACAACGGTACCAATCTGTGATGGCAAACGTCCTGGACTTAGTCATGCAGCGATTAATTGCCAAATACCCCGGGTTCCAGGACATCTTGCGGCAGGCCAGGAAAATCTCTGGCTATTTTAGAAGATCTTACTCGGCCATGACTCGCCTTGCCGATGTTCAGCAGCGACACCACTTGCCCGTCTGATTTATGACAGCCCAACGCACTCGAACTCCACCTTGCATATGCATGATATGCTGCTCCAGTAGCAATGTGTCGTTAACGACTACCTGTACGATCTCAGCAGCAGCACAGGTTCTGGGGAGCTTGGTTTCTTTTTACCGCGCCAGTGGCTGCTCATGCGCGACGCATGCAGACTTCTGCGGCCATTTGATGAGATCATCAAACTGGTCAGTTGCAGCCAGGGCGCCATGAGTGACTTCGTACCTTACACCTTATTTCTGGAGCATGAATTGCGTTGTGTCATTGATCAAGACGTCGAGGAGCAGGAAGTCGCAATGCTGAATGAATTCCCAGGGGGGGGCTACTCCATCTGAGACAAGTCAGCCTTGAGTCTGAAGAGGAGTCAGAGGAGGATGGTGGCTGGGGGAGGAGAAGGTGGAGCAGGGTTTAAACTTTTCGGGGATTCCTGGTGTTGTCTGTGGCTCGGGGGAGGAGACAGAGGACGACATTCTCCTGGGCGAAGAGCAGGAGCCAGGGTGCTTCACCACTTTCAATTTAGTGCAGATGGGGGCCTTCATGCTCCAGTGTTTGAAGAGGGACCACCATATAAAAAGCATAAAGGTCAAGGACCTGTACGGGTGGCAATGTACATAGACCCATGGTACAAACACAAAATGCCGGATATGTTTCCAGCATCACAGAGGGCTGTCAGAATGCAGCATTTCCAGGCCTTGCTGCGAGAGATGCTGCATTCTGCTGTTGCGGGCATTGGCAGAGGAATTTCCACCCACAGCTAAACAGGTGAGGGTACCATTCCTATCGCGCCTGCAAAAAGAGGGCGTTTTGAAGATGTGTTGGTCACTTCGGATATGAGATCATTCTTGCAGCCAACCCATTGATAGCCGCCCTCCAGATCCAGCCTCAGAGAACGCCTAGACCGTCAGGTGTCTGACTACATCGGGTTAACGGCCGATGAGGACGCTCTGAGAAGTGAGGAACCCCTTGGGTTGTGCAGGCTTGACCTGTGGCCAGAGCTGGCACCATTTGCCATGGAACTCTTGGCTTGCCTCTCGTTGAGTGTCCTGTCCGAAAGGACGTTCAGCGCAGCAGGGGGACGCACACGCCTAGCTCACAATTGTGTGGACTACCTCACATTTTTAAAAATGAATGAGGCATGGATCTCTGAGGTATTCAACACCTGTGATGACCACCTGTAATTGAATTTCCTCATGCCAGCCCACACATATCCGCCACCACCCAGAACAAAGAATGGTCCTTGCCTTATGTACATACAGCGGCATTAAAGGCCTTGTATGTCAGGTGAATGCCTAATTTTTGGGGCCTATACTGGCCAACAGTTACATTTTTATCCTGTGACCTCCTAATGTACCTCCAGCCACAGAATCCAAAGTTCTTTGCTGTCAGGTGAATGCCTATTGCCTAATTTTTGTGGCCCCTACTGGCCGACAGTAAAAAAAAAATTGTCTCTAGCCACATAATCACACCCCTGTCTCACTGCTCTGCCTCTCATTATGGTGGCTAATGAACCGCATTCACCATAAGGACTTTCTAATGTCACAGGGTCATGTGACTGTGCCCCCCACCCTGTACTGTGCCCCTCACTCCATACTGTGACCCCTTATACCTTGAATTCTGCCCTCTTAACACACTCTGTGCAGTGCCCTCTTATACCCTTTTATCTGGTCACGATATGGCAGTGTTATCCGGTCACTGTACCGAGGTGCTATCGGTTCAATGTATGGCGGTGGTATCAAATAACTGGATTGCCATAACTGTATCCCTTTCCCTGCCCACGCCATCCTTTTTTAGACCTGGCATGAGCGGGCAGAATATGCAGATTGTGGTGCTAAGGACCTTTGCGCCACAATCTGTGTCAGAAATACGCCTAACATAGATGTATTTCTATATAATAAATGACCACCTAATTGTATTATTATTCGGGGGTAGGGATAATATCTTTATATAATATAGATTCTGGTGTATTATACTGTGCCCTGTATTTCCCAGTAGAAAGTGATCCTTGGGAAGCACAGTCCTCATCCCTGACCACCAGGACCCGGTAGCGCTCTGTCAGTACATGGTGGCTTCCCCTCTCAACCACACTGCTCCACTGGGTACTGGTGCTTATTCTGACACTAGGACTGGATTCACATTCTATTTTTGCTATCCATTTAATGCATACCAAAAATGTATGCGTTAACAGATACCTCAGACTGATGCCGTACGGTGGCGTCCGTTCACCATACAGTTCTATGGTAGAAACATTTTTTACGTTAACTTATGCATTTTTTTAATGAACTCTGCAGGATACAAAAACGTGGAGTGCTGCACATTTGTATACATTAATCTGATAGGAAATAAACAATTTCTAGGCTCCAGCATGGCACATTTTTGAGAGTTTCCCTTTAAGACGCATAAAAATGGCCCCTGATTAAAATACATCTTTTTTGTCAGAATTTTTGCCAATGATCCCTCTCTAGTATATCATTGTCCATATTGTGGGACTATTTGTGTACTTCTAGTAAGTGTTTGCTGGCTGCAAATATGACCTGAAGGTTTTCCAGGTTCGCCTGCCATTAAAGTGAATGGGGCCCGCCGCGAACCCGCGGTTCGCCAACATTTGATCGCGATCGCGTCCCGACCGATGTTCGTCCATCACTAGTAGAAATGCCCATTGTGCCCCCTTCACATTAGCAATGCCCTTTGTGCCCCCTCCAGAGTAGAAATGCCCATTCTGCCCCCTTCACATTAGCAATGCCCATTGTGCCCCCTCCATAGTAGAAATATCCATTCTGCCCCCTCCAGAGTAGAAATGCCCATTGTGCCCCTCCAGAGAAGAAATGGAAAAAAAAAAACTGTAATTACTCACCTTGTCCCGTTCCAGAAGCTCACAGTCCTTTCTCCCCTGCAGACGCAGATGGCTCAGCAGCACTGTGTGGGAGGAGCTTATGCAGATTTTTTAGCTGCAGGCTCCGCCAACGCAGGCGAGCAGCACGATCTGTGCCTGCAGGCTGACTTGTGAAGAAGGTCGAAGTCTTGTTGCTTCACCATTCAGAGCACTGCTGGCCTGAAAGAGGGAAGGAGCTGTGAGTGACAGGACCCAGCTCCCTGCACTCCAGCAATGAGCACTTCCATCTGCATTGATGGAAGCGCTCATTGCTTCTGGATTCTGGCATCCCTTGAGAGCCGACACCCGAGGCAGACCACCTCCCACGCCCCCCTTAGCCACTGCATTCAGGGGTCTGGACAGCTGGAAACTGCGATACGGATTTGGACCCAGATCCACCAGTTGAGTACCCCTGACCGAGACTAAGCTGAGAGAAGGCTGTGGGCCACTGTGAGCGCCAGTGACATCTCAAATGGCTGATCAGCAGGTCCCAGGTGTCAGACCCCTACCAATAAGATCCTATTCAAAGTACAGGTAATCAGTATTAAATTATCGGAAAACCCCCTTAGGCTGGGTTCACACCTGAGCATTTTACAGCGCGTTCCTACGCGCTGTAAAACGCTCAACAGGCAAGAACCAATGATTCCCTATGGGCATGGTTCTCACCTGAACGCTTTACAGCATGTACGAAAGCGCTGTAAAACGCCCTACGCCCCAAGAAGTACAGGAGCTTCTTTGGGGCGTAATGTCGCACATTCCCGCACATAGACTTTCCGGGAAAGCGCGACAATGGGCGTTTGCTTGTTTCCTGAGCTGCGTATGTAAACGCCCGATAAAATCGCACATACAGAGCGCATACAGAGTACGCTCAGGTGTGAACCCAGCTTCAAAGAGAAAAAAGGTGGAGGCTGTAAAAACGCTGCTGGCTGAATGGCAGTGATGATAACGTCATGTTACATTAGATTTACAGTTGATTTCACTGTCGTATGACACCACTTTAATAACAAAGAATTGGCACCAGCAATGAGGGAACAGGAAAAGTTTTGCTTTTAATGTAAGTTTATATTTTTATATCTGTAGTGGCTCCTGAGAAGTTTAAAAAGAATATTCTGTCGATACTGTGTCAGGGAGGGCTGACCCATGCACACTGCATGGTGTATGTCTTTAATCTGGTTTTAAAGCGGTTCCTCAAGTCTTCCACCGAACTGACATCTTGAAAATGGCTAGGAAACTGTGCATGCACTTCAGCCACTCCTGCAAAACACACCCTTTTTCAGTTGCAAAGGCAGAATGGTGTTCCCCAACATCACCTCATATGTGACGTTTCCACCTATTGGAACTCCACCCTCCACATGTTGGACTGACTATATGAGCAGAGAAAGGGCATAAATGATTTCTTGATGATGCAGGCGGACAGGAGCACTCCGCTGTGTAACTTTGATGTTAGCCAGTGGCAGCTCATGCGTGACACCTGTTGTTTGCTCAGACACTTTGAGGAGGCAACTTTATTTGGCAGTCGCGAGGACTACAGGATAAACAATGCCATTCCACTTCTTCATATCCTGGAGCAGATGTTGATGAATCTGGCTGGCCAAGGGATAGTAGACATGGCGTCTACATCTCATGGAAACCTGAGCCCTGTGGGGGCTGAACTGGCAGTGGAGGAGGAGGACATCACCCACAAATTGAATACAAAAATAGATGGTTTATCTCCCCAAGCAACAGGAGAGAAACAGGAGGAAGCACAGAATGAGCTGGAGGGTGATGAGGAAGACCAAGCAGATAACCCCGACAGACCGTGGCAGTATGCAGTGGAGATGGAGGCAGGGAGTACCTCCGAGTCCCTTGTGCAAATGGCCAGATGCATGCTGAGTTGCTTGCGTAGTGACAGCCACATTACCTTCATTCGGCAGAGGCATGACTACTGGCTCTTCATGATGTTAGACCCCCACCGTGCCAAAATGTGGACCTTTTTTAAACTTGCTGAGAGGGCAGAAAAACTCAACTACTATCGAGACATCCTATGCAGTCAGTTGGTTGCTGCCTATATGCCCCATTGCCCATCCTCACTAAGGTTTGACCTTGGAGTAAGCGCTGCGCTCATGCTCCACTGCCATGACTGCTGGAGGGAGGTGGGGAAGGGGTGGGGCAGAAGCAGTCTTGAGTCTCTAATGAGCACTTTTCTTCACCCAGCTACTGAGGAAACCACCTAGCAGTAGACATGGAGCAGAACCGTAACCAGCAGGTGGAGGCATACTTGGACTGCACCCTGCCACCCCTATCCAAGATTCCCTGGACTACTGGGCAGCCAAACTTTGTGGCCGCAACTGGCCGAGTGTGCTAGAGGCCATTATTTTTTCTATCTGAAGTCTGAATAAAACCGATTTCAGAGGCAAATGGCCAAAACTCATGCAAATTGAGCATGAGGCCTCTATCACAATGTTAGTATTGACCGTGTGAAGGCGGATGCTCAAAAGACACGATCTGTTTTTTGGGGGTAGTTCTTCTGATGGATGAGAAGAATAAACAGTGACGTCAACACAAACTTACTGCTGACACCCTTTCCACTCTAGGTACAAAGAAGACCGGCACTCGCTACAATGAATGCAATTTTATCTTTTTTATTCCAACATGGAGGAACAGATTAAGTGACGCGTTTCGACTCAACAAACAAATGAGTCTTTGTCAAACAGGTGAATACAAGGAAACAAATACATTTAAATAACCCACCAGCTCAGTCGTCACAGGATGTGACGTCACGTAGTCATTGTAACATATAAATAAAACAAGAAAACCATGCGGGCAAAACCAATATGCATCGGAATGCACGAAAAAGGGTAAGATACTATAACTAGGATATACATAAATGGAATGGCAACCTAGCGTATATTAGTATGGTTAAATACTCTAAATTAATGTACACAAAAAGTTACTATGATATTACATAAATAATAATAATGAAGACCTGAAGGGGTAATTTCATCAATCATCATGTTTTCTGGAAAAGAACAAAATGTAATAGATTATAAACCTAATAATGATAACCCATATTCCAAAACAGTTTTCTATTTTGCGAATGGACTCGCGGATCCGCAAAATAGAAAATACACCCGGCCGGCACCCCCATAGAAATGCCTATTCTTGTCCACAATTGGGGACAAGAATGACACATGCTCTATTTTTTTCTGGAGCCGTGGACCGGAAGATCGGCGGCGCGCTCCAGAAATGCGGATGTGGACAGCACACTGTCCCCATTCCGTCCCCATAGAGAATGAATAAGTCCGCACCCGTTCCGCACAATTGTAGACGTGTGAATGGAGCCTTAGGCCTCACGCACAGGACCGTTCCGTTTTTTTGCGGTCCGCAAATTGCAGATCCACAAAACACAAAAGCCGCCAGTGTGCCTTTCACAATTTGCGGAATGGAACAGGCTGCCCATTGTAGAATAGGACATGTTATTTTTTTTTTGCGGGGCCGTGTAACGGAGCAACGGATGCTGACAGCACACAGAGTGCAGTCCGCATCTTTTGTGGCCCCACTAAAGTGAATGGGTCCGCACCCGAGCCGCAAAAACTGCAGCTCAGATGCGGACCAGAATAACGGTCATTTGCATGAGGCCTTAGGGTTAAACTGCTTTCTGGAGTGTCCAATGCCCCCCGGCAGCAGGTTAATGTGCTGTCTGTCTGTTACTACCACTGTCACACACAGAAGCAACTTTATCCCATCTGATGCAGACTAGCTCCGCCCCTGTTCTGCCCCCACTCTGCCCCTCATGACCTCTCTCTGCTTGCTGTCAATGAACAGGGAGACAGCACACAGACTCAGGCAGTGCTGCTGCGGGGCCAGGCACTTAAAGTGTTGTGAATGTGCAGCAGGCAGGTGGTCATGTGACAGTGTTAGAGGCCCCCCCTTCCCCCCCGGAGGATCCTCAGGTGCTCCAGTGGGCCAGTCCAATGCTGCCTTAATAAAAATAAAATGGATAAAAATAAAATATCGATCACAATTTTCCTACATTTATTATTTTTAGTTTTTTATTCAATAATTCTTTTTGGAATGAGCACCTCACAGGTTGTAATGCAGAGTATGTTTCAGTCTACAGGTCTCAGAGCTAATACAGTAATATGTGAACAGAATTCAAAAAGATCGGGATAGCGGTCCCTTCTCCAGATGCTAATCTTTATTAATAATTCATGACCGGTCTACATTTTGTGGTTTACAAGAAGTTTGTGGTTTCACAAAATATTCAACTACTCACCACTGTGGAATGTACGCGCTGGAGAAAGAACCTCATATCTGCAACACATCCATGATAATATATATCTAAAATATGCTACAAAGTTTTTGTTGAATATTTGCAAGACCACAAACATGGTATTCCTCTCTACACACAGTATCTGTTGTAATTGTCACTGAACACATAATATGGATCAGGATTCACAGACGAGTGCTGTGTCTATTTTTGGGAAGTCAGAAGTAGAGATCAGTGAAAAATTTATTTGATCCAAATAAATTTGTGACGAAGTGCGTTAAAAAACAGCTATTTATCTGCTGCAGAGAGCCTGTATATCGATGTACAACACTGTGCATTGCAGAAACATGCATAGCTAGTCCGCTGTGGTAGTGAAACAGTTAGGGCTGTTTCACACGAGCGGATGCCGTGTGTGGCATCCGCTGCGTGAATGACAGCCAAGACCCGATGCAGACTGCAGAGGCACGGAGCATTAACATGATTGATAATGCTCTGTGCCTCTCTGTGACCTTTTTACTACAAAATCACAGTGAGATAAAGTTGTCACCATGATTTTGTAGTAAAAAGATCACAGAGAGGCACCGAGCATTATCAATCATGTTAATGCTCCGTGCTTCTGCTGTCCGCAGGGGATCTTGGCTGTCATTCACGGAGCAGATTTCACGCACGGCATCCGCTCGTGTAAAAACAGTCCTTACTGTGAGTCAGTATGACAGGCAAATGACAGGCGTCGCTCTTAGAATCACTTTACACTTCACTCACTTGATCAGTTACGAGGCCAAAACTGTCCAAAAAATGTGTGAACTCAGCCTTACAGGTCAATGTTAGCGTCAGGTATAAAGAACCGTGCAGTGGCCCAAGATTCTATTGTAGCGTGAAAGAGTGCAGTCTTTTTACACCATCAGCAGATTCCACATTTCTACAGAACCTGTTCACCCCAAAATCAGTAGTATCAGACCGCTGTTTCTACCCAATTACAGAATCAAGGATGAGTGGATTAATTTATGTATAAAAAAACGCGAACAACCCAAAATCTGTAGTATGAGGCCACAATTTCATCCCAATTACAGAATCAAGGATGAGTGGATTAATTTATGTATAAAAGAACGTGAACAACCCAAAATCTGTAGTATGAGGCCACAATTTCATCCCAATTACAGAATCAAGGATGGATGGATTAATTTATTTATAAAAGAACGTGAAAACTCCAAAATCGGAAGTCTCAGGCCACAATGTCACCTAAATTGCAGAATCAAGGATTAATGGAATTACTTAAGTAAAATAACAATGTGACCCCCCCCCCCAAATCAGTAGTATCAGACCACTATTTCACACCAATTACAGAATCCAGGATTAACAAAATTACTTATGTATAAAAGAATGTGAACAACCTAAAATCTGTAGTATAAGAGCACTTTTTAACCCCAGTTTGTTACGAACCAGTGGGTATGAACCCACTGTGCCACGTGTCCTACCTCCTCTTAGGGCATTGTCTAAGTAAACCCCTCGATCTTCACAGTACCCCTGATGGTGGGGATAGACTTTCCCGAGAGGAACACCAGGTCACTACCTTTTGAGGAGAATAGGCACATGAGGCAGTTGGTCCAGGCGGACCAGGAGGTACCTGAGAAAGGTACCAGAGGTACTAGGCTGAGTCGTTACTAGGAGCAAGGATGAGGCAGAGGCGAAGTCAGATAGGCAATAAGTCAGGGCAGGCGGCACAGGTACAGGTCAGGCAATCTGGGTCGGCAACAGGAGAGTCAAGACAAGCAGGCAGGGATCAAACAGGTAGCAGAGTCCTGGAATACAAGTACAAGTCAGGAACACAGGAACACAAACAGATATCAGGAACCTTAGCAGGACACAAGGACCTAGACACTGAGGCATCTGGGAAGGGGGCTGAACCACATATATGTGCAGGATTGGTCAGCAAGGTCACATGATCCAACCCATAAAACACATGAAGCGACGTGAGCCGGCCCTTAAGGAAATGTTGCATGGAACAAGCAGCAAGCATGTTGTGGCCAGGGCTGAAAGGAAACCCTGGCAGCAGATCACCGCTGAACACGGAGCCGGGACCGCGACGGTAAGCAGGGGAACAGTGGTGCACAGCAGCCACTGTTACACAATTAGTGCAGCAAGGTGTAATATAATAGATCCTATTAGCCAAGCTTTACACTCTCCTATCGGTCCCTGCTCTCTCCCTACAGTGTAGAAAACGCCTCCCTATTATATGCCAACACTATCAGTAAGCTGTCACTGAACTGTTGAAAACGAATATTTTTCAAATAAAGTCTTTCCTAATCATTTTCCCTAGCACTTTTCACATTTGTCCCTCTGCTCAGTTCACTGGAAAAAGGCATAGTCCAGGCAGGATATAGCTTTTAATAGTGCTGTGACATCACAGGGGCAGGCTATCTGTTGATTGGCTATCTGCACGGCATTATGGGTGATCCCTCATTCTCGGGCTTCTTACTTTAACTTTATAACATGTGCGGCAGCCATTTTAGAAAAAATCCAATTCATTACCATGAATCGCCAGGAAATTTTGATTAGTTACGAATAAAGTTTTTTCCTAAAATTCAGATCGAATTCCACTTCGTCAACTTCAATTCGCTCAACACTAGTCGGGACACTACTCTGGTGCTTGTCTTTGGGTTGTGGGTGTGTGTACTAATAAAATAATCCAAAGGCCAAAATAAGCCAGTGATTGGTACAATGGGGGAACATTTATCAATAATGTAGTAATAAAATTGCAAACTATGGCGCATGCCATATGTGCACAATAATTTGAAACTTTTAAAGCTTCTTGCCACACCCATTTTGGGTGGGGTCTATCAGGAGGTTTGGGTTTTGGTGTGGCCTGCCAGATTTCTTATAACTTACACCTGAAACTAGCATAAGTTATAGCTGAAAGGTATGCCAGCCCCTGACCTCTGCCCAGGGGTGTAGCAATAGGGGTCTCAGCAGTCTCAATTGAGACTAGGCACCTAAGCCAAGGGGGGCCACAGGGCCCCCTTGCAAGTGGCGAAACACCAATTATGTATTGCCAATTCCAAGACAGCGATAGTTAGGTGACGTCTCCCTGCCACGCCTTTTCCTCTTATAGGCTTCAGGCCTAGTGCTTGTAGCCAATCACATAGCTGCCAATTGTCCCAAATTTGTGGAGACTGTCCCTGATTTTCAGAGACAGTCCTGGCAAATTCGTTCTGTCCTGGCAAATTCGTTCTGTCCTGGGCCACAAACCCCACCCACAAGTGGGTGTTTCCAGGTGGGTTCTTGGTGTTACCGGGGGCGAGGCTGATTTTACCAATTCAAATGTTGGTAAGTATGCCTATCAGAGCCTGGCACAGGCGGCACGATGATGGAATTATCATTGCTTTACCTGAGCCAGGCAGTGTACAGCTCAAGAAACCTGCACTGTATTTCTGAAAGCCACGTGGAGGAAAGTATTTGAGTTCATTGTTTTTTATTTGGCACCGTGCTGTTGGGTAACCATGGGAGGGAACACTATAGGGGCACCTACTGGGAGACACTATATAGGGGCATTTTGTTTATGTACTGGCGCACATAAGGGGGCATGTACTTGTACTACCACACATTATGGGGGGGGGGGGTGATATGGCAACATTGGCTCTACTGGGGGCACTAAAAGGGAGCATTTTTTGTATTGTAATTTTTGTACTGGTTTTGTACTGGTGCACATTGTAAGGGGCTATTTTTGCACTAGTGCACATTACAAGGAGATATTTTTTTGCATTGTCACACATTATAAGAGGTATTTTTTTGTATTGGTACATATTAGGGGACATTTTTCTACTGGAAAACATTATGAGGGGAATTATTACTACTGGGCGACTATGGGAAACATATGGGGGCATTATTATTTCTGGGGCACAATGGGAGCATTATTACTATTGAGGATACTGTTAACATTAAGTGCATTCTGGCAGATATTTTTTTCTTTTGGTAGGACTTTTGGGACACTGGCACAGTATCACCTTTGGACAATTATTTTTGAGGGAGTTTATGTTTACACTATTTGCTGGGTGCAACCATATAAATATTGAAGGGGGCACTATCTGAGTGGTACGAGTACTTTCAGGGGGACTGTTTCTGCAGTATAGTGCTGGGGAGTTCAGTGGGCACAGTATTGGGGTGGCAGGATGTGGTGTTCAGAAGGTGGGAGGATGATAGAAAAGTAGTCAACTAAGATGTCTGTCAAACTCTGCAGAGACAAGAGATGGCTGAAAGAAATCATCAGGGTGGTCTGGTCCGAATTAAGAAGATGAGGAAACAAAATATCTACATAATAGGAGGCGTCACTGGATGTAAGTGGTATATGTTTAACAGTAGGGCTGGAGTGTAGGGGTTAGGTAGAGAATTTGGCATTGGGGGTGCCATTTCAATTCTTGCCTCAGGCAGAAGAAAGGCTATGTGCTCCCCTGCCCCTTGCCACAAAGCACTGAGTGAATAAAGAGCCAAGCTGAACTCCTGCACCAGGGCCCATGAGCCTTTCGCTACGCCCCACCTGGCCTCTTAATAAATTAGACGCATCTCACTTTGGCACAGAGGGATTAAGACTGGTGTATTGGAAGAACAGTTTTCTCCACATACAATGGTGTTGGTGTTATCTAGTGTGCAGCTCAGCTCTAGTCAAGTAAATGGTGCTGAAATGCAATTCCAAACACAGCTCGTAGAAAAAGGTGGTACTGTTTCTGGAAAAAGAGCACACTTTTTCCCCCAAAACTCTGACAGTCCATATTTATTAATGTGATTGCTCCTAGTATTTGGTGTAAAATGTACCAACATTTGGAGCATTTCTGGTGGACATTGTTGCATCAGGGTTTAGATCTATACATGAAATAAAAAAATAATCCACTATGCTCCCCTTAATAAGAGGGTGTGGGGGAGAGGGGAGTGGTCCAAGTTGCACCACAATTTTGACACTAATTACAGGGGTTGTCCCATTAGGACAACATATCCTCTATCCACAAGGTGGGATGCCCTTGGTGCTATGAGTGCCGTACGAGTGTAAGGCAGGAGAGGTGCTGTGGCTGGCGAAAGGTGCAGGAGTCAGAAACCAGGCCACTTGAATAAAATAAATAAATCTCTCTTTACTAAATTGCCGAATGGGAGTTGCAGTGCATCCAATGGTGTAAAACACAGTTCCAAATAATTCAAATTGCAAATTTTCCCAAATGGCTATGTATGGATATAAGAAAGGATAGGGGTTGTAGTACCTCTTTTCTCTATGTCTCCAAAGGCTCTCACACTGCAGAGGGCTGGCAATAACATTGTTGCAAACTTGTGTGGAAGGGTATATTAGCAATGTCCCTCTTACAACAGTAAAGTCTCTGTCTGCCTTAAACAGTGAATACCTTACTAACTGCAATGCTAGGTCATGCAGATTTTCTTTCTTTCTTTCTCTTCACATTTTGCATCCATCAGCTCTGAACTGACTGAACTTAACTAGAGACGGCCCTAAATCCATATCCTAGCTTTCTACAGGGGCAGAGTCAGGATTGTTAACCCTGAAAGATCCATACAAAGTTATTCCAGGTGTGTACAATGAATTAAGTAACATTATATAATATTTAAATAACCAGAAACAAGTTTCAAGTATTAATAGTAACAATTTTGGGGTACCGCAAATGGAGCAGCAGGCACCCATGTCCACTGCTCTATTGAACTCTATGGGACTGTTGGAGATAGTGGAGAACAAGCACCCATCTTTCTCTGGTTGCACCATAGAGCTGAATGGAGAGGGATTGTGCATGTGTTATTATCACTATATTAAAACTAGGGAGCATGGGTGTCCAGTCTCCTGATTGGTGGGGTCTGGCTACTGTGGCCCCTGCCAATCGTACTCTTGTCCCCTATTCTGTGAGTAGGCGATAAGTTGTGTTAATGGGACAAATCACCAATAGCGTACAGTCAGACAAAACTGTCTAGCCATGCATCAAATATATTATATAAAACGAGCCACCATGATGCTTATTTAGACTGTCCTGTCTACAGTTGAGATTGGTTTAGCAAATCTGCCCCAGTATATTTAATCGCATAGCATGGTCTATATACAGAAGTTACATTTCCGGAGATCTGTTCTGTTGACCCAATTACTACATACTATGCATTACAAACTGCAAGCACGTACATGGCTCATGTGAAATATTTATGTCTGAGAGCCTTTTTTACTTGCTCGCAGTTGAGCATGGGTTTATAAGACATACCGTATTTCCATAATAATACTCTTATTTCTTTGCTATTCATTACACCAATTTTAGTTTCTCATTTAATCATGTAATATTTAGAGATTTTTGTGTAATAACAAAATAATGTTTTCTTTTTATCACGAATGTAAGTGGTTGAACATAAATAAAAGTACTTTTGTATCACTGAACAAAGAGCCATCTGCCCACTTCTTTCTGGAAAATGATTTTAAATTGCTAAGTTTTTGCCATTTACTTAACAATAAATAAGCTGAGACAGCCTTAGCTCTTTTTATTGCTTTCATAAAAAGCCAGTTAACAACATGCAGTTGTGTTGTGTCCTATTTCTCCATTTTATACCATGATATGTTTTGTTTTTGTTAGTTTGTGTGTCAAAAAAGGCAACACATAAATTGAAAGCTATTCTGTAGGTGAAATTCATAATCCAGATTTTTGGCTCTATACAATGGCTCCACAATAAATTTGAAATGAAACAAACAAGATGTGCTTTAACTGCAGACTGTCAGCTTTAATTTGAGGGTATTTACATCCAAATGAGGTGAACGGTGTAGGAATTACAACAGTTTGCATATGTCCCTCTTGTTAAGGGATCAAAAGTAATGGGACTTAATAATCATAATTCAAACTTTCCCTTTTTATTACTTGGTTGCAAATCCTTTGCAGTCAATTACAGCCTGAAGACTGGAACGCATAGACATCACCAGATGCTGGGTTTCATCCCTGGTGATGCTCTGCCAGGCCTCTACTGCAACTGTCTTTAGTTCCTGTTTGTTCTTGGGGAATTTTATCTTCAGTTTTGTCTTCAGCAAATGATATGCATGCTGAATCAGATTCAGGTCAGGTGATTGACTTGGCCATTGCATAACATTCCACTTCTTTCCATTAAAAAACTCTTTAGTTGTTTTTGCAGTACGCTTGGGTCATTGTCCATCTGCACTGTGAAGCGTCATCCAATCAGTTCTGAAGCATTTGGCTGAATATGAGCAAATAATATTGCCCGAAACACTTTAGAATTCATCCTGCTGCTTTTGTCAGCAGTCACATCATCAATAAATACAAGAGAACCAGTTCCATTGGCAGCCATACATGCCCACGCCATGACACTTCCACCACAATGCTTCACTGATGAGGTGGTATGCTTAGGATCATGAGCAGTTCCTTTCCTTCTCCATACTCTTCTCTTCCCATCACTCTGGTACAAGTTGATCTTGGTCTCATCTGTCCATAGGATGTTGTTCCAGAACTCAGGTTATTCTTTTTGCAATTTAAATGAAGTTTATTTCATAATCTCTGCATCATCCATTCGCCCGTGGTATATATGAGAGCATTAACAACAGAATATTTCTGACCAAACGTTTCGGTCACGGTGGATCTTCGTCAGTGGTCATATTATCTGAATGGTGGGTGGCTGTATTCTGGGGCCCCAGAATACAGCCACCCACCATTCAGATAATATGACCACTGACGAAGGTCCACCGTGACCGAAACGTTTGGTCAGAAATATTCTGTTGTTAATGCTCTCATATATACCATGGGCGAATGGATGATGCAGAGATTATGAAATAAACTTCATTTAAATTGCAAAAAGAATAACCTGAGTGCCTCAATATTTTATTCTCATGATAAACGGCTTAACAAGCCCTTGATTGGCACCGGTGACACCCTTGAACAGAGTGCGGTTCCTCACTTTACTATAAGGTTGTTCCAGAACTGTGAAGGCTTTTTTAGATTTTGTTTGGCAAACTCTAATCTGGCTTTCCTGTTTTTGAGGCTCGCCAATGGTTTACATCTTGTGGTGAACCCTCTGTATTCACTCTGGTGAAGTCTTCTCTTGATTGTTGACTTTGACACACATACACCTACAGTCATGTGAAAAAATTAGGACACCCTTTGAAAGCATGTGGTTTTTTGTAACATTTTTAATAAAAGGTTATTTCATCTCCGTTTCAACAATACAGAGAGATTAAAGTAATCCAACTAAACAAAGAAAACTGAAGAAAAGTCTTTTCAAGATCTTCTGTAAATGTCATTCTACAAAAATGCCTATTCTAACTGAGGAAAAAGATAGGACACCCTTGCCCCTAATAGCGAGTGTTACCTCCTTTGGCTGAAATAACTGCAGTGAGACGGTTCTTGTAGCCATCTACCAGTCTTCGACATCGGTCTGAGGAAATTTTACCCCACTCCTCAATGCAGAACTTTTTCAGCTGTGAGATGTTTGAGGGGTTTCTTGCACGTACAGCCCTTTTCAAGTCACCCCACAGCATCTCAATGGGATTCAAATCTGGACTTTGACTTGGCCATTCCAGGACTCTCCATTTCTTCTTTTTCAGCCAATCTTTGGTTGATTTACTAGTATGTTTTGGGTCATTGTCATGTTGCATGGTCCAGTTCCGCTTCAGCTTTAATTTTCTAACTGATGGTCTCACATGTTCTTCAAGCACCTTCTGATACACAGTAGAATTCATCGTGGATTCTATGATGGTGAGCTGACCAGGTCCTGCTGCAGCAAAGCAGCCCCAAACCATGACACTTCCACCTCCATGCTTCACAGTTGGTATGAGGTTCTTTTCTTGGAATGCTGTGTTTGGTTTACGCCAAACATGTCCTCTGCTGTTGTGTCCAAATAATTCAATTTTGGACTCATCTGTCCAAAGAACATTATTCCAGAAGTCCTGGTCTTTGTCAACTTTATCTCTGGCAAATGTCAGTCTGGCCTCGATGTTTCTCTTGGAAAGCAAAGGTTTCCTCCTTGCACACCTCCCATGCAAGTTAAACTTCTACAGTCTCTTTCTGATTGTAGAGGCATGTACTTCTACATCAACAGTAGCCAGAGCCTTCTGTAGTTCTCGAGATGACACTTTAGGGTTTTTGGAGACCTCTTTTAGCATCTTGCGGTCTGCTCTTGGGGTGAACTTGCTGGGGCGACCAGTCCTGGGCATGTTGGCAGTTGTTTTGAAAGCCCTCCACTTGTAGACTATCTTCCGGACAGTGGAATGGCTGATTTCAAAATCTTTTGAGATCTTTTTAAATCCCTTCCCAGACTCATAGGCTGCTACAATCTTTTTTCTGAAGTCCTCTGACAGCTCTTTTGCTCTCACCATGGTGCTCACTCTCACTTCAACAGTCAGGAGCACACCAAACTAAATGTCTGAGGTTTAAATAGGGCAAGCCTCATTCAACATGCAGAGTAACGATCTACTAATTATGTGCACCTGGTGTGATATACCTGTCTGAGATCTGAGCCAATTTAAGAGGGAATACATGTGAGGGTGTCCTATCTTTTTCCTCAGTTAGAATAGGCATTTTTGTAGAATTACATTTACAGAAGATCTTCAAAAGACTTTTCTTCAGTTTTCTTTGTTTAGTTGGATTACTTTAATCTCTCTGTATTATTGAAACGGAGATGAAATAACCTTTTATTAAAAATGTTACAAAAAACCACATGCTTTCAAAGGGTGTCCTAATTTTTTCACATGACTGTACCTCCTGGAGAGTGTTCTTGATCTGGCCAACTGCTGTGAAGGGTGTTTTCTTCACCAGGGAAATAATTCTTCAGTCATCCACCACAGTTGTTTTCCGTGGTCTTCTGGGTCTTTTGGTGTTGCTGAGCTCACCTGTGCTTTCCTTCTTTTTAAGAATGTTCCAAACAGTTGTTTTGGCCACTCCTAATGTTTTTGCTATATCTCTGATGGGTTTGCCTTGTTTTTTCAGCCTAATGATGGCTTGCTTCACTGATAGTAACAGCTCTTTGTGCAATGAGCAGGACCGTGGCACGGTTACACAGATGCCAAATTATGCAGTGGGTCAGGATATGGGTATACTAGTCTATAGTTTTGTTTGTGATGCCAATTGCAGCGGGCGCAGGGTACTGTCAGAGTAGTGTAATGTCTCTGTATGGTAGTGGTAATGGTGTCAACAGTGTCTCCTACCTCGGTATGGCTGGACTCCTGGATCCTGGGTCACTTGCAATAAAATTAGTGTGGTGCTAGTAGGAGTGATAGAGGGATTTTGCAGCAAAAATTTAAATTCAGACCCTTGGTAAAGTTCAAACTTGTCTTTACTGATGGTAAATTTCATCCAAGCAAGGTACAGCTTTAGTCTGAAGTCCCAGCAGGTATTGGCAATGGTTGGCAGGAATTTATCCTCTGCTCTCTCATGTACCTGGAGCTTGCAGGAAAAGGACGTCTGCTTGTTAGCTCTATACTGTGGAAGGAATTTGGCCTCTGCACTCTCTATCTTCTGCTGTATGGGGACTGACTAGCTGAGGAGGAATATGGCGTCTCCTAGGGTCTCTGGATTCCTATAGATAGCCTTTGGGAGCAATCTTATGTGCACAAAACCTAGCAACTGAGGCTTTTCTAAGCATCTGCACTTTGCCACCCTTCATCTTAAGTAAAAAGATACAATTATCGTGGCCTGGCCAGCTGCGGTCACCTCCACTGGCCCTTTTTTCCTGCCTTCATCCCCTCTATCTAACTTCTATAAAGGGTCTAGGGTGTGCTCCGAGAGTAAAAAGGGTGTGCCCCTCCAACTGCTGAAAGCCAAATCCTGGGGGATCACTGAAGCAGAGTTCTGAAGACCACAACCACTCTCATAGCCACCACCAATACTCCTATCCTCACCACACCAACGCAGCCCCTCTGGCCAGTACGCTGCACTCCAACTGGCCTGACAATTACTGTTTGATACTCTGAGGTCTCCTAGGACTCTTTTTTTTTCTCTTTTTTTTTTCTCACCTTTTTTCTCTATTAATTTAATTGTGTCTCCCGCTTTCTCTTTCTATCTTTCCCCAAATATCAGCCAAAACAATTCACAAAAATTTGGCTTCAGATGCAACTCAAATACTTACACAATTAACGTCAAATACAATTCATTTACAACCAATTTGCTAATCTCTATTGATACATTATTGTTATTCCAGGTGTCACTTATTGCAATGAAATGTAGTCACCATACTATATATGTTTAGGTTGCCTGTGCACATTCAGGTTTTGATCAGGTTTTCTCATGGTTTTGAAGCTAAAATCAGTTACGGATTGAAAAAAAAGAGGAAAAGTATTATCCACGGGGAAAAGTAAGTCCAAGAACAAAAGCAAGACAGCCAAAATCTGAATCCATCCCATGGTGCAGGTAAAGCTGTTTGCACTGCAATGTGACCAAAAAGTCACCCTAACAAACTAAAAATTAGCTCTGCTACATCTGTATGAAATATACCCTGTAGAAATTTACAATAGCAGCCATGTTAATGTAAATTTGGGTGGCAATTAGCAAGAAAAAACAACTTGAGTTGAATAATTGACAAAGAAAGGAAAACTCAGATGATATTTTGAAAGCTCATGTGAAATGATTATGTTTTATTGGGTGGAGCATTGTAGAACACTTGCCAAGGTATAACAAATACATTTGGCAATTCTCCATATAGAAAAATATGGACAAAAGTGGAACATTTTTGAAATTCAGTTTTCAAGTCATTAACTGTATTAGAATTTTATAGTTTGTCTTTATGCTCAATTTGACTACTTAAACATGTAACAGCAAAGTGATAAAATGGGAAAATGAGCTTGAATTTGGTTTGATGAGAAAAACTATTCTGGGTTTACTTTATTAAAGCAGCATTTAATAGTTTTTTTCCAGAACAAAAAATAGTTATTTGGTAGTTTTCAGATGTTCATAAAGGTTGATTGCTAAATCAACTTACCAAAAATAGCAGAATTTTTTTTTATATATATTTGTTTTATTAAAGAACTGTTTTTAATTAAGCAAAAATGTTTGTTTGAATTTAAGTTACCACTCTATATCTACTCTGTTCAACAATACTTGTTTTATTTGGTAAGTATTACACGTATGGAGCTTCCTCAGGCTCACAAATTAAAGAGCTTCTTTGACTTGAAATGTAGTGCTGGTCTCTAATTTGCCAATTTTGACTTTGGCCCTCTTTAATCGTTAATTTAAAAAGCCTACTTTTTTTGCAAACAGGAGTGACTCGTGTCCTTGGCAGTGACTGGTATAGCATCCCATTCAAAAACCCATTCAAATAAATTGAACTCAACCTAAATACTAGATACAGTCTATGGATGAGAAAGTCAATGTTTGAAGGAAAAGAATAGTCCTTTTTGTATATTTTATCAAAACGGATAAAATGACTGCTGGGAAGGGTTGTTCATCATTTGGTGATTCCTCTGAATAAAATGAAGGAAACCGTACAGATATGAAGAGCTATAGATGTGTATGACTCAGAAAGCCACCTGTAAGGATTCATTCACACTACCGTATTTTCAGTCTGCAACCGATCCGCATTGTGATGGGGCCATAAAGATGAGGACAGCACATCATGTGTCGTCCGCATTCATATGTCCATTCTGTGGCCCAATGAAATAAACATTAATAAGGAAGGTGCACTACTGTGGATGCTAACGAACAAGTCTGACTAAACCCTCAAACTGGTGTTAAAATTTTGAATTTAGCCAATATATCCTTATATGAAGGACATATCTGAGCACGAGCACCGCGCCAAGGTATCTCAAGTAGCTCGGGACCTAAAGCTAACCTACCTGTGCTATATGGGGAATACCAGGAGCCAGTGGGCGAATTACAGGAGCGTAAGGTCTGACTCACAGTAAACTCCCAGTTATCTCCAGCATAAAGCCATGCTTGCAATGGGAGGAGGGAGGAGGCTATGAGTCCCACCCAAAACTGACTGATAAGGCCCAGGTCTCATAGGTGCACCTAAGTGTTGCCTATAGATGAAAATCAGAAACATTTAAATATGGAGTTTATATACCTCCAAACATATCTATATACAAACTACCAAAAATATTGTGGTGTCAAAAGGCAGGAAGTGCACAACCCCATGTGCAGTTGTGCATCTATAACCAGGAAACAGATCCTGCACTTGTGCCCCCTTGCTAATGGCAATCCCCAGCAAAAATGCATACAGTGGTGGATGCCGGCAGCGGACCACAAGTACCACAAAAAGACATCCTACACAAGATAGAGAATGTGTGCATGTAAAGAGCTATATATATAAACATTAATAAGGAACGTGCACTACTGTGGATGCAAACTAACAAGTCTGACTAAACCCTCAAACTGGTGCTAAAATTGATCATTTAACCAATATATCCTTATATGAAGGACATATCTGAGCCCAAGCACCGCACCAAGGTATTTAGAGTAGCTCGGGATCTAACGCTAACCTACCTATGCCGTATGGGCAATATCAGGAAACAGTGGGCAAATTAGAGGAGCGTAAGGTCTGACTCCCAGTTACCTCCAGCTTGCATAGCAAACTCCAAATTACCTCCGATATTCATACAAAAAATGGTGTGGTGTCAAAAGGCAGGAAGTGCTCAACCCCATATGCAGTTGTGCTGTGCATCTATACCCAGGGGAGCAGATACTGGACTTGTGGCTCGTTGCTAATGGCGATCCCCAGCAAAAATGCATACAGTGCAGGATGCCCGCAGTGGACCACAAGTATCACAAAAAGACATCCTACACAAGATAGAAAAATGTGTGGATGTAAATATCTATATGAAATAAACATTGTGTGTAGAATGTGCAGGACCATAAAATGCAGGATGCACATGGCCGATATACATGCTTTAAGGATCCACAATTTGAGGACCACAAATCGGATATGTTTATGTGAATGTACCCTAGATGTGAGGGAAAGTCCCCAAAATCTACATATTTATATGACCACCACAGAACCCCAAATAACCAAAAGTCCAAACCATGTAGACCTTTTTTTGACTGCATTGTGTAATGACTTTCTAAATCTTGAAGGGATGGTGAAGGTTAAGCTGTATGGAGATCAAAATGGGGGAAAATGTCAATCAATATTTCGTTGGAGGCCAGATCACACTGTGGTCCCTGCTTAGAAGCCTTTTGAGATAAAATATTAATTACAAATTCTGAAAAACTCTGAATATTTTCCAAGGAAATTGTATTTCCAAGTATGTTAAACCATTTGTTTATGACTCCGTTTTTATGTGCAATAATTGAGAGTAACCCTGTGTGGCCAATAGGTTGCTTATTCCACTTAATCTGTGGGATTTCACTTATAAATACCTCCATTAAAACCAGATTTCAAACTTAAATCTGAGTAGGTGTTCAAGCATTACAGTTCAAATTGTTAGATAGAACAGAGATGTGTTTGACTGATAAATGGATCCAGTATGTTGGCAACAAATCTACTCTTATTTTTCCAATTTCCAATTCAGCAGAGACCCTCCCTTTAACTGTTGTAAAATATGGTGATATAAATCTTAGTTGAGGATCTGAGAAGTGTTGTTTTTCAGTGTAAAGGATTTAGAGTAGCATACTGTTGGCAGATATCATAGGTTATTGTTATGAGAGAGAAAGAAGTGAAAAATGTATATTTTTATGCATGTCAACAGGTGTATAATATGATATACTTGCACAGTATTATACATAGTGTATCACACTACAGTGAGCTTATCATGGCTACAGGATATCTTGTATCTGCAGTTTTCCTAGTTGTATAACTTGGGACATAAAAAACAGTAAGAGTTTGTTTCTTAAAGGCTATATGTTGTTTTAGTTTTGTGTTTAGAGATTAGCAAATTAATTCGGTTTAAATCAAAATTTTGATCAAAATCAAATCCAAATTTTTGGAAATTCGATTCAGGCAAACTTCTCAAAATGGTGTCAGCCATTTTTCAGATCATAAAGGGTGAAGGAGGATCACATAACCCATTCAGGTGTGAATACTCACCGGCAGGCCTTTGTCTCCAAAAAGCAAAAATGTTTGGACTATTTTAAAAAAATGCAAAACAATCCAAGAGTGCAATACATTATTAACTAGGCTGTTTGTTACCACTGGCCACCATGTGATTACCCATAGACATATAAGTTACTGTCACTTTGACATTACAAATGATGTCTTGGCGTTAAAGAGCTCAAAAAGGGTTGCATAGAATCCTATGAGCCCCCAGAATGTCATCCGCAACTTGTTATAGCAACTGAGGCACATTCGATTCTGGTCAAAATTATTCCGAAAAAATCAAATCTAGTATCCGTTTTTGACCAAACAAGATTTGGGAAATTCGCTCATCAGTAGCAGGACCTTCAAGTTATGTCCATGGCAGTACTACACAACTATTACAGTGCTGCTAAGGAAAGAGGGTATTCTATCTGACTGGACAAATATGTGCATAGAGGGAGTAGGTTTTAATCCAGGGTACAAAATGAATGCCCTATGCTTAGCACCACAAACCCTTTGCAGCTGTGTTTGGTATTGAAATCTAGTCCATTCAGTCCCACAGGCACAGCCGGCACTAATAGTATAAAAGGGGAGGTGGTGGTGCTCACTGGAGTGCTGTAGCCCTTAAATGAGCTGATCAGTGGGGGTGTAGAGAATCTAGCCTCCACCAAACTAGTATCTCGGCTCCTCCATATTCAAAACCTATGTATTTTACACTTCTATACGTATTTCAATGCTTTCCCACAATCAAACTTCATCTTGGGTATCTTTATCTTTAGTTATTTAAATCACATCTATTTTTACATATAATCTAACATCTTGTCAGATAAACCTGTAGCTGCAATGGTGATTTAATATACTGCCTATTAATCGACAAAATATATATAACCCCCAACTACTAGCAAGCGTAGAGGCATGACGTAGAGTCGTGGATGTGCCGCGATCCCCCTCCTCCCTCCTGCCGATGCTTGCCCTCGTGTCTTGCTACTTTGCTGGACGGCAATTGGGGGACGGAGAGGCTACGCTTGAGATGGATCAGCTCCTTCCTTAAAGGGAACCTGTCACCAGGATTTTGTGTATAGAGCTGAGGACATGGGTTGCTAGATGGCCGCTAGTACATCTGCAATACACAGTCCCCATAGCTCTGTGTGTTTTTATTGTGTCAAAAAAACGATTTGATACATATGCAAATTAACCTGAGATGAGTCCTGTACATGAGATGATTCAGGGACAGGACTCATCTCAGGTTAATTTGCATATGTATCAAATCGTTTTTTTTGACACAATAAAAGCACACAGAGCTATGGGGACTGGGTATTGCGGATTTGCTAGCGGCCATCTAGCAACCCATGTCCTCAGCTCTATACACAAAATCCCGGTGACAGGTTCCCTTTAATGGTACTCGCCTCAGCCTTGCTCAGTGATTCCGGCCGGCGCGGAGGTTACTCCATACGCATTGCTGTATTGAGTGGAGGTCGGCTCCGACTCCTCTGCAGTATTACGGCTCTAGCTCCTGAGTCTGCGCACACATGTCTGGAATGAGTGACAACCAGTGGCTGTACCATTACCTCAGATAACACCTACCTGGCTGCCTCATCGACTTTCCCTGCTGACATCTCACTGGCAAAGGCAAAGTTCTGGACCGAGGGTCGTGAGTAATACAGAGTGTGACACTGAGGAACTTTCTCTGTGTTTTGGCGCCGTGGGTACTGATATTGTGCTGGGACTCAATGTGAATATTTACTCCGCCGCTTATTGATTTGGCGGTTCCCTGAGGGGTGGCGGATTAAGAGGTAGATTACCCCGCTGTCTCTGGGAGGTTATTTTCAATCATTTATGGCAAAGGCCAGATTGCTGATTCATTGCCTCCCCTGCTCTCTGTACGCACCACTTCTGGACTCTCTGTCATATGAGGAGCTTTTGTGCTACTGTTTGGGTCCCCTGAATTGGTGGATCCCCATGTCTGACATGGGACACTGGTCTATCATTAACTTTCCTTGGCTATGACATCCTGCCCATTGAACATTCTGACTCTCGGTTTGGCCTCATGAGGAGTTTCTGTAGCCCATGCCTTTGGATGGAATATCTTGTTTAACTTTAACTTTAATGTTTATCAGATGAACACTTTCAGTACTGTGCCTGATTGACTCTGTGATGATTCCTCCCCTATACAGACTTACCTGAGTAGAGGCGCTGTTGGGCTATACTACTCTCCACCTTATGAACTAATAACTCTCTCTGCATTATTTATACACCGCATATTGATTTAATTTTTTTTTTTTTACTTATAACATTCCTGCTGGTATTTACCTTTAACTGGTCATAGAGAGAGTTAATAAAAACAACAACAAAAAAACACTTTTAATTTAAAAATGTATAAAATGTAGGCCCCCTAAGGCCCAAATTAGGAAATCGGGATGGAATGACTTCTCTTAAAAGTGGAGGCGCTAATAGTCCTATAACAAAGCTGGATACATTTTTTAAATCTCTCCCAGCTAAGACCTGTATTGGACGCGAGGAATCAGGGGAATCCGTGGAATTTGGAAATAAGGGATGCTGTTGGAGATCACCCGTTGGAATGGGGTGATTTGTATTCTTGCTTTTATATATATCCCCCCCCCCTTTTTTTCGCTTTATGTGATGTGTCGCCTCACTGAGTTTGCTGGCAGTAAGAACAAATGTCCGATCCTTGTTATAGGAGATTTTAATAACCTTATGGACCTGGAGAAGGATAGGCGCTCCACCTCATCAGAGCAGAAGGTAACAGGTGGATGCCCCATGCTTCTTTATAGAATATGTCAGGAGATGGTGTTAATCGATATCTGGTGCCATCTATATGGGGATAAAAGTATATTCTCCTGTTACAGTCGCTCCTACAGGGCCATGTCAAGAATAGATCTGGCACTATCTAGCCTAGACTTTATAGATGTTGTATCCTCAATGAAGTATGAAGCTTATAGCGTATCTAACCATTCACCTATCTTGCTGACACTCAAGGAGAAGGAACCTGTTCCGAAAACTGGGAATTTCTGGTTGAACCTGCACTGGATCTTACTTTTTAAAGAACGAGACCTTATAGTTAATGAGATCAAAGCCTTTTGGACTCAAAATATATCAGGTCGACTCACATCCATTTTGTGTGGGATGCCTTAAAGGCTTTCCTTCGGGGATTATGCAAGAGTAAAATAAAGAAAACTAAATCAATTTTTGCAAAAACTGAGAAGCGACTTGAGGAAAATGTAAGGGCATTGGAGGCAGATACTGTTAAGAATAATAACCCGGAAATTCAACTTCAGTTATCTAATGGTAAGGAGGAGTATAGAGTCTATCTTACTAACAAGGCGCAACATAGAAATATTTCTGGTAAACCAGGGCGGGTATTAGCATCAATAATTCAGAATCAAAAAGTGTATAATAAAATAACTTTTTTTTTACTTTTATATTAGAATGGGGAATGGTAAAACATCACATGACCCCGAAGATATTAAACATATGTTTTTGCCCTATTTTTCTTGTTTGTACAAATCTGAGGCTGTGGGTAAAGAGGAGGATATTGGTTTATTTTTAAAGGACACTCCCAAGTGCTCTGCTTAACGCTCTAATCCAGTTGTGCGAGTTACAGGAGGCCTTGCTCCCCTGTTTACTTCAAGTTTTTAATGAATCATGTGATTTGGAAAGATTATTCTGGTCTCAGTTAGAGGCAGTCATCACATTAATCTTAAAAAAAGAGGAAGGATGAAAGAGAGATAGGATCATATCGGCTCAAAAGCATTATAGACAGGTTGATCCATCCTGACCAGACCGGGTTTATCCCTAAGCAGCATGCTCAATCGACTATACGAAGAGCTATGGTCAATATCCAAGTGGGGTAGGGGGAGGACCACTCCATCCTCTCATTAGACGCCGCCAAAGAATTTTACAGGGTGCAGGGGCCCTTCTTATGGACGATAATGGCTAAGATGAATTTGGAAGATAACTTTATCAAATTGGTGCAGTTACTATTTAGCTTTCCGACAGTAAGAATCAGTATTGATAGGGCATGGTCGAAACCTAGATTATCCCGGGGCACTAGGCAGGGATGCCCCCTTTTCCCCCTTCTTGTTCACAATCTTTCTGTAACCTCTAGCTTGCAGAATTAGGTCGGATGAGAGGATAGAGGGATTTGGGGGAAACAGGATCCATGATAAAATAAGCCTATACGCAGACGATGTTCTTGTCTTTTTGAAGCTGGAAACACAACTTTACCATATGTTATGAAGGTGATAAACAACTTTGGCCTGTTATCTGGCTTTGAGGTTAATTGGGCCAAGTCGGTATTACAGTGCCTTGCAAAATTATTCACCCCCTTTACTTTTTTCATCTTTTATTATGATACAGCCTTAAATTCAATGTTTTGTTAATATGAATTTTATTTGATGGATCAGAACACAATAGTATAAGTTGAGCGCCGGCTTTTTGCTCTGTCCAGTGGACACTCTTCTGCCTGATGAAGGGCATCCCATTTTCACGAAACGTTGCTTTGTGTACCACCATGTCCGGCCAATAAAAATCAATTAAGCATCATAAAAAACTTGAGTGCTGTCTGAATTGTTTGACACAAATTGAGTTCCAGGAGGTGGAGCCAGGAGCAAACCCCTGACGAGCACCCACAACAGCCAGAACAGACAGAGTGCTGTGATCAAATAGGATTATTATATGAATAGTCTAAGTTGGTGATGTGAAATGAAAAAATATATAAATTAAATTATTGGTTGCAATAGAAAACAGAAAATTGGCATGTGCGTATGTTTTTACCACCTTTGTTAGGAAGCCCATAAAAAACTCTGGTGCAACCAATTACATTCAGAAGTCACATAATTAGTGAAATGATGTACACCTGTGTGCAATCTAAGTGTCACATGATCTGTCATTACATATAAACACTTTTTTTTAAAGGCCCCAGAGGCTGCAACACCTAAGCAAGAGGCATTACTAACCAAACACTGCCATGAAGAGCAAGGAACTCTCCAAACAAGTAAGGGACAATGTTGTTGAGAAGTACAAGTCAGGGTTAGGTTATAAAAAAATATCCAAATATATCTTGATCCCCAGGAGCACCATCAAATCTATCATAACCAAATGGAAAGAAGATGGCACAACAGCAATCCTGCCAAGAGACGGCCGACCACCAAAACTCACAGACCGGGTAAAGAGGGCATTAATCTGAGAGGCAGCACAGAGACCTAACGTAACCCTGGAGGAGCTGAAGAGTTCCATAGCAGAGACAGGAGTATCTGTACATAGGACAACAATAAGCCGTACACTCCATAGAGTTGGGCCTTATGGCAGAGTGGCCAGAAGAAAACCATTACTTTCAGCTTAAAACAACAAGGCACGTTGTGAGTTTTCAAAAAGGCATGTGGGAGACTCTCAAAATATATGGAGGAAGGTGCTCTGGTCTGATGAGACTAAAATTGAACTTTTCGGTCATCAAAGAAAACGCTATGTCTGGCAAAAACCCAACACATCACATCACCCAAAGAATACCATCCCCACAGTGAAAGATGGTGGTGGCAGCATCATGCTGTAGGGCTGTTTTTCAGCAGCCGGGACTGGGAAACTGGTCAGAGCTAAGGGAAAGATGGATGGTGCTAAATACAAAGATATTGAGCATATCACCTCCCTGTGCGTGACTGGTTTAAGGGGAAACATGTAAATGTGTTGTAATGGCCTAGTCAAAGCCCAGACCTCAATCCAATAGAAAATCCATGGTCAGACTTATAGATTGCTGTTCACAAGCACAAACCATCCAACTTGAAGGAGCTGGAGCAGTTTTACAAGGAGGAATGGGCAAAAACCCCAGTGGTAAAATGTGGCAAGCTCATAGAGACTTATCCAAAGCGACTTGGAGCTGTGATTGCCGCAAAAGGTGACTCTACAAAGTATTGACTTTAGGGGGATGAATAGTTATGCACATTGACTTTTTCTGTTATTTTGTCCTATTTGTTGTTTGCTTCACAATAAAAAAATAACATCTTCAAAGTTGTGGGCATGTTCTGTAAATTAAATGATGCAAATCCTCAAACAATCCATTTTAATTCCAGGTTTTGAGACACCAAAATACGAAAAAAGTCAAGCTGGAGGTGAATACATTTGCAAGGCACTGAATCGCCCAGTTATTAATCTGGTAGCAAATGTTAATATATTGCACCCTACAGATCATTTTGACTATTTAGGGATCAAGATCAGCGCTGTGCTTCCGGACTTTAAAAGGTTAAATTTGTCCCCTCTGGCTGATTATATTCGGGATAAAATTTGAGTTTGGCAGAAATTACCGCTGGGTCAAGCAGAAAGAATTGCCTTTGTAAAAATGATCATACTTCCTCAAACCCTATATATCTTAGCAGCATGCCCGATATGGATTACAGACTCCCTCTTTAATTTGCTGGAACGGTTGATTAATGACTTAATATGGGGAAGAAAATGCGTTCGGATTAAGCAAAGATTCCTAATGGCTTGTGGATGAGAAGGGTGGCCTTTCTTTACCTTATTTTCAAGGCTATTTTATGGCCTCCCAACGCCAATGGTGTATGAGTAAGGGATCCGCACAGTATATTACAGGGGAGGTTAAAGGCCCTCGGCAAGATATTTTTACCTTATTGGAAAGTGGGTACTTCGACACACGTGGGAAACATTGCCCTATTAGTAGGATGTTACATTTGGTTGGGAATAAAGTCAGAACAGTTCTCGGATTAACTCACGCCTTTCATTTCTCTCCTCTATGGAGAAATGCTAACTTAGGGGAATTATGTTCACTTACAGATTATAAATATTGGGAAAAGAAGGGATTAACACTAGTGTTGGGTGCAAATATTCGAATCACAAATTTTTATCGCGTATATTGCCACTTTGAGAATTTGCAAAGATTTAGAATATAGTGCTATATATTCGTATTTGCAAATATTCTAGATTTTTTTTTCATCAATAAACTCCCTTCTTGCTTTTGGGCCAATGGGAAGGCTGCAATGTCTTTGTCTGAGCTTAGCAACATCCCTAGCAACCAATAGAAAATTTGCCTACCCCTTACTATATAAGAACCTCCCCAGCAGCCATTTTCTGTAGTTTTATGTAGTTCTGAGAGAGAGAGAGAGCAGTGACATTGCTGTGCTCTGTGCTTTGCTGTTTAATTACATTAGATAGTTAGTTAGTATATATATATATATATATATATATATATATATATTACAGATAGTTAGTGGGAGATAGTCAGTGTTAGAAAACGGGGATCGTAAATTCAACCTGAACCCGAGGAGTGGAAGAGTTTGATGACCAAGATAAAGAATTATGAAAGGGTCCAAGTTTGGGAAAACCAACAGCTAAAACATTGGCACCAGATATGGGCTAAATGGATTTAGTTGCCTGAGAGTTGATTTCGCTTTGGCCTAATGGAGAACTGTTTGATGCATTATAGAGTCTTTGCATATTGGGCGAGGTGGCTCTCGAGATAATGGGGACGGGTAGGTTGGGAGAATGTATTAAGGAAATGTCTATATCATTTATGTCTTTGTTCATTAATATGGAATTTCTGTAACTAATTTCCACTGGCTCTGATTCCAATTAGATTGATTTTACATGTATTTAATTTTTGAAAAATAAGATAAAGTTAAAAAATAAAAAATTACCCCCACTACTCACATTTCCTTCAAAAGTATTGGTATGCCCGTAGCAAACTCTAATACAATCTGAACAACACAAATCTTATTATCATGAAACATATATTCTTCCAAAAAGCGCCTTCTGTAATTCCCTTACCTCCGTGGGAAATTAAATAAAATTTATGGGAAAAAAGTTACAGTTCAATTATTTTGGCTCTAGAGAAAATATGCGCTCATCCTTAGTTACAGCTGCATAATCAGTATTAACACCTTACCTTTTCCTTGCAGCCTGAACTGAAAATCCTCAATCCATCTTGAAATGTAAATTCAGATTTTTAGACCCAATCCTTTTTATAGTTGTTAATTTATATTCTTTTTAAACATTTCAGAGGATGGCTTGACATGCAAGTGACCTACTTTACGTGTTGAAATAATGAGGGAAAACCCTGAATACAAAATATGGATTAATCCACTGATTATATTTTGGACATTAAGGGAAAATCTTTTCATTAGTTTATTAATGCCACCAGTTCCAAAAAATTATTGTTGCTGCAAACAGTGGCATAATTATAGTGGTGCAGAGCAGGGGCGTAGCTATAGGGGTGCATAGGTAGCAGTCACTACCAGGCCCAGGAGCCTGAGGGGACCCAAAGACCCTTGTGCCATATAAGAAGACACCGGTATTATAGAAAGTGCATGCTGGTCAAGTTACGCCTTTGACTGGAGGGAAGGGGTAAGGTGAAGAATTTGGCATGGGGAGCATTTACATTTTTGCCTCAGGCAGCACGAAGGCTATGTGCCTCCCTGCCTCTGGCCACAAAGCACTGAGGGAAGGGGGGCACAAGCTGAACTCTTGCAGCAGGGCCCATGAGCCTTTATCTACGCCCCTGGTGCAGAAAATATGGGAGGATATGGGCACTAATGCATAAGAGGTCCCCAGAGGCTTCTGTGCTTTGTTGTGGGCTACCACCAGAGGCACCTTCATCAGTCAGGTTTACTAATCAATTACCAAGAGAAACCACAACATTTATAAGATGTTACAGACATTTGTACATTCGGTTATTAAGAAAGGTCTAATGGGGATGTGTCCCTGCAGAGCCTAACACTAAAAACAGTGATTGGACAGTGCCAGACAGTGAACACTCTCCCAACTGGTAACACCCAGTTGTATCTTTATTCATAACTGATTGAAAAAATAGCAACACAACACAGAATAGTTATAAGAAATAATGTTCCAGATTTGTTATTTTATGGGGAATGCAAGTAGTTACTAACACAGACCTGTCAGGAGAGATGATAGGTCCTCTTTAAGACCTTTAAGTCTGTCATAGTGAGGTCTTCAGAGCTTGTCCAGATCATCCAGATCATCAAAGTACCGGAAGTATGCTTCAGGTTTAATTGTGCGAGTTTACAAAAGTTCCTCCTCTAGTTTACTACTCATAGCATTTTACTACCTATGGTGCTTCTCATACATTGCAAATATATATCATTCCCAAATGAAAAGTAATGGAACACATACCTGATGAGTTGTAAGGCTGTCTCTCTGAATATATATTTTTTAAGAAAATGTTGACATGTGGCTATGCCATCTGCAGCGAGCTTCTGAGGTGCCAATGCAGAGGATGGGAGTGGTAGTGACCTTGATTCACGATGTACTCGTTCAGGCAATGCAGCGGAAAGTTTATTTTAAAGGCCAGATATAAATGTATAAAAGTATGTCTTTAGCTTTTGCAGAATGCAACTTGTGACTTATCCAGTAGTATTAAGTACAGTGTGCAGTTTCTGGCACCGGATCAGGATTTATGGTGTCTGGTTGAATGGCTATTTAATAACACTTGCAGGCACTTGTGGACATAGGTGTCCACTGTGATACAGGCTTGAAGTAAGTCTAGCCTAGTGGTTGTTCTAGGTGATAGGTGTCTGAGCCATCGTCCCTCACTTAAAGCAGTGTCTGTCAAGCTATAATTTCACTGATCACTCTGCTGTCTTTTTACACTGTGGATTATGGAAGCAGTGTTATTAATTCTGATGATCTCTCTGAAATGATGGTCTCTTAGGAGAATTGGAAGCGGTTCAAAGGAGTAGTAGCTCTGGCTTGTCTTCCTCTTCCTTCTCTATATGAACTGTAACTCCTACACCTGGCAGGAAGTACAGTAGGACTAGCCCACTCCTCCCAAGGGGGGAGTAACAGGTTGGTTAGCCCTATTCCTGCCAACAATTGCCAACCCTACCTTCTCTAGCTGGAAAGAATGGCCAAAACAATACATAACAAAACAACACAATAAAACATTTGCAGTTACCTCCAAGTCTAGGCTACTACACATCCTCATTAGTTTACATAAGCTCCACATCCATTGTTGCCAATAATGTACCATGCAGTAGTAGGGCAAGGGTTCACGGATAATGTCTACAGTGTCCTAGACAAGGATTTTAGAATTCTTTGTAACCAGCAATAAATATTATCAGCTACTGTTTCAATGCCATAAATAATTTGTCTTCTTGGATTGTCTTGTTATGTGTTTAGGTAACATGTAGAGGGTGCCCATTGTGAGATGGTTTAGTACAAGGTCCAGTAGAGTGGATAATTCAGGGTTGAACCCTTTTATGATATATATATACAAATTGTGAATAAAAACTGAATGCAATGATATGGAGATGGCAAATGTCAATATTTTATTTGTAATAGAACGTAGATGACAGATCAAACGTTTAATCCGAGAAAATGTATCATTTTAAAGGAAAAATAAGTTGATTCAAATTTTCACGGTGTCAACAAATCCCAAAAAAGTTGGGACAAGTAGCAATAAGAGGCTGGAAAAAGTAAATTTGAGCATAACGAAGAGCTGGAAGACCAATTAACACTAATTAGGTCAATTGGCAACATGATTGGGTATAAAAAGAGCTTCTCAGAGTGGCAGTGTCTCTCAGAAGCCAAGATGGGTAGAGGATCACCAATTCCCACAATGTTGCGCAGAAAGATAGTGGAGCAATATCAGAAAGGTGTTACCCAGCGAAAAATTGCAAAGACTTTGCATCTATCATCATCAACTGTGCATAACATCATCCGAAGATTCAGATAATCTGGAACAATCTCTGTGCGTAAGGGTCAAGGCCGTAAAACCATACTGGATGCCCGTGATCTCCGGGCCCTTAAACGACACTGCACCACAAACAGGAATGCTACTGTAAAGGAAATCACAGAATGGGCTCAGGAATACTTCCAGAAACCATTGTCAGTGAACACAATCCACTGTGCCATCCGCCGTTGCCAGCTGAAACTCTACAGTGCAAAGAAGAAGCCATTTCTAAGCAAGATCCACAAGCTCAGGCGTTTTCACTGGGCCAGGGATCATTTAAAATGGAGTGTGGCAAAATGGAAGACTGTTCTGTGGTCAGACGAGTCACGATTCGAAGTTCTTTTTGGAAATCTGGGACGCCATGTCATCCGGACCAAAGAGGACAAGGACAACCCAAGTTGTTATCAACGCTCAGTTCAGAAGCCTGCATCTCTGATGGTATGGGGTTGCATGAGTGCGTGTGGCATGCGCAGCTTGCATGTCTGGAAAGGCACCATCAATGCAGAAAAATATATTCAGGTTCTAGAACAACATATGCTCCCATCCAGACGTCATCTCTTTCAGGGAAGACCCTGCATTTTTCAACAAGATAATGCCAGACCACATTCTGCATCAATCACAACATCATGGCTGCGTAGGAGAAGGATCCGGGTACTGAAATGGCCAGTGTGCAGTCCAGATCTTTCACCTATAGAGAACATATGGCGCATCATAAAGAGGAAGGTGCAACAAAGAAGGCCAAAGATGATTGAACAGTTAGAGGCCTGTATTAGACAAGAATGGGAGAGCATTCCTATTTCTAAACTTGAGAAACTGGTCTCCTCGGTCCCCAGATGTCTGTTGAGTGTTGTAAGAAGAAGGGGAGATGCCTCACAGTGGTGAAAATGGCCTTGTCCCAACTTTTTGGGGATTTGTTGACACCATGAAATTCTGATTCAACATATTTTTCCTTTAAAATTGTACATTTTCTCAGTTTAAACTTTTGTTCCATGATTTATGTTCTATTCTGAATAAAATATTAGAAGTTGGCACCTCCACATTATTGCATTCAGCTTTTATTCACGATTTGTATAGTGTCCCAACTTTTTTGGAATCCGGTTTGTATTTCTCTGACTTATTGTAATGATTAGTGTTGATCGAGCACTTTTGCTCGTGTGCTCTACCAAGTACCCGAACACAATGGAAGTCAATTGGAGAACCCCAGGCACCCCCTGCTATGAACAGGGGTGGGTGTCAGGACTTTAGTTCAGCTTAGGAGTCCCTGCTCTGACTCCATATATAACTATATCCATATATGGAGTCAGTGCTTGGGGACACCCCTGTGTATTTAAATCAAATTTCTAAAAAGTTTAGAACTCCCAACATTGTACATTGGAGGTAGGGACCTTATCCACTGAGCTATAAAACTGAATGCTAAACTGTATCAGGAAAACCTCATAGAAGTTTCTGATGTAGTGAACATTCCTATTCAGCAGAAGACTTATTTTATATTTCTGTGTAATTTAACTTGAAACTCTATAGTGTAGTGGTTAACATCCTTGCCTCTAATGTACAAGGTTGGGAGTTTGAATCCCTACAGAAACATTTCACAAATATATATATATATATAGTTTTTAGCCAGAATATATTTACATATATTATTATATATTTATAATATATGTAAATATATTATGGCTGAAAACATCAGTAGTAGTTTCCCACATATTATGCATTCTTATATATCAGAAGTATGATTTTATCTCTATCTATATTAGAGGTAAGGACTTTATATACTCAGCTATAAAGCTGCAGGCTAGCCTGTGCCAGAAAAACCTCATAGTAGTTTCTGATGTAGTAAATAATACTCACTAGAGTCACTACATCAAAAACTACTATAAGGTTTTGCTGACACAGTTTAGCATTCAGCTTTATAGCTGAGTGGATAAGGTCCTTTACTCTAATGTGCAAGGGGTTGGCAGTTTGAACCCTGGCAGAAATGTTTCAGAAATAGAGATTACATTTATATATATTTTTTTGTCATTGTAAAAAATGTATGGCACAAAATAAATGTGTAATTACAAAAATAAAATAAATAAAATAATAATAATAATATATATATATATATATATATATATATATATGTATATATATATATATATATATATATATATATATAAAATCATACTTCTGATATATGTAAATGCATTTTAGGTGGGAAAATACTACTGATGTTTTTAACCATAATATATTTGTGATATATTATATATTCTAAATATATAAAAATATATGTAAATATATTATGGCTAAAAACTCCTCCTGAGGAAGCAATAAGCGAAACATGCGTCGAGGATGAGGACTGCCTAACCGAGACTGACCACATTTGAATCACAGGATTTTGGGGTAAGAGACAAACGCAAATCAGTGTTGGCGCGTGTATCATAGATTATGCAATAGGCTGCGAACAATATATGGCGCCAACCCTGCAAATATAGTTTTACCTACACCCCGATCACAGTGATGCTATGTGTATTTAAAGTGAGAGACAGCCGCATTGATGATTAGAGACAGCTTATATATGGCATGCTGATCTTGACACTAACTATCAGCGGTGTCTCACACTTTAAATATATAATACCACATGACAAGTTAATAAAAATATAGCAGCTATTGTGGATCATTCTCTGTTGGCACCCTGTATGGTCTCTATGTATATGTATTTTTGTCTATTAAAAGATTTATTTTTTTCTATGTTTTTATGTTAAATAAAAATTCATTTTATTGGGTATTCCATGGTACCAGTTCTCTTTTGTTGATTTATAGATTAAGGAGGTACACACTTGTTACTATACAAGGCTGTGTCAATTCAGTTGAATAATATATATAAATGTTTCTGAAAAGTTTCAGCAAGGATTCAAACTCCCAACCTTGTACAGGTCCTTCTAAAAAAATTAGCATATTGTGATAAAGTTCATTATTTTCTGTAATGTACTGATAAATATTAGACTTTCATATATTTTAGATTCATTACACACAACTGAAGTAGTTCAAGCCTTTTATTGTTTTAATATTGATGATTTTGGCATACAGCTCATGAAAACCCAAATTTCCTATCTAAAAAAATTTGCATATTTCATCCGACCAATAAAAGAAAAGTGTTTTTAATACAAAAAAAGTCAACCTTCAAATAATTATGTTCAGTTATGCACTCAATACTTGGTCGGGAATCCTTTTGCAGAAATGACTGCTTCAATGCGGCGTGGCATGGAGGCAATCAGCCTGTGGCACTGCTGAGGTGTTATGGAGGCCCAGGATGCTTCGATAGCGGCCTTAAGCTCATCCAGAGTGTTGGTTCTTGTGTCTCTCAACTTTCTCTTCCCAATATCCCACAGATTCTCTATGGGGTTCAGGTCAGGAGAGTTGGCAGGCCAATTGAGCCCAGTAATACCATGGTCAGTAAACCATTTACCAGTGGTTTTGGCACTGTGAGCAGGTGCCAGGTCGTGCTGAAAAATGAAATCTTCATCTCCATAAAGCTTTTCAGCAGATGGAAGCATGAAGTGCTCCAAAATCTCCTGATAGCTAGCTGCATTGACCCTGCCCTTGATAAAACACAGTGGACCAACACCAGCAGCTGACTGGCACCCCAGACCATCACTGACTGTGGGGACTTGACACTGGACTTCAGGAATTTTGGCATTTCCCTCTCCCCAGTCTTCCTCCAGACTCTGGCACCTTGATTTCCGAATGACATGCAAAATTTGCTTTCATCCAAAAAAAGTACTTTGGACCATTGAGCAACAGTCCAGTGCTGCTTCTCTGTAGCCCAGGTCAGGCGCTTCTGTCGCTGTTTCTGGCTCAAAAGTGGCTTGACCTGGGGAATGCGGCACCTGTAGCCCATTTCCTGCACACGCCTGTACACAGTGGCTCTGGATGTTTCTACTCCAGACTCAGTCCACTGCTTCCGCAGGTCCCCCAAGGTCTGGAATCGGTCCTTCTCCACAATCTTCCTCAGGGTCCGGTCACCTCTTCTCGTTGTGCAGCGTTTTCTGCCACACTTTTTCCTTCCCACAGACTTCCCACTGAGGTGCCTTGATACAGCACTCTGGGAACAGCCTATTCGTTCAGAAATTTATTTCTGTGTCTTACCCTCTTGCTTGAGGGTGTCAATGATGCCCTTCTGGACAGCAGTCAGGTCGGCAGTCTTACCCATGATTGCGGTTTTGAGTAATGAACCAGGCTGGGAGTTTTTAAAAGCCTCAGGAATCTTTTGCAGGTGTTTAGAGTTAATTAGTTGATTCAGATGATTAGGTTAATAGCTCGTTTAGAGAACCTTTTTATGATATGCTAATTTTTAGAGATAGGAATTTGGGGTTTTCATGAGCCGTATGCCAAAATCATCAATATTCAAACAATAAAAGGCTTGAACTACTTCAGTTGTGTGTAATGAATCTAAAATATATGAAAGTTTAATGTTTATCAGTACATTACAGAAAATAATGAACTTTATCACAATATGCTAATTTTTGGAGAAGGACCTGTATAGTACCCATATAATTTTTTTCTTTATGAAGGAGGCTAATATAGCAACACAGCAATGCATTATCCATTCCAGCAAAAAGAGTGCTGTCACTTGAAGGCATCCAGAAAAGTTGAGGCTAATAGCTATATAATACAACACACTGTAATATATTTTGATTACCTATTTTGCCTTCTTAGCAGTGTTTTACTCTTAGGTGTATTTCATATTGGTGAACACAATCCTGTTCCTAACAAATGGCCCTGACTACAAACCATGTCCTTTGTAGTCAGGTTCTATGAGTAGAAGCTTCTCTAAGGATTCGTAGCACACCAACTTTTCACTCTAGTAACTGAGAAGGATCTTTTCAAGCTGCATCTGCTGCCTAAAAAGTGTCATTTCGGAAGCAGAGAGAAAGGGAGGACTGAGGAGACATTACTGTGTTGAGAGAGCTTAGAAGTAACTACCTCAATGTAGGAGGGAAAAATATAAAGCTCCATTCACATCTTGTTATGTGGAAATGTTTGGCATATGCGCCAAGCTTGTTTGGTATATTCTGTAAAACTGACAAGCTATATAAACCAATTATGTTTTCCACAAGAAAGCACAGCAGCATTATTTATTGATAATAAATTCATAAACTATAACAAAGTTTGTCTTGTTTTATGGAAGGAATGGCGAAACGCTTAGAACACTGCATTTTTTAAAATCTATTTTTGAAATAACAGCCCTTATTATATGCAATCCAATTTTATATAATTTTGCTTGGGCTTTTAATGTGCTGTAATGGTTTGTTTCAGAAAAATGGGATTCAACCTTCTTGAGTAAAATTTATATCTGTGATTGAAGTACATTTTAGGATTTTCTTCCATTTTTTTTCCTTTGGTTGTCACGGTAACAGGTTATGCAATGGGCAGGATGCTCAACAATACCTTAGAGAAGGGAGCCCTGTGATAGAGTGTGATTGCAATATTTATTCCTGTTTTACAGCTGGTTTATAGGAATATAAATTCCTGCATGATAGGAGGAGGGATAATGATCTTTCATGGGAAATAATCAAGCTTATATTGAGAAATAACTTGTGCATTATGAAAGTTTATAGTTAACATGGGTAGAATTGAAGTATTGACAATGATAGGCAATTTTAGTCATTTTAGACAGGTCTGCTTGTCTGCCTGCCTCGGACCTCAGACTATTTCTGGACATTGTAGAAGGGTCCTCTCCTGTGAGACTTTTGATTGGCACCAGATAATACTTTATCTGCATGGGGCCATTGTTATGGCCAGAGATGGCTACACCTACCAAATTCTGTTGTTTGTCAAACCCATAGGCTTAGGCTAGTTTCACGCCAGCAGTTAAAATCTTCTGTCAGAGGAACAGCCTGCCAGAGTTCATTATATCTGGCAAAGCTGGAAGTGGTCAGAGCACCTCCGGCAGCATTGACTATCGAGGAACCTAGTGGTGATCCAGCCTATTTCTGGCATTAGTGTCGGGAAACCAGTGGTTGAATGGTCAGCACCAGAAGGGTACAGCTGGTGATTTCATTCACCAGCATCTGCCTACCCTTTCCATTAAGAAGCAGCAGACCAGAAGAGAGGCTAAAAGGTACAGTAGCTGACCATCATGGGGAGTCCATACTAACTGTCCAATAAGGGGACTGCACTGTCACTGTAGAAATGTATGAGCTTTTTTGTTCCCATGGACCACAGCCTTGAAAATGGCTCCATGCAATGGAGTTTATTTAATGACAACCAGTATATCTTTATCCGATTTATATTGGTTAAAAAGATATTCCAACAAACCAATGAAATAATAAACAAAAGAAAGAACAAACTCTGGATTCAATACATAAAATAATATATAAACACCTTCCTGCCCTCTTCTCCATCCTCCAGCTAGGTATGTTTGTCAATCCAGTATTTGTAACTCCTATAGCTATACTTCTTTGTGCCTACTTCAAGTGTACAGAAGTGTAAGGGTATGGTCTCATGGTCAGTTTTAGGGATGAGCGAACCCAACGTTTTCAGGTTCGGGTTTGGCGTCTGGGCAGTGGAGGAGTTTCGTTATGGATTCCGTTAGCATGGAATATAATGGAATTCTATGACGGAATGCAAAATAGAAGCCTTTAAGAGGCGTTCCGTCATATTTGAAGTCTATGGGCCGAATAACGGATCTGTCTGGTTTCTGTTATGCAGGACAGGACTTGATCCGTTATGCTGCCCATAGACTTCTATTATGACGGAATGCAAAACAGAATGCCTCTTAAAAGCTTCCATTTTGCATTCCATCATAGAATTCCATTATATTCCGTGGAATTCCTCCATCGCCCGAATGCTGAAACCGAACCTGAAAACGTCATCCCTAGTCTGGTTTCTGTATGTAGTTTTGGAAGCCAATATCAGGAGTGGATCGTAAAAAGAGAGAACATACACTGACCAAAAATATAAATGCAACACTTTGGGTTTTGCTCCCATTTTGCATGAGCTGAACTCATAGATCTGAAACATTTTCTACATACACAAAAGACCCATTTCTCTCAAATATTGTTAACAATCTGTCTAAATCTGTTCTAGTGAGCACTTCTCCTTTGCTGAGATAATCCATCCAACCTCACAGGTGTGGCATATCAAGGTGCTGATTAGACAGCATGAATATTGCACAGGTGTGCCTTAGACTGCCCACAATAAAATGCCACTCTGAAATGTGCAGTTTGATCACACAGCACAATGATGTTGCAACGTTTGAAGGAGCATGCAATTGGCATGCTGACTGCAGGAATGTCTACCAGAGCTGTTGCCCATGCAATGACTGTTCATTTCTCTACCATAAGCCATTTCCAAAGGCATTTCAGAGAATTTGGCAGTACATCCAACCGGCCTCACAACCGCAGACTACGTGTAACCACACCAGCCCAGGACCTCCACATCCAGCATGTTCACCTCCATGATCGTCTGAGACCAGCCACACGAACAGCTGCAGCAACAATCAGTTTGCATAACCAAAGAATTTCTGCACAAACTTTCAGAAACCGTCTCAGGGAAGCTCATCTGCATGCACGCCGTCCTCATCGGGGTCTGGACCTGACTGCAGTTTGTCATCATATCTGACTTAAGTGGGAAAATGCTCACATTTGATAGCATCTGACACGTTGGAGAGGCGTTCTGTTCACGGATAATTCCCGGATTTAACAGTTCAGGGCAGATGGCAGACAGCGTGTGTGGCATTGTGTGGCCCATGGTGGCGGTTGGGTTATGGTATGGGCAGGCGAACACTGTTGAATTTTATTGATGGCATTTTGAGTGCACAGAGATACCATGACGAGATCCTGAGGCCCATTGTTGTGCCATTCATCCACAACCATCACCTCATGTTGCAGCATGATAATGTACGGCCCCATATTGCAAGGATCTGTACACAATTCCTGGAAGCTGAAAACATCCCAGTTCTTGCATGGCCAGCATACTCACCGGACATGTCACAGATTGAGCATGTTTGGGATGCTCAGGACCAGCGTATACGACAGTGTGTTCCAGTTCCTACAAATATTCAGCAACTTCGCACAGCTATTGAAGAGAAGTGGACCAACATTCCACAGGTCACAATCAACAACCTGATCAACTCTATGCGACGGAGATGTGTTGCACTGCGTGAGGAAAATGGTGGCCACACCAGATACTGACTGGTTTTCTGACCCCCCCCCCCCCCCCCGAGTAAGGCAAAACTGTGCACATTTCAGAGTGGCCTTTCATTGTGGGCAGTCTAAGGCACACCTGTGCAATATTCATGCTGTCTAATCAGCACCTTGATATGCCACACCTGTGAGGTGGGATGGATTATCTCGGCAAAGGAGAAGTGCTCACTAACACAGATTTAGACAGATTTGTGAACAATATTTGAGAGTAATGGGTCTTTTGTGTATGTAGAAAATGTTTCAGATCTTTGCGTTCAGCTCACGCAAAATAGGAGCTAAACCGAAAGTGTTGTGTTTATTTTTCGTCAGTGTATAAAAGGATAGATACGACTTCTCCTCTTTTTGAAATTCACTCCTGATATTGGCTTCCAAAACGGCCTGCCAAAACCTGACTGTGTGGCCGTATTATTACTGGCCGTACTATTACACTGAGATGGGATCAACCACACGACGGCCCACAAACACCCTATCAATTAATGCACATAGCAAATAACACACTATAGTATATGTATACCCTAAAAAATATACATGCATTGATGAGGACATTTTGATGCAGTTAAACAAAGTAAAATATTGATCTGATTTTGTTCTTTAACACAATACACTGTTATATGTCATTATGTTCTCAATAGTTTTACAAAGGTCGGCAGGTATACCTGGCGTGTTATCCTAAATCAGACATCACAGTGTACAAAACACACCTGCCTGCAGCCTATGTATATGACGACAGAAAGACAAAGAATTTTCATCCCACCCTCCGCTCCAAGAAAAAAAAAAGATAAAAAATTAAACATATCAGTTAGCATCCATTAGTGATTAATGGGTTACAAGAAAATGTATTTTACATTATTTGATAAAAGAAACCTAAAAGCAAAAAATATGGTAAAACCAGTTGGACACCTAGAATAAAGTTTTGCAAGCTGAGGCCTCAAGCTGGAAAACAAGCTTATTATCAGCGTGACCTTAATGACAAAGCATCAGTTTTCCAGAACCTTTGCTGAAGATAAATTAAGCCATTTAGCTATCAAGTCAATGCACAGAGCTCTGCTGACCTTTACATTTTAAAAAAGAGATGTGACCTGTCAGTGGACAGGAAGGGAGAGCAATGTGGCAGGTGTTCGGAGGATAAAAACAATACTACACAGTATAAGACAAAAATAACGCATTGCAAAAAACACGTGAGCCCATTCGTGATACTGGTCATTCTATTAAGTCAAATATCCCATAGAACAGTGTCAGGGCATGGTGTGAGTTATACACTGCCTCAGGATGGTGAACACTGCCATAGAGTAAGGGTACGACCACACGGCACGGTCGTGATACGGTCATGATGCAGTTAGGAAATGCAGCTCTTCATTTCCCAATAGAAGTTGATGGGACAATAGGTCTCTGAGATAGACCTGGCATTTTCAAAGTCGTGATGACTGCACCTGAATGACCTCACGTAAAACATATCCTGCTGCTTGCGGCTGCTGACTGCATGGGGTATACAGTTGAGTAGCTGCTTGGGGTATATGTTTAACATATTTTACCATATGAGTCACTATTTGAAGTTAATCAGAATGCTAAAGAACCAGAAAATTCACAACAGTTCAAACTACAGTCCATAAACGGTCACGGATGAAAAAACACCCCCTAAATGCATGAATATGCATGCGGTAATCGGAAGCGCTCGGCTACATGTGTTCCCTAACCGCATTGTGACTGCATCATGACCGTGCCGTGTGGTCGTACCCTAAGATGTCTTTAAATTCAAATAGTTATTCTATCCTTAACATGAAAAAACATGTTACTATAAATAAATTCCCAAATGCTTTTAATTATGCATAAAGGCTTGTTTGGTCTATTAAGGCAATCAGTGGAGAAATTATGATGGGCAGAAAGATTATCAAAATTAGGGTTATTCAAAAGACGACTGAGGGGAGATCTAATAACTATGTATAAATATATCAGGGGTCAGTACAGAGATCTCTCCCATCATCTATTTATCTCCAGGACTGTGACTGTGAAGAGGGGACATCGTCTGCGTCTGGAGGAAAGAAGGTTTCTACACAAACATAGAAAAGGATTCTTTACGGTAAGAGCAGTGAGACTATGGAACTCTCTGCCTGAGGAGGTGGTGATGGTGAGTACAATAAAGGAATTCAAGAGGGGCCTGGATGTATTTCTGGAGCGTAATAATATTACAGGCTATAGCTACTAGAGATGGGTCGTTGATCCAGGGAGTTATTCTGATTGCCTGATTGGAGTTGGGAAGGAATTTTTTTCCCCTAAAGTGCTGAAAATTGGCTTCTACCTCAAAAAGTTTTTTTGCCATCCTCTGGATCAGGCTAAGGCCTCATGCACACGGCCACTCTGTGTGCTGTCCGCATCCGTGGCTCCGTTCCGCGGCCTCGCAAAAAAAATATAACATGTCCTATTCTTGTCCGCGATTTGCAGACAAGAATAGGCATTTATATTGCCGGCGCCCGTTCCGTTCCGGTCGTGTGCATGAGGCCTTAGGCTGTTCAGCCTTTCCATTCTCCTGCTCTGTTATAGGAATTTTTTGGTCTCTGCTTCAAAAACCTCCTCTGAGCGGAAATCTAACGGACCCCATTATATTCTATGGGGTCCGTAGGCTCCGTTTGGCTCAGTTATGTGCCGAATCCGTCCTTTCCGTTCTCATGCTCCTATAACAGAGTAGGAGAACGGAAAGGCTGAATGCTGATGTGAACTCAGCCGTAACCGGATGGACAGATGTCTTAGCAGCCTTATAAATCAGTTTCCTTCACATGGAATCGGTCCTAATAACACAGCAGGACTGTGTCAGACTGCAGAGCACGGAGCAGGACCCCTGTGTAACTCCTCTGTCCTCTGCCTGTATTTTCCTGTAGTTTCCAGCTTGGGAGTATGGATTGAACTTGTTCCGAGGAAGACACAGATGAAACCTTATCTCAGCTGCCATCTATCTGTACATAATATACTGCATCACTGGGCTAATACCTTATTCACAAGTCAGTTTTTGGTCATTGATTTCCATCAGTGATTTTGAGCCAAAACCAGGTGTGGGTTTAAACACAGAACAGGAGCAAACCTTAAGGCTACATGCACACGACAGTGAAAAATGGCAGTGTGACGGCCGTCTAAGTAACGGTCCTCACACGGCCATTTTTAGCACCAGTGAAAGTCTATGGGGCTATTAGTGAATAGCGTCCGTCCAAAAATAGGACATGTCCTATTTTTGGCCGTTTTCATGTCCGGACGGACCCCATTGAAATCAATGGTGCAGTTTTTAACAGCCGATTGACAGGAGTGCACCCGTCTAACAGCCGTTAAAAACGGGTACACAGGCCATTTAGGGGTAAAAAAAACCTCACCTCATTCACTTGCTCGCGGTACGGCAGTCTCTTCTCTCTTCATTGAGCAGGACCTGCCGAAGGAAATGCGATTTGCGTGGTGACGTAACCACGTGGGAGCGTGCAGTGACGTCATTGCGCACCTTTGGCAGGTCCCGTTCTGTGAAGAGAGAAGAGACTTCTGCAGGGCAAGCAAGTGGATAAGGTGAGGGTTTCTTGTTTTTTAGGGGTGCTGTGGGACACTATGGGGGCATCATATAAACCATGGGGGCATTATTAAATCTGGGGGCAGCAAAATAAATAAATAATTCCTACAGTATGGGGGACATTATTTTAGCTTGGGGCCTACTATCCTGTGGGTGTTCTCAGAAGGGTGGGTCAAATTCATCTATTTTTCATGTCCGTTTTTAACGGACATGAAAAACTGATGCAAGACGGATGCAAAACGGACTTTAAAAACGTACACCCGGACAGAAAATGGATGAACACACTGATGCAAAATGGCCATGATAAACTGACAGTGTGTCCATTTTTAACATACTTTTTTTCACTGTTGTGTGCATGAGGCCTAACTCTGTGGAGGCGCCAATCCTTTTTTTGGCTCACAATCACTGATGGCAATCACTGAACAAACACTGAATGAATTAGGCCATACTGTCTAAATCCCATGTGACATTGGAAGCCTTCAATTCCAAAGTGACCATGTGTCTCATCATTAGGGATAGTTGCCATTGTTTTTATATTATATTGGTAATGTTTATTTCCAGAGCGCATGCCATGTAGATATTACCCTGCTGCTACATTCTGCTCCTGCCTTCAAACCCATGTGACTTTATCAAATCACATGACCTTTGATATCGCAAAGTCCTTACGGCGCGTGGGATTTAGACACTACCCTAGCACAAGCAGAGAACAGAGCTTTATTTATAATATGTTTTCTTCCGTACAGTATTTTTATATATTTTTTTGTTTCCCAGAGAATGTATTTAAAGGGGTTGTCCATTCCTTTACTACTGATGTCCTATTCTCAGAATAGGCCATCAATATCTGATCGGTGGGGTCCAATACCTCACACCCCTGCTGATCTGCCATTGTGCAGTAGTTGGAAGTCGTGCCGAAACGACACAGCTCTGTCCATTGTACAGTAGATGGAACTTGTAACTGCAGCACTACTTCCATTCATTTCAATTGGAGCAGCGCTGCAGCAACCAGCCTCATCCACTACACAACCGATGGAGCTACTGCAGAACAGCTGGTCGGTGTGGGTGCGGTTCAGAACCCCACTAACCAGATATTGATGGAGTAAAGGACTAGACAACCCCCTTAATGAAAAGCTACCTTATTTCATTTTGGTAGAATTCCATTATATTAGCTAAACATTTGTTAAGACGAGCACATTCTTTTTTTCCTTCCTAAGCTCCAGCCAGCTGGGTTAATACTAATAATAGCATTTTTAAGATAGAAAACACTGCTGAAAGAAAAGCTAATGATAATGTATTCTATTGTGATATTTAGAATCCCGCAAGATTCTCAGAAATGATTCTTAACTTATGTAAACTTATTCTTGATGCACACAATGTGATATTTCTCAGACAGAGGACACAATGGTTGACATTCATGGCTCCTGTTTATTTTAATGCATTGACATTCGACTGCATTTGCTATCTCAGTTCTCTACCAGTATTTTTTGTAAATGTAATAGGACTTCACAAAAGGCCGGCTGCATATATGTTCATGTGATTTTCTGCTTTTCCTTTATGTCATGTTATTTTAGGTGTAGCATTGAATGTGGTTTCACATTAGGCAAAACGAAGAGTACGTACAACAACTCTCTTGTTTGCCTTATGTCATATCCCACGTCTGCTTTGGCATACATTAAAAGGATAACTTAAATTATTCCTTTCTTCTTGCTGTTTCTTCGTGGCTAATGTATCTTCGACACAAAAGCTTCAGTACATTATTGAGTGCATTATGCTTTGATGGATCATATAGAAAAATGAGAAGGAAAATTAGAGAAAGAAAAAAATTTGAAGTAAAGAAAAAAAGTCAAGCAAAAAAGTTGGTACATAAAACATTAAAGGGGCTATTTCAACAATCCACTTATAGCAGAGAAATAAGGTGTTTTAGAGCCCATGTTCTTCTTATGGACATAATTAATTATCCAACTTAACATGTATTTCTTTTTTATACCCAATATCTCAACTAACTACCGTATTTTTCGCCCCATAAGACGCACTCCCCCCCCCCCCAAAAGTGGGGGGAAATTCCCCTGCGTCTTATGGGAAAATACTAATGAAGCGCTTTCATTATGGAAGCGCTTCATTAGTACCGGAGGACCGTGAAGCCGTGAAGGCTCTGTACTCACCTCTTCCTGGTCCTCGGCTCTGAAGGCTGCACACAGGGTGAGGGCGTGCTGTGACCTCACACTGTGCGCGCCAGTTCACAGCACAGCAGACAGAGGAGGAGGATGACAGGGGCGTAGCTAGAAATGACTGGGCCCCATAGCAAAAAATTTGTATGGGCCCCCCCTCCTGGATCTCCCACCCCCACATACCTCTCGGACCTCCCACCCCAACACCACACTATTAAAGGGATTCTGTCATCAGATTTAACCCGTCTAACCTAAACATATGCTCATGTCCAGACTAATAAAAAGAATTCTAAGGTGGCCTTATTAAACCTCACTGTAGCTCTATTTGCCCAAAAAACAGGTTTTTATAACCTGTCAATCACTTACTTAAGGTGCCCAAGGTGAGGTCCGTTAATACAGGGTGCCCGGCCACACCCCTTGCCGTCCGTTGCCCAGCACCGCCTTCCCTGTCTTCAGCGCCGCCTTCTACAGCTCAGCGCTGCCTCTGAAATCCTCCCCGTCCCTCTGCCAGATCCAGAGCCTGCCGTTGCCAGGAGTCTGCATGGGCGCATCAGGCTGAGCCTAGTGTGCAGGCGCGGGATCTGGCAGAGGGACGGGGAGGATTGAAGAGGCGGTGCTGGAGACAGGGAAGGCGGCGCTGGGCAACGAACTGCAAGGGGTGTGGCCGGGCACCCTGTATTAACGGACCTCCCCTTGGGCACCTTAAGTAAGTGATTGACAGGTTATAAAAACCTGTTTTTTGGGTAAATAGAGCCACAGTGAGGTTTAATAAGGCCAGATTAGGATTCTTTTTATTAGTCTAGACATGACCATATGTTTAGGTTAGAGGGGTTAAATCTGACAGAATCCCTTTAAATAATGCAGCTGCGCCTCCCAGGATTGAGCAGGTATATGTGTGAATATGGACTTGGGAAGATGCTGAGATCTGGCTGTACCTCACTGTGAGGTACAGCCGGATCTCAGCATCTTCCCTATTCACACATACAGTACAGACCAAAAGTTTGGACACACCTTCTCATTCAAAGAGTTTTCTTTATTTTCATGACTATGAAAATTGTAGATTCAGACTGAAGGCATCAAAACTTTGAATTAACACATGTGGAATTATATACATAACAAAAAAGTGTGAAACAACTGAAAATATGTCATATTCTAGGTTCTTCAAAGTAGCCACCTTTTGCTTTGATTACTGCTTTGCACACTCTTGGCATTCTCTTGATGAACTTCAAGAGGTAGTCACCTGAAATGGTCTTCCAACAGTCTTGAAGGAGTTCCCAGAGATGCTTAGCATTTGTTGGCCCTTTTGCCTTCACTCTGCGGTCCAGCTCACCCCAAACCATCTCGATTGGGTTCAGGTCCGGTGACTGTGGAGGCCAGGTTATCTGGCGCAGCACCCCATCACTCTCCTTCATGGTCAAATAGCCCTTACACAGCCTGGAGGTGTGTTTGGGGTCATTGTCCTGTTGAAAAATAAATGATGCTCCAACTAAACGCAAACCGGATGGAATAGCATGCCGCTGCAAGATGCGGTGGTAGCCATGCTGGTTCAGTATGCCTTCAATTTTGAATAAATCCCCAACAGTGTCACCAGCAAAGCACCCCCACACCATCACACTTCCTCCTCCATGCTTCACGGTGGGAACCAGGCATGTAGAGTCCATCCGTTCACCTTTTCTGCGTCGCACAAAGACACGGTGGCTGGAACCAAAGATCTCAAATTTGGACCAAGGCCTCTTTCACACAACCGTTTTTTTTTTCCATTTTGCGAGCCGTTTTTTGCGTTCCGTATACAGTCCGTATACAGAACCATTCATTTCAATGGTTCCGGAAAAAAAAAAACGGAATGTACTCCGTATGCATTCCGTTTCCGTATTTCCGATTTTCCGTTAAAAGATAGAACATGTCCTATTATTGCCCGCAAATCACGTTCCGTGGCTCCATTTAAGTCAATGGGTCCGCAAAAAAAACTGAAGACATACAGAAATGCATCCGTATGTCTTCCGTATCTGTTCTGTTTTTTGCGGAACCATCTATTGAAAATGTTATGCCCAGCACAATTTTTTCTATGAAATTACTGTATACTGTATATGCCATACGGAAAAACGGAAACAAAAAATGAAACAATGGATTCGTTTAAAACGGACCGCAAAATACTGAAAAAGCCATACGTCGTGTGAAAACGGCCCAAAGCACAGATTTACACTGGTCTAATGTCCATTCCTTGTGTTCTTTAGCCCAAACAAGTCTCTTCTGCTTGTTGCCTGTCCTTAGCAGTGGTTTCCTAGCAGATATTCTACCATGAAGGCCTAATTCACACAGTCTCCTCTTAACAGTTGTTCTAGAGATGTGTCTGCTGCTAGAACTCTGTGTGGCATTGACCTGGTCTCTAATCTGAGCTGCTGTTAACCTGCGATTTCTGAGGCTGGTGACTCGGATGAACTTATCCTCCGCAGCAGAGGTGACTCTTGGTCTTCCTTTCCTGGGGCGGTCCGCATGTGAGCCAGTTTCTTTGTAGCGCTTGATGGTTTTTGTGACTGCACTTGGTGACACTTTCAAAGTTTTCCCAATTTTTCGGGCTGACTGACCTTAATTTCTTAAAGTAATGATGGCAACTTGTTTTTCTTTACTTAGCTGCTTTTTTCTTACCATAATACAAATTCTAACAGTCTATTCAGTAGGACTATCAGCTGTGTATCCACCTGACTTCTCCACAACGCAACTGATGGTCCCAACCCCATTTATAAGGCAAGAAATCCCACTTATTAAACCTGACAGGGCGCACCTGTGAAGTGAAAACCATTTCAGGTGACTACCTCTTGAAGCTCATCAAGAGAATGCCAAGAGTGTGCAAAGCAGTAATCAAAGCAAAAGGTGGCTACTTTGAAGAACCTAGAATATGACATATTTTCAGTTGTTTCACACTTTTTGTTATGTATATAATTCCACATGTGTTAATTCATAGTTTTGATGCCTTCAGTCTGAATCTACAATTTTCATAGTCATGAAAATAAAGAAAACTCTTTGAATGAGAAGGTGTGTCCAAACTTTTGGTCTGTACTGTATACCTGCTCAAGCCTGGCAGGCACAGCTGCATTATTTAATAGTGTGGTGTGGTAATGGTTAATGGCATTGGCGAGGAAACAGCCACCTAATCCTATCTGAGGGGTCACAGACCCCTCAGATAGGATTAGGTGGCTGTGTCTTCGCCAAAATGGCATTAACCATTACCACACCACACTATTAAATAATGCAGCTGCACCTGCCAGGCTTGAGCAGGTATATGTGTGAATTGGGAAGATGCTGAGATCCGGCGGTAGCTCACACACACAGATGAAATAACTCCAGTCTCCTCCACTTGTCCACTACACTAGTCTCCAGAGTGACTCCAGTTACAGTACGCCTGTCTCCACATCTCTCCACTGACTGACGCTGCCCCCTGCCGCTTCGGTCGGAGACTCAGTCAGACTCAGTCCCACTCCCCAGCCAGCCCTCACCTCAGCCACTTGAAGTTGAACCAACCGAACTGTACCCCGTACTGTGCATGCGCCACCCGCCGAACCAGCCAGCCACCGACACTCCAGCAGCTTCCTAGTAGCATGCCGCTCCTAGTCTGCGACCCCGCCTCCTCCAATTCCGGCGAACTGCCGCCCAGACTGCCTCTCTACCTCCGCCAGCTTCGAGTCCGACCGACCCTTATCACAGCGCCACGCCCGGCCCACGCCCGGCCCACTCGCCACATTTTTTTTTTTATCCTTAATCGGCGGCGGGCTCCCAGTGGCGTAGTGCCCCATAGCCATTGCTATGGCTACTATGGTGATCCCTACGCCACTGGCATGTGATAGGTAAACGCATTGTGAATTTTCATTAGGGAGGAGCCTTCATGTCTATAATATTCCAGCTAAGGGAAACCTCACTTTTAGTTCAGTTTTGGTCAGTGTTTTATCTGTGATGCCCATCAATGATTGTGAGCCAAAAACCAGGTCCACAATTCAGAACAGGAGCAAACCTTCCATTATACATTATCTCTATGTAGGCTCCACTCCTAAAGAGATGAAAATGGCCTTGGTGATGACTTGCTTGAGAGTAAGGCTACTTTCACACTTCCGTTCGTGGCTCCGCTTGTGAGTTCCGTTTGAAAGCTCTCACAAGCGGCCCCGAATGCATCCGTACGGCCCCAATGCATTCTGAGTGAATGCGGATCCGCTCAGAATGCATCAGTCTGGCACCGTTTGGCCTCCGTTCCTTGCAGCGTTCGGGTGCCCGCTTGGCCGTGCGGAGCCAAACAGATCCGTCCAGACTTACAATGTAAGTCAATGGGGACGGATCCGTTTGACATTGACACAATATGGTGCAATTTCAAACGGATCCGTCTCCCCTTTGACTTTCAATGCAAAGTCTGGACGGATCCGTCTGACTAACTTTTAGACTTAGATTTTTTTCTGAAATATAATGCAGACGTATCCATTCTAAACGGATACCATCGTTTGCATTATAGGAGCGGATACCAGACGGATCCGCTCCGAACGCAACTGTGAAAGTAGCCTAATCTGGTTGAGGGTAATTAGAGCTTTATGATGTGTTGGGTTGGTTTGAGGATAGAGCCGAGTATAAAACTGTACCTATGTAAAACAGAATCTGTTTGGGTAAGGTTTTACTCCATAAAGAAATAGCTGAGATCATGGCTACAGTCAACCTGGCTCAGAGGAATATGTTATTGTGAGTATCCACCATTCATTCCATCAAAGATGTGGCAAGGGTAAGCTTAGTAGAGAAAGTGGAAGATGGTAATTATCATATATTCATAGATCCTATATTCATTCCTCCTGGCTCTAACCTCTGCTTGAGAAACTATATTCTGAAAAAAACTTGAAATAAAATATATAAGTTTTGCCTAATATTATTCAGTGTTTGAATTTGAGCCTTTTGGGATGTCATATTCTAAGAGTAGAAAATATAACATCAAAGCAGTTCTCCATGTGGACCACTTAAATTTTATAATTTTTCAGTAATTTAATTTATGCACATATATGTTCAGGGGCGTAGCTATATGGGCAGAGGCTGCTTTGGGGTCCAGACTCACAAAGGACCCCTCGGGACTAAAAGATTTTATTGCCGGAGCGCCCTCAACAATATTAAACAATGAGATTATATATAGTGACACTGTAGGAGACGGATGGAGGGGCTTTGTCTGAGAGCTACATCTTGACTAGCCACTAAAAATTTTCTTTGAGGCCCTATCAGTTGTAATTATGACACTGGGTAGGTTATATTCTAGATGTACATATAAACAGATACATTTCCATTTTGTCAGTATATTACTGTCAGCTAGTAATGTGTTTGCTGTTGTCTGAGTTTCCTTACATAACAAGGACACAGACCAATCCTGAAACAACTGGGCCCCAATGAAAATTCAGTAACAAGACCCTCTACAAAGTGTTATTTATGATATTAATATCTTCCTATGGGGTGGAAATTTCTTTGGCTACCCTCAGGTACCAGGGCCCTATTGTAATTACTACCTCTGCATCCCTAATTACCCCCTTACCCCTCGTGCCATATTGCACTTACATGGTGTCACAGCAGGTTGTGTATGCACTTTTTTGGAAGAATCTAAATAGCAAAATTACAGGTTTCGAAATTTTGGGAGATATTGATTTAAAATGCATCATGAGCGGAACCTAGAATTTGTGATATTTTATCAACATCTCATCAGAATAATGAATTTGATCTGAACGTATGTGATGCGTCCTATCTACAGGTATACTGCTGGACAAACGTGTGTTGCTGTCAGATACTATTACATATATAGTTTGATTTTCATTACAGATGTAAATCTAAAATCTTAACTGATATTAAAATAGTTATCCATTTGGAAAAATAAAAACAGCATCAAATGTTCTAAAATACAAACCGGATTCCCAAAAAATTGGGACACTAAACAAATTGTGAATAAAAACTGAATGCAATGATGTGGAGATGGCAAATGTCAATATTTTATTTGTAATAGAACGTAGATGACAGATCAAACGTTTAATCCGAGTAAATTTATCATTTTAAAGGAAAAATACATTGATTAAAATTTTCACGGTGTCAACAAATCCCCAAAAAGTTGGGACAAGTAGCAATAAGAGGCTGGAAAAAGTAAATTTGAGCATAACGAAGAGCTGGAAGACCAATTAACACTAATTAGGTAAATTGGCAACATGATTGGGTATAAAAAGAGCTTCTCAGAGTGGCAGTGTCTCTCAGAAACCAAGATGGGTAGAGGATCACCAATTCCCACAATGTTGCGCAGAAAGATAGTGGAGCAATATCAGAAAGGTGTTACCCAGCGAAAAATTGCAAAGACTTTGCATCTATCATCATCAACTGTGCATAACATCATCCGAAGATTCAGAGAATCTGGAACAATCTCTGTGCATGATTGTCAAGGCCGTAAAACCATACTGGATGCCCGTGATCTCCGGGCCCTTAAACGACACTGCACCACAAACAGGAATGCTACTGTAAAGGAAATCACAGAATGGGCTCAGGAATACTTCCAGAAACCATTGTCAGTGAACACAATCCACCGTGCCATCCGCCGTTGCCAGCTGAAACTCTACAGTGCAAAGAAGAAGCCATTTCTAAGCAAGATCCACAAGCTCAGGCGTTTTCACTGGGCCAGGGATCATTTAAAATGGAGTGTGGCAAAATGGAAGACTGTTCTGTGGTCAGACGAGTCACGATTCGAAGTTCTTTTTGGAAATCTGGGACGCCATGTCATCCGGACCAAAGAGGACAAGGACAACCCAAGTTGTTATCAACACTCAGTTCAGAAGCCTGAATCTCTGATGGTATAGGGTTGCATGAGTGCATGTGGCATGGGCAGCTTGCATGTCTGGAAAGGCACCACCAATGCAGAAAAATATATATTTAGGTTCTAGAACAACATATGCTCCCATCCAGACGTCATCTCTTTCAGGGAAGACCCTGCATTTTTCAACAAGATAATGCCGGACCACATTCTGCATCAATCACAACATGATGGCTGCGTAGGAGAAGGATCGGGGTACTGAAATGGCCAGTCTGCAGTCCAGATCTTTAACCTATAGAGAACATTTGGCGCATCATAAAGAGGAAGGTGCAACAAAGAAGGCCCAAGACGATTGAACAGTTAGAGGCCTGTATTAGACAAGAATGGGAGAGCATTCCTATTTCTAAACTTGAGAAACTGGTCTCCTCGGTCCCCAGACGTCTGTTGAGTGTTGTAAGAAGAAGGGGAGATGCCACACAGTGGTGAAAATGGCCTTGTCCCAACTTTTTGGGAATTTATTGACACCATGAAATTCAGATTCAACATATTTTTTCCTTAAAATTGTACATTTTCTCAGTTTAAACTTTTGTTCTGTGATTTATGTTCTATTCTGAATAAAATATTAGAAGTTGGCACCTCCACATCATTGCATTCAGTTTTTATTCACGATTTGTATAGTGTCCCAACTTTTTGGGAATCCGGTTTGTATTAAAAAACAAACAAACAAAACTCATCTCTCCACTCAACCGACAATCCAGCACAGATGCTCTGGTACTCCCGTGGTCTTTGCTTGGAAGTGGCTGGCATGTGGCCACTCCAGCCAAACAGTGGCCTCAGCAGTCATTTACTGTTCTATTAATACCAGCATTATGGCAAGTGACAGCTGAGGCAGTGATTGGCTGCAGCAGTCATGGGTTAGCCACTTACAAACTTCTACACTGGATCTGAGGGGGAATCAGAGAGGTGAGTATTCCATAGTACATAACATTTTCTATAGGATTTACACGGAGAACTCTGCATGACACAGGGGGCATATGGAGGTGCTGTAAGGCTCTACAGAGGTCTGGGGGTGCATATTATGGCTCTGTATAGGTTGCACATGGCTGTAATAGGCCTGTGTGTAAGAGCCCTAAAATTGATGATAACACTTGTTGACTGATGCTCATTTAAGGACCTTCATACAGGTAGATAATTCCCCAAACAGCCACATGAACAATTGTTTGTGCAGCTGTTCCTTTTCCAGTATCATTTACAAGGGGTGATGTTATGCAAAAAAAAAACATAATTTTAATGTCTGCATAAAAGATTCTATCAGCCCAAAAATTACCAGACCTGTTTACACGGGCCAATGATTGGAAACGAATGTTCCTTTTGACCCATGTGAAATATAGACCCATGAGAAAAGGCTTTTACAGGTTAACCGCCAGCAGTTTGCTATGTTTAGTACCAGCCTGACCAATGACCCTCTGTGACTGTTGAGCACCAGTCTTGCTAGATGATAAAAAGTATTTACAATGGCCATGAAATGTGTTTCAGAAACTTATATGGCATAGTTTTAGTAGCATAGTTTTTTTTATTTTTTATGTCAGGCTGAATTCTCCCAGCTTATGTATGAGCAAATGGATAGAACAGTGAGATGTTATTCACAGTATGATCTGTATTATAAATTAATCTATGATCTTTCCGCAAAGGGTAGAAACATTAGGAGTGGAGAATTCAATTCATAACTAAAAGCTCCTGGGATCCCATTAGTTAGATGTCCACACAAATAACTATGTTTAGTATGAACTCTCCCTAGATGAAAATGTACACGGGAATATACTGGGAATGGTGCCGACAGATGTTGCTGTGACCTCTTGTACTATGGATCTGATTGACACTTTGGCTTGTGTCTCAAGACTGCTGGTAGGAATCATGTGAGAAGTGAACTTATTCCCAAGACCTTGGACACCACCTGCAACACCAACGGATTGCTCGCCTAAAGGACCTATAACACACTGCCGGAGAAAGCTCCTAGTAGCAAGGGAAGCCTAGTAAATCCATAGTAAATAGTGTATAGATTAATGGTAGTAGCTACAAAACTTTTTGTAGGACCTGGCCACATAGCTACCATATAGAACATTGACTATTCGACTCAGTGGTGCCTTAATGGATGTTTAAAATTCCCATTAAAGGACGCTCATTTGTTTTTCCATGTTATGATAAAAAATTCATAGCTTGCCTCTGTAATGCAGCTGATAGTGTAGAAGTGTTACACAAAGGACATCATCAACGTCTTGCACATTCTCTCCCTTACTGTCCTCTTGTTGCATTTGAAGGGCACAAATTTATGCATGACATGGTGCCAAAAGAGCCTTGTAACGAAGCAGGATCATCTGCATGTGTTTATTGAATTAAAAGCCTATTTTCAGAACGACTGAACTATCAAAACACATGCAGAAATTGCTTCAACCTGTTGGGATGTTTCCTTCGGCAGTTTAGGAGGGTTGAAAATGATCTTTATAATGTTCATCATCTTAGAAGCTCGATTCTTTGCTTTGTTATTACTTATATTAATAACTAAAGCATCCTGACATCGGTAAATATATTAGTGAATTGTGTATATCGTTATTTTCACAATTGTTAACTTTCCACGGGCAGCTAATAATATTTATTTTTTTACAAGCAGAGTCAGAAAACAAAAAATGAATCCTAAAGATAGTATATAGAATACGACTATATCTCCCAAAAGACCTTAAAAAATTATGATGATTACTAGAGATGAGCGAATTTCTAAAAAATTTGATTCGACCTTTTGGACAGATTTTTAGAAAAAATTTGGTTCGATCCGAATTTATTTGCGGCGAATCGCGTTAAAAAATGGCTGCAGAGAGCATTTATAGTGGTGTAGAACACTGTGCCTTGCAGTAACACGCATAGGGAGTCTGCTGTGGTAGTGAAACAATACTGTGAGTCGATATGACGTGCAGATGACAGGCGTCGCTCTTAGAATCACTACACACTTCACTTATTTGGGCAGTTACGGGGCCGAAACTGACCAAATAACTCAAGTATGAACTCAGCCTTACAGGTCAATGTTAGCATCAAGAAGAAGCGCACTCCTTTTACATCGTCAGCAGCTGATTCCACATAGATGTCTACAGAACCTATTCTATTAAATGCTTATACAAGTAGAGCCCCCTGACAGAGTGGAAAGGGTGTCAGCATCAGCAGTAAGTTTGTGTTGATGTCACTGATAGTGTTAAACACGAATATTTGAAAAGCAAATTTTTATTGCGAATTTCGTCACTTCGAGAATTTGCGTATATTTAGAATATAGTGCTATATATTCATAATGACAAATATTCTTTTTTTGTTTTTGTTTTTAACACAGAACATATCAGGTGATCATTCCTCGCTTCTTCTAGCTTGTGGGCCAATAAGAAGGCTTTGTCACAGCTTAGCAACATCCCTAGAAACCAATAGAAAAGTTGCCTACCCCTTACTATATACGAACCTGCCCAGCAGCTATTTTCTAAAGTTTATTGCAGTTATGGAAGAAACAGCAGTGTCCTTGCTGTGCTCTGTGCTTTGTTGTATTACATTAGACAGTTATCTTATATATATAATTCAAATGGTTAAGGAAGGGGAGATAGTCAGTGTAGGTTAGTTTCATCTATAGTGTAGCTAATAGGTTCCACTGCAGGGTGTAGTAGGCAGTGTAATAGGTTCTGCTGTCCATACATACATGCTACAGACATAGCGCTGTGATGTCACAAGTTGCATGAATTGCGAAAAAATATGCGCATCATTAATTGCCGAAAATTTGCAAGCGCAAATCTATTGGAGCACTCTGTCTGCATATAAAGCTATTCTAATGTTCTGCCGTGCCAACTATTTTCTCCAGTCTCAGGAAACTTATAACTAGAGTTGAGCGAACACCTGGATGTTCGGGTTCGAGAAGTTCGGCCGAACATCCCGGAAATGTTCGGGTTCGGGATCCGAACCCGATCCGAACTTCGTCCCGAACCCGAACCCCATTGAAGTCAATGGGGACCCGAACTTTTCGGCACTAAAACGGCTGTAAAACAGCCCAGGAAAGGGCTAGAGGGCTGCAAAAGGCAGCAACATGTAGGTAAATCCCCTGCAAACAAATGTGGATAGGGAAATGAATTAAAATAAAAATTAAATAAATAAAAATTAACCAAAATCAATTGGAGAGAGGTTCCATAGCAGAGAATCTGGCTTCCCGTCACCCACCACTGGAACAGTCCATTCTCAGATATTTAGGCCCCGGCACCCAGGCAGAGGAGAGAGGTCCCGTAACAGAGAATCTGTCTTCATGTCAGCAGAGAATTAGTCTGCATGTCATAGCAGAGAATGAGGCTTCACGTCAGCCACCACTGCAACAGTCCATTGGCATATATTTAGGCCTAGCACACAGGCAGAGGAGAGAGGTCCCGTAACAGAGAATCTGGCTTCATGTCAGCAGAGAATCAGTCTGCATGTCATAGCAGAGAATGAGGCTTCACGTCAGCCACCACTGCAACAGTCCATTGGCATATATTTAGGCCCAGCACACACACAGGCAGAGGAGAGAGGTCCCGTAACAGAGAATCTGTCTTCATGTCAGCAGAGAATTAGTCTGCATGTCATAGCAGAGAATGAGGCTTCACGTCACCCACCACTGCAACAGTCCATTGGCATATATTTAGGCCTAGCACACAGGCAGAGCAGAGAGGTCCCGTAACAGACAATCTGGCTTCATGACAGCAGAGAATCAGTCTGCATGTCATAGCAGAGAATGAGGCTTCACGTCACCCACCACTGCAACAGTCCATTGGCATATATTTAGGCCTAGCACACAGGCAGAGGAGAGAGGTCCCGTAACAGAGAATCTGTCTTCATGTCAGCAGAGAATCAGTCTGCATGTCATAGCAGAGAATGAGGCTTCACGTCAGCCACCACTGCAACAGTCCATTGGCATATATTTAGGCCCAGCACCCAGGCAGAGGAGGGAGGTCCCGTAACAGAGAATCTGTCTTCATGTCAGCAGAGAATTAGTCTGCATGTCATAGCAGAGAATGAGGCTTCACGTCAGCCACCACTGCAACAGTCCATTGGCATATATTTAGGCCCAGCACACACACAGGCAGAGGAGAGAGGTCCCGTAACAGAGAATCTGGCTTCATGTCAGCAGAGAATCAGTCTGCATGTCATAGCAGAGAATGAGGCTTCACGTCAGCCACCACTGCAACAGTCCATTGGCATATATTTAGGCCCAGCACACACACAGGCAGAGGAGAGAGGTCCCGTAACAGAGAATCTGGCTTCATGTCAGCAGAGAATCAGTCTGCATGTCATAGCAGAGAATGAGGCTTCACGTCAGCCACCACTGCAACAGTCCATTGGCATATATTTAGGCCCAGCACACACACAGGCAGAGGAGAGAGGTCCCGTAACAGAGAATCTGGCTTCATGTCAGCAGAGAATCAGTCTGCATGTCATAGCAGAGAATGAGGCTTCACGTCACCCACCACTGCAACAGTCCATTGGCATATATTTAGGCCTAGCACACAGGCAGAGCAGAGAGGTCCCGTAACAGACAATCTGGCTTCATGTCAGCAGAGAATCAGTCTGCATGTCATAGCAGAGAATGAGGCTTCACGTCACCCACCACTGCAACAGTCCATTGGCATATATTTAGGCCTAGCACACAGGCAGAGCAGAGAGGTCCCGTAACAGACAATCTGGCTTCATGACAGCAGAGAATCAGTCTGCATGTCATAGCAGAGAATGAGGCTTCACGTCACCCACCACTGCAACAGTCCATTGGCATATATTTAGGCCTAGCACACAGGCAGAGCAGAGAGGTCCCGTAACAGACAATCTGGCTTCATGTCAGCAGAGAATCAGTCTGCATGTCATAGCAGAGAATGAGGCTTCACGTCACCCACCACTGCAACAGTCCATTGGCATATATTTAGGCCTAGCACACAGGCAGAGCAGAGAGGTCCCGTAACAGACGATCTGGCTTCATGTCAGCAGAGAATCAGTCTGCATGTCATAGCAGAGAATCAGGCTTCACGTCAGCCACCACTGCAACAGTCCATTGTCATAAATTTAGGCCCAGCACCCAGGCAGAGGAGAGAGGTCCCGTAACAGACAATCTGGCTTCATGTCAGCAGAGAATTAGTCTGCATGTCATAGCAGAGAATCAGGCTTCATGTCAGCCACCACTGCAACAGTCCATTGGCATATATTTAGGCCTAGCACACAGGCAGAGGAGAGGTTCATTCAACTTTGGGTAGCATCGCAATATAATGGTAAAATGAAAATAAAAATAGGATTGAATGAGGAAGTGCCCTGGAGTCCAATAATATATGGTTATGGGGAGGTAGTTAATGTCTAATCTGGACAAGGGACGGACAGGTCCTGTGGGATCCATGCCTGGTTCATTTTTATGAACGTCAGCTTGTCCACATTGGCTGTAGACAGGCGGCTGCGTTTGTCTGTAATGACGCCCCCTGCCGTGCTGAATACACGTTCAGACAAAACGCTGGCTGCCGGGCAGGCCAGCACCTCCAAGGCATAAAAGGCTAGCTCTGGCCACGTGGACAATTTAGAGACCCAGAAGTTGAATGGGGCCGAACCATCAGTCAGTACGTGGAGGGGTGTGCACACGTACTGTTCCACCATGTTAGTGAAATGTTGCCTCCTGCTAACACGTTGCGTATCAGGTGGTGGTGCAGTTAGCTGTGGCGTGTTGACAAAAGTTTTCCACATCTCTGCCATGCTAACCCTGCCCTCAGAGGAGCTGGCCGTGACACAGCTGCCTTGGCGACCTCTTGCTCCTCCTCTGCCTTGGCCTTGGGCTTCCACTTGTTCCCCTGTGACATTTGGGAATGCTCTCAGTAGCGCGTCTACCAACGTGCGCTTGTACTCGCGCATCTTCCTATCACGCTCCAGTGCAGGAAGTAAGGTGGGCACATTGTCTTTGTAGCGTGGATCCAGCAGGGTGGCAACCCAGTAGTCCGCACAGGTTAAAATGTGGGCAACTCTGCTGTCGTTGCGCAGGCACTGCAGCATGTAGTCGCTCATGTGTGCCAGGCTGCCCAGGGGTAAGGACAAGCTGTCCTCTGTGGGAGGCGTATCGTCATCGTCCTGCCTTTCCCCCCAGCCACGCACCAGTGATGGACCCGAGCTGCGTTGGGTGCCACCCCGCTGTGACCATGCTTCATCCTCATCCTCCTCCACCTCCTCCTCATCCTCGTCCTCCTCGTCCTCCAGTAGTGGGCCCTGGCTGGCCACATTTGTACCTGGCCTTTGCTGTTGCAAAAAACCTCCCTCTGAGTCACTTCGAAGAGACTGGCCTGAAAGTGCTAAAAATGACCCCTCTTCCTCATCCTCCTCCTCCTCCTCCTGGGCCACCTCCTGTTCCATCATCGCCCTAAGTGTTTTCTCAAGGAGACATAGAAGTGGTATTGTAACGCTGATAACGGTGTCATCGCCACTGGCCATGTTGGTGGAGTACTCGAAACAGCGCAACAGGGCACACAGGTCTCGCATGGAGGCCCAGTCATTGGTGGTGAAGTGGTGCTGTTCTGTAGTGCGACTGACCCGTGCGTGCTGCAGCTGAAACTCCACTATGGCCTGCTGCTGCTCGCACAGTCTATCCAGCATGTGCAAGGTGGAGTTCCACCTGGTGGGCACGTCGCATATGAGGCGGTGAGCGGGAAGGCCGAAGTTACGCTGTAGCGCAGACAGGCGAGCAGCGGCAGGATGTGAACGCCGGAAGCGCGAACAGACGGCCCGCACTTTATGCAGCAGCTCTGACATGTCGGGGTAGTTGTGAATGAACTTCTGCACCACCAAATTCAGCACATGCGCCAAGCAAGGGATGTGCGTCAAATTGGCTAGTCCCAGAGCTGCAACGAGATTTCGCCCATTATCACACACCACCAGGCCGGGCTTGAGGCTCACCGGCAGCAACCACTCGTCGGTCTGTTGTTCAATACCCCGCCACAACTCCTGTGCGGTGTGGGGCCTGTCCCCCAAACATATGAGTTTCAGAATGGCCTGCTGACGTTTACCCCGGGCTGTGCTGAAGTTGGTGGTGAAGGTGTGTGGCTGACTGGATGAGCAGGTGGAAGAAGAGGAGGAGGAAGCCGAGAAGGAGGAGGTGGCAACAGGAGGCAAAGAATGTTGCCCTGCGATCCTTGGCGGCGGCAGGACGTGCGCCAAACAGCTCTCCGCCTGGGGCCCAGCTGCCACTACATTTACCCAGTGTGCAGTTAGGGAGATATAGCGTCCCTGGCCGTGCTTACTGGTCCACGTATCTGTGGTTAGGTGGACCTTGCTACAGATGGCGTTGCGCAGTGCACACTTGATTTTATCGGATACTTGGTTGTGCAGGGAAGGCACGGCTCTCTTGGAGAAGTAGTGCCGGCTGGGAACAACATACTGTGGGACAGCAAGCGACATGAGCTGTTTGAAGCTGTCTGTGTCCACCAGCCTAAATGACAGCATTTCATAGGCCAGTAGTTTAGAAATGCTGGCATTCAGGGCCAGGGATCGAGGGTGGCTAGGTGGGAATTTACGCTTTCTATCAAATGTTTGTGAGATGGAGAGCTGAACGCTGGCGTGTGACATGGTTGAGACGCTTGGTGACGGAGGTGGTGGTGGTGGTGTTGGTGGTACATCCCCTGTTTGCTGGGCGGCAGGTGCCAACGTTCCTCCAGAGGCGGAGGAAGAGGCCGAGGCGGCAGCAGCAGAATAGGCCGAGGCGGCAGCAGCAGAAGAGGTAGCAGGGGGAGCCTGAGTGACTTCCTTGGTTTTAAGGTGTTTACTCCACTGCAGTTCATGCTTTGCATGCAGGTGCCTGGTCATGCAGGTTGTGCTCAGGTTCAGAACGTTAATGCCTCGCTTCAGGCTCTGATGGCACAGCGTGCAAACCACTCGGGTCTTGTCGTCAGCACATTGTTTGAAGAAGTGCCATGCCAGGGAACTCCTTGAAGCTGCCTTTGGGGTGCTCGGTCCCAGATGGCGGCGGTCAGTAGCAGGCGGAGTCTCTTGGCGGCGGGTGTTCTGCTTTTGCCCACTGCTCCCTCTTTTGCTACGCTGTTGGCTCGGTCTCACCACTGCCTCTTCCTCCGAACTGTGAAAGTCAGTGGCACGACCTTCATTCCATGTGGGGTCTAGGACCTCATCGTCCCCTGCATCGTCTTCCACCCAGTCTTGATCCCTGACCTCCTGTTCAGTCTGCACACTGCAGAAAGACGCAGCAGTTGGCACCTGTGTTTCGTCATCATCAGAGACATGCTGAGGTGGTATTCCCATGTCCTCATCATCAGGAAACATAAGTGGTTGTGCGTCAGTGCATTCTATGTCTTTCACCGCTGGGGAAGGGCTAGGTGGATGCCCTTGGGAAACCCTGCCAGCGGAGTCTTCAAACAGCATAAGAGACTGCTGCATAACTTGAGGCTGAGACAGTTTCCCTGGTATGCATGGGGGTGATGTGACAGACTGATGGGGTTGGTTTTCAGGCGCCATCTGTGCGCTTTCTGCAGAAGACTGGGTGGGAGATAATGTGAACGTGCTGGATCCACTGTCGGCCACCCAATTGACTAATGCCTGTACCTGCTCAGGCCTTACCATCCTTAGAACGGCATTGGGCCCCACCATATATCGCTGTAAATTCTGGCGGCTACTGGGACCTGAGGTAGTTGGTACACTAGGACGTGTGGATGTGGCAGAACGGCCACGTCCTCTCCCAGCACCAGAGGGTCCACTAACACCACCACGACCATGTCCACGTCCGCGTCCCTTACTAGATGTTTTTCTCATTGTTATGGTTCACCACAACAACAAATATATTATTTGGCCCAATGTATTGTATTCAAATTCAGCGGGATATAAATTTGAGGCCTAGTATTTAGGCGCTGGGTGACCGGTATGGATTTAGTGACAGAATTAGACTTGGAAATGCACAGAAGCGTGTGTGTGAAGTTATTCTGAATGACCCAATGTGCACCTTGAATATTATATACCCTTTTTGGGATAGATTTCAAATAGCTCTGATATAGCAGGAACCACTAAATTATGAAATTGCTAAATTGGGAATTGTACTTCAACCCAGAACAAAAAATGTGCTTTGACGGGCACTAAATAACTTTCCCAGCTACAACAGTACAGCGGTAACGAGAGATTTAGAGGGATTTAAATTTGAGGCCTAGTATTTAGGCGCTGGGTGACAGGTATGGGTTTAGTGACAGAATTAGACTTGGAAATACACAGTAGCGGGTGTGTGTGAAGTTATTCTGAATGACCCAATGTGCACCTTCAATATTATATACCCTTTTTGGGATAGATTTCAAATAGCTCTGATATAGCAGGAACCACTAAATTATGAAATTGCTAAATTGGGAATTGTACTTCAACCCAGAACAAAAAATGTGCTTTGACGGACACTAAATATCTTGCCCAGCAACAACAGTACAGTGGTGGGTAACGAGAGATTTAGAGGGATTTAAATTTGAGGCCTAGTATTTAGGCGCTGGGTCACCGGTATGGATTTAGTGACAGAATTAGACTTGGAAATGCACAGAAGCGTGTGTGTGAAGTTATTCTGAATGACCCTATGTGCACCTTCAATATTATATACCCTTTTAGGGATAGATTTCAAATAGCTCTGATATAGCAGAAACCACTAAATTATGAAATTGCTAAATTGGGAATTGTACTTCAACCCAGAACAAAAAATGTGCTTTGACGGACACTAAATATCTTGCCCAGCAACAACAGTACAGCGGTGGGTAACGAGAGATTTAGAGGGATTTAAATTTGAGGCCTAGTATTTAGGCGCTGGGTCACCGGTATGGATTTAGTGACAGAATTAGACTTGGAAATGCACAGAAGCGTGTGTGTGAAGTTATTCTGAATGACCCTATGTGCACCTTCAATATTATATACCCTTTTAGGGATAGATTTCAAATAGCTCTGATATAGCAGAAACCACTAAATTATGAAATTGCTAAATTGGGAATTGTACTTCAACCCAGAACAAAAAATGTGCTTTGACGGACACTAAATATCTTGCCCAGCAACAACAGTACAGCGGTGGGTAACGAGAGATTTAGAGGGATTTAAATTTGAGGCCTAGTATTTAGGCGCTGGGTGACAGGTATGGGTTTAGTGACAGAATTAGACTTGGAAATACACAGTAGCGGGTGTGTGTGAAGTTATTCTGAATGACCCAATGTGCACCTTCAATATTATATACCCTTTTTGGGATAGATTTCAAATAGCTCTGATATAGCAGGAACCACTAAATTATGAAATTGCTAAATTGGGAATTGTACTTCAACCCAGAACAAAAAATGTGCTTTGACGGACACTAAATATCTTGCCCAGCAACAACAGTACAGCGGTGGGTAACGAGAGATTTAGAGGGATTTAAATTTGAGGCCTAGTATTTAGGCGCTGGGTCACCGGTATGGATTTAGTGACAGAATTAGACTTGGAAATGCACAGAAGCGTGTGTGTGAAGTTATTCTGAATGACCCTATGTGCACCTTCAATATTATATACCCTTTTAGGGATAGATTTCAAATAGCTCTGATATAGCAGAAACCACTAAATTATGAAATTGCTAAATTGGGAATTGTACTTCAACCCAGAACAAAAAATGTGCTTTGACGGACACTAAATATCTTGCCCAGCAACAACAGTACAGCGGTGGGTAACGAGAGATTTAGAGGGATTTAAATTTGAGGCCTAGTATTTAGGCGCTGGGTCACCGGTATGGATTTAGTGACAGAATTAGACTTGGAAATGCACAGAAGCGTGTGTGTGAAGTTATTCTGAATGACCCTATGTGCACCTTCAATATTATATACCCTTTTAGGGATAGATTTCAAATAGCTCTGATATAGCAGAAACCACTAAATTATGAAATTGCTAAATTGGGAATTGTACTTCAACCCAGAACAAAAAATGTGCTTTGACGGACACTAAATATCTTGCCCAGCAACAACAGTACAGCGGTGGGTAACGAGAGATTTAGAGGGATTTAAATTTGAGGCCTAGTATTTAGGCGCTGGGTCACCGGTATGGATTTAGTGACAGAATTAGACTTGGAAATGCACAGAAGCGTGTGTGTGAAGTTATTCTGAATGACCCTATGTGCACCTTCAATATTATATACCCTTTTAGGGATAGATTTCAAATAGCTCTGATATAGCAGAAACCACTAAATTATGAAATTGCTAAATTGGGAATTGTACTTCAACCCAGAACAAAAAATGTGCTTTGACGGACACTAAATATCTTGCCCAGCAACAACAGTACAGTGGTGGGTAACGAGAGATTTAGAGGGATTTAAATTTGAGGCCTAGTATTTAGGCGCTGGGTCACCGGTATGGATTTAGTGACAGAATTAGACTTGGAAATGCACAGAAGCGTGTGTGTGAAGTTATTCTGAATGACCCTATGTGCACCTTCAATATTATATACCCTTTTAGGGATAGATTTCAAATAGCTCTGATATAGCAGAAACCACTAAATTATGAAATTGCTAAATTGGGAATTGTACTTCAACCCAGAACAAAAAATGTGCTTTGACGGACACTAAATATCTTGCCCAGCAACAACAGTACAGCGGTGGGTAACGAGAGATTTAGAGGGATTTAAATTTGAGGCCTAGTATTTAGGCGCTGGGTGACAGGTATGGGTTTAGTGACAGAATTAGACTTGGAAATACACAGTAGCGGGTGTGTGTGAAGTTATTCTGAATGACCCAATGTGCACCTTCAATATTATATACCCTTTTTGGGATAGATTTCAAATAGCTCTGATATAGCAGGAACCACTAAATTATGAAATTGCTAAATTGGGAATTGTATTTCAACCCAGAACAAGAAATGTGCTTGAACGGACACTAAATAACTCGCCCAGCTACAGCACTAGGGACAGATTTAGCTGGATATAAATTTGAGGCCTAGTATTTAGGCGCTGGGTGACCGGTATGGATTTAGTGACAGAATTAGACTGGGATATGGCCAAAAAATGAACAGACTATTGCTGGTTAAATGCACTTGGTGTGACAGCTTCACCCTGATGTAGGCTTTAGCCAAAAAACAACCACACCATTGAGGGTTAAATGCACTTGGTGACAGGCGCAGCTTGCCCCTGATTTTGTATATGGCCAAAAAATGAACAGACTATTGCTGGTTAAATGCACTTGGTGTGACAGCTTCACCCTGATGTAGGCTTTAGCCAAAAAACAACCACACCATTGAGGGTTAAATGCACTTGGTGACAGGCGCAGCTTGCCCCTGATTTTGTATATGGCCAAAAAATGAACAGACTATTGCTGGTTAAATGCACTTGGTGTGACAGCTTCACCCTGATGTAGGCTTTAGCCAAAAAACAACCACACCATTGAGGGTTAAATGCACTTGGTGACAGGCGCAGCTTGCCCCTGATTTTGTATATGGCCAAAAAATGAACAGACTATTGCTGGTTAAATGCACTTGGTGTGACAGCTTCACCCTGATGTAGGCTTTAGCCAAAAAACAACCACACCATTGAGGGTTAAATGCACTTGGTCGCAGCTTGTGCTGGCGCACCACAAGACACAAAATGGCCGCCGATCACCCCAGAAAAATGAGACTGACAAACGGTCTGTGCAGCCTAAAAACAGTGAGCAATTGAGGATCAGCAGCTCAATGATCCACAGCTGCAGATCGATCAGTTAATCAAGTCCTTTGGAGGAGTTAATCTGCCTAATCTCGCCCTACTGTCGCAGCCGCAACCTCTCCCTACGCTAATCAGAGCAGAGTGACGGGCGGCGCTATGTGACTCCAGCTTAAATAGAGGCTGGGTCACATGGTGCTCTGGCCAATCACAGCCATGCCAATAGTAGGCATGGCTGTGATGGCCTCTTGGGGCAAGTAGTATGACGCTTGTTGATTGGCTGCTTTGCAGCCTTTCAAAAAGCGCCAAGAAAGCGTCACAAAAGCGCGAAGAAAGCGACGAACACCGAACCCGAACCCGGACTTTTACGAAAATGTCCGGGTTCGGGTCCGTGTCACGGACACCCCAAAATTCGGTACGAACCCGAACTATACAGTTCGAGTTCGCTCATCCCTACTTATAACAGCTTGAAAAATGTAGCATAAGTGACCCACGGCGGTATTTAGCGCGCATTGCGCAAATAATACATTGCCGATTTTCCCAATCAAGAATATAATCTTGAATTCTCGAATTTGCAAATTTATTACAAATATTCTACAAATTTTTCGTGAAATATCGCAAATTGGAATATTGCTCCTGCCGCTCATCACTAGTCACTGATTATTTTGCCCTTCCTCTGATCTGTAAGAACAATAACCCCCAAAAAACAGATCCTGTTTGTGGAGCATCCGCCATCGCTCGGTCAGCATTTGGTCAGTAATCCATCAGTATTGCTAAAGCCCAAAAAAACAGTAGTGGATTCAAAACAGAGAAGACACATGAATGGAATATTTGCATGTGTTCTGTGTTTTGTACCCACTCCTGCTTTTGGCTACCAAATCATAAGCCAACTCTGATGCAAAATAGGGACCATGTGATGCAGGCCTTACAGCTGTTACATAGACAGGATCTGTTGTGCGTCTGATTTGTCCTTCCTTCTGACAGATCAGAAGAAGAGTCAAGTAAATGATGATGTCAGTCAGGCAGAAAAGGCAAAATAGTGGCCTAGTCATTAAGTGGAGAGGGTGGGAACAGCATGAGAAGTCCACAGAGTGGCCCTATGACATAGTGGTGAGGTGGAAGCAGCATGAGGAGACCACAGAGTGGCCCAATGACAGAGTCTGGAGGTGGCAGCAGCACTAGGAGGAGGTCACAGAATCTCAAAATGACAGTGTGGAGGTGGCGGCAGCAGCAGCATCAGGAGGAGGCCACAGAGTGGCACAATGACAGTGTGGAGGTGGCAGCAGCAGCATCAGGAGGCCACAGAGTGGCACAATGACAGTGTGGAGGTGGCGGCAGCAGCAGCATCATGAGGAGGCCACAGGGTGGCACCATGACAGTGTGAATGTGGCAGCAGCATCAGGAGGAGGCCATAGAGTGGCACAATGACAGTGTGGAGGTGGCAGCAGTATCAGGAGGCCACAGAGTGGCACAATGACAGAGTGTGGAGGTGGCAGAAGCATCAGGAGGAGGCCACAGGGTGGCATAATGACAGAGTGGATGTGGCAGCAGCAGCATGAGGAAACCACAGAATGGCACAATAACAGAGTATGGAGGTGGCAGCATCAGGAGGAGGCCACAGGTAGGCACAATGACAGTGTGGAGGTGGCATCAGCAGCATCAAGAGGCCATAGAGTGGCACAATGACAGTGCGGAGGTGGCAGCAACATCAGGAAGCAACAGAGTGGCACAATGACAAAGTGTGGAGGTGGCAGCAGCATAAGGAGACCACAGAATGGCAAGGTGACAGTGTGGAGGTGGCAGCAGCATCAGGAGGGCACATAGTGGCACAATGAAAAAGTGTGGAGGTGGAGGCAGCAGCATCAGGAGGAGGCCACAGGGTGGCACAATGCCAGTGTGGAGGTGACAGCAGCAGCATCAGGAGGCCACAGAGTGGCAAAGTGACATAGTGTTGAGGTAGTAGCAGCATCAGAAGACCACAGAGTGGCAAGGTAACATAGTGTGGATGTGGCAGCAGAATCAGAAGACCACAGAGTGACCCTGTGACAGAATGGGAAGGTGGGTGGCAATACCAGTACCAGCTGAAGATGGTGGGTGAAAGAAGGTGCACTTGGCATCATATGTGTGGCATCAGGTGGGTGGCAGCATCAGAATAGTTGCTGAGGCAGGTAGCTAGAAGAGACCGGTATCTTTTGTTAAAGTGTTTTTGTGGCCCTATGGATGATCTAATCTGATGAATAAGGGATTAGTGGGTGGAAATCCTGGCTGATCAACGCATGATTTATCTTGACAAAGGTCAATCTCTCACGCAGCACTAAACACCCGCTCTGATGCCACACTACTGGCCGGGCAGGACAGCTTTTCCAGGGCAAACTCTGCCAGTTGCGGCCACAAATCCAGTTTGGCTGTCAAATAGTCCAGCGGATCTTCAGTGTGGGGTGGCAGGGTGCTGTCTAAGTATGCCACCACCTGCTGGTTCAGGTCCTGCTCCACGTCTTGCTACTGCTGCTGAGTAGTTTCTTCACTAGGCGGGTAAAGAAAGCTGTTCATGAATGACTCTAGACTCAAGTTGCTGCTCATGGAGCTGGAACTGCTCCTGCCCCCCCGCCACAGCAGCCATGGCAGAGGAACGTGAGCGCAGAGGGCCCCCCGGTGAGTACTGAGAGAGGATGGACGATGGTGCAAATAGGCAGCGGCCAACTGACTACATAGGATGGTGACAATTTGGTTGTCACTACGCAAGCAAGTGAGCATGCATTGGGCCATTTGTGCAAGTGACTCAGAGGGACTCCCTGCCTCCATCTCCTTTGCATACTGCCACGGTTTGTCTGGGTCCTCTGTCTCATCTTCCTCATCGCCCTGTAGCTCCTCTGGCTGCTCCTGCTCCTCCTCTCCTGTCACCTGAGTAGAAAAACCACTCATTTCGCTATACAGTGCCTGTGCTCCAATGTCCTCCTCCCCCTCTTCCAGTTCAGCCCCCACAGAGCTCATGTGGCCACGTCTCCAATCCCTAGGCGCCACGTCTAAAATCCCTGACCAGACAGATTTACCAGCATCTGTTCCAGGACATGAAGCAGTGGAATGACATTGTTCATCCCATAGTCCTGGCGACTGGCAAATAACGTGGCCTCCTCAAAAAGCCTGAGCAAACAGCAAGTGTCATGCATGAACTGCCACTGGCTGACATCAAAGTTACACAGGGGAGTACTCCTGTCTGCTTGGATCATCAAGAAATCGTTTATGGCCTTTCTCTGTTCGTGTAGTCGGTCCAATATATGAAGGGTGGAATTCCAATGGGAGGAAACGTCGCATATCAGTCTATGTTGGGGAATGTTGTTCTGCCGTGTAGCTCAAGGATGGTGTGCTTTACGGTGTTCGAGTGGCTGAAGTGCATGCAAAGTTTCCTGGCCATTTTTAGGATGTCTTACAAATGGGTGGAAGATTTCAGGAACTGCTTGACAACCAGATTAAACACGTGTACCATGCAGGGCGCAACACTCCGCACTGACTGCTACTGCTGCCGCCTCTGTAAACCCCTGCACCACTACTTTCCAGGCAGGTAGGATCCTGCAAAGCAGGTGGTCTACCCCGGGCATGTTTGCCTCCTGACCTCCCACTGCTGCCACCCTGCTGACTCCCGGCCACGCTAGAGACTTGCCTTATGGGAAAGCTGCCACCCTCTTCTCCTGATGATGATGAAGTCCCTAATTTACCCGACTACCAAGTGCGATCAGCTACATAATCATCGAGTACTGTCTGCACATTACTGATGTCCTCCTCAATGGTCTCTGGGTCAGGAGCCTTACCGCTCTCAGCACCAAATCCCACGCCACTCTCCTTATCACTACTTGCCCGCCTAGTGGAGGAAGCGGCGGATGTCTCCTCCACATCTTGGCTGGCCAGTAGCTGCTGACTGTCCTCTAGTAGCTCGTCCTCGCTGTATAGTGGAGCTGAGTCCAGAGCATATAATACTTCTCTGGCTGAAAGAACACAAAAGGACAGAAGCAGGTTGAAGACAGGTGAGGGCACAGGGCCTGCTTCCGGGCCATGCCAACTATGGATTGTGTCTGACAAACCCACCGACTCTTGGCTGGGGGTGTCTGATGTCACTTGGGACAAAGTGGATGACCGAGTCAACCATTTAAGAACCGCTGGGTTTCTGGTCAAGACACGACTGCTAGATGAGACCAGGAGCTCAGGCCTCTCGCTGCGACTCCTGTTTCCACGCTCCCTTACTCTGCTGCGACCTGTGCTTGCGCCAGAAACATTTAGGCCTCTGCAACTCCCCTGTGCAGGGCCTGGCACTTCTCCCTCTGTAATTTTCTCACTTCACCACACAACGGCTAATAAGCCCTTTTTTATTCCACTAATACACGCCAAATAGGGCTTTAGAACATATAACTGCACCGCTAAACGGCAAATAGTCCCTTATTTCTTTCCACTTATACATGCCACAAAAGGCTTTAGAACATATAACTGCACCGTTATACTGCAAATAATACAGTATATATTTTTTTGCCACTAATACACGCCAAAAAGGGCTTTAGAACATATAACTGCACCGCTGAACGGCAAATAATATATATTGTTTTTCCACTAATACATGCCAAAAAGGGCTTTAGGACATATAACTGCACTGCAAAAGAGCAAATAGGCCCTTATTTTTTCCACTTATACACGCCACGAAAGGCTTTAGAACATATAACTACACCGCTAAATGGCAAATAATATATATTTTTTTGCCACTAATACATGCCAAAAAGGGCTGTAATTTTCTCGCTTCACCACACAACGGCAAATACTTTTTTTTGTGCCACGAATACATGCAAAGAAGGGCTTTAGAACATATAACTGCACCGCTGAACGGCAAATATATATGTTTTGGCCACTAATACATGCCAAAAAAGGGCTGTTAATAAGCCCGTTTTTTTACCACTAGTCCAAGCCAAAAAATGCTTTAGAACATATAACTGCACCGCACAAGGGCAAATAAGACATAGTAATATTTTCTTGTAATAAAACCTGTTAATAGCTGTATCAAACAGCACTTGCACCCCAATAACAAGAACGGTTTGCTGGAATTACAGAGCTGTATAATGGCAATTTGGATCTGCAGGCAGTACAGCAAGGTGTAATAGGATTGTTCCTATTACCCAGGCTGTAACCTCCCCTATTGAACCCTGCAGAATAATTCCTCCCTATCCTTTCCCTACACTTCTAATGCTCTTTCCCTGAACTTTTATGGAGCAAAATATTTCAAGTCTTTCCTAGCACTGTCCCTAGCTCCTGCTAACGTCTCTCCCTGCACTAAGTACACTGGAAAATGGCTGAATCCAAGATGGCTGAGGCTATTTATAGGGCTGTGACATCACAGGGCTGGCTGCTGATTGGCAGTGATGGCCAGTTCGCCGTGTTCACGGGCCGCCATCTTAACTCACAAGTCCGGCGATGCACAGGTAAGCCCTTATCTGTGCCTGTGCTGCGAGCCGGTCTGAAACAAATGCGGTCAGCGGGAGCAGGCAGTTCCGAGAACAGCCGCCGGGGGCCTTCATCAGGCTGTTCTTGGAACTGCCTGCTCCCGGTGACCGCATTTGTTTCAGACCGGCTCGCAGCACAGGTAAGGGCTTACCTGTGCCTCGCCGGACTTGTGAGTTAAGATGGCAGCTCGCATGTGTTCGCGGGCGAACACGGAAAACGGGCCATCACTGCTGATTGGCTGCATGTGTGGCATTGTGGGTGATCCCTCATTCACAGAGTTTCTTGCTCCATGTCCTAACACGTGCAGCAGCCATTTTAACGAAGCGTGAGGAAATTCGGGTTAGGTGCAAATCATATTTTTCCTGGAATTCAGATCGAATTCCACTTCATCAACTTTGATTCACTCATCTATAATGATTCCAGTCCCAATAACAGGATCAAATTAACTAAGTCTTTACATTTTATTAGGGTATGGTATAATTCACTTAGCTACTGATAAATCTGTAGAAAGCAGTCTAAGCAACAGAATTTCCTTTTTCTTCCTTTTTTTTTTTTTAAAGTGGTTGTCCCACAAAAATTTTCAACAGTTTGCAAACCACCTCATGGATCTGAATACTTTTGCAATTGCATGTAATAAAAAGTTATTGTAGCTACTGAGTTATTCAATTAATCTATTTGTATAGCACAACCTGCTGTTTTCTCTTTTCTAATTTCTATGTCCTGCTCACTGAGATGGAAACATGCTCAGTTCCATCTTTCAACTGCTACCAGAAGCAGAAAGGACAAGTGCCCCCCCCCCCCACCTTGAGCTAACAGCGTGAAATAATTCTAGCAGAACAATTGGAGTAATAAATGGGGAGTTCTATGGATCCATGTGTAGCTGTGTTAGAAAGAGGATTCCAAGTACTATATAACATCTGATTTTCATATTTTACATTATTCATGGGATAACCTCTTTAAAATGTTTTGCTAGTCATCTGCCTGAGTTCCTCAATTAGAATAACTAATGCTAAGAATCTCTGTCATTAATTATTCTAATAGTTGGATGACTAGCGAAAGGTCTTTAACAAAAATTCCCAAAAATCCAGTTGCTTTTACTTACGGTATTTTCTTTGATAATGACAGCTAGTGGCTCTTGATTTGGCAGCCCTGTCCATCCATGTATCACAGGGATAGCCTTTCATTTGCAAAATTGCACTTATATACAGTATCAAGAAGGTTGACTGTAATAATACAGCCTTTTTAATTGGAAAAGTGGACTAGGAATTTGAAGGAGGGTGTATCATGGGCACCCATATGCTATAAAGATTTTTTTCTTCTAGGACATTATTTTTGAGATTTCACAAGGCATGCAGTAGGTTAGACCTTTCCCCACAATAGAGGATCTGAATGTTTTTTTTCTTTAATAGCTCCCTTACAATATACATGGATGTGTTTATAGCACCAATCCCTATGTCACTTATGTGGCCCTACATTTTTTCATTCTTACTTGCAACTAGTTGGTCATTTACCTTCCTTAAATTGAAACCAATTGATTGATAAAGACTTGCTTAAGTCGAAACGTCGCATTTATTGTATGCTGCTGGACAAATAAAATAAAATATTTTTTGACTATGGAAGAGTGCTGTGGATCCTCTTTGAATTACTTTAATTGAAACCAGCCCCTTGCTTTATGTTCTGGTAGAACATTTATCCCCCACCACCACCACCAATGCGGCTCTCCTCTGCTTTGCCTCAACTTTACCCCATTGGTTATATAGTCAATGCAGAATTAAGAAATAAAATGTCAATCAAATTTAGCACCATATAAATTATTGAATAATTTTGTTTTCGCTCTAGCAGATTTTGAGCAAAATTTGCTGGGAATTTTAGGATTTTCTAAAATTTCTAGACTATTAGATGTCCTGTATCTGACTCCCCTCAAGTGCTGAAAATCTGATAATGGGCATTAGCCTGAGTCTCAGAATTTGCTGTATCTTCAACTTCCATTTTTTCGAAGTACAGTATCATGCATCATGGACATTTTAAGTGTCATCTTTTTAATCTATGTAGACATTTCAAGCCGTTCTGCACTATTAATCTGTCCTCAAATAAACTGGAGCAGATTCATTCCATTGATCATTTTAAATCTACTATATTTAGGCCACTTCCGTGAGATGTGAAGAAGAAAACACTTCATTTCTGTGAGAAATATGCAGCAAGGCTTAGGGGATTTTCAGGAAATCCCTTAAGAGATATTTGGACTCATGTATGCATCTCAATGTACTGTACTAACTGGAATCAGGCTGTTTTAAACAGTTCTCTTTAGATAGGACGTGGTTATCTTTTTAATAAATGCCAGTCAGTATGAACCCAATTTATTTTAGTGAAGAGAAAAACAAATCAACCTAGAGGGAGATATAAAATAGGAACTGGACCGATCCTAAGGGAAAGTGAGTCAGAAACAGGAAAAAAAAAATTCCCAAGCAAATTTTTTATTGAATAAATTGCGTTATGTAAGAGTTCTAACAGTTGTCTCACTACAGCAAGTGGCATTTATCTTGTAGAGAAAGTTAATACAAGGCACTTAGTAATGTATTGTGATTCTCCATATTGTATCCTTTGCTGGCTGGATTCATTTTCCATCACATTATACACTGCTCGTATTCAGGGTTTACGACCACCTTGCAATCCATCAGCAGTGGCCATGCTTGCACACTGTAGGAAAAAGTGCCGGCCTCTCTGGTGGCCGGGACTGTGGGAGCTCACATAGGCTGGTGCTTTTTTCTATAGTGGGCAGCACGGTGGCTCAGAATCCGACCATGGACAACATCTGCATGGAGTTTGTATGTTCGCCCTGTGTTTGTGTGGGTTTCCTCTGGGTTTTCCGGTTTCCTCCCACACTCCAAAGACATACTGATAGAAAACTTAGATTGTGAGCCTCCTTGGGTAACATTTCTGTCATGGATTCATATGGTGATTTCCATTCTTCTGCCAAAGCTGGGCCTTCTTCTAGAATCTGTGACAGTAAGAAAGAGCTGGAGCAGAAAGGAAATGCCCCCTAAATTGTGATAAGGGTAAAGCTATCTAAAACACCCCTCATCCATTTCTCCAAAATATAAGTATAATTGGAAGTGGGTGAAACAGCATAAAACGTAACTTTTATTATAAGACTATATAAAGCCGTGGTACAAGCCAGACAACACAAAAAAGTAAAAATAATACATAAAAGACCCAGTCACAGAAGGCTACTTACATCACAAAGGTGGAGGTGTAAAAATCATGTCTGCTATTTTAATAGCAAGGAGAGGTCTGTCTGGTTCCAGGCGACTGTCATGTAAGCTAATCAATGCCCTGAAGCCTCAACATGAAGTAATTGCCCCTTACCTTTCTGAATAGAACACAGTTCTGAGAAAGGACACACCCCTGAGCTGCCAGCATGAAATAAATCTAGCAGAACCATTGGGGCAGACATTGGGGAGATCTCACATCTCTGGTTCCATGGGAGGTACATGGTCTTTTTCTAGGTTGCTAGAAAGAGATTGTTATCACAAGCAGATTGACCGTAGACCCTACAGGGAAATTTACTCCTGGTCAGTGCCTTACAGGGCCACCTGGTGTTGTGGCCCACATCCCGCATCCTGACCCCCCTGCTCCATATCTCAATTAGGGACAACTGGAGGAGGACAGAACATAGCAGCTATTGATGGCCACCACATAGGTACAGCTGCTGGGGAGGTTTTCTGTGCTGCACTGTAGTATTACTGACTCTATAACATTGTATTTGCCCCATCTATTTGTGTTGCCCGATCTTCTGTCAATTTGGACCCACCTACAATAACACCTTTAGTTTTTTTCCAGGGCCACTTTAAGTTCCTAGTCCATCTCTGATTGCCATGTACTATATGATGTCTGATTTTCATTTTTAACAATAATTATTGGATTAATGGTGTGGGGGGATAAAAGAAACCCCAAAATCCCTCTTGTAAAAGCCTGTGAATTAAAGAAATAAGTATGTATCAGAGTAGGCCATATGTGATTTTTTTGGGGTCTTACGTGTCTCAGCAGAACCAAGAACTCTCCAATGCAGTACCTAACACAGTGACACCCTTGTTGTTGAGGTTGTGTCTGTTTCCACATCTTCAGTGAGGCTGAACTGTAGTGTCAAACACAACCTCAAGCATATGAACTTCTGATATACTGAAGTGAAGGGTATGTGGTGTGTGTGTGTCTGTTAATTGTGGGGGCTTAGGGGAACAACTCCGGCCAAAGACAATCAATGCTACTTTCTAGGTCCCAGATAGTATTTGTATGCCATCAGTTCCATCACACATCACAAATTGTGTATGCTACTTCAGGCTTGTTAACCCTCATCAGAGACCATGGTCATAAGTATAACTTAAAGGGAACCTGTAACATTGAACATGGTGTCTGAGCTGCTGCTGTCTCTAATGGCTAACAATAATGTCATCTGAGAATGTATTCCAGGTCCTGCTACACTGTGCATTTATAATATTGCTGTGTAACTGTTATTTGTTGTATTACATGTACTGTGCCTGGTTTACAAGCAGGTGGCAGTGTATCTGGCTAAGAGAGATCTTTAGTTAGAATGGAACTTACCATTCCATTCTCCCCTTTTGGGCAGAAGTGGGATAGCCCTTCCTACCAAGGGAGGGGTTGCCGGAAGATATGGTCATTCTAGCCGAATCTAGAGTTGGAAGCAGGTGAGTCAAGATGGCACAGTGAGGGAAATGGCCCTCGCTCCTGCAGCAGGAGTTTCCCAAGAGAAGCAGACATAGAGCTCCATGCTCCATGACTCCTTACAGTTTATAGTCAACAGCCAATTGCACCCCACTCCAAGCCACCAGAACTGTCATAAAGTCCAGCTACTTGACCGAAGACAGAGATTAGCATAGCAGAGAAAGATAAAGGAAGGTATACAGGTTTGCCTGCCAGTACTCCGAAACCTGCTGGAACCAAGAGATAAGATCAAGTATTGTCTGGATGCAAATTTATTCAAGTAAAGCTGTTGAACTTTTACCAATTCTGGACTCTCACTCCACCAACTATTACTCTCCCTTTTATTTTTTCGGAGCCTAACCCTGGGCAGTGATGGTATCCAGGTAGGAGCACTGTGACACACAAAAAACTAATACCGCTGCATTACCACTTGGCCTTCCTAAAAATCTGGGACACGATTGGCTCATGGGAAGTTGCATGATGCACAGGAAGCATGTTATTGAGCAGGAGAAGCTGAGTACACAGATATATAATGTTATGGGAAAATATTGAAATTTATTCATTTAATGTCCTAATCATTCTGGTCTTTGAAGTCAAGGGGGCGGTCCTATCAGTGATTAACAGTCTTCCCTCTATGACTATGCATACAGAGATAGCTCTCAATCACTGATAGGACCTCCTCCTCATAGAGGGAAGGCTGTCAGTCACTGATAGGACCTCCTCCTCATAGAGGGAAGGCTGTCAGTCACTGATAAGACCTCCTCCTCAGAGGGAAGGCTGTCAGTCACTGATAGGACCTCCTCCTCATAGAGGGAAGGCTGTCAGTCACTGATAGGACCTCCTCCACATAGAGGGAAGGCTGTCAATCACTGATAAGACCACCTCCTTGACAAAGCCCAGAATGAGCAGGAATTTAAATGAATGAAATTCAAGTTTGACTCAAACCTTTCCCACAAAACAGTGTATCAATCTGCTCAGTTTCTCATGCTCTAAAACATGTTGACTGCAGATTAATTTTCATGGTGACAGTTTTCTGTGACGGACTGAATCGTCACTGCGGCTTCTGCAGAAGCCTGAGGGCTAGCCTCCTTCCTACGGACTATGGATCCAGAACCATGGAGACCCTGATTTATGTGTGGAGTTTACATGCCACATAGTTCCTATTGCCCATTAAAGGTGCAAGGTGGAATACAGCAACACAAAAAGAGTTAACTCTGCACTAAGACTCCCACTGATTGTGTTAGTGATGGGATTAAGATAGCTGACTAGGAGTAGTCGACTCTGGTGTAGATGAGTAGATCATCCTATGATACACTCAGAAGATAATTCCATCACATGTGTCTCTTCTCTCCCTATTCATTCATTAAGACACTGGGGGGGTGTCTATTTGCATGCTGTTCAGGGTTGATTGATTTATGTTGTTAGACTTCTTGAACTGTATACTGTATATACTGAGTTGGTCTTCAATAAAGTCAGTTCCTGTTTTACCCTCAACATAGAACCTCGTCTCCTGTGTGGGGTGAACAGCTATATTTACTCTGGGGATTGCTATCAGTATTATACTCCCATGGGGTGGCAACACGGTTCTAATCAATGGAAGCTGGATACTGATCTTGGGCCCAGGGTGGGGGGAGGACAGCGAGACCCCAGCCAAGCTGTAACACTGGAAGTGGGGACTACAGTGCTGATGGTGACGGTGGAGTACTCGGTGAGCAATAGGAAGCATCGATTGGCGGAGGCACCCAGTCGGGGTGCCAAGCGGTCTGTCACAGTTCCCTTTAAGGAAGTTCCCTTTAAAGAGTCCAATGCAAAATCTGTAACAGTGCTTCAGTTACAGTATTGATCTTATATGGAAGAGAGAAATTTGCTGTGGGAAATAACAGGCTCAAGGGTATGATGGCAATCTCTGAATCCCCTATAGATATAACCCTTACCGCGTCTGATATTTTTGGCAGAATTGCATCATGCTGAATGCATATTTAGCCGCAGAGACAAAAGGCACTAATTGTGAGGTGAACAAAACTCCTTATTCTGGCATTTGTGGTAACAAGTAAATAACTTCTACTTTAAAGGGTTTCTGTCACCAGATTTAACCCTATTAAGCTAGCTGACATTAGTGACGTGCTAATGTCAGCTAAACCTAACTATCCTATTCCTACTCTTATCTATGCCCCAGTTACACCAGAAATCTAACTTTTATAATATGCTATTTTGACTCTAGGAGCAGGGGGGTGGCGTTGTTCCTGCTCCTAGAGGCTCCGTTCTCCCACCTTTGTCGCCTCCCTCCAAGTCCTGATTGACAGGGCCAGGCAGCGCTCTTATCTGTCTGCCAGCCCTGTGCTCTGGTGAAATCTCGCGCCGTTCAGCATTTGGTGCAGGCGCGGTGATGGAAAGACGCTAGCAGGCTGCCAGCTTCCTCACCGCGCCTGCAGGCGCGAGATTTCACCAGAGCACAGGGCTGGCAGACAGATAAGAGCGCTGCCTGGCCCTGTCAATCAGGACTTGGAGGGAGGCGACAAAGGTGGGAGAATGGAGCCTCTAGGAGCAGGAAAACGCTGAATATCCAAACAAATTTCCACCCACTGAAACCAAACTGCACCAATACTCGCAATTTCTAATTTTCTTTTTTGGTGTGGATTTGCTGCGGTTTTGCTGCAGATCACACCCTTCATTTGAAAAGGGTAAAATCTGCAGTTAAGATCGCAAACATAGTTATACATAGTTACATAGTTCATACGGTTGAAAAAAGACATAAGTCCATAAAGTTCAACCAAGGGATAGGTGGGGACGCGAATCCCAGAAGGAAGTGAGACTCAGATTTCTACACATTTTCATAAGTATTAATGTCATTTACTTTTAAGAATTCATCTAAACCCTTTTTTAAATTGTCCACTGTTCCTGCTGTGACAATGTCCTGAGGAAGTCTTTTCCACAGATTCACAGATCTTACAGTAAAGAAACTTTGACGCTTCTGGAGACTGAACTTTTTCTTCTCCAGTCGGAGGCAGTGCCCCCTTGTCTTTTGAGGGCATTTGACATGGAACAGTTTTTCACCGCATTTTATGTATGGCCCATTTATATATTTGTATAGGTTAATCATGTACACCTCTTCTCAAGACTAAATAAATTCAATTTTTTAATCTTTCTTCATAACTAAGACCCTCCATGCCCCTTTACCAGTTTAGTAGCTCTCCTCTGTACTTTTTCCAGCTGCAGAGTGTTCCTTCTATGGACTGGTGCCCAGAACTGAACTGCATATTCCAGATGAGGTCACACCAATGCTTTGTAAAGTGGTAATATTACATCCCTGCCCCACAAGTCCATGCCTCATTTAATGCATGACAATATGCTGGTGGCCTTAGAAGCAGCTGATTGACATTGTATGCTGTTATTTAATCTACTATCTACAAGGACATCCAAATCCTTCTCTATAAGTGACTCTCCCAGTATTACATCCCCTAGCACAGAGATTATTTCTACCAAGATGCATAACTTTACATTTATCCACATTGAACCTCATTTGCAAAGTTGATGCACAATCACTCAGAGTGTTCAAGTCAGCTTGTATTTTATGGACATCTTCCGTAGACTGTACAGTACTACACAGCTTAGTGTCATCTGCAAAAATAGAAATGGTGCTATTAATCCTGTCCTTGATATCATTAATAAATAAATTAAATAACAGAGGACCCAGCACTGAACCTTGGGCTACACCACTTATAACCCGGGACCATTCTGAATAGGAATCATTGACCGCAACTCTCTGAACACGGTCCTTTAACCAGTTCTCAATCCATTTGCAAACTATACTTTCCAAGCCTATAGACCCTACTTTACCTATTAAACCTGGCCCTTTTGGGTTGACCAATTCTCCTGCGGTTTTCCAGTATTTTGTGAATGAAATTTTTCATCACCTGATGGGGAGGTTTGTTGTCGTGTATTTGGATGACATACTAATTTATTCTTCAGACATGGAGACTCATCAGGATCACGTTAAACAGGTGTTACAGATCCTAAGAGATAATAAATTGTACGCAAAATTAGAGAAGTGTGTTTTTGCTGTACATGAGGTGCAATTCTTGGGTTACCTGCTGTCATCTTCAGGTTTTCGAATGGATCCAGAGAAAGTCTGTGCTGTATTGAACTGGGATCGAAGTGAAAATCTGAAGGCCTTTTATGTGGTTTTTGGGGTTTACCAACTATTACCAAAAATGTATTCTGAACTATTTGACAGTAGTAAAACCCTTAACTGATATGACTAAGAAAGGGACAGCTGTCTCAGTGTGGTCTGATTCTGCGTTGCAAGCATTTTCTGTGGTTAAGGAATGCTTTGCTTCTGCCCCTATATTGGTGCAGCCGGATGTATCACAACCTTTGATTGTGGAAGAAGACGTATCCGAGGTGGGGGTAGGAGCATTCTTATCACACCTGGTAAATCGCGCCCATGTGCATTTTTCTATAAAAAAAATCTCTGCTACAGAGAGAAATGACGATGTGGGCAACAGAGAGTTGCTGGCCATTAAGTTGGCTTTTGAGGAGTGGCGTCATTGGTTGAAAGGGGCGTAGCATCCGATCATGGTGTTCACAGATCACAAAAATCTGGCTGACCTGGAGTCAGCTAAATGACTGAACCAGAAGCAGGCCAGATGGTCTTTGTTTTTCAGCAGATTCAATTTCATTGTCACTTATCGTCCTAGGCAGATGCCTTGTCACGTAGTTTTCCTGGAGGTGGTGATTTTGAAAATCCGAGTCCGATACTGTCGGGGGGGGGGGGGGGAGTGATATCCGTTCTATACCCTGACCTAGAGGTAAAGGTGTTAGAGGCTCAGGGAGATGCACTGGAGTCTTGTCACTCTGGGAAATTGTTTTTTTCCATCAGAATTGCTTCATAAGGTGTTTGAGGAACATCACTGTACGGTTCTTATGGGACACCCTGGGAGTAGATCCACTGCTGACCTAATCTCTCGTAGATTCTAGTTGTGTAAGTGTGTTTGAGGACTATGTGTTGGCCTGTAGTATCTGTGCACGCGCTAAAGGTGACACATACTCGATCTTCTAGATCTCTACTTCTATTGTAGACCATGGACTGACTTGTCTATGGATTTTATAACTGATATGCCTAATCTGTCTGAAAAGACAGTTATTCTGGTGGTAGTTGATCATTTTAGTTCACTGGTGCACCTTATAGCATTGCCTGGCCTACCTAATGCTAAAACACTTGCGCAACTGTTTGTTGACAACATAGTAAAACTTCATGGCATTCCATCTGACTTGGTCTCGGATCGTGGGACTCAGTTTGTGTCCAGATTCTGGAAGGTGTTCTATACTCGGCTGGGGATAAAACTGTCTTTTTCTTCTGCTTTTCATCCTCAGACGAATGGACAAATGGAGCGCACTAATCATAGTCTGTAGACTTACTTAAGATGTTTTGTCTCTGATAAGAAGGAGGAATGGTCCTCGTTTTTGTCTTTGGCAGAGTTTGCAATAAACAATCATAGACAGGATTCCACTGGTAAGTCGCCATTTTGTCATCATTGTCTTCTATATGGCGATAAATTCAAAATAACTTGATGAATATGGGCAACAAGTATAAACATGTGGCTGACAGGAAACGTATGAATGGTCCGGACCTAAGTGTGGGTGATTTTGTGTGGCTGTCCACAAGAAATATTAAGTTGAAGGTTCCTTCTTGGAAGTTGGGTCCAAGGTTTATTGGTCCATATAAGATCAATGCCATTATTAATCCTGTAGCTTTTCATCTTGAACTTCCTCAGGCTCTGAAAATTCATAATGTGTTTTACAAATCTTTGTTGAAGAGATATGTTGAACCTTTGGAGTCGTTCCCCTTTCCACCTGCTCCAGTCATGGTGGACGGCAGTTTTGAATTCCAGATCGAAAAGATTATTGTCACTGTTGGGACAGTGAGCCTTTTCCCATTTGCCAGGATCTATCCACAGGATGTACCTATGTTTGTGATAATTGCTCCCTTCTGGACTATCTAAGTCACCTTGGACTCTGTTCGATCCTTTAAGAGGGGGTACGATCGCAGGGAACGTCTGACATCATAACGCTGTGAAGCCGAGGAGTCACGTGAGACGTCACGTTAGAAACTCCATACTACGTGGGACGCCGCGTTTAATTTTAGCCGTTTATACTTGTTACCTAAAGAAATACATTTTTTAGTGCAATTACTCAATGTGGATTTAAAGCTCTCCCATTTATCCTCAGTATTATTATATGACAGCAGCTGCTCCCTGTCTATGCCCTGAAATGCTGCCCTCAACCCAGGGAAATTAGCGTTTTTAAAATTCGTGTCTTTGCTCTGCCTGACAGAGCATGCTTCTTATAGTTTAGGGGGAATATAAATATATTGTGGTAAGATTTCCAACAAGCTCTGTATCATTAGAAATTACCAGATCCAACAGAGCATTGCCCTTAGTGGGAGCTTCTACAAACTGGCCCATAAAGTGGTCCTGCAGCAAGCTGAGGAATCTTCTCCCCTTTGTGGTTGAGGGAGAACCATGAACCCAGTCAATGTTTGGGAAGTTAAAATCTCCCATGCTGACCACTTTACCAGCCTGTGCAGCTATTTGGTTATACAGTTGCATTTCTATCTCCTCTGTGATGTTAGGGGGTCTATAGATTACACCAAGTATTACGTTTTCAGTGTTTATATCCCTTTGAACTTCCACCCATATGGTTTCCACATTCTCACCATATTTAACCACAATTGCCTTTTTCACACTTGTCTTCAGATCACACCTCACATACAGGCACACGCCACCAACTTCTCTATTGACCCTGTCTTTCCTAAATAGTGTAAAAACCTCAATATTAACAGTCAAGTCATGCGAAGAGTCCAACCATGTCTCAGCCACACCAACTACATCTATGTGTTCTTCTTTTTTGGTTACCTTGGTTGATGTTTGTATGTAACAGCTTCTTGTTACCAGAAGCTCTATTCTTTATCAGTGTACAGTTCTGCCCAGTCTTCTCCCTACTTTCCTCACTAACCCCAGCCCCCACTAAATCCCATTTGTCCCCTCCTATATCCCACTCTCTATCTACATTATCTACCCCCTTATTAGTATGACCCCCTACCCTCCCCCCAGATCCTAGTTTAAAAGCTCCTCCAGCCATCTAACCATTTTTTCTCCCAGAGCATTTGCACCCTCTCCATTAAGGTGCCGCCCGTCCCTACTGTAGAACCTGTAACCGACTGTGAAGTCAGCCCAGTTCTCCATGAACCCAAACCCTTCCTTCCTGCACCAGCTTATGAGCTACTTATTTAACTCCCTAATCTCCTGTTGTCTCTCTGGCGATGCTTGTGGCACTGGTAATATTTCTGAAAACACTACCTTGGAGGTCCTGGACTTGAGCTTCTCTCCTAGTTCTCTAAAATCATTTTTAAGGACCTTCCATCTCCCCCTGAATTTGTCATTGGTGCCAATTGACATAATTGGTAATCTGCATGACAGGTCAGTTTCCGCACAAAAGTATACATGAGATTTGTCTACCTTTATGCACTTTGCTGGCACTGTAATACGCTGCGGTTTTTCCGCACGGGAATCCTGCAGGTGCAGTAAATTCTCTATAATTTTTTGTAATTTACTTGGACCTGTCTATATAATCACATATAAGCAACTGCACAAAGTTATTCCACTTTTTCTGTATGCTAGATTCATAAAATCAGTGCCTCCACAAAGTCCATAAAAACAGTGGTAAGTTAATTGGATTTTTGACAAAACAACCCCTAGTGTGTGAGTGTTTGACAGCGGTAGCGAAATTAGATTGTAAGTTTCACTGAACAGCATAATTAAAATGAGGAATGGATAATTAACCCATAAAGTTCCACGTAGCTTCAATATAAAGAATAATAATATCTTTGGAAGGTTCATGTTTTATGTGACATTTTCACACTTGGTGACACTGTAATATAATGAATTTTCTTTTCTATTATTTTACATTTAGTGTGCAGAGTATTTCTCCAATGTTCTTAAGGTTCCCTTTACAAGAAATACGTATCTTGAGCTAAAAGCCTAATAGAGGTGATCTCATCCTTAGAGAAATGTTATATGTGTGCAAGGTCATTCACAATGTCAAAATGTCAAATTTTATCTTTAATGATCCTGTTTGTTTCTTAAGAATATTAAGTATATAAGGTTATAAATAAAATAAAAAAAATTGTGTCTATTCAGGTCATGTGTTGACCTGCTAAAACAGTGTTGGCGCTAAATGTGCCTAAACTCCTTAAATGGGTTGTGTCATCTCAGACTTTGAAGGCCTATCACTAGGTGGCAGGTCCCAACCTCTGAGGCCCATATCTATCTCCAGAACTGGCCCCCCAGAAGTGAAGGAGAGCAAGCCACGCAGGCATAGCGAGGTCTCCATTAATTTCTATGGGAGTTCTGGAAATAGTAGAACCGAGAACGCTTGGCTTATTTCAGAAGTCCTATAGAAATGGAGAGTGGACCGGGCTAGCATAACCACTGCTTCATTCACTTCTATGGGACTGCTGTAAATATCTGAGCCAAAGCTCAGTTATTTTAGGCATTCCCATAGAAATGAATACAAGGCAGCTATGTACTTTGGAGATCCCGTTCTGGAAATAGGTGTGTGTTGAACTTATCTGACATTATTGGCATATCCTAGCAGAATGCCACTCATGTCTAAGATGAGACAACCCCTTTAAGGCCCCTTTACACAAGTAGATCATCTTTTTTTTTTTTTAATGCCATCCAGAATCCATAAGTGTGTACAGGTATTGTTTACAATGTAGACGATTCCACAGGGGGTGGACAGCACCCACACAGTCAATTATCTTTAAGTGTAAATGCAACTGTGTGCCTGACAAGCGATATATTACGTGATTTTTACACAATACTCTGCACAGGTAAAGGGTTGCCGTTCAAATGGTAATGACACGAATAAGGATTTGTTTGTCACTCAATCATATCAATTATGTACTCGTATAAAGGGGCCTGAAGATAGCTGTCAGCCAACAGCTATCTCATCCAACTAATTGATACTCAGGCATGCTCAGGTCAGTGGAGAAAGGGGAGTAAGGCATCTCTAGTGGAGGTTTTTCTTCCCTTTCTTCCCTTGACATTATCTGTAGGTATGTGAGCTGGAGGCCTCTATGGAAATTAGGGACATAAAGACTGGCTACACACTTTAGAAACGGTTGACTGCTTGTCTGGCTAACAGGTATTCCTCACACCTCTCCATACTCGTATCTGCTCAACTTGACTAAATGTGTATGTGTTCTAAATAGGAAAAGAGAAGAAAGCTGTTGCCAGACACCTTTGCGAATAGCTTATCGCTTCTAAAAATAAGAGGATTGGTCACATAACCTAAAGGTAGATTTACATAGGGAGATAATTGGGAAGATTATCGGGAGCGAATGTTCCTGCAAGCACTTGTTCCCGACAATCTGCTCGTCTAAAGTTGCAGCTGATCCCTGGATTAACAAGTGAAAAGCAGGTGAAATGATTGTTAATGCAGACACATAAATGACCGTTTCTGGAGAGTATATCGTGGTGTCTAAACGGTGATCTGCTGCCCAGAAACAATGATCTGTATGGGGACGAGCAATCACAGCAGCAACCTGTGGAGGTGATTGTTGCATGTAAATGCAGCGCTTCACCTCCACTTAATGAGCAGCCAACTTTCGGGAAGGAACGCTTCCTTCCCGACAATTGACTTTAGCTCAGCCCGTGTAAATCAACCTTAAAAATCTGATACTTCTTTCCATAACCACCGGGAGAAAGTCAGGACACAGCCTTTAGAAAGTTGGTCAGAGTGTTGACCCTGCCGATCTGATGACCTAAGATAACCTCTTTAAAGGTCATCAAAAGTCAGGATAATGAAGTAAGGAATGATATCTGAAAAACTTTAATATCATGCAGGAGATAACTGCGCTTCTTTTAATGATGTGACTAATTTTCTCTTCGACGAATTTAGAATTTTCAACAAAGTTCCACTGCCATCCAAATTTTCCAGTTGTACAGCAAAGTCGGTGTATTTTTTGCTTTACTGACTATTTTAAAAGAGATTTGAATTATATTATTGTCTTTATTATTGAGAGCCTTTACCATCACAAAGAGTAGTACCCTAGTGGTTGTCTGTCAAATTGTCTTTACTTGAATAATATCTATTTTCTTTCTTCTTATGTCACAGCAAATGATGTAAAAATAAGTAAATGTGGTTCAGTTTAAAAGACTGCAATGAGATTTACCAGCAACTACTAAACTGTACGTCATATGTTATTAAACTGAGGCACCTACGTAGCAAACATTCACACAAGCCCTCTTATCTAATTATGTTAATTGTTAAATGAAAGGAGACGCATGTACGGAATGCATGAGCATGCCAAGTGCCTTGCAAAATGAACTTACAGCCATAAACAAATATTGCAATTATGAGAAAAAAAATAAAAACATTCCAATAGCAATAGCCTAAGCAAAGAATTACTGGAATGTACCTTTACCATCTACTCATTCATATTTAAGAACCAGAGAAGAGTTACAGCAGTGAAGTCTATTATACCCGGTCTTTCATATTTTATGGTGGAGCATCGTCGGTCATCTCATTTTCAGCCTTTTGGTAGAAATCGACTTAAATGTTGTGCCTGGAAAATGACAAACATTTTTTTTTCTCTTTGCATTTAGCTCTACATAGCTTTATAGATTGTATTGATCTTCCTCAGATATGTGCACAGCAAGAGTTATAAAACTGCCCAGTGATACTTCAGAAAGTAAAACATTGTTGTTTCAGCACCTTGGCTTTTTATTTAATTTTGTTATGAAAGTTTTTCATTGATTTCCCAGAAGAAAGTAGTGCAACAATACCTATTCTTAACAATAGAAGGAATGTGAAGAATGGCAGTTTGGCTTTGTTGGGTAATTCTATGATGACCGAAAGTGGCTTTTTCATGCAATTTTCATGAACCTTTCCAACCAGACACTTTTATCATCTTTTTACAGGGTTGGTGATAAGTCTTTGATGGATGCCCAATGGCTAGGACCTCCATCAATGACTAGAACTAGAGTCCCTCTTTTTTTCTCTCTTGCATAACTATGGTGAGGGACAGTTTGAACAGAGTACCATACCAGACAAAACCTATCCCTTGTCATGGTGCTGGTTCCAATTTCTTTGCTTATAATCATAGGCGTTTTGCTCATTCACAATACCATCCTATACCCTTTACAAAATTGAGGTGTTATGACCTGGGGACAGCCAGGCCATAACACTTAGCTAGGATGGATAAAGTCAGTATAAAAGGCAACTGCTTGGGTTTTGTCTATGTTATAGAAGTACTTGGTTTACTATTTTTTCTACCCTCTACTGGTGCTCTTTATCTTCAGGAGAAACAAAGCATAAAAATATGATGGGATAGTTGAGATGTCTCCATATCAATAGTCCCAGGTTTCAATATTTTTAGCATACAATGGTGTTTCTTGGGTCCTTGTAACTTGAAACAAGATTTAATATATTGGGCACATGTCATTGGCTGGAAGATCCAGCCAATCAGCATAGACATTTCACTGGCCACCTATATAACTGAACTGCATGCATGAATGAATTGGCTGTCTAACAGTGCCTTTCTAGTATGAAATGGTACTATATGTCCTGTACTGATCTTTACCTGAGCCAGGATGAGCAGCTCCTTTTGGCACCAGATGATGATGACTCCATGCTCAGTACAGGACCCTGAAGAAGATCCTATCCTCCACATAGAAAGTGATTTGCAGCTTCTAGCAGCTATTTCTGTTCTTTATATATAAGGATTTGTTTTTCTTTGCATTAACTAACTGCTTAATTTGATGTAATCTTTATAATGTAAAACTAAAGAGACCATTATTTTCCTTCTGCATTCTTTTGCACATTTTCAGGGTATCTTGACTTTAATAATAGCAGAATTTTTGCAAGGACACTCAGTAGTCAGGTTACTCATAGCACAATAATCTTAATGCAATATTTTAAGGGCTTCTCCATTTATAAAGAAAATCAATTATAATGCAGGATTGGGCACAATAATCATGTATAGCAGATTCTCCATTCTGTGAACTGCTTGTATCTGTACACTAAGAGACAAAGCTCCTACATCAGTGATGGCGAACCTATAGCACGGGTGCCAGAGGCGGCACTCAGAGCCCTCTCTGTGGGCACCCGCGCCTTGGAAAAAGTCTATGGCGTACCAATATGCTTTAGACTTTTCCTGCCATTCATCAGTTCAGGACGCACTATGAACAGCACAGGCAGCACACTGAATGTAGGCTATTAAGCTATTATAGCTAAATGATAAAGTACATGGAAGATATACTATATTGGTATTCAGGTTAAATTGCCGTGTTGGCACTTTGCGATAAATAAGTCGGTATTTGGTTACAGTTTGGGCACTCGGTCTCTAAAAGGTTCACCATCACTGTCCTACATTCTCCAGGACCCAATAGGAGAGCGATCACTTTAGGGTGCCAACGTCTCTGCCTCTGGATACAAGAGCCTAGAAAACAGAGCAGATACTCTGCCTTCTAAGGCATAGTTATGATTAGCCTACAGTAAAAGTCTCAAACACGCTGCCCGCTGGTTGCATGCAGCCAATAAGGCAATTATCTGTGGTCCATGACCTGCCTCTGAGTTTATGTCCGCTCAGCCTCATAGGCAACCTGAAGCCTATGAGGCAGTAGAATGGTGTAGGAGGTCCCAATGATGCAGCATCATGGAAATATGACCAATCTAAGTTGTCTGTGTGCTAAACCGTACAGAGACGAGACACGGGAAATAAGTTGTCAAGGTGGTCTACTCTGAATGGTGAAGATGAGGACAGAGTACATTTCCATCAGAGGAAACATCACTGGACATAAGAGGTATGTGGTGCTCTATTCTATTAACAATAATTTTGTATTGTATCATATTTGACATGAACGCAGCCTGTCAACTGGAAAATAGTTCTATGTGTGGCCCATATATCTGGTCAAGTTTGAGACCCTTGGCCAACAGCATGGCCAGTGTATGCTGCTGTTAAGAAGCCAATGGCTGGCCTCACCGGTGACATGTCACCAAGCAGCACATCAGTTGTATCATGTGTCACTTGAGGCAGTGGCGTAGCATGGGTTTCCAGCACCAGGGACAAGCAAAATATTGAGCCCCCTAATCTGTTAATATGCCCCTTTTTATAGAACCACACCCCATATTATACCAAGACCAACATTACCAATAATAATACTATATAAAGGCCAAATAATACTGATATTCCATGGTCACATAGGATAAGAATAGTACCACCATACTGATACTGAATAATATTACAACACTATACCAAAACCAGCATTACCAACAATAGCACTAAACCCTGTAAGGCAACCTACCACATGGTTTTTTGTGCGCATGTGTTTCTTGTGGTTTTTGTTGCATGTTTCATGCAGATTTTTAACATATATCGCCCTTCTATCGAAATCAATAGAACAAAAAAATTGCAAGCACAATTAACATGCTGCAGATTTCAAAATCCGCATGGCAGGTCAGTTTCCGCACAGAAAAAAATCTGCAAAATGTACTTGAGATTTGTCTAATCTGATACACTTTGTTGGTACCATACTACACTGCAGTTTTTCCCCATGCAAATCTTTTTCTTTCTTTTTTTAAATATTTTTATTAATTTATAGAAATAGGCAAGACAACTTAAACAGGTACATATGTAGTCATACAGCATGGAAATACAACCATTGTAACAAAAAACAAGAACAATTGGATCTGAAAACAGGTTGGTAAGCGAGCATGGACCGTTGGGTCACTGGCAGTCAGGACTCATACCAACTGTAATGGAGTAACATAAGGCATTTTTTGTTTGTAGACATTGAGAGTACCAAAGTTCATATGCATTGTCCTTCAGTTATTGAGCAGAAACTTTAAGGTGCTGGTTAACGTGAATAGTAGGCTAAAATAATCAATTGCATAGCAACAACAAGAAAAAAGAGGGGGGAGGAGGGGAGGAAAGAGACAAACCCAGAGAATATTGTGTGAGGAAGATGGGAGAGGTAGGGGGGTAGCAGGCTCTGTGGCACTGGCGAGCTTCCAGACCGCGAGTAATAATTATGTAGCTATGATACCTAAGGGTGGGGAGTTCTGGGGGTATCTGTATGGTAAACAGAGGGGAATTTAGTTACCGATCTAACCCTTTTTTACTGGCTCTCCATGACACCCGGAGAGACAAAATATTATTATATTTATGGTGGAATCTTTTTTCCCAATGAGAGAGTTCTTCCAATCTGGAAATAGCTTCGATCTTGTCAATCCACAGAGTGGTGGAGGGGCTAGCGTTAGACTTCCAGTTGAGGGCTATTAGTTGTCTTGCTGCTTCCAGTAGTACTCTTAACTGGGTTTTTTTCTGGTTTGTGAGTATATCAGGTATTAGTGATAGTAAAGCAATTTTTGGGCAAGTGGGTAAGTTGATGTTAGATAATCCAAAGATGGCTTTGATATTTTCAAAATCTCTCTCCAAAAGGTGGTAAGCAATGGGCATGACCACCATATGTGCATAAAGGTGCCTCTGTTGACTTGGCATCTCCAGCATAACTCTGAAGTGGAGCCGTACATCATGTGTAGCTTGTTTGGTGTCATGTACCACCTAGTCAGCACCTTATAAGCGTTTTCTTGGATTGCGATGCATCTAGAGGTGAGTTTGGGTGATACCAAAATTCTGTGCAGGTCTTTGTCCGAGAATTTCACATCCAAGTCTCTCACCCATTCTCGTATGAAGTAAAGAGAGGTTGGGGTCTCCAATTCCAGTAATTCTGGCATGTGGTAGAGATTAGTCTGGTTGGATGTTGTTTCTGGGACATAAGCTTCTCAAACCATGTGAGTAAGGGTGCCGTCATGCTCTAAAAACTCTGTTATTAAAGCTGTCAAGTTACAGAATCGAGATGGTAAGGATGAGTAGCCAATCTTGGAGGAGAATATGCAATATCCTATATTCAGTAAATGAGAGGCAAACTTGGAGCAAAGCCCCCTGATTTCTGGAGTTTTACAGACTGTTAGTGTTGCTGTGATCAAAGTATTATCTTTTGGAATAGGTAGGGAAACTGCGGGATTTGAAAAGACCATAACACTCAGCGGGTAATCGGCCAAATATTCCTCTAGTAAAATCAGGTGTTTGTGGGTTGGTTTACGTATCCAGTTGATCACTCTATTGAGGTGTATAGCTTTATGATATCTTATTAAGGAGAGCAAACCAATCCCACCCTTATGAAGCAGTAGCAGAAGGATCTTATTTGATATTCTGGGTTTCTTATTGCCCCACACATATGACAAACAGAGTTTATGGAAGGTGTCATAGAAGCTTCGAGGAAGTTTTATGGGTAGGACCTGCAAAAGTGACTTTTGGAACTACTAGTGTGTTGAATATGTTTCTGCGCCCCAGCCACAAAACAAAAGACCAAGAACTTAGTATCCCCGGAATAGATTTTAGTAAAGGGAGATAGTTAAGCTCGTAGAGTTTATTTGGATCAGGGGAAATGTTAATTCCTAGAAACTTGGGGGAGGTGTTGGTCCATTCAAAAGGAGAATTCAACTGTAGTTTTCCTAATTTTGTGGGTGATTCCCATGGCTTGAGATTTGAAGACATTAATCTTAAATTGGAGAGGTATCCAAAGAAGTCAAAAATGTGAGGGGTTGGAGACCATTAATAGTAGGTCGTCAGCATAAGCAGCCTGCTTGATCTCCAACTATCCACAAGATATTCCCTTTATCTCCAGGGATTGTCTGATATATTGTAGCAAAGGTTCAACTCTAAGTATAAATAAAATTGGGGATAAAGGACATCCTTGTCTAGTCCCGTTGTTTATGTTTACTGCCTGAGAAATTTGATCATTTACTTTAATGTATCCTTTGGGAGATTCATACATAGTAAATATTGCCTTAATGAAGGAAGGCGGAAAGCCCAGTCTGGACAGAGTGCACCGGATGAAGAGCTACGCTACTCTGTCAAAGGCTTTTTCTCCATCTGTTCCCAACAGCACCATGGATTGATTCCTCCTGTTCACCAGGGCAATAGAATCTAATATTTTGTATGTATTATCTTTGCCTTCTCAGCCAGTTATAAATCCTGTCTGATCGGGATGTATCAGATCTTTTAAGAGGGGTTTTATTCTCGAGGACAGAATTCTAGCATAGATTTTTTTAGTCCAAGTTTAATAATGAGATAGGCCTGTAGCTGGAACACAGAGTTGAGTCTTTTTGGGGTTTGTGGATCAGAGGGATATGGGCATTGAGGGTTTGGGAGGGGAAGGGGGTCCCTGATAGCGCATCGCTGAAGGCCTGGAGCATAGGTGGCAGTGGGGTAAGTGTTGTACTAAAGCATGGGAAGACCATCTGGGCCTGGGGACTTCCCTTTAGCCATTTGTTTCAGAGTTTTAGATAATTCGACTAAGGTGATGGGTTCGCAAAGGTTTTAAGCTTGTTCTTCAGTTAGAGTTGGGAGGTACAAATCTTCTAAAAAGGCTTTTGTTCACTCCTTCAGAAGCGATTTTATCCTCTCTTTGAATGGCAGGAATCCTTGCCTTATGCTTGTGTTGTCTCAAGGTTGCTAACATAAATTTTGTGGGTTTATTCCCATGTGCAAACATTTTTTGTTTAATAGTTAGAGTTTGGCCAGCTGGGCATCAGAATTTTTTTTAGTTCTTCCCTAGCTTCAGATAATTCTATGAGACGTTGTTTGTTCCGTGTCCGCTTGTGTGTGAATTTAAGCTTAGAGATCTTGTCATATAATGTAGCTATTGCCGTACTTCTTTTTTTGTTTAAATAGGAGGAAACTGAGATGAACTCGCCTCTTATGACTTATGATTTGTGCACTTCCCAAATTATGTGGGAAGAGGTGTCAGCAGCTGAATTAATAGAGAAGAATTATTTTAGTTTATTGTCATTTTTTCTTTAATATTGGGTGTTTCTAAAATAGTTTTGTTAAGCCACCATGAGAACGTCTTAGGAGTGGAGTCTGGGATTCTAGATGTAAAATAGACAGGGGAGTGATCAGAATGGACCATTGTGCCTATCTGGGCTTCGCAGCATAAATGAATTTGAGCATTCAGGAATAGGACATAATCTAGTCTATGGTACGTATTGTGGGGATGTGAGAAGTGGGAAAAGTTTTTAGCGGTTGGGTGGAGTGTACGCCAGATGTTCGTAAGGGCATTTTTATGGATTCATTTTTTAATAGCATTTAACAACTGTTTTGGGATAGCAGATATTCCTGATGAGGTGTCTAAATTGGGGTTGAGGGAGACGTTGAAATCACCTGCCACTATCACAAGTCCCTCCCTGAACTCCTCTATCAGCTCCCAAATTTCTGTGAACCACTCTCTATGCGCCGAATTGGGTGTATATAGGTTGATAAATGTGTATTTTTGCGCTTTTATTTTCCCTTTAATGAATAAGAAACATCCTGCTCTATCTGCCTTTTGATCCATTAGAGTGAAGTCTAAGTGTTTGTGGATTCCTACCCTCACACCCAGACTATTCGAATGATCCGAGTAACTATGTAACCATAGGTTATAGCTAGATTGTGTAAGGTTGGGGATCTTATTGTGCTTGAAGTGAGTTTCCTGGGAAAAAATGACATGGACTTTTTTCGCTGCGTGGATAAGAGTTGAAAGATGTTCTGGTGAGTGATTACCGCAGTATTTGCACCAAGGGGGAGAGGGGATGGAGAAAGGGGATGGGAAAGATCTAGAACAAACAAAATAATAACATAGAACAATATTAGTGGAAATAATCCTCCATATAAAAAGGACCAAAGGGGATTTAAACAACCCTATGAGAGACCAAAAGTGATCTGAACCTCTGACGAAGGCCAGAAGTTGGCCACCTGCCTCAGTCTAGTGCAGCACTTGACTATTTCCAGCAGTTCTATAAAGAATGACTGGAGTTGCAGAGCACATGCTTGACTCCATCAGATTGAAGGAATCGTACCTCTGTACATAGACAGTAACTTATACAGACTCAGCAACTAAGGGTGCATTTACACTAAGAGATTATCTGACCAATTTATGTCCAATCAGACCAATAGATGGTGTGTATAACACAAGATCTGTGTGTGTAAACAGCCATCTGCCAATAAAAGGTCAGAAAATCTGTCAGATAATCTGTTGATGTAAATGCCCCCTTACATGTTGGATAGCATTGGGATGGTGGGGGTTAACATGCAGTCTGAAGGAAACTGATGGCAGGGTAGGTAGGAGATCTGCACTGTTCAGCGGATGTCCTCTGCTGTCAGGAGGTCGGAAGGTACAGTGAGGTCCAGCGTCGGACCAGCTCACCAGAGTACCCTCTGGTGGGCCCATGGTCTGATATGATAGTGGGCCCCAAAGGTACAGGGGGTTGGGCTTTGAGAATAATTTCCTCTGGTGGGCCCAATAAATCACAGTCTGACCCTGGTGAGGTCATTAGGAACAGGAGCAGAGTGAGCAGAAAACATCCAGTAGTACTGTAAGCTGGAGATTCTGTTCTTGGCCATAATTTCTGCTCTTCATGCGCCTGCCTCAGAGGATCTGCAGCCACCGCTTCTGGGTGAGAGGGGCGGGCCAGGTATCAGGAGCCACTGCACCCAATCATCAGCAAGTAACGGCTTGGAGCAGAGGAGGAGGCTGTCAGGTGATGTGATCTCTCTCCTTCGATCCCAGATTGTAGGGCGAACTACTAGTGCTGTGGCCCGCCGTAGCGCAGCTGTAGTGGATGGTGGGTGCAGCTGCATGTTGCCCTCAGTGACTGCCTGAAACATTCACTGATGATGTAGGCAGTGAGCTGTGTATTGCAGTGTGGCGCCCAAGATAATGTTTGTTATGGTGCTACACCACGGACTTGAGGACATGCCACTGCTGAGGCCAGCCATTAGTTACAGTGGAGCATGTGACCTCATGTACCCTGGCTGGAAGTAGGGGTTTTCCAGGATGTTGGCCCTTTAAACAACATTAAATGTACCCATATAATAATCATATTTAAGTCCAAGATTTGGCTTGCATTTACATTTTGCACTAACAGTGGAAATGCAGCCCCACGTCTATAGCAATCTTTACTCTTAATGGACTGAATTTACATGAATGCTAAATGTTTGTCTCTGAAACTTGCATTAACCATTCTCAAATGATTTCCAAATTTAATAACCATGAATTTCAGTGTAATCTATGTCAACACAATCCTATTACTTTTTATGACACTGAGCACTTTATACATAGTGGCATAATCTACATTTATAGAGATTGAGTTAAATGCTCCAGAATCAATCGACTTCCCTTTAATTTACTGCAGTACACTACATTTAATGGGGTTGATTACATTATTCAGATGCTCAGCCATCTCTTGCCTAAGGTTCATAGCTGACATGGCAAAATTACCTTTGCAGATTTTATTGATACTATACTATAAAGCAATGTTTTCCTACTAAGACTATCTTACATTGTGAGGTTCCTTGCAAGCTGCTCGGGGGTCACCCAGAAAACAGCAGCAGCCCGTGCTGTCATTCTTACTATTAGGACTCATGCACACAAACGTATATTCTTTCCATGTCCATTCCATTATTTTTTTTGCGAACCTTCAGAACCATTCATGTGTCTGCAAAAAAAAAAAAACGAAAGTTACTCCGTGCGCAAAAATATGGTTGACATCCGCGTGCATTCAGAACAGCTGGCCCCTAATAGAGCAGTCCATCCTTGTCCATAATATGGACAATAATAGGACATGTTATTTTTTTTTGCGTAAGGGACATACAAACATACGGACCCATGTTTTGTGGACTGCCAAATACATACGTTTTGTGTACATGAGCCCTTAGGTAGGAAAATGACAGGAGCCTGCTTGGAGATTTTATATATATATATATATATATATATATATATACACACTGTATATATATAGTGAAGAAAGCCGGACAAGTAAAAAGCAAAATGGTGTTTATTCACCCATGTGGTAGGCAATGTTTCAGCTCATACAAAGAGCCTTTCTCAAGCAATGAACACAAGTGCATGCTGGGGTATATATAGTCCAACCCCTATCATATCACAATAAACATCAATCAACTTGTTGTACAGAAATAAAGTGCAAAAGGTGTCTGGAAAATTCATAAATACATACAGAATGTGTACAGTCCATGTGTGGACAAATCGCATAAGTAATACAATATATGTATGACAGTATGTTCACTGTCATACATATATTGTATTCCCTATGCGATTTTCTTTTTACTTGGAGTGCTCTCCGGCTTTCTTCACTATATATATACAGTACAGACCAAAAGTTTGGACACACCTTCTCATTCAAAGAGTTTTCTTTATTTTCATGACTATGAAAATTGTAGATTCACACTGAAGGCATCAAAACTATGAATTAACACATGTGGAGTTATATACATAACAAACAAGTGTGAAACAACTGAAAATATGTCAGATTTTAGGTTCTTCAAAGTAGCTACCTTTTGCTTTGATTACTGCTTTGCACACTCTTGGCATTCTCTTGATGAGCTTCAAGAGGTAGTCACCTGAAATGGTTTTCACTTCACAGCTGTGCCCTGTCAGGTTTAATAAGTGGGATTTCTTGCCTTATAAATGGGGTTGGGACCATCAGTGGTGTTGAGGAGAAGTCAGGTGGATACACAGCTGATAGTCCTACTGAATAGACTGTTAGAATTTGTATTATGGCAAGAAAAAAGCAGCTAAGTAAAGAAAAACGAGTGGCCATCATTACTTTAAGAAATTAAGGTCAGTCAGCTGAAAAATTGGGAAAACTTTGAAAGTAAGGGCTATTTGACCATGAAGGAAAGTGATGGGGTGCTGCGCCAGATGACCTGGCCTCCACAGTCACCGGACCTGAACCCAATCGAGATGGTTTGGGGTGAGCTGGACCGCAGAGTGAAGGCAAAAGGGCCAACAAGTGCTAAGTAGGGATGAGCGAACTCGAACTGTATAGTTCGGGTTCGTACCGAATTTTGGGGTGTCCGTGACACGGACCCGAACCCGGACATTTTCGTAAAAGTCCGGGTTCGGGTTCGGTGTTCGTCGCTTTCTTCGCGCTTTTGTGACGCTTTCTTGGCGCTTTTTGAAAGGCTGCAAAGCAGCCAATCAACAAGCGTCATACTACTTGCCCCAAGAGGCCATCACAGCCATGCCTACTATTGGCATGGCTGTGATTGGCCAGAGCACCATGTGACCCAGCCTCTATTTAAGCTGGAGTCACATAGCGCCGCCCGTCACTCTGCTCTGATTAGCGTAGGGAGAGGTTGCGGCTGCGACAGTAGGGCGAGATTAGGCAGATTAACTCCTCCAAAGGACTTGATTAACTGATCGATCTGCAGCTGTGGATCATTGAGCTGCTGATCCTCAATTGCTCACTGTTTTTAGGCTGCACAGACCGTTTGTCAGTCTCATTTTTCTGGGGTGATCGGCGGCCATTTTGTGTCTTGTGGTGCGCCAGCACAAGCTGCGACCAAGTGCATTTAACCCTCAATGGTGTGGTTGTTTTTTGGCTAAAGCCTACATCAGGGTGAAGCTGTGACACCAAGTGCATTTAACCAGCAATAGTCTGTTCATTTTTTGGCCATATACAAAATCAGGGGCAAGCTGCGCCTGTCACCAAGTGCATTTAACCCTCAATGGTGTGGTTGTTTTTTGGCTAAAGCCTACATCAGGGTGAAGCTGTCACACCAAGTGCATTTAACCAGCAATAGTCTGTTCATTTTTTGGCCATATACAAAATCAGGGGCAAGCTGCGCCTGTCACCAAGTGCATTTAACCCTCAATGGTGTGGTTGTTTTTTGGCTAAAGCCTACATCAGGGTGAAGCTGTCACACCAAGTGCATTTAACCAGCAATAGTCTGTTCATTTTTTGGCCATATACAAAATCAGGGGCAAGCTGCGCCTGTCACCAAGTGCATTTAACCCTCAATGGTGTGGTTGTTTTTTGGCTAAAGCCTACATCAGGGTGAAGCTGTCACACCAAGTGCATTTAACCAGCAATAGTCTGTTCATTTTTTGGCCATATCCCAGTCTAATTCTGTCACTAAATCCATACCGGTCACCCAGCGCCTAAATACTAGGCCTCAAATTTATATCCAGCTAAATCTGTCCCTAGTGCTGTAGCTGGGCGAGTTATTTAGTGTCCGTTCAAGCACATTTCTTGTTCTGGGTTGAAATACAATTCCCAATTTAGCAATTTCATAATTTAGTGGTTCCTGCTATATCAGAGCTCTTTGAAATCTATCCCAAAAAGGGTATATAATATTGAAGGTGCACATAGGGTCATTCAGAGTAACTTCACACACACCCGCTACTGTGTATTTCCAAGTCTAATTCTGTCACTAAATCCATACCGGTGACCCAGCGCCTAAATACTAGGCCTCAAATTTAATTCCCTCTAAATCTCTCGTTACCCACCGCTGTACTGTTGTTGCTGGGCAAGATATTTAGTGTCCGTCAAAGCACATTTTTTGTTCTGGGTTGAAGTACAATTCCCAATTTAGCAATTTCATAATTTAGTGGTTTCTGCTATATCAGAGCTATTTGAAATCTATCCCAAAAAGGGTATATAATATTGAAGGTGCACATAGGGTCATTCAGAATAACTTCACACACACCCGCTACTGTGTATTTCCAAGTCTAATTCTGTCACTAAACCCATACCTGTCACCCAGCGCCTAAATACTAGGCCTCAAATTTAAATCCCTCTAAATCTCTCGTTACCGTTGTCCTGTTGTAGCTGGGAAAGTTATTTAGTGCCCGTCAAAGCACATTTTTTGTTCTGGGTTGAAGTACAATTCCCAATTTAGCAATTTCATAATTTAGTGGTTCCTGCTATATCAGAGCTATTTGAAATCTATCCCAAAAAGGGTATATAATATTGAAGGTGCACATAGGGTCATTCAGAATAACTTCACACACACCCGCTACTGTGTATTTCCAAGTCTAATTCTGTCACTAAATCCATACCGGTGACCCAGCGCCTAAATACTAGGCCTCAAATTTAATTCCCTCTAAATCTCTCGTTACCCACCGGTGTACTGTTGTTGCTGGGCAAGATATTTAGTGTCCGTCAAAGCACATTTTTTGTTCTGGGTTGAAGTACAATTCCCAATTTAGCAATTTCATAATTTAGTGGTTTCTGCTATATCAGAGCTATTTGAAATCTATCCCAAAAAGGGTATATAATATTGAAGGTGCACATAGGGTCATTCAGAATAACTTCACACACACCCGCTACTGTGTATTTCCAAGTCTAATTCTGTCACTAAACCCATACCTGTCACCCAGCGCCTAAATACTAGGCCTCAAATTTAAATCCCTCTAAATCTCTCGTTACCGTTGTCCTGTTGTAGCTGGGAAAGTTATTTAGTGCCCGTCAAAGCACATTTTTTGTTCTGGGTTGAAGTACAATTCCCAATTTAGCAATTTCATAATTTAGTGGTTCCTGCTATATCAGAGCTATTTGAAATCTATCCCAAAAAGGGTATATAATATTGAAGGTGCACATAGGGTCATTCAGAATAACTTCACACACACCCGCTACTGTGTATTTCCAAGTCTAATTCTGTCACTAAATCCATACCGGTGACCCAGCGCCTAAATACTAGGCCTCAAATTTAATTCCCTCTAAATCTCTCGTTACCCACCGGTGTACTGTTGTTGCTGGGCAAGATATTTAGTGTCCGTCAAAGCACATTTTTTGTTCTGGGTTGAAGTACAATTCCCAATTTAGCAATTTCATAATTTAGTGGTTTCTGCTATATCAGAGCTATTTGAAATCTATCCCTAAAAGGGTATATAATATTGAAGGTGCACATAGGGTCATTCAGAATAACTTCACACACACCCGCTACTGTGTATTTCCAAGTCTAATTCTGTCACTAAACCCATACCTGTCACCCAGCGCCTAAATACTAGGCCTCAAATTTAAATCCCTCTAAATCTCTCGTTACCGTTGTCCTGTTGTAGCTGGGAAAGTTATTTAGTGCCCGTCAAAGCACATTTTTTGTTCTGGGTTGAAGTACAATTCCCAATTTAGCAATTTCATAATTTAGTGGTTCCTGCTATATCAGAGCTATTTGAAATCTATCCCAAAAAGGGTATATAATATTGAAGGTGCACATTGGGTCATTCAGAATAACTTCACACACACGCTTCTGTGCATTTCCAAGTCTAATTCTGTCACTAAATCCATACCGGTGACCCAGCGCCTAAATACTAGGCCTCAAATTTAATTCCCTCTAAATCTCTCGTTACCCACCGCTGTACTGTTGTTGCTGGGCAAGATATTTAGTGTCCTTCAAAGCACATTTTTTGTTCTGGGTTGAAGTACAATTCCCAATTTAGCAATTTCATAATTTAGTGGTTTCTGCTATATCAGAGCTATTTGAAATCTATCCCTAAAAGGGTATATAATATTGAAGGTGCACATAGGGTCATTCAGAATAACTTCACACACACCCGCTACTGTGTATTTCCAAGTCTAATTCTGTCACTAAATCCATACCGGTGACCCAGCGCCTAAATACTAGGCCTCAAATTTAATTCCCTCTAAATCTCTCGTTACCCACCGTTGTACTGTTGTTGCTGGGCAAGATATTTAGTGTCCGTCAAAGCACATTTTTTGTTCTGGGTTGAAGTACAATTCCCAATTTAGCAATTTCATAATTTAGTGGTTTCTGCTATATCAGAGCTATTTGAAATCTATCCCTAAAAGGGTATATAATATTCAAGGTGCACATTGGGTCATTCAGAATAACTTCACACACACACGCTTCTGTGCATTTCCAAGTCTAATTCTGTCACTAAATCCATACCGGTCACCCAGCGCCTAAATACTAGGCCTCAAATTTATATCCCGCTGAATTTGAATACAATACATTGGGCCAAATAATATATTTGTTGTTGTGGTGAACCATAACAATGAGAAAAACATCTAGTAAGGGACGCGGACGTGGACATGGTCGTGGTGGTGTTAGTGGACCCTCTGGTGCTGGGAGAGGACGTGGCCGTTCTGCCACATCCACACGTCCTAGTGTACCAACTACCTCAGGTCCCAGTAGCCGCCAGAATTTACAGCGATATATGGTGGGGCCCAATGCCGTTCTAAGGATGGTAAGGCCTGAGCAGGTACAGGCATTAGTCAATTGGGTGGCCGACAGTGGATCCAGCACGTTCACATTATCTCCCACCCAGTCTTCTGCAGAAAGCGCACAGATGGCGCCTGAAAACCAACCCCATCAGTCTGTCACATCACCCCCATGCATACCAGGGAAACTGTCTCAGCCTCAAGTTATGCAGCAGTCTCTTATGCTGTTTGAAGACTCCGCTGGCAGGGTTTCCCAAGGGCATCCACCTAGCCCTTCCCCAGCGGTGAAAGACATAGAATGCACTGACGCACAACCACTTATGTTTCCTGATGATGAGGACATGGGAATACCACCTCAGCATGTCTCTGATGATGACGAAACACAGGTGCCAACTGCTGCGTCTTTCTGCAGTGTGCAGACTGAACAGGAGGTCAGGGATCAAGACTGGGTGGAAGACGATGCAGGGGACGATGAGGTCCTAGACCCCACATGGAATGAAGGTCGTGCCACTGACTTTCACAGTTCGGAGGAAGAGGCAGTGGTGAGACCGAGCCAACAGCGTAGCAAAAGAGGGAGCAGTGGGCAAAAGCAGAACACCCGCCGCCAAGAGACTCCGCCTGCTACTGACCGCCGCCATCTGGGACCGAGCACCCCAAAGGCAGCTTCAAGGAGTTCCCTGGCATGGCACTTCTTCAAACAATGTGCTGACGACAAGACCCGAGTGGTTTGCACGCTGTGCCATCAGAGCCTGAAGCGAGGCATTAACGTTCTGAACCTGAGCACAACCTGCATGACCAGGCACCTGCATGCAAAGCATGAACTGCAGTGGAGTAAACACCTTAAAACCAAGGAAGTCACTCAGGCTCCCCCTGCTACCTCTTCTGCTGCTGCCGCCTCGGCCTATTCTGCTGCTGCCGCCTCGGCCTCTTCCTCCGCCTCTGGAGGAACGTTGGCACCTGCCGCCCAGCAAACAGGGGATGTACCACCAACACCACCACCACCACCTCCGTCACCAAGCGTCTCAACCATGTCACACGCCAGCGTTCAGCTCTCCATCTCACAAACATTTGATAGAAAGCGTAAATTCCCACCTAGCCACCCTCGATCCCTGGCCCTGAATGCCAGCATTTCTAAACTACTGGCCTATGAAATGCTGTCATTTAGGCTGGTGGACACAGACAGCTTCAAACAGCTCATGTCGCTTGCTGTCCCACAGTATGTTGTTCCCAGCCGGCACTACTTCTCCAAGAGAGCCGTGCCTTCCCTGCACAACCAAGTATCCGATAAAATCAAGTGTGCACTGCGCAACGCCATCTGTAGCAAGGTCCACCTAACCACAGATACGTGGACCAGTAAGCACGGCCAGGGACGCTATATCTCCCTAACTGCACACTGGGTAAATGTAGTGGCAGCTGGGCCCCAGGCGGAGAGCTGTTTGGCGCACGTCCTTCCGCCGCCAAGGATCGCAGGGCAACATTCTTTGCCTCCTGTTGCCACCTCCTCCTTATCGGCTTCCTCCTCCTCTTCTTCCACCTGCTCATCCAGTCAGCCACACACCTTCACCACCAACTTCAGCACAGCCCGGGGTAAACGTCAGCAGGCCATTCTGAAACTCATATGTTTGGGGGACAGGCCCCACACCGCACAGGAGTTGTGGCGGGGTATAGAACAACAGACCGACGAGTGGTTGCTGCCGGTGAGCCTCAAGCCCGGCCTGGTGGTGTGTGATAATGGCGAAATCTCGTTGCAGCTCTGGGACTAGCCAATTTGACGCACATCCCTTGCTTGGCGCATGTGCTGAATTTGGTGGTGCAGAAGTTCATTCACAACTACCCCGACATGTCAGAGCTGCTGCATAAAGTGCGGGCCGTCTGTTCGCGCTTCCGGCGTTCACATCCTGCTGCTGCTCGCCTGTCTGCGCTACAGCGTAACTTCGGCCTTCCCGCTCACCGCCTCATATGCGACGTGCCCACCAGGTGGAACTCCACCTTGCACATGCTGGACAGACTGTGCGAGCAGCAGGAGGCCATAGTGGAGTTTCAGCTGCAGCACGCACGGGTCAGTCGCACTACAGACAGCACCACTTCACCACCAATGACTGGGCCTCCATGCGAGACCTGTGTGCCTGTTGCGCTGTTTCGAGTACTCCACCAACATGGCCAGTGGCGATGACACCGTTATCAGCGTTACAATACCACTTCTATGTTCACTGAGAAAACACTTAGGGCCGATGATGGAACAGGAGGTGGCCCAGGAGGAGGAGGAGGAGGATGAGGAAGATGGGGTCATTTTTAGCA